>NC_137889.1:134619291-136022635 GCF_963455335.1 Martes martes
TTGAAAAATAAATGAAGAAACAAAAGGAAAAGTGGGGTTAAAGAACATAATACAATCTATATGTCAGTGGAAGTGATTAAATAATAAGGAGATCCAGAAGCTCTTGGACCTTAAACAGAGGGAAAGGGGCTCAGAAAAGAGCACAAAATTATGAAAACAAGGTAAAATGCAAAAATATGTATTTATTTTTAAAGAGAAAAGGATTACAACAAATTATGAACTACAAAGCTTCTGAAGAACAAACTAAAGGTCAAAAAAATGTTTAAAGTTATTTTGCCTATAGGACAAGGGAGAGCCTCGTGAAACAAGAAACAAATTCAGCAGGACTCTTAAGCTCAAAAGTGAAAAGGGGAGTTTGCTCTACATTAGGATTCTGATTGGTTAAAGAAAGGATTGTAAAATCCTTAGAATTGGCCATTGCTCTCTTTTCCTTTCCAGGAGATCCAGTACACTTTCAAAGAGGTTGAGCAACTCAGTCCAGAGTCATGTAGGAGGCACTACATATGCTCATACTTAGAGCTGGTAAACTCTCCTATAACATCACAAATATCACAAAATCCATACTAAAATAATAACACTTCTATTACATAATTCGGTCAACCTCTAAATTTTTTTGGTTGCACACTCTTGTTTTCCATATGAAAATTTTACAACATATATACTTAAATGCATAAAAAAACAACATATATACTTAAATCAGCATTTCCTCTATTTTCTTTCATGCTTAAACAAGAAAATATATATATATGATATATATGTGATATATATGACATATATATGATTTTAAACAGATCTGTTGCACAACAATGTAAATATAACATTACTGAACTATACTCTTAGAAATGGTTTAGGTGGCAAATTTTATGCTGTATAAAAAAAATTTTAAATTACCTTTTAAAAATAATATAATTTAGAAAAGTTTCACTTCATAATTCATTATCAGTACTATACATTTTTAGGACTGTTATCACATTAGGGGAAATAGTTTTGCATATTAAGCTCTTCTAAGTTTGCCACTGTAGTGAATAATCTTACTCTGAACTATCAACCTTCCTTAACAAGTTTGTTGCTAATGTCCTCAGTGTCATAGGGCATGATTAGTTTTATTTTCATCTATGTCAGTATTTATGACAAAATACCAAAAAATTAAAAATTTTCCTCAATAATGGTGTTTCACTTATTCTTCCTTAGTAATTGGGTTATTAAAAGTCTAAGACCCTATTCATTATCTCTACCTAAAACATATCTCTTCCCCTAAATCAGTTATTGCTTCAAGTATGATTTTTTTTAGTGTGACACTTTAATTTTTCAATATTCCATTTTTATCTGAATATTCTTAACTCTTTAAAAATTAAATCAAAAGATAACAAAAGAGATTCCTGAAACATTACAAAACATTTTTACAAAATGCAGTTCGAATGAAGTATCCAGGTTTTATCAACTGTTTTGAATAAAGTTTTTTTTTTAATCTACTTATTGTTTGGGTTTCTCTTTCAAGTGTTGTTAATATCATTAAACCCAAGTTGCTAGGCTTAAACCACTCTAAAATTCAAACTAACACATTACCCATGACCTTTAAAGACAAACCCAAGTTGACATGTGTGCTTAAGACACTCAATACAAGAGATGAACTAGAAAAGAAAAAAGGACAGATTGCTTTTACTTAAGTAGTCCCTAAGCTCAAGGCCAGGGGAGATTATAGGGTGAGGGAGGGGAAGATAAGACAGCAGATGGTTGATGAGGGATGGGTTGGTTTGACTTGGGTGCCTGAACCTACACTTAACAAAGTTAGTTTAGCACCAAAATTTGAAAGACAGGAATAGGGGTGAGTATTTGCTACAGGGCATCCTAAGAAAGTGACTTCATGGTTGATGTAGTCTCCCAAGGGAGGACTGCAAGAAGTGGACAATTAGCCATGGTCTGTCAATAATGAAAGGAATTCTTGAAAGTTCCTGCCTTTTGAGGGCAAAACCTGCTGGGATCAGAGTAGTATCCAGAGCTTCACCAGTGCATTCTCAACAGATGTCCTTGCTAGCTATCGTTTAACCATTCATTATCTGCAAACCAAATAACTATATCCCACTATTACCGAACTAATTGTATCCCCAACTCAACTTCCCCTTAACCAAATGCAAAAACACCCACAGCCACTCAACTATTCAAGAGGATGGAACATTTTATAGAGAGGGAGTCAGAGTGGGAAGTCAAGAGTTCTTAATCAACTACAGACAAATTCACTTCCTTTAAAAACATTTTAAAATGTCTGACCATATGAACCTAGGGCCCTTCTGGAGCTCTGAATGGAACCTTGACAAGTTTCATTCTCCTCACAATAGACTCCTGGTTCAGATTCCAAGCTCCTAGAGGGCATGCACCCAACTCCATGCACCCAGATCCTTGCACATTGCATAATGCAGTGCGGGTGCATAAAAAATCTTCATGGACAAATGGACCATAGTTATGGTGCATACAAGACAATGCTGGCAAGAGGAGGCAATTAAATCTTCTTGCCAAGATGTAGAAAAGGACCAAGTAAAGCTACTGAAATTTCTGAAATAAAATGATATTTAGGAGGAATATATTGGACATTTCCAATTGATTTTTTGGTTTGTTTTTTGTTTTTTGTTTTTTTGTGGTTTTTTTTCCTACCCTTTGTCTGATTTCTTCTTCATAAATTTGGGAGATTAGCCATTAGGTAAGTCTTGAGGAAGGCTATGTCTGTCTCTCACTACAAAAGCAAAAAAATCCAGTTATATGCTTCCCTATCTCTAGGAGACAGGCTTACAGGAATATGACCTAAACTTTGTTAATTAGAAATAACCAGTAAGGACTCACATCTGGACTTAATGATGAGAATCCATCCATTTCAGGAGCAGTATTAGTATCTAGTGTCCAATGGCAGAGGGCCAGCCATGATATATGGTTTCCAAGGTAAGCAGTAGTGGAGGTACTGGGACCAGAATTCACTGTCTAGCATCCTCTCTGGAGATGTAGAGCTATATGGAAATTTATTGAGCCTATATTCCTTTGTCTCCATGACAACACATACTACTGTTTTTTCCTTTGTCTCCTATGATGACACACTCTCCTGTTGTCCATCTCTCTGACCATTTCTTCCCTGTCACCTTTGAAAATACTTTCTAATTTCATTAGCCTTTAAATGTTAAATCATCAAGGTTCATCCTCAGGTCTTCCTCTTTGCTCACTTTATAACAATCCACTGGCAATGTCTTCCACCTTTGTACCCTAGTTCCAGGCACCATCACCTCTAACCTAGATTATCACATAACATTTTTCAGTCCTTCCACATCTACCCCTTATGTCTCCCTAACCTCAACCCAGCTTCTGTAATCCAGCCTCTGATTTGAAACCAGAGTAACCTTACCAAATGGCAATCAGATCAGCCCTCCATGTAAACCCCTCATTGGATTACCAGTTTCTTTAAGATAAATATCAAAATCCTTACTATAAGGGCACCTGGGTGGCTCAATGGGTTAAGCCTCTGCCTTCAGCTCAGGTCATGATCTCAGGGTCCTGGGATGGAGCCCCACATCGGGGTCTCTGCTCAGCAAGGAGCCTGCTTCTCCCTCTCTCTCTGCCTGCCTCTCTGCCTACTTGTGATCTCTTTCTCTCTGTGTGTCAAATAAATAAATAAAATCTTTTTTTAAAAAATCCTTACTATAGTTTATAAGGTCCTGTATGGTCTTGCTCCTGCCTATCCTCCAAACACACAACATGATGCTTGTCTTTTCATGAAACCAACCGAGTTCCTCTTCTCCTGACCCTCCCATCTATTTCCTGTTCATTTTTCAAATTTCAGTTCAAGCATAATAGTCTCAGGAAAGTCCTCTCTGACCCAGACTAAGTCTGATCTCCGCATTAAGCATCCTTATAGAACCAAATACCATTCCTTTACTAGACTTAACATTTGAAATTATACATCTGATATCTAAATCCCCAATTAAATGGTAAGAACTATGAGGAAAGGCCCCCATGTTTTTGCTTTAGTTTTTCACATCATGTTCCAAAGAATGCATAGTCCTAACCCATAGAAGTCTACAATAAACATGTTGAAGGAACAAGTGAAAAAAGGTTCGACATTTAAAGAATGTAATACTAATCTACTATTAATACCCAATTCTCCCACTCCCCCCATGCTTAAGCCCTAGAAGCCGTCATTGACTATTCCTTTCCTTTATTCATTATTTAATCATCAAGTTTCATCATTTTTATTTGGGAATTTTCACTTTATGTTCAACTGTCCATGTGCTAGCACAAATATGTTTTAGAAGTAAATTTTTATAACTGCTATTCTATATGCTTGAGGCTCTCCTTCTCATAATGCATCCCATACACTGCTGAAAAATTTAGTATATGTCCTAATTATAATTACAACATCCATTATATTATAATCTTATGGCAGTAAGTATAGAGTCTATCAGAGTTTTTGATTATGTTAAAGGTTAGTTTCTTAACCTATTCATCCTAGTTCATCAGATCCTGCCATCAAGTTACCTAAATAACTTTATATCTCAAATGTTCTCAATATAAAATATCACCTCTTGCTAGGAAAGTCTGACCAATTTCTAATTAGTATAATTTATAATTCCCATCTTTTCTTCTTTTCTCAAATTACTCTCACTTCCTAGAATGGAATTATCTTGTATTTTTTGTTTTTTGGGTTTGTTTGTTTTAAGTCTAGTCAAGAGAAAGAGTGGAAGTGGAGAAAGAACAAAGAAATCTGTAACTGGCTGCGATCAATTAATTGAAAATACCACTGCAGTCAAACCAGCCTGTTCTCATCTTGTTTTGACTGTAAAAGCTATCATACACATACAATTAAGACTTCGCTCAGCCTGATCTATCATAACCTTCAGATGACAGAAAATTTAAATGAAAGCAATTCCGGTTTTTACCATCTTCCACCAAGGAACAGGAAGGCAGAAGTAGGATAAAAGATACACAATATATTGAAAAATATGATAAAGCCCTCTCTATTTCCACTACTTTCAATATTATCCAAATCTTTCTCTCCCTCACCCCCAAGTTCCAATCCAAAACATTTTCTAAATTCAGTCCATAAATTGACTTTTTCCTCCCCAATCCTATCTAACTTGAATTTGTCTGCCTTTCCTCTGATATTGATTCCTAATAGGGCATTCATTTTATTATGAATCTCTTTGACTCTTCCACTTACCTGGATTGACATTGTGTGTTATGCTAGTGTAAAGTTAAGTACAGAGACCCTGAATACTCTCATATGAACCATTTTTGTCTCTGCTCCAAAATACTATGCATCTATAAGAACAAGTCTTAAGAATTATTCTGCCATAAAAACTTCCCTAATGGTTTCATCATATACTTTATATACTTACATAATTAAGTTCCATATCACAAAATTTTTAGCTCTTAAGCACACACTCAGTGATTAAATTTTAAATTGGAAAATGTTTTTGGAGACGATCTAGTTTCATTCTTCCCTTTTGCACTCTATTTCTCAACCCTATTATAGATGTATGCCTTATAGCCTTCCAATAGATAAAAATAACTGGATGGTGGAGAATGGCTATTTACTGCTTTTGTATCTTCTTCAGCCCATTCCATAGTACTATGTACAAAATAAGCAAACACTATATTAAAAAATTACAAGAGAGTCATGTGCCCAAATTCCTCCATTTCAAATAAGAAAATATACCCTGGACATAAGTGCTTTGTGCAAGATCACATATCTAGTTAGTAGCCAATGCAAAGTATTTAAATATATAATTTTTATATTCAAATATATTATCTTGCACTTAAAATGTGATTTAGGTGTACTTTGGGGGAAGATGGTGGAGTAGAAAGTCCCTAAACTTACCTCATCTCGATATATGGATGGCACCACATCTCTGTAAATAACCCAGAAAATGAACAAAAGGTAGGGAAACTCTACCCACTATGGGCAGAGAGAACCACTGCACAAAACTGGACTGAAGGCAAAAGCAGCTCATCCACAAAAGCCCAGTGCCAGCAATATGCTTAGCAGATACCTCTGAAGTGTCAGGTTCTGGTAAATAGGAGACATTGCACTGCAGGGCACTATAGCAACTTTTCTTCATAAGTCCACCGCTTTCAAGAGCAGGAGACATAGTGGATTTTCCTTACACAAATTAACAAACACAGAGAGTTCAACAAATGAACCGAGGACTATGTCACAAATGAAAAAGAGGACAAAAATCACAGCAAGAATCCTAAGTAATATGGAGATAATATGCTGATAAAGAATTTAAAGTAATGGTCATAAAGATACTCACTGGACTTGAGATAAGGGTGGAGGACTTTAGTGAGACCCTTACTAAAGAGATAGAAAACATGAAAAGGAACCAGAGATGAAGAACTCAATAAAGGAAATTAAAAATATACTAGATGAAATAAACATTAGACTAGAGGAAGCAAAAGAATGCATTAGTGACCTGGAAGACAGAGTCATGTAAAGCAATCAAGCTGAACAGGAGAGAGAAATAATAACAACAACAACAATAATAACAGACTTAGGAAACTCAACGACACCATCAAGCATAATAACATTTGCATTATAGGGATCCCAGAAGAAGAGAGAGAAAAGGGGGCAGAAAATTTATTTGAAGAAATAACAGCTGAAATTTGCCTAAATCTAGGGAAGGAAAAAGAAGTCCAGATCCAGGAGGCACAGAGAGCCCCCAACAAATCAACCCAAGGAGGTCCACACCAAGACATATAGTAAATAAATAAAATGGCAAAATGCAGTGATAAAGAGAGAATTTAAAAGTAGTGAGAGAAAATAGTTACCCACAAGGGAAACCCCATAAGGCTATCCCCTTATTTTTCAGAAGAAACTTTATAGGCCAGATGGGAATAGCACACTATATTCAAAGTCCTAAAAGGAAAAAAATCAAAATCAAAATCAAACCTGCAGCAAAGAATACCATCGAGTAAGGCTATCATTCAGAATAGAAGGAGAGATAAAGAACATCTCAGACAAACAAAAGTTAAAGGAATTCATGATCATTAAACCAATTCTATAAGAAATGTTAAAGGAGACTCTTTGAATATTAAGGAAAGACCATAAATAGAAGTAGAAAAAGTAAGAAACACAAAAGTAGTAAAATAAGTATACCTATCTAGAAAAATCAGCCAAGGAACTCACAAAATAAAAGGATTTAAAGTATGACCTAAAAGGTTGGAGAAAGAGGCATAAATAATGAGTTCAAACTTAAGCTACCATCAATTTACTATAGATTGCTATATGCATTACATGTTATATACAAACCTAAAGGTAACCACAAATCAAAAACCAGTACAAACAGGCAGAAACAAAGAGAAAAGAAGCCAAGTATATCACAAAAGAAATCCAAGAAACCATGACAGAAGAAAGAAAGAGAAGAAAGGAACAGAAAAGAACTACCAAAACAACCATAAACCAAGTAACAGAATGGCAATAAGAACATACCTCTCTTTAATTTTGTTGAATGTAAATGGACTCAATGCTCAAATCAAAAGACAGCACGAGAGAATGGATTAAAAAAGCAAGACTCATTTATATGCAATATATTTATATATATTTATATTTATATATAACATATATAAAAATTTATATGCAATAAATACAATATCTTGTATTTATATACAAGAGATTCATTTCAAACCTAAAGACACATACAGACTGAAAGTGAGAAGATAGAAAAGTATTTATCAATTTTTCATGCAAATAGAGGTGAAGCAAAAGCTGGGGTAGTAATATTTCTATCAGATAAAATAGACTTTAAAACAAAGACTGTGATAAGAGACAAAGAGGCTACCTAATCATAAGGGGAATAATCCAATAACAAGATATAACAATTGTAAATATTTATGCACCCAACATAGGAGTGCCCAAATATATAAAGTACTTAATAAAAAATATAAAGAAAGTAATGAACAGTAACATAATAATAGTAGGGTACTTTAACACCCCTCTTACATCAATGGACAGATCATTCGAACAGAAAATCAATAAGGAAACAGTAGCTTTAATTTAAACATTGAACAAGATAGATCTAATAGGTATATTCAGAACATTCCATCCTAAAATAGCGGAGTATACATTCTTTTCCATGTACATGGAACATTCTCCAGAAGAAATCATATATTAGACTACAAAAAAAGTCTCAACAAATTCAAAAAAATATCAAAGTCATACCTGCATCTTTTCCAACCACAATACTATGAAACTGGAAATTAACCACAAGAAAAAAATCTGGAAAGAATAAAAACTCATAGAGGTTAAATAACATGCTACTAAACAATGAATGGGTCAACCAAGAAATCAAAGAGGAAATCAAAAAATACATGGAAACAAATGAAAAGGAAAACACAATGGTCCAAAATCTTTGGGATGCAGCAAAAGCTGTTCTAAGAGAGAAATAGGGGCACCTGGGTGGCTCAGCTACTTAAGCATCTGACTCTTAATTTTGACTCAGGTCATGATCTCAGGGTTGTGAGATAGAGCCCCAGGTTGGGCTCTGCGCAGAGCAGAGGAGCCTGCTGAAGATTCTCGCTCTCCCTCTCCCTCTGCCCCCGCATATAAATAAATAAGTAAGTAAATAAATAAATTTATAGCAATACAAGCCTACCTCAAGAAGCAAGAAAAATTCAAATAAACAACCCTAACCTTACACCTAAATGAGCTAGATAAAGAAGAACAAATAAAACCCTAAACCAGTAGATGGAAGGAAATAATAAAGATTATAGCAAAAATATATGAAAAAAAAAAAACAGGAAAAAAGATTGTACAGATCAAGGAACCCAAGAGCTAGTCTTTGAAAAGATCAACAAATTTGATAAACCTTAGGCAGACTCATCAAAAAGAAAAACAGGGAGGGGGAGGAAGAGGACTCAAATAAAATCAGAAATGAAAGAGGATAAATAACAACCAACACTGCAGAAATAGGAAGTATTTTAAGAGAATATTATGAAAATAACATGCCAACAAATTAGACAACCTAGAAAAAATTGATAAATTCCTAAAAATATGTAACTTCCCCAAACTTCATCAGGAAAGATAGAAAATTTGTACAGACCATTACCAGCAATGAAATCAAAACAATAATCAAAAAATAATTTCTAACAGGGGTGCCTGGGTGGCTGGCTCAGTGGGTTAAAGCCTCTGCCTTTGGCTCAGATCATGATCTCAGGGTCCTGGGATTGAGCCCCCCATCGGGCTCTCTGCTCAGCAGGGAGCCTGCTTCCCCCTCTCTCTCTGCCTGCCTCTTTGCCTACTTGTGATCTCTGTCAAACAAATAAATAAAATCTTAAAAAATAATAATAATAATTCCTAACAAACAAAACTCCAGGACCAGACAGCTTCACAGGTGAAATCTACCAAATATTAAAGAAGAGCTAATACCTATTCTTCTCAAACTTCCAAAAAAATAGAAGAGGAAAGAAAGCTTCCAGATCCATTCAATGAGGCCAGCATTACCCTGACACGAAAAACAGATAAACACACTACAAAAAATGAGAACTACAGTCAATATTTCTGATGAACATAGATCCAAAAATCTTCAACAAAATATTAGCAAACTGAATCCAATGACACATTAAAAAAATATCATTCACCAGGACGTACTCAAAGGATACAAGAGTAGTTCAATATTTGCAAACAAATCAACATAATACATCACCTCAACAAGAGAAAGGATAAAAATCCTATAATCAAAAAAATGTTCCATTTCAATAGATACAGAAAAAGCATTTGACAAAGTACAATATCCATTCATGACAAAAACCATCAACAAAATAGATGTAGAGAGAACATACCTAAACATAATAAAGGCTATATACAGCTAGTATTATTCTCAGTGGAAAGAAAAAAAAAAAATAGTGAGTGCTTTCCCCCTGAGATCAGGAACAAAAACAAGGATATCCACTCTCACCACTTCTATTCAACACATACCTAAGTCCTAGTCACAGCAATCAGACAACAAAAGGAAATAGAAGGAATCCAAATCCATAAGGAAAAAGTAAATCTTAAACTACTTGCCGATGACATGATACTATATATTAAAAACCCTTAAGACTCCACCAAAAATCTCTTAGAACTGATAAATGAATTCAGTAAAAGTGCAGGATACAAAAACAATGCACAGTAACCCATTGTATTTCTATATACTATTAATGAAGTAAGGGAAAGAAAAATTAAGAAAGCAATCCCATTTACAATTTCACCAAAAACAATAAAATACCTAAGAATAAACTTAACGAAGGAGGTGAAAGACCTGTACTCTGAAAACTATAAAATGCTAGTGAAAGAAATTGAAGATGACACAAAGACATGGAAATATATTCCATACTCATGGATTAGAAGAACAAATATTGCTAAACGTCCATAATACCCAAAGCAGTCACAGATTTAATGCAATCCCTATTAAAATACCCAAAGCATTTTCCACAGACCTAGAGCAAATAATCCTTAAATTTGTATGGAACCACAAAAGACCCTGAATAGCCAAAGCCATCTTGAAAAAGAAAAAAAAAGCTGGATGATTTCAGATTTAAAGTTAGATTACAAAGCTGTAGTAATCAAAACAGTAGAATACTGTACAAAGGTAGACAATTAGATCTATGAAACAGAATAGAAAACACAGACACAAACCTACAATTAAATGGTCAATTAATCTTTGACAAAGAGGCAAGAATATGCAATAGAAAAAAGACAGTCTCTTCAATAAATGGTGTCAGGAAAACTGGACACCAACATGCAAAAGAATGAAACTGGACCACTTTCTCACACCACACACAAAAATAAACTCAAAATTGATTAAGGAACTAACTGTGAGACCTGAACCATAAAATAGAAGACAGCATGGGATCTCTGACATCAGCCATTACAACTTTATTCTAGTTATGTCTCCTGAGGTAAGAGAATAAATTATTGAAAGTGCATCAAAATAAAAAGCTTCTGCACAGAGAAAGACCCAATGAACAAAACTAAAAGACAACCTACAGAATGGGAGAAGACATTTGCAAATGACATATCTGACAAAAGGTCAGTATCCAAAATATTTATACACAGAACTGATACAACTCAACACCCAAAAAACAAATAATCCAATTTAAAAATGGGCAGAAGGCATGAGCAGACAGTTTTCCAAAGAAGACATCCAAATGACCAACACATACATGGAAAGATATTCATTAACATTCACTATCAGGGAAATGCAAATCAAAACTACCATGAGATATGATGTCACACCTGTCAGAATGGCTAAAATCAAAAACAAAGAAACAAGCGTTGGCAAGGATGTAGAGAAAAAGGAACCCTTGTGCACTGTTGGTGGGAATGGAAACTGGTACAGTATGGAGGTTCCTCATAAAGCTAAAAATAAAACTACCTTATGGCCCAGTATTCATATATACTGAGTATTAATGCAAAGAATACAAAAACACTAATTCAAAGAGACACATGCACCCCTATGTTTATGACAGCATTAGTTACAGTAGCCAAACTATAGAAGCATCCCAGTGTCCATCAGTAGATGAATGAATAAAGAAGTGGTATATGTATACAACGGAATATTATTCAGTCATAAAAAATAAAATCTTGTCATTTGCAGCATGGATGAAGCTAATGAGTATAATGGATGAAGCTAGTGAGTATAATGTTAAGCAAAATAAGTCAGTCAGAGAAAGACAAATACATGTTTTCACTCATATGTGGAATTTAAGAAACAAAAAAATGAACAAAGGAGAAAAAGGAGATAAACCAAAAGAGACTCTTAACTATAGAGAACTAACAGATGGTTACCAGAGCGGAAGTTGGTTTTGGGATGGGTGAAATAGGTGAAGGGGATTAAGAGTACACTTATCTCAATGAGCACTGACTAATATATGGAATTGGTGAATCACTATATTGTACAGCTGAATCTAATTTAATGCTGTATGTTAACTAACTAGCATTAAAATAAAAAACTTAATGTTGAAAAAAAGAAATAGGTGAAGGAGATTAAGAGTATACTTACCAAGATGAGCAATGAGTAGTGTGTGGAATTGTTGAATCACTTTTTGTTACACATGAAACTAATATAATACTATATGTCAACTATACTGAAATTAAAATTAAAAATATATATGATATAAAGTACTTAAATACATGATTTTTAAAATAATCATGTATAATATGAATTCTCTGATATGAGGAATTTGAGAGGCAGAGCAGGGGGTCATAAGGGTTGGGAAGGAAAAAAAATGAAACAAGATGGGATTGAGAGAGAGACAAACCATAAGAGACTCTTAATCTCATGAAACAAACTGAGGGTTGCTAGGGGGTGGAGGTAGGGATAGGGTGGCTGGGTTATGGACATTGGGAAGGGTATGGGCTATGGTGAGTGCTGAAATGTGTAAGCCTGATGATTCATAGACCTGTACCCCTGGGGCAAATAATACATTATATGTTAATAAAAAATAAAATAAAAATGAAATAAAATAAAATAAAACAATCATGTAAAATATAATCTATTAAGAAAGGGAAAAATAAATGTCTATTCAAGATAAAAGTTTTAGGGCATATGCCTGGCAATCCTGCAGATCTGTCTCTTGCTTCACAGTGTTTGGATGGAATAGACCCAGGGATGCCTCTTCTTTCAGCTTCAGACCACCCTCCAATTTCTTTTCCCATTGCAACCTTCAGAAACATCTTCTCAGCCATCCCCGGTTCTGAGAGCAGCCAACAACGCTTTTGGAGCTTAGCTTCTTCCCACATTCCTCAGAAGTACTCCACCCAGGTGGAGACCACAGTCAACCACTTGGTCAGCATGTATCTGCCGGCCTCCTACACTCACCTCTCTCTGGGCTTCCACTGTGACAGGGTGGCTCTGGAGGGTAGGGGCCACTTTTCAGTGACTTCCCTGAGGAAAAGCTCCAGGGCATCAGTGTCTCCCCAGGACACAAAACCAGCAGTCTGCACCCTGCCCAAGATATGCAGAAGCTGTCCCAGGATGAGTGAGGAATGAGTGCCATGGAAGTGAGGATGAGTGCCAAGGAAGCTATCACGGTACTGGAGAAGACCCTGAACAGGACATTTAGTATCTGCATGCCCAGAGTTCCAGACCCGCATGTCTGTGACTTCCTGGAGAACCACCTCCTGGATGAAGGGATTAAACTTATCAAGAAGATAGCAACCACCTGACTAACCTCCCAAGCTGGTTGGACTCCAGGCTGGGCTAGGCAAGTATCCCTTGGAAAAGTTCATCTTCAAGCACAGCTAGGGGCTTCCAGAGCCCATAGGCCTTCATGCCATGGTTTCTGCTTATGCCTCTCCCTGAAGCCAATGGGCATCATTTTAACCACCCTAAGCCCTTTCCTAACCAGAAACCAAATGGAAACAACAAAACTTTTTGCAGAGAAAAAAAAAAGAAAAGAAGAGAGAAAAGAAAAAAGAAAAGGAAAGATAAAAGGAAAAAGGGGCACAGCAAAGAAAAAATAATAGTTTTATCTGAGTGGTAAGGAAAGATTAAAATAAAGGGGGAAGGGAGTAGACAGAGCATCAAAGGTAATGGTATTCTTACAATGAATGATGGGTTCATGGGAGTGCATTGTACTGGTGTTCTTTAAGCCCTCTGATTATTTTTGTAATAAAAGCTTTCTATTAAATTTTAACTTATATAGAGAAAACTGCATAAATATTAAGTGAACAGCTTAGTGAATTATCATGAAGTGAATATATCTGTATAACCAGCACTCATTTTTGGATACAGAAATTTGTAAGAACCCCAAATCTTCCTTGTGCTGCTTTCCAGTCATCACCTTCCAAAGGTAAACACAATGGGGACTACGAACAGCACAGATTAGTGTTGTCTGTTGCTGAAATTCACATGCATGGGAAGTAGTCTTTTGTCTGTTTTTTTTCATACATATGTCTGTAAGATCTAGCCATGTTGCTATTTATAATACCTGTTTGTTCATTCTGATTTTTGAATAATCTAAAAATGTTGCAATTTATCCTTTCTATTGTTGATAAACATGTATTTCTTCCAATGTTTGGCTCTTATAAATAGTGCTGCCATAGACATTTCCATTCACACATAAGTACGTATTTCTGATAGAAATATACCTGAGCAAAGGCAAATACCTTGCTGGTTCATATCATAAATACATATTTAGCCTTAATAAATATTGGGAAAAGTTTTATGAAGTAATTACACCAATTTACATTCCTACACCGGTATGTAAGAGTTCTAATTACTCAACATCATAACTAATACTTGCACTTGCCATTATCAATTTTTTATTTTAGTCTTTCTAGTGTATGTCTTACACATATTTTTAAAATGTTTTGTATGTAGTCAAAATTTAATGAAATTTAGTTAAAAATTCTCATGATTTAAGAATTTGTTTTTAGGGGCACCTGGATGGCTCAGTGGGTTGGGCCACTTCCTTTTGGCTCAAGTCATGATCCCAGGACCCTGGGGTCAAGCCCTGCATTGGGCTCTCTGCTCAGCAGGGAGCCTACTTGCCCCCCACCTCTCTGCCTGGCTCTCTGCCTGCTTGTAATCTCTGTCTGTCAAATAAATAAATAAAATCTTAAAAAAAAAAAGAATTTGCTTGTAATTTAATTTCTTGTATCAAGAAAACCTAAACTTCTGCTATCATATTATGTAAACAATTGATGAGTTGATTGATAGGCATTAGTGTAAACATAGATAATGATAGCCATTAGAGAGACAGATTAGCATAATAGTTAAGATCTAAATTCTGAACATAGACCATCTGAATTAAATCTTGGATCCCCCACTTAGAAGCTATGTAATCTTGGGCAAGTTACTTAAATATGTTTGCTTTAGATTCCCTCATCTACAAAATGCCAATAACAATAGTATATACTTCACAGGACTGTTAGGATTAAATAAGCTACTATATAAAATAGTAAATGTAGTGAAGAATATAGCAAGCAGTAAATAAATATTAGTTGTTCTTATAATAGCTAAGCCTACATGAGATTACTTACATATATACATATTTTTACATAGTCATTACTTAAATTTGTGTGAAATAAGGAGAAATTGTCCTCTCCCATTCCAGTTACACACCTAGAAAAGGCATCCCATGTAGAAGGAAGGAAGATAGGAAGGAAGGGGAGGAAGGATATAGGATAGTAAAAGTACAATTACTCCCAACTTCTACTTAGACCTACCCTAAATTCTTTAGCAATTTTTTTTTTAAAAAATCATAGAATACATTAAAGTCAACTTGTCTAAACTCCTCAATTTCAAATAAGGAAAATGAAACCTGGAAATGTTAAGCACTTTGTGCAAGATCACATATCTAATTAGCAACAAATATAAAGCCCAGTGACCCTCATCCCAGTGCTTAGATATTTCTTCAATAAAGCCTCTCCATCTGTAGCAAAATTTAAGATGCTAAATCAGTCAGTATCCACAGATCAGCATCAGAATAATTAAATACATTCAAAACTGCTTGGGAAGGAAGGTAAAAAGTTAATATTAATTGAAAATGTACTCACATTATATCATTAAAACCCAAACTTATCTACTTCAAGATATCAAATAATTTATGTTATTTACTTAGTACATAAAGGCAAATTTATGTCATTCCATTGAATTAATATAAAAATCGATCACAGTGCTCAATACAGAAATACTAACAGATTTGAATTTCCCTGGTGGCTAATGATGATGAACATTTTTTTCATGTGTCTATTAACCATTTGTATGTCTTCTTTGGAGAAGTGTCTACTGTGGAAAGAACCAAGATGCCCTTCAACAGATGAATGGATAAAGAAGATATGGTCCATATATATAATGGAATATCAGGCCTCCACCAGAAAGGATGGGACTGGGGGAGATTATGCTGAGTGAAATAAGTCAAGCAGAGAGAGCCAATTATCATATGGTTTCACTGACTTGTGGAGCATAAGGAATAACATGGAAGACATTAGGAGAAGGAAAGGATAAGTGAATTAGGGGAAATCAGAGGCAGAGATGAACCATGAGAGACTGTGGACTCTGAGAAGTAGAGGGTTTTAGAGGGGAGGGGGTGGGGGATTAGGTGAGCCTAGTGGTGGATATTAAGGAGGGCATGTATTGCATGGAGCACTGGGTGTGGTATATAAACAATGAATCTTGGAACACTGAAAAATTAAATAAATATGTGTGTGTGTGTGTGTGTGTGTGTGTGTGTGTTTGTGTGTGTGTGTGTGTGTATAGGCAGGTCCCTTTCACAGAAAAAAAAATACTAACAGATTTGCAAAACTTTGTATATTTCCAAAACTAATTGATATCTCTCAAAGATAATACTTATTATCTGAAGATAAGTATTATCTGGAGATAATACTTATTCCATATTATTTTCAAGTACTTATATTTACATTTAGTGGGATCTCAATTGAATCATATTAAACATAAAGATTATTGAGTTTTATTCTTTTGAATTTAATAGAAGATACTTTATTGCAAAATGCTTTGTTTTTATGGAGTTTTTCTTTTTTACAGAGTGAAATTAGGTTTGCAAATATAAAAGCTAGATATTAGCAAAAGTCAAGATCTCTCTGTAGTTCAAATATTTTGTTTATATTGACCAAGTTATGAATCAATTAATAGGCATGTAGTTTATTTAGACAACTTTGTCTTCATCTCTGAACTATAAACCATAAACAAATACACACCAAAGCCATCCTTAGGAACAAAGATTTCAGTAGGATCTCAAGTTTCATGCTTTATCCTCAGGACCTCTGTCTTATTTAAATATATTACATCTTTTATCTCCATAGCTCTTATCATCTGGCTCATTTTACCCACCCATGAAGTTTACTGAAAGAGAACACAATTATTTCCATAGTTCAAATGCTATGAAAACAAATTGCCAATCTCCCCATTAGTAAAGATTCTGGTTTTTAAGGAAGTACTCATGAAACAAGAGCCTGGCACATGGTAAGCATTTAATTTGCTGAGGGAATGACTACATGAACTACATAGTAGCTACATTAACTATATAGTCTTTCTTTTTTTACCAACATTTTATGAAACTTTTGAAACCTCCAATAAAGTTGAAAGAATTTATATGGTTTTCACCTATATATTTACCATCTAGGATCTATAATTGTTTACATTTTTTTAAAATTGCCTCATCGTGTATCTATCTAGCTATTCATAAATCGAGCTTATTTTTTGACACATTTCAAAGTAAGTTGTAGATACTAATATCCAACACCCTAAAACCTTTCAATATTTTTTTGAAGTTAAAATGTTAAGTGAAATATAGAAACCTTACATTTAGCATTTGAAATGTGAGAAACGCATACTCCCAAGTAACCAAACCATCAATACTGCTAATTCCCTTGTGCTACTCTCCAGTCAATTTCTATCCTATCTACATAAAGGCAACTATTGTTCTGACTTCTTTACCATCAGTTAGTTTTACCTAACATAAAACTTCATATAAATGGAATAGTGCTGTATTCACAATATATGGAAAAGTATATAACACAAAATCAGATACATAGTACACACTCAACAAATATCTTCTTGAACTGCTTTTCAGAGTTATACATAATTGGTTTCTTTTTTTTTCTCTCTCATAATCTTTACTTCTGAAATTTCATCCAATTTTATAGCTCCAGTTTTCATCGCCAGTTCTCATATCTCCCCTAAGTTCTAGTTCTATGTTCCCAAAACACTGCTACACATCACTTCCATATTTGATAGTAAAACACACCATGTCTTCATACTCAATGTGTCTAAAATCAAACGTACCCATTTCATTTCTAATGGAAGCACAGCACACCCACGCAATTCCTAAACTTTAACTCCTCCATCTTCTTCTTCAGACATTTGCTTGTCAAATCCAATAAACTCTCTCTAATGACATATAGTTATATTTTATTTCCCTTCCCTCCTTCATTCCAAATGCCAATAACCTCATTCAGAGGTAATGACTTAACTCTTAACTGTAGTATTGAAATGGCACCCCAACAAATTCCCTTGTCTCTTTCTTATTTTTAATCCATTTCACATTTGCCCATGATAAATCTCCTTGAAACATTGCTAAACTCATTTTACTCATCCCTCAAAACCTTCCATGACTTTTCGTTGCCTGTTGAGTAAATTCAAATTACTTTATCCCCCCTTCAAATTCTCCTCCCTCTAGCCACACCCAATCCTTGCAATTTCATTTCCTGTTACTTTTTTAAATCCTAGTCAAAAAACATCAGAAGCTATTGCCCATCGATGACCTAACACTTCCACTGTTAACTTTGTAACTACTAATATTGGATCTTGTGGCAGGAATGCCTCTCCTCTCATCTCACATGCAATTTCTATTTTTCAGCCAAGGCCCAGAAAAAATGTCACAAATCTTTCCATGAAATATTAACTGAACCACCTCATTTTTCTCTTACCCAAGTAGTACTATTTTTATACATGGATTACGACACTTATCCTTTCTTGTTATGTAATAGATTTTTATGTTATTCATTAAGTGGTAAGGTGGGCCAGTTCAGTAAATCTCTATATGCTCTAGAGTCACACAGACAGAGGTCCAAATCTTAACCCAGTTACTCGCTAGGTAAGTGACCTCAGGCAAAGTAGTTAATCTCACACATATTATCTGTAAAAGCAGGGACAAAATTAACTTCACCTATTATTGTAAAAATTTGTTATGCATATAAAGTGTCTGTTACATTGACATTCAAAGAGTAGTAGGTATTTGCTCAAGCCTCATATATGCCACAAGATTTCATAAATTAATCTTATTCAATGTTTACAATAATGCCATTAATGTCGTTTAGCATTTGAAGATGTTGAGGACTTGGTCACATGTATGGTGAGTGGCAGAGAAACTGTGGGCTCTTTATTCATGTTTATATTCTTAACATATATATTCTTAACATGCAATGTGCCATGTACATATAAGGTGCTCAGTTAACATACACACAAAAAAACAATGAGTGAATGATTTAAATTTTTGAGAAACAAACAAAAAAAATTTACTGGCCAAAACCAAATAAGAGGTAGCTATATTAATAAATCAATCATAGTTAATATTCTATGTTACATTTCTTCATGATGTGAAAAAAAGGTAATCAGAACACGTATTTAAAAATTATTCTGAATTTGGAAGTCATCCTGAGGAAAGAGGAAGAAAATAGCAAAATAATACCCTGTTGCAGATGAAATAAACTTAATTTATCTTAGGTAAAATAATCCAAAATACCTGGAAGGTGGTAACGACCAAAAAAAAATTAAAAAAGACCTGAGAAAGAATGGATAGCAGATGATATATGAGCTTGCATTACAATACAGAAACAGAAAGATGAAAGAAAAAGAAAGCACCTAATGTAATTTTGTTGTAAGCTCGGAGGAATCATGATACTGAACAGAATTTCACCTGGAAAGCTCTGGTCAGTTCTGAATATCACAGTGTGTAATAGTTGTAAAACACTGGAGGCACTTCCAAGGAAAGCAATAAAAGTGAGACCAAGAATAGTTGGATGTGGGCTGAATCTACACCATGCTTCTGTGCGCAAGTGGACTGTAAAATTCAGTACCAACCATTTATTTCCATTAACACAGCAGCAAAGAACAGATTGGCCAGAAGAATCAAACAATTTTGCAAGTGTCTACATCTGTGTGTGCAAACTTATGAAAGCTCTGAAAAATTGGTATATAATCTCTTTTCAGAACTTAAAATCTAAAGAAAATGAGCAACTTTCCAGTTCTCTCTAGACATAGGACAAGTAAACACAGATAAATATCATTTCTAATGAAAGTTCAACTTACTACAAGGAGAGAGCTAATCAGGCAAAATTAACACAAACAAGGAGAGAATGAAGGGCTTGCTAGAGAAGATACAGGACCTTCATGATTAAGAGACTGGGTTCTCTAAGTATACGCGTCAGATCAAATCCCATTTCTACTAAGTACTTAGCTGTGCTAACCTCAGGTAAATTATTCAATTTCACTGGACCTCAGTTTATGCAAACAAGCCTAATTACAGTAATTCCCACAAAGAGAGGTAATAAAAATTAAATGTACTGATACAGCTAGTGTATTTCAAACAGCACCCAACACACAATTTACATTCATTAAGTGTGAGTTATTACATATTATTTTTAAAGAGCAGTCTGGAGAGGAGAAGTCAGTTGGGGGAAATCAGAGGGGGAGACAAATCATGAGAGACTGTGGTCTCTGAGAAACAAACTAAGAGCTTCGGGGTGGGGGTTAGGGGAGCCTGGTGGTGGGTATTAAGGAGGGCACGTATTGCACGGAACACAGGGTGTGGTGCATAAACAATGAATTTTGGAACACACACACACAAAAATATTAATTTAATTACTTTTTTTTAAAAGAGCAGGTCTGAAACCAAATGATAAAGGAAAGTGAAGATTGAAGAAAATTTCCAAAATTTATAGTCAGAAATTCTGGGTTCAAATTGGGAGTCACAGCAGCCACATGTAGGAGAATGACACTGGACCATTTCCTTACACCACACAAAAATGAACTCAAAATGGATAAAAGAGCTAAATGTGAGACAGGAATCCATCAAAATCCTGGAGGAGAACACAAGCAGTAACGTCTGTGACCTTGACCACAGCAACTTCTTGCTAGGCACATCTCCAAAGGCAAGGGAAACAAAGGCAAAAAAAAAAAAGAACTATAGAGACTTCATCAAGATAAAAAGCTTTCACACAGCAAAGGAAACAGTTGACAAAACTAAAAGACAATCGACAGAAGGGGAGAAGATATTTGCAAATGACATATCAGATAAAGGGCTAGTATACAAATTATATAGAACTTGTCAAACCCAACACCCAAAGAACAAATAATCTAATCAAGAAATGGGCAGAAGATACAGATATTTCTCCAAAGAAGACATCCAAATGGCCAACAGACACATGAAAAACTACTCAACATCCCTCAGCATCAGGAAAATACAAATCAAAACCACAATGAGATATCACCTCACACCTGCCAGAATGGCTAAAATTAACAAGTCAGGAAACAGCGGATGTTGGCGAGGATGCGGAGAAAGAGGAATGCTCCTACACTGTTGGGAACGCAAGCTGGTGCAGTCATTCTGGAAAAACAGTATGGAAATTCTTCAAAAAGTTGAAAATAGAGCTACCCCATGACCCTACTACTACTGGGTATTTACCCCAAAGATACAAACGTGGTGATCCAAAAGGGCACCTGCATCCTAACATTGGGATGCCAAACTATGGAAAGAGCTCAGATGCCCATCAACTGATGAATGGATAAATGAGATGTGGTGTATATCCACAATGGAATGCTACTTAGCCACCAAAAAATTAAATCTTGCCATTTGCAAGGACATGGATGGAACTAGAGGGTATTATGCTAAGCAAAATAAGTCAGAGAAAGACAGTTATCATATGATCTCACTGATAGGAGGAATTTAAGAAAAAGATGGAGGATCATAAGGGAATAGAGGAAAAAATACAAGAAGATGAAATCAGACAGGGAGAAAAGCCATAAGAGATAATCATAGGAAACAAACTGAAGGTTGTTGGAGGGGACAGAGGTGGGGGGATGGGGTAACTGGGTGATAGACATTAAGGAGGGCATATAATGTAATGAGCACTATGTATTATGTAAGACTGATCAATCACTGACCTCTACATACATTATGTTAATAAATTGAATTTAAATTAAAAAATGGAAAAAAATGAAGTCATAGAACTGATTTGGTGTGATGTGATTTACAAAATGTTCTAGCTCCCTATGCCTCAGTTTCTTTAGATATGATAATGTTTCTTTTCTTATATCAAATGATCTCTATGCTGATCAAAGTATATAAAAGAAGGAAGTCTATAAAAATTTGTGAGTGTTATTTATTATTATTATCAGAACATGCCAGCGTTCAAGGGGCTTAATAGATATTCAGTAAATGTTGATATTAGATGAATATTATAATAAACAAACTTCTTTGAGACATTTATTCAGAAAATAAAAAAGGAGGAAAGAATTCAGATAGCCAACATAAAAAATGTTCCATTTGGGGATTTATTTTTACTGATTGGTGTATTTTGTTTTAATTTTCCAGATAATTATCTCAAATTTTATTTTTGCATATATGTAATCAAAAGATTTTATTTTATTAATTTTTTTACCAATATGTAAGAAAATTTATTATTTTAATGGGGAACTTGGGACTATTTTTTTCTTCCAAGTTTTTCATTCCAGTTAGTAAACATACAGTGTAATATTAGTTTTATGTATAGAATTTAGTGAGTCAACACTTAACATACCACACCTGGTGCTCACTAGGGCCCTCCTTAATCCCCATCACCCATTTAGCCTCCCCCCACAACCTCCCCTTTGATAATCATCAATTTGTTCCCTATAGTTGTTAAGAGTATGTTTCTTGGTTTTTCCTCTTTTTTTTCCTCCCTGTTCATTTTGCTTCTTATATTGCACAGATGAGTGAAGTTATATGGTATTTGTCCTCTGATTGACTTATTTCATTTAGCCTAATACTCCCTAGCTCCATCCACATCACTGCAAATGGCAAGATTTCGTTCTTTTGATGGCTGAGTAATATTCCATTGTATATACACACCATAACTTCTTTACCCATTCATCAGTCAGTGGGCATTTGGGGTCTTTCCATAATTTGGCTTTTGATAATGCTGCTTTAAATAATGGGGTGCATGTATCCCTTCGAATTAGTATCTTTGTATCCTCTGGGTAAATACCTAGTAGTGTAATTGTCAGATCACAGGGTAGATCTATTTTTAACATATCAAGGGCTTTTATATAAAATATTTTAAAGTCAAGTCATTTTCTCATTAGAAAAAGCAAAACTACATGTAGAGCTATTAAATTTAAATTATAGCCAATATATATGTCAAACTACCAGATCTTAGATTTCAGCCATTTCAGAGGTGAGATCAATGGATAACATCCAAAAGGTATTTAAGTCAACAGATTTATTTTTTTACCCCACAGACCTTTTCTGGAACTAATTTCAAGGAGCAAAATGGACTACTTTTAAAAGGAGCATCTGTGCTATGAAACATTAAAAACAAAAAGGACACTTTTTGAGATACAGCAAAAGATTTTTGAAATAAAGTCACAACTTGTTTCCACAAAAACATAGCAAATACATAGAACTTATGTCTCTAAGAACAGACTAAAGATGTGAGAAGGTGAAAGGACCTATATAAATCCACAGTGGATGTGTTCTGAGGGCAGCTGTGGAAAAAGAAAAGCAGGAATTTATGAGGAAAGGACCTTCTTTAGGACTAAATTACATGTGTGGTGATCTAATACTTCAGCTGGTAATTAATAACCATTCATTAATCAACTTCATAAAACGGACATGAAGTCTCATTCTTTAAGAACTACCCCTAATTTGAAATTATCATTTCTTTTCAAAATTCCAGTCTCTATCACTTTTCTTTGTAATAGGAACCATTTATTTCTTTTCTAACTGTTGACCCTAATATTAAGATAGAAAAAGATCTGTTAAACCTAGCTTATTTCTGTACAGAGCACCAAAGAGATATTTTATGGAATACCCAATGCCTTTCTTCATGGCATTAAAGTTATTAACTATTAAAAACAATAATAACACTGAAAACATTTGTTGACTATCTTTACACCAAATGTGGTACAGCTTGCTACAGTTATGTGGCATTTTTATATTTATTAGTGCATTTGACTTTTGTAACAATCCTATATAACAAACAGATATTATTATCCCCATTTTAGATTTGAAGAATCTCCACAGCCAGCACCATACTTGATAATAAAACTGTAATAGCATACCATTAAAGTCAAGAATAAAAGAAGAATGCCTCTTTTGTCATTCCTACATAGCATTGTTCTGAAATTTCTAGCTAATGAGGTATAGACTCTGCAAAGAAGAAAAAATTATTTTATTTGCATGTGACTCTATTGCTCAACATAGAAAATTCAGTGAAATGGACTAACATAAAAAACCTGAACAAAAAAGAAAAAGAAAAAAAACAATATAGTATTTGTGTTTTGCTGCAAATGATGAAACAACTGTAATAATCAATGGTTTAAATATACATAGATTATTTTCTCATGTAAGAAGTATGGAGGTAGACAGCAATTCTACAAAACCATTAGAGAGTCAGCTTCTTGGGGCTTTCTACTCTACCATCACTATGGAATATCTTTGTGGCTCTTGGATCTAGTTGTCACTGCATTCCAGCCAGAAAGGAGAAGGAAGAAAAAAAAAAAAAAAAGATATACACATTCCCATAAAGAACTATTGTGCAGAAGTCACACAGAATATATCTCCTAATACGCCATTGGCCACAACTTACTCATACAGCTATAACTAATAGCAAAGGAGGCTGAGAAATATCTTTATTCAAGGTGACCAGGTGTCCAACTAAAAATCAAGAATTCTATTAAGGAAGGGGAGAATGAATTCTGGGCATCAACTCAAAGTCATTGTCCGCAGTACAGTTCAAAATACCCATAATAAAAAAAAGAATTATGAAGGAATGAAGTTAATAAAAATTGTATTAAAATTATAAAACTTTGCTGAAATTTTAAAAAATAAGTTGTAAATAAACAAAATATTATCTTTCTGGATTGGAAAATTCCATAACATAAATATCTTAACTCTCCCCAGATTCAACAATAAGCAGTACATAATTAAAATGAAATCCTAAAGAAACTGTTTGGACATTAAGAAAATGATTCTGAAGTGTTAGAAAATAAATGGGTGAAAATTGGTGAGAAATTTTAGGGGGGGAAAGGGAAGGGAACTGCTAACTTACGGCATCATTTATTAAAGTATACCATAAAGTTAAATAATTAGAGCAATGGGAGATGACATAGGAATGAAAAAAGATAACAATGAACAGAATCTTAAAGCTAAATTTTATAAAAATTTAGTAAGTGACAAAAATTGATGATAAGGATACGTAATAAAGCAGCACATGAGAAAAATAAAAATAAAATCAAAGCCCCAAATATCTAATCTTAGTTCTTAATCATTGACTTCACCTACTAAAACGGCCCTTAGCTCTTCCCTTCTCAGCAATACGTTTATGTCATGAAAGTTATAAATTCTATGACTAAGACCTCAGGTTCTGAAACCAGAAAAAGCCCAGGTTTAAATTTAGTCTCTATCACAAGTTGGTTGAATAACCTAGAGAAAAATCCTTCCCTTCTCTAAGTTTTAGTGTAATAAAGAACTTACCTTGCCCAGCTTCTAGAAGTTACCCTGTGAGATCTCCTGCCTGGTAAGAGTGTCTTGGCTTACCTGGGAATTTGGGGCCATGCCAAATAATCTGTTAACTATCTGATTTATGGTGGGTGTCTTGGGCCATGCAGTATCAGCTTGGCCTCTCAAGGGACTGGAAAGTAAGGTCAGCCATGTGGGCAGTCAACTTTATCTACATGATAGGCTCCTGGTAAAAACCCTGAACAACAAGGTTCAAGCGAGACTCTCTGGTTAGCAATACACCATGCATGCTGTCACACATCATTGCTGGGAGAAATAAGCTCTGTTCACAAGGATCCATGGAAGAGGACAGCTGACAAATTGTACCTGGCATCTTCTCGATTCTGCCCTCTGTGCCCCTTCCCTTGGTTAATTTTAATCTATATCCTTTTTCTGGAAGAAACAATTACCATGAGTATAACAGCTTCTATAAGGTCTGTGAGTGCTTCTAGTATATCACTGAACCTGAGAGTGGTACTTGGGGATGCAAAAACTATAGCCTCTGTCTTTTTCCCTACAATGGGGATACTAATAATATTACAAGTTCATGGTTGCTCTGAAGATAAATGAGACAATGTCCATAAAGTATTTGGCAAAAAGCCTGCCAACAACAATTATTCAATATTAGCTTTGATTAGTTTAACTTAGTGAGAGAAAATAGATTATTTGATGATGATATTGATCATCAAATTGTTTGGTAATTTATGAAAAAAATAAAGCTAAAGCAATAGATCACATTTTATTTCCAAATAAATCTGGGATAGATATACTCTTTATTGAGAATTTCAGGAAGTTATATATGAATATGCATTTGTTCTATGGAGAGAGTGCTCTTTCTAAGCACAAAATTGGAGAGGATATCCCAAAAGGCTATGGTAAATAATCTAAAAATACATAAAAATTTAAAACACTTGCATTTCCCAAAGAGCACCTTGAACAAAAGTAAAATGGAGGAAAAAAAATGTGAAAATATTTGAAGCATAGATAGCCTGCAAAGGATTAATACTCTTAATATATATTTTAAGTAGTTTTTTTAGATCAATTAAAAATGTAAGTACTCAGTAGACTAATGTGTAAAGACTTTAAAAGGCAATTGTAAAATATTTTATATCTATATAATCCCCAACTTTAAAATATGTTCTCTCTTGCTAGTAACCAAAGAAATGCAGTGTTTTGCAAATGCAGTATCATTTTAATCTCATTTAAGTGAAAAGTTTACTTATTTTTAAAATGATAATACTCAATATTGACAATGGTGGGTATAATAGATATTCTTGTACAGTAAATGGAATACAAATTGACATAGTATTTCTAGTAGTTCTTTCTCCACTATCATCAAATCTTTAACAACATTTCTCCAACCTCCCCTTCCTATAGCTAACCTCATCTTCTACTTCACAGAAAAAAAAAAAAAAAGAAAGAAAGAAAGAAAAAGAAATCATAAGGCAAAATCTCTTCTCCCAAATCTACAACTTTATCTATAACTACATTTACTCTTTTCTCTTCCTTTCCTTTGGCAATCAAGGAGATGCTCCTCCCTCCAAATGCAGCTAATTCCATTCCCTTGCTGCAGATACTAATTCCCACCCCCACCTTCATAAACTCTATACCATCTTTTATATCTTCTCCCATTTAGAGCTATTCTCTGGTATTTATATTCGTACAACTTGTCTCCTACACAACTGACCTCACCTTCTCAGTCTCCTGTGCTGGTTTCTAATTTTTTTATCCAAATTGTAAATGCCATACACCAAGTATTTATTCCTTATAGGTGATTTCATCTATTCCCATGGATTTAATATTGTCTCTATACTAATAACTCCATTATGCCTCCATATGTATCTCTTCCCTGAAACCCATATTCACATACCAAACCATCTGCTTGTTATCTCCACTAGAATATCCAATAGGAATCTCAAAGTTAATAAATCCCAAATAGAACCATTAATTTACAACCCCTGCAAACCTGTTTCTCTCCTTGGCTTCTTTGTACTGATAATTAGCATTTCCATTTCCAGGCAAAAATCTACATGTTTTCTCAGATTCTTATTTTTTACCTCCCCACCAACTACTCCATCATCAAACCCTCTCAGTCCTACTCTGTATGGATATCTCCTTTCTGCATTCATTATGATCAATATAAAACCAAAGTAACTCCTGAACATCCAATGGGATGGGAGGGAAAATTCCACATCCATACTAAGGAGTTGAACAAACCACTTAGCCTGGAACATCTCCAACTGGGATGGTGGAGCATGAACATGTCTTTCTTATGGGTCTCTCTATATAAATATAATTATAAAGATATAGAAATAGAAACACATCATCATATTCAATAAGCAGTGGTTTTACTTTGGAGTGGCATAATTTTACAAAAACAATGTTTATTCTGTGTGTTTTTGTAGTTTTTACATTTTTAGTTATGTTTTATACTTTTAATGCAAAACATTATTGAACAAGAAAGATGTACCTAATATAGTTGCCTTAAAATATAAAAATGAGGGGCGCCTGGGTGGCTCAGTGGGTTGGGCCTCTGCCTTCGGCTCAGGTCATGATCTCAGGGTCCTGGGATCGAGCCCCGCATCGGGCTCTCTGCTCAGTGGGGGGAGCCTGCTTCCCTTCCTCTCTCTCTGCCTGCCTCTCTGCCTACTTGTGATCTCTCTCTGTCAAATAAATAAATAAATAAAATCTTTAAAATATATATATATATATATAAATGATAGAACTAGTGGCTGAAATTGAGAAATCCACTATTATAATAGGAGATTTCAACACTTATCTCTCAGTAATGATAAGTCGAGCAGATGAAAAAGTCAATAAAGATATAAAAGATTTGAATAACAGAAGAAACAAGCATGTTCTAATTAGACAGAGAAAGAACTCCAAACCCAACAATTACAGAACATACATTCTTCTCAAGCACAAATGAAACATTTACAAATATCAACCACATGCTTGTCCAGAAACCAAGTCTTAACAATTTTTAAAGAAGTGGTGTAATGTACATCATGTTTACTGACTAAAAATGCAATTCAGCAAGAAATCAGTAACAAATAAGCCTGTGCAAACCAAATATCTACATATACTGAGAAATTAAACATTTCTAAATAATATAAAAGATAAAACAAGGACCAATAAATCTATATACTGCCAAGATTTCAAGTTTCATGTATAAATTCCAACCTGATTCTGGAGGAAAAGAGTTACCTAGAGGTGTTAGCAAAAGTAACTCATCTTTATACTCAGATCTATTGTCAGTTTTTTAAAAACTATTTTGCTGCTCTTGGTTGTTTTTTTTTTTTCTTCAAAGAGGAAGCAAGTCACCTAAAGACCTTATTCAAAGTATTACATTATTCGTGTCAGTTCTTCCATCCCCTAAAATAACAGTACACTTCATACCTGTGACATAGCACGTGAGTGTAGGTCACCATACCTTAATTTGGGCTTGGCCATGTGACTTATTTTGGCCAATGAGATATTAGCAAACAGAATAAAGTAGAATGGTGCAAGTGATCTTGCTCTCTTGTGCTCCTTCCTGGGCCTTGAGAACAACAGGCCTCAGGAGCTGCTGGCCCAAATAAGGAGATGTCCGTAAAACAAACCAGGACCAAACTTTCAGCTTGAATCCAGATGAGCCTAGCATAGATCACCTGAGCCCCAGCCAATTTCATATGTGGGAAGTGTATGATTTTGCTTAAGGACACTGAGATTTTTATGGTTGTTGGTTACGTAGCATTTTTATAGCAATATTTGACTAATACACTTACCTACAAGACATATATTAAGACAATCATAACTATAAAGCACTTTGCCAAAAGAAAACATGCTTTATAATTTCAGAATACTAACAAAAAGGGAGCAGAACATTTTTTTAAAGTAGCTACTAGGAAGAAGGAGTGGGACTGAATGGCACTGTGATAGTGTATTACTGTAACAAAGCCCTTTTCACTATTATTATTACATCTATTTTGGAGATCATAAAACAGAGAGCTCAATACTTTATCAGAAAATGGTAAAAATATGATTTCTGCTTAGGTTTTCTGATTCTAAATCCTGTATGCTTCCTGCAAGTAAGGCTCTTCTACTAATAAATAGAAAGTATACAAAGTAGTTTCTACAGTTTTGAAAATGTTATTCATCACTCGGAAATTAAATAAGGATATGTTCTAAAGCAGAAGCCTTCGGATTCATTTCAAGTCACTAAGCCATTGATGAGCTTCTTTCTTTGACTAAAACACTTAAAAGTGCAGTGAAATATATTTATACAGTACTTTCTAAGAAAAGCTTTAGAGACTAGATGAAACAGAAGCTCCTTGTAGAGAGTGAAGTGAAATCTCCATGTCAAAATACCCACCTTTAAGAAATGAACTTATTCCCTGGAGAGGATGGTTGCATTATGGACATTGGGGAGGGTATGTGCTATGGTGAGTGCTGTGAAGTGTGTAAGCCTGCTGATTCACAGACCTGTACCCCTGGGGCAAATAATACATTATATGTTAATAACAATAATTTAAAAAAAAAAAGAAATGAACTTATTCCTTTTCCAAAATAGATACTAGAGTTTTCCCAAGGATACTTGTTTATGAAAACTTTTTTATCTAAAATATATGTTCTGCAGAGGGTTCATAAATGGGTATCTATCCTGCCATTGGATGTATATCATTATGTAAAACTCATGATCTCCACATCTCTAGAGCCATATAGCAGTTTGTCTTTCATTCTTGTATCTCAAGAGGAGAATACAGGGACGTTACATGAGCTACTTTTTCTCCAGCATGAAAATTTGTCAGGGATGATATCATTTCCAGATGCTTTCTTATTTTTCATTTGTTTAAAGGCTTTATTCATCAGAGAGCTGGAGGGTTTCTAAGTGTGGAACCCTCAGGGTATAATGAGGGGAAAATGTTGAAAGCACCATCACCACCAGCATCTCCATTATGACTGTCAAATGAAGCTTCGAATAATTGCAATGGTTCCCCTCTTTCCAACCCAATCAGTTTTGTAATAATCTATACGTAAAGTAGTATATTTATTAACATCTATCCTGAGCAATAAGAGGGAGATTAATCTAAGCACCACTTCATGATTTGACTGTACAGAGATAAGGAGATTGTTTGTGAATGTTGGCAGCCCTTTCAGGGCCAGGATGATGGCAGACTTTAGATTTATAAATTATTGAAAATACTTAAATAAGTGTACAATGATGAAAATGTTGGACATAGACTACTCCAGAAAAACACGTGCTTGGAATACCTTTTAACATGACTGATTTCTCCAAGCTGTTGTAATCTCAATTCTGTTGAGAATTCTGCAAATACCACTTAGGTATCTTGTTACAGAGAGGGTTAAAATTTATTTCCAATAAAGTAATAGAAAAATATACACTAATCTAATTAACTTGAAGTGGTATAGAAACAATTTATCAATACAGAATTCAGATATGCCATGGTCTTGTTGAGCTAGAATATCTGACAAAACTTGAAATGAGCAGAAAAGACTTAATTTCAGGGAAATTGAAATAGGTGTGACAAAACCAATCCTCCTCTCAGAGACCATTTATTCCTATTTTCAAACATTTACAATAAGTCCAATTTTCCATTCTCTGTAGCCAGAGTTGGCCACTTGAAATGATTTAGAACCTAACTTGGAATATCTTATCTCCTTTAAAAATATAACTTTTAAAATTTGGTGTTATGTTTTCTTGGAACTTGTAAGATTGCATAATGAGAGATTATGTTCTCTTATTCAGAAGACTTTGGAGACTTTCATTCCAAAAGCAACATACCAACCAACTGACTAATTTTAGAGAACTAAAATATGCCGTTATGCTTTCCTTCAGCTAGAAGAGAGGTCACCCTGACTCTCCCATTGCTATAGAGTGTTATGAAAGCAAGGGCTGTGTGCTTCACTCTGTGTACACCTAGCACAACCTTAAGTTAGTTAGGCAGTAGTAATTTGATGCTAGCACTAACAACATTGGAGAAGTCCTAGGTAAAATTTTAGCCCTTCTACAAACCTTCACAATTTTCCCATTACTTTCCAAGGAACTAACATGATTTGAAGAAAATCATATTAACTAATCATTTGTTCACACCTTCATTTTAAATGTAATAGTATCCTGTTTATATCAAAACATTTGTCTTTCAGGTTTTGAGAAATGCACATAAATTTCATGTCATGTGATAACCATGTCTTTATCAGGAACCCATAGACAGAATAATTACTAATAGAACATATGCAATGTCTTTGATGTAGGCTGCTGTATGTATGGCTTGGGACATCTGGAGGGTCAGCTGGAAGTCCCTTTCCCTTGGTTCCTTTGCTCCCACTCTCTTTCCCTCCTCCAGGGTCCTGGCTTCATCCTGCAGCTAGCTCTTTGATCTCTTCCCAGTTCTAGCCCGAGGAGTACAGTGATTCTTTCTTCTTCAGAGCCTAACACCTACAAAAAAATAAAAACAAGGCCATCTCCTGTTAATGCTGACCATATTTGTACACTAAAATATCCCTCCACACCAAGAGTGAAGTTGAAAGGATTAAAGAAAGGAAAGCCAGAGATAACTATGTCCTGTTCACATGCATTTTCAACCCAAAATCATGAGATATGGGAACAACAAGGATCTTACTAAAGTCAAGCCTTTTTGTATTCTATAAGGTACAGCATGAATCTGGTAGAACTTTTTTCAACAATTTCTTTGTTTTTTGTCCTTAAAGACAGCAAAGCCTTGGCCTCAAGACCATCATCTCAAATGGCAATGGAGGTCATAAACCTTTCCCGTGTGATGAGATATATTTCCAAATGTGGAGACTGACATACACAATTATCTCCTGAGATAGACCATGAAAAAATGTCTAAAATTGGTTGATGTTTAGGTTTAATTTCTCTTCTTAAAAAACATAGATAAAATTATGTTTTTGAAAAGCTTTACTTTCTCAGTGAAAATCCCTAACCTAATAAAAGTTAACAGTGAAAATTGACTTCTAATGGGTGCCCATTTTAAGTATTCATTCTAATCAAAAATACTAATATTAAAAATCTATAATAACTATATAAAGCTGAAATTTAATAGCCAACATAACTTTTTCAAAAAGAATTCCTAGTGTGGACCACTTAACAGACTTTGTTTTCACATTGTCCTATACATATAAGAAGCTAAGGGATTTTTTTCTTTATTTAGAACAAGTGAGATGAAATAGTTGTTATTCTTATTTTGATGTTCTTGAAGGGCAGATCAAATGAAGCTTATCCACAATAATAATGATTGATGACCTTCATCTAATGATAATCCTCAATACCTTTGAGAACAATCCCAATAGATGCAAACAGCAACAAAATTCCTGCTCAGTGAAGGACATTGTGAGTACACACAAACATGTACAATTAGTAATGTATTTAAAAAAAGAAAAAAAAAAGCATTCATGTCAATCATAGCACAGCACAAAGAGAGAGAGCTGACATTGTGATTTTTAATTCCTGGGAGTTCATCCCAACTATGCCACTTAAGGAAAGTGGACATTGGAGAATTTCACTAATTTCTGTGAAACTTAGAGTCCATGTGTATAAAATGAGCACTTGCCTAATTGTTTCTTTCTTTTCTCTCTTGATCTTAAAGTCTATGAGGTTAGAAACCTTGTCTTTCTGGTTCAGTTTTGTTTTACAAGTGCCCAGCATAATGTCTGGCTTTTAGTAAATGTAAAATAAATATTTGATGACCAAAAGAATGAAATCATTTAGTTTTCAATAAATATTTATTTTGTATCTCATGTGGTCCAGGTGCTGTTGTAGTTGCTGGACATAGGGTTGTAGGAGTGGTTAGAAAACAGAAAAATCCTTACCTTTGGGGGACTTACATTCTAAGGGGGAAGACAATTAACAGAGTAAGTAGGTAAATGCGATGCCAAAAAAAAAACAAAAATTCAAGTTGGAAGGGAAGATAGGAAATGCTGGCTGATAGAGAGGTTTGGTGAGATTTTAGTCAAGATTTCTAGGAAAGTCCTTGGTAAAAAGATGACTTTCAAGTGAAAACACAAAGAAAGTGGGCTCCTACCCATGTGGCTGTCTTAGAAATGACAATTCTAAGCAGAAGGAACAAAAAGTATGAACATCCTGAGATAGGATTTTCAAGAAAAAAAGCACAGGGGCCAGTGTAGTTTATGAAGTAACTTTCATGGAGGGAGAGAATGAAGTCAGAGAGGTAAAGGGGAGGCAACAAATCATAGGGCTTGTAAGTAGTATCTAGGACTCTGGCTTTTATTGTGAGAGACAGGAAGTTGCTGCAAGAGTCTGAGAAGAGGAGTGACATGATCTGACTTATATTTTAATAGGATCACTCTGGCTGCTGTGTTAGTAATAGACTATAAGAGGACAAGGGTAGAAATAAAATAAACACCTACCACATGGCATTTGGGAAGATTACTCAGAAATACATGTGAAGAGCCTAGTGCAGACCTACCACTAACTGTCTTCCCTCACTAAAGAAGAGGTATTCTCACAGGTAATAGTTATGCTTTTCCTGAAGGCATATATACAAAGGTTCTGTGTGGTTGCTATTAACAATCCCAAGACACCCTACCTCCGTTATGGCATCCTAGGTGTTGGGATATTGAATTAATGTGAGCAACAATAATCAACGGACTCCCAAAGGAAATGACCCTAGGATCTAGTCTAACAAAATTAATCAGGCAAAGTGAAGTGGTCACTCTATTTACCATTCCTGCTCCGGACCAAAGGATCTCATTCACTTAATGGTGAGGCATCAAAGGGCTGTGTGGACACTGGGAATTTAGATTTTTATCAAATGTTTGTATCTAAATTCCATAGTACTAGCATCAAAGAGCAGACATTCACATCAACATTTACAAACAAAACACACAGGTGCTTTATTCACTCCGTGTCTAATACATTTTCCTCAGGAAAAGCATGTAACATGACAGAAATCCATGAATCTTAATTACGTTTCTCCTTAAAATCCTATCATTAGACTTTAACTAAGGATGTTTTATTCTTTGAAGAAATATTCGGTTAGTTTTATTTCTGCTTAATTAAAAAGAACCCAGCAATTTGGGCTGGGAGGTGTTCAAGCGGACCTGACCTTGCAAACAACCAACTAAGCAGGTGGTGTTTCCTTTCCCAGTCTCTCCTCTTCCTGCACACAGATGTTAAAAGACTTCTTTTTCAGGAACGGATGCTGGATTTTGTCAAAAGCTTTTTCTGCATCAATGGAGAGGATCATGTGGTTCTTCTCTCTTCTCTTATTGATTTGTTCTATCACATTGATTGATTTGCGAATGTTGAACCATCCTTGTAACCCAGGGATGAATCCTACCTGGTCATGGTGGATAATCTTTTTAATGTGCTGTTGGATCCTGTTTGCTAGGATCTTGTTGAGAATCTTAGCATCCATATTCATCAGTGATATCGGTCTGAAATTCTCCTTTTTGGTAGGGTCTTTGCCTGGTTTGGGGATCAGGGTGATGGTGGCTTCATAAAAAGAGTCTGGAAGTTTTCCTTCTGCTTCAATTTTTTGAAACAGCTTCAGGAGAATAGGTATTATTTCTTCTTTGAAAGTTTGATAGAATTCCCCAGGGAATCCGTCAGGTCCTGGGCTCTTGTTTTTTGGGAGGTTTTTGATCACTGCTTCAATCTCGTTACTAGATATCGGTCTATTCAGGTTGTCAATTTCTTCCTGGTTCAATTTTGGGAGTTTATAGTTTTCCAGGAATGCATCCATTTCATCTAGGTTGCTTAGCTTATTGGCATATAACTGTTGATAATAGCTTCTGATGATTGTTTCTACTTCCTTGGTGTTAGTTGTGATCTCTCCCTTTTCATTCATAATTTTATTAATTTGGGCTTTCTCTCTTTTCTTTTGGATTAGTGTGGCCAATGGTTTATCGATCTTATTGATTCTTTCAAAAAACCAGCTTCTAGTTTCGTTGATACGTTCTACTGTATCTCTGGTTTCTACCTCGTTGATCTCTGCTCTAATCTTGATTATTTCCCTTCTTACGTGTGGAGTTGGTTTGATTTGTTGTTGATTCTCCAGTTCTTTAAGGTGTAGAGACAGCTGGTGTATTCTGGATTTTTCAATTTTTTTGAGGGAGGCTTGGATGGCTATGAATTTCCCCCTTAGGACCGCCTTTGCTGTATCCCATAGGTTTTGGAGTGAAGTGTCTTCGTTCTCATTGGTTTCCATAAATTGTTTAAGTTCTTCTTTGACCAACCCACAGCAAATATCATCCTCAATGGGAAAAAGCTTGCAGCCTTCCCATTGAGATCAGGAACACGACAAGGATGCCCACTCTCACCACTCTTGTTCAACATAGTATTAGAAGTCCTAGCAACAGCAATCAGACAACAAAGAGAAATAAAAGGTATCCAAATTGGCAAGGAAGAAGTCAAACTCTCTCTCTTCGCAGATGACATGATTCTTTATATGGAAAACCCAAAAGACTCCACCTCCAAACTACTAGAACTCATACAGCAATTCAGTAATGTAGCAGGATACAAAGTCAATGTCCAGAAATCAGTGGCTTTCTTATACACTAACAATGAAAATTCAGAAAGGCAAATTAGAGAATCGATTCCATTTACTATAGCACCAAAAACCATAAGATACCTCGGAATAAACCTAACCAAAGAGGTTAAAGATCTGTACTCGAGGAACTACAGAACACTCCTAAAAGAAATTGAAGAAGACACAAAAAGATGGAAGACCATTCCATGCTCTTGGATGGGAAGAATAAACATCGTTAAAATGTCTATACTGCCCAGAGCAATCTATACTTTTAATGCCATTCCAATCAAAATTCCACCAGTATTTTTCAAAGAGCTGGAGCAAATAATACTAAAATTTGTATGGAATCAGAAGAGACCCCGAATTGCTAAGGAAATGTTGAAAAACAAAAATAAAACTGGTGGCATCACGTTACCTGATTTCAAGCTTTACTACAAAGCTGTGATCACCAAGACAGCATGGTACTGGCATAAAAACAGACACATGGACCAGTGGAACAGAGTAGAGAGCCCAGATATGGACCCTCAACTCTATGGTCAAATAATCTTTGACAAAACAGGAAAAAATATCCAGTGGAAAAAAGACAGTCTCTTCAATAAATGGTGCTGGGAAAACTGGACAGCTATATGTAGAAGAATGAAACTTGACCATTCTCTTACACCGTACACAAAGATAAACTCGAAATGGATAAAAGACCTCAACGTGAGACAGGAATCCATCAGAATCCTCGAGGAGAACATAGGGAGTAACCTCTTTGATATCAGCCATAGCAACTTCTTTCAAGATATGTCTCCAAAGGTGAAGGAAATAAAGGCAAAGATGAACTTCTGGGACTTCATCAAGATAAAAAGCTTCTGCACAGCAAAAGAAACAGTCATCAAAACAAAGAGGCAACCCACGGAATGGGAGAAGATATTTGCAAATGAAAGTACAGATAAAAGGTTGATATCCAGGATCTATAAAGAACTCCTCAAACTCAACACACACAAAACAGATAATCATATTAAAAAATGGGCAGAAGATATGAACAGACACTTCTCCAATGAAGACATACAAATGGCTACCAGACACATGAAAAAATGTTCATCATCACTAGCCATCAGGGAGATTCAAATCAAAACCACATTGAGATACCACCTTACACCAGTTAGAATGGCCAAAATTAGCAAGACAGGAAACAACGTGTGTTGGAGAGGATGTGGAGAAAGGGGAACCCTCTTACACTGTTGGTGGGAATGCAAACTGGTGCAGCCACTTTGGAGAACAGTGTGGAGATTCCTCAGGAAATTAAAAATAGAGCTTCCCTATGACCCTGCAATTGCACTGCTGGGTATTTACCCCAAAGATACAGATGTAGTGAAAAGAAGGGCCATCTGTACCCCAATGTTTATAGCAGCAATGGCCACGGTCGCCAAACTGTGGAAAGAACCAAGATGCCCTTCAACGGATGAATGGATAAGGAAGATGTGGTCCATATACACTATGGAGTATTATGCCTCCATCAGAAAGGACGAATACCCAACTTTTGTAGCAACATGGACAGGACTGGAAGAGATTATGCTGAGTGAAATAAGTCAAACAGAGAAAGTCAAGTATCATATGGTTTCACTTATTGGTGGAGCATATCAAATAATATAGAGGACAAGGGTAGATGGAGAGGAGAAGGGAGTTGAGGGAAATTGGAAGGGGAGGTGAACCATGAGAGACTATGGACTCTGAAAAACAACCTGAGGGTTTTGAAGGGGCGGGGTGGGAGGGTGGGGGAACCAGGTGGTGGGTATTAGGGAGGGCACAGATTGCATGGAGCACTGGGTGTGGTGAAAAAACAATGAATACTGTTACGCTGAAAATAAATAAAAAATTAAAAAAAAAAAAAAAAAAAAAAAAAAAAAAAAAAAGACTTCTTTTTCCTATAACTGTCCTCACTTCAGTGCTTCTCCTGAGAGAGTTTGTAGCAATTAATTCAACATTAGTTTACTGAGTATCTATTTTGTATCAGGTGCTGTTCTAGGTGCTAACGACACAAAGGTGAACCAAACACAACCTTGTTCTCAATAAGTTTGTCTTCAAGGACCAACTGGAAATTAAAGAACAGGGGATGAGGCTAAGAAAGACTAACACACACCCAGATCCTCCCTTTCACTGCATCTCTCCGTCTCCAAACACTTTTCATCTGGCAGCCTTTGGTAGATGCCAATAATAGCCTTGTTTGAAAAGAAAGCACTTGAGAACAAGTCAGGGCTTTCCTCTAAAATGTTGATGAGTGCTCACTTCAGCAGCACAGATACTAAAATGTTGATGAATTATCTTTTGCTTTTAGGGGATCTAAGCACACACCACACCATGTATGTGCATTTTTGTCTGTATATATAATACTGAGTAGAAAGGAAGGGATGGGGACATGGATTGGAAATTTGTTCAAAGCAAGTAACTAAAATAGTAATATTAGCTCTTTGTTTTTTTGAATAAGACTTTTGAAACTTTGTAATTTTCCCTTTAACTATTAGTTCTATTTATTTTTGTTTTAGTTTCTATAGTGAAAGCATTATCCAAAGGTACTGTTTTTCAGATGTTTACTACGTAAGACTATAAAAGAATTTTTACATTTATGTTTATATATTGTATATATTTATATATTGCTTATATTTATATACATATTTATACATTGGTTGCCTTCTCAGTATCTTTTGCCCATTCTACCTTCCTATCCAAACCCAAATTTTATTCAGTGATCTCTTCTTATTTGTGATCCCAGGGAAGGTGACATCCCTGACTCCAGAGATAACTAAAGGTTGCCTCAGCCAATCAGGGCAGAGCATTCCAGGGAATTGGCAATGCTTTAAGAATGGACATGTGACCTAAATTGGTTTAATCAAACTGAATGGAAAACATCCATGGTTGGGAGAGAAATTTCTTTCCTCTCTCTCTCCCTCCCTCTCTCTCTCTTTCCCTTTCTCTATCCTGCTAGATAAAAGTAAAAGATTAGAGTTAACTCCATGAGAGACAGAGCCTGAGCCCACCATTGAGCTCTTAAATGAATCAAACTTGAGGCTATAGGAGATGATCAATTTTTTTATTGTCTAAGCCAATCTGAGTAGGTACTTTACTTGCAGCCCAAAGCATCATATCAGGTGCACACTAGAATTGTCACAGCTCTGAGCAAATACAGGATTTATTTGCAGTTCAGATTCCAAGCAGGAATTCCATCAGATTCCGTTAGAATCTTTTTAAACCACTCTTGTTTTTATGACATGAAGAAAGAAAGCCGTGCCAGAACACAGAAGTCGATGCTGGCAAAGAACACCCACACGGAACTTTCAGACTAGATTTTAACACGACAGACGCGCTGTACTATGGGTGTACTCTGAGTCCCCAAGGATGGGATTTTAAACAAGTGCTTAAGTAAAGATTGTATTATAGCAATAGGGTTCTGAAACAGAAGTCCTACATACAGCTTAACTGAATAGGACAAGTACAATGTAGGGCATAGAGAGACTCCAGATGGGATTATTCTGGTTCTGTGAAGAGGAATGGGAGACAGATAATATACTACTGTATATCTTGTATGTTCTATTATACTATAAAAAAGCATTTACGTGTGGTAATTATATTGTTTTTCTTATAGACTGTTCAGTCATTCTCAGTAGATCCTATTCTTAAACCCACAGATAAATTCCAAGTATTCCTATGTATGGACATATTGGTAGAGTAAAGCAAATTCTCTCTCTAGTAGATTGTTTGCAAAAATAGTTTCATCAATTTTTCCCATTTTTATAAAGTGATTTTGCTGCTTTTCTCAGAGTGGAGCTGTTTTCCCTTCCCCTGATGTTGTCTTATGACATGTTACAGTCAATGGAATGCAATAGAAGTGATGTTGTAGGACTTCAGAGCCTTAACTTCAAGAATCGTTGTTGCTTCCTCTCTTGCCCTGACCACAACCTACACTGATGACAGTCATCTGGTGAGGCCTGCAGAAGTACCACTCAGCTGAACCCAGCTCATATTTTAGAATTGTGAGCAACTCAATTATTGATGTTTAAGGTTTGGGTGTTGAAACCGATATATCCTCCCTGTCTACGGAAGTCAGGACTCTGGTGCAATCTTAAGGAAGCTTTCTTTTTCTACTTAGATATGCAACATGTTATGTTACAAATAAATGTCTTAGAAAGGCTGAGAGGTGTCTTTTAGGAAGGAGTCATTCTGAAAGGAAAAAAACCTCCTCAGCAGAAGGTCCAGTTCCCTCTATCCTATACCGATGATACTTTCCCTAGCCCTCACCCCTACTGTCCCACCTGCCCATCATAGGTCACATTAAATACAGTCCTGATTAGAGCTAGAATGGTAAAAGACACAGTCCCATTACATGAGACACAGGCATCTAGGGTAGCCATGTGCCACATTCTATCAGTACATTTAGGTGCATTACATGGTGGGCTTTGATGAGCTGCTCTAAGGACCTGACATCCATTTGCAGAATTAGTTATGAATTCTGAAACACTAACTTATAGACCCATTTTGTTACAGTTGTAATCAACTGATTTAAAAGTGAACTCAGGGAATATAATCATGGGACAGTCTTATTCTCCCATACTGCTTCTGGTTCATTCCACCCAATCTTCCTCTTCTGCCTTGGGATACCACTGAACTCAGACTCCATAGCTTCTGAATCATTTTCATGTTTTTTTTTTCAAAACTCCAATCAATTCTAAAAATAATAACAATAATAATAATCATCATAATCATCATCTCTGAGCTAATTCAAACCTTTTACCCTCCTTTTAGCATAACCTTACTCTGGATGTGCAGTCTAGAAGTTCCAGACTCTATGCTAGGATTTCTCAACTCCAACACCAATGACATTTTGGATTAGGTAATTCTTTGTTGTAGGAGACTGCCCTGTGCATTGTAGGATGTTTAACAGTATCTCTGACCTCTACACAATTGATATCAGTTGAATTATTAAAAAATGTCTCCAGATACAACCAAATGTGCCAAATGTGCCCTTGGGGCAAAATCACCCTGGGTAAGAATCACTGCTCTAGGGAAAGGAGCAAGATGGCAGAGGAGTACAAGACCGAGATATCATCAGGTCCTGGGAGTTCAGCTAATTATTAAACCATTCTGAAAACCTAAAAACTCAACAGGAGATCAAAGAGAGGAAGAGCAGCAATTCTAGGAACAGAAAAGTGACCACTTTCTGGAAGGTAGGATGTGCGAAGTGAATCCAAGGCGATATTCAGGAAGAGACCGCAGTGGGAGGGGAGGCTCTCGGCAAGCAGTAGAGCAGCAGAGCACAAAATTGGAACTTTTAGAGATCTACTCCACTGAGGGACATGGCTCCAGAGGTTGGGGGTGGGGGCAGAGCATTCACGGGGACAGTGTGGTCTCATGACCTGTGGGGACACAAAAAGTCCAGGGGTGTATGAGTGTGGCAGAGCTCCCAGGTATTTGAGTGGGGAAGCTGGCTGCAGAGACCAAGCCAAGAAGGGGGCTTTCAGTTTAGGATTACCTTAAACCATGATCCAAGGCACAGTCAGGTCACTGCTCAGCAAGCAGGGACCCCACAAGCAGCATATCCAGGGAGACCTCCTCCTTCCTCCTCCAGGAGAAGTGGCGCAGGGGTGCACTGCGGGAATCTGCTGGGTTTGGAGACTCCAGACAGGACTGTGCACCAGAGATAGAAACAATCAGTCACAGGCTGGGTGAGCTCAGAGTGCAGCTGGAGACTAGGAAGATGGGGGGGATTGATTGCTTTTCTCTGCGGGTGCATTGAGGAGTGGGGCCCTGAGTTCTCGCCTCCTATGAGGTGGTCTATTGGGAGGTCACCATTTTCATTCCCATCCTCCAAAGTTGTATGGAAAGCAATCAGAAACAAAAGCTCCCGAAGGCGAACCTGAGCAGATTACTTAGCCTGGCCCCTGGCAAGGGCGGTGCAATTCTGCCTCAGGCAAAGACATTTGAGAATTACTGCAACAGGCCCCTCCCCTAGAAGATCAGCAAGAAAATCCAGCAAAGACCAAGTTCAAGGATTAATGAGAACAGTGGAGCTCCAGAGCTAAGGGAAAGCAACACATAGAATTTACGGCTTCTTTCCCATGATCCTTTAGTCTTCCAAAGTTAAATTTTTTAATTTTATCTTTTTCTTATTCTATGTTTTTAATTTTTCCTCTTTCCTATTTTAACATTTTGTAACTACTTTATCTCATCAATGTCTTTTTAAAATCTTTTTTTGGGCGCCTGGGTGGCTCAGTGGGTTAAAGCCTCTGCTTTCGGCTCAGGTCATGATCCCAGGGTCCTGGGATCGAGCCCCGCATCGGGCTCTCTGCTCGGCAGGGAGCCTGCTTCCTCCTCTCTCTCTGCCTGCCTCTCTGCCTACTTGTGATCTCGCTCTGTCAAATAAATAAATAAAATCTTTAAAAAAAAAAATAAAATAAAATAAAATAAAATCTTTTTTTAATTTTCATTCTTATAGTCATATTTTATCCCTTCATTGTACTTAACCTTATTTCTTGATTACATATAGAGTTTCTTTTTTTTTTTTAAATTTTGGGATACAATTTCTTCTAACAGATCAAAATATAACCTAAATCTAGGGAATAGCTTTGTTCTAGTGTCTAGCCACCAAAAGAAATTAAATCTTCCCATTTGCAGCAATGTGGGTGGAACTAGAGGGTATCATGCTAAGTGAAATAAGTCCATCAGAGAAAGACAATTATCATATGATCTCTCTGATATGAGGAATTTGAGAGGCAGGGTGGGGAGTCTTTGGGGGGGTAAGGAGGGAAAAAAATGAAACAAGATGGGATCAGTGGGGAGTCAAACCATAAGAGACTCTTAATTTCATGAAACAAACTGAGGGTTTCTGGGGGGTGGGGAGGTAGGTATAGGCTGGCTGGGTTATGGACACTAGGAAGGGTATATGCTATGGTGAGTGCTATGAAATGTGTAAGCCTGACGATTCACAGACCTGTATCTCTGGGGCAAATAATATATTATATGTTAACTAAAAAGAAAAAAAGAATCACTGCTCTAGACCATACATTCTTAATGGAAGTGATGTTACACCCAAAAGATGAAAGTTAGTTCTTAAGGGCTGAAAAAAATGTTAGGTGGTCCAATATTTCATGGCCCTCTAAGGAGCCATAGTACATAGGCAAACAGCATATCTATGGTATTAACAACTTGTGGGGTAGGGAGAAAGACAGGAGGAAATACTAAAAAAGGTCTCCATCATTTATTTTTTAAAAAGTGAGAAACACTCTGTAGATCAACAGTAAGTTGTGAGGTGCTGAGGGGGAAGGGTAAGAGCTAAAGAGCCAATCTTTTTACTTAGCTGTGTTATGTAATTTTCCTTTGACTATTGAATTCCCTCTGCCATGGCAAGCATCCAAAGGCACATCTCCTTGAAGTGTGGTTCCAGGTGGTTTTTAACATCCTAGTCCCCACTCTGTACCACTCTCTGATGTGGATAATACACCCTCTAGCTGCCCTCAAGCAGTTAACCACACAGAATCTCTCTATTGGGAGCCTCTAGTGTTGGGTCATTCTCTTGGGTGAGATTATTAAAGATGGCTTTATTTTGGCTACCTGCATTGATTTCATTAACCCAGAGGAATTCACTGAGGCTCACCCTGCCCAGAAATGGAAGCAATTCTAGCCATCTCCAGCCTTCACACTTCTCCCACCCAAAGTCACTGTGCCCAACAGACTTCAGGAAACTTTTATCATGTCTACAAAGAGCTCTTCAGCTTTTTGTTCTAGTAGCAGTACATGGGGAATCCTCAAAAAATACAACTTATAGTTTCATAAGCCTTTAGGCCAGAAGTCAGACATAGGTCTCCCCTACTAAGGGTCTTAGAGCACCCGTCAATTGCGTTTTGAGGGAAGACTTCCTCCCCTCTCCCTTATCCCCTATTCTCTGGATTCTAGTGATAGAGAACATGGGCTGGAAATGGGGAAGCAGGGTTGATAGTTTGGCTGCATTTTAATAAATGCTTTAGAGATCTATATAAAATTTCTCTGAAGGATATTTTGTCCTCAACTTTGGGACATCATTAAACAGTCTGAGACAACAAGATAATATTCATTAAATATCTAGTTATATAATTTATTAGTCAATTGGGACTTTATGTAAAAAGAAGAATCTAAGCCAATATTTCCCATTTTGTAGGCTGAAAAAAATGGTGATTTTTAAGAGTTCTACCAATTGATTCATATTTCCTTTCATTAACTCAACAAACACTGCTGGGTATTTGTCAGGAAGACTGATAGCTGTTGCAGAAACAAGTCAGGCAAGGTCTCTGCTCTTGTGGAGAATAGTCTAGCAAAGGAACATAGGTAGTGAATAATGGCATACCCGCCAACTGTAATAAGTGCTATGGGAAAAAAATAAAGCAGGTAATGTAACAGGGAATGGTTGGAAGGGAGGAGTGAGGAGTATTGTTCTGGACCAAGTGGCCACAGAAAGGGTTCTTTGTATAGGAAACATTTAAGCAGAATCCAAAATAGCTTAAGAAAGAGCTAGTTTTGTGAAGACTTGGGGGAGAAGAATTCCAAGGAGAGGAAGTACAAGGCCCCTGAGCAAGAATGAGCTGAGCATGTTCCAGAGAGAATGTAGCCACAGAGCTGGATGTGATAATGGTGCAGAGAATACTATTTTATGTCACACTGTTTATTGATAAAATCTTTCACAAATACGTGTGCTGCCATTGTCCAAATGCACACAAATCTTGAAAATGACACAGACATGTATTGAATGTGTTACTAAATGCCTAGTAGGTTTCTATTATGAGTAGAGAGATCGTGAAATTTGTTGATGTTAAGAGTCATTTTCTCCAAAAGTAGTAGAAACTACCTCCTCTGACTTCCTAATATAAGACTTATTTGTACAAAACTAAGTTTCCATTCTTCCTTTGATTCTGGGGAGAAACAATTCTTTGAAAAGAGGGAAATATTCAGATTCAACCTTTATCCTTCCTTTAAATGACCAAAATCTGAATACAATAGACAGAACTGGGGATAGTTGATGGTACAAGCAGAGAAGCCAACTATCACCTTCAGGCAAGTATTTCTGCATTCTTGTTACAAAATCCCTCCCATATAAGCACAGTATTTGCTGTCTCCAGAGATTCTACATATTTACATTTAAAATTATTCTAAATGGAACAAAAAGTGTATACTATATTACGGTATACCTTAGCAGGCATAGGTTTTTTACCAATAGAGATTATAAATACAGTTATCTGTAATGTAAATTGAAAACAGACCGTTTTTAATGCCTGATGCAAAAATCATCACAGAACTACCTCTAACTTACTACCAGAGAGTTATTTACCATAATTGACTTTCTCGTTGTTTTACCTTGTCTTTGACCCCGTACACCTCGCATGATGCTCCTGAATTTAAAAGAGAAAATGATTAATGTGGCAAGTGCAGAGACAGCCAAGCTCATGAACACCAATGGGGACCTGGGAGAAGCCTGATAAATAATAAACACTGCCACTTCTCACACTCTGACTCTCTCTTTCACTGCATCTTTCAGGCAGCTTTTTAAATGAGAGGTCACTTATTTTAAACCAAGTATACCTCTGTGCTATTTGAAACTTATTTATGCCATGGTCAGGAAAAAATATTTACATCTAAAAATGCTGAACCATGAAACTCTAGCCACAGGAAAGGTTACCTGTATTTTAAAAAGAAAGAAAGAAAAAAAGAAAAAGAAGAAGAAGGTTTGTATCACCATAATTTCCATAATCTTTTTTTTTTTTCTTTCATGAAACAGCTCTCACCTCTGTTTTGCCTTTAGAGACTAACTTAGGGGTATCCTTTCTGCTCAACTTTGTGAGACAATTCACAAATCAAAAACCTTTGAGGTTGAATGTAAAAATCTTTTAACTATGAGGGGAAATAACAAAGTAAATCATTTCTGGGAATATAGATGATAGAAGAAAAATGATTTTGTAAAATTAAAGAACATTAATGGATTTCAAATTAATTCTGTGTAGGACGTACAGAGTTAGAAATGGAATGCTCTGGTAATCAGCAGTTAATGAATACTATAATTCACTTTTGTTTTCAAAGATCATTTATATCTCCCTCCCACTTTTATCTATTATCTTTTTATCCTTTTGCTGCTGCTTGGATTTATTTAGATAGCCATTAGTTTACTAGAAATTATGCCCTCAGGAGAGGAAAGATGGCGGAGGAGTAGCAGATTAAAATGACATCAGATCCCATGAGTTCACCTAGATAGGTATCAAACCATTCCAAACACCTACAAACTCAACAGGAGATAGAAGAGAGAAGAAGGGCAACAATTATAGGAACAGAAAATTGACCACTTTCTGAAAGGTAGGACATGCAGAGAAGTGAATCCAAAGCAACAGGAAGATAGACCACAGTGGGAGGGGCTGGCTTCCAGCAAGCAGTGGAGCAACAGAACATAAAATCAGAACTTTTAGAAGTCTGCTCCACTGAGGGACATCGCTCCAGAGGCTAAGTGGGGGATCTGTGGTCTCAGGTCCTGCAGGGTCACAGAAAGATCGGGGATGTCTGAGTGTGGCAGAGCTGCCAGGTGTCAGAGTGGGGAGGCTAACTACAGAGACAGAGCTGAAGAGTGAGCTCTCAGATTGGGGTTACCTTAAACCATGATCCAAGGCACAGTCAGACCACTGCTCTTCAAGCAGGGACCCCACAAGTGGCAGATCCGAAGAGACTCCCTTCCTCCTCTGGAGGAGCAGTGGGACAGGAATTTGCTAGGTTTGGAGATTCCAAACAGGGCTGTGCACCAGAGATAGAAATGCTCAGTCACAGGCTGGGTGAGCTCAGCATGTGGCTGGAGACCAGGCAGAGAGGAGTGATTGACCGCTTGTCTCTGAGGGCACACTGAAGAGTGGGGCTCCAAGCTCTCAGCTCCTCCAGGCCAGAGATTGGGAGGCCGCCATTTTCATTCCCATCCTCCAAAGAAGTACAGAAAGCATTCAGGGAACCAAAGCTCCGAGAATGAACCAAGCATATTACCTAGCCTGGTCCCTGGCAAGGGTGGTGCAATTCTGCCTCAGGCAAAGACATTTGAGAATCACTGCAACAGGCCCCTCCCCCAGAAGATCAACAAGAACATCCTGCCAAGACCAAGCTCACCAATCAAGGAGAAGAGCAGAACTCCAGAGCTAGGGAAAGCAATGCATAGAATTCGTGGCTTTCCCCCATGATCCTTTGATCTTGCAAAGTTAAATTTTTTCTACTCTTTTTTTCTTATTCTATTTTTTTTAACTTTTCCTCTTTCTACTTTTAATATTTTTTAACTAGTTTATTTTAACAATACCTTTCTAAAAAACAAAAATCTTTTTAAACCTTCATTGTTATAGTCATACTTTATCCCTTCATTGTATTTAACCTTATTTTTTATATACATATAGGTTGTTTTTTTTTTTCCTAAAAAATTTTGGGATACAATTTCTTCTAATAGATCAAAATATACCCTAATCTAGCACACGGCTTTGTTCTAGTCTCCAGCCTGAGCAGATTCCATCATTTTTTTTTTCCTTTTTTCAACCAACTTATCTTATCAATTCCTTTTTTATAATTTTTGTTTAATTTTCATCTTTATAGTAGTATAGAATATAGTCATATTCTATCCCTTCATTGTGTTTATCCTTATTTGTGTGTGTGTGTGTGTGTTTGTGTGTGTATGTTTTTCTTTCTTTAAAATATTGGGAAGTAGCTTCTTCTAAGGAACAAAAATACATCCAAAATCAAGTGGGTGGCTCTGTTTTATTCATCAGTCTAATATTATTTTTTATTTTTTTATTGTTATTTCTTTTTTCCCCATTTCTTCTCCCCCCAGTCTTAGATCTCCTCTGATTTGGTTAGCATACATTTTTCTCAAGTCTTTGCCATGCTTTTAGTATTTTATTCTCTCATTCATATATTCTTATCATGATAAAATGACAAGGTGGAAAAACTCACCACAAAAAAAGAAGAAGAGGCAGTACTGACAGCTAAGGACCTAATCAATATGGACACTGGTAATACGTCAGAACTAGAGTTCAGAATTACAATTCTCAAGGTGCTAGCTGGGCTCAAAAAAGGCATGGAAGATATTAAAGAAACACTTTCTAGAGAAATAAAAGAACAAAAATCTACCCAAGTTGAAATTTAAAAAAGTTATTAATGAGGTGAAATTAAAAATGGAAGCTCTTACTGCTAGGATAAATGAGGGAAAAGAGAGATTTAGTGATATAGAAGATGCAATGATGGACAATAAAGAAGCTGAGCAAAAGAGAGACAAACAACTACTGGACCATGAGGGGAGAATTCAAGAGATAAATGATACCATAAGATGAAACAATATTAGAATAATTGGGATCCCAGAGAAAGAAAAAAGAGAGATGAGAGCATAAGGTATATTGGAGAAAATTATACTAGAGAATTTCCTTAATTTGGTGAAGGGAACAAGCATCAAAATCCAAGAGGCAAAGGGAACCACCCTCAAAATCAGTAAAAATAGGTCCACAACCTGTCATCTAATAGTAAAACTTACAAGTCTTAGTGATAAAGAGAAAATCCTGAAAGCAGCTCCGGACAAGAAGTCTGTAACATACAATGGTGGAAATATTAGATTGGCAGCAAACCTATCCACAGAGACCTGGCAGGCCAGAAAGGACTGACATGATATATTCAGAGCACTAAATGAGAAAAAATATGCAGCCAAGGATACTATATCCAGCTAGGCTGTCATTGAAAATAAAAGGATAGATAAAAAGCATCCGGGACAAACAAAAATTAAAAGAATTTGAAACACCAAACCAGCCCTACAGGGAATATTGAAAGGGATCCTCTAAGCAAAGAGAGAGCCTAAAAGTAGTAGACCAGAAAGGAACAGAGACAATATACAGTAATAGTCACCTTACAGGCAATACAATGACACTAAATTCATTCTTTAAATAATTACCCTGAATGTAAATGGGCTAAATGCCCCAATCAAAAGACACAGGGTATCAAAATGGATTAAAAAAACAAAACCCATCAATATGCTATCTACAAGAAACTCATTTTACACCCAAAGTCACCCCCAGATTTAAAGTGAGGGGGTGGAAAACAATGTACCATGCTAATGGACATCAGAAGAAAGCTGGGGTGGCAATCCTTATATCAGATCAATTAGATTTTAAGCCAAAGACTATAATAAGAGATGACGAAGGACACTATATCATACTCAAAGGGTCTGTCCAACAAGAAGACCTAACAATCTTAAATATCTATGCCCCTAACACGGGAGCAGCCAACTATATAAACCAATTAATAACAAAATCAAAGAAATACATCGACAGTAATACAATAATAGCAGGGGACTTTAACACTCCCCTCACTGAAATGGACAGATCATCTAAGCAAAAGATCAACAAGGAAATAAAGGCCTTAAATGACACACTGGACCAGATGGACATCACAGATATATTCAGAACATTCCATCCCATAGCAACAGAATACACAATCTTCTCCAGTGCACATGAACATTTTTCAGAATAGATGACATCCTGGGTCACAAATCAGGTCTCAACCAGTACCAAAAGATTGTGATCATTCTCTGTATATTTTCAGACCACAATGTTCTGAAGCTAGAACTCAATCACAAGAGGAAAGTTGGAAAGAACTCAAATACATGGAGGCTAAAGAGCATCCTACTGAAGAATGAATGGGTCAATCAGGAAATTATAGAGTAATTTAAAAAAATTCATGGAAACAAATGAATATGGAAACACAACTGTCCAAAATCTTTGGGACACAGCAAAGGGGGTCCTGAGAAGAAAGTATATAGTGATACAAGCCTTTCTCAAGAAACAAGAAAGGTCTCAAGTACACAATGTAACCCTACACCTAAAGCAGCAGGAGAAAGAACAGAAAAGAAAGTCTAAACCCAGCAGGAGAAGAAAAATAATAAAGATCAGAGCAGAAATCAATGAAATAGAAGCCAAAAGAACAGTAGAACAGATCAACAAAACTAGGACCTGGTTCTTTGAAAGAATTAATAAGATTGATAAACGCCTGTTCATACTTATCAAAAAGAAAAGAGAAAGGACCCAAATTAATAAAATCATGAGTAAAAGTGAAGAGATCACAACCAACACCAAAGAAATACAAACAATTATAAGAACATATTATGAGCAACTATATGCCAGCAAATTTGACAGTCGGGAAGAGATAGATGCATTCCTAAGACGTACAAACTACCAAAACTGAACCAGGAAGAAATGGAAAACCTGAACAGACTGACAATCAGTAAGGAAATTGAAGCAGTCATCAAAAATCTCCCAACAAACAAGAGCCCAGATGGCATCCCAGGGGAATTCTACCAAACATTTGAAGAAGAATTAATACCTATTTTCCTGAAACTGTTCCAAAAAATAGAAATGGAAGGAAAACTTCAAAACTCATTTTATGAGGCCAGCATTATCTTGATCCCAAAACCAGACAAAGACCCCATTAAAAAGGAGAATTACAGATCAATATCCCTGATGAACACAGATGCAAAAATTCTCACCAAAATATTAGCCAATATGATCCAACAGTACATGAAAAGGATTATTCACCATGACCAAGTGGGATTTATTCCTGGGCTGCAAGTTTGGTTCAACATCCACAAATCAATAATGTGATACAATACATTAAAAGAACAAGAACCATATGATACTCTCAATAGATGCTAAAAAAGCATTTGACAAAGTACAGCATCCTTTCTTGATCAAATCTCTTCAAAATGTAGGGAGAGAGGGTACATACCTCAATATCATCAATGTCATCTATGAAAAACCCATAGCAAGTATCATCCTCAATGGGGAAAAATTGATATCTTTTCCCTTAAGGTCAGGAACACGGCACAGATGTCCACTATCACCACTGCTATTCAACATAGTACTAGAAGTCCTAGCCTCAGCAATCAGACAACAAAAAGAAATAAAAGGCATCTGAATCACCAAAGAAGAAGTCAAACTCTCACTCTTTGCAGATGGTATGATACTTTATGTGGAAAACCCAAAGACTCCACTCCAAAACTGCTAGAACTCATACAGGAATTCAGTAAAGTGTCAGGATATAAAATCAACGCACAGAAATCAGTTGCATTTCTATACACCAACAGCAAGACAGAAGAAACAGAAGTTAAGAAGTCAATCCCATTTACAACTGCACCCAAAACCATGATACCTAGGAATAAACCTAACCAAAGAGGCAAAGAATCTGTACTCAGAAAACAACAAAGTATTCATGAAAGAAATTGAGGAAGACACAAAGAAATGGAAAAATGCTCCATGCTCATGGACAAGAAGAACAAATATTGTGAAAATGTCTGTGCTACCAAAGGCAATCTACACATTTAATGCAATCCTTATCAAAATACCATGATTTTTTTCAAAGAAATGGAACAAATAATCCTAAAATTTATGTGGAACTAGAAAAGACCCCAAATAGCCAGGGGAATGTTGAAAAAGAAAACCAAAGTTGGTGGCATCACAATTCCAGACTACAATCTGTATTACAAAGCTGTAATCATCAAGACAGTACAGTACTGGCACAAAAACAGGCACATAGATCAATGGAACAGAATAGGGAGCCCAGAAATAAACCCTCAACTCTGTAGTCAACTAATTTTCAACAAAGCAGAAAAAATGTCCTATGGAAAAATGACAGTCTCTTCAACAAATGGTGTTAGGAAAATTGGACAGCCACATGCAGAAAAATGAAACTGGACCATTTCCTTACACCACACACAAAAATAGACTCAAAATGGATGAAAGACCTCAATGTTAGACAAGAATCCATCAAAATCTTTGAGGAGAACACAGGCAGCAACCTCTTCGACCTCAGCCACAACAACTTCTTCCTAGAAACATTGCCAAAGGAAAGGGAAGCAAGTGCAAAAATGAACTATTGGGACTTCATCAAGATCGAAAGCTTTCACACAGCAAAGGAAACAGTCAACAAAACCAAAAGACAACTGACAGCATGGGAGAAGATATTTGTAAATGACATACCAGATAAAATGCTAGTATCCCAAATCTATAAAGAACTTATCAAACTCAACACCTGAAGAACAAATAATCCAATCAAGAAATGGGCAGAGGACACAAACAGACATTTCTGCAAGGAAGACATCCAGATGGCCAACAGATACATGAAAGTGCTCAACATCACTCAGCTTCAGGGAAACACAAATCAAAACCACAATGAGATACCACCTCACAAGAGTCAGAATGGCTAAAATTAACAAGTCATTAAAAGACAGATGTTGAAGAGAATGGAGAAAGGGGGACCCTCCTACACAGTTGGTGGGAATGCAAGCTGGAGCAGCCACTCTGGAAAACAGCATCGAGATTCCTCAAAAAGTTGAAAATAAAGCTACCCTACAACCCAGCAATCGCACTACTGGGTATTTACCCTAAAGATACAAATGTAGTGATCCAAAGGGGCACATGCACCCGAATGTTTATAGCAGCAATGTCCACAATAGCCAAACTGTGGAAAGAACCTAGATGTCCATCAACAGATGAATGGATAAAGAAGATGTGGTACATATGTACACAATGGAATACTATGCAGCCATCAAAAGAAATGAAATCTTGCCATTTGCAATGACGTGGATGGAACTAGAGGGTATTATGTTAAGTGAAATAAGTCAACCTGGGAAAGACAATTATCATATGATCTCCCTGGTATGAAGAATTTGAGAAGCAGAGTTGGGGGTTTGGGGAGTAGTGAAGTAAAAAATGAAACAACATGGGACCAGGAGGGAGACAAACCATAAGAAACTCAATCTCACAAAATAAACTGAGGCTTGCTGGGCGGTGGGGAGGTATGGAGAGGGTGGTTGAGTTATGGACATTGGGGAGGGTATGTGATATGGTGAGTGCTGTGAAGTGTGTAAGCCTGAGGATTCATAGACCTGTATCCCTGGGGCAAATAACACATTATATGTTAATAAAAATAATTAATTAAAAAAGAAATTATGTCCTCTCTTTCTCACAAGCAATAAAGTTATTTAAGACACAGGGAATAGGTGCTGTGGAAAATTTAGTGAATATATCAGTGAGTATATTAACAGAAATATGTCATAAATGGTAAATGGAGAAAGAAAGATGGGGAATGAGAAGGTGAGAGAACGCCACTGTAAGGGGTTCATTGGCACTTAGGTTACTGGGCTAAAGGTAACATTTATGTTTCTGTTAGCTTCCTACTTCAAAGATATAAAGATTATTCTACTTCAGTGGTGGCTCAGTTGTAATTTTCCTCTCCCCCATCCTGATGGGAAATTGAAAGTATGAATCTCTATTAATAGATTTATAGTAAGTGTGAAAAATGCACTGCACTTAAATTTTGATTCCACCTTGTAATATCAAGTCATTTAAATCTACTGAACTTCAGTTTCTTTATCTATAATATGAAATCATGATACAATAAAGTAACTCAGGTGGCAACACTCACTCTTGACACAAAGTAAATACTTCACCAGTGCTTGAGGATGATCATGATATATTTTATGTTTCTGTTTGAGGAAATTTTTTCATTTATTCTTTCTTTTATTCTTCTAGTCATTTAAGTATTTGCTGAGCATTAAATATATACCAGAATTTGAACCAGGTGTTAGAAATGTACAACGTGACACCAGACCCTACCTTCAAGGAACTATCAATTGAATAGAAGGCTCCCAACAGGTCTTCACAATTTGTTAAGATTCACTATCTCATTTGTACCTTTATAGTTGAGACTTGTGGATCACAGGAACAGATTTTAAGGCAAAAGTCATTTTCTCAGAATTACTCTAGCCAAAACTTAGTTTTTACTCCAAAGCCACCAATATAATGAAACACAAAGTAATTTAATATTGAAACCTAATAATAGAATATGTGTATTTACACTAACTTTTTAAATCTGCAGATATAATAAAGAGGAATCTCACTTTTCACAGTCCTTTCATAAGATGGTATAGAATTCCTTCCAGTTTCCCTATGTCAAAGTCAACATCACTAAGGGGATACCAATAGAGAGAAACAGAAAAGGAAGAGACAAACATAATATTTTACTAGTTTATGATATTAGAGGATAAATGACACTGGACAGTCCCTCTAATATCTTTTGGGTGCCTGAGTTCAAGTAGAAAGAATTATTCCTTATCTACTTATTTCCTGCTTTTCCCCTACAAAATACCTGGATTTCAGGAGGACATCATGTCTGGCTCAACAATGAGTATAAGGACAAAGTATCTGAAAAGAACATAAACAAAGCTCCATAAATATAGCCAACTGATCTTTGACAAAGAAGCAAATGCAATAAAATGAAGCAAAGATGGTCTCTTCAACAAAGGGTGCCAGAACAACTGGACATCTACATGCAAAAAAAAAAAAAAAAAATCTAGACATAGACCCTACACATCCCAAAATGGATCACAGATTTAAGTGTAAAATGCAAAACTATAAAACTCTTAGAAGATATCATAGGAGAAAATCTAGATGATCTTGGGTTTGGTGATACCCCTTTAGATGTAACACCAAAGACATAATCCATTAAAAAAAAAAAAAAAAAGATTGATAAGATAGACTTCATTAAAGTAAAAAAAAAAAAAAAATCTACTCTGTAAAGGACAATGTCAAGAGAATTAGAAGACAAGCCATGGACTAAGAGAAAATACTTACAAAATGCATATCTGATAAAGGACTTACCTAAAACATACAAAGAGCTCTTAAAACTCACCATCAGAAAGCAAACAACCTAATTAAAAGTGGGCCAAAGAGGGGCGCCTGGGTGGCTCAGTGGGTTAAAGCCACTGCCTTCGGCTCGGGTCATGATCCCGGCGTCCTGGGATCGAGCCCCGCATCGGGCTCTCTGCTCAGCAGGGAGCCTGCTTCCTCCCTTCTCTCTTTGCCTGCCTCTCTGCCTACTTGTGATCTGTCTGTCAAATAAATAAATAAAATCTTTAAAAAAAAAAAAATGGGCCAAAGACCTTTACAGATACCTCACCAAAGATGATATTCAGATGGCAAATAAACATATGAAAAATGTTCCACATCATCTGTCACCCAAGAAAATGCAAATTAAAATAATGAATTTCCACTATCTATCTATTTGAATGGCCAAAATCCAAAACACTGACAATACCAAATGCTGACAAGGATATAGAGCAACAGGAACTCTCATACGTTGCTTGGGATAATGCAAGCCGTGTTGGAAACACTTTGGTGGTTTCCTACAAAACTAAACATACTCTTACCATGCAATCCAGCAATTGCAAACCTTGGTATTTATCCAAAGGAGTTGAAAACTTATGTTCATACATAAACCTGCACATGGATGTTTATAGCAGCTGTATGCATAGTTGCCCAAACTAGGAAGCAACCAAGATGTTCTTCAGTAGGTGAATGGATAAATTGTGGTATATCTAGACAATGGAATATTGTTCAGCATTAAAAAGAAATAAGCTATCAAGCCATGAAAAGACATGGTGGAATCTTAAATGCATACTACTAAGTGAGAGAAGCCAATCTGAAAAGTCTATACTTTTTATGATTCCAACTATATGACATTCTGGAAAAGACAAAACTGTGGAGACAACAAAAAGACAGGGCAGGAGGAGGAGATAATCAGGTAAAAAACAGGTTTTTAGGACTGGAAAATACTCTGTATGATATTATAATGACAAATACACTATGCATTTGTCCAAATCCATAAAATATACACCACCAAGAATGAACCGTAAGTAAACTATGGACTTTGGGTGATTATGAGTCAATGTGGGTTCTTTCTTGTTAAAAATGTACCATTCTGGTGAATGTTGGCAACAAGGTTGGACACCATGCATGTGGGGGAGAAAAGGGTGTATGGGAACTCTTTGTACCACCCTCTCAATTTTACTGTAACCTAAAACTGCTTTAAAAAATGAAGCATTTAGGGACACCTGGGTGGCTCAGTTAGTTAAATGTTTACCTTCAGCTCAGGTCACAATCTCAGGGTCCTGGGATTGAGTCCCACATTAGCCTCCTTGCTCAGTCGGGAGCCTGCTTCTCCCTCTGCATGCTGCTCCCCTTGCTTGTGCTCTCTCTCTCTCTGACAAATAAATAAATAAAATATTTTTAAATGACATATTTAATTAAAAAAGAACATAAATGTGACCAGTCTATTCAGTGCGGTGTATGGTTAACAAATTCACTATGAATTTTGAACTTTTTAAATTAGACATTAAGTGTTCATAATTACCAAAATATTTAGAAATAAAACTAATTAGTTTTTAATTTTAAATGAAATGACTGATAAATTTAAATATGAGAAGGCATGCAGGGGACTGCCTTACTAACCCTATTCTCTTAATTTATCATCCTAATTAAAACATCACATATCATCACTTCTTACCCCAGTCACTAAGTTTTTAAATGCAATACATAGATAAGTCTGAATGATACCCAACACAGCACATTTTCAAAAAGCTAAAATTGACTAGATAATTTTAAGTCACTGGGGCAGAAACAGGGAGATTGTCCCAAGGCAACAAAATGAGAAAATTCACTGACACAAAACTGAAGGTTCCTGAACTGAACCTTTGACACAGACTAGACTACAACAGGGAAGATACAGATTAAAGACATGAGGCTTCCTTTTTGGAACCAAAATAGCCAGTTGATTCAGTCAATGAAGTGATGGAAAAAGCCAATTGTATTTATTGTTTATTGATCTGGAACAGGGTTAAGTCAATCAAAACAATCAATCCTGTTAGTCCACGCACTAAGTGAGGAGAAAAAACAGAGTTAATTATCAAGGACTCTGTATTAAAATACAAACTTTTGTTCTATCCTGAATATTTGACATGTGCAAGTATTTTTGTCATGATCTATTCTAAAATTTCATTAGTTCATTTAAATTAGAAGAAGATGTAATTAAAGCTACAAGTGAATAAATCTTACTCTCATCTAAATGAAATATATAGGTTTTATCCCCTTTCCATTATACATAAACATAAACACAGGTGTATCAATCAACTGTATCAACCTGAGGAAAAATTAATCACTCAAAAGAATTTTGCAAATTCAATTCAATAAATTCTTGATATTTCCATCAGTAACCCATAACTTCCTTATAAGTCTTATGGTCCACTTTCAGAATCTGATGAAATTTGATGGACACTCATCCTAGAAAAAAAATGACACATACACATATTCTCATTTGCACAAAATATCACACATCAGTTTCAGAGACTTCACAGATTCTGATTCATTTACTCCGGGTTAGGAACCCCTGTGTCATGTATCTGGAACTGAGCTAGACACTGAAGTCCTGAAGCAAGGAAGACAGGACCCCACGTATGAAGACATGAAACAAAATGGTGTGATCAGGGGAAATAAACTTGATTACCCTGGAACACAAGGTAGAATGGAATGTCAGAAGACAAATGGCAGGTAGAAGTCATAGATTTTTGTATATCATCATATCTCAACAAAGTGGGTTTTTTTTAAGGTTTAGGTTATTTATTTGAGAGAGAGAAAGTGCATGGGTGGGTGCACATGAGCAGGGGGAAGGGCAGAGGGAGAGAGAAACAAGCAGACTCCCTGCTGAGCACAGGGCCCAGCCCAAGAGCCTGAGATCATGACCTGAGCTGAAATCAAGAGTCGGATGCTTAACCAACAGGTGCCGCCTCAACAAAGTGGTTTTTAAAAAAAATTTTTTAAACATCTTTACAACAAAAGTCTCCAAAAGCAAAGGTGGATACAAGCCACTGACAGAGAGAAAGCATCTATAACATATTTTACAAAAGCTTAATGTCTACAATATATAAAATTTATTTGTCCATCAAGTAAGAAAAGTCTAACAACTCAGTAGAAATTAACCACAGCAAATAAAGACCTAATCCCAGAAGAACTAAAAATGACCAATAAACTTGTGAAAAGATACCACCTCCGTGGTAATCAGGGAATTATAAAGTTTTAAAATATAATATTTATTTATTGTGGTAAGAACACTTAACATGAGATCTGCCCTCTTAACAAATTTTTAAGTGCACAGTATAATATTAACTATAGGCATAATATTGTACGGCAGATCTAGAACTTACTCATCTTGTGAAACTTAAATATTATACCCATTAAGAAGCAACTCTTCATTTTTAATTTCTCATCTCTCAGATTGACAACAGTTAAAAAGATATCCTAGGTAAGGATGAGGAAGGCAAAAGATAAGTCATTCTTACACACTTCTGGGAAGAGTTATAAATGTATGAAATCTTTTAGGAAGGCAATTTCAGGGATGAAATTCAAGGTATTTAATATCCAAACTGACAGAGGCCCTGACTCATCAAAACACAAGCCAGCTATAACCAGTTGATAATATCCTGGCAGTACAGTCTTCCCAATACCTAGCAACTGAATAGCAACCCCAATAGAACTGATCTAGCCTTAAAGTGTGCATGCCCTTTGATGCAGCATTTCCACTTCTAAGAATCCAGAACATCATTTGCAATTGATATTCTTCTCCATAATTATAGTATTTTATTTCATATTCTGTATTACTAACTCCACAAGGTGAATGGCCAGACTTCCAGTCATAAAATGTCTAAGCCTAACTCTTTAAAGTCTTATACCAACTATGCAGTGTGCCATAAATATGAAACTCGGTTCTTAAAATATTAAACAGAATTTTAAAATAACTCAGAAACACCCAACAAAAACCTGTATACAACCAGATCTATCCCTTGGAGTCAAGAATACAACCACCTAGAGGAATTTTTTATCAGGCAGTCTTCACTGGTAAGGGAAAAGCCACATCGGTGAGGGAGGGGTCCTTGCCCGGGGAGACCTAGAACTACAAATCCTTATCACCTTTGCCCTGTGAGGTCACACAGAATGACCAGGGTCTCCAGTGCTGCTTTATTCTGAAGAGTGATAGTTTTCACAACCAAATCTGTTCTAATTCACAGTAGATGCTGGAACATATTTCCCAGTTATGTTTAAGTCTCTGTCATTTTTAACATCACATATTCATCAAATTAACACTTTTAGAAGAGATTCATCAAGGAGTACAAGAACTGCAAGACTCTCCTCTCAATTCCATATCATATTGTCTCACAGTGCCTGCAGAAGAGAACAGTGATCTGAATAAATGGAGTATATTTTCCTTAGGTAATTAGAGTGCGCTTTCATTTAACTTGTCCGTTGTATATTCTTCTCAGGTTCCTACAAGATGAATGAACCATCCTTCCCAAGGTGGCAAGAATATTCAATGAATTTGGAAAAACCTAATGAAGCAATGGTTCAAGTCTAAATATGAGACAATCAAAACTCTGTTATCCTTGCAATGATTTGGGCACATTGATTTTGCCCCTACTTTTAATTGTGAATTTGACGTTTTGGTAGATTTACTGTGTGAGATTACAGTTATTCAAATGAAGGCATTCAAATGGTGTTAATGCAGACATCTTTGTGTCATTTGTGGAAGAACGTTTTCACTGTTACTAAATTTGATGTGGCTCCATGAGGCAGATTCCAATACTTCCCTTTCCCTAGCTGCTAAAATCACAGAAAATTTAAGTAACTAGATATTTTAAAACCAGAAATATTTACAGTTTAGGTTGAACTTTTATTTTTTTGTTGTTCTATCTTAATCCTTAAGAGACTTGGTATAGCAATCTCAGCTCATCAAACTGTTTGAGAACAAAATGTACTTTACTGAATGCCATAAAGAGGCCTGTTGTTTCCACTGCAATTCAAAACATAATGTTCCAGAAATGAAAATTGCATACCGGAGCAAATATTCATACATTCTCAGCTGTTTCAGGTTATTCTTTTCAAGAGGTCATGGCTTTAAATACTCACAGGCAAAAGCAAGATGCATTTCGGGGTGACCAGATGGAGACCGACAAGGTATACAGAAAACAAGGCATGAACAGGCCACCTAACCCTAATGATTCAAAAGGGAAAAATCAAAGAAAAAAAAAAAGGACATGCACACGGCTACACTGCTTAATCAAGTATTATTACAGTTCAGATCTGGTTTGAGTCTGACCACTGGAGGTCTATATGTTGTCAGGTGTCTTGACAACAAACCTGGCAGGTGGCTAGCAAGCAAGTCCTGGGGAAGTGAAGACTTACTGTTGAACCCACATTCTTGACATAGATAGGAAAAGGTAGCAACACTAAGATTATGCAGTCAGCCCTTGGAAGAGCTGTTCCCCCATTTCTTCTTCACCCAATCTTTCCAGGCTATTGCTCTTATAAGGCATCAAAGCCAGTAAAAGCACATTTGAAAATGAAAGGTCTATCACATTCCACGCTTCTTTTGAAACATCAAAAAGCCACATAAAGAAGCAGTAGGACCAGAAAAAGCTGACAAGGAGCAGGACAGTGCCTGTTAGGACAGCAGGAATAGTTGGAGGTGAACCAATGTGAGGTCTATGAAAAGGCGAGTGAGAGAACCAGAAATTTGCTGCTGACAAGATGAAACAGCCCACAGCTGTGTCATGCTAATAAAAAGTTAATTTCAACTTTCAGACACTCTTCATGGTACTTTACCGTTCAATGGCATCAAGCTCATCCATTGTGCTGTATCACCTGCAGAGGCTGGGTCTATTTACGAGCTCATGGAATCCAAACAGAACTTGAGGAAACTATTTTATTTCTGAAAGATATACATGGGAATAAGAACATTTGTGATTAGGTTGGACAGCTACCCCAGTGTCCTTGCAAACTTGAGCTTTAGTCTTAAAATAAGTCCTGAACATCGACACGGGTGGAGCAGGAGCTTTTCCTTAGCTATAGTTCATGCCATCACTGTCAGAATCTGGGGATAAGCACAGTTTCATCTCAAATAAAAAAATCTTAAGTTTCTTGATAAATCTGTGGTCACCCTCATGACCTACTTCTTTCAGACTGAAATGGACAACCTACAAAAGTTTTTTAAAGGCATGTCACTAAGTTTTCTGCTACGTTATTTCCTGAAACCATAAATCCAAGCTGTTATGTATATGTAGAAGCTGCCTCTAGTAATCTTGTACTTGGTGATGTTTAAGAAATATAAGTAGAAAACAGAAATCCAATAATTCCTCACATGCACATCCTCTCAGTGTGGTTGTGCCCTGACTTCAGAAAAAGTAAAAGTGACTATTTCACTTTATAGAGTAGGATAAGCATTATATATCTTATAAAGACCATGTGATTTAGAAGTGCTATGTATTGGGAATTAAAAATTCTGATGAATCTAAGCTTTGTCACTGATTGTTTTATCATAAGTAAAATACTCAACTTTATCCCAAACCACAATCTTCTGAGATATAATAAAGCCTGCCCCCGCCTTGCTCATCTTACAAGGGTATTTTAAGAAACATGTGAGGAAACACTTCCCAAATAATACAGGAAAGTATGCAATTGTTAGACCCAGCAAAATGTGTCCAGTGTCCAACATACACATACTTGTTGAATTGGCAGAAGATTTAACTACTCATAAGAAAACTTACTATATGACTTTATTTCAATACACATTTTAATTAAAGATGATTTATCTCATGGCTATAATATCCTTAATATCCAATGGCCTATCCCTGAAGATACTGATTAATTATAGTTTTTTTTAACGATTTTATTTATTTATTTGACAGAGATCACAAGTAGGCAGAGAGGCAGGCAGAGAGAGAGAGGAAGGGAAGCAGGCTCCCCGCTGAGCAGAGAGCCCGATGCGGGACTCAATCCCAGGACCCTGGGATCATGACCTGAGCTGAAGGCAGAGGCTTTAACCCACTGAGCCACCCAGGCGCCCCTAATAATAGTTATTTTAATATATCTGTTTGCTATATTAACTTTTTTCTTGGGATATTATTTCTTTTGCCCAGGAGGTTTAGTATCTCACTTTTGTAGAGATCCTTGTCTTCAAATATTTGTTGAGTCTTTGCTGTTTGAGCACCTTTGTTTTTTAAAATGTTAGGTCCACAAGCTTTCTACTTCCGTCTGCTCAAGATTATACAGGAGGAATAGCGAGACATGGGGCTTGGTGGGCTATATGGATAGACTTTTCGGTGAAGATGAATCACAGACTTCTTAGTCTTGACAACTACCAAGGATGCTGCTCTGCTTCTGGAGACCCAGCACACAGTGATGTCATCTGCTGTGAACATATAACGCTACTGACCCATTCTAGAAAAAGCAAGGCTCAAGAAGCAGCAACTGATCCAGCTGTTCTAACTGATGCTACAGACTGGCTGGTCCAGGGCCCTTTCCTCCAAATCTCTGTTGTTGGTGAGCTGAGAGAACTTGCACAGGAGTCTCTTCCTTATGTGTATTTGGTGTAAATCTTTGGCTCCATCTACTTTTTATTTTTCAGAAATGCTTCAATTTCTTGTCTCCCAATAAGAATTTGTTATTGTTTTTGATTCAGTGATATGAGGGAGGTTCTAAGTGTGGAATGGATGGGAGAAATTAGCTGGAAAAATTTCTTGCTATTGATTTTCTTATCACTCTGTGTGCCCACCAACCCATCCATTTATTATGAAAATAACACCCACCTTTGGTCAGAAATTAAATAGTACAAAAAAGTGTCCAAAAACAAGTGACCCTTCTTCCCAGCCTCAGAGTTACTCCCGTAGTCAACACTTTCTTGTATGACATTTCAAAACTTTTTAATGTTAATATACGTCTATAAACACTGTTAAGTGTTTGACTTCCTTTTGTTTGAGTTAACGATATATCTTTCAGATCTGTCCAAATCAGCCCATGTAGATACATTCTTTTTAATGGCTATATAACAATTTATTACATGTCTGCATCAAAATATTTTGTCAGTCTCTTGTTGATGGACATGGAGGTTGTGTTCTGTTCTTTTTTACTATTATAAATAAGACCACAGTGAAAAATTTTTGTAAAGAGATGCAAATAAAACCAGAAGACAAATTTTTAGAAGTAACACTTGTAGGATTTGCACACTTCAAATTTTGATGTTATCCAGTTCCATTCCAAAGAGGCTATACTCATTTTTACCATTTCTACACTGCATATATCCCTGTGTCACACAATGAATTTCCAGGTTTTAATAACTATCACCAGCCTGACAAGTGAAAACTGTCTTATGGTCTGAATTTACATGTCTTCAATTATAAATGAGACTGAAGATGCCTAAAAGATACTTTTTCCTTTGAACTCCTTTTTTTAAAAAAGATTTATTTATTTTACAAAGAGGGACACAGTAAGAGAGGGAATGCAAGCAAGGGGAGTGGCAGAAGGAGAAGCAGGCTTCCTGCTGAGCAAGGAGCCTGATGTGGGGCTCAATCCCAGGACCCTGGGATCATGACCTGAACACTTAACGACTGAGCAACCGAGGTGTCCCTGAACTCCTTTTTCATATCCTTTGTCTACTTGTGAGATGTTAGTACTTTTCTTGTTGATATATAAGAACTCTGTATACATATTTTGAAGATATAGGTGTATATACAGTACAGGTGTGGTTAAAGTTAGTATAACTCTTTGGAACAAAATTGGACATGTACAGATTTTTCAGTTTTGTTTTTTGCTTTTAATTACTGTATTTTTCCAAACAGAAGTTTTAATATTTTATAGCAAAATCTATCTCTATCACTCTTGTTTTTAAATGTCTACCTAAGTTGTTTCTTACTTGAGGTCTTAACTACAAGATTACTTAAAATATTTTGCCACAATGCTTTATAAAACTACAGTTTTGTATTTTCTCTTTAAAGCAAATAGATCTGTTTCTCCCCTAAATGGCTAAAAAGTTTCTTAATACCATTTATTAAACAATCTATCTTTCTTCACTGATTTAAAATGCCACCTCTATCGTACAATAGATTCCCTGAAGTATTTAGACCTAATTAAGATTCTATTCTGTTCCATTGATCTGTCTGCCTATGCAGATATTTTAAAAATGAATACACTTATGGAGCTATAATTTAGCATATGTGGGTATATTTCTAGGCTTTAGTTATTTGTATTCTACAGTATGTTTATTTGTCACTGTGTTCCTCTGGTTTGACTTCCTCAAGGGCAAAGATTATGGATTCTCCTCCCTCTGTAATTCCCTAAAACACTAGTCTCTGCCAAGTTTGACATTTTGGAAACTAAAATCAAGCCGTGTCTTTAGATAGAACCAATGATGATCTGAGAGGTTTGAGAAAATGAAACCCCAGCTTAAAACATCTGACCCCTAAAGATAACATGAAACATTACAACAATTAATTCCTCTATTTAAGGGGACTTTCCTGTTAAAATGCAAATAGTTTTACATGTTACTTATTTTGCATAAATTTATCATATCTCTTTGGTCTAGGTTTTGATCAAAAGGCAACAAAAACTAATATTTAGAGAGCCAAGCAATCTGGTAAGAATAGTACATATTCCATCTCATTTAATATCACCAAATAGGCTAGGAAATTGGTATCATTAATCTCAGTTTACAAATAGGAAATAGGCTCAGAGAAGTAAGTTAACTTGCCAGATTAGTTAATGGCAAAGATTGGATTCAAACCCAAGCATGTCTGAAGTGTAATAAGTCTGATTCAAAGCTGAGTTACATGTTTGATATATAGTTCTAGAATGTTCCTCCACTCTCCCATGCTTCTTCTCAGAGACAGAGTTCCTCAAGCAAGGATGTGAAATAATTTCCACTTCTTGTGCCAGCTCTGCAGTGGCCGCCTTGAGCACTGAATGGAGAATAATTTCTAGCTGCAAGCATGCTCAGCAAGAAAGAGGACCATGATAAATGACCGATGTCTGCCATGGAAGTTGGAGGCAAGAGTGGCAATATGGGACAATGTATTTGCCACTCCTGCCCAAAGCCCAATGCTGGAGACCGAAAAAACATTTTACCAACTTCACATTTGTGTTTAGGAAAAATCCTAAGATTAGTCAATAAAATTTCGTTCCCTAAATAAAGCCTCAGGACCAAAAAATAAAAATAAATTTTGAGAAATACAGCAAATAGAAGAAAGCATTATACATAATATTGAAAGTAAATTAGTTCTGCAATCTTGACATGCTAAATGTACAGCTTCGTTTTGTAATGATCAATGTGGCTCTACCACTCATAGGAAACCCCACTTGACCTTTGCTTCAACAAGGCGGCTGCTTTGAACTGGGTTTTGCCAGCATAAGGGAGTTAAGAAATTCTAGGCTGGTGGGTAAATGGCACAGCATCTAATTCACCTTGTTTATGGCTCCATCCTAGAAATACATATTAAACCAAGAAACTGAGCTTTGAATCAGGCTCCACCCAGATTTACCAGTTCTAAGAAGGGCACCCCCGGATTTATATGGTAATCAATAGATCCAAGACCAACGTGTAGCCACTCTGGAACAGTCATTGTGAGTGTTCACCTCGCTCCTAGTCCTCTTCCTTCCCTTAAGAGATCTGCAATTCTATTTGGGTACCCAGTTGTCCCCGCAACTCGCAACTCTCACGTGGCTCAGGAAAGTTAGCCCCACCCACGCTTCTGGCGGTCCACACCGCAATCCCATACCTCTTGTCAGTGACTAGATTAGCCGCAAGCAGGAGTCGGAGTTCAGTCCTGGGATCTAGGAAGAGGTTTGCACTAACTTCCCCCAGGAAGTTCTTCCTTGTTGCCCTGAGACAGCATCAGAGAACAGCTATTTCTTTTCTCCCAGCCAGCATTCGGTGCTGATATGAGATCCAAAATTGTAGTAGCCACTTCTTTACCAGCCATCCACAGAGAGGAGGATAGAGCCCAAAGAATCACAGAGAGATGAATCAGGACCCAGCCCTGACAATCCCGGTTAACTCTGAACTTGCAGTTATTGAGGCAATCAATGTGTTTCAATTGTATGCGGTTACTCGCAGCCAAATACTTCCCAGATGACCTCTCTCATACACTTCCACCTCAAGTCTCTGAGGGAGTCACCCTCTAGACTACAGACTAGGTCTCCTTAAAGCTATTTACCTGCTTGCAGGACAGTGTAGGACTTAGAATCATAGGATCAAAATTTGACTCTGGCATTTATTTCCTGTGTGTCCTCAGGCAAGTTACTTAAACTCCCCATGCTCAGTTTCTTCATCTGTGAACTGGGGGCAATAGACATATTCCACAGTTGTCTGAGTACTAATGAAATAAACCATGTAAAGTGCTTAGAAATGGGTCTGGCATATAATTACTGGCATTATTACATGAATTTTGTCAGCGCCTACTGCCTGATTTCCCCCCTTTCTAATCGCAGGACCCCAATTCCACACTCCCTATGTCTGTTTAGATCACCACCTGTAATGCCCAACCCTGAATCCATTCTAAGGGTCTTTCCAGCCACTGCACCCCAATTATTCTGATTTTGGACTGATCTTCTTTACATCCAGCTCCAGGCCCGGGGATTTTCCAGGAATCCCAAAAAGGAGATAGCTAAAATAATCTTGTGACCTAAAGAAATACAAATGTAGTGCTAGAAAGATTCTTACAGATTTTAATCAGTTTCTCTTGCCACAGCACTACTTCGTAAGGGCTTGTTCCTGTGGGCTAATGTGTACAGAAAAATAAGTTACTAATTACTATTCATATTTGGCTTTGTTTCTCCACGGACAACTGTCCTGCTCAGTAGCCCTCACCTCCCACTGGGGCCTCAGCTGTTTAATTCATTTGGCATTACTCTTTTTTTTTTCTTTTCGATAGAGCCATTCTACGCCTGTTATGCTGAATTTCAAAAGCAGATTGATTAGGGAAATTTTCAAATGCATCTTTCAAATTTCATTTCTCTCAGTAAATGAAGATGAACCGTCCTTAGACCATGAAACGTGGCAGTTGAGTTGGTGGGATGACTCCTTTCAAAGCACATACCTATGGCTGTTTTCCATACCCTGGCATCAATTTGTCTGTCCCTTTCCATACAGCTTCCCTGGGAACGGTGCCATATACAGCTATCATTTTCTGCTTATAAAAAAGGAAATGAGAGATCAGGATCGTTAGATTCCGTAAACACTTGAATGGTTGAGAAATGCAAAGCAATGAGCTATGTTACAGGGCTGCCGGAGACGAGGGGTGGAGAGAGGAGAAAAGAAATTATATCTTAAAACTTCAATGTGTACCATTCTTGCATGATGTCTAAAGAGACAAAAATTCAAGTTGAGCATTTAAATGTTAAAACAAAATAGACAATGCAATGTTCTTTCCAGCAAAATAGCTGCCAGACATGCACTGCCCCGAATGGAAAGGGAAGAAAAAAGAAACAGAGAGAAAATGAGACCCGAAGAAGAGAGACAGATGGATGATCCAGGGAGGGAGCAGTTAAGATGCCTGCAGTTTTACGTGAAAAATAATTCTGTTACCTAAAGGGTGCTAAAACACGGGAAATGGGAAAAAGTCAGGCCGAACTTCAGACTCTGATTCCCTGGCACAGAATATATCCTCATCTGATCCCAGCAATTTCAGGTGGCCAATTCAATGCTGCATCATCTCAGAAACGATTCAGAGGGCCAAAGAAGCAACTTTGGAGAATCAAAACTCCCCCGTTCAAATCAGAACATATTATTTTCATTTTTTTCTTCACCTGCTTCTCGGCTCCAAGGCAAATGAACAGAAAGCCAGTAAGATTTTAATGTGTGGGCTGTATTGTTCTCTTTTCAGTGGGGTCTGTACAGCCTTTCCCCATCCGCACAGATACCGAGGGGCCCATTTTTGTGTGCTTTTTAAGTTTTCTGCTCTTCTACGAAATAGAATGCTCCCGAGAAAGCAGAATGGTAAAGAACTTGGAACAGGTGATAAAACCTCATTTTTGCATGTCGCTCGATGACATTGCGTTCCTGAAGCTGCCTAGCAGTAATGGCTATTGAAATTACACTGGCCCACCAGCCCTTAGACAGGAAGAAAACTAGCTGCGAGAACTTGGATTTTATTGAAAATCAAAAGCCAACCGACAGGATGCTCTCTGAACTCACCCAGGGAACTCTTAGCTGGAATCATTGGCTATAACGATATGCTGAGAAAGATTTGGAAACTAAACCTCAGGGAATTGTTTAAAAAAATACACACATGCACACACATCAGGGTAAATTTTATAAAAGTCTATGAAAGGCTGCAAGAAAAAGTGGCTTTAAAGATAGTACACCGCAGCCATCAAACATGCAGTGCGTTTTCTAGTTCAATAAATTCCTGAATAACCATAAGTGGGCCTGAAAGTACTGAGTAGGAATATGAGTAAAAGAAGCAAAGAATCATTTTAAGGCTGAAGGATAATATTTTTAAAACAAGTATAAGAAGGCATGGGTGTCTATAAAGACATGGGTAACAAGTGTAATTATGTAAAACAGTAATTCCTCACTCACGTGTTCTACATAAATATTTAATGAGCACCTACTCTGAGCAAGTGTCTATTCTGTGTCACAGCTAGTGCTGTGGATATAGCCAGAAAGAAGACAATGCTTCTACTGACATTTCTAGTTTCTGCAGGACTTATTTTCTCACCGGAGAAGAACAAATACAAATAAATAGGTTTATGCAGCTATATTCGATGCCTATAAGTGATCAAGATCAGACACTTTACTCAGCATTTATACCAGCAATATAGTGGGTAAGAAATGTAAAATTGTATTTGGATCATGGCACACTTTCATAGACAGTAAAAGCATGACTTCATTAAGAGTAGGATGATTATACTTATGAAATACATATTTTTTATTTTTTCATATCCTTCTAAGTTGATACACGGAAGCTGTCTAGGTCAATGAGTATCTGAACTGAAGATTCGTCACTTTCACAGGTCAAAGGGTTTCCGTGTCTGCTTTGTTATCATTATGTTTGATATTTTCAGGCCTTCATTTTCAAATTTTTTTTTAAATAATCAAATAAGATGCAACCAAATATTCAAATAATTGAGGAAACAACCCTATAAAAAGACAATCCTGCTGAAGGAGAATTGTTATCTGGCACGTAGTTTCACTACGTAACAGCTTGAATTTTTGTCACCTGATTTAAGAAAGTCTAAACTTAATAAACAAAAAGATGATTTAGAAAGGTGAAAATATAATGTAATTAAAAAGGCAGTCTGTAGGGAAGTTGAATTTAAGGAAGTCTCTGTATCTTCACGTGCTGTGTCAGGCACACTGGCTGAGTTGCCATAATTACAATAGGGTTTTCCATTAGAAGGATATCCTGGAACTCAACATTCCAGGTCTTGTCCTCTCTGGGGTGGGCAAGATAGGGATCTGAGCCTCTGAGTGAGGTCCAAAGACGTAAGACCAGATACATTAGTCTTCTCGGAGTCAAGGGATATAAGAATGGGGACCAGATGATAGGTGCCATTTCCCTAACGTCCTTCTTATCCACACATCATCACATAATCACATAGGTGAGAAACGAAATAGGCTGTACATTTTCTAAGGTAGCCCACAAAAGTAAATCTGCAACAGTGTCCGTCAGTGATTTCCTTAACCTCTCTGAACTTCAGTTCCCACATCTCTGAAACGAAGGAGGATCCTTAAATGAAATATCTCTTATAATAAGAATATTCTGGGATGCCTGGGTGGATTAGTTGTTGAGCATCTGCCTTTGGATCAGGTCATGATCCTAGGGTCCCGGGATCGAGCCCTGCATCGGGCTCCCTGCTCAAACGGGAGTCTGCTTCTCCGTCTGTCTGCAGTTTCCCCTGCTTGAGCTCTATCTCTCTCTCTCTCTGACAAATAAATAAATAAAATCTTAAAAAAAAAAAAAAAAAAAGAATTCACTACTATGAAGAAACACAGAAAACATGCCATGTGGGTCACTAAATGAATAAGCCAGTATCATCCCTAACAGGTGACCAAAACAACAAATCTTGCTGCGTAAAAATTCATCGAACCCTTGATACATCTATCATCTATCACTAAGGTAACAGAATAATCAAGAATGATCTTTAAACCAACATTAGAATTTTAGAACAAATTCCTATAAAATACATCAAAGCGGATATGATCAGTGAATATAGGGATTTAAATTGTCCTGTAGAAACAGAATTTAATTCCTGATAAATCAATTGCCTGTTTTCCTTTTCATATTTTTGGTTTGGTTGCTAAAAACATATTAATTTTTCATATCATTTATGTTTATTGTCCTAATCAATTTGTTTTAGCAGAGAAATTATTGGTTATGAATCTATGACTTTTTTCTATTTCTTCTTTTCAATCAGCTACAGCATAATATTTTTAAAGTATATAAAAATACAAATTTTCTATCCAAGATATAATTGAACAAAACCTTCATTGTTTTCTTTTTTTTTTTTTTAAGATTTTATTTATTTATTTGCCAGAGACAGAGATCACAAGTAGGCAGAGAGGCAGGCAGAGAGAGAGGGGAAAGCAGGCTCCCCACTGAGCAGAGAGCGCGACTCGGGGCTCCATCCCAGGACGCTGAGATCATGACCTGAGCCAAAGGCAGAGGCTTAACCCACTGAGCCACCCAGGCACCCCCACTTTCATGGTTTTCTAAACGGATTATTTTTCTAGCCCCATGAGTCTCTTAGTAGCCATGCTTTCCACTTCCTAATTTTCAAAGGTTCTTTGTGAAATACTTTTCTGTTTTCTTTAAATTGGGTTGAGTAGCATTCAAAATACAGCAACCATTGCTGCATTCCACGTTTGTCACCTTCATACAACACTATAAATAATATGCAAAAATCAATAACAATTTTATCCTGGTTCAATGCCATTTTGTAGGAAGAAACTCTTTGTGTAAATTTTAATATTCTTCTCTATATTTTAAGAAAATTAACCAGTTACTTCGAAGTCTTTTATCCTCAATCAGATAAAGTTTACTCAGGGGTCTTAAAAAATAAATGGAATTGAGACTAGGATATAGAAACCTATTCTACCTCAGTTCCTCTTCAATAATGGTAGACTTAACTAGGAAAGATTAATTTGTTAAAGATCATATGTTGATTTTTAAGATAATGAATGATTGACACTTTAATAAGTAATGCTTATTATTTGTTAGTAAATGTTCAAAACATATAAACTAGCTGATTTATTACATGTTATCTATCTATCTATATATAGTGTTTAAAAAAATCAGAAACTTTATATTTACAAGAAGGACCATACATTGACCATCACCAGCACATAACCCGCAGCTCTTAGAAAATAGCTTAGGGGCACCTGGGTGGCTTAGTGGGTTAAAGCCTCTGCCTTCCGCTCAGGTCATGGTCTTAGGGTCCTGGGATCAAGCCCCATATTGGGCTCTCTGCTCAGCGGGGAGCCTGCTTCCTCCTCTCTCTCTCTGCCTGCCTCTCTGACTACTTGTGATCTCTGTCTGTCAAATAAATAAATAAATAAATAATCTTAAAAAAAAAATAGCTTAGAGACAGCAGTGCTCTCACAGGGCTTCTTAGAGAAATTGGGCGGGGGGGGGGGGGAGCACGTGATGCCACAACAACAAACAATCTCAGTGGCTTGAGACCACAGAGCTTTGTACCTTGCTCATGCTATGTGTCCATCACAGGCCAGCAGGGGCCTTTGCTCCTTAAAGTCTCACAGGGATCCAAGCCACTCGCTGCTCCATCGGCACTCATGCTTATACAATCACTAAAGCAGAAGGGAGCAAGAGCTTATTAACCAAGCAGTCAGCATTAAAGATTCCTCTTCAAAGGGGCGCCTGGGTGGCTCAGTGGGTTAAAGCCTCTGCCTTCGGCTCAGGTCACGATCTCAGGGTCCTGGGATCAAGCCCCACAACGGGCTCTCTGCTCAGCGGGGAGTCTGCTTCCCCCTCTCTCTCTGCCTGCCTCTCTGCCTGCTTGTGATCGCTCTCTCTGTCAAATAAATAAATAAAATCTTAAAAAAAAAAAAAAAAAAGATTCCTCTTCAAAGTCAGAAATTTCATGTGCTTTCACACTTCTTTAGCCAAAGCAAGCTCATGGATCACCCAAGTTTATGTGGGCAGGGAAACATGATTCTTCATGTGCTAAAGAGAACTAGACACATTTGGTGGGCAGTACTCATGGCTATCAGAGCCCCACTCATCCTGTCTTCAAGAAAAGAAATGAGGGATACCTGAGTGGCTCAGTGAAGCATCTGCCTTCTGCTCAGGTCATGATTCCAGGGCCCTAGGGTCGAGCCCCATGACACCAACACCAGGCTCCCTGCTGAGGGAGACTCCTCCTCCCTGAGCAGGAAACCTGCTTCACCCTCTCCCTCTGCCTCTCCTCTCCACCCCCCAACTCATGCTTGCACACGCTCTCTCTCTCTCTCATTCTCTCTCTCTTTCTTTCTAAAATAAATAAAATCTTTTTAAAAAGTTAAAAAAAAAAGTAATGAAATGAAATGAAATGAAAAGGCAGGAGTTTTAGCAGCTGGCCCAATAAAAGCCCAAAATTCTTCAGTGGCATTCATCCGAATCTCTCTAACTCAGATTCCAGAGGTAGGGGGTGAGTAGAGTAAGAATTACCATTTTCCCTCAGAAAATAGTGCTAAATGCAAATATGCACCTTACAGTGATCTTTTGCTCCTTTTGTGATTTCAAGATATTGCTAAATGGGAACCTGGCTAGCTTCAAAACCTCTCAGAAAAATTAAGAAGAGGTCAATATGGACGTGAGAACATTGGATTAAGACACATTGTCCCTAACATTTATTTAGACTCTATGCTGGATACTACGATTAGTGGGCTTTGTATCATAGCCTATCATCTTCAGAGCATCTGTATGAAGTATGTGGATACCATGATCATCTCCATGCTTCAAATGAAGAAGGTTGAGAAGATGGCAGGACTCAGTGGTGAAAGAGGAAGGATTTGGTCCCAGCTGTGGACTCCAGAGCCCACACGGCCAACCAACATATGATAGAGAGTAACATTGGTGAAGTGTTTTATTATAAGTGCCATTTGAATGTATATATTTAAATAAATGCCAGTTCACAATTATAATTTTGAGAAAGGCATTCAAAAACAGCATTCCAGCACATTTTCCCATTAAAAAAATAATAGCACTCACTTTTAACTTTGTCAGATTCCTTTCATACATCAAAAGGCAGGATATGTAAGGAGCATTTTTGGAGCTACTCTATAAATTTTACATGGCTCTAGGCTAATTAGAGAATTTTAAATATTACTGAGACTGAGTGAGACTAAAGTTTACAAGGAGTATATTGGGTACATGACAAGATACATAGCTGTCTCATTTTTCTGTAACTGTGGAATGGCATTCATGGAAGCCATGTGAATGTTACCCCCTGAAGTAGTACAGTGTATAATGTGTGTGACCGTATGTCCAGGTCATAGTGTTTTCCACAGGAAACCTACTTTTACCTACACTCCTATCCCAAGCTGTCGTCTCTTGACAGGAAGTCCTGTCCTCTTTGGCTTTCCAAATATCCTTAAAGAATTTAATACCTTAAATTGTTTTCCAAACTGATAGTCAAGAATATTGATATGATAAGCATTATGAAACCAAGACCTGTATAAGCACATCTTGTATGGTCATCTGTGGCTAAGAGAGTTCGTGTCTGGATTTATGCGTGGAAATTATACTAATTGAACTGGGAAACCTCAAAAACAGTCTGAATTTAAGGAACTACATTTACTCAAGTATAGAATAAGTTATTCAACTTAGCTATTTTAGAACTTTATAGCAATATAGCATGTGGCATTATAAACTTCGTGTGTTTACTGATATCTATGGGGATAAATCACAATTATTTTCTAAGAATACAAAAAAGGAACACCACTTCAGTCCATCAACTTCAACAGCTTCCTATCCCAATCTCCATAAAACTGCTGGTTTATTCCTCTTCTTCCATAGGACCCCATTACAGACCCCACAGGATCTCTCCACACTACTGTTGTATCTTAATTTTGTTTTAATCATTTTTTTCAATCCCTCAACCCACTCTAGTGTCAGCAAGCTGCTGTTGATCTTGAGAAGTCCTTTGTTGCAAATCCCGTTGAGCGGCTTTCTGCAGAGAATTGCCCCCTTTGAAGACTTGCCCCAGTGGTCTTTGTGTGAGCTGCTTCAGTGAAGGAAGAGAGAGGCATGCCTTAGGTAAGAATTTTTTCAATGCCTTTTCAAACGGTATTTGTACACTTTAGTAGTCATCATAGATTCTCTGCTGACCTAAGAGATTTGCAGCTTTATAAAGGCTGTGGCAGATGCTAAGAATATTCATCAATTCTTTTCTTCTTTTGAAACGGGCCCAAAAAGGAATGACTTGTGGGCAAATATTGATTTCTTTTCCTAAAGATCAACTATTAAGTATAAAAGGACACCTAAACGTGAAATCGAAAGGTTTACATTGTCAAGCCAGGGCAGACGGCAGAGAAGGAAGACTATATACTTCCCTACCTGGGAACACGAAGGCTAAGGAACAAGTGAGAAATGTTAACGCCTGTGGCACTTCCTCCGGGAGAGTCTTCTCTGGAAGCAGAAGGGAAGTAAATGAAGCCGTTGAGGGCTTGTGCTTCTCAAACGTAAACCTCGGGCGCAAAATATGAATCACTAGGAATCTTGTCAAAATGCAGATTCTGGTTTGCTGGGTCCAGTTTGGAACATGAGATTCTGCCTTTCTGACTCGCCTCCCAGCAATGCCGATTCTGCTGGTCCAGAGCTCATACCTCGTGCATGGACCAAGGTTTTACGCCACCTGCCAGGGACCATCATGTCCTCTAACAGCAAGCCTCTGAGTTCTTAACAGCAAAAAAAGCGAAAGCAGACACTGACCTGCCACATCTGCATCGGCTGCCTCAAAGAATAAAGAAGCTTGAGGAGCCCCCCAGTGGCATTCTCTGTCCATAAAAAGATTACATCCGCAGGAGAAAAGGATTGAGGGAGGTGATGGGGCTGGTGCGAGGAGCTCAGCAATCCCCGTGCTGAGCGTTGGGGGCACTTGGTTTGGTTTTCACATTACCAGCCTCAGTGAGGTGGAACAGAGGATTACAAAGGGATAAGCTAAATGGCAATTGCAAGTGTATTGTTGTGGTCACCAGCACCTTTTCCATCAGTATTTTCCATTTCTCCAAAGCCATATGGAGCACTTAATCTATTTAGGTGATTTCTTAAGAAAGAATGAACAATACAAGTCCCCAAGTGGCAAGTGTAGTGAAAGTTAAAAACGGTATTTTCTTTTATCCCAAAGCCTCCGAAATGTTCACAGATCTTACTATTATCATAAAAATAAATGACAAGAGGGATTTAGTTCAGTTAGAAATCATCCTGCTCTTGTCCATGTGGCGGAACTTAAAATGAAACACACTGCCTTCTAGCCTTCAGGATCGGGATAAAAGTCCAATATGAAAGCTCCTAATGATCTATGGTTTGAAGAGCTGGCTGTTTTAACAGAGATCATGGCCAAAGACTTAGAAGAAGAGGATTTTCAGATCCAATACTAAAAATAGTAGATTTATGCTTAGATGGGTTTGTTTCTTCAAAGAATGCTCCATTGATCTTACTGAAATTCTTCCAGGTGAGTTACTTGCTCTATCCAAGAGCAGTCGCTATCTAAAAAATAATAAGGTATGTGTGAACTAACAGTTCTGTCTAGTTGAGTCAGACTTGGGCCAAATTTACGGAGAAACATTTTTCACTGACCTTCCAAAAACATCTGCAAGTAAAAGAAAGAAATTTGAAAGAAATTAAGCACAAATATTTAAAAGCCAAGTGGGATGGCACCAAATTTATGCTAGAGGTCTGGGTCAGAGCCTAATTAGAAGGATGATGGTCAAACATAACCTGGCCTGATTTATACATAATATTACACTTGAGGTAAAGGCTATCTAAATGGTGAGCCTATATATATAGGTGGCCACCTATATAAAATAGAGTCCCTTTTCTAGGGACTCTTCCTCTGTCCCAGGCCCAAAATGGCTTTTGCCTAAAATTCCAAATTAAACCCCCTACTCCTCTTAATTAACATCTGTGGAAAGTATGCATTGAATTGTTTCTAATTCCTTGATATATTTGCATTAATTTGATTATTAGGGACTCCTGCCATTATCTAGCCCTGGATAGATTCTGTTTTCAGGAAGGGAGTAGGAGAAGGAGCCAAGGAAAGGCCAAGTCCAGAGCTAACTCAGGACTGATTAGCAAGCCAGCCAGGGATGATGATAAGGGCATTCGTGTATCTCCGTACCTGAACACTAAATTGGCTCTTTGCCAAAGGCAAACTTAATACTTTTGCTGTTTCAATGGGATGAAAGCAATCACAGAACGCAGGCCAAAGCTAGGGCTACACACCTCAAGCTAAATGTACACGGAAACCAAAGAGTGGTTCTTTTCTGTTAGAAGCATTAAAGGACTGACAATCATGTCACAAAACTTGGTTAAAACAACTTAACTGAATATTGTCAACCTTATCTACAGTCGAGGTATTCATCATAGACAGGAAACAAAGTTCCTAATACCCAGGATCACTTACATACACGTAGAAAACATGTTTTCCCCTCTGGCAGGATAGCATTTCTGGTATTAAACAGCTGTTTTCACCTCCCCCTTAAAATTGGTTGTGATTCACCCTCCTTCAAGTTACCCAGCCAAAAACTGTCAGGAGTTGCTTGAGGCTAAAAAGTAGGCCTGTTGCTTTTTATGTAAATGGAGGGGGATTGGGTGCCACAGGTAATGCTGTCATACACACAAAAAAGACTTTAAATGGATGCCAGAAACAAATTCTCCTGGTCCTCTGAGTCTCTTTTTTCTGCTTAACTACATTGTTCCCCCCCCCTTCCTCTGGTGTCCTTGATGCAACTCCGAACATCCTGAGAATGATTTTCAAACCCAATACATTTCGACAAGTGTGGAATGGATGCCTCTGTGAAATAGAGATGAGCTTGAAAGAAAAGATGAAATTTGCACATGTTCCTTTGCAACCAGGGTTTTCCAGTGAATTGCTTGATTCAGAAGATAATTCCCCCTATTTTTCAGTGTTTGAAGTGTAGCATGTGCTCAAGCAGCTAATGGATCTGTTTCTGGCCACAGTGCCATCTTTGAGATGCAAAGCTTGTAGAGTGGGCATCAGATTGACCTTTGCTTCCCAACTGCTCTTGATCTTGCTGCATACTGATTCGTTTTTCCAGAAAGAAGAAAGGCATAAAGGTTAGGCAGCCCAGCACAGATTAAGTGAAAACAGATATAAACTATTATTTTTTTTCTGGTAGCTGACTAAAGTCTCTCCAAAGCTTCAGAATCTTTCAGTCACATATTATGCGCATGTGTGCACGCATGACACATACACACACACACACACACACCACCTTGAACTTTTCTAGGCACAGAGGATAAAGGAGTAAGCAACACAAAACTTCTGCCATCATGGGACTTACACTGTAGGGGAGATAGACAATAAAAAAAAAAATCCTGTGTACATGTAATGCAATGTTGTATAGTAATAAGCACTGTGAGTTAAAATAACCCCAGTAAGGGAATTAATGTGAAGGTGGCATGCATACTCACAGCAGGCCCATTTGAGAAAAAATGATATCAGAATGAAGACTTGTATAAAATGGGAGAGCAGTCCTTACAGATATCTGGGGACAGATGTCTCCAAGCCCAGGGAATAATATGTTCAAAGGCCCTGAAGTAGCGGCAAGCTAAGTATTTTTGAGGACTTGAAGAGCTAGTGTGTTAGAGCCAAGAGTGGCAGGAGATGAGATTGCATGGACAGGAAGAGGGCATATCCAATGGAGCCTTGAAAACCACAGTAAAGAGCTGGGATTTTATTCTGATTGAATAAATCCACTGGAGGATTTTGAGCAGAAAAGTGACGTACATGGCCTGATTTACATTTCAGTCAGATAACTCTGAAGCTTGTGACTTGGGATGGGCAAGATTAGAAGCCAAAAAAGCCAATTAGGAGTCTAAATGGGGGCCTTGGACTAGGAAAAGTAATGGTGAACACAATGGAACTGATTAAATCCTAGATGTGTTTTGAGGTTAGAGATTATGCTTTTCTGATATATTAAATGTGTGGTTTGTGAGATAGGCATCAAGGATAACTCCCAGTTTTTGACCTGATTCATCTAGTGAATGATGGTGCTGTATACTGAAATGAGAGGAAGAAATGCTTGGGAAAAACGAGAATTAAGAGTTCTCTTTTGGGGTGCCTGGGTGGCTCAGTGGGTTAAAGCCTCTGCCTTCAGCTCAGGTCATGATCCCAGGGTCCTGGGATTGAGCCCCGCATCGGGCTCTCTGCGCTGTGGGGAGCCTGCTTCCTCCTCTCTCTCTGCCTGCCTCTCTACCTGCTTGTGATCTCTGTCTGTCAAATAAATAAATAAAATCTTTTAAAAAAAAAAAAGATATTTGGGGAGAGGGGTATGTAGAAGAGGGAGTTAGACTTACAAGTGTGGAGCCCAGAGGAAAGGAAAGTAGTCAGGATGTAAATTCAGAACCACCTTGATATAGCTAATATATAAAGTCATAATAGTGAATGAGATCATCTAGAGAGAAAGACCAGGAAAAGGGGCACCCCCAAAATTGTTAGGTCAGGGAGAGGGGAGCCAGAAAAGAAAGAAAGGGAAGGCACAGCCATTGCATGGGAAGAACACAAGGAGTAATAGAGCTACCGAAGCCAAATGAAAAATATGCTTCCAGAGAGTAGAAGTGAACAATGGGATCAAGTGTTAACTAACGGGTCAAGTTAAGATCAGAGTTGAGAATTGCCCGTAGGATTTGGTAAGATGGGAACCATTCGTAGTCTCACCAAGAAGGATTTCAGTGGTATGCTGGAGATGAAAGCCTGAGTGGAAAGAGCCAAGGAATGAGTAACACCCTTCTTTCAATGAGAAAAGAAAATGCCTGAAAGGGGATGTGACCTCTGGTCTACAGTGAGTGATTTTAGAATATCTTTGAATGCTGGTAGCAATGATTGTATAAAGAAAGAGAAAATGATGCTGGAGCAAGAGAACATAACTGCAGGAGCAAAGTCCTTGAGAAGGAAGAAGGGATGGGATCCATGCATGAGTGTAGAGTTGGCCTTCAAAAGAAACCGGACAGTGCATCCATTGTAATGAGAGGGAAAGCCATGCATGTGGATCCAGTGGCAGGTGGATCTGGGATGGCGGGAGCAGGCAGAAATTCCTTTGTGTTTGTCTTTATTCTCTCAGTGAAACAGCAGGTAAGGTCATCAACCAACAGTGAGGGGAAAGAGTATCAAATGCTAGGGAAATGAGAGAAAGCATGGATAACAGAGTGATGGAGGAGTTGGCCTGGGCACCTAACAGCTCTCCAGGCAGTGTGCAGTGCCCACTTGAGATCTACAGCCCAAGTTAAGAGACTCTCTGTCTCTTATTGCTTCACCAGTGCTGCTGGATGGGAAATTTGAATATCATCTCTATATTCTAAGACTTTTTTTTTCTATTTTACACTACAGAGAATAAAACTGAATAGAATGGGAATCATGTTTTAATAGGTAAAAATGCATGAGTAAAACAATGCTTAAAACCAACTTTCCAACCCTTTAAAATCATAATGCCCTTTATTCTCATTTCCCTCTATATATAAATTTTTCCTCTTTGAGCTTAGAAGGTCATTTTCTTTGATTCAAAGAGCACTGTACCATCAGGAGACCTACTTTTAATCTCTACAATTAGCAAACTGTGTGATCCTAAGCAATTATTTAATCTCACCGTAAAAGAGATAAGAGGTTACCACCCCCAATATCCTTTCTTCCCTTTCGACCACTAACAGAACTTTTGATTCTTAACTCAGCAGAAGACTCCCTGAATTAAGACTATGTTTCCAAACTTCCTTTGCAGCTACGTGTGATGGTGGAATTAAGTGAGGACCAATGAGATGTAAAGAAAAATGGTATGAGGCAGGTCCTAGGAAACTCCATTAGAACACGTCATGTACTCCTTATCTGCTCTTTATTTCCTTTCACCATGTTAGCTAGAGTTCCAGTCACCATCTTGAACCCCCCTAAGAAAGGCAAAGCAGTCAGGTGGAGAGAACCTGAGTTCCTAGCAATTCTGTAGTCCGCCCACCCCCGCCGTAGCTCTGGACTACAAACTTCCAGCCTTCAACAATGTGAGAGTGACTATACCTCTGTTGTGCCAACTGAACTTAATGATGATTGATAGACCCTCAGCCTCGATTTTCTCTTTTTTAGACTAAAACTACTGTCAAGTTTCCTGTGAAAGTGCAAAATTCTCACTTAAAATGCCATCTCTTTGTTTCAGAGGTCACAGTAATAGAGTCTACAATGGCTAGGATGCAAAATTTCTGGCTTTCCTCCCTTAGTTTAATGCCATCCTGACCCTTGTTTTGTATTGCCAAGAGGATTGCTATCCAGAGTTTTAACACCTCTCTTTACACTTACATTTTCACAGATGTGGGTGATCACAATGCTTGATCTCTCTGGTTCGACAACACAGTCTGACCCCAGGATTAGTTCGGTATGTGAAGCAAAGAGGCATTGCTGAGTACTTTCTATAATCCTCTGGAAACCTCACCCTGCCCCACAATTTCAGTGGCTTGAACAGCCTAATGTACTATGTACTATACAAAAATTGAAAATGATAACTCTTGTGAAAAGTTACTCCCCACGTTTGTTTTTGTTTTGTTATGCTATTCTGAAGAAAGTAAACAGTATTTGCCCATGGAATTTATTAATTAACCTGGGGCGCCTTTATTTTTGTTTGTAAAGTGCTAGCAACAAAAGAATGGAAGGAAATAAGTCAGACAAAAACAATTATTTGAAACAAGTTTTGTGAAAATCATGTCTTTAGGAAATACAGTTTTGAACTTATTGCAATAATTTGTAAGTAACTTTTTAAAAATTTTTTCCACACTCCATCATTATTAAACTGGAGTAGAACCTTTTCCCTTGAGTTATCATTTATTAAAAATCTCCCCGGATTTTCAGGCAATTTAGGGCAATGTAACTTGCAAGAGAAAAAAACTTAGAGAAAATAATGTTTTAACAAAATTTCTCTTTTGAAGAAGCAATTGAGCCTTTTGCACTCTATGCAAATAGCATTGAGCCAACAGAAGCTGCTGTAAAAGCAGTGGAAGTCTGTGCCTGTATTTTCTTTTGATCTCTCTCTGGATTTAATGCCCCCATGAAGCTCGAATGGAATATATGCAAGTCACAGCATGGCAGAGGGATAATATATTTCCCCCTGCTTCACTGAGCATGAGTTGTGTATCTTGCCATCTTGAGAGTCCACAGTGCGGTACATTTATCCCCATTAGAAAAGCTCACTCCAGTAATATATGGATGCTGCAGCCATTTATGACAAATATGTAAAATCATAACCTTCTGCATTCTGAAGATGGGTGTATATACATTGACTCTGTTAAATGTGCATCGACAGATTTTTGTCAAAACTAGACTTCCAAGTCCAAAGACTAAGAGGGCAAATATATTGATGATAGTTGTGTATTGATGTAGCCTCAAAAGGCTATCACTTTAATTTGAAGATGGAAAAATTAGAACAGTGCTTCCCACTTTGGCTATATATGAATTCTCTTCGCCCACCCTGAGCAAAAAGCTTTCAGATCAGGGTGTGTGTTTATACATCCTGTTTGGTTAAATTGTGATAATGTGTTCAATTCTTTCTAATCTCATGTTAGGGCCAAAGATCACAGCAGTGAAAGAACACATTTTTTTTTAAGATTTTATTTATTTATTTGACTGACAGAGATCACAATTAGGCAGAGAGGCAGACAGAGAGAGAGGAAGGGAAGCAGGCTCCCTGCGGAGCAGAGAGCCCGATGTGGGGCTCCATCCCAGGACCCTGGGATCATGACCTGAGTCGAAGGCAGAGGCTTTAACCCACTGAGCCACCCAGGCACCCCGAAAGAATACATTTTTTAAAGTGACCCAAAAGTAAGAAAATATTTGTGGTTCAAATCCTAATATTTACGAATGTGTACACTTGGCTCAGTTTACTTGACCCAAGTCTCAGTTTGCTCACCTGTAGAAAAGGGAGAATAATGATAATACCTACCTAAAGGATTGTATGCAAAGGGCTCAGCGTACCACTGACACTCAGTAAATGTTGGCTATTTTCATTGTGATGATTACCTCAGGATCCTCGCCAGTATGCCAGTGGGGAGAACTGAGCATGACGTGTGAAAAAGAGAAGGTGGGGGAGCTGCCATTTAACTGTGTTCTCCAGTTTCTCTGATCCACTCTCCCAAGGGGTAGCATATGATGATGTCCCTCAACACAACTGAGAAACAGGCACAGATGCGGAGAACCACACAAAGGCCTGATAAAACCAGGGGGAAAAAGTCTGGGCTCTAAAATTATAAGATCCGAAATTGAAATCTGTGTCTACATCTACTTAACCCCCAGAACATCTTTTAGCAGCCCTACAGCCAAGACAGTGATGGTCGGGAGGCAGTAGGACAGAGTCATAGGGTTCGTTTTCTCTCCTCTGTAACCAGGGGTTACAGCGTTTGCATCTTTCCAATCTCAAGTTTAGCATCTCTTGCAACAAATTGTATGAAAAATATCTGTCAATTATTAGATTCTCTGTGTTGATAAGGCTATAGACTCACTGCTCAAATTCTTTGACTTTGAGGATAAAAGTCATGGCATGGAAAAATCGTGTTTCAAGCCATTTTCCATTAGAGTTAAGGATACAAATACATTACCAGTGTTAAAATCTCACAGATATTCCCTTTTTTCCTTGTTACTTGATACATTTTATTATAAACTTACTACTTTATTCAAGCGAGTATCCATAGCCTTAAACCTTACAAACATATATATTGAAACCTGGTGGCAGAGAAGGCACAATTATATGCACTAGCAATTATGTGGCTAAGAGTTAGGTAGATAATTAGAATTCAGGTTTATCCTTTGTAAAGATAGTTCTGTGTGTAGATCTGCTATCTATAGATCACCAGGAAACATTTATTAGTCTGTTTTGCAGGTAAAGAAAATAAAGTTAAGTTACTTATCCAAATAACTTTTTAATTATGAAAAAGATTCTTCTTGAGGATTAAAATATCTCTTGCAGTTTATAAGACTTATAAGACCTGGAAACACAGTTAAATAAAGTAATATATGTGAAAAATCCTTATTAAAATAACAAATATCTGTATAGAATTTGACAGTTAATATTCTTAATATACCTGTTTCTCCAATTAACACAGCATAGTCATTAATATACTGTATTGTGTTATGAAGTCATAATTGCAGTCAAGCAGAAAGTAATTACCATCTATCGACTTTCATGTTTTACAAAAGCAAAATTATTTTCCCTTTGTTTTAGAAGTTCTCTAGAACAAATAATAGTTTTACATTGGCAACCCTTTCATTTCATGACCCAACTGCCACATGCCTCTATAAAGCTGTCATATATCTTTCTGGGCTCAACTCACATGTAGCTGTTTCAATTTTAAAATCTAATCCAAGGGCAAATCCTCCTGATTCCATTGTGAACACCTGGTACAAACAACAGTGAAAAATAGTGGGTCTCTTTCAAATGTATCTCCACGTGGAAAAAAAATGATTTCAAACATCTCAGATCAGACTTGCAAAAAAATTCATTGCAATTAATTGATGTCAGTAAACCTATCCTGAACACCCACTCTCACATGCATTGCTGGGCAATGTGCTCTTGAAGGTAGAGAGCCCCTGCCCTCGGGCAGCTTATAGATCATTGGAGAACAAGACAAGTAAGGGGCACACATAAATAGAAAGTAAGGCAGAACTTAAGAAAAAAAAAGACTGAGAAAAAGATAGAAAATAATTATAAGGTTCAGAGGCAGGACAGCTCAAGATCATCTAATTAGATAGATTCACATCACTGAAAGGATGCCATGTAGAGCTGGTAGAATTTCATCCAACAAAGATGGGGTGGGCTGGACCTTCTTGGCAGAAGGAACAGTGTTATCAGAGACTCTAATGCACATGGTATTTGGGAATCAACAAGTGGTCCTATTTGCTTGGTCCTACTTGTTTCTGCTACCCGAGATATAGTTTGATATTTTAACAGATACATGCAGTGATATAACTATTAGGAAATCAAGAATATTCCCATCACCTCCAAATTCTCACTGATGTCCATTTATAGTCATTCACTCCCAACCTCTGACCCCGGTAACATGGTTTGCCTTCCTATCACTATAGATTGGTTTTGTCCATTCTAAAATATTATAAAATATAATCATACAGCTTGTACTCATTACATCTGGCTTCATAATAATGCTTTGAGGTCATGGGATGCCTGGGTGGCTCAGTTGGTTGGGCGGCTGCCTTCGGCTCAGGTCATGATCTCAGCGTCCTGGGATCGAGTCCCACATCGGGCTCCTTGCTCCGCAGGGAGCCTGCTTCTCCCTCTGCCACTCTGTCTGCCTGTGCTCACTCTCTCTCTCTCTCTCTCTGGCAAATAAATAAATAAAATCTTTAAAAAAATAATAATAATAATAATGCTTTGAGGTCAGCCATGCTGTTGGGTATGTAAATAGTTTTTATTCACTCCTGAGAAATAGTTCACTATATGGATATATTACAATTTCTTTATCCATTTTCCTAGTGAGGAACATTTGGGTTACTTGAGGCATTTGACTATTGTGAATAAATATGCTAGGATCATGTAGTACAAATCTTTGGGAGGATATATTTTTCATTTCTCTTGGATAAATACCTAGAAATGGAATGGCTGAGTTTTAGGGAAAAGAGATGTTTAATCCCATGAGAGATGGCCAAGCTGTTTCCCCGAATGATTACACCATTATATTCCCACCAGCAGCGTGTGAGGGTTCAGGTATTCCACTTTCTAACCAGACAGCACTGGGTATGTAGATCTCTTTAATCTTTGCTATTCAAGTGGGTACATAGATATATCCCACTGTGATCTTAATTTGCCTTTTCCTCATGTCTAATGATGTCGAGCATTGTTGCATGTATTATTGGCCATTCCTACATTTTCTTCCATGAAATAACTCTTCAAATCGTGTGCCTATTGAGTTGTTTGTCTTCTTGTAGTCTTCAAAAAGGAAATCTTTCTATCTTCCTGGTTTGTCCTGCGTGATATGATCCGCTATGCCTTGGATGACCTTCCTTTCTGTCTCTATTTAATATATCTTTTAAGGTCTGGCTCATAGGTCCCTTTCCCTGTGCAGCTTCTTCCCCAACCTCTCTTTCCCTGAGCTCTTGAAAGACCTCATTCCCATATTCCACTCCAGTGACATGGATCATCTCACATCACAATTCAGAGTTACAGATCTCTATCCATCCCCAGACTGGAGCTCCTTGGAATTTCAGGGCGAGCGTTTTTCTTCTTTGAATCTGTCTAGGACTTAATACAGTGCCTGCCACATTTAAGTACTCGGGCTCACTCAGATGCTATTTCGGATACATAAAAGAAGGAATTGCGACTTATTCAGGCTGTAGTCGTGGATTGGGTAAAGGTAGTTCAGAACAATGTAGGAGTCACTATTCATTCATTCATTTAACAAACATTCTTTGAACTCTTGCTATGTGCCAGGCACCTGAGATGCTAGGATACAGAGATGACCAAGCTATACAAAATCTCCACCAATGGAATTTAGCCTACATCAAAGGAGACTGATCCATTCATCAAAACTTAAAACATAGTGTGGCAAGTGTTATGTTAAGGGAAATCCGGGATGCTAAGGAAGCTTAAAGAAGAATCCCTAACCCAGTTTTTGAAATCAGAGGAGAGTTTCTGGAGAAGTGGTATCTAAGCTGAGATGTGAAGGATACATCAGAGGAACCGCAGTTGAGAAACAGAGGGACAGAAGCTCATGCAAAGGCCCAGAGCTAAGGAAGAACAAATCTCATTCGGAGAACTACACTAAATGGACAGAGATTGAGAAGTAGCTATTGGATATAGGGAATGATTGCTGAGGAAAATGCTGGTGATGATTCCATTAAGTAATCAATAAATACAGTAGAAAGACTTTTTACAAATTTTTGTTTTTGTTGTGTGAGAGAGTCTGTTTCCTCTCAAAATCCCACCTCTAACGTTTACTGGCTGTGTGATCTGAAGATAGTGGAACCTCCCTGTTCTGTTTCCTCATCTTTATTATGAGAATAATAACTTCATAATGTTGGTGTGAACAGAGCTAATGCAGGTAAAACACCATGTCAGGGACGAACTCAGGGATGCTCACCAAATGTTTTACTCCCGCTGGGCACAGGTACTGTACCTTTGGGGGCAATCTTTTATCTAGGTGGGCCGTCTAGCTAATGACCAACAATAGAAGATGAGTCCAAGCTTATGTCAGTTCCTCGACTAAGGCAGTTGGGAGCAGGTGTACCTTTCTCCCCATCTCCATTTCCTTGTATCATAACTTTGGAGTCCCCGTGTTGAACATTCACTGGGAAGAAGCCTGGATCTCTGAACTACTATGTGAAGCAGAACCCCTATATACTAACACACATCTACCCTCTGCTAACCTGACTGGGATGTGACATGTGGTGGCAAAGAAAAAAAAAGAGAGAGAGAGAGAGAGAGAGAGAGAAAGGAAGAAAAAGAAAAAACTCAAAAAAATCATATTGTGTTATAATACTAAGGACTTGGGGTTGTTTATTATAGTAGTTACTCTATCTATGATTTGTTCAAACACTTAACCCAATGTGTAGCACAGAGTACTGAATAAATGCTAACTGAAGATGTTAGAATTGTTATTGGTGGCTTTATTATTATTAATATATGAGACAAGATGGCACGACAGTTTAAGCTCAAGCTCTGGAATCAGACAAAATTGGGTCTGACTCCTGATGCCACAGGTACCAACTTTGTTTCCCAGTTACTAAGCTTCCTATGCCTTACTTCACTCATTGATAAAATGCAGGGGATAATGGCACCTGCCTCAAAAGGTCACCATGAGAATTGAATAAAATAAAGCACATAAATCTTCTGGCATGCATGCACCTTACAAGCACTCAATAAGTAGAAGCTACTAATAGCATTATCTCGCGAGTACGATCTGATATTGGGTAGGTCTGAAAATTTGCTACTGCCTAATCCTTGGAGAAATCTCCAGGGAACCTATCTCCCTCATATTTTAACACCTCCGAAAGTTCAGCATTTCTTCCTCTCTGCTCCAGGACATATGTAAGAGTAGACTGGTCACTTCGGCAACCTGAAACTTGTACTTCCTTGCCATCACCCCAGGAATGTTTGTTACTCTGAATATATATCCATAATATTGTCAGGTCAGTAATTACCGCACCTGACAAAAAAAATAATGTGCGAACAGATCAGGCCTCCAGTGCTCATTAATTATTCTTTCTCTCCTTCCTCAGCAAGTATCTCGGGGACCCAGGGGATCTGAGCTCTTGGGGGGCCTCAGAGGTTTCCCAACGGTCACCCCCTCACTGCCCAGGCTCCTGGTGTGCTCCATTTTCCCGAACCACAAAGCACAAGCAACTCGTGCTGGCAGCTGACATCTTTGAATATTTGCTACTCTCTTTCTGCCTAACACTTGTGGCTCCGTGACGCTGTTTCTGTTATTGCCATTACTAACTAAATAGCCCCTGGACTCTGGCTGGAAAACAGTGCCATAAATTGCTTTGAGTTATCCTATTTCCTGCAAACAAAAATCCCGGCAGCCTAGGGTCCATTTTTACTTTATTATTTATCTGGCCAGGCCATTTATTGCAGGATACTGCCTCTCTCTGGGTTAGAGTAGGCAAATTACTCCATTTTCGATTGTGCATGGTGCAACTCCTGATTCAGGAGCCTCGACAGGAGGTGTGCTTAGGATGGAAGTATTTGCACATTTGCTGCTGAGAGCCAGAAATCACTATCTGTGGCCTGTTCTTCCTTGGCACTTAAGACAGAGTGGGACTGAAGAGCAGGATTTTCCTATCTCTCTAGCCATTGGGTCAAGTTACTGCCAGAGAAAGAGAGATGGAGAGAGAGAGCTTGGACAGCACGAATTCATTTTAATGGTCTATTGGTTCCACTTAGTGAAGGCCTATTAATTGCATAACATGCATCTGTATCTGTGTCTTTCAAATAACATTTCTAACCACCTGGGGAACTGCTAAGGAGGCACAGAGGGATATATAAAGAATGGGTGCAATTAGGCAATTATGATCAAGGATAGAGAAAGGTTTGAAAGGAGAGAAGGAAGCGATGCTCCTGTTTCAGTCCTATAGGGTACTTTTATAGCAGGAAAAATAGGCTCTTTAATTACAAAAACCATTCTTTTGTAAATTGCTAGACAAGTAACACAGAGACTGGGGCAAGTAAATTCCTCAGGTGTGCTATGAAAAGTAGGCAAGCTAGGAGGTTTCTGATTGAAAAGAAACTTTTTCAAAAATTTTGATTAAAAAACCTGCTACAATTATATTTTTCATTCTCCTTTATTATTTCACAGTGAAATTCCATTTTAATAAAAGGTGGAAATTAAAAAACACTTGGTACATTTTTAACCCTAACTAGTGTCCTGCCACTAGGATTCTTGAGGAACCCCAAAGTGCATCTGTAAGGAAGAGGAAACATCCTGATCCTCTGTGAGAGGAGTTGCCAACTAGTAGACTACTTGTCATTGCCTGACAGCACCATTCGTCAAACGTTGATCATCACAGTGCTATCTCCTTTGACAGATCATGAGCTATCAGGGGACAAGGGAATTTCTTTATATTGTTTTGATTATCGTACCTTAGGAAAAAGGAAAATAAGGACCTGGAAAATTTTTAAGTTTGTTATGTATTTGAGAAAAGGAAATGAGTAGCAATAGATCTTTTCTCTTTGCATTTGGGCGTTCACCACATTTTGCTTTGCTAGGAAGGACAAAGCATCCAATAAGAATTGCCTCTGCTTCCAGAATGTTCTCAGGTGGAAGGAATAAGCCACCTATGAGTTAGCCACTTTCTGATATGGCCATCTTGAGAGAGGTGGATTAACAAGGACCAGGCTCTCACCCTGATGCTAGAGGGACTGAAAAATCACTCTACGAGGACCAGAAACTGGTCTCTGGCTATAGCACACACAGGTCTCTGAAAATCAATTCAACTCATTGTCTTTTGGATAGATGCCCAGCAGTAGACAAGCTGCTGTCCAAGAGGCATGACTGATAAGATGCCCACTGCCAGCCAGTCTCAGCACAGAGAAGGACATCCTGGAAAACTGAATATATCTTGTCTTGGGGCTACAGGTGGCTATTAAGGGGATGAGTGGTTGGCACCTCTACTTTAATCTTGGTCCACTATATGCTCCCAAAATAGGCCACTGCTTTAAAAGTCTAAGTACTAAGTAACTAATTCTTCTTTTTCTCCTGACAGGCAAGGCATTAGAGTGAGCTATTTCTCTGCTAAAATGGGCCTTCTTACGGATCCAAATCAAGATCTAGGAGTTAAACTGTGGTGATAAGTCCCAGGACAGATAAGATAGTCCTCTCTTGGGTACTGTCAAAAGCAATTATGAACAGCAACACCCTTGACATTCAGGATACCAGTACTAGTGCACAGGACATAGAATTCAGACTGGAACTGGGTTTTGTTAAAGTATCATTCAGAGGCATCTAGAATATCTCCTTTAGTCTATACTACAAAGATTCTGATTAAGCCTAATGTACTACCAACCAGAGATCACCGCTGTTACTCTACATCATCATTTCAGACCATTGATAAGTCACATGACTTTATTATCCTGTATGACCAAGCTTAGTGTCTTAGAGTTACCAGTTCAAAAGTACTTATTAAATAAAATGGGATAGATTTCTTAAGGAGATTAGAAATTTGACAGTTTTTCTGTATTTCTGTATTTCTGCCCATATGACCCTGCTTTATGTGATCTTGTTACAAAGGAATCATGCACTTAATTAGAAAAGAAATAGGCTTTGCCCTCCACCTCCATCACAGGGGTGATCCAGATTGTCACCTTTAAGGAACAACTTTTCAAAGGCAAGTTGGTTCTCCTTATACACAAGACCAGGTGGAGAATCATAGCTAGGTCATAGAACATCATTGATTAAACAAATACATTTCATGGGTACCAAAAAGTATGCTGGATCATAGTCTAGTTTAAACCAATCTTGTAAGATATAAATGATTAGGTTTTAACTTCTTTTCACTAGGACCCATTACTGATTAGACAATTCATGTATTTTGTCTGCTTATTCTTAACATATCAAAAAGGACATGAAAGAGAGCATAGTCTTCTATGACCCTGTCCTCAAAATCTTACACAGCTCTGGCCATTGATTAGAGGGATCCACACCTCCTGTGGCTAAAGGCCAGGGAAAAAGGAAATAATTAATATTGTCTACATATAAACTTGTGTCAAAAATCTTTCCTAGGGAAAAGATAAAATCAAACCATGTGGACTTAAAAATATTGGGAAGAAATATTCCCAAAATATTCCATAAGAATTACATTATTCATTGCCATTTAATATATTAGGAAATTCAAGGCCAATTCTACAATAGCTGAATCATGTTCCTAAGGAAGGGTTTTTACACAATTTCATGGCTGCAACACACAGAAAAGAATATCAATAATAATAATAATAATGATAATAATAATGATCTGCAAAGCATACTATAGTAAATACTTAGTTTGGACAGAGATGACCTGTAGGGATTGAGAAGCACACCTCAAGGCCAAGGAGACGTGCTCTCACTGTTCCCTCTAGAATAGTGATCAGCAAACTTTTTTCTGGAAAGGGCCAGGTAGCAAACATTCTATTTAGATTTTGACTAAATAGGTTTCTATTTGAAATTCTCAACTCTGATGTTGTAGCACAACAATAGCTCTTGACAATATATAAACAAATGGGTTTGGTTCTCTGTATTTAATAAAACATGATTTGCAAAAACACGATGTGGTGGGATTTAGCCACGGACCATAGTTTGCTGACTTTTACTCTAGGCGAATGAAATAACTGAGTGAGTAGGCTCTGGGCCTCACCACTCCCAACATACACACACACACACACACACACACACACACACACACATTCACAAGAAGAATATTCACATATTCACATATTCATACACAAGAAGCTTTATTTTTATCTATGTTGCATATTGAATTTCCATGTATGATATTGTTTAAAACTAATTTTACTTAAAACAGATAAATAAGACTTTGAAAACTATTTCAATAAATATTTGTTATAAAAATATATATCTTTGTTAAAAGTGTAGTATTACTTATATAAATTCTACTGCTGGTTTTGGAATGGAAGTCAAGGTTCAAGTGACAGTAATGCTCGAAGAAATACTAATACCTAGGCACAAAGTATGTTACTTATTACATTTAAAATGACATCTATTCTTCTTTTGTTAAATATAAATCCTTCTTTTTAGTTTCAAAGAGAAAAAATCCTCGTTTTTTCATTATTTATATGCTTACAAGTTACTGAAAAATTCTAAGACCCATGGGATGGTTATGAGCTCTGAATAAGTTGCTTATGATCTTAAGCATGAAAATAAGTTTCAGAGCCATTATTTACTTTCTTAATTAATTGATAAGTTTAGAAGCAAATCCTCACAAGATACCTGGGTACAGGGAAAGTTTCTGGGAATTTAGGGTGGGAAGGATAGATAAATGACACTCTAACCTAGTTTTTACCTATTGTTCTTGAAAGAGCTTCCTTTCTAATCCCAGGGAAAATGACAAGCAGCCTTTTCCCTTGGACCTAATTTGCCAGTAGTTTTCAAACTTCATTTGCAAATATTTAATTAGAGATGTTCATTGAAAATGCAGAATCCAATTCTGCATTCAGAAGATCTGAAGTTAGGCCCAGTGATCTGCATTTTTAACAAATATCCTGAGCTGGTGAACCACACTTTGGAAATGATGACGTAAACATCATTGATTTACAGTAGTAGGTTCTTACCATTCCAAAAGGTGGAGGAATAGGATAATAGTATATTCTTTAGACAAGTGTTCTCTTTCTTGTAATTTTTTTTTCCAATGACATGTGTTTGCCTTAGGTGTCTGAAAAATAGTTTCTTTGTTGTTCCATTCATTGGTGTTCATTGACGTCTACTCCTAAAGGAAATGTTTTTAAAGGGTACAGGAATACAACTACAAACAGTTATGAGCTATATTTTAAAGCAGCACTTGGTTTGAGACCTTTCTCAGATGTCTTTGGGGAGTTGAGTTCATATTCAGTTCTAAAAGTACCAACCCCCAGTAGACTTGAGTGTTGCAGTCAAGCAAGTTGAGATTATTGTACAAGGACATATTTTTAACCAGCTCCAGATTTCATTTAAGCAGTATTAAAAGTTTCTTGTATTTTGTTTTCATGAGAAATATCTGTTGTAGCTTCTAAGGGAAAAAAAAAAAGGAATCACAGGAACTTAAAGTATTGATCTGATTTAAAATGGGAAACAGAAAAGGAGAAAAGAGAAAATATGTTGAGTATGCCAAGGGCAAGCATTGTAACAATCTGTAAACATTTAGAAAATATAGCAAACACTTCCTTAGAAGGAAGAGTCATCATTTAGTTGAGTACAGGGTGCAAAGACAAAGAGAAATGGGTCCTGATTTCTATACAGTTTTCTGTCAAACTCAAAGTTGCTGATTACATAGTTTCAGCCATTTTTTAAAAATGTTTTTTGGCACACACAAGTAAAGCCCTTAACTAATCCAGGACTGCTGATGTGAATGCAGCAAGAGTTTATTTACAATAAGGCCTCACATTCCCAAAGGTAAATCCATTTTTAAAAATCTTCAGGAAACTTACCTCTGCAAAAACTCTGCAGTTGACACCCCAAGGGTGTCAACTTGGGATGGGTGAATCAAATAATAAACTTGCTGAGTAGCACAAATATTAGTAAATATTTGCAACTCTCACAATTTCTGCTTTTTAAAAGCTTACAAGTTCCATGCTTCCCTTTCAGTAAACCATGTTAGCCAAGAAACCCAGGAAACACTGAAATTTGCTGGCCTGGAAGATAATTCACATCCCGAGAGTAAAATCCGTTACTTATCCACTCTCAGCTCCAGGCCACATGCTACTTATGCATTCATGTTTCTATAGTGAATCAAAATACCACTTGCCTCCTTCCAGTGGTATCCTCCCCAAGATTTATTTCCTTAGAAAGTCAGTTCTTGGGCACCTGGAAGGCTCAGTCGGTTAAGTGGCTGCCTTTGGCTCAGGTCATGATCCTAGAATCGAGCCCCACATCAGGCTTCTTGCTGAGCCTGCTTCTCCGCTGCCTGCCATTCCCCCTGCTTGTGCTCTCTCTCTCTCTCTGTGTGTGTCAAATAAATAAATAAAAATCTTAAAAAAAAAAAAAAAGTCAGTTCTTTACCACACTTACTGAGTTCTGAGACTAGTCTTTCTATCTTGCCATGGTATCTTTTCCTTGTTTGTTTGATCACAGTATGTCTTACCAATAAAAATGGACAGCCCCCTACAAAAGAACTGGTCTAAAGTGGTGTATGGAGGAATCAAGTGCTTGTCCAAGGATATTTCAGTGCAATGGGAGCATTTTGAGTATGGTCTGCAGTGGAATCATCCACACCACCCAGAAGAAATGCAGCAATGCAGAATCTCAACAAAACCTACATCTGCATTTGGATCCCAACACATTTCGGATTTTTGAAATAGAAGACGGAGCCACTCCTACCCAAGGTGCCGCTCAGCAAACCAAAACTTACATAAATGTCATGTCCTGGCAAATGCTCTGCTTGACCAAGACCGCTGTATATCCAGTCTGCCAATCCCCAAACACCAAGCCAACTTTCTTGTTCCTTCTCACCCCGGACAAGGTTGGCTGTGTGACCCCAGCCAATCAGATATCTTCCCTTTCTCTCTTCCTTGTTCTTTATTCTTTATCCTATAAAACCTTCCTGCCTTCCACCCCATTTTGCAGTACTCTGGATGGAGACTCTCCACTTCATGAAATGTTAAATAAAATTTGTATCACCGAAGTTGTCTTCTTTAATCGTTTTTCAACAGCATAAGCTTTAAAATCTGAAGAGCTTGTGGACATTGGGGAGAGTATGTGCTATGGTGAGTGCTATGAAGTGTATAAGCCTGAGGATGCACAGACCTGTACCCCTGGGGCAAATAATACATTATTTGTTAATTTTTAAAAAATAAATAAAATAAATTTTAAAATTAAATTAAATTAATTTTTTTAGAAAATAAAATCTGAAGAGCAATTCTCACTCTGGCAAGGAGCATAGAGAGAAACAGGAGAGAATCAGAATCACCAGGGAAGGTGTTTCATGCACACATCCAGCTCACATTGCTCTCAGGATTCACATTCTGTGATGCCTTAAGGGACTGCCCACCTTAAGGGACTGCCCTCTATGGGGTGGGAGGAAGATGTGTTGAAGATAATTCTCCCATGTTTTTGCCTGTTGGGGAGAGTATTAGAGTGTTACTTAGCACTCTAAGGCAGGCAGCAAGGATGGGAAAATTCTAGAGAAACAGCTAGCTCTTTGCAACCATCATTCCTGCAGTGCAGAAGGCAGTGCCTGGCATATAATAGGTGTTCACTAACAAATTGCAAATGCAATCAAAAGAGCACCAAAATCATTAATGAAATATATAAACATTTGAATAATTTGAACAAGACTCCTTGGTGTGGTCAACATGAGATTACCTCTCCTCACAGTTTTCCTTGTTCCTGACCAAATCAAAACTATTGTTTTGTGGAATTTATTGCCCATTCCAAATCTAAATCTCAACAAAAACATAGTAGGGATTCATTAGGTTAGTGACTCAAAGCTTCTCTCTGACATCATGGAGTACATATTCTAAACTTTTGAGGACTTGTTTAAACCTGATAATATGGTATGCAAATGGTGGGAACTCCATAAAAGCTGCTGACAGATTGACAAGATTCACTCACCCTTGGCTTGAGTCTTTGTGACTCAGTTCCACCTCAAAGGAAAAGAATCCACAGTCCTCACCATCCATTCTGAAGCTGGGCAGCCTTTCACCAATGCAGAGAACTAATTGCTTCTTTCTCTGGATTGCATATTGCTTATTATGGCATGACATTCCAGTACCCAAGAAGCACAAATAGTGATCCCTGAAGCTGCTTTAACCTTTTCAGACTATAGCAACTTGATTGTTCGCCTCATTACACTCTGCAGACCTTGTCTGGGATGACAGCCCGAAATGGAGGGTTCCGCTGGCATCCTTCATTAGCACTTTCTTCACCATTTCTCAGCACAGCAAATGTCCCGGGAGCGCAGGAAAAAAAAATTCAGCAACCATCCCTCAGTATTTCAGTCCTCTGAGTCCCTGGGCACATTTCTTAACTATTAAATCATGTGTGTGCTTTCAAAAACATGAGCTTAATGAGCTTTGCCCACCCCAGCTGGCCCCAGGACAAACCTTTCACTAGAAAATTCCTCTCTATCTGGTTTTCCTATCATAAAGCAGGAACACCAGTGAAAATTCAAAAGCTTACAAAACTAAGGTGAGGGATATAAAAAGGAGAAGAGTTTGAAAAGGGCTGGAAAGGTATCCTGTAATTACTATTACTGTTCTATTTGATATCAGATACAAAGCTCCTGTTAATCTGATCCCAGCAGCTTTGCAGACTCATCATCTCCCTGTTATCATCCACAGCACCCACTCCCTGACCCCAAGCCATGCACTGCATCCCCAGCCAGCTACACATCATTGCAAAAATCCATCATAGTTTTATACATTTCGATCATCTACTCTATTTGGTAAATGCCTATTTGTATGTCATGGCCTTGTTCAAACAACTTTTCCATCAACCCTACTTGAACCACAGATCATTTTCTGTCCTGCAAGCAAACTCTAATTTAAAACAAACAAACAAACAAACAACAACAACAAAAATCCTACTTAGTGCATATCCCATTAATGGTAATTATGTACATATGTCTCCACCCTAGTGTGTAAGATATTGTAGAGCAGGGATGGGCCTTCATCAGCAAGATATATACCCAGTGTCCAGCTAAGTAAGTACTTGACTCTGGGTAAACAAGAAAACCAAACACAATCAGTAGTTCATGCCCAAAATTAGAGATATCTTAGGAGGACATGTTAGGAAACATTTAAGAACCAGTAATATGCCTCCAGATTTTGAAAAAATTTTACTGACAAAGTAAATGTAAAAATATATACTGTCATGAAAAGTCTAAAAACACAAATGTATGGAACGATTTGGGCCTCTATGCTTTGAAGAGTTTAAAAAGCAGAAAACTACAAAAACTCTTCCTACTCAGCAGAAGTTATCTGTGTGTCTAAACAAGAAGCTGGGGAGCGTGGGTGGCTCAGTTAGATATCCACTCTTGATTTCAGTTCAGGTCATGATCTCAAGGTCATGGGATTAAGCCCCAGAGTGCTTGAGATTCTCTCCCTTTGACCCTCCCACTGCTCACACTCATGTTCTCTCTCTCTAAAATAAGTAAGTTTAAAATGAAAAACAAACAACTTTAAACTAGAAGCAATAATCCCACTAATTTGAATGACAGAAGTATCTCAATCCTTCCATGAGCCAATTTCATCATCATATGGTTCAATAACTATATCATTTTGTTGAAAATACTATTTAAATACTATTGTGAGAACACCAAGGCAAGCCAAAAGCTATAGACTTTTAATCATCTTTCAATATAACAATATAGTAGAAAGAAAGAAAGAGAGGAAGGAAGGAAGGATGGGAGGAAGGAAAGAAGGAAGGAAGGAAGGAAGGAACGAAGGGAGGAAGGAAGGAGAAAATAAAATAAAATTAGGGTCTAGAAAAACACCTTGAAAAGATAAAATTTTCTCTTCAAAAATTAATTTTCTGGAGCACTTGGGTGTCTCAGTTGGGTTGATTGAGAATCCACCTCCTCGGTTTTGGCTCAGGTCATGATCTCAAAGTTGTGAGGTCCAACTCTGAGCTGAGTCTTGAGTTGAGCCCTACATTGGGCTCCATGTTCAGCAGAGTCTACTTTAAGATTCTCTCTGTCTCTGTGAGTATTGCACTGAGCACTGGGTGTGGTGTATAAACAATGAATCTTGGAACACTGAAAAAAATAAAATAAAATTACAAAAAAAAAAAAAAATTCTCTCCCTCTACCCATCTAGTGCTCACTCTTCTCTCTCCCCAATAAATGAATAAAATGTTTTTTAAAAAGTATCTTTCTGTTAGTTATTTTATTTTCAAATATTTTCTGTAAGAAAATACGTTATATTTTGTTATCTAGCCATGAGTTCTGAATACTAAGGATATTCTTCACATAGTCACAGTGAGCAATAGAGGGAATATTATTAGCCTAAGAAATACACAGTATGTCCTTTGATAAATAGGGATTTTAAAAAAGGTGGAGGGATATTTTATTCCCTTATGTGCTTTATCTTCTAATTAAACAGCCACAAAAGCATTGAAGAAAAAGCTGTCTGTGTCAGGAAAAAGTATGATTCGAGAATATATTTGGTAATGTTTCTGGTAAAAGCATGACAAGAGGGGCCAAACACAGGACACAGAGTTTCTAACACTCTCACTGCTTCTTTTTATACTGAAGAAATCCATTCTGATTCTAACCCTCTATCCTTATATATGAAATTTTTTCCTAACATAACTAATACATATAATCATTTCCTCACACACATCATCTATACACTGGACTATCATCAACTTTTGGAAGGGGTCAAGTTCAGGGGTTTAGAGTACAGGCCGTGTATCCCAACTGCTATTTTACTTAATAAATTTAGACAAGTAACTTCACCTCTCTTCCTCATTTTCTTCATCTGTAAAAATGGAACAATACCTTATTTCATTCATTAGAAGACAAAAGCTTTTAGATTTTAAAATTCTTAAAATCGGGAAGTGTCTTAAAATGGCTAACGGGCCAAAGGGAAGTTAAGTTCTGAAGATTTTCCTGTGTTCCTGCCAGGAGAATTTTCTACCCTCCCTGTATCCAGGGCCATGACCAAGCCATGCAAGTTTTCTTTGTTTACTTTTCTGGATGATACATTTATTTTTGTTTACCCTTATCCTGAGGCAGAGGTCCCAGCTTTAGACAAAGGCCTCCTAGCTGGTGACTTTACAGTTGAAGACATCTTAGAAGACATCTCAGAGGGCAGAGGTGAGATAATACACGGAAGCAGCCTAGAGCAGTGCGTGACACAGAACAAGCTCTCAACAACTGGTAACTACTCTGTCTGACGGACTATCAATATCTACTTGTCACTAAGCAGATCAACTTGCTAATTACTTTATTCTCTTAATCAATGTCAAAAATGCAAGCATCCAAGTGAAGGGAGAAAGCCATGTGAAATAGCCCTTGCAATGCTCGGTAGCGATGGCCCATGGCTGGCTGGGTCCTCAGTGGAACAAGACTCAAGATTCAGCCTATTTTTCACAAACAATTTTGCCAAATGTTTCAAATCCCTCTGCTGGCTAGAACTGGCTTTGCAGAAAGTGTTCCCTTTTTGTTAATGGAGAAAGGAATTTAATCTTGGAGAGTTCCTTCCGAACACGCTCAAAATGGACTCCCTGGAGTTCTACAGATGCTGCATCAGCAGGGCAGGCGGGCTGGCTGGCAAAGACGCAATTCTCCTGGTATCCCAAAGACTAGCTCGAAGGTCATGCTACTTTGCAAATTCAGTAAAACATAATTACACTGCAGAAAGCTAGTTCCTTTTTAATTCCTCTTCCTGATATACAAAGTTTTTGCAATTTAAATTGCTTATCTGTCAGGATATTCACACACATATCCATATCCGGAGACAGCGCACCTACATCTACTCAAAGGCTCTGGACTTGGGCTGCAGACTGGAGAAGGAGCCTGTCAATACTGTCAATCTACAGCCAATGGCAATATTTCTCTCCCTTTCCTGGGTCCGAGCCCTTTTCCTCTGCTGCTTGAGAACATGGGAAGCAGACAAGTGATGGTGGATTATGCGTTCCCTGCCGAGCTGCTTCACTGTGCAAATCCACCAGTGCTTTTCACATCACACTCTGTGTAAACAGTGCCCTTAGGAATTATGGAGGCACACTCCATGCGGCCATCAGTTCAGGTCTCAGTAACTGGAGCCAAGGCAAGGTCTTGAATGAATTCCTTACAATAAGGACATTCATTTTGACTATTTGATAAGGTCACAACTAATATAACCTAAAGGCAAATAAATAACTTGCAACTACTATAACTATGGTTTTATCATTATTGACTTTATCAAAATTTATTGGTTATCTGTATAGTAAATAATTTAATGGATAACATATGTGAGGCTTCCAGTATTTAAAATAAATGAATTTTTTTTGTTTATAAAGCACCAAACTGGTGTCCATCTTAGTAGAACAAAATATCAGAGTGTTCTTTAGGCCTCCAGCTTATTCCCTGAGTCCTTTCTTTTTTCAAAAATCTCCACAGAAGATCTTCACCTTCTGTGGTTACCCATTCCAATAATCACATTCTTTTTTTTTTTTTTTTTTTGTTAAGACTTTATTTATTTATTTGACAGAGAGAGAGATCACAAATAGACAGAGAGGCAGGCAGGAGAGAGGGAGAAGCAGACTCCCTGCTGAGCAGAGAGCCAGATGCGGGGCTCGATCCCATGACCCTGAGATCATGACCTGACCCGAAGGCAGAGGCTTAACCCATTGAGCCACCCAGGTGCCCCAATAATCACATTCTGAAGACCACAGTTTCTTCTTGTTCTACAACAGAATCCATCATTTTACCAACAAAGACGTTTTTTGAAGGTGAATCCTTAGAGGAGATAAGGAGCATTTTTCTTGTGAGCATAAGTGGTTCACTGTCCCAAATTTTAGGTCTTCTTTAAAGGAATCTGATATGGTGAAATATCTCCTGCCCCAAAGAAGAGTTTCTAAGACCACTCTTTGGTAATACTTTCAATCCTAAATCAAATGCAGTCTTTTCAGAGTTATAATAAACTTAGAAACATTGTTAAAATATAACTAAATTTTGCCTATTAAACATTGACTATTCAAACTTATACATAATTTTAAGTAATTAGTATTTCTCCAGATTATCTGATATTCTAATTCACTTTAAAAAAAAAAAAGCCTTTATTTAATGCCCCACACCCCAAATCCTTATTTGGAGTTAATGAAGTCTATGTTATCTAATTTACCTTTTTCTATGTGAAACTGCAGAAGTAGAAAGGGGTACTTTTTCCTTTTGGGCAGAACAAGTAGGCACCCATGTCAGGGTAGAAGTAGCCCCCATGGCTCCAAAAAGGATGTCAGAGCGTGAGCAGAGCAAGGAGGGTATCCCCACTTAAGGGCAGCCTGTATGGAGTGTCTGAGCTCAAGCAGGGTGAACTGAGCCTCATGTGAGGACCAGAATGGAATAGGGGTTCAGAGCCTGAGAAGTTGAAGAGGGTGTCCACAATGGGGGATGACCCCATGATGAGTGTCTGAGCCCCAGCAAAGGGGGACAGGATCTATATGGGGGATGGCCTGGTACGGGTACCAGACCATGAATAGGGTAATAAGGGCTTCTACCACATGGGGGAAAAAGGGAGTGGCATAGTGTTAGTTGTTAGAGCCCAAGTCGGGTGAGGAGAGCTTCAATGTATGAGAAGAAATGGCAGGAGAGGTAGAAAATTGGCTAGTACAGGGAGTGACCAAATAAGTAAATAGATAAGGATAGTGGGTACAGGAGCCTCACTATTGGAGAATAGGTCACGAATATGGAAAGTAAGAAAACTAGAATGACCCTGTGGTATTGTATTGAGTAGGAACTGAAGGTATAAGTATTAAGTTGCATTTTCAACACATATAGATAGAAAAAGAAATCAATACGTGTAAATATGTGTCTGAATATTTGAATATGTGTGTGAGGCATTGGTAAGTTGGTATTTGTGCTTATGTATCAATATGTACATATATGATACATACATATACATAAATAGTGTACATATTTTATATCATATATATCATGCATGCACACATAAACATATTCCCTAGGACTGGTAGCAGCGATATGCCAATAGCAATGAGCACATCTACATCCTGGCCTCCTGAATACTATTCTCCAGTTAAAGGAACCAGGCTGCTTAAAGAGCTATCTGAATCCAGGACCAGAAAGAAAAAGTACAAGATGATCCTAGAACATCATTTCATAACAGAGAACAAGGAAGTACTCAAAGAATGATGGGGACATATGTCAAAGCTTGAAGCAGCTTCTACTGCCAAATCAGAAATTTTGAGTATCAAAATAAATAATGATGGTAATGGAGTATAACCCTAACAGGAAACCATAAGCCCATGAATGAGTAAATTGAATGTCTGATGATGAATGAGACCTCTTAGCTGTAAGAGGTTCCTCTCAAAATACTCATTAATTACAAAGAAGGAAACGAGTAATTTTGCAGTGGAGATGCCTGGAAGGCACCACCTTCATCAGGTAATAAGATCAAAGTTGGTGCCACCTCATGGGCTTCAGTGAGAAGAACACAGTATCACATCTGCGATACCCCTGACGAGTATGCACAACCTGAATCACGAGAGAACATCAAACAAGCCCAAGTGGGAGGGCATTCCACAAAATAAAATCCTGCAATCTTCAAAAATGTCAAGGTCATGAAAGTCAAGGAAAGTCTGAGAAACTATTTCAGACCGAGAGAGACTAAAGCAATATGACAACAAAATGTAACACACGATTCTGAACTGCATAATTTCTCTCTTTTTTTTTAAGATTGTATTTATTTATTTGACAGAGAGAAAGAGAGAGAGGAGGAGCACAAGCAGGGAGAGCAGCAGACAGAGGTAGAGGCAGACTCTCTGCTGAGCAGGAAGCCTGATACGGGGCTTGATCCCAGGACCCTGAGACCATAACGCAAGCAGAAGGCAGGCGCCCAACTGATTGAGCCACCCAAGTGCCTCTGAACTGTGTAATTTCTATCAGGATATTATCAAGCTAACTGGCAAAACTGAGGACCAGATAAGAGTCATGTATCAATATTGGTTTCCTCTATTTGGTTGTCCTGTGGTTATGTAGGAGAAAGTCTTCATAGGAAACACATATTATTAGAGCATTAGGGGGGACAAGGCAGTAGAGCATTGATTGGCAACTTACTCTCAAATGGTTCAGGAATGAAATTCTTTGGACTGTGTTTTCACCTTTCCTATATGTTTGTGATTATTTCAAATTTTTTAAAAGTTATTTAAAAATCAACTATTTAAAGAACAATATAGGGGAAAATGGCAAATTTTGTAAACAGATGATAAACTAGATAATAATATTGAACCAATGTTAAATTTCCTGAATTTGTTCTTTGCACTGTGATCATTAAAAGACAATGTCTTTTTTTTTTTTTTAAGATTCACACTGAAGTATTTTGAGGTAAAGGATTGTGATGTCTGAAATTTATCTCAAACGGTTCAGAAGCAAATATTAATAATAAAAATGCACACACACATACAGAGAAAGCGAGAGTACAAGTGTGTCAATGTTAACAATTGTGGTCTAGAAGAATATATGGGAATTCATTATCCTCTTTTGGAACTTCTTTAAATTTGAGATTTATTTTTCAAAACACCTTTACAAATAAAACAAAACAAAATAAAAATCATGGGGATCATGATTTCCAATCTTAGCTGCATAGATGAATCCCCAGAGGAGCGTTACTAACTAAAGATTCTTGACATACACTCCAGTCTTAAAAATCAAAGTCTCTGAGAGTTCTGCCTAGTAAGTTTTCAAAGTTTTCAGGGGTTTGAATGCATCTCATCCACTGACCAACATCTGGGACCCATTAATCTGTGCTGTCGCCCTTGTCTTATATATGAAGAAACTGAGGCCCCAAGAGGTTAAGGGACTTGCTTAAGGTCACACTGATAGGTAGTGGCAGAGAAAAGACCAGAATCTGGCTCTCCTGACTCCCAGTTCAGCTTTCTTTGATCACGATTCATAAATGGTTGACTCTCAGTAGGATTGTTTTTTTAAAAAAATCTTGATCTTCAAAGCTTTCTCAACTTAAAATGCCGTTGTATTCAACCCTGAAGCTTCCCGTGGAGCTCAGCAATGCAGCCGTGACTGTCCTCACAGCTCAGGGCTAAATTGGAGACCTGGTCTTTGAAAACGCAGACACCGGCTTGTAATCATACTTTTCAAGTCAAAGAGTCAAGTCTCTTAATGTTTGCTGGAGTTTATGGGTTTCAACCCTGAAGGAAATAAAAGCAGTTGGAAGAAAGAATGAGGGGAAGCAAGTAAAGAGCCTTTGTTGATGGAGATAATTTCCGATGAAGTCTCAACTAACTTGTCTGAAGCATGACCCCTCCCCCCATCTCTAGAATGCAGCAGCAGGTCTATAAGACAAAGAAATCACGCAGGTTTGCACTGGTACAGTATGGGCAAATTACGTGCTTCCTACCAAGCATCTCTCCTTAAAAGAAAAAGGAAAAGGATAAATTATATCAGGTTATTCTTTTGATTCCCTTTGCTGAGCCGGTTCCTACGGCAGTGAGGGAAGCCTTATAATCAGATTTGTGCAAGTGTTTCGGCCCAGGCATGCTGAGCTTTGTCAGCATAAAATGTTTATAAACTGCTAACATACAGGCTTTTTGGGGTTGTTTTTTTTTTTTTCAGTCTATTTGTATGGGTTCATTTAATTTCATTTTTCTTCACCTGTAGACCAAATATTTCATTCCCAGCCAGAGAAAAGAAAAAACTACTCACCTTTGAAACCCACTCTCCTCCTGTCACATAAACTATTGGGAGATCAGAGAACACAGTTAACGTGAATGTAACTAAAGGAATCAAACCCTACTTCCTGACAGTCTAAGTATGGAATTCACAACATTAGGAGATTTCTACCTAATACGGATGCACTTAAGAAAATCTACTAAATGAGATTGGTCAACATTACCTCTGAGCCAGAAGTAACTCCACCAGCCCATTCCACTGCCTACTTACCCAGTCATGCCACAATCTTGGGTTACCCTAGATATTGCCATAAATTAGGATATTTACAGCATGGGACTGGAACAATGCCAGGCCTACAGTCAGTAATAACCTACATTTCCAAGAAAGTATTCTAAATTCATCCAAATTGCCTTCTAGTCATCCAGGTCAGAAACCTAGGAGTTATCTTTGATTCCTCCCTCTTCTCCCCTATGTGGTGAATCTCCAAGTACTGGAAAGTGTGTCTTTTCCTTTCTTCTTGGGTCTATCCTCTCCCTTCTGTTTCAATGATTGGGATAATCTCTCAACCGTCTTTGTAAGAAAATTTCTAACAGTATTCTAATTTATTTCCATGTCACTGATATCTCAGTTTTCCATTCATTTTTTTTTTCAGTGCTACCAAGTTAGTCTCTTTAAAAATGTAGAATATATTATGTGATATATTTACTCAAAAGTCTTCCATGGCTCCCCAAGACCTACAGAACAAAGCCCATCTGTTTACATGGCTTTTCTAGCACCACTCTCCCTTTCTAGCCACATAATCCTCTTTACTTGTTTACATAACAAGTTCCATCCACACACACAAGAAATCTTTCATTTAGTGCATCTGTGCTTTGGGACTTCCAGTAACACGATGGACTGAGATGATATAAATGATCTCACCTCACAATAAACTTATGGAAATTTGGAGTAAAATAAAACACACACACAAAATTCAAATACATAGCTACCACAAAAGAAAACAAAGTAAGGTCTAGGTTATAGAAACAAGGAGTGATGGTAAAACCAGTACAAGAAAAGGATGATGCCCAGAAGAGTTTCTGCTCCAGATAAGGGCTCGAGAGGGTAGAGACCTTGGATCTAACATGTATATGCAGAAAAAAATAGGTAGCTTTTGGCCTATTAAAAAGGAAGCTGGCTAAAGCCCCGAATAAATCCAACAGCCTCAAAGATCTGGACTGTCTGAGGAAGTGAGACCTCTGCCCATTAGACAGAGAAAGCTGGAGGGAAGACTGCCCTGTGATAGGCTATTGGGAGAAGTGGGGGAGAGTAGGGGTTCCAATCATTGGAATCTGAAAGATTCCAATCAGAACTCAAAACCTGAGGCTCATGCCAGAAGGGGTTTGAGTCTAAATTTCTCTTACCTGTGTTATAAAGGAACACCAAATAAAAATTAGTTTGTGTTGTTAAATCCATTGATCCCAGGCAGACACAAATGGAAATCTATTTAGTGAGGACGCTTCCACAGTTCAGTGCTCATGGAGAGGTCCCAGAACAACAACGACAACAACAAAAGCCCCAGAAGATATAAATAAAAAAATTACAGACCCCAAGAGAAAAACAATCCACCAAGACCCAGAGAAGATACAACAAACAAGAGAGCAGTTCAGCAAATACTACGGTTAATAGAACAATCTGGTAAACAGTAGAAGGAGAGGACACAGAGTTCAACGGGGCCTCAAGGGACTAGTCTTAGAAACCAAAAACTATCAAAACAAAGGCAACTACTCTTTGCAAAATTGTCTCTTGCAGGAGCTATGTACTACCTTGATGTGGCTTCTTATTGTACATTTCTTCAATTCTCTGTTCTTTTCAGGTTACCTTTATCCACTTACATACTAAATATGAAACCCACATCGTAAATAACCTTTTACTTCCATTTGCAAGTATTCCTCCATATGCCATATGAAACCAGTAGAGCTTACTGCTTGTAATGTTATATTCTGCAATGAAAAGTCCTGAATTTATCCTGATTCTGCCACTTACTGGCTATCTGACCTTAAATTCACCCTTTTCTTTTAAGTTCCTCATGTGTTACAGGAGGATGATCATTTGTATCTGAAAGAATTGATGAAGAGATCCAGCGAGATAGCACTGAGGTTTACCTCCTAGACTAGGGCCTGGCACCAAGAGGTATTAAATAAATGTTATTCATTACCATTTAGGCTAATTACCTTGCCTGCATTATTTTATTTCCTTAAAGCAATCTTGTAAAAGATATTATTACCTCCATGTGACATATTGGGAAAGAGAATTCATAGATGTTAAGTAATTTGCCTGAGGTAACACTGTTAATAAGAGGTGAAAGTAGAAAGTAGTCGGCCTTTACCTGGTATTGCCAAGTTTACTCAGGACCCCAAAATGTTCATCCTCACTCAAGAGCATTATTATTTGCCAACTCCAGGATTCCTCACTGAGGGCAATTGCTGTGCTTCTTAATGTAAATTCACTTACTTATTAAACATATGTATTGTGCTTCTTCTACAAGTCTAAGTGCTATGTAAGGTACAGGAATTACAGGGAATAATGCTGCTTGCAATTTAGTGAGATGATCAGACAGGACCTAAGTAAGAATGTGCATGTGTGTGTGAGTGTGTGTGTGTGTGTGTGTGTGCTTGATATGGTTAAAAAAAAAAATGTGAAAAAAAATTATAGGGTGCAGCGAGAGTAATAAGTGGAACCTACCTTAGCGAGGATGTAGTAGAAAAGCATCTGTTAGAAGATAAAATTTAAGCTAAGACTGAAAGTATCCAAAGGCACAGCATGTACAGTGAGCAGGAAGGAGAGTAATGCACAGGAAAGGACATCATGCACAGAGGCCCTAGTGTAGAAATCACCTTAGCCCACTCGACAAACTGCAACAAGGCCAGAAGGGCAGGAGCATAGAGAAGAGGCTGATCAGAGGAAGGAAGAAGAAGACAAGATTCCAGGGGCTGGTTATGGGGTGGGTGTCGGGGAGGTGGGGGAGAGGGTCATGTTATGAAATTGATTTCGGGGACAGTGGGAAAGCATGGAATTTCTTTAAGAAGGACGACATGTTCTGATTATATTTTTAAAATGTCACTCTAACTAGAGGATGAACTTAACAGATGAAATGCTGCAAATGAAACCAAGTAGGAGACTATGGTAATATGTTGATAAGGATAGCATGGTAGCAGAGTGGAGTGAGCAGATGTGAGAGACCCTTTTAAGAGAAATGAAGAACACTGCCAATAGATTGGAGAGATTATGGTAAAAGGCTTGTTCATTCAAGATTTGACCTTATGACTCTTGAGTCATCACTTAGTCAGTGGATTAGCTTCTTCTGGACTCTGCCCCAGCTAGGATTAAGGATGGGAACCAGGAACAGAGTAAGGGCTAGCCCTTGGAGAACCTGTGGATGAGGCAAACTCCAAGAAAAATATTGATTACATTCCCTTTCTTCAATCTCCCACACTAGAGAATGAGCTTCTTGATGACATAGATTTTCATCTCATCTAACTTCTACCCCTGTATCAATCAACAATGTCTGTCACATAGTACATGCTCAATAAATACGTTTTCAATTAAACTAAGTTACTCAGGACTAAAATCAATATCATATGAAACTGAAAGGCTGTCTCTTTCTCCCTTATCTCTCTTCATTTGTTCCCTTTCCCTCTCCGTGTTCCTTTCTCTTCCATATAACTAGTATTTTTTTTTTACTTGCTGTCAGACTTTACCATTCAAAGACAACCAAAACAAAAGGAAAAAATGGTACAGAGAGAAAATCAGCAGTTCTGTTCAATAATAGCCAATTGTTTCCCTGACAGCATCCAGACAAATAGTCTAAATCACAAATGCATTTGTGACCCTCATTTTGGAAGGGCTGCTCTAATCTTAGTGACTGGAATTGAACTTCAAAAACGGGTAGCAAGGTCTTTGGGGGCCCCTCAATTTGCTGTTCCAACACCCCAGTGGCTGAACTGCTACCATCCTTTTTCATTCGCTTAATAAAAATAACAAGAGAAACCATAATAGCCAAATTTTTCTCTCAAATGCCAATGTACAGAGCAATCATTCCCAAACTTCAAGGCAGTAAAAAGGCTAGTTTGAACAATTCTTTATTTTTACCTCATTTATTTCTCAATTTTTATCCCCAGATTAGATATATACTATAGAAGAGGAGACAATGCTTCAAGCTGCAGAGTAGTTTAAAGTTGCAAAGCAGATTAAGGAAAGAATTATGTATAATCACCATCGAATCCCCGTGTCCATCATCCCCCTCTTATGCCTTTATGTAAGAAAGTCAAAGGTAGCCTAGATTTAAAATGGAAAAAAAAAAATTCACAGCATGACTGGAGATGGGTTCCAGGAGCTCCCTTTGAGAAAACAGCAGATCATGAAGCAGCCTTCATTGGATAAAATAAACTTTGAGTAAAAATCCAGCTAAAGTGCTATGGAGACTCAAAGGTATTATCAATTTATTTCACACTATGATTGCTTTCAGGTTTTTGCTAGACAAAATTTTCAAAAAATGGGCAAATGACTTAGTTCTCCATACACCCATAAGCACTAAGACATGCACAAGTACAAGAGTACAAGATGTAGATGTTTTATAAAAGGACTAAAAACATATTTCTGTAAATATTGTCCCTCAGGAATATCTTATACAACTTAGTTGGAATGACTTATATGATTCGACAACTAAATTCTTCAGCTAAAAATGCTTCCATATTTATTGTCTGAATAATGAAATATTTTAATGGGCATATTCTTCGGGTAGTGAATGTTTCAATGAATAATACATGTACTTCTTTCAAAAGAAAAGGCTCTCATGCGCTCACAATATGGACTTTATTTTATTCCAATGTCAATTTAATATGCACACTGAAAATTAAATATAAATAAAATGTATAGACATATACTTACTTTTTTATATAAAAATCACACTAATTTCAAATGACAAATGATGTTGTTTTGCTGACTACATTGCTGGTTTAATGAGAAAGATATATTTTAGGTCTAGTTCCCACTTACTCTGTCTACAATTTAACTTCAATGACAATAATGCGAAGAATGACTTTTTTTCCACAAAAAGTTATTTTTTTCCAAAAAAAGTTATTAATAACCTCAAATCTCTGTGTCCTATACTAGGACTATAATCAGATCCCACCTTTATGCAAACCTGCAACTAAGAAAAGAGGTGTCTCTTGATAATTCTGTGGAGATAATCTTGTTTCCTTAAGCATAAGATTAGACTTGTGGTATTGCTAAAATTCAAATTGTAATTGGCGTTTGGTCCAATTACAGCAGGAACCAGGAAAAGAAAGTTCCTTATGTGTGTGTGTGTGTGTGTGTGTGTGTGTGTGTATGTACATATGTACTACTATACTTAACTTCTAATAAATTGTTGCAGAATGCTGTGAACAAAGATGGGATCCCCATAATATATTCACCCCAAATCATAATATGTCACAAATTTCTATGGCACATTTCCTTTTGAATTTTGCATACCTGTACTGAAACCTGCCACACTATAAACATAGTTATAGTTTAACAACACAGATTTGAACTATGCAGTCCACTTATATGTGGATTTTTTACAATCCAGTACTATAAATGTATTTTCATTCCCTATGGCCTAGGCACCTCTTCCTATGACTTTCCTAATAGGAAAATTTTCTTTTCTTTAGCTTACTTTTAAAAATACACCATATAACATAGATAACACAAAATACATGTTAACTGACTGTTTATATTATTGGTAGGGCTTCTGGTCAAAAGTAGGCTATAAGTAGTTAAGATTTAGGGGATTCAAAAGTAGTACACAGATTTTCAACTGTGCAGGGGGTCGGTACCTCCAACTGCAGCGTATCCAAGGGTCAAGTGTATTTGTCCACTGTTTTTCTGTATTTGAGCGACTGTGAAAAACCTTCCTGTATATAGTGTGCTAAGACACTAGTCTTTACATGGTATAAAACACAATCATAAATAGACACAGACACCAAAAAATCATGTGAAATGCACTTCATCCAGAATGTTTATACTAAATTTTAGGTTAAAATCCAAATAAGACACTAAATTTAAAAGGTCTCCTACATAAGATAGATACCCAAGCATCCACTCACATCACAAGCCAGTTTGATAAACGCTAGTCTTTTAGAACAATAATAGTCAACATATTTTATCCCTTCATTCAGACCTACTGCAACTGTAGTATTCTTAAAAGATTATCAAATAATTGTTATTTCCCTGTGGTTCAGAAAACCTAGCTGCAGAGAGAACCGCCTTTCTGAAAAGTCTCCTGTAGCTCCCCAATGATATCGCAAGCTTCCTCCTGAGGCACAATCATCAGTGACATAAAGGGGACCATTTCTGTAGTAACCATACATGCCCGAGCCAACCAGAATTGAGAATTTGTTCCAAGTGTTCTATTGAAGGTTCAGAGACACATATTCTTTGCAGTGAAGACTGGTCCTTCTTTGTAAAAAGGCTACTTTCTTCTACCAAGCATTCAGAACCAGAGGGACACACAAGAAAAGGGACGGAATGCCCATCTAAAGAGCTTCATCAACCATTGTAGGTGACAAGCCCCGTTCATCCCCAAATCTAACTAAAATTGTCAGCCAGGGCCTCCTGCCAGGGAATCCCAGAAAGTCCATCAGGAAAATCAATACGGTTTCTTTTACTTTGCGAAATCCTCCAAGAGTATCATTAAGGCTCCAGAAGAGAGATTCAAACTTAAGGTATTTATTTTCTTTAAAGAGTTTCGGCGTGAGGTGCCTGAGGACTGAGGATGAAAGGTTTCATTTATAATTACAGAAATTGTGAAAAATTACTGTTGTTCCGAGTGTGGTAGTGAGTGTGGGTGAAAGACTAAGATAAGTTTTTCTATCCAAAGGTTATTTAATTCTTTCAGCCAGCCGCCCCACTCCACCCATAGGTTTATAAATTCTCAAATTAGAGAGTCTTAAAACAGAAGCTTCTATTTTGGCCAAGCTTTATTAATATTTTTTATGCTCAGTTTCTCATGCCTGGGTTAGTTACGCATAATGTTTTAATTCTGGCTTGTAAAAAATATTTTAAAAGACACATTCTTTATGCTTGTATCATATGTAAGATAATTATAGACTACAGGGTGCTATCCTGGACATCAGGTACAGGATTTTTGTCTTAATCATACTGTTCAGTTCACAGCACATTATTAGCACTGGTCTGTACAAGGCACTACCTTGTTTTATTTCACTCCCTTTTAATTCTATAACCCACTCACATTCCTCTCTCTCCCCCTAGCCAACAATTGCAATGTGTTTGATGTATATCTTTCTGTTTGCATGTGCTTATAGCACGCATATTGTTCATTTTTTTCCCACGTGTTTTATTCTCTAAGATACTGTATTTTTTAGTCCGGCTATTTCCTTTTGAAGTAATCAATGTGTAGCTTTTTTCTTTTTTTTAATTTTTTAAGATTAACTTATGGTAGGAATCATTTGGTTCTGACTGCTGCTTAAAACTTACTCTGTATAGGGGCTCCTGGGATGCTCAGCGGGTTAAAGCCTCTGCCTTCAGCTCAGGTCATGATCCCAGGGTCCTGGGATCGAGCCCCACATCGGGTTCTCTGCTCATCAGGGAGCCTGCTTCCTCCTCTCTCTCTCTGCCTGTCCCTCTGCCTACTTGTGATCTCTGTCAAATAAATAAATAAAATCTTAAAAAAAAAAAAAAACTTACTCTGTATATATTTCCATCACGTTTGCCCTACTCCCTGTCCTGAAGAACTCTCTCCACCACTGCAATGAACTTCCTCATACATGGACATTTAGGGGTTAAATGACCATATTGTCCAAGGTAAGTCACTTCTGAAAGTGAATGAAGGCAAATAAATGGACCTGCTCAGGGAAGCCAAGTTGTGTGGTCATTCTGTTTATGGACCTATGTGGGACCCTTTGGAATCTATGCCAAAGAACAGCATCCAAATATTTTAATCTAATTACTACCAGATTTCTCACCAGAATGCAGTATTACTCTACATTTTCATCAGCCCAGACACAGTTTCCATTTTTATATTATTTTCATTGTAATATTGCCTACATACCTGTTAAGATGTTTTTAAATTTATGGAATGTTCTTTTAAAGCAATGTCAAGCAAAACTAAGCCAAATATCTAAACAATTTTAAAGTCATAAAAAATACAGCAGTCTGATATATAGCCAGGAGCCAAAAGCATTCTCAGAGCCATATATTCATTTCTTTGCACAACTGATATTCTCTGCACAAAGGCGTATTGGTAAAATCTTATATATCAACATTGCCAAATCTCTTCTTCCATGAGGATACACTTGATGATATTCACATTTGGAAATACTGAGATTATTTGTCTAGGGTTCATAATGTATGCCCACAAGCTGTAAAACCATCTCTTTATCTCCCACTGAACATCACTCAATAATGTGTTAGAACACTAGCTTTGAAAAACATTGTGATTTATTTCAATATGTAAATACACAGTGCATAAGCCATCCTATATAAGGAAATCTTCCAAGCTACTGAAGTACCCAAACTCCACTATAATTCCAACCATATTTCCTCATGTGATTCAAAAGCACAGCCAAGTACAGAAGCAAGTGCTTTAGAACACTTTTTCTATACCACCCAACCCACTCCCTATTTTTATGGCTCCCTGGATAAATATATTGTTTTCCACTGTTTGTTGCATGAAATCTATGAAATATAGGAATTTTTGTATACAAATCAAAGACTTACGATATTATAGGGTTACCAGGAAATCTGGAATCACTGGAAATGTGTGACTTGTTCATTGAAAGTATTGTAGACTAGAGGGATCAGCAGAAAAAATGTTAAAGTCCAGCAATATAAATGTTAAAGTGTTTCCCCACCCCCTGAACATTTTGACATATGGTGGGTTATGATGATGAGATAAAGTAAAATAGAAGAATGTCAGAGAAGATATTGAAATATTAGGATTATGGCATCTTGGCAAATGTTTCCCTCTTTGAAACAAACCTGGAAAATGACATATTATGATCATTTGGTGCACCCATCATCAAGAGGGCAATGAATTCTCTTATAGTCTCCATGAGCCAGACCAACCTCTGTTCTTTTCTGTACTGTTCAGAACCTTAAAGGACAATAACAGCTATGATAAGAGGGTCTAAGTAAGTATGAAAAATAGGTCTAACTATAATATGTGTCTGTAGCAGGGGACCCAAAAAATTTGTCCTGCTTTGCAACCCCCCCAAAATTTAAATTTTGATTTTTTTAAATATTGCTAAGTAATGAGGCCACAAACATCCTCTCCCTATTTGTCCCTCTCATCCTAGTTACATATGCTTGACCTCCACCTTATCCTTCACGTGCTTCCTTTTGATTAGCCCAAATCACAATGCCACCTTTTAGGAGCAGCAAGTTGTCTAAGTGTGGATGTAGTCAGCAATAGAAGGTCTTTGTGAATGGACAACTTTTGCCATTTCCACTTCTAGTTATGTAGTGGTAATACAGAAAAAGTACCAAGTTTTCACTTGTATCTAAATGCTATATCATATTCTCTTCCTAATTCCAGCAGTTTTTGCTTTGCCTTGCTTTAGTTTTACCTTATTTCATTTTGCTATTGTTAGACTATTTATACTTTGTCCTGGATTTTGTTTGTTTGTTTCAACAGAGTACCTTGATTTCTCCAGATACATTATTTGCCCAAAGAGATATCTTTTCTTTTCCAGTTTACATTCATTTTTTACATTGTTATTCGTCCACATTTGCAAGCCTCTCCAAAGCACTGTTGCATAATATGATAATAGCAGCAAACTCTGTAAGTTCTTGATTTTGATTGAAATGGTTTTAGTGGCTCCATATTTATTTGGAGGTTTTAGCAAATATAATTTATCATATTGAAGCAATAGCACTCCATTACTTGTTTAGAAATGACTACTAACCTTCCAAATCCCTTTTCAGCCTCTATCTACCTATCAGTGGTGTGCCTGAGCCAGCTCACCCAGATTGGGCAGATTGGGGAGATTTCCAATTGTGAAATTCCTTCTCAACTCCATTCAGTGTTACCATGTTGGCTAATGACTGAAGTATTTTTAAATGGCAACGGTGGAAGTATTTGCATCATGGAAATCAGCAAATGCAACAAATCAGGGTTGTTTTTATATTTTGGAAATTTGATTGTTAAACATTTGCCACACACCATAGGACATAATCATACAGTCTTTCTCCTTTGATTTAATTAATGTAAGCTATTCATTCAAGAAATGCTTATTGAGCAGACACTATATAATAGGTGTTGTTCTAGGTATTGGGGTATTCAGCAGGGAAAAAAATATGCAAAATTCTTTCCCTCATGCAGCTTAACATCTAGTAAAGTTTATATTCTATGATGTGATTATGTTGACAAACTTCCTGATATTCAATTATATTTTTATTATGGAATAAATCCTAGTTGCCCAGAGGGTATATTATCTTCATATAGTGCCAAGGTGAATTTTCTTATTTAGAATGCTTGCATCAATATTCATCAGTGATAATAGTCTATAGTTAAAGGGTTATTTTTGTATTATGTTAATCAGGTTTTGCCATTAATTTTTTTTTATAAACATAAAATTAACTGAGGAATTTTCACTTTAATTGTGAGGTCTGGAATAGCATAAATAACATTGGAATCATCTGTTCTTTAAAGGCTGGCTAGAAACTCAGCTGTGAAACCATCTGGACCTGGGTGCCTGTTTTGACGGTAGATCTTTAATTGCCCTTCCAATCCCTTCTATGGCAATGTGTCCATTCAAACTTTTTATTCCTTGGCATAACATACCTTTGGATGGAAAACAGCCATTTTGTAGATTTCCAAATGCATAACCAAAGAGCATCACTAAGTATTATTTTAAAAATTTTTTAAGCCCTTTCATATTTGTGTTTGACACACTCTTTATATTTTCTCTCTTACTCTTCATTCAGGCTTCTGGAGGATTTTATCTATTTGGTTAGTCTTTCTAAAGAAAAAGCCCTTGGCTTTAACTTACTTTCCACTCTTTTTGTTGTTGTTTCTATAACAATTTCAACTTCTATCTTTATTATGTTTCTTCCCAATATCTTTTGGTTAATTTCAATGTTCCTTTTTCTAAAAAGGATAATTTCTAAAACTGTATGTCAAGTTCCTTTTTTTTTCAGCATTCTTTAATAATGGCAGCATTTAGTGTTATGTTTTCCTCTTAGTATAATTTCAATGCAAACACTGATTTTTATATGAAATTAATTTTTATTTCAAGACCATTTATATCAATTTGAATTACTTTTTTAATTTCTGAGTTAATTATGAAAATATTTTTCAATTTCAAGTAGTTCGCATTTTTTGCTCATCTTCGTTTTTAACTGAATTATCAATAACATTTTGGCTCACCACTTTTTTGCCTTTGAATTTATTAAATTTTTTCTTTTGTAGTAAAGTACATACTTTTTATAAATGTTTCATAAAAGTAGAAACTTAGACATTCCACATGTAGACCTAAAACGTGAGAGTGTTATAAACTGAATTGTGTTCTCCTAAATTTAACAGGTTAAAGCCCTAGGCAACCCCCCAACCCCATGTGACTATATTTGGAGACAAGGACTTTAAGGAGGAATTAAGGTTAAATTAGGGTGGGACCCTAATCCAACCATACTGTTGCCCTTTAAGAAAAGGAAGAGATACCAGGATCTCCCAGGAATAGAGAAAAGACCATGTGAGGACAGAGGGCTTTAGAGAAACCAAACTGCTAACATCTTAATGATGGACTTCCAACCTCCGGAACTGTGAGAAAATAAATTTCTGTTGTTTAAGCCACTCAGTGGTATTTTGTTATGGCAGCCCTAGCTGTGAAGAACATAAAGATAAAAGATAAACTCAAATGTGTTCATTGTAATTACCCAAAGGATGCCAAAATACCGATTCAAAGGGGCACATGCACCCCGATGTTGATAGCAGCATACCAACAATAGCAAAATTACAGAAAAAGCCCAAATATCCATTGACTAATGATAGATAAAGAAGCTGTGTGTGGGTGGCGCCTGGGTGGCTCAGTGGGTTAAAGCCTCTGCTTTTGGCTCAGGTCATGATCCCAGGGTCCTGGGATCAAGCCCCGCATCGGGCTCTCTGCTCAGCGGGGAGCCTGCTTCCTCCTTTCTCTCTGCCTGCCTCTCTGCCTACTTGTGATCTCTGTCAAATAAATAAATAAAATCTTTAAAAAAAAAAAAGAAGCTGTGTGTGTGTATACATATACATATATATACGTGTGTATGCATATATATATATATGAGAATATGAGAGAGAAAGAGAGTGTGCTACACACAATGGAATATTACTCAGCCATCAAAAAAATGAAATCTTGCCATTTGCAACGACATGGATGGAGCTAGAGTATATTGTGTGAAGTGAAATTAATCAGTCAGAGAAAGACAAATACCATATGATTTCACTCATGTGGAACTTAAGAAACAAAACAACAGATGAGCATAGGGGAAGGTAAAAAGAAAGAGAGAAAGAGAGAGAGAGGGAGGCAAACCATAGACTCTTAACTACGGACAACAAACTGAGGGTTAATGGAGGGAGGGGAGTGGGGGATGGGCGCAATGGGTGATGGGTATTAAGTAGGGCACTTATTATGATGAGCACTGGGTGTTATATGTAAGTGATGAATCACTAAACTCTACTCCTGAAACCAATATTACACTATATGTTAACTAGCTAGAATTTGAATTAAAACTTTTCTAAAAATTCATTAATTATATTATTTCTATTTTGTGTTGTCTTGCATATTTGGGGGCTACTAGATTCACCCTTTTTGCATGAGGTGTATGGAAATTTCCCATTATAACTATTATTTATCAACTTTTCCTTGAATTTCTAACAGTTTTTGCTTTATTTACTTAAATGTACTAATGTTTAGTACATACAAGTATTATATTTTACTCATAAATGTTTCCTTCCATAACTGCATAATATCCCTACTTATCCTGTTACTGTTTTTTAATCTTTCGTATGCTAAACTTTAATTTTATTAATTATCATCTAATATTAACATTGCCGCTACTGCTTTCTGTTTGCTTTTTCCTTTATCCAACTTACATTTTGGACATTTTTTTCAATCATTCTGCTTTAAGTGCTTCTCGTAAAAACAATATATTTTTGGATTTTGTTTTTTAACCTGATACAACTATCTTTGACAGCCTATTTATGTTTAATTTGCTAGGTTTTGCTTTTTCCATAACATTCAGTATTCAATTAATTTTGCTGCTTCTTTTTTCTCCAATTTTGAGCTAGCTTAATAAAGTTGCTATTCATTCATTCTTTTTATTTAGACATTTTACTGTGTTCTTTACTGCTACTAGGGCAACTTTCCTTCCCGAAACTCATAATATGCCAATTATTATCATCAATGAGATGTTCTATGTCCCAATTATTTCCTCTCTAACCTAATTAGATAAGACCTTTGTAATATTTTGTCTTTTCTCCTTTCCCAACCAATGAAACCTTTAGATTGATTTTACTTCACTTCTTTCACCATACCTTAAAAATTCCTAAGCTTTGCTTCATTTAGTATTATAACTAGAGACTATTTTTTGTTCCATTGCAACATGATTCTTGTATTTCAATAATTTTTGTTTTATAATTTATTTTCAGGTATTCCCTCATATTAAATTTAGCTATGTATGTTGCAAGTTTCACTGACAACCACTTGCCTCTTCACTTTCCCCTATATTAAAGTTTATCTTCCATGTTTTTGCTGTTGGAGTAGATGAGGCAAGTGGATAGCACATTTTCAAAATCGTTCTATGTGTCTGAATAGATTTCTTTCATCCTAACAGATGATTATCAGTACTTTTCCCTCAGGCATCTCGTAATTTCCAGGTTTCAATTTGCTGATGCAAAGTCTGATGTCAGTCTGATTCTTTCTTATTTCTGCCTTGAAGATCCGAAAGTACTCTTTTTATGCTTGAAGTTTAGGAATATTCCCAGGCTATTTGTATAAGTTTTATCTTCAACTTTGCAAGCCCCTTTAATCGGCAGACTTGACCTTTTTCTCAGATCAAAGAAATTTTAATCCATTGTTTACCTCCTTTTCACCTGTTTTGTTCTCTCCTAAAAGTCCTATAATTTGATTGTTGTGCAATACTAATATGTCAACTTAATCTGTTACATTTCCCTTATGATTTCCAATTCTTTTTCTTTTTACTCTGGTCTTCAGATTATTTCTTCCATTTGATCTTCCAAATCTGCAGTTCTGGTTTCACCAATCCCCTTTAAATTTATTTACTAAATTATAATTGAGAAGTCATGATTTGTTTGTTTGTCTTAGATCAAACATGTCTCTTTATTCAGTAACTGAGTCTAATGCTCTAATACATTTTAGTGCATGTCACTATCTGTCTCCTCCAGCAGTTCTGCTTCATTAGGAGATTTTTGTTCTGGGTGTTCATTCACTTTTTTTATTCACTAATCAATTCAACAAATATGTTGTATGTCAACTATGTTTTAGGCGCTTAGGAAAGAGTGCTGGAAAACACAGAAAAAGACCTCTTCCCTCATGGAGAGATGAAATAGATAAATGGAATACATAATGTATCAAAGAGATAAATGTCCTGGAGGAACTAAGGTGAGGGAGTAGAATGAGAAATCTAGGATAAGGGGTAGATTGCAATCTTACATAGATGGTCAAGAAAATCTTCATTAAGAAAGTAAAAAAAAAAAGGGAAGAAAGAAAAAGTAGAGCAAAGACCTGTAGGAGGTGAAAGCCTTCCAGGCAGAGGGAACTCAAGGTCAGGGTGGTCAGAACAAAGTCATATAAGCCTGTCTCAGAGACTCATCACCTTCCACAACTCTAGAGAAGTATTTACATTAGAGTTTACGTAAATGAGAACCCCTATAGCACAAAAATGTATGGACACAAACAGAACAATTAGGAAGCTATTGCAATATTTTGGCAAGAAAAAATGATAACTTGGACCAAGTTAGTAGTAGTAGAGGTGATGAACAGTGGTCAGGTTATACTGGTATCTTGAAAGTAAAGCCACTTGTTCATTCATTCATTCAGCCAGAGCTGGTTTCATGGACATGCAACCTGCTCAGGAGTGGAAGGCCCTGTGCTTAGAAGGGCCTATGCTTAGTTTGATGCTTTGTTATGTCTATTTCAAATTCATAATAATTTTTAAATAAGGGGATCTAAATTTTCACTTTGTACTAGACCCACAAATAGTGTAGCCAATCCTGTATGCAGTAAATATTTATTGGGCATTTATTATTATAGGCATTAATCAGGGAAGAAAAAAACCAGAATTACTCTCATGGTGTTTACATGGATGAAGCATGTAATAGACAATGAACATAATAACAAGTCAATTATTTAGTGTGTTAGAAGTATATTGCGCTACAGAGAAAAAAGAAGAAGATGGTAAAGGGACTTGGGGAAGAGATAGTTAAGATAGGACTTGTTGAGAAGGTGAGGTGTCTGAAAACACTTGAAGGAAGTAAGGGATTTGATGAATCAAATCCCCTTACTGATGCCTGGGGAATGAGGCTCCTTAAGAGCAGCTGGCAAAAGACCCCATGAGGAGGGACGCCTGGGTGGCTCAGTTGGTTAAGCGGCTGCCTTCGGCTCAGGTCATGATCCCGGGGTCCTGGAATCGAGTCCCACATCGGGCTCCTTGCTTGGCAGGGAGCCTGCTTCTCTCTCTGCCTCTGCCTGCCACTCTGCCTGCATGTGCTCTTGCTCTCTCTCTCTCTGTCAAATAAATAAAATCTTTAAAAAAAAAAAAAAAAAAAAAGATCCTACGAGGAGAGTGTTCCCATGATGTTCCCAGAGTAGCATATGCAAAGAAGAAAGTAGTTGAAGAGGAACAACACTGGGGGAAGGGGGACAGATACTATAGGACTTTGTAGGCCACTGAAGCATTTTGGATTTTACTGAGTGAAATGGGAGCCACTGTAGGAATTTGGACAGACGAGCCCCGTCTGACTATGTTTAACAGCATTAATAATGTTGTATAGAAAATCAGATGTAGGAAGGGAAGGTTCTAACCAATTGCAAAGCTATTATAATAATCCAGGTGCAAAATTAACGGTAGTTCAGATCAGGGCAATAGCAGGAAAAATGGTTAAAGTGGTCGGATTTTAGACATATGTTGCAGGTGGAACCAAAAGAATCTCCTAACTGTGGGGTATGAGATGGAGAGCCAAGAACGGCTCCAGAGTTTGGGTCCTGAGAAACTGAAAGAAGAAAACTGCTGAGAAAGTAGATGGATGAAAAAAAGAAGTCTAGAGATCATGCGTTCAGTTTTGGATTTGAGTTTGGAATGTCTCCAAGACATCCAAGTGGATGTGGGGTAGAGCGTTGTCTAAAGATCAGAATAGAGCTCTGTGCTTGGGATATAGTGTCACTGGAATATAAATGGTATTTACCGCACTGAGACTATATAAGATGATCAAAAGAATGAGTGCAGTTAGAGAAAAGGGCCAAGCACTGAGCCCTGGGACATTCAACGTTAAAGAACTGGGAAAAAGAGAAAGAACCAGCAAAAGAGAGTAAGACACAGTAAACCACAGTATAGGAAGTACAGTCACAAAATAATGAGAGAAACAGAACTACAGACAGTAAATGTAGACCATTCTTTCAAGAATTATCACTCCAAAATGGAAGGAAAAAAGTGGACAGAAGCTGGCAGGGAAGAGAGATAAAGAAAAAAATAAGTGTTCAAGGTTTTAAAAAGAATATCATATTTGTATATTGGAGGGAATAATACAGGAGGGAATAATTTAGGAGATGAGAATAATTGCTGAAGCAGTGCCCTTGAGTAGTTGGGAAGGAATGTGATCATTTCCACAAATGAGGTAGCTTTGGATAGGAGCAAGTTGAGTTGTTGTTGAGCAAGTTGGGTTGTTGTTGTTCACCTATGATCATGTCGTAACAGGAAGGACAGCAGAGTATATAGATACAGATACTAGAGATAAATTAATGTAACGCTTGGAGTGTGTGCAAGTTTTCTTCTAATTTCCTTCATTTTTGTTTTTTTTTTTAAGATTTTATTATTTATTTGACAGACAGAGATCCCAAGTAGGCAGAGAGGCAGGCAGAGAGAGAGGGGGAAGCAGGCTCCCCGCTGAGCAGAGAGCCCAATGCGGGGCTCAATCCCAGGACCCTGGGATCATGACCTGAGCCGAAGGCAGAGGCTTTAACCCACTGAGCCACCCAGGCGCCCCTCCCCCTTAATTTTCTAACATAGAAGAACAAAGCACTAAGTCAACAGGATTTGCTAATGGACTGGGTGTGGAGTACACAAAAAAAGGGAGGAGTAAATTTGACTCTTGGTTTTTTGGCCTGAAAAACGCAAAGTTGGAGTTGCCATATCTAGGCTGGATATAGAGCTGGCTCATACTAGCTCATGAGAGCCAACTGTTAAATTTCCAGTGATTCAATAAACCAGTTATTAAATACAGCCATTGTTAAAAATTAAATTATATAAGCTTCCAATCAAATAATACATCAAAAACAAAATTAAAACATATTATCAAAAATATTTAAAACAAAAATAATATATACTTGACACTGACTAGCTCACTGTGTTTTACTATATTGATGTTCTTGAGATGATTTACATCTATCATATCCATATGATGCAACTACAATATGGTGGTGTGTTACTGTGTATCTCTTCCCAACAATCCATTTAGTGACATTACACTGGTAGCTTGAAATCAGCTATGGGAGAGTATTCACACCACAGAATTGGAAAATGCTAAAAATCAGAGCTTAGTTTATTGTTCCGTTGCTTGTCTAGACTTAAGAAAGTGATGGAGAAAATGTTAATATTGTAGATTAAATTCAAAAGTCTATGGTTATGTCTGCCACATTGTGAAAACACAAAAAGCTGGAGAAACATTCTTCCAGTATGCAAAAACATTCATCTGATTCAGCAAAGTCTCTGTGTCATTGACAAATGAATGAAGTTCTAACACATATTTTTGTTGTTCTTCTTTCATCTTAATAAAGTAAATAAAAACAGTAACCAACATTCATATTAGAACCATGTTTGTTCATCAATTGCGACCATAGGTTGGCTACAAATAGAAGAGTTTGTTGAACACCAACAAATCAATTGGTTGTCAGTAAAATGTATCATAAATGTGTATATATACTTTTTTTTCCAGAAAGGCAATTGTTAAAGATTGAGCAGCTCACCACTACTTTTACTAAAATGGAAAAGGGATGGAGGAGCCAGTTTGTGGAGGATTATCACCAGTACTGCCTGTTCTTTCTCCACCTAATGGCAGAAATTTCTCTATCCTTGGGTGTTTTGCTAATTTCCTTTGTCTACTCATCACTCACTTCTGGAATAGCAGTGTTCTAAAGAATGGCCACAGAAAGAGAGTAGGAATATCAGCCTGTCTCCTCTTAGCTCCCTTTGTGTGCCATGTGATTCCCCACCATTTCTAGTCCCCCACAATTTTCCCTGAATCTCTAGGACCCGTGCAGACATAAAGAAGACTCCAAGGTGATGATGGCCTCAAGGTAAAGCCTGGGGCCGACTCAAGCCCCAACTCAGTCCCCAACATTAGCTGTCTATGTCAACTGACTTTCAGAGGCAAGTGTGGAATTACTGGGCTTCAAGCATTCAGCCACACGCACTGTGTTATTGGCAAGACTGTGTGGGAAATGGAAGGAGCACTGAACTTCAAAGCCACAGACTTAGGTTCTGGTACCCTCACTGACCTTAGGCAAATAGCTAACTATTGACTAGGGAGTTTGGTCTAAATGCAGTTTACATCCTTATAATTCTAAATGGCATGTTGGGGGGCACCTGGCTGGCTCAGTGGGTTAAGCTTCTGCCTTCGGCTCAGGTCATGATCTCAGGGTCCCGGGATTGAGCTCAGCATTGGGCTCTCTGCTCAGCGGGAAGCCTACTTCCCCCTCTCTCTGCCAGCCTCTCTGACTACTTGTGATCTCTCTCTCTGTCAAATAAATAAATAAAATCTTTTTAAAAAAATAAAATAAAAAATAAATGGCATGTTGGTAGAAGTGATGAAAGCAACTTCCTAGACTGGTCCTTAAAAACATCATACCACTTTTACTATGGTAAGCCACTGAGATCTCATGAGTTTGACTGTTGCAGTACGTAGCACTAATTACCCAGACTAATAGCCTTCCTATTTTCCAGAAGATTAAAATTCCCACCAATCCATGCATCCATCAAGTAGCAACTTCCTTCCACATTAAACCCTGCTCCTACTCCTTTTCTCTTCCAACTAAGAGGACAGATACTGAAAATATGGTTCTGCTTAATGTGACAATGCAAATATGAGAGTCTAATATATTTTTATTATCAGTTTTATTTCATCAAATTAAATCTTAATATATTCACAAGTAATCCTCTATTGTGATTGAAGGCAGACATAGTGAAAATCATTCTATTTCACAAATTTCCTTTAAAAGTATCTAAAGAATTTTGTATGCAGCATACTACTGAAACAGCTAGCTAATATTTTAAATTACCTAGTACTCATTTTTTAACTTTTTATCTTAAAGCGATAAACAATTTATAGAAGTAGAACATGGAAGGGCACCCATGTCATTCGGTCAGCTAAGCGTCCAATTCTTGGTTTCGGCTCAGGTCATGATCTCAGGATCATGAGATCCAGCCCCACATCAGGCTCTGTGCTTGCCTGCTTGAGATTCTTTCCCTCTTTCTCTCCCTTCCCCTCTGCCCCTCACCTTGCTGCAGTGCATACATGCACTCACTTTCTCTCTCTCTCCCTCTCTCTCAAATAAATAAATAATATCTTTTTTTAAAAAGTAGTAGTATACTGAGTTCCTTGGAACCTTTCCCCAGCTTCCTTAATGGTGACATCTTATTAATTATAGTACATTATCAAAATCAGGAAATTTACATTGGAGTAATATTGTTAACTAGACAACAAAATTTATCCAGTTTGCATTTTTGATACATTTTTAAAATTTTTATGCAATTTTAATGCATTCATGTGTGCGTGTGCATATGTATGTGCATCAGTGTAATTTGGTCCCATGTAAAGATTCACATAACCACAACCACCATCAGGAACAGACCAGTTCTGTCACCACAGAAGAACTCACTCATGTTACTCCTTTATATTTATATTCACTTAATCTCAACCCCGTGCCTGTCCCCTAGTAACTGCTGTCCTCTATCTCTATAGTTTGATCATTTCAACAATGTTCTATAAATGCAATCATATAGCATGTAACCTTGAAACTGGCTTTTATTTTCACAAAACATAATGCCCTTCAGATGCATTCAAGTTGTTGTATGTATCCGTAGTTTGTCCCTTTTTATTGTTGAGTAGTATTCCATTGTAGGCATATACTATATCTGCTCAACCTTTACCCACTGAAGGACATTTGGGTAGTTTCTGGTTTGGGGCTATTAAAAATAATGCTGCTATGAACATTCATGTGTAAGTTTTTGCATGAAGATAGGTTTTTATTTCTGTGGCATAAATGCCAAGAGTGTAATTCCTGGGACTTGCACTAAATACGTGGTTAGATTTATAAGAAATCATCAGACTGTTTTTCAGAATGGCTATATCAATTTACATTTCTATCAGTAATATATACCTGTTTCAGTTTCTCCATGTCCTTGCCAGAGTTTGATATTATCATTAGTTTCAATTTTAGCTGTTCTAATAGGTGTGTGGTGAGATCTCATTGTGGTTTTAATTTGCATTTCCCTAATGGCTAATGATGTTGAACAACTTTTCACATATGTGTTTATTTGCCTTTCATATTTTCCCTTTGGTGAAAAGGGAAATGTCATGTCTTTTGTCCATTTTCTAATTGGATTGTTTGGGTTTTTACTTTTGAATTTTGAAAGTTCTTTGTATATGCTAGATCCAAGTTCTTTGTCGGACACATGTCTTGCAAATATTTTCTCCCACTACTCCTATTATTAATCTCTAAAAAAGTGTATCAAAGAACAGCTAAAGTTCTCGCAACTTCACACAAGTTTGAATGAAGACGTTGAAAAATTGGGGATACTTTAAGAGACTGTCATTAATAGTCATTTCCCAACTTTTTCTGAAATGATGAGAAATTATTATTGCCTTTTAGGTAGCAGATGCATGAAGGTTATTGAGACCCAGTGGGGCAAAGTTACATTTTAGTGCACCTACAGCAGATTGATTAATTCTCATTACCTTAAATTGAAGACAGGAGGATAAGAACATCGAAGTGATTTACTAAGAAGTTTATCAAGCATCTGCCAATATAATTATTTTTTTAATCCAACAAGAAAATAGGTGTCAATAAATAAGTCATTAATAAGCTAAAGAGACTTATTTTCAGTGTATTGAAATTGAAAGAGAAGCTTATTTAAAGATTAAGAGAGACATCAAGGAATACATTTCAGAAAGATTAACAAGTACTGTTAATGAGCTAAGTATTTGTCTCTAAATAAAAGAAAGGTTTAGAGACAAGAAAAACTAGGAGAAAGAAAAACATTTTATTCACAAACAGAACATCCTAGTGCAATATACAAACTAAATATTAAGAACAATTACTGTTATTACTAAGTCTTTAAACTGATAAGAAAAACAAGTCATCTTAATAAGGGTGAGAAATGGATATTTGCTTACTACCTGAGAAAACAAAATAACCCTCCAGGGTAGTTTCAAAAATAAAGCACTTTAGTAATTAAAATAAAATTAGAATTAGAATTAATGGATTAGAGTCTGTATATATGCAGATAAAGCAGTAATATAATCAAGCATAATGATGAAAATAGAATAAAGTGTTATTGGTGAGACCTTGCTTCACATTATCAAACTCTAGAAAAACACTGGGCAATCAAAATAATAATTTTTAATAGATATTGTCACTTTGTATTAATGAGAATATTAATATAGTTTTTAAAACTCTACTAAAACCATCTGCTAACTTTCTAACCTGGACTACATAGAAAGCTGTAAGTTCTGAAAAAAATCTCATTTCAAATGAGAATTGCACTTAAAAAAAATAGTCCTAGAGAATAATCCCTATCTTGAGGGTAATATTGGACTGCAAAACTTGATCTAGTTTCTTAACTCCATAGCCTAAAATGAAAAGCTGTTTTCTATATGTTATACTCTAATGCCAAGAAAACACTGCATGACTCTTCATGTCTGCTGGTAGATTTGGAAACAACCAAAGCTAGAGCTTCCAATTCCACATCTGGGAATTGGAGTTGGCCAAAAAAAAAAAAAAATTAATACATGAACCCTAACTTCTCCTTATCCAAAACCATTCTCCCTTCTTAGCACCACATGTCCATCAATACCATATGCTATTCCCACTTACACAGGTTTGAGAAGGTTCATCTTTCTTCCACTTTAATTATTGTATCAGGCAGCCACGTGTTCTCTCAGAATTTACATATGGGAAAGGGTTTATTCTACTACCTAGGCCTGGATACCAGGGTTTTTGAAGACTTAATGAACAGAAGCCAAAAACTATCATTCCAAAGCCTCAAGGTCTTTCTAAGCCTCCTGTGTGGTGAAAGCAGACACCCATCGGTGGCACACAATTTCTTTAGGAAAAGTCAAAAGAATGGGTCCTTTAATTACACACATGTAAATAATTGGTCCATTGATCCTGAGGGACACTTTGAAGTCATCATCGACCTGTTTGATATGTCAAAAAAGATGTTCTTTGACAAGCTGAGTGTTTTATTAAAAAATACAAACTGGACTCTGCTTAGGAGCTGGCTGCCCTTGTTTGGGTAGGAAAGAAAAGAGAAAAGTTAAGGGGCCAGAGAAGATAAGAGTTCAGTTTCTGCATGACCAAGGCAGCACACTGGATTCCAAATTATTCCTTGTTACTGTGGAGGGGTTTTCTGCTTGCTTGTTTTGTGTTACGGTTGTTTCACTGCTCTTTTACAATGAGTAGAGATCTAACGTTGAAAAGCTTGCCAGAAAAACTTGCAGACTTTGTCTTCAATTCACATTGGAGGAGAGGCTATAAAAAGGAGCTATGCTGGACTTCAGTTCTCGTGCTGCGTTTATTCAAAAGGCAATGAAGCCAGAATGCACAGATGTTGGACTGCTGGGCGCCATCTTACAAAACCGTGTATGGTTTCTGCTGAAGGAAGAGGACATTCCCATATGAACCAGAAAAGAGTTTGAGGAGCTCCTCTCCCTGTCTGAGTGGCATGGTAATGGGGCTTGGGCTCTAAAGCCACTTGCTCAGAGCTGTGGAAGGGGAATGGGTGGTGTCAGGTGAAGGTTCAGGTCAGAGGCCGAATTGGGACAGTGAAACATAGAACTCAAGTTCCTTAGCTGGCCGTACTTCAATTCCCATAGTTTTCCCCGACTATTCATGAACCATCAGTAAAATCTTAATAGAATTCATGGTCTAGTGTCAGTTCTGTGTAGAGAGTTTGGTAAAGATCCTAACTTAATGAGGAATGATGGGATGAAAGAAAAAGCGGGGCCAGAATAGTGAAGCCTTTGTTCCAGGCTGTAAGAGTGGGTTAGAGCTTCAGGAGGTAACAAATGGGGGCCTTGGTGGGGCTATCTGACAAGGAGCCTGGAAGAGAAGAGGTGGGGAGATGAACCACCCCACAGACAGGAAATAGGACTTCCAGAAGAAGAAGAAGGAAAAAAAAGGACTGTGAGAGGATCTAACGCCCAAAAATCACAACAGCTGCTCACTCAACATCAATGACCATTTACACTCAAATAGAAAATTCAGACTTCTATGGGCTGGAAATGCAAGGAACAACAGAATGGCTTTTGACTTCATCCCTTCCCACTCTGTTCTCAGCACCATCATCACTGGGGCTCCAGAGTCCAGATTTCTGCACTTACCTCCTGACTAAAAGCCAGAAGCCCAGTTACTCTCCCTGCTGGATGGCCTGAACTATACCATGAGGTTAACCTTCACAAAACATTCATCACAAGTCTGCTCCACCCACAAAAATGACATGCAATGACACAAAATTTCACAGTCTGGAGCAGCATCAATGACACCAAGGACAAGAGGCAGGGAAACAGACTTTAAAGAACATGAAGGAATTAACCAAATACCTGCGTTGAGACCCTCACATGAGAGGGAGAGAGTAGGAAGAGACCTTATACATCTCAGTCCAATGACACTGACAGGAAGGAAAAGTAGAGCAAGAGTCCCCATTGGTGAGGAGCGTGGAGACGTCCGGGGGAGGGCTGTGCTGGAAGCTGCCAGGCTCACAGCAGCCTGAGCAGAGAAGCAGGCCTCAGCGTCCCACACCCCCTTGGTGGGACACAGCACAAGAAACTGCTCTAGAACATGAAAGACAGGAAAACAGAGGCCTTAAGGAACATGAAGGAGACATTGCAAGGACTAGGGTTGCCGTGCACCAAAAAGCTGGGTAGGCCTCTTCTGAGGGGAACTGTGTGCCCACAGGGTGATTAGGTCCTTTCAGGGGAACTCAGAGACAGGAGTGAACTGCCAACCTCCAACTGCTCCTTATCAGAGCCCCGCAGGCATCCTGTGAAACATCTCAAGGTAGGATTTGTGGTTGGGATAAAAATAGCTTATGTGAGCTTTTCTCTCTAGGAATCCTTGCTCACAAATAAACATAGATTGCAGCTCTCCCAGAAACTCCCTCATCCTGCCCTGCACACACTCACCAAAATTGTCCACTTTTCTGGTCAATGACCAGTGACTGAAGAAGGCCCCTGTATCGATCTCTTTTTTCCCTTAATAACTCAGGTCTCTTCAAGTGAGAGAGAAAGAGAGAAAGAAGCAGAAAGAGGGTGAGGAGACAGAGTGACACACTGAGACAGAGGAGGGAATGGGAGAACCCATGGACAAGGTAGTAGGCTCACTAAGTATTCACCAAGCACCGACCAGGCACCAAGCACTATTGTCAGTGTGCAGAAAGAGCAGGAAATAAGACACAAGAAACTCACATTGTAGAATGCATGCAAAGGTACTCTTGGGCTCCTACTCCACGCTTAACACTGTCTTAAGCTCTGGGAGTTCTCTCTCTAAGCCCCAAAGAAATGGAGATGAAACAAGAAGTTGGAGGCAGAGAGGTAGAAATGGAGACAATTTATGCAAAATGATCTGGAGGCCGCCTTGCCAAGAGAACCCAGTTTTCTATACTTATTCACTTCAGACTCCATTCTGGAATCAGATGGTCTTCCAAAAACATCAGCCAAGTGAAGCAAAAGAGTTCCAAGGATAAATAAAGGAAAAAGTTTCTAAGTTTGCCCGGCACTTAAGCCATGTTAGAGTGGGATGGACTTGGCTGGGTCCTCCCGGTTATTTATAGAGCAAGCGTGCACTCAAACATGCTGCAACCGCAGATGGCTGGGCCCGACGATCTGTCACGGTCCCTTCCAGCTCCATTTATTTTGTGATTTTTCATTTTTGCCCTAGTACCTATCACAAGGGCTAACAAGCGAACCATTAGGAAGTGGGAGAAAAGAGCCCAAACAAAAGATTTGGGGTTTCGTAAGGCAAAATCAATTAAATACTACGGGGGGTGGGATTGTGTTTCTAATTTGAGAAATCCTAATCAGCAAGGATATCGTCCAGTGACTTGTGCTTACGGTGATTGCCCATAACCGCCAGGCCATAAAGAGCCTGAGAGGCCATCAGAAGAGCCCACTCATTTTACAGGCAAGGCTCCTGCGGCTGGGGCGGGGACACGCATGCCCAGGTCCTCTGTTCCTTGTCCACACGGCTTACAGCCAAGAGACAGTTCAAGTCATTTTACTAGAGATTGCCATCTCAGTTAAGGAACTTCTAAATAATTCTGGTCCCAGGAACAGTTAAAATAGATACATTTGCTGCATTTGATATGCTAATGTGTGTGATTTGTGATTATGATATAATTTTATGTATACATTCCTATAAAATTTAATGATTATCTATAGAGACAAGTTCTCCTAACTCAGAAGCTATACTCAGAAGCTATTTAACTCTTTTACAATAAGAACATAACACTCAAGTAAATTATAGCCTCAGTGGTACATTATATTATGCCTTATTTAAATAATTTCCAAAGAGACCTAAGTTAAATCTGAGGTTTGACTCATATCTGAGTTTCCCCTGAGATTGTGAAGAATCATCTGGCAATGAAATATCCTAGGTAGAAACTGTTACTTATCTGCATAAGCATAAGGAAAATATTTTATTTGAGGTACCAGAGAACTCAAGTTTGTTCTTTTTTTTTTTCCCAGGCTCCCTTGTTTTTAATAGGAATATGAGACTTCTAGTCAAGAAATATTTTTATGGGTTTCAAGAACAGAACAAAAACATCAAGATGTCTGACCTCTATCTAGAGTGAAACAAGCATAGAGATGCCTAGTGAAAATTCTAGTCCATCAACGGTTGCTTCCAATGACAGATCTCCTTTTACAAATTACTGAATCAATCCAATGGCTAATTGTCTAAGATTTTAATATATTAACTTTAGACTTTTTTCTTGCTATTAAGCAAAACAATATTCCACTCACTCCATTAAAAAAATGTCAGACGTCTTCCAGAACAAGACTAAAGAGAGAGTTGGGGTTTTTTTCTATTTCTCCAGTATCCTCTGTCAAATGGCAAATCTAAAAAAATTTAGCAACCAATCTGCTGTCCTTTATTCAAAGGCAATAATGGATTAGGGGAGTATGGTGCTGTGAAAGCAGTGGAGCCCTGTCCCTGAGGGATCTGGGGCAAGAGCCCGTTTCCTAGGGCCTTGGAAGAGGCAAAGCAGAGAGAGGACATGGTTGGCTAGGGTTGCACATTTGACTACAGAGAAAGATTGAGGAAATATGTACAGTGCCCAGAGATAGCTTGGCGTTTAGGGATTGGCTGACTGGATATACCTCGTTACTGGTCAGAACACTCACAGAAACCTGTAAGCATTTGTTTGCTGACATGGCACCCCAAGCAAGAAGAGCTCCTTCTTGGGCCAAGAAGGTACTTTAATGTCTCCCTTTCTGACAATCGTTATTCTATCATCCCTCCTCAATCCACATTTTGTTTATCCTATGCAAAAAGCAGAAGAGAAGGCTCATGATCAGCCTATAGCAAATCCATTATCACCTATGCAGGAAGCATTGGTCCTCATTTCTGAGGAAAATCAACAGCTGCAAAAGCCTCTTAGTGATAGCTTTGGGAGAGAAAGGTATATTATTCCATGATAAAATAACTTTGTATTGAGTAGAATTGTAAAGAAATTAACATTTATGGATTACTTACAACCAGTCAAGTATTTGAATTACTTATCTCATCACAAAAATCCTTTAAAGGTGCCAATTTGGGGGGGGGGGTCACCAAGCCCATAATGGTTAATAGCCCAAGGCCACAGATAGTAAAAGCTATGGATAGAAACCCAGTTCTCTCTTCCCTCAAGTTTGTGCCCTGTATCACTTGGAGTTTTTTCTTGTCCAATAATGTGAAAGGAGTATTGGAATAAACTTTTCAGAATAGGAGAAGGGACCTTATTTCAATACAAGAAAATAAATTGTGAATGAAAAGGTACATAATTCCTTTTGTTGTAACCATGTGTTCGTTTTAGCATTATTTACTCAAGAATTTTGAGGATTCTGCCGTCATGAGTCGACAGAAATCATTAAGGAACATCCCTGATGATTGCTTTTGCCTCTGGTTCGGTAGCCCTTGCCAAGTAAAACCTTTTGTTTGTCACTGGAGAACACCAGTATTTGTTGCCAGTTCTCTGGAGACTGTAAGAGTTAAATAAGGTATGTGAGTATCTTCTCTAAATAGATTTTACTCAACAATAACTGAACACCTAACCAGACAAGAAGAACTTGTGATTTATGGGAGTTTCTAACTGATGGGAAGTATGTTGACATCCACACTGGCTCTGAAATGGAGGAAATTGTGCGGGATCTGTTATAGGGTTATAGGCACTATTTTAAGCACTTCTGATGAAGGAGATTTTCTGCCAAATATGATGCACCCAAGAGAGACAAAAATCTATCAGACTTTTTGCTTGCTTTAAATAATCCTATTTAGCATTCCTTCAAGATAAGTTATCACTGAAAAGAGTAACCACTTCTTAGAAATTCTAGTATACATATAAATGTATTCATGGGGCCATTTCAGAAAAGTTGTGTGATCAATCGAAACAGGCCAATATCATATGTATGGGGGTTTTTATGTAGGAGAAAAAAGGGCTTTCTTCCCAACCTCCTATAATCCATAACTGTGTCTATGAAATAAACTCAAAACAAGCAGATTAATAGGAGAAAATGTGATGTGTGTGTGTGTGTGTATATATATATAATATATATATATATATTCATTTCTAATATTATGTGCATAGGAGCACCCCTGGGAAGAAAGTGACTACCTGAAAAAGTGGTAAAATTTGAGAGCTCATATTCTGCCTTAAGTGGAGATGTAAGCTACTTAAGGGAGAATAAATGATTTTTAGGAAAGATGAATGGGCCCCAAAGAAATAGATGGGCAGGATGATATTTTGTGACAAAGCTTGTCTGTTTGTGACAAAGAACTGAAAATGGTGTGATTTCTAGGCTCCTCACCTGAGGTAAGAGTCAATCTTCCCTCCCTGATAGAATTCCCAGGGAAGGGATTTATGACAATTAAGATCATTTTGGAGGATCAGTCTTTAAGCAGGTAAGTAGAATTCAGAGAAAGTCTCACCTGCCATTTGCTGTTGTTCAAGTGCCTTCACCTCAAAATAATCCTTATGCCAAAGATTTTAGAGTGCCATATTCCGCCATCCTTCACTTATATAATTAGTTTGTTGGAATATGCCGTGTCAAGTTGATTAAAAATGGAAACTCTGCTTCTCAAAATATCCTTCTCTGTATGGTTCCAGGTTAAAGCTGATGAAAATAAAGGAATTTTGTATGAAATTTGGAATGCAGAAGTAAAACAGTAAACACTGTCAGATGGGATCATGGTAAGGGGCAAGGTGCCCCATGGGTCCCAGCTTTCCCTCACTCTCCTTTATTCTGCATCTAGCTCTTCTTCTTGACTGCTGGCCTCACCACCTAATGGCTGCCCCAGGCCCACATCCCGACATGACGGTGAGGACCCTCTGAGCTTAAAGCTCCTCAGAGGCCTCTCCATGAGCTCCCCCAGTACAAGGCCTTGATGTAGAAGCTCTGGTGTGTTTCCCCGGGCCAGGGTTCCAAGCAGGCTAAGGACTCTTCCCTGCTCTGACTCCCACTTCCAGACCTTCATTTCCCCAGCTTTTGTCAGAGTTGTGTAAGGACTTATTCCTATAATTTCATCTTCATTCCACCCTGCACAGAGTGACTCTGCTTTTCCAAATGAATTCTGAACAACTCGAATCCACAGATGGCGTATACACATATATGCACATATATATTATATACTTATTCATTAAATTTCTTTTATATAATACAATTCTTTATATAAGTTCCTGAGTCATTGGCTCTATCCTCAATACCTAGATACAAAATATGTGCTCAGTATTTGTCTCAGGCAAAATGAACAGCAAGCTAATTTTCAGATCACTTACAAATATTTTTCCACCTAGTAGAAGTAAATGCTCAGTAATCCTGGGAAATTACATCAAACATCAAAAGGCTCTCAAATTCAATTTTCAAATGTAGAACTAAATATAATATGCTTATCCAAAATAATATTCAGAGATGATAGATTCCAGCCCTGATCAACTGTATTATTTTTCTGCAATACCATGTCAACTCTTACTCTTCTCTTTAAAGCAGGAAATTTCATGCGTGTCACTGTGAAGTGACACCTCACCCCAACCCCATTTCTGTGTTACGTATCTGGGGTGCTATGTTGCATCTCAATACATTTACGCTTTGGAAATAGGCTAGAAAAATGCCAGATACCTGTGAGTAGAGAAAGTCCACCTGGGGAAGAAAAACGTCTTCAAAGAGGAAACTAGGCCCACTAAGCCTGACTCACAGAGGCTGCAGGAAGAACAAGTCTGGCACCTTCTCTCTTAGGTCTGGATTTTGAGGAAAGTGAATATCCACATGGTCAAGGATGAGTAAGGCAGGTTCCACCATCTGAAAGAAAGCCAGAAATGAAGAAAGATCTATATGATAGAACACAGGATAGTGAGCAAGCCATGTATTGTAAGCAAGATTATCCAGTTTATATCCTCTTGTATTGATGAGCCCTGGAGTAGTGCTAGGAAGGGAGGGACTGCATCTGTTTTCTCATGGCATCACCAAAGTCTTATTTAAACAGGACAGTTTTGTCTAGCTGTGCTGTGAAGACAAAGGAAGGGGCTTTGAATCCACATTTGGTTGAGAACATTAATGCTGCCTGCTCCCCAGCCCTGAGCCACTTAGGGGGTCAGCACAGCCATCATGAGCAAGTACTCCAAAAAAAGGTGGGTTCAGAGTGAAAAGGAAAGGATCCTGTAGTACAGTCATTTCCTCCCATGAGGACATTCTCCTTCTCTAGTGAATTTTAAAGATTCTAATTTTTCTTCTAGTGTAAAAAAGTCTTTCATCAAAAATCAGCTGTATCAGGGTATTGTAAAATTACCTATGTTTTGTTTTAATCTGCAGCAGATTAATCGGAACTCAGTTAAGTGTATCCGTTCCCTCCCCAGAAGAACAGAAAGTCATTTAATTTTTCTTCCCAATGTTTGGGTTTTCCCTCACTCCAAGGGATGGGAGGATACCTTCTCAGTGTGAGGGTTGAAAAGGAGACATCAGGCAGATCTTCACCCTTGTAGACAATCCCCTACGTAGGCATTCTTGGTTTCCAGTGTCTGCTCAAGAGTTCTCAAACTGGTAGCCCAAAGACATGTTTTGTTTTGGTTTGGTTTGGTTTGGTTTGGTTTGACATGTATTCAGTGTTCTAAAATCTGTGAATTAGTTGCAGTGGAGAGAAACAAACAGGGTTATCCAATGAAGGACAACAGAGCTCAGGTTCTTAGCAATGAGCTGACCAGCATCTGGCAGGCCTGACTTTCCATGAGACCAGGGGTTGCTTCTCTCAGGAGGCCAAATCCAACTTCTTGTGACTTTGCCATGTAGCAACTGGCATTCTCAAACCATTTCTGCATAGCTGGTGTTTACTCTTGGTAATTAAGAGTTTATTCTTGATAAGCTGAAGCTGGCTGCTTGCTGCTTAAACTCAAAACATTATCCCTACCCGTGGATGACCTCACACTTGGCATTGTCAGAAGATAAGGGAGCAGGTGTGCACGGTCCTTCCCAGGGAAGCTGCACATGCAGCAGCTTTACCAGACCCCAGCCTGCTCTCCTGTGTAGTAGAGAAAGGACAGAAGACTAAACTCCTGTTCTCCATGCCCAGCTTTGTAAATCAGCCCCCCTAAAAAGCTTATTTTCAATCTCCTCCATGTGACACTGTAATATTTTCTTTATATCTTGTCATAGCCCCCCAGAGGCAGCATTTAAAAATTGAGAGGTTCTACATGAAAATCTGGATGCCAATATATCTTAAAATACCCCACACTCCCAAATGACAGCAAACAGCTAAAACAGAGAAGGAAGCCCTCACCATTGCTTGAATTCAGATTTTAACTGTCATTTAGTGTCATATTTGCCCTGTGATTTACCCAACTGTGGAGTACGAGGAATATGAGACACTCCTTGAACTCCAGCTCTATACGTACCCGCATACAATCATGTGATATACCTAGTTGGCCCCTGAAGAGATGTATTACATCACATCTAAGCAGATCCCAGTCCACGAAGAGATTGAGTCAGACTGGCAAGAGGCAGAAGTAGAGGGAACCTTCTGTTTCACACGTAGTCGAAGGGACCACCATACTAGAACTAGAAGACTCACAGTTTCCAAGAGAAGGACCTGTGAGCCGTGGGAAGAAACACTCACACATGGTGTGGCAGCCTGCCCTGCCCTGGTTAGTAAGTCCAGAGAGGCAGTGGAGGACGCCCCTCCACAGGGCATTATGTGGAGCCGGAAGTGAGGGCTGGAAGACATCTTGTCAGAACTACAGAAGTTGCTCTGTATGTAATCCAAAATAAGGAACCCCCCGACAATGGACTAATATTGGGTTTCCTACCCTTAGTAGTAAAGCTTCAGTGATGGCTAATCATGACTTGGATGAAAAAAGACTTGCATACCCCCATCCTTGGGCCCAAAGGCTCTCATTTGCCCCTCCAGAGCAACTCTCCTTCCTTCGCTGTCTTGGGCTCTGCTTCTACACAGCTGCCTTGAGGAGGGCATCAATAGGCTCCCACAGCCTCTGGTTTCAAGTGGAGTCTGGTTAACAGGAAGTTAACCAGGTGGTTCTATGAGGAGGAGAGGGATTCCCTCCCTGAAAGATCACCTCAAACTCGATATGTCCCGAAAGTTACTACTTTCTTTCAGGAAACTAAAGCAACACCAGTCTCTCCATGCTCTGCAGGCCTAAGAGCAGGAACACTTCCTTCTGTGGCACCAGGTTACTTCATCATGCCTCGTGGGTCTTGTATACCCCATCTTTTTAAATAGGGCCCTTGTTGAATAAACCTACTTCAAGTGTGTCATCTTGTTCCTGCTGGGACCCTGACTCATACAACCCCAAAGTAAAATGGGACCGTTCCCACCTGTCACACTAAGAACAGTGGCATTCTGACAATCGGAGCAGCAGGGATGGGATCAGAACCCTCCTACTGAATGAGGACACTCTCGGGCCAAAACAAAACTCGCTTTCCCTAAAATAACCAAGAGCACATACTTGCTTACAGAGGAAAAAATAGTCCGCAAACTAAATTACAGTCAAAGCTTCCCTCATTGTGTTGAAGCATTTGTAACATAGAATTCTATTTTTTATGTGAAGTGGCTACTGAAAGGCTTCTGCCTAGCAGTTGTATGCTTAAGATGAAACATGCATTTTGAGGCTCAGTCTTAGGTGCACAGACCTCTTTTCCCACCAGATGCTGCACCCCTGGTAACCCTTGAGCAAAGCATGCCAAATGGGGTACAAGGCAGTGTCCATGTGGGATCTTCCAGTGCACACCGGGAAGAGGGACACAAGGGATAGCTCCCTGTTTATGACCTGAAACACGTGAGAAGTTTCCAGGAACCTTCTTTGCTTTATGCTCAGAGCATGGCTATGGCGTAAGAAGAGCCAAACCCAGTCTTCCATAGGGATCCCTTCCCTCCAGGATGCTGCTTCCAAGCCATGGCTCTACAGGTGTCCTTGCTCTGACACACATGGGGCAACAGCTCCTCCTGTACTCGTGGAAGTCCTGGAGGCCCCTTCATCAACTAGTGTGGGGAAATCTTCACTAAATACTTTGGGGCCACTGTGGAGGTTAAAACTATAATTGTATGAGATGCTTACTTTTTGTGAAGGTTTGAGAAAGAGCTGGTGTGAGAAGATGGAGTCACATGGAAGTCAACAGACTGGGTGCCATGAGAAAAGAAAGTAGAGCATCTGACTTATTGCACTAGTGTATGCTTTAGCCATTCCTTGGGACTACAGGCCAGGGGCTAGTGTTCAGGGAGAACATGTGAGCTTAGACCGCAGCAGCTCCTATAGGACCTTCCAAAATCTAGAGAGGACTTGAAGTCACTTTCACTCATGAGATAAGCAGATGAACCATGGAGTTAGTGCTCATTGGCCCAGTCCTCTGCTTCCAAACTTCACACAGAATTCATAGTATTTTCTCATAATTTATGTATACACAATTTAGTACAGACCACAAATATCATATTTGTGCTGTGGTTCAATGATAAAAGCACTCAACTTATATGTTGTTAATTTCCTCCTGGAAATTAACTTCCTCCTGGAATTAACTCAGGGGCCAGGATGAGGGTCACCTCAGGTACATTTCCCTCACTTTGGAGAGGTATTTGCCATTATTCCCCATTAGTTGAGCATCACCCCAGGAAATACTGACTCCCAAAACTCCCACTTCAAGGTTCCCTTCTGTGTCTCACATTGTGTCATTGGAGAAGCCCTTGGGCCAAAAGTAAAGTCACACAATGCATGCTTACAGCATGATACTTTCAGCACAATGTGAGCCAGTCAAAGCCTATACAGATCATAGATCGCTCCTTTAGCTATAGTTAAAATCAAAAGTGAGTGTGAAAGCATGTGAGGCACAGTGCAAGAGGTATCAGGCACACAAGGTTCTCAGGAAACCTAGTCCATCATTGTAAGTATGCTTAGTGAATGTAGAATTAGAGCAAAAAGACCCAAACACTCTTGTGGTATATTTGGTACTACAGGCAATAGACCTTGAAGAATCAGATTTGCTTCATCATAGCATACATTTTTCCAAAAACCAGGATATTTTTGTCCATAAAATACGGTTTTTTCTTTATTAATTGCTAGATAATCACATATTTGGGCTATATTGACTTTATTTTTTTATATCCTGATTTCTTGCATTTTTATTTATTTTTTTAAATAGGTGATACGTTCAGAGATCGAAAAGACTAATAGCAGCTGTTTTAGAAAACTGGTTAGCAGTATCTACTAAACTGAATATAAACATGTCCCAAGACCCAGCAGTTCCTCCCATAGATACATTCCCAACAGGATGTATGCATATATGACCAAAGGACACCCATGAGAATGTTTGTCACAGCACTGTTCATAAGAACTCTGTCAGATGCTGGATCCCCGAAAATACCTCCACATAATCTATTCATAAAACAAATTTGAGCCTATTGCTTACCCCAGTAAAGGAGAGCATTCTCTTGCCAGGGTCTTAGTAGCATTTTAGTTAGGGGACAGATATTGATGATGTTTTTGCTTAGATTTAAGGTGGGTCTTTCGATGTGAGAAGCTTGATTAGGATTTTGTAAGTGTCAGGTATAATAGTTTAGGAGTGACGGACGTAGGAAAGCGAGTACTTTGAGCCGAGAGTTTCAAAGAGCCTTCAAAAATAAACCGCCTTTTGGTGTTATTTATTGAAAAGTTGAACAGTTTGATTTTTGTTTAACCGGGACTTTTGGTAAGTTCCTTAAATAATAAATGTATTTGCAATTTGCACCTATGTGGTCAAACACTTCTTGATATGTAAATAAATGCTAAAATGGATGGTAAGCTGTATGTGTGTAGAAGTCAGCAAACTACAGTCTTTTGACCAAATCCAGCCCTCTACCTGTTTTTGTAAGTAAAGGTTTATTGGAACACAGTTAAATCCGTTCATTTACATATTGGCTATGGCTGCTTTCCTGCCATAGTAGCACAGTCCAGAGGTTGCAACTAAAACTTACAGGCCTAAAAAGCCACACATATTTCTCATCTGTCCCTTTACAGAAAAACTGTGCTGACCCCTGGTTTAGTTTCTCAACTCAAAACAGAAAATAATCTAAATGTCCATGAATAATGGAATTAACAAATTAGTGTGGTATAATCACACAATGAAAATGGATTTACCAAAGTTGCATATAATGAAATAAATGAATCTAGAAAGAAGTCAGAATTTTTATGTATACCCCTTCTGGGTTATCTGATTCTGCAGGGCCTGTGCCTTTCATTGTCTTCGAGCTACTTTACAGCAGTGTAAGTTGTAGGCAATGGATAGTAAGACAAAGTAGTCTTGTTTAATCATACACCAATGAATTTTGTGAAGACTGTAATTGATTATCGCCCCGTGGATTTTGGCCAATTTTGCATCTATTAGCTAATTCATTTCAACATTACTAATTACCTATACAAGCGTCTGTTATTTGGATTCACTTTGAACTGTTTTGTTTTTGATTTTTTGGTTTCCTGGGGTTTTTTTTAATATTTTACCAGTTTCCTTATTAATTAATGAGTTAAAATCGTTGACCCACATACATTTAATATTTGTGTAAGAGTCATGATTTCACTTCTTTCTAAAGATGAATTTTTAACAGGAGTGAACAGTCATGATAGCAGGAGCAGATAATGACTGGAGGGCACCTGCAGCAAAGACGCTTCCTGGCATTGCGGGGGCTGTTGAGGTAGTAGTATGTTCTATTTCTAGATATGGTTGCTGACAACACAGAGGAACACTTGGAGCTGTAGGTGAAGACTCTTTGCAATTTTCTGAGTGTATGTTATACTTAAATGAAAAATTTGTTTTAAATTTTAAAAACACAATTCAATAAATAACCAAAAGGTATACAGAGGAGTCTCTCTTCACCACCTCCTACCTCAGCCTCAGCCACTGTTTGTGATTGTGGTTTTCATGATCATTCCAGATGGGTTTTTTTTTTTAAAGAATGTAAGAGTAAATAAGGATACAGATTCTTATTCCCCCACCACATTTTTGCCCAAAAGATAGCACAAAAGATATAATATACACACTGTCATGAGTCTTTTATTTTTCTCTTAACAATGAATCATGGAGGTCTCTTCTTATCACTACATGGAACTCTCCATTCTTTATTACAAAGCTCCATTGTAGTTCATTAAATGGATGTGCCACACTTTATTTAGCCAGCCCTCTCTATTGATGGGCATTTGGGTTGTTTCTAATCTTTTGCCTCATAGAAATATATCAAGCTCCTAGATAATAATAAGAAAAAGGCAAGAAGGGAGAAAGGAGAGAGGCATGGAAATCCGAGTGGGAAAGGGTTGTCAGTAACACAAAGGTCCTGAGCACGCGTGGGGGTGGGAACATCTAAGATGGGGTTAGATAGCTGTGACACCGCAGATCATCTATTTTTCCTTTAGAGTTTTGCCTTCCTCCAGCCTTGACATTTTTCTTTAAAAGGTTACCTATTTTAACAAAGGCAAGTCAACAAACACTGCCTTTTCTCTGGGAAGGCTGGGTAGTATGCATATCTTAGACATATAGGAGCCTATATAACAACAATTCAAATGCCAGGGTCTCCCTCAACCCAGAAAAAAGACACGAAGAACACATTTCAAACAGCTTGTATTTTATTTCCAGGAGTAAAATGGCAATAGTCTCCAGCTTCCCACTCACCCTAGAGCAGAGAGAGAGAATCATGTTGCTAGGTGGGGCCCTCAGAGGCTGTGACTCCCAAAGTCACTGCCCAGTAGAATGACAAGCCCAATTTGTAATTCTCCTTTATTTTTCATCCCTCCACGATTGAAATGCCCAGCTGCCTCTTCCTAACAAATTTTATTTTATCAAGGAAGCACCCTGTTCTTTCAGCTCTAGAGAAGCCCAGTATGAACTGGAAAAGACAAAACAATTGTTCTCATTTGCACAACTGCTTGGAAAGAAAATGAGATTACTGGCATCAGGGGAGAATTTAAATTTTTCCCCAGGCAAGAAGAATTGACTTCCCATGCTCCAGGATGAAGGTAGTGGAGAATTTACTGCTCCACCTAGCTGAAAGAAAATAAGGAGCCTCATAAACCCAGGCAATTTAAACACACACATGCACATGCACCCGGAAATTCTCTGTGCTATGATTTATGCAAATGTGTTAATTCATAATTAAAAGGTAATTGGGATCATTTTAATGGCCTTTTCTTCCTTTTAGACTGCCTCAGTGGCAGACCCCTGTCACATCAATTTTGGGTGTTAATATATCAATTCCAATGATTTTATTGTCTTAAAAATAACTTAGCTGCTGCAGAGGCTGCCTTGGGGAGCTGAGTCTCCAAGGAGGAAGCTATCTAACAGCCAGTCCGTTCTGATCTCCCAGTTATTGACATGCAGAAAAAGAAACATTCACTTTTAATAATAGGGCTCTCTTTCATGCAAAGATAGTAGAGGATTTCTGAGAATAAATAATTCATGCTCCTCCAAGCTCCCTGAGAATAAATTTGTTCCTTTTCTGTTTTGTTTTTCTTCAAGATATGACATCTTAGGAAGAAGGGGCTAGGGGGAAAGAAGCACTTTCTGCTTCTGTGGATATAACACACTGAGTGTTTCATTCCCTAGTGCAACAAAACCTCAAGATCAACAGACAAGAGCTAAAAACTTTTTCCCAACAGACAGACACAGTGCCATCTAAATGTTCTCTCAAAAGATAGCATCTCATAAACAGTCTCAACAAAGGGATGTCAGTTTTCCCTTTATTGTGCATGCACAACGTCACTTTTCAAAATAATAATAATAATAATAACCATAACCAAATCCAGCATGAAATTCATTACATCTAATTGATCACATGACTGGCTGGTTACAACTCTTGCTATATTTTGAAAAAGCTCTACATTCTTTATGTATTTGATTTCACTTGTCATTAAAACAAAAAAGACTACAGTTTTCTAATACATTGTCCATCGGTGGTTCTCAAACTTCAGCGTATGTTAAAATCACCAAAGAAATCTGACTAAATACAGATCCCTAGGCATTGCCCCTCCAAATTCCTATTCACTTTGTCTGGAGTAAGGTCCAGGTGATTTTTCTATACCATGGTTTGAGAAAACATTACACTATATCCTAATAAAATATAATATGGCTTAATATCTGCTTTGGCATGAATGTTTGCATCTTGCAAATTTCATATGTTGAAGCCCAAACGTGGTGGTATATGGAGTTGGGGCCTTTGGGAGGTAATTGGGTCATGAAGGTAGATCCTCTCAAGATGGGATTAGTGCTGTTACAAGAAGAGAAAGACAACTAGCTTAGATATTAAGATACAAACCAGAAAGAGGGCCTTCACTAAGAACCTAACCATGTTTGCACCCTAATCTTGAACTTCCAGACTCCAGAACTTCAGGAAACGAATGCTTGCTGTTTAAGCTAGCCACTCTATGGTATTCTGTTACAGCAGCCCAAACTAACCAAGACAATACCACATATAAGAATTTCTTCCCTGACATGTTCTAAGATTGAGTGTTGATTTCTATGTGCCCCTGAAAAGTTCTGTTCTTTTAAAGGAAATCACATATTTGGATTATCTCAATGATGCTATGGAGCCTTAATTCTCCGTGCAACTGAAGCGGCAATAGAAATGTCATAAAATCCAGGTTCCTAGGATATTGGCTAAGAAATTGAGGGGCAACAGGTTTGTTGGAAAACTACAAACTCTTTTCCAAGAAAAAAGGCACATTCACATAAATTTTGTACCATTTTGGTAGTTTTACAGACCTCAGGGTAGAGATTTCCATCCTCAACTGGTTCACAAATATAAGGGTAAATCTTTATTTGAGCTTAGGAATGTGAAGACAATATGTTCTGTGATGAGGTGGTGGTGACAGCTTAAATGTGCTGTTGAGATGTGAGACAGGTCTTCCGTTTACAAGAAATAAAAAACATTTGTTAACAAACACACCACTTCCAAACTTTCAAAAGCAAAATAAAGTTTAGCAGCCAACCAGTTTATATAATCCATAAGAACAGCCAAAGCAGGTAATTTTTAAGTGCTAAAGAGCAGGAATTTAGAAAGTAAAGTATTAAGAGTGGAATAAAAGGGGGTGAGATGTATTTATCTTCCTCAAATAAACCTAAAAGTCTCTAATTTTGCCTATTCTTTGGCTCTGTATAAACAAAGTAAAACAGTCTGTATGTGTTTGTGACTATTTCCATCATGTCCCTCCAGTATATCATATATAATAATCCAGCAGAAAAGAAAACTAAGAAGGCCGAAGCAGTACCATAAATTCCATGAAGATACTAGGTTTGCTCATCACATTCTATCTATCTGATTGCACAATTAAAGGAATGCTGAGATCATGTCTGTAAAGCAAAGTGAGCCTCTCTAAAAAGAAAGTTATTATATTAATGCAAAGTATTGCTTCATCATCTTAAAATTGTGTATCATTGCCATCTATTTATTTCATAAGTGTTCTAGAAGAATTAAATAAACTGAGATTTAAAAAAACACTTTGTCCATATTATATAACCTATTATATAAATAGTTAATAGGAAATGGATTACATCAGGTATGATTGCATAGAGTATGTTATAACAAAAGTCTTTTTTAAAGGGCCTAGAGAAGAGAAACTGAGATTGTAGAAGGGCTAATTAAAAGAAAGGAGAAAGGAAGGCAGAGACGGAGGGACTATTCATCTGTACAGTATCCAGTTGCCTCTTGCTGTGTAAGAAACTACCACAAAATGTCATAGCAGCTTAACATAACTATTTGATCGTGATTCTGAGGGTCAGCAGTTGGGAATGGATTCAGCTGGAACAATTTCATCTTTACTCCATGTGATGTCCACTGGGCTCACTCACATGTCTGTGATCTCAGCTGGGACAACTGGAATGGCTAAGATGACTGAGGTATCTGGGTCTCTCTCTACATGGTCTCTCAGCCTCTAGGAAACAGAGTTCCAAGTAGACTATCAAAAAACCTTCAAAGTCTTATAAGGTGTTGGCTCAGATCTTGCATAATATCACATCTGCTTTATGATAATCTAAGTCACAAGAGAGCCCAGACACAAACAATGGGAAAATGGACTTTACCTCTTGATGGAGGAAGTTGCAAAATATTTGTGGCCATTCTCATCTACCAAAGATGCTATTCTGTAGAACTGTACTTAATGCAACACAAGATGATTTTTAGAGAGAAGAGACTACACTTCATTAAGACTACTGGCTTGAATACCAAAGAATGATTAGTGGATAAATGTAGATTGTAACTCTCTGTTGAGTTGTCACATTTTGTTAGGGATGAGAGGTGCAGAAAGATAGATGGAATACCTGATAAAGTATGTGTCCCTCAGGTAAATTACTTTGGTAAGAAGTACCAAAAGTATAAGAAGCCATTATCTCTATTTTTAATGACTACTGTTAGTTGGTAGATTAACAAATATGATGTCAATGGTAACATCTAAGATATAATGGTTTTGTAATTCAATATTGAGTACATGATATAATGAACCCACATTAACTCTAGTTAACCATACCTAATTGTCAAATAGCCTATTACTCATATAGATTTCTTAAATAGGTAGGATAAAAAAATTACAGTGGGATAAAGTAAGTGGTGATGTGGCATAAAAAAATCTTTCCAGATACTTTTTTCTTCTACCTCTCTGTTATAGAAACAAGCAGTAAGAAAACTTATCACACTTGGAGTTAGAAAATGTGCATTCTAGTCCTATTCTGCCAGGAACTTACAGTATGATATATTAAGTAGAGCTTTCTCTAAGTAATCGGAGGGGTGATAGATGATTTATATAGTTACTTTAGTTATAATATTATTATATACACACATATACATACATGCAAACATGCATGCTGACAGAGACAGAGAAAGAACTCATGAAAACCAATAGTGCCTTGAAGAAGAGCACAGTTAAAGAATTTAATTTTTGTTATTTCTCTTGGCTTTTTATTCTCAAGGCTAATTATTTAAGAAATAATATATCCCTAAATCTTTCATTTCTTTTTAGCAAAAGCCTTTCATATTCCATCTATGCTGAACATGGCAGACTCCTTTTTGAAGAGTTTTTCTTAGAAATTATTAAAAAGAGAATAATTCTAAATTTGTCCCACTGTTTCTATATCATAAAAATAAAATTATAAAATCCTAGAATCTAAGATCTAATACTATTTCAATTTTTAGCCATGAAACATATGCTACTGTAGCTTACATTCATAACATTTTAAAGATTTTTTTAAGATTTTATTTATTTATTTGTCAGAGAGAGAGATCACAAGTAGGCAGAGAGCCAGGCAGAGAGAGAAGGGGAAGCAGGCTCCCTGCCGAGCAGAGAGCCCGATGCAGGGCTCGATTCCAAGACCCTGAGATCATGACCTGAGCTGAAGGCAGAGGCTTAACCCACTGAGCCACCCAGGGGCCCCTAAAGATTTTTAAACAATTGCTTAACATTGTTTATATATGACATACCTGTATGAAAGTTGAAGGCTGATATAATTGTATCAGTTTTGCATATAAAAAAATGACTAATAAATTGATGATAGAGTACTTGTTGATACATTCTAACTAACATTACTAATTAACAAATGTGAGCTCAAGTAATGGAAAAACTTAATCATTCAAAATACATCCTGAAAAGGCACGTAAAATTTTTCCAGTTCCAGAAATGTACTTTTGTAGATTGACAAGATTTAAATCAAATACTATTAATAGAGATGTCTGCTATCAATCAAGATGGAGATTAAAGAACTGACTTATCATGGGGCGCCTGGGTGGCTCAGTGGGTTAAAGCCTCTGCTTTCGGCTCAGGTCATGATCCCAGGGTCCTGGGATCGAGCCCCGCATCGGGCTCTCTGCTGAGCGGGGAGCCTGCTTTCCCCCTCTCTCTCTGCCTGCCTCTCTGCCTACTTGTGATCTCTGTGTGTCAAATAAATAAGTAAAAAAAATAATAATAATAAAATTTAAAAAAAAAAAAAAGAACTGACTTATCTTCCCACCTAAAACTACAACAAACAGGCAAAATATACGGAAAAAAATTGTAAGATGTTGAACATCAAGCAATAGAAGATAGGGATTACTGAGAGAGGGAAAAATAAATGAGGAAAGTCCTATAATACTCCAGCTAACTGACTGGAGAGTTTCCAAGATGCAGCCCATGGAGGAAGAATCCAAGAGAAACTTAGAGATATATCTGAGTTGAAGAAATAGAATTCCAGAGTCCAGGAAAAACAAGACTGCTAGAGTTTGTGGGACAGAATACCAGAGAGAAAACAGCTGCACAGATGGATAACTAAAGAAATCTGAAGAAGATTCCACTTGAAGTTTTAGGGTAATACTGGTCACCACACGTGTGAGGAAACTACCCGAGACTGAAGAAAGAAGGATAACTCAAAAAAGAAGAGAGAATAACCTTTGGAGTTCACACAGATCAGAAAGCGTAACTATTCCCACTATTGGAAGTGGAAAATCACCCAATTTGTAAGATATCAGGTAGAGTGTCCAGAAGGTATTACCTCAATATGGAGACAATATTAGATGCCAGCTAAATGCTACTCTGATCTTGCCTAACAAGGCTTGGAAGCAAACCTAGAAAGTCAAACTTTTTGTTATTTAACTGCATCCTTAAACAAAGCTCAAGAATAGTTACATGATTTCAAAAATATCCGTCACTAAACAAGGCAAAATCACAATGTCTGACATCTAATCAAAAATTACCAAGCAGTGGTACCTGGGTGGCTTAGTCAGTTGAGCATCCATCTCCTGACTTTGGCTTTGGCTCAGGTCATGATCTCAGGGTCGTGGGATGGAGCCCTGTGTCCAGGTCCACACTCAGCAGGGAGTCTTCTTGAAACTCCACACAAACACACATCCCACATCCCTCCTGCTTGTGTTCTCTCTCACTCTCCCTCTTCCCCTCTTTCTCTAAAACAAATAAATAAATCTTAACCAAAAAAAAAAAAAAAAAAAAGGTATACAAAGAGGTAGGAAAGTATGACCCATAATAAATTGAGCAAAACTAACCTAGAAATGACACCACTGGTAGAATTAGCAGACAAAGATGTTAAAATGTTTATTATAATTCTGGTCTGTGTTTTCAAAAAGCTAGATGAAAAATTGAACATGCTAAATGCAGACATGTAAGAATTTTTTTTAGTAACAAAATCAAACTTCTAGAAATGAAAAAATATAAATAGGACTAAGACAAAAAATACCTTGGATGGAATTAACAACAGATTAGACATCACAGAAGAAGAAAAAGAAAACGAGTGATTAAAAAAAAATCCTTTCAAAGAAAAAAATGAGTGGCACTCATTTTTAGTTCTCATAAATAAATTGCTTAAAACCAGTGTTAAAGAAAAAAAAATCTTAAAAGCAGCCAGGGTAAAAAGAAACATTATGGTAAGAATGAGAGTAGACCTCTCTTTGGAAACAGGGCAAGTCAGAAGAACAGCATATTTAAAGTACTGAAAGAAACAAAAATGTCAATTTTGAATTCCCTACCAAAAAATAAAGTCAAAATAAAGACTTTTCAGATATATAACACCTGAAAGAATTCATCTCCAGAAGACCTGCTCTACATGAAATATTTAAGGAAGTCATTCAGGCAGAAGGAAAATCAGGTGAAAATCTAGATCTACACAAAGGAATGAAGAATGACAGAAATGGGAAATATGTGGATAAATATAAAGAATCTTTGTTCTTAGTTCTTAAATACCTTTAAAAGAGTGACTTATTAAAGCAGAAATAATAACAATGTTTTGGGGGGTTCATAATATATATGGAAGTAAAATTGTATAATAATAATGTAATTATCCAAAGGCCAGGATGTGGGAAATGGAATTATAATGTTGTAAGGTCTTCTATACACATGAAATGTTATGTCATTTGAAGGTAGAATAAGGGAAGTTAAAGATGTATACTATAAACTATAAACTTAAAATGAAGAACAAATAATTAGAGCTATTACACTAGCCAACAGAGGAGTAAAAAGGCAATATTAAAAGCAATCCAGAAGAAGGCAGAAAAGAACAAAAAAAATGGAACAAAAGGAAAACAAATAGAAAGATACTTGATTTTAAGCCACTCATATCAATAATCACATTAAATATAAATGGTTTAAAGACCCCAATTAAAAAGCAGAAGTATTCAGAGTGGATTAAAAGAAACAAAACCCAACTATATGACCACTATAAGAAACCCACTTTAAAAATAAGAACACAATAGGCTAAAAGAATGGAAAAAGATACACTATGCTAACGCTAGTCAAGTATTATTAACAGCCTAACTGGAACTTCTTTAAAGAGGCCCTTGTTATTTGCATATGTGAAAGCATAACATCTTGGATGTTTAAAAAAAAAAAAAATCTGTAATTGCCTTTTAAAATGGTAATTATACAATCATGCACACTAGTTTCCCGGGAGTTAAAAGAATGGCAGCTCTGAAAATAGGAAATGATAATGTCTTTCTTTGTATTTTATTTCTTTTCTTTTGGCTATTTTTCTGTTGACTGAACAGTAAAAGAAAACAGCAACATAATCTGGAGCTCCTTTTGCTCAGTGCACCAGTCGCATTATTGATCTGGTATCATGGTGTATATAAAGCAATGTTTGCTTCAGTGACTCCAAGCTGTATTCCAAATAAAAGGCTGTATGTATAAAGACAGATTCCTACAAAGGTAAATTTAAGAGAAAATAATTTTTTTAAGCTCATTCTATTTTCCTTCCCACTCCATTTCTCTCATAAAGAACTATCATCTAACCAAATTATATTATTTTATCATGCTAGAATATTGAATATTGCTTAGCTTATTCAAAGATTTTTGTCAAGTTATGTTTTGAGGAAATTCAGTCTGTGCATGGGTGAAGTGTCAAAAGAAAAACTAAATGCATAAATATTCAGTACCTATGGTTCATATAGATACAGTTTATTTCTTCCTATTTTGTGATCCAAGGTTAATAGTTCCTTCTAAAACTGAATAAATGGGGAGTGAAGGTAAGAGTAGGATATGAAACAGTAGCAGCAGCTGGATATAGCCCAGGTTAGGGGCACAGTTGGAATGGAAGCTTGAGATCCCTGTGTGTCTGAATTTGGATGAGACTGAATAGGGAGATGAATTCCAGCATCTGGGATTTAGATGCAAATAATAAGAAACGGTAAAGAGAGAATGGTTGTCCATTAAGTAAATTCATACTGTTATTAACTCTAGCTACTACAGTCAGACAAAGGAGGATGCTAAATTTTAGTGGAGGGTTTGGAGGCAATGTGCAAGTGAATAAATTTGAATAGAAGATCAGTGAGCGGCAGTTTGTCAACCTCATGAACTGTATAAACATAATCTCACTCATATCCAGTGTAGGCTAAAGAGTTTTAGTTTCTTTCTAGGCCTGATTGGTTATGACCCAGCAATTACTTATCTTGACTCCCAACCTGAGACGAATATTGCACAAGTAACTTGCCGTTATGAGCATCCAGACCAGGAGACCAAGAGAAAGCCCACCACCAACAAGAACACATTCAGGGGAACATTAGTTAAAAACAAACTTTGAAAATCTCCTTTGAGGACCCCCCCTTCCAAATGTATTACCAACATTAGCAGGTACAGCTAACTCATGTTTGTCCATATGTAATACAGGCAGCTTGTCAATTTTCAAAAAAAGACTACAGTGAATGCAGTGGCCCTATGTTAGTAGAGTAAGACATAATTAAATCATCTGAACATTCAAGATGAACACTTTGCAGCCTTGCAGCCCAGTGATTCTGTATGAGTTTGAGAGGAATGTGCATGATTGATAGAAATTTTTGATTGTTTGAAATTCCACTAAATGAGACATGGCATTATTATTACTCCCATGTTGAAAATATAGAGGAAACCTAGATGCTAGAAAGCCAATTTATCACAGGAGCCTGGGAACACCCTTTATTCTTCCACAGACAAAAATACCAGCTTTGAAAAATAGCAGAACCAACTCTTATTCCTTCATTTTGATCTTCAATGCCATATAATCTGTTGTGTGACCAGCCTTGACTCAGTAGTGGAACTAAAAGTAACTTAAGAATTATGGAAACATCTAGGCTCAATCGTTGCCTATGGATTGAGAACAGGTGAGTAAGGGAAGAAACCCATTGTCTGTTCAATTGTCAAATGAAATTCATTATCTGCCTCTGGGTTTCTTAAATGCCATTTAATTGTATTTGACTCTATTGATGGAAATATTGTCCACCCAGTCGTCACCAAATTCCTCCTGCCAGAACCTCTCAGAAAGAAACAGCTTAAACCTAAACACTCCTCTACCCTCTTTAATAAACACAATTCAGTCCCTCAAAAGTCGAAAAGACTATATGAGAGGATTCAGACATTCAATTCCAAATTGAATTCATGTCTTCCCTAGTTGTCAAAACAAACCTTCTGAAACTTTTTAAATTAAGGTATATTTGCTCAGGTATTTTGTTAAATCCATCACTCTTGTCGATAATGTATTCACTTAAAATATTTTCTGAACACAGTTCTGAGGGAGATCAAATGTGCAGTAGAATCAGTAAATATTAATATTTACTAAGTTAAAGGAACACCTAGTAGGCTGAAAAGTCAAGTGAAAGAGACAGAAAAATTGATCCTCTGTTGTCTTCTTGGCAATTCCATTACAGGCAGAATCCCTGTATTTGCTTTTCCTGAATTCATTATTTTATACTCCCCATTTTCAAATATATTCTGGATCTCTAATATGAAGAAGTACACCCATTAAAATCAAAGCAAATGAAAAAAAAAACTTTTAAATCTTATTGTTGATGACATTAAAACCTAAGAATATGACTTTACCATTATGTCATGTTTAGATTTGCTATCGGTCCAGCTAGAGATCATCAAGGATAATGATTTTCAATTCTTAAAATTAGGGATGCTTACAAGGCAAGTGTGGGGAAAGTGTAGTAAAAGGAAAAGTGGGATAACCTATGTTTGGGGCACGAAGAGGAGACACCAGGGTGAGAAAAAGCCAGGAAGAACAAAAGCAGTTCAGAAGGGTAATCACTTTCATTTTGGAGCATCGCGCTAACAACTGTACTTTCATCATCTTTAAGCCTTATATCAACCCGTAAGGCAAATACCATAATCCCCATTTTATTAATGAGAAAATAGAGGCTCGGGCAATTTAGATAAGGACCAAGGTCAATACTTGTGCCAGAGTCATGTTTAAACAAGAGCCCGTCTAATACCAAAGCCCAAATTTGTCTCAGTAAGCCACAGACAGAGACACCCTGAACACCTCAAATGATCATTTATAGAGATTAAATAGATCATGGAAAGCCACTGGAAGTTCCAAACAAAGGAGTGCTAACATCAGATCTATGCTTGTGGAAGATCCTTCTGACAGAAAGAAGTGACTGAAGGGAAGCCCGGTTACAAAATCTCTTAAGAGAAAGGGGTCATGAGGTGCTAGATGAGGTCATGAGAGCATGCAAGAAAAGGCAAGGGCAGGTGGAACGTGAGGCATGCAGGGGAAAGAGGCAGCAAAACGTGGAAACTCATTAGTCGGAAATCATCTCTGCAGATCTGGCTCCCACAGCCTGCACCTGAGATATGTCAGATCCTTCTGCCGGTCCAGGCAGATTCCTTGACATCTCCTCTTAATAACAAAAATAGGTGTTATTAGGTGTTTACTGTATGTCACGTCTCTGAGAAGCCTTATAAATGTATCATCTCACTTAATCCTCAGAGCTGGAAATAGGCATCATCATCAGTACATTTACAGATAAAGAAACTGAGGCTCCTGGTTAAATTGTTAACAATACCCTCACCATCTTTCATCCTAGAGTGTGATTTTACTCCTAATTATTACTCCTAAAGCTAAATGCCTGCCCGCCCACGCAGACTCCAGTCCCCATTAACAATATTGTATCAGAGCCTTATGTTAACTATAGAGCTGGGCTTCTACTCTGGAAATTGATCCAAATCTTTCAAATTCCTTCAGTACTTATTCAAAAGTTCAGTCAAGAGGTCCAAAATTGAAGAATTGGCCAGTTCAGGTGTATCAGGCTCCCTAATGATGGAAATGCTTTTCCCTGTAAACCAACAGAAGAAGAGGAGGAAGAAGAGGAAGAAGAGGAGATATCAACTTCATTTCTTTTTTTTTAAGGTTTTATTTATTTATTTGACAGAGAAATACCAGAAGTAGGCAGAGAGGCAGGCAAAGAGAGGGGGGGAAGCAGGCTCCCCGCTGAGCAGAGAGCACAATGCGGGGCTCGATCCCAGGACCCTGAGATCATGACCCGAGCCGAAGGCAGAGGCTTAACCCACTGAGCCACCCAGGCACCCCTCAACTTCATTTCTACAAAGTCAAAAATGTAGGGGTGCCAGAACGAGGCCCCGGGCCACCTGAGCTACTCCTCTCGGGAGGGATCTCCTCTCCATTTCCCGTGTACTTTGGCTGGAGCATGATGGAGAGACCATCTGAGCCCCCTGAGAAAATAAATGACAAAAGTAAGATATAAACTGTTGAGGGCAAGGACAATATTTTTAGATTCCTGCAGTATTTTTTCATCCTGGAGTGTGATTTTCCTCCTAATTATAATAAAATCTAAATACCCTACAGCCTGTGCAGAGTCAACCTCATATTTATCAACTCTACACTACACAGGTAATTTGCTAAGCACTATGAAGAACACAAAGAGATTTGCAAATCTGTGGAATGTGGCCCCTGCCTCCAATAAGCTTACTCTTATATAGGACATAAGATGTATAGACAATGCTCAGAGAGTAACATCAAACCCTTTAAGGCAAAGGCCATGAGCTAAATCAGGATCTACCAGTTCAGTCAAAAGGTGCCATCGTCAGATGGTCTTCTGTGCACATCTCACTTCCCGTTTGCTCTCATAATCTGAAAAAGCACTACCTTGGGAGAATGTGTTCACGATGTGACACTGCATATGTTTGCATTCTCCAGAATAAACATCACAGTTCCTTCAACAATTCTTTACATAACATGGCTTAATGACACATTAGGGCACTTGAGAAATTTAGGGGCTGGCCAGCAAACAAGGTGCTCAACATGTAAAAAATAATAATTCAAACAAAACAAAAAACGCATGATCCTTGCTCCCAAGACATTCCCAGTGGCCTTGGGCAGAAAGACAGGAAAAGAAATGGGTGCTTCTAGGAGATGTGGGCTCCCTGAGACAGCACAGTGCTGAGGGCCCCCAGAGCGAGGAGTGAAGCTTAGGATCACTTTTCACCCGACGAGTTTGTCCGTGACCCTCTCTGAATGTGAGACAACAAAGAAAAGACAGCATCCGAGGTCACCTCGAGAAGGACACACTAGCCTAAAGTTCCTTTTCTCTGTCATCTGAGCTCTGAAGATTTAATAGGAGTTGAGCAGGCAGAAATGGCCAGGTCGAGGAGCAGGAGTTCCTGGTGAAAGAAACAGCAGGAACCAATCCTGCCCCACCTGTTCTGGGTTCATCTCTAGCTTCCGAGTAGCCAGCCTCAAGGGCGGTGGTTTCTTTAGCTCTCTTTCACTTCTCCACCCTCTGATGAAACTCACGCCCTCCCACACAGGCTATCTGTCCTCAGCGTGGCCCCATGACCTGCAGGTTACACGTCTCTACCCTTGCATTTCTCATATTTCTTTCTTTCTTTTTTAAGGGTAGCACTATTTTTAATGCCAAAGACTGGAAACAATCCAAATAAATGTTCAACAGCAAAATGGGCAAATAACTCAATACAACCCATACAACTCAATGCCACACAATGACAAGAATAGACAAACTCCAACAAGCTGCTGCAGCGTGGGTGAATCTCATAAACATAACATTGAGCACGTAAAGACAGACACAAGAGAGGCCATACTATATGATTTCATTTACATAAAATTCCAAAAATAGGCAAAACTAATCTATGATGATAGAAGTCTTTTTTTAACTAACACAGAATGTATTATTTGTTTCGGGGGTACACATCTGTGAGCCATCAGTCTTACACAATTCACAGCACTCAGCATAGCCCATACCCTCCCCAATGTCCATCCCCCAGCTGCCCTATCCCTATCCCCTCCCCTCCAGCAACCCTCAGTTTGTTTCCTGAGATTAAGAGTCTTTTAGGGTCTGTCTCCCTCTCTGGTTTCATCTTGTTTCGTTTTTTCCTCCCTTCCCCTATGATCCTCTGTCTTGTTTCTTCAATTCCTCATATCAGTAAGATCATACAATAATTGTCTTTCTTTGATTGATTTATTTCCTTAACATAATAATGTTATTCCTTGTCTTCTTATACTTGCTTGAAATTTTGCTTCCCTTCCCTTTGACTGCTCCTTAATTGCTTACAAGACTCATTGCTACTATTTCTCTATCATGTCAGTATTGTTGTTTTCAGTATTTCTGACTCCTTCCTTCCTTAATTCCAGGTAGCATCCCACATTAACCTCACAGTCTTACCTCAACTCTTGGGGCTGTATCACAGGCCCCTTCTCGGGCTTCAGACCCACATATCCAACTGCCAATTGGCCATCAATAGGTATCTTCCCAAGGAACCTCAAGTGGAACATGTTTCTCAAATCTACTCCCCCTCAATTTCCTCTCTCATCAAATTATTATCCTCCAGGTCAAAATGGTAAGAGTCTGGAAATCAAATCTTTTATGCCACTATGTTTTCCCACATGCTCTTCCCATATGCTTTTCCCTCTACATGGCAACTATCCCTCTCCCTCTGTCTCTACCTGGTTCATTATCATTATCCATCGAGAATATACCAAAGGGGTAACTTCTTCTCTGACCCGCCCTCCCCCCACTCTTTTGGCACTATGGTACTTTGTTGCTGGCTTATGTGTCGGTTGTCCTGATGTTTTCCTTCCCTTCCCTTCCCTCCCCTCCCTTCCCCTCCCCTCCCCTTCCTTTCCTTCCCATTCTTTTCCTTTCCTTTCCTTTCCAACAAATGATATGCATCAATTTATGCCTAGCGCAGTACAAGGTTTTCAATAAACACCCACAGAGAGCGTGACTAAACAAACATGCTATTCTTCATCAACACGGTTTTCAGGCTCTTGCTTTCCCTTGCTTGTACCCCACTAAATATTCTGTAATCTCCTCATGAAAATATGGTGCCAAGGATCAAACACCATATCACAGAGATAGTCCAACCAGTGGCATCAACTGACCTTTTGGGAGTCAGTATTTAGGAACCACAACACAAGCCTTACATTTAACTAACTGTCCAATAAAATCCCAGGTTTTGATTTGGTTTGGTTTGTATCTTTGGTTAATAAATTTATGAAAGCTATTCTTTTCACTCTCCTGTTTATTACCTTTTTCTTTTCTTTTTAAGTTTGATACTTTCATTTCGTTCCATTAGTAAACCTTCCTCTTTCAGACCCGTAATGCTATCTTGGATTCTGAATCTGTCATTCACTCAGGTATTCCTAATCTCAGCTTGAGACACTGGCGTATTGGATAAGCACTTATTTTATGTATTAATCCTAGTTGTTAGAAAAGCAAAAACCAAACCAAAACAAAACCTAGGAACAGAATCTTGAAGGATGTCACTGAACAACTGCCTCCAGGCTGATACCAACCCACGAATCTTTCTTCTTGGCGTAAAACTCTGTAATCTCGTGGTTACGGCCCACTCGCAGGAGGTATCCTGAAACGCCCTAGAAAATGGTTCGCCTGAGCATTTCTCTTATCTAAGTTCCTCAGCTCTATCAAATGGTACTCAGGGCCAGTTTAGCATCACATGTTTGGGGCGAACTCACACACCTTTCCACACGTTCGCCTCTGACGTGGTTTGGCAATTAGCACCAAGTTTCTGCTGGCGACTTGAGAGCCCACATCTTCCCACTTTCTAAAAGTCAGCACATTTTTGCTCATCTGGAACCCTTCCTCCAAGGTCCCCCACAGTGTGTTTCATGATCATTTCTTCAAGATCTCTCAGCATGGTGGAACGTGGTTCCTCCAGGCCAAAAGCTTAAAATTCATTTACCATGAATAGAGATCCTCTCACAATCTCTTCAGTTCCCTCTTTCCCAGCACTTCCTACCCTTCTTACTTTCAAAACCAATTACCTTTATAGAAAGGAGAGGAAAAAATTCAGAATTGTGTAGTGGTGCTTTCTTTTTGGCCATCAGATCAACATTACACCATTTGCCCCCTGGCACTGTGACTACCTGACTACGCTGTCCTTGCTCCAGGCAAAGCAGAACAGTCTGTCAGTGTGTGTGTCTGGATTAACTAAACGTTTTGGTTCAGGCTGCATTGGAGCAGCTTTCTCATTTGGACCTGTTCTATAAACTTTATTTAGAATCGTTCTATGTCTTTCTGAAATCCAGTTTTCCTAACACTGCGTTTTCAGTTTTTTAACATTCTTTTTTTTTTTTTCACTTGTTGGTTTAATTAACCTTCCTTCCGTCTTTTGTATTGTCCTTTAGGAAGGCTCTATCCTATGCTCCTTTCCAGTTCTGTTAGTCACTATTTCTGTAACTCCAGCATGTTTCATTCACACTTTCTTCTAAGCCTAAAATGGTAATCTATCGAACATGCATCAGGCCCCTTCCTCCACCCATCTTCCCAGCTGCTACAAATTTCACTTTTTGTTAACTATTAGCACATGCTAGGAATCTGCTCTTACACAAGCTCTGCAGAATTTCTTACCCTGCTCAGGCAGATTCCTGACCTGAGAATTTAGAGAAAATCATGTTCTAAACAACTTGTTCTGGGTCATTATCCTTCACCGACACTTAGATCCCCTCCTTGACCCCAAGCCATAGTCCATATCTATAAGCTCTCTGTAGCTTACCTGCTACCAAACATCATGTACTTTTCATCTTGAGGTGAAAGGTAGATGACTCTTGTTCACAGCAGAGCAAAAGACATTTTCTTGATTCCCCCCAAAGAAAGCGAATGTACATACCTTCCCTTGTATCTCAGATGTCATCTGGGGCCAACCAGCCCCACGGACAAAAGTAAAATAGATAAACTAGGCTCAAGCCTACATTCCTTCTCCAGAGGAACCTCCCCATGATGACTGTCAAGTCTCAGAACATTTCACAGCAACCCCTTGTACCACATTTTTTACTTGTACAGCATTCGGTTTATGGATAACCTGACCAATCTGTACCATGGTTAACTTTTCTCGATTTTTGCTGAAAACAAACCATGTTTATGTGAGACAATTGTACCTTTCTTACATCTAGCCCCAGGATGAAGTCACCTAAAAGAGAGAGTGGAAGACAAGAGAAGGCAGGAGGCCTGGAGCCTGAGGTACTGTGTCTGAGGCCTGCCCAGCCTCCAGACTATCGCTAGGTGATGTTACGTCTTCTCGTCTTCTCATTATGTGGGCCAGTTAACTTTGCCTGTAACTATAAGGGATACGTTCCTCAACTCCTCTTTATCTCTGTTGCACGTTGCCCACATCCCATGCGTTACCCCAGCCCATAACACAATACAATGTATTAGGCTTAAGATTCCAAGCCACACACACCTCATATAATACCAAGTCTCCAGAACTGGATTTAAGGACGGGTCTTCAGCTGCCCGATTACAGATTATCTCTTTCTGTCAAGTGCTTCCGTAAATGAATGTTCACATTTATTACATGTTTTGGTTGTTTGTTTTGCTTTGCTTTTCCTAACTTCCTTCTTAGAAAGTGATTTTCACTTCAATCTTGAAGGTAGCACGCGGTTGCCTCCATTTACCACCCACAAGGGGTTGAACTAAATGTTCCTTAAGGTCCTTTCCAGCAGTAAAATTTATGGCTGTATGTAAGAACCAGTTTCACTATCTGCCAGAGATTACACATAAATGCTTTTCTTTTATCTGAGCTTATGTCAGGTGGGACATCCTCTAAATCTAAAAGCAAAACCATTTTATTTAGAATCCTTTTAGAACAAATAGAAAGAAAAAAAAGTACCTGAATATGTTTTCTTTTGCTCTAAGAATGGAGAAATGGCAGTGTCTGTGCCCTTAAATATATAATTTTTACTGCTGGGGAAATTATTTCACACTGTTGATTTCCTACAAAAATAAGATTGTAATAAGCATTCAGAGCAACAGACGCGATGGTGAATATTAAGAGTGAAATAATAACCTCTCAAATGACTCAAGATCTTGTTTCGTTCACCTTCCCCTAAACCTCGTATCTTTGACGGGGCCTGAATCCCACTGATAAAGTGGATCAATAATGCAACACCTGATTGAAGGAAGGAAATTTGGAAATACCTTGTTTCACACCCAGAAACATTTGCGGCTGCAGAACCCAACAGCACTATGCGTGTTCTTTCAAGTGCGTGGCTTTTTAAGTCCAGGGGAGAAGGGGAAAACAGGGGTAGTGTGTGCGTCTCTCCCTCGTTTCTAACTGTCACCGAGGCAGAGGCTGCTGAGCCGCTGAGGCTGATGCCGGCTGACAGTGGCAGCATATTGCTTGCTGAACTGTGATGATACAATTCAGGGAGAACCTCTGCAGCCCTCATTATCTGCTGCTGTACTCGCTCGATGCCACCCCTGCTCCCTTCAGAATCAGGGGGAATTATTCAATATAATTTGACTAATTATGGCTTGGTATAAAAGTTCATGGGTGCAGAACCGGTGCCCCAAAGGAAGAACAACATGAGGTAAAGATTGGAAGGCTTTTATGGTGGTGCTTGAAGATAATTATAGGTATAGAAACCAATTCCAGAGAGAGAAAAAATTCAGCCAAGCCCAGACTGTTTTCATAATGCAGCATAGCTCCCTCTCAACGTGAAACATTAACCAGTTTTCCCAGAGGGGGAGAAATTCTCCGTGTCGGTCTCCTGGACTAAGAGACTCTGACTTAGGGCACCAGGCAGCAAGCAGGAACTCAGAAGCCTCAAGTGCTGGTTACAATTTTCCATCCTTTTGCCAAAGCAGCCGGGAGGCAGCATAACTTACCATGTATGTTGCATTTTGCAAAGATGATGTTACCCTGCAAATTGATTCACAATATAACAGCATAGAACCAAAAGTAGGTATTGTGCATAATGGTCCTAACCGGTCCTAACCGGTGGTCCTAACTCACCGACATGCGCTGGAACCTTTAATGTGCAATCAGTTAATATCTGAGAATTTAGTCCTCTGCTTTAGAATATGATGACCCAAAATAATTACATTAATAAGCACTCTGAAGCAGAGTCACTTTAATTCTGCAAAAAGGATTATGAGTACATTTTAGATGGTCTTGTTAATGGGGTGGGAGTGGGCAATAAAACTCCTTGAGAGCACTTGTCATTCTTTGGCAGTAACAGACTCTAGGTGTCTTTGCCATCGAAGATTTCTCTGATTTTCCTGGATTCAGAGGAACAGCCCTGGTTCTGAGTAGCTATTACCTGGATGCATCATTGTGAGATCCACTCCAAAAATAGCCTTGGAACAGCTGTTCAAATCTGTGGCAACGGAACAGAAAAATAAGATTCCAGGCAGAAGAGTGTATATAAGAGTGTTTCCTAAAATGGAAGACAGGTATTCACAATAGCTTTAACTAAGGTAAAAGATGGTTTTTAGTAGTAAATGGATGTAAGACAAGGACCTGAATACCAGTGAATCATAGAAGGAAAAAACTATTCTCTTTTTCAATCCATCAACCCATTTTACTTAACAAAGAACAGAGTCTTGGTTTGGTGCTTCTCTTTCTTTCCTACTTCTTTAAAACTCACTAATCTCTCATTTTATCAAAAAGATAGCAGCCATCAGATACCAACTTGTAATTTAATAATTCTGGTCTATCTTCATTGTATGTACTTTCACCATGGCTTTGCGTCTATGACCGCTATGATTATTGTTCTGTTAGTGATAGTAATATAAAGTTTCTCCTTAAAAATATATTTAATTTTTTTAGAATAGAGTTCCATCTGGGGGGATAAAAACTGTTCTGTGGAAAATAGCACAGGTGGTATATGGGTTTGGCAAAGACAGTGAAAGTGGTAGATGATAAGTGAAGTCTGGAAACACACCAATGCCCACTGGCCTCTGTCTACGAGACCCCCATAGCTTCCCTGCTCCCCACCACTGTGACAACCAAAAATGTCTCCAGACATTTCCAAATGTCACCAGTGGAGACTGGGGTGGGGCAGACTCACTCTGCGCCGGAAATCACTCATTTAGAGCAATATGGTCTCTGAGTAATTGTTTTAGAAGGCAGACAGGGAATCGTGTCAGGCTTTGTGAAAGTGACAATGTGAAGAAGTCTAGGGGTGAAAGCCCAACCATAAAATGGTACTTTAAATCGGAGAATGTTGAGTGGATACATTTTAATAAAGGCCCAGATTCCCTCTGAGGGCTTCTCCTATCCACGGTTCATTCAAATATATTAACATCAGTCATTCTACTTCTAATAAAGGATTGCAGATATGAATCCCAGAAACAAGGCTGCTGATGGTCCTTGCCTTTGTAATTCATTCATCCGTCCAACCAGACAGGAGAAAGGTTTGTGAACCTTCAGGGTAAAAAACACAAGCCCAAGCCTGCCAATCTGGCATGCCTCAGTGGGCTGGACTGGCCTGGCTTTTTTATGAGGTGTTTGGCAGCCCAAGTATTTAATTTCATTGTTTTATTTTATGTTTTGGGTACACACACCCAGAGGCCTTTGGACAATTGCCTCTTTTTTAATAAAGCTAATATATGCCCATAGGAAATTTACCTATATCTAAACTGACATAACAAAGCTGATACTTCAGAAGGGTCAGGCATGAGAGATTCCAGCAATTTCTATAAACAGAGGAAGCTGGCATGAATTTGGACTGCCTGGAGTTATTACTCACGCACTGGCGGTCTTCCAGGCTGTTCATAATTTTAAATAAATTCTGATCCTGGTGATGTATATTTATTGATCAAGTTTTCAGAAAGTCATCACCATTTACTCTTTGACTACATATTGATCTGAAATCTCTACAGTTCCTGAGAGAGGTCTGCCATCACATTAGCTATTATCTACACCACAATTCATGCCTCTGTTTGAATCAAGCCTGTGGAAGCAACTCATTCTGTTCCACTTATTGTGAAATGATACCTGGAGAGCAGCTGGAAAACGGGATTCTTAGGTTCTGTATCTCAATTCGTCATTAATTATCTTTGGTTATTTCATTTCTGAGATTCCCAGTTTCTCCTTAATATTAAAAAAGGAAATGGCATTCCATATGGATAAGGAACTCTTGGGTTTTTGATTTCAAATTCCTGTTCAAAAACATGCCACCTTCTCATTTGAGGACCTGCTGCATCTCAGTTGGAACTCTGACCACCCAAATCCTCAGAAAAGATTGACCGGCCAGCAGCTAGTTTCACAAGGGTCTGAGAGATGAAGATTCTGCTGGTCACACGCCTACTGATCACTGGCCCTCTGCCTTTCCAACAATGGGCTACATTACATTTGACTGCTGTTCCAACCCTCGCTGCTCAAATCTCACTGTCCTCTCATTTTCTCCACCCTCAAACTCTATCATTCTTTATATTTTCTTTAACGTCAGCTCTTTATAGTCTGTAGGTAGAATATTGCCCCTTCACCAAATACGTCCGTGTCCTAAGTCCCAGAACCTATGATATATTACATTACATGGTAAAATGACAAAATGGAATGAACATTGCTAATCAGCTGAACTTAATCTAAAGGCATTATATAGGTTATGTAGGTAAGACCAATGTAAATACAAGGATCCTTTAAATGTGGAAGAGGTAGGTGGAAGACTTTGTGTCTACGTGATATAAAGTGAGAAAGAATTGATCAGCCATTGTCTTTGAAAATGGAAGGAGACCACAAGTCCAGAAAGCTAGAAAAGGCAAAGAAATAGATGTTCCCCTAGAGCCTCCACAAAGGAATACAGCCCTGCCAACACCTTGACTGTAGCCCAACGAGACCCATGTTATTCTTCTAACCTACCTGTCTAGAAGATAAGAAATTTATGTTGTTTTAAGCCACTAAATTTGTGGTAATTTGGTATAGTAGCTCTAGGAAATGATATAGAGATGTGACTCCCGAAAAGGGCAAGTAACCACATAGACCATAAAGAATGATTTGTGAAAGCTCTCTGATTCTCTAGCAGCTACAGATGTTAAGAAAAGATGAACGGGAATGACAGCAGCAACAACTCTTCCAGGACCTGGAGTCTACCCTGTCCTAGGATGTCTCCACCTTGCAGATCTACTTCCTGTTCACACTCTGTTTTAGCTGAAGTCTAAGTCCCTCTGCTCCCCAAACCTCCGGCATCAACCACTCCCACCCTTCAACCCAAGAAAAAAGAAATACATTTCTAGAATGCCCAGTAATACCTAGTAGACATTTAACATTTTTTTTTTTACTGTAAACTCTCCCATTTGTGATGTTTCTCCATATATTCCTATCTCCTGTATCTTTCTACCATTAGTAACAAAGTTCTATAGTAATATGTTTGGGAATCTTTGGAAGTTATGCAATACCAATAGTCCTGGGTAGTCTAGCAATTTTATTCAGTCAGTCCCTCACCAAATGTTGAATGTATACATGGCGCTGAGTGGAAGCCGGGATGAATAAGACAACGTCCTGCTTCACACAATTTACAACCTAACATGGCACCGAATAGGAGAAACTTTCATTCACTCCACAAACGCTTCCTGAACCCACAGCTTACATCAGACTTACTTAACTACAATGTGAGACAGAAGTACAAGTTCTGTAACAGAGCCACAAACTAAAGTGACGGTAAAAAAAAAAAAAATGACAACAATGCAGGAACATAACATGTCTCAAAAACCCAGCTAACTGGTATTCAAAATACACCCAAGAGCTAGAAAGAGAGACAGAAAGAAAAGAAAGTCTCATGATTGAAAGATAGTAACAAATTCTGAACACTGAAACTCAAGTATTTTGCAGTAGAAGGGCTTCGTGTACCTTCATTCAGTGCCCACTGTCCCATATTTTATGCTCTAAAATGTGGGCTTATTTTTTATCCTGGTCCACAGGTAATTAAAAAAGGCAAGTTAGGAGACAGAAACCACTAAAGACAGTCACGCCAACAGGAAACAAAGCAATACAACTGTACATCAGCGGGAAAAGGAACAGACAAAGCCAACTTCAGCAAAGTGAGGTCAGTTACATCATAGGCTTGCCACCTGTGCCAACCAATAAACCCTAAGAACATCCCCATCATACACACCACACAGTGACTCAGTTTCCAATGATTCTGAATCTCCCAGCAAGTGTTCAAATTATGTTCTGCGTGTTTTATTTAGGAAAGCAAGGAAGTATGCAACCACTTTTACACAAACTTCATCAGAAATTGTTACAAGCTTTTATATTCTGGTGCTTTCTGGAGGACGATGTTTCACTGTTCCATGCACTGAGTACCCATAGGTCACAGACCACTGAGGAGCAATGGCAATGGGCCCATAAAAATGGAAAAAGAAGATTGTTCCAGGACTAAAATATGCTAAATACGTCACTGTGTCAGAAGCCAAGCCACAAGGACATCCAGAATATCAGTGTCTGCTATCAGAAAAATCACAGTGGAGACAAAAAAATATTTAAGTGATCACCTGGGTTGGGAGCTCATTTACAAATGTCATGTCTAAAATATAACTCTGTTGTTTAAAAAACAAACAACAAAAAAACCCTATTTAAGTTCACCACTAATGCCTGACATTTCAGGATGGTTCTTGCTCTGTTTTTATCAACCACACGCAGGGTAGCTCTGTTTTTCATAGTTTCCTATATGATTAGATGGCTGAATTTCCCTGAGAAAGTTCTAGGCGATACTCTAGAGTGTCATTTTCTAGCAAGTCAGTTAACAGAGGGCTGTCTTCAGCTCTTTGCCTTGATATAAATTTCAGTCATTATACCGGCCTACCTTTCTTGAGGAACAAATAAAGTCATAAATTATATCAGTGCATTCTGGAAAGATAAGTTGCTATGAAACCCCATAATGGAGGCATCTACCCCTATGCGCTTCAAAACAGATTAGGAATATGCACTTCTGCTGATGGTCTGGCTTCTGCCAGAAACTGCACAAATCTCAGTTTGCACAAATGAACCTTCCACATATTCTGCCTGTGCCAGAGAAATAAACAAACACCAACGGACAGGTCCAGAGTGTGTATCTAGGATCACTAATCCTCTCTATCCCCACACACAAAGAAAACATGGGCAAGCAAATGATGAATCACTAAATTCTACCTCTGAAACTAATAATACAGTGTATGTTCCTTAAATTGAATTTAAATTAAAAAATTTTTTAAACGAGCAAACTCTTTAATAATTATTTTTCCTCACTGTTGCCCCAATCTTAATTAAGAACTAGTAAGCAATAGGACAGATGGTAGAGATACTTGTGAACACAGCGTAACATATATTCTTGTCAAATCACTAAGTTGTACACCTGAAACTAATGTAATATGGTGTGTCAACTAGACCCAAATGAAAAAAAATTTAATGAGAACTAGTAAGCAATAAAAATAGCTAATATGTATAGACCCCTTATGCTGCTCCAGGCATTTTATAAGGGATATCTCATTTAATTTTCATGACATCTCTATTTTGTAAATATTATTATGCCCATTTCACAGATGAGGAAACCATGACTTGGAGGAGTTGAGTAGCTTGCTTAGGGCTACACGAGTAGAGACTGGGGGGATTATGCACCAAAATGCCAGTATTATAGCACTAGTGAATGCCAGCGTTTTGGAAGCTGGACAATAGCATGAGTTATAATTTATAAACATAGGCAACTAGCAATGATTTGAATATTTGTCTCTGTCTTTGCTATAGTATTTACATACTCTAAGAGGATTTACATGCTCTAAAGTGATTCATCTTTCAAAAGAAGACAATTTGCTGAAAGAAGGGAAACGGTGCTGAAAAAAAATGTATAATCAGAAAAACATGCTAACTAATCATTCTCAAGCTCTTTCTGTTCTCAACACTGACCTGGCTTTTTTTAAGAGGAAGCCTTTCCCATTTTTTAAAACTGTGTGCTATCTCATTGTTTATTTGTACATTTCACCCAAGGCATTGTGTCACCTCAGTTAATAACTATTAAGGGTATATGCATACCACATGCCCAAGGTAACCAACTGAAAGTCTTGTTGGAAAGAGCATGAACTGATCATTTTTCCTGTCCAAAAAAAAAAAAACTGCTTGAGTCCTAATTAATTGGAAAGGCATTATTTTTAGAAGTAAATGTTAGTGGAAACAGCACTAGCCCTAGGAATCAGAAACCCAAATTTCCGGCTAGCGTTCTATCACTCATGAGTCATCTCTCCTTAGAGAAAATGCATCATCACCTTTTTTAGACTCAGTTTCTCCCTCCACAAAATGGGAATGCTAACAATGCCCTCACTATCTCCCACATTTGTATTTTTTTTAAAGATTTTATTTATTTATTTGACGGAGAGAGACACAGGGAGCGGGAACACAAGCAGGGGGAGTGGAAGAGGGAGAGGCAGGCTTCCTGCTGAGTAGAGAGCCCAATTCGGCTCTCTATCCCAGGACCCCGGGATCATGACCTGAACTGGAGGCAGACACTTAATAACTGAGCCACCCAGGCACCCCTGTATTTTTTTTTAAGATTTAATTATTTGACAGAGAGAAAGAGAGAGAGTACAAGCAGGAGAAGTGGCAGGGAGAGGGAGAAGCAGGTTCCCAATAAGCAGAGAAACTGACATGGGGCTCCATCCCAGAACCCTGAGAGATCATGACCTGAGCCAAAGGCAGATGCTTAACTAACTAAGCCACCCAAGTGCCCCGCCCACATTTGTTATAAGAATCAAATCAATAGAACGTTATCCAAGCCTATAATACCCAATATAATGTAAGGTAGTATGATGATGATGGTATACTAAAAGATGTGTAAGAGGCAAAAATGGAATGCAAACGTGCCAAGGGATTCATAAGTAATTCCAATGAGTCTTTCCTGGGAAACTGATTACATTCATAATTGCCATAACATCTTACTCTATGGTGTCATATCTACTACCCTATCTTTCATGTGACAGCTTTTCACATGTTGAAAAAGAGTCTTCAAGTTCTCATAGGTCCTCTTCTCTTGGTTAAATGTGCAGAGTTCCCCCAATTATTCGACACGGGAGGTGATTTGTGAGAGTTTTATCTTGTCTTTCCATTCAGTTTAGTCAGTATCACACTTACAGTGAACACAACACTCCAGACATGGTTAGATTATCATAGATATTGCTGCCAACTTTGATCTAGATTACATACTTGCGTGAAATGAAAACTTTCGTTGTCTTTTGTCAGGGCAAACAAAATGTCTCAAGTGTTTTCATCATGTGTGTTTGCCCAACAATACTTGCAAAACTGTTTTTGTTTTAAATCCTAAAACCTTTTATCCTCTTGAAATATTACCTTGTTGAATCCTACCTATCTTTCCAGTCTGGTGAAATCACTTTAAATGATGATTCTCATCCATCATACTATCTCCCTCCCTCAGGTTCTGTCATCCACAGATTTGATAAGCAAAACTTCTATGTCTTAATACAAGTCACAGATAAAAAAAAAAATGTACAAGAAATATTTTAAACAAAATTTAAACAGATTTAAAGCTCTGTTAAAAAGTTTCTAAATACTGCTTTCCAGGTGAATGAGTCACTCATTAGACAAAATTCTCTGGGAATAGAACTGAACTGTCACAAATCCCCCTACTTGCATTCATGGTGTATTTCTAGAACTACACGGAACATCCACATGTCTGACAGGTTTGTCCTTTTTCATAACACAGACATCATTTCCCATGTTTAATCAATTGGATCTTCTTTATTGTTCCATGGTTTTAAAATAACTACCCAAAACAAAAGTCTACTATTACACGTGCTAGGTTTTTTAGTGGCCTGGGATGGTATCATTCATCAAAAATCAAGGTTTTAGTTTTGAGTAGTCAGAGATTATCAAACCATTTTTCTTCTACCACAGGATGCAACTGCATTTAAATATTTTTGCTCTAGTTTTCCCAGTCTAAGCATATTCTCCTTGAGAGAAAAGAGAATCTAAATAGAACTTGAACAGTCTCTCCCTCCTGCCTTTCATCTGTTTGCATCACACCATCTATAACAAGCAGGAAATTGTTGATTATTTCTTGTTTTGTTTCATAACTCCAAAAGAATCTCTTTGTTGTCTTTCACAACCTTAGCAGTTTCTTTGCCCATGATTTGTGCTTCTTTGTCATATTTTTCTCTTCCCTCCATTAAACGGTCTCCGTTAAAAATCTGTGTTCACAAAACAACTCGTACACCCATACCTTCCATACTTGGGCATTCCAAATTTCCTTTCTGGGGCCCATCCCTCTTGAACTATCTTCCTTTTTGGAGTCATCTTTCTCTTATAAAACAATTACCTGGTTAATATCATATCTAGGTTTCTTGCCATAGTAAACAATAATCTCATAGAATCATAGAATTCATAAGAATGCTTTTAATAGCAGTAGTATAAAATATTACTGTAAATGTTACTGTAAGTTATTATTGACTATAAATCTATCTACTGGCTTTTCATTTAGAAGGAGAATAGGGGCGCCTGGCTGGCTCAGTCAGAAAGCACGTGACTTGGTCTCAGGGTCGTGAGTTCAAGCCCTATGTTGGGTATAAAGATTACTAACAAAATAAATATTTTTTTTAAAAAAAGATAACACAAAAAAAAGATAACAAAAGGAGCACAAGTTTATAAACATATTAATATAGAAAGTATCAAAATTTACCTTTCATAATTACCAAATAAGCAACGTCAGCATCCATAAAGAATTCATTGATTTGAAACCACATTCACAGTGAGATAGTAATATGTTTGTCCTTTACACAGGGCTAGACTGTGTAGGGATTACAGTGGTAAATGAGACAAGAAAGATTCCTTTCCTCGTGGAGTTGATATTCTAGTGAAAAGATACGTGGTAATAAACAAATAAACCATCAAACTAAATAGATTGAGGGAAAGGATGGTGTTCTTTTAGATAAACTCGTCCGAAAAGCCCCTCTGACAAAGTGATATTTGGATTAGAGTCTGAAGGATGAGAATTATCCAGTTATAGTATGATCTGAGGAAAGAGTGATTCAGGGAAAGGACGGTCAAGGACAACATCCCGAAGACCAAAAGGAACAAGAGCCATTAGTCAAAGGAAATCTGTTTAGAGACTAAAGTAATAGTTCAACAGTCCAAAATACTAGAGAGATCTGTAACATGCCTAGAGGGGTGCCAGAGAAGGTGATAGAAAATAAAATCATGGTGAAAGAAACATTGGAGAATAAGATCACGTAAAGTAATTCATATATGCTGTACCCTTGACCTATTCGTATACATCAACTATGATAACCAGAGTGCTCGCAAATGTGTTGATCCCATATAACTCTATAGCTTCAAATATATCTTTGATAACTACACGCTTAATACCTGTTTTGCTTGATCATGTCCCATTGGATCAACACAAACACCAGTTTTCTCTGCTGCTGCTCCACAGTTGCTGAGCAGTGCTGCATACCAGGCAAAAATATTAAAACACCAAGTGTCCACAATCTCCCTCTGCCCTTCCTTCTCAAGAGAAGTCTCTGCTTGTGATGCCCAAGCCCTGGGCATTTGCTGAAATGATCAAGGTAATGAATAGAGAAGGGAGCTGGAGGAAGTCCAGAAAGATAAAATTGATTTCCACAAAATAGGCCATGGAATTATCCTCAGAAGTAAAGTAAAAAATCTAAGAGGCTCCAGGAGGCAGTGGGAAAGAAGGGACAGCAGAAAATGAGGACAAGAGCAAAGCTAGGTGGGGTTTTATAAGTGAAAAGAGAGATGGGGGTAGCAGCTGCCATAATAAGTAACATGGAAGGAAAAAAAAAAAACTGAAATTTATTTTTAGAAAATTTTACTGTATGTTATCATTTCTTCCTTCTTCTCAAGAGACCTTCAGGATAACCTGATGGCTCACTTTTCAAGATTTTATAGGATTGAGAATGATAGCCCATCTCTATTCAGATTTTACACGCATATTAGATGTTCTACCAATTCATGCATTACAACCTCAGTTGGGCCCCAACAAGCTGTTGCTTGAAAGCATTTCACTTCACTCCCAATTGATTCTCTCTTCTATCCTATAGAATGAGTCTTTCCTTTTTTACCCCCATGTTTCCAACGCCACTAATTCTTAGCCAACTATCTTGGCCACTAATTCATGGAAATAATAGATAATATCAGAACCCCTCACCTTGCAGCTCCTCCTCCTCAAAATGCTCCCATTCCTCTAGCCACCGTTCCCTCTTTCCTGTTGGCCTTAAGGAAGTACTGGGCCTACTCCCTCCCCAGCTAACCTGGTACTCTATATCACAGTCCTAGCTCTTCCTGGCTCACCCAGGATCACGTGCATCAGCCATCCCATTTTTCTTTTCCACACTGTCTCTGTGGTGCCTCTTCTCCTTGTTCTTGCCCTGCTTCTTCACAAAATAGAAGTAACTCCCTAGCCCAATGGTTCCATTTCTGAAAACGTTATCTTAGAGCAACCCTCACTCAATATACAGACCCACGGTCCAGATAGGCACCACCTCATACAACATACAGGCCCACAGTCTTAAAAAGATACCTTTTCTTTGTAGGAGTTTCTTTCCCAAAATATTCCCAAAGACCCAGGGGGTGTCTTTGAGGGACTTTTATTTGCCTCATTTTATATTTGATGATATTTGAATTTTTACATTCAGGATGTATTACTTTTTTAAGAAAAAGAGTAAGGATTTCCAAATGCCAACAATTCTTTGCCTCTATCTGATTAGTCATCCAGCGTTATGGATTCTACTTCTGAAATGATGTTCACATCTAGCCATTCCCTGCCGCTGTCCTCACTCTTGCCCATACTCAAGACCTCTCAGACGTTAACTGAGCAGCCCCAGAAGCTGACCAATTGATGAAACTTCTCGACTCTATTTCAGCACTTTGTAACTCTTCCACAAAACTCTCTCTTCTAAACTCTAATTGGATCATGTCCCAGGTAGGCTCCAGTACCTTCAGTGGCTTCCCATTTACTCCCAACTAAAGTAGGAACTTCTTACAGGTTATTTAAAGTCTTGAGTACATGACCTAAACATCTTTTTTCCAACCTTTTCATCTCCATTCATTTCCGTCTTTAAAACTTCACTTAGCCAGACCGGGCCTCACCTGTGAACATGAGTTTCTAGCACTTATACGCTTCGTTAATGCTTCTTCCTACAGTTGGCATTCCCCTCATCCTTCATCTCTTACTAAATCCAAACCCTCCTCATCCAAACCACACCCATCACCTTATGAAGATTCACTCATGCTACTCACTAGAATTAGCCATTTCTTCTTTGTACTCTAATGGTACCCTCTGCCCCCAATATTGGACTTATCACACTTTGTAACACAGTTATATATAAAGATTTATGGCCCTCAAGATAATGAGCTTTTTGAAGCCAGGGATTAATTTTACTCATGTGTACATTCTTTCTACATATATAATATGTGGCATATACTAGCTGTTGGGTAAATGTTTAAGTTTGGTAGAATAATTCATATCAGCATTGAAGTTAGTATCTGATATGAACTTAGTACTATTTTCTATTTTTATTGTTTTAGCTTTCAAGCTTTACCCAAAAGGATTAGAGTTAAAAGGCTTAGGCATATTTTTGAGCTTTGTTTTTAACTTGGGGGGGGGAATAGAGCATAATAAAATTTTGTTCTTAAAAGTGGCTCTTAAAAACTACACATTTAATATTAACAGTAAAGTTCCCTTTTGTTGAGTATCTACTATTTACCAGACACTGATTTAGCATTATACATTCATTGTATCATTTAGTCTCCTAAAGAAACCTGCACAACATAGCAATATTACTTTATACCCATTTCACATATACAGAAACTGAGTCACAGGGCATAATTAGTCCCAGACCATAGAGATCATAGAGCTATGTAGAACTATCAAGCATCAAAGCCAAATTTGTCTGATACTTGAGCTCATACTCTCTCAACTCTGCCCCATTATGTCCTTCCTCATTATCTGCTTTAGGGGAGAACTATGATGATGAGGCAAAGACTCCAAAAAGAGAATTAAACTGGTGTGGGCTGACACTAGAGGCTGTGCCCCAGAGTGTTCCAAGAAAAATGCTACATGTTAAGTAGAAATAGAGAGTAAGGGCAAGCGGAGAATTTGGACAGCCATTGTGTAACCAGACATTTGCTAGTACAAGAAAACCCATGCAAATTGCAAATTTATGGTTTGGAATCCTTGGTGTGATGAAATCTGTCCCTTCCTATCCAATGCTCCTCTGTTTAGGCCCCAACCTCCTCCCTTGTCCCTTACCTTAATAAACCTCAAAGACTGCCCTAAAAATGACATTGGAGCCTATATTCACTCTGGTAATTTTTTATCCTGATATTAAAGTGCACATTCAAATGAGGGACTGGGAAAAACTGATGTGAAATTAGTGTGATTATCTCATGAATCTCTCCAAGTGGCAACCAGCTTCCTACTGTTTTTCCATCTTTGCTTGAAAATGTTTCTGCACCATATAGGAGCTGTCTTCAAAATAACACTCTTGAGAGAATAAATAAGGAAGAAATGTTTCGAAACAAACATTTATGAAACATTTGGAAATACCTGCCCTTGTTAATTGCACTTTCATTTCTAGGTAGGTTATTTTGTCGTGTGTAAACCAAGAAGAGTTTATGCTTTATTTCATATAACTTGAGCCTAAGTTCTTGTTCCATATCCAAATCTACAGTGATTCCTTTTTCTCCCACCTCCTTTCAATTTCTCCTCAGAAATCCTTTCCTCCTTCCCCTTAAATCTCTTTTCCATAATTAAGGGGCTGTGGGGGAGGGTCTGAAGATTCAAGAACAACAAAATGCCTCCAAACACCATGCCAGATGCCAAGTATGTCTACCCTAGGACAATTACTCAACTTCTCCTTATTCATCTTCTGCCTTTATGGCCATCTATGTCTCATTAGATCATAAGCCCACAGGGAGAATTTGTGTTTTTAGGATCTATTCAGCAAGTAGTACATTACAAGTGCTGAAAAGATGGTTATCTGTAGAAATATGCAATGATGTAAAGTTGTAATAGTCATGGAGGAAAAGAACAGATCTATTTCTTGTTAAAATTATCTGCAGTTTCATGTCTAAAAGAGATAAAAGTGCTTTATTCAAAATATTAACCTCTAGAAAACCTCCCAGGATAAGAGAAGGAGCCTTGGCCAGGAGTCAGAAAACCAGGTTGCAGTCGCAATTCTTCCACCAACTCAACCCATGAAATTGGACCAGTTACTTTAGCCATTTGCAGGAACCCATGAAATAGGCACACTAACCCCTTCCTACATCCTCACAGGGATTTCTAAGCATCAAAGGAAATGAACGGTGTGAAAGTTCATTCAATAGTTTAAACCAATAATTGATTGTCATGGCTGTTGTCATTGTTAGGAGATTTGCTTTTTGGTGATTTCCGGTTCACCACGGCGAAATAGCACATGCATTTCCCTCTACTCCCTAAAATCACACCAAAGAATAATAAATGTTTAACAGATACAAATCCACAATTCACAAAGTCAAAGAAACAGCGGGGAAGGAGAAATATCCACAAAGTGTTTGGAAGATGTAAAGCTACTCAAGGAAGCAGAGTAAGGAGGAAAGCTGAGTGCCAAGTGCCTAGAGACAAAATCGATTCATACCCCCAAACTAGGAAAGGCTTGAGAACTTCAGGCATCCATTATCTCACAGAGGGGAACGCAGGGAGGGGTTCGACTCTGGGTATTAGTAGGAAGTCTGAGAAGCAGGAGCAGTTAGGCCTTTCTTCTGCATAGCGCGAAGTCCCTGTCTCCTGGTAACCGGCACAGTATAGAGAAAGAAGGAAACAGTGGGCAGAAATCAAGAGTTACTCACAAGGGCGCCTACCGCCTTTGGCTCAGGTCATGATCCCCGAGTCCCAGGATTGAGTCCCGCATCGGGCTCCCAGCTCCCTGGAGTGTCTGCTTCTCCCTCTGACCTTCTCCCCTCTCATGCTCGCTCTCTATCTCTCACATAAATAAAATCTTAAAAAAAAAAAAAAAAAAGAGTTACTCACACGCCTAAATACTGAACCCTGAGGTGCCCCTTATACTCCACGTCTGAAATTCCTGACTATCAGACATATACCATGAAGACGAACAGGAGACAGGCCCTACCTATGTTCTCAGTGATTTGGAAATACGGCAGTAAAATCCCAGGAGAACAGCTAGTACTGAGCAGGGCTGGGAATTCCTTTATGGGAACTCCTTGAAATACTAATAAATCACTTACATTTGTAACTTTAAAAATAATAATTTTTTTTAAATTTACTTTTCAAAGAAACCAGAGTATAGATTCATAAGAGTTCATATATTCTCCCCACTTTTATTTTATTAGCTAAACCAGATTAATTTAACAGATAAGAAATATAATAAAATTTATGCAGAATGGCATATGCAATTTAGAATTTTAAGGCTGAAGCAGCCCATTCAGGGCAGAATCACTCATGCTTGATGGTGTTCACTTGATAGTGTATCGCCTGTGGAAAGGGGGGGTTTAGAAATGGGGTGTCATTCTGGGGCCCATCCACTGATATTTCCTCCGTGGCCCTGGTGCCACTCACCTGGCCAACCTTGTTTACAGGCAGAGAATATGCCTAACAACTTTTCTCCCTTCCTCAGCCTCTCCTTCTTCTAATTCATTGCTACCTGAGCACTATTTCCAAAGTGAGTCTGATCAAGTCCTCCGTCTTCTCTAAATCTTTTGATGGCCCCATACAGACTTCAGAATGAAACCCAGTCCCTACTACCCAGTCCAGCCTTGTCTCCTGAGCCTGCTCACCGACTGTGCCCACTAAACAGAGAACTGCTCAGTCTCCCCTAATCTATGGGCTTCCATGCCTCCCTATCTCCCTATCTATTCCTTCTTTCTGCATTGTTCTGTCCTGTCTTCATTGGCAAAGATTCACTCCTTTGAAAAAAAAAAAAAAAACCTGGTTTAAAAATACCATCCCGTCTCAACCCAATGGGCAAATTACTTGCTCAGTATCCTCTACTCTGTTTATACCTTGTCTTGCAATTATTTGCTTCAGTGTCTGTCTCCCCTACTAGACTAGGAGTTCCACAAAATAGGGTTAGGTGCAATCATCTTTGTATTCTCAGTATAAGCAAAATGCCAGACACACAGTCCTCAAGGAAAGCTTGTGGAATGAACCAGAAAGAGTGAATTAATCTCACATTAATTTGGGCCTTAGCACACCCTACGTTTGGATGTCTATATAATGCTAATGTGAGGAAATATGATTTACATTCCACGTAGTCACAAAGCATGACAGAACTGAGGTAACTCAAATTCCTTTTCTTCATCTTCACAATGGTGTGTTATCCTTGATTCTTTCTAGCCTACTGTTTAAACGAAGGAGTATGAAGTACCACCAGGCCAGGAGGCAAAAACTACGCTCCAAGGGGGCTCAGACAGTTCCAAGCCCGAATAGACCTACTCCCCAAACCAATGCCTGCAGCTGCCTTGGCCTGTGTCAGGGCCTACCATGTAGCTGGGACTCCTCCGAATCAACTTCCATGTAGAATGCAATTTTTATTAAAAGAGAGGTGATAAAACGGTGTTCCACTGGTTGCTAGATATACATTCATAAAACTGACAGTAATCACAGCAATTTTTTAGTACTCCAACCAACCACATATTTTATTTTGGGGGAGGGGTAGTATTTTACCATGGGCATTGTTTAAAATTGCTGGGACTTGGTGACAGGAAGCACACCAACTCATAGTTGGTTTTATTACTGGTTTTAGATTCTCTATAGGCTATATATCTCTTTATCGCCGCCCCAGTGAAGATCGTAGGAAATGTCTCCTTCCTCATTCTTCCATTGTATTATGACCACTTCTCACTTCCTTCTAAGAGACAGAGCAGGTGTGGAACAGGGAGAAGCATGGCTGTCTTGGAGAGAATCGCCTGAGGAGTCAAGGATGAGTGTCCACAGCCTTCCACGTTAGGCTGGCAGCCTCGGCCTTCAGACCACAGCCATCTACCGGTGGTCCTTCCAATCCCCCAGCAAGCATGCTGGGTTTTCAAAATTAACATATATAGGCTTCTTTCAATCCCACGTCTCCTCCTCCCCTTCCCGCTCAAAGCCTACATGGGCTTTGAGCCATGGAGTTCAATAAAACAAGGAAGCTCCTCTCTGGGAGAGAAAGATTAGAATCATAAAATATATAATCATAAAATATATAATCATAAATATATATATAATCATAAAATATATATATACACACACACATATGTATATGTGTGTATATATTAGAATCATACACACATATGTATATGTGTGTATATATTAGAATCATAAAATATATATATACACACACACATATGTATATGTGTGTATATATATATTTTATGATTCTAATATACATATATACATATATGTATATTATATATGTATACATATATACATATATACATATACATATACAATATACATATATACATATATGTGTGTGTGTGTGTGTGTGTGTGTGTGTGTATACACATTGCAAAACACATGTCGCTACTTTTCTAAGTTCTCTTAGATATTATGCTTTAAGAGCTGCAGCTTGACTCTAAGCACATTACAGTCCATGTAAGAAGATCTCTGCATAGCCAGCCTCTGGTGTGGTGTCTAGTGTCTAGGAGAATCATGCCTTTTCACTGTTTTTATCATGTAATTAGCAAATCGTAGGGACGAAGAGTTCCACCTGCATCTAAAAAGAGAACAAATTCTCAAATGGGCATTGTCATAGACCACAAGTTACATTTTTATCTCTCATCCTTGTTTTTCAAAAAACTATTCCAAAAAGCATAGTAAAAGAATGGAAACCAAAGGGAGAAAAGATGTCGAATGCTTGTTGGTGCTGTACACCGTAGCCAGCCCTGATTGTATGCGTGGGCTTCTTCCTAAGCTTCTTGCTGAGAAGGACTGAGTCTTTCAGAACCACCAGAAACCGCAAACAAAACAAGGTACTCTCTAGCTATGGTGAACTGAACTAAATTGAAATGAATGAGTATTTATTTGCTGGCCTACAAACACATAAATAGCTTATTGATTTTCACCAGTTAAGTCAGTTATAGAAGAAGGATCGGAGATTTCTGATTTTTTTTGAATCAGATCAGAGAGTTCCACATGAGTATTTCAAATACTCAAATGCTCCAGATTTCTGAGTTGAAATAACACTATCTACATTTCAGAAGTAGGAAATTTAAGTAGAGCAGAGTTTTTCTTTTATCAATTATTATATCTCTTAACATTTTTCCTAAATTCCTCTCAACACTCACGCTTGATCCCCCCAGCATTGAATTATCTTTATTGCACCCAGAATCATCGGTGTTCAAGAAAAGCGTTAAACACAATTTAGAGAAGAAAAACATGACATTCTGTATTGTCTTAGTTTCAGAAAATAATTCTGTATGCATGGAGAGTTTACTATGAACTAGGGAATAATTTAACTTTATGACCCTCATATTCAGTTGTTAATTACTTTTTCCGTTGTCCTCAATATATTTCTATTGCATCAATGAGAAACTGTAGTAGTCCTCCAGTGACCAAAATTATACATATCAATTGTTATGAATATTAATTAAAAGCTCTGCGTCTTCATGGAAAACCATCCACTTCTTACTTCAAAGGCACTGAATTTCAGTGCTACACAAAATTTACTTCGGTTAATAATTTTAATCAATAAGATTATAGGTTCTTTTGTTGTTGTTCTTCTTCAACTTCTGGAAAGACAAATCTTTCTAAATGAAGTAATTGATCTACAACATTTTGTCCATAAAAGAGCCCATTTCAAAAGAAAATAAATGTTCCGTGTCTGACTTATGAAAAAATATATATTACAGAAAGAAAGCTGTTTAGGTATTGAGGCTTTTAACAACAGAGCGAGCAGAAGCTGGGAGAATCAATCAACTGTGTTTGTTGTGTGTCCAACCCTGCAGCGGTGGAGAGCATCGTGAGGGTTATGAAGAGTTTTTCTAATCTTGCACACGCGGTGCTTAGAGACCACATTCCAGGGCCTGCACGTCCACGCGCACACATACAAGCACATTTGGTAAAGCAAACATGTGGAAGGGAGGGCGCTCACTCCCATTCCTATGGGCCTTTGTTCTTCTCTCTTATTTCCTTCTCTGTCCTTTGAGAGCAGAACGGTCAACCAGAGAGTTAGATTGTGCCTGAATATTGTGCAAAACAGTCATTCTTAATCTCAGTTTTGCTACCTCCTGTAGTAAATGTAATCATTCCAACAGTATAATGAGATATACAAAAACTTACCAAGCAAAATTAAGGTCATTTTATTTAAGACATGTGGGTCAGGTGTCTTTCTCAGGAACAGGGTTTTTGTTTTTCTTTTTTTTGTGTTTAATTCAATTAGCCATTAGTACACCATTAGTTTCAAAGGTAGAGGTCAGTGATTCATCATGTGTGTATAATACCCAAAGCTCATCACATCACGTGCCCTCCTTAATGCCCATCACCCAGTTCCCCATCCCACCATTCCTCTACTCCTTCCAGCAACCCTCAGTTTGTTTCCTATAGCTAAGAGTCTCTCATGGTTTGTCTCCCTCTCTGATTTGTTCCCTTTCGGTTTTCCCTCCCTTCCCCCATGATCCTTCAGGCTGCTTCTTATATTCCACATACGAGTGAAACCATGTGCTAATTGTCTTTCTCTGACTGACCTTTTTCACTCAGCATAAGAAGAGAGGGTCTCTGTTTTAAGAATAATTGCAAACATGTTTTTTTTTTACAAGTAGAATATGATTATAATTTTGGGGGCGGTTTTTTGTTGTTTTTGTTTTTGTTTTTGTTTTTGTGTGTGTGTGTGTGAAAGAAAGGCAAAAGAAAGAAGTAAATCACTGGGCAGATAGGAGTCACCAGCAACTCTTCCACATGTTATTTCCACAAGTCTTAAAGGTGTCACCCCGAAACCAAAGGAAACAGCCTGTCCCAATGCTCCACAGGTTTCTGAATGCTCTCCCCCTGGGATCTCTTCCTGATGGGAGCCTCAACTGAGTCTCACTCGTGGCCCCAGTTTCTTCTCCCAGGACCAGGTTTCCACCCAACACTTTCCCTAAGCCCGCTACACACACCATTTACAACATAGAAGACGTCACTGAAGGTTCATGAGGTCAGAGGAGATAACACAGAAAAGCCACAAAATTCAAAAATTAATTATTTGGCTTTTCTATCCTTAAAACATTTCTCAACAGACAATAACTTGTATTGGCAGGGGTATAGAGAAGTTGGACCTTTCATGTGTTGCTGGTGGGAATGTAAAATGATACAGCCAGTCTGAATGTTAAATATAGAATTCCTACATGATCCAGCCATTCCACTCCTGCTTATAGTCCCAAGGGAAATGGAAATACACGTCCTGTTAAAGAAAAATTATTCGGACACTTGCTAAAATGATAAAGAAGACTTTATTCACTAAAATGATAAAGAAGACTTTATTCACGACTATTGCTACAGCTGTCAGGACTATCACAATGGGGAGAAAAATGGGCTCAACTCCAAATCTAGCAAGGATGTCTGGGGATTTACCATCAATGAGCAGAGTGAAGGAGTCAGTGGATGGAAAGATAGGAGGAGACATCAAAGGTAGAGGGATTCTTGCGAAACTAATTCAACAGAATTATTCTGAAGGCAGATCAAGGACTTATACATCAAAAGTGGCTTTGAGAAACTTGAGCACTTATTAGGAGGCATCAGACATCAAGGGTGGGGAGATTCTGGCCAAACTCAGCTAACAAGATTCTTGCTACCACTGGGCTATGCAAGCCTGACAAAGACAGAGCCAAGGTCATGGCCAAGTTAAGAAGAGGACTCAGAGGAGCCCAACTAAAGTCTGGTCAAGGAGAAAGTCTTTGTCAGTCCACACAAAAACTTGCACACAAATGTCTGTAGCAGCATTATTCATAATAGCAAAAAAGTAGAAACACCCAAATGCCCATGAACTGATGAAAGGATGAATAAAATATAATTTATTCATACGATGGAGTAGTATTCCACAATAAAAAAGAATGAAGTATTGATACATGCTACAACACAGGTGAACCCTGAAACACTATGCTAAGTGAAAGAAGCCAGTTACAAAAGACCACATATTGTACAATTCTGTTTCTATGAGGTATGCAGAAAAGGCAAATCCATAGAAACAAAAGCTAAATTAGTGGTTACCAGGAGCGGGGGCAGGAGGAGAGGCAGAGCAGGGAGTGACTGCAGTGGGTATAGGGTTTCCTTTGAGAGTAATGAAAATGTTCTAAAATTACCCAATGGTGATGGTTGCATAGCACCATAAATATGGTAAAAAAAAAAAAGAAAAAAAAAAAAACACTGAATTGCTTGCTTGCTTTAAAAGACTGGATTTTATGGCATGTGAATTATACCTCAATAAACCTGTTCTATATGAAAAAAAAAAAAAAGTTCTCAAATATTTCCACAAGCTAGCCTCCAGACATTCACTAATTTGCTCAATCCCCATTCTTTCCCTTTCTTCTTCCCTCACAGCAACAGAAAAATAATTCCCCTTGCTTTATTATGGAGAGCAAATCCACTTTCTCCAGTTATGCCCCCTGCCTTCGCCCTGAGTTCTCTTCATCATGTTCTCTGATGACAAAATAAGCATTCTGCTGGAACCTTCCTTATACCCCAACTGTCACTGATACGTGCCCCTTTTAAAAAGAGGAAATGACAACCATCAGATCTGACTTCTGAGTTTTATGGTTTTTGTTTAACTGAATAACAAAATTCTATATTAAAATGAAGTATGTCTGTTGTAGTTTCAAGGTATGCATTTCCAATAAGGTTATCTCAAATTTTTAGAAAATTCAAAACAGGAAAGATAAGAGAATTATCATGTAATAGCTGTAAGAATGCTTAATATTTCTAATAATTAATATAACCAAAGGAACACAATAATAGTTCATTCAAAATGGAGCAACTATAGTCCTAAATCACTATGATTAAATCTCAATTATGTACCTTTTGTCAGTATTTACATCCATTCAGGTTTGAGGACTATTAATAAAATATTAAATGTGTAAATAATGACTATACTAAGGTAGAAAAATATGATATGCAAACCAAACAGAGCATGACATATGGACATGCCATAAAATAATGTAGCTACATACAGTCAGCCACAAAATGCTTCTTTTAATGAAATATCAATGACTCCAGGTGTCCAATTAGATAGCATGTGGAAACTACAACCATCCATTATGCTTAGCTCCTACCCTGAACCCTGACTCTCATTACATATAGTTTGAAGTCATTAGATGGTGCTGTGCAGAAGAGCAGGAAATCAGAAGGGTACAGGAGTCAGTTGACTCAGAGAAATGGTGCAGAGGGTAGCTATTAATGATATATAACTTAATGGAAAGGTCAAATACAGAAGCTGCCTATCAATCATTCCCTTGTTTCCTTCCTTTCCTTGAAGAAAGAACAACTGCAAACAAATTCAAACAACCTGGGAATATCACTTAGGATTGTACTCTGCCACAAATAACAGAAAACATTTCTATAGTAAGTGAAACAAATAGATGTCTTGACGACTAGAATCTAGGAGTAGACAATTCAGGGCTGATAAAGTGGCTCAGTGATGTCTTCAGGGACCAAGCTTATCTATCCTTCTACTCTACCATCCCAGCATATGGGGTTTGTTCTCATGCTTGTTACCTTATGGTTGCAAGATGTTTACTGCACCTGTAGTCATCACAACCAAATTCCAGACAAGAAGAAGAAAAGAGGGAGTAAAGGAGAAAAGAAATGCAAAACTTTCCCTGAAATCTCTAACAATTTTCTGTCTCTATCTCATTAGTCAGAACCATGCCAAGAGGTACCCCGTGAAGTAAAGTAATCTGGGTAGGTGAATTTTAAAAAATCAAAATCTCCAAGGAAAAATGGTAAAATGGATATGGGGTTAGCAACCAGCATTGGGTTTTACAGATATATTCTCAGTGGCTTGCAAGTTCTCTGTAAAAACTTATAAATTTAAAATTTTTGGTTTTCATATTGGTTATAATCTATTGATATATATTAAATACCAAACTAGATGGCCATCTTATAGTTATTTGAGCAAGAAATGCTTTGTAATTTCATTGACTATGTTTAAATATATATTTGTGACGAAAATGATGCCAAATGCCATTACTTTTTGTCATGGACTAATGAGAAGAGTGAAGAGGAAAAAAAAACAGGAAGTGGATGGAGATATAAATGATATGCTCGGACAAAGTAAAGATCAAATGATATCACAGCATGCTGTAATGTTAGAAAGAGTAGATAAAATAGTCTGCAACATCCATAGACAAGTTTTGCCTTTGGCCAATATCTTGAAAATGTACACTTCCAGGCAAAGACAAAGAGTATTTGAAACAGTTTCGTTATTGCTTCCAGTGTTTAGAATCTCAGTAGTCAGAGGAGTCATGCATTTGGAGAAATATCAATCCCTTACTGTAGGCATTTCATTAACAAATATGTGTTACTGTTCCAAAAACATAAAAATCCAGAAGCTTTAAAAAAGAAAGAAGAAAAACTGGGCATGTCCACATAATTGTGTCTAGCAAGAAGGAGTTTCTTCTGTAGCTTTTTAGTAGGGTCTTCTGATTGCATTTTAGAAAAAAGCACTCACCAGAACTATCAACCATAGTTAAAAAAAAAAAAAATCACCAACTTCGAAGTAACTTCATAACTTGCTGAGGAATCTGATGAATTTCCACGTAGCTATCTAAGAGGTATAGCGTTATATTGTTGCTGAGTTCTTGGCCAGTTTCAAAGCATCCTTCCATTCCACAGTAAACAGAACTGGTATAGGCATCGGTGCCAAGCATTTTATCACTCCGACCGAGGTAACTTGTGGGATAAACTAGCCCTGTCAGCCTACCTGGATTACAGAACAATCATGTAACTATGGACAGTTACGGAGTCCCCAAAAGTACAAAGCATAGTGGCTCCAATTTAAAAAATCTAGGAAAAGAAGGGCTTTCTTTTATTCCCTCCCCTTGGAGAAAGCCATTCTTTGAAAGCTCTACAGCCTCCTGGAGCAGTTTCAGTGGTTTTGAACACTCTGCTCTTCTATTTAAAGCCCCTAAAAATGAAAAATGCCATTATACGAAGAACTAGCCACCAGCAGTGGGAACATGACAAGTACCGGGCTTCAAAATGAACTTGAAATGGCAGATTTTTCCATCTAAGGGTCATCTACTTAATGAGCCCCAATCCATGTTCAAAATCCCCCCAAGCTAAGCAGACTTTTCTTTCTATTTGAGTTATATCTTAATCTTTTCCTTGGATAAATGTTCGTGAGTTGTGCCCTGCCACATACTTCGCTGGTGTGTAGCCTGCTTCTTGCCAGCTCCTCTCCCTCACCCTTCCTCACCCCACCCCCATTCTTCTGCCATGTAAGGAAACCATCCAAAGCCCCCTAAAAGCTTTAAAAACTCAGACTTCATTAAAATTTCACACAGATAGTATGAGTGAAAGATGTGAACTAACACAATCACTACTTAATTCCTCGTGGAGCTGAGCTCCTAGCTGAGAGTTTTAATTCTTGTGGGGTCCCAGAATATATAAGAAGTTCCCTTTATAACTGTGAACAGCTCTTTTTAAAACCCCATTTCCTTTATTCCTTTTATTTTCCAGACTTTTCATACCAACACTGGCCTAAATCTTTTCCTTTTCTCCTCAATTTCCTTTTCTCCTCCCTCAATTTCCTACCCACACTCTCTCAGAGGCTCCAAAGACTCATTTATTTCCTCTCTTCCTTCAGTCCTCCTCCGTCTCCTTTCCCATTTGGATGAATCGGAGCTCTTTCCAATGCAAATTCTCCATTTTGAAATCATTGACTACACCCAGCCAATTAACCCAATCTATATAACAGAAGGCAACAGGTGGGTAATATCAAAGAGTGTTCTCCAAAGTTTACCTGAGGATATTGGAGGGGAGAGAGGCATTTATATTGAAATTTCATTAAATCTTCATTCGCATGTGACTTCATAATATCACCTGGCCTTCAACTGATCCAAGTGTTTTTTTTCCATATGAAGGCTACCTCTCTTCTTTATTCACCAGCCAGCACAATCAAAGTCATAAGGCTTACTGCCAATTTGATCATCAATACCATCAGGCCTGGAAAGTAGAGGACTTGGTCATAAGATGGTCATTTAGTATATGGCCTGATTTTTTTAGATCATTATCTAAGTAAAAACTCAAAATTCAAGAATTCTGTGAATAACTCACAGATCTCAAAGATTGTGTTACTAATCTGAGAAACTGAATTAAGTGGTCTCTAAGGTCCTTGTCAGCTCGGATGTTCTGTGCCTCTGAGTGAACAGAGGTAAGTCAATCCAGAAAGACGGTTTGATGTCTCAGTGCTACCATGGACACTCTAAAACCTTAAATCGCTCTTTCTTCATGGACTCCTCATGGACTCTGAGGTTGAATCCAGAGATTAAATGGCTTTCTCAGCAAGAATAAGAGGAGATACATCTCACAACTGATGCTAGGTAAGCCGTGTAGAGTTTAACAATGACATTTTCCAAGGCAACAAGAGGGAGGAACGCTACCTTTACAAGACTTCATTGATAAGAAACCATGGTAAGTGGCTAGCCAGAGAGGTTACTCTGCAGAATTCACTGGAAGCATTGACGGAGAATCACTGTCAACACGCTGAAACGAGGACCACCTGCCCATGTTCGTAGTTCCCATCCACCTGTCCCGGAGCCTGAAATTCACACCAGTAATGATTTGATTATTTCATTTCCAGTCCTTCCTTGTGAGCAAATACTCTGGGGAGGGGTTTGCACTCTCTATCCTAAAGTCAGGCCCTTGATAATGCTCTGTTACCTCCCCAAACCTTCCCTGAGATGCCCTGCTCTCTCCTCTCCACTTGCTAGAATCCAGTCTACTCTCCAAGGTTCTACTCAAATGCCCACCTCCTATCCAAACCCTGTCCCACTATAGCATAGAGTGAGCATCTCTCTTTGCTTCCTCCTTGCACTTTTCATCATAGATCGCTTGTATTTGTTAGCCTTTCTCTCTCTCTCCAGCTAAATCCCAAGTATGTGGTACAGTCTTTGAACTCAGAATTTAGGTAGTTATTGTCTTTTTTTTTTTTTGAATGGCCTAGAGCTAAGAGTTAATTACAATCGTTGTTGACACAAGGTCAAAAGAAAGAACAGAACGAATGGGATACAAGAGAAGACTGTTTTGAAAAGGGAGCAAGAGGGGAGGAACGGGGCTGTTAGTCCCAGTAGTGCTGCCACCAGGGTGGACAGCTTTGCAGAAGGCAATGGAGGATCCTCTCCACCATCTGGCCGACAGCTCCTATGGGAGCTTCCGGTTTCCTTCTTCGCTGTAAATTTGGCTGAGAGAAAAATGCCAAGGCTGACCCAACGTGATAATTTAACTCTACAGTGAATTGTTTGTTTTTTCCCTTTTTCTTGGCTCAATGCGGATTTGTCATCAAGAACTACAGGAAAACGTGTCTCCTGTTTTACTGCTTGCCTCACCCTCAAGGCATTGATGAGCGATTTCTGAATTTAAAAAGCCTAGTATGAAGCTGCTTTGGTAAAGCACAAAACGCTAGCTTGGGGATTGCACAGATCTCTGTCCTGTGGTCAGAAAACATATCCAGAAACACAGGTACTGTCCATTTAGTCAAGGTCCAAGTCCTTCATCAGCCCAGAAAGTTTCAAAGTTTGACTCCCTTTCCCGCATCGTGAAGAAGGGTCAGGGAAACTTCCTGCATTTATTATGTATGAGGAACCCTGGCAGGATGGAGCCATCGGCCAGATGCACACACACTGCTCCCCGACCCCTCCCCTCTCTCCGGAGCCCTGACAGGGGCACACACACTTGAGACTGTCCTCAATTTCAGCACAGCCACACACAGCAGGGAATGTGAATAAGGGAGGAGGAAGATCAAAGAGCAAAAGACGAAGCCAGGGGAAGAGGCAGACAAAAATAGAGAGGGGGGATAAAAGAGAAAGGAGGGCAAAGGAGAATGAGGGAGAAGAGAAGCTGGAGGGAGACAGGCTGGGACAGAAAGAGACAGACAGGGCAGTAACGAGGTGGTTCGTCCTCTGTTTCATTTCCTCTCCTTGATATTTAAACGTTTTCCTCGGGAGGGCACGGTCCTCCTGACTGAAGTGGGTGGGATGGCGCTGGGGGGCGAGCCTGGGTCTCTGGGTTCTGGTCCTCACTGGACTCTCACTGTGTTCCACGCAGGCTTCTCTGAAGTCCACACACTTGAAAGTATCCACTCCAGTCAGCTCAACTATTTCAACTCAATCTGTTTCCATCAAATTATCACTTCTAGCGGTGATAGAAAAATTAATGATTTCTTGAAGGGACTATTGTATTTAAATATTTCAAGCCTGTTGGTGTGATGTGTGTCAGCAAGAGAGAAACATATTGACTTGGAGCTGCAGCTAATGCTGGCTTTTACAAATGCTCTGTCAGATAAATAATGGCTCTCAATGGATCCAATATGATGTACAGTTCTAAAGCAAGCAGGGTTTTGCAAAGAGGCTCAAAGGAAACTGCCATCACAATACCATGAGCTGAATAATGGGATTTTCGTTTATCTTTCCTACCAGAGAAAGGAGCAATGGAGAGGTTGGCTTGGCAGGCAGCAAGGAGAAGGTAGATTGATTCCTCAGATTCCACAAAAGGTCCAAACCCTGAACAAAGACCTCCGAGAGTCCCCAGAATACCAAAGAGCAAGCAATATTTGTGTGTGTCCATTTGACAACAGAGCAGCTCAGCTGGGGTGTTCAAGGGTTACTCCTGCCACGACAGCACTCAGCTGACAAGAGCTGTGGGCCAGGCGGGAAAAGCCTGAGGTGTGCGTCGCTCCAGCCAAGACTGAACACGGTAATGACCAGGGCAAGGGAGACAGTTCAGCCGCCTACTCTATGTCTCACTGTCCTCCTCTTCTCCCCTCCCTCCTATAATTTACTCTGTCCTCTACTTCACTGCACACCAGAGAACAAATCGTGTTATAGGATGAATCTGTGTCCCCCTAGAATTCTGATCCCCAGAGTGAGGGAATTTGGAAGTGAGGTCCTTGGAAGGTGATTAGGTCAAGAAGGTGGAGCCCCTGTGAATGGGATTAGTGCCCTTAAGAGAGACTCCAGAGAACTCCCTTGCCTCTTCCACCGTGTGCGGTTACAGAGAGAAGTCTGCCGTCTCCGAACCGGAAAGAGGTCCCTCACCAAGCACCAAGTCCGTGGACATCTTGAACTAGAACTTTCCGGCCTCAAACTGTGAGAGATTAAATTTATGTAGTTCACGAGCTTCCCAGTGAGTGGCGTACTGTTTTGGCAGCCTCAACCTAATGGGGAAACTCGAACGATGTCATTTTGCTTCCTGTTAAGAGTTCCAACAAATAGGAGGTGAGGGGTGGGTATGTGAAGGGATTACATGCAACTGGATGGAGGGGAGATGGTATTATTGTCTGCGCACTTCAATTACCCACAGTCAGTGGAGGACTGACCCTATTACAACGGCATGCCCACAATTCATCTTCAAAAGACATTTGAAGATCACAAGTTAGAGAACTTTAAAATCCTAAACAACCTCATTCGAAGGGAAACACTCACTTAGCTTGGACTTTTCTGGCCTGCTCCGGGTTTTAATGTTATCTTCTATTTAAAGCAATTGAAAATCTTTGCTCTCTCACAGATAAATAGAGTTGAAAGATTAATTAAAATGTAGAACAGAGAATACCCTCCCATATTTCACATGAGGACATGGCGAAAAGGAACCATGCAAATCAACAGTAATTCAAAAGACCTCATCTTGACTGAAATTGTTCTGTTAATAAGCTAAAATGCCATACAACTTTTAAAAATAAAAGTCCGACTTTCTAGCATGCCACCACTGTACTAAATTTCCTCACAGAAATTAGCTATCCCCATGTTCCAGCTAAGGATCCATCCTTAGTAGTAGTAGGGAAGAGAAACCTTCTGCAGGCACATTTGCTGGGTGTGTATTTTGCTGAACTGAGAGAAACCTCCCCCACCTCCCCTAATTCCATGACCTTGAATTTATGGGATTACTGTGGCATCACTGTGGATTTGAATTTACCATGGCTTTTGAAGTAGGCTCTTGCCAGACATGTGGCCTTTGCACAACCAGCGAAGACACAGAGCTCCCTTCTGCATCTCACGCCAGGCCCAGTCACACCACGGAGCCTGGAGAGACAACTCTTCCACCAAGTGAAAGTAACACCGAGTAAACCCTGGGTTCTTAATCCCAGAGACACTGAAAGCTTTCAGCAGAGAAATACGATAGACATATAAGTTGCCTGGGTATTTCATGTTTGTAAAGGAAATGACCTCAAATGACAACAAACCAAGTGTCCACATGCCTCCCAGACACTCAGTTCTGTGGCATATTTTTTAAAGTTAAAAAAGAAGGGAAAAAAAGAGAAAGGTTCATATTTTTAGGGCAACTACTCACCTGTCTGAAGTGAGCTCAGACAGTCTGAAAGCTAGGAATTTCCTTTAAACCTTCGGTTATTCACCTCTCTGGCACTCTGCCTTGGGCACTGCTAACTGTCCCATCACACGGACAGCAGGAACAGTCTCCCACCTTCCGCGAAGCAATTCCTTCAAATTCTGGCCAAGTCTTGTAGAGGCAAAGCGTCATATACTAGGAAAGAATGTCAGTGCCGCACATACATCTTAATCGGTGCGGGAAACTCTGAATCAAGAGCCACCAACAGCCTCTCGTGACTCTGGGCAGCCTGTTTTTCTGAGCCAGCTGGCGCGGATGCCAGTCCTGTCCTGCTTTCCTTCAGGGGACTCTGAACAACATCATGCAAAAGTATGCTATCCCCTATCCTGTTGTCCCCTCGGACTTGTCACCCTGACAAAGACAACACCTCTCACCCACCCTGGTGTTCAACTACCATTTCTTCTTGGACCTTTATGGCTCTATTGCCATCCACGTGTCCACTCCCCTTCCTCTGCATTCTCAGAACTTCTGTGTGTTTCTAAACTGAGACACAATTTCTAGAAAGCTGCATCACATGACTAGCAAGGAGGTAAGTGTTTTCTCCAAAAGTTATGGTAAAACTAGCTCTGTTGAAGGCAACTCCCACGCAGTCATTAAGCTCCCTCTGCAGAGCGGGGGCCTGTGCCATGACTGCGCTACAAACTCGATATTCAGCAACGGCTGACACAAGCCACATCCCTGCTCTCAGGCAACTTACATCCTCATTTAAGGGGAGATGGGAGAGAAATGAGAGTAGGAAAGGAAAGGAAAATAAACCAGATAACTACACATTGTGATGAGTCCTACATGTACACTTGTGACACAAGCTCCCCGATAGGTCACAACTTTGGGGAGGGTACAACAGCAACACACACACAACAAATTCCACCATCACCCCACCGTGACGACTCTGCTTCTCAAAAAGTGACTTTATGTGGGTTCCTTCTTGTTGGGCAGAGGGACGTCCTGCTTGTGATCATATCATCCAGGGGGTGGGAAACCCTCCCAGCAAATGAAATGACGTCTCCCTTTGCACACAAAAGTGCAAAAAGTGGAGTTTAATATATTAATTGTATTTTTGTTCCCTCACAAGCACACAGACCAAGAAAATAATAAAAATTTAAAAATGCTTTATTTATCTGACTCCCATGAGTCCTACTTCATTCCCAAAGACCCTTCTCAATTTTTCTATCCAAATTCGGGAATATCAAAATAAAGTTTTGAAGGACTGTTTCCTTTTTCCTTCATTTCCTATGTCTTCATAGCTCTCGAAATATTTTATCTTTTTCTTCAAAATGTTTGCAGGCCTTGCTATCATCTACTAACCACCTAATGCTGACCTTCTTATTTCCCTTTGAAGTGATTTCTTATATCCTCCATGAAGCAGTTCTGGTGATGGCCATGTCTTCTAACTCAAAGTAATCACCGACACCCTTCCTCTCCTCTCAGCCCCTAAACCGCAAAGGACCCACAGCGACCCTGACCTCTAATTTGAAAAATACTTTCCTATGTCATCCCCAGCACATCTATCTGCTTCTTTGTTCTTCTCCAAGATCCTGCTGTCAACGGGCAGCAGACCCAGGAACAGCAGTCACTTCTATAGATCTTCGGGTCCATATGCTGCTTACTTTTCTCTAGCCGACCACAGGCATCTCACCCAAAGTGCGCAACAGCTGTTCTGGAAACCTTTTCCACACCAGCAGGCAGGCCTTTGAGAGTCTAAGAGAAAAGCATAGGAAAAGGCAATAATCCTCACTCAAAGTTTGCAGCAGGAAATGGAACATCTCCAAGAGCATTCAGCCTCACCGGCACTGGACAAAGACGCAGGAAGAACTGCCTCACATCTCCAGCTAGTCTCCTCTGCGAGCTGACATTTCCTTGCTTGGCAACTGTGGACAGCATTCCGGAACTCTGCAGCTCTGTGAGCTCAGAACAAATTTTTATTCTCAAATAAAATATGAGAAATTTTAAGTATCCCAAACCAGAGCTTCAAAAATATTTAAACAGGGGCACCTGGGTGGCTCCGTCAGTGAAGCGTCTGCCTTCAGCTCATATCATGATCCCAGTGTCCTGGGGTAGAGCGCGTGGACCTCTCTGCTCAGCGGGGAGTCTGCTGCTCTCTCTCCCTCTACCTGCCACTGCCCCTGCTTATGCTCTCTATCTCTCTCTGTGTGTAAAATAAATAAATAAAGTCTTTCAAAATAAATAAATAATAAAAAATTTTTAAGGGTCCTAGGATCTTCCTGACGAGGTCCAACCCATCTTTCCAACATTATCATCCCTAACTCTCCTTCATGTTTATAAAAACTCCTGCCAAAGCACCTGAAGCATTGTTTTCTAAGCAAACCCAGCATTCTCCAACCTCTGAGCACGTGCTCATCCGAGTCCTCTGTCTTGAAATGTTCTTCATTCTCAGCCCTCATTTGAGACTCCTTCAACTGCTGCCTCCCCCAAGAATCCTTCTCCACGCCCCCACCAGCCACAAGCCATCTCTTCTTCAGCCTGCTTCCCTGACATACTGCTTAAAGATCTACGACAAAACTGGCCAAATTCTGTCTTGCATAATAGCCATTGGCCATAAGCTCACTGAAGGTAAGTCCTGGGTCTTAATGACCCATCTAGCGTGCAGCACATGTAATAGGCAACACTGAGATAGTCGTTAAGTGTAAGGAATCCCAGTGACACTTTCTCTTCGATGACAGATTGTACAGAAAGTAAAGCTTCTCTTGCAAATTTGTGATTATCTCTTCTTCCTTAGGTATTGCTGGACACTGAGCAGTGTCTGGCAGATAGTAATAATTCCATACATATTGGTCATTATGGAGGAGGAAGAGGATGTTGGTATTAAAAAGAGAAAGGGCTAAACGAGAAAGGACCATTATGGTGGCATAAAGACAGCCACAAATTTTTTTAACATTCTTCCCATGCAGAGGTGTGGTCTGTGTTCCCTCCCTTGAAGGTGGGTAGGTTCTGGAACTGCTTTGGCTGATTAAATTAAGTAAAAATGGCACTGTGCCAGTTTCCAAGCCCAAGTTCTCACAAGACTAGTTTCCAAGCTGACCCTGGAACACTAATTCTTGGAACCCAGTTACCAGGCTGGGGGAGAGCAAGAAGCCCAAAGAGAGGTCTATACGAAAATGAATCAAGTCTCCAACAGCGCTCAGCTGAGAGTTGCACCAACTTGTCACCCATCTAAGTGAACCTTTTTAGAAGTAAAATCTCCAGCCCCAGTTGAGCCACCCCAGCCCAAGGCCAGTGGAACAGAGCTATCCCCAGCAAAGCCCACCAAGTAGCAATTCGCAAGCAAATTAAATGAGTGTTGCTATTTCAAGCCATTAAGCATTGCGATGGTCTGTTATAGAACAGTAAATAATTGGGACAACCACTTAGCTAACTTTTTTTTTCTTTTAAGATTGATTGTGTCATATTTAAAAATCTAAATATTTCCTAGATTTTTCAATATCCATAACATATTAACGTGGCCAGTTCATGAACGGGCTTCTCTTTTTGAGTGATGCACATGCTCTGTGTGGTGTTCCAACTATACTCCACCAAAAACTCTCTCTGGGTGGAGGGAGAGGATGTGGGCCTCATGCCCCAGCTTCAACTAAAGCTGCACCTTTTCCTCCCACTGTTGTATTATGGGTTCCCCCTCAAGAATCTATTTGAACAAAGGATTCTATAGCTGAAAAATGTTTGAAAAGTGCTGTTCTAGAGTATTAAGCCCAGCAAATCTGAGGCTGTGTTCTCCGCTTATAGCTCTGATTATTTTCACGAACCAGTGAAGCAACTGCTTAAATTGTTTTCCATTTACAAGCAAAGCTAAACTGAAACCCTCACTACATTCCCTACAATCTCTCCTGTGTTGGGCATTTTTGCTTCTGCCTGGGATACCTGGTACATGAAAGGCAACTCCTGCTGCTATCAGAGGTTCCCTCTACAAGCAGCAAAGCAGTGACACCTGCTTGGAAAAATTCTTCCCAGGAGTCATGGATGACATTTCTGGGAAAGATCCCAGAATGGCACGTTGGAAATTAATAAGCGTACCAAGCAAATGGCTCCTATGGAAGATGTATCCTCTTGTTCATTCAGCAGAATTGTATTGTCAGCGTAATGGCCTCCCTGCCTCCCTGGGCCACTACCACTCATTGCTGAAGCCATCTGACATTATCTTTTATAGGTTGAGGCTTGCTTTAGACTCCAGGAACCCTATATATTCCTAGTCAGGGGGGATTTCGGGACATACAGCTCAGAAACGTGTTTGGGATGGAAAATGACCTTCGTAGTCCAGTCTGGCCTCATGGTCAGATTCCAGTAACTGAACATGATGCTTCTCCCATGACCAGGTGCCCACATTCCTCCCATTTCCAGCCACTGGGTCCCAGCCTACTCTCTACCCCATCTTCTGTTTCCTCAAAACCAGAGCCCTATCATCATTTCTTCATTCAGTCTGGGCTCTGACAGAATCTCTGATATGACATATGCCTTCCTGGGTCTGAGCACCTTGCCTTTTCCAGGATCCTCATCACTGGGCTCTACGTCCTTGCAAGCAGACCCCTGACACCTCTCGCTGGCCCACCTCAACACTGGCTCTTCTCCAATCTGCCACCACACTCTTCAGAAACCACACACAGCAAGCAGCGTGGCTTGCTTCTACCCCTGCAGGCAGACTCAGCCTCGCGGGACCTGCCCCACCACAAGGGTGTAAGCTGTTCCTAGGATATTGTAGGGCCTTCTGGGGCTGCCATAACGAAGAACCACAGACCAGGTGGCTTAACCAACTGAAATGCATTGTCTCACAGTTCTGAAAGCTAAAAGTCTGAAATCAAAGTATCGGCAATATTGGCTCCCTCTAAGGGCCGTGAGGAAAGGATCTCTGCCAGGCCTCTCTCCACGGCTTGTAGATGGCCATCTTCTCCCTGTGTACTCACAGCATTTCCCCTCTGTATGCCTCTGTGCCCACATTTCCTCCTCAAGTCAGAGTATCAGTCAGGTTGGATTAGGGTCCACATTATGACCACATTTGAATTGAGTTACTTCTGTAAAACTCCCATCTCAAATATAGTCACATTCTAAGATACTGAGATGTTAGGTTCTCAACAGATGAATGGCCATGGAGGTGAGGGGCACACCACACTCGTAACGGATGCCATCCCTCCAGTTTAGGTCATCTCATTGTCTACTTGGTCTGAGCTGGAAAGAGTCTAAAAGCTGCCATTTTCAACTCAACCTCACTCCTATAATGAGGAAATCCAAATGGTATCCACAGCTAAGCCTCATACATGAGCATGTCTTTAAAGTCTGGTGAGGTGGGACTGCCAAGAGCTTATTTTCACCTGAGAGACTGAGAGACCTCGTGGAGTAAACTGACACAAAAGGGACAGGAAGACAAGTGGCCGGCAGGAAAGAACATGGTGACTATCACCTGGATATTTCCTCCAATCCCTATAAATTCATAGTCCTTGGGGGTAAAGATAGACTTCAAATTAGAAATGAAGGAGCTGTTTTTATTTTTTAGAGTTTTTAGTTTTTGAAGCATAAGCAATGCTGCCTTATTACTTGGCTAATAGGGAATAACATTATCCTTGTTTCCCAGCCTCAAACAGCGTAGCCCAGCACACCGATGGCTCAGAAAATACAGTAAAGTATTCTAGTACAAAGTATTCTAGTACATCAACTAGATAGGACATAAGTAGCAGCATCTGGTGGATACCAGGATGCCCAGAAAAATCAGGAGCAGGAAGTATGGTGCCCAGGAGACACCAAGGGGTGGGTGACTGCTGTGGTTTGTGAGAACACTTAAGTCACATCACAGAAATTTTCAGAAATTATTGGGGAGATGGGTGTGGTTTCGCAAGGAGCTAGGGTCCATATCACACCAAGTGAGAGCAAGAATTAACAAACACAAATTGTCTCCAAAAATAATGATTGTGTGTGTGTGTGTGTGCGTGCGTGCGCACGTGCGCGTGCTTGCCTGGATAACTAGGGCTTCCAAAGTCACAGTTAAAGAAAAGTTTCTAGAAGAGTAATATTTTTGAAAAGGGAGCTCCTGATTGATTGCAATGCAATTTCAATTTGGCTTTATCTAAGTCAGAAAGGTTAAACGTTAGCATCTGGTCAGTGTGTTTCTTCTAATCACCGTGTTAAAGAGATGCATACTTCTGTCTCTTCAAACACTGGTAGTCTGTCATCTTCATTTGGGCAAAGGAATTGCAGGTTAGGAAAGTCTACCAAAGAGGTACATGACCTAATTCACCTCCATTATTGGATTTTATCAAAGAAAAGTGATCAAAGCTAGACTCTTTGGTTGGCTTCACCTGGAAAAACAAAATTCCCAGAAGAGGGGGGCACATGAACATCAAGAGACTCCCAACAAATCAAATGGCCACCAAGTTCAACTGCATAAAATCCTATTGTAACACTGGCCCCCATTGTCTCCAAATTGTGGTTTGGGCTGAAAGTCTGTGCAGCTTGCAATGGATCTACCAACCAAGGTGGAAGGTTTATGACAACCTTATTTTCCTTGTCAGAAAGTACATGAGAAAGCCAAGCAGAGAAGGATAACAAAGGGCAGAAATCCTGAGGCTAAATTACAGGTTTATATATCCATGCAATATTATTAGCCTAGTCAAATTCCTACTGAGCTCCTGCATTCTGTTTAGACTTCTCTGTGGCTTCAGTGGGACGCCATGCTCTACGCTTGGCTGCCTCATGAAGTGTTGTTATTTAACAGCTGACGCATTCCATCCAGCTGTGGCAACCATTCCCCACAGAGGTTTTACATTAGTTTAATTTTTCAAGGTTCTACAATTTTTTGTTTTAGTTCAACAGAAGTAATACACAGAGATGGGAAGTTTGATCAAGGTCATTTTTACAGAACTACGACTGACTGGTAATGACTGACTCGGACCTCCCCAAGTTCAATTACCTGCGAGCCTTGGTCTCCTAAAGCACCTGACCTAGAATCTGAGCATAGTGGACCTCCAACCAATGTCACTTCCCTTGCCACTCAAGCTGACCACACTGTGGGTTTCTATTCCATCATGGCGCGGATTTTTATATAAAGCCCTTAATTATGTCAGAGATTTTATGTTTTCTAACCAAATTTCAAATAAGGAGGTATTCTCCCTTTGCTACTGTATGAATAAAGCAACCAACTAAATGGACTCTCAGCTACTGATCCGGGCTTGTTGGGCAGGTGGTTTACTGCTCAGTTGTGTAGAGGTCAGAAAGTGGGCTGCCGCTATGGAAAGAAGAGACACATAACTGCCTCGAGTCTATTTGAAGCCTGGGTAGATTTGAGACAGCAGCTGAAGCAGAAGATTAGGGCAGGCTAGAGTCTAATCTATTTGCCTCCACATGCATTCTGACCTTGAATAAAAAAGGCAGAACTGTAAGAAGTGGCAAGGAAACTCTGTCCTCTGTCTGGGAGGGGCCCCAGGCCCCTTGACCTTCTGCTTCTGGTAGAATTCAGCCAATGGGAAGGCCGGCTCACAGACTGAGGGAGAGAGGAAAGCCATGGCAAGGTATTCATTTCCTCAGCTTCTTCCAGCTGACGGCAAGCCTCCACGAAGGTTCCAGGTCCTGTCGAGGCAGCCCACCATACACAACTTGCTCCTTTCGGACTCTGGGAACACCACCTCCCCGCATCTCTTGGGGCGTAGAGAGATGACAACGACTCCGCACGCCGTTATCACTTTAACTTGCCCCATGCTCCACCCACACCTTTGTGACGTGCCCATTAATCCCCCCTCACCTTCTCCCTTTAAAATGGCAGAGAAAATGGTTACATTTAGTCAAACACTCAGGTTATACAAGTCAGTACAATGAAGACTCCTCAGCCACATTTCTATGATATAACAGTCACCGTGGACGTCTTGGGACACCGATGTCCAAACTGCACCATTCATTCTTTCAGCCGATGTTTATCGGTTGACTTCTGTGCAGCTGAACACAGACACTGTTCTAGGCAAACTGGCTACTGCAGTGAGTTAGCTGGAGAGCCAGCCCCAGCCCCCCACATTAGAGATGAAGTCTCTTGGCTTGTCATTTATCTGATTCTGTGCCCGGCTGGAGATCAGGCCTTCCTCCCCAGAGCTGAATGCACAGTGGACACCATGTCTGGGCCCCTGTCTCCCTCCTCCCCAGTCCATCCTCCGCACTGCCCCGCTGTAGTTTTTACAGCACGATGCTGATCATGGCACCACCAAGACAAGGTTCCTTATCAACTCCTGAGCATGGTCCTTGCCCATCTTTCCATCGCCTGCTCCTGTCCTGCCAACACCTATTACTCCCCCCACCTGCTAGGCTTTTGAATGCTTCTGCAATTTTCACATCCTCTCTTCTAGCTGCTTGGAATGCTGTCTTCCCATTAACTTCCTGGAAAATTCCTAACTCAAGTGAGGCTGCAAACCCTTCCAGGGACCAGTGGGTGGAATTAAATGCTTCTTTCTGTGTGGTCCTAGAGCAGCCCACACACACCTCTGTCACATCACTCATAAAATTCTGCTGCAAAGTTGGTTCTCTTGCTGTCTCTCTTACCATGCTCAGATTGTGGGCAGGGGCCCTGTTGTCTTAATTATGAGGAAAAGGCTACTTTAAACATTATCGATAGCTATTTCTCCATTGAAGACGGTATAACAGATTTATCCTTGGGGAAGATTTGGAGGTTTGGTTTTTTGTTGTTTTTTTTTAATTGGAGTAAACACTGCAGTGCCCTTTTTAGTTTACAAAGGAAATTCCCAAAGCCTGGTAGGAAAAGAGAGACTATGGTCATAAGAAACCAAACAGTGTTAAAAATCCAGTCCTTCGGTGGTCTGGTGCACCCCCCAGGAGACATTACCCGGCTGTGAAGACAGTCTCCCTGTTCCTCTGCAGTGAGGAGCCTGGGGGTGGGGAAAGGGAAAGCTGGGTAGGGGAAGTGGACCTCAACACCGAGGCAGCTGCCGGCCAGGGCTGCAGAAGATGCTGTTGGAGCGGGATAGCTAACCTCTCACTTCAGCTTTCCTTTGCTATGTTGTAATTCTGACTTCTAAGATATCCCTGTCATCTGCTCCTCTCTATATCCCCATACCAGTCTTGGGGGACGAAGGAAGAAAATGTGTCTGTGCTTTGGAGCAAACCAGGGCCCAGAGAGCCACAGCAGCAGGAGCAGATGGGAAAAACGGGAAACGGTGAAGGGGAGCAGCCCCCAGAGAAAGCTGACACGGGAAGCTGTGTGCGCATCTCCATGTCATCCCCAGAGAGGGTGAGTGGACTTCCTGTGGTTCATAAGACTAAGGGCGGAGTCACTTTATTTGGCTAACAAGAGAGTTATCCTTGAAGGTTAAAAACTTTTTGTATCGTTGGGTCACATTTAGAGTCTGAGCCGTCAGCACGGTTCCGGGCACACTGAACGGACTCAAAAAAATATTTGATAAGGGAACAAATGAATGGTAAAGACAGGAATGGAAGTTTTGCTTCAATAGAGTCTCAAGTATTTGTTCTCCCTGACAGCTCCGCTGTGTTTCTCTTGCCTTTGGTAACTTTGTTCTTATGATGCCTTAAGGAGCTGGAGAAGAGGCCAGAAGCAGAGAGAATAGGACCTCGTAGTGACAAACAAACGCAGGGTAATAACCTTGGTAGAAATGAGGGAAGTGACTGGCTAATTAGTACGAGGCATCTAGGAGCTTATCTGGGGTCCTGTGCGCTCCAGGCTCTCCCCGCCTCACCCTGCCTCCCACCGCCAGCCAGCCGCGCCTCTGCAGCTGTAGCTGATAGTATAGGTCACCATTTCATGAGGGCACCATCCAATTTGCTCCTAGCTCTCACTTCCCTGAGCCACTAGAATGATCCTGGGTGGACGAAGGTCTCATCTCCTCCAGCCACCAGGACAAAGAAATAGAAAAACACACAGAAGAGAAGGTGGAAGGGCACCTGGCAGGACAGGGAAACACCGTGTGTTCTGAGAGGCTCGGAGAAGGAAGTGCTGAGGGACTGTAGAGCTTCCGGGCCAGAGGTTTAAACCTGTGGTCAGTAACTCTACACTCGCAAATTTGAGTGTCTGTTCAGAGAGAAGCCCTCAGAGGCTCTGCTGACTCTCACAGAGAGATTCGAAACACGCTTGTGTTCCCCTACTTTGACCTCCACCCCACTCCATGCCTCTCAGGTGCACTTCTTTCCTTTAGAAGACATTGGATTTTGTCCACCGAGGCACAAAAGTTTCGCCCTCCACAAAGTGGCTCAGAGGGCAAGGTCACAGGAAATCCCCCCCACGCCCCCCACAGACAGCCAGCTCAGGTGCACAGACGTGGCTACAGCACTCCCGGGCCTGGCGGAGGGGGCACTCCGGGAGAGGGGGCTGGGGAGGAGCGCCTGCCTGGGGCAGCACCGCTGAGGATGAACAGGCCTCCGGACAGACAGGAGAGGAAGGCGGCAGGGCTCTCCTGCCAATGGGAATTCACAGCTAGGCTGTTTACTATTTTAAGTGCTTCTGCAAAAGAATGTGAGAAGCAGAAAAGGTCAGAATTGTGAGCTGTCCATTACTGCTCACGGCTCCAAGAGGACAAGAAATAGGAAAATGACGGAATTAATGATGAACAGGAGACAGAACAAAGGGGAAATGACGGACAAGCAATGCTTGGCAGTATACTTAGATACACTGTTCCATGCCGTCCATGAGGAGGGGTGCCAAGACTAAGGGAGGATCAGAACACGGAAAAAGAGCCCAGATAAATGCATGGAAACACTTTAGTCCCTTGGGACAATAATAGTAAAAACCTGCTGAATGTTATTGGCAAAGGGTTAGTTGTTGGTTAAAGGAGTCTGCATTTGGGATTGTTTCTGTTCACAGGAGCACTCTCTTTGCTAGGAACCCAAAGCAAAGAACTTTACTTTTTAATATATTAGGTACTATTTATCGGCAGATTTTTAAGAGGTAGACCTGAAAATATCAGATCCTATATTTGGATTTCCCTAGCTATGGGGAAAAAAAAAAAACAAAAAAAACAAAGACGGGCTTGGCACCTATTTGAGGATGTAAGTGAAATCTTGAGTGGAAAATAAAGCTCACGTCTCCATGACAAATGCAAATCCATCCCCAATATCCAAAGTGGTTAATAAGTACTGAAGTGTTATGGATAAAGGGTGCATGGAAAGAAGGAGGCGAGGGAGGGAAGGAAAGAAAGCATGGGTTTTAAAACTCTCCAGACCAAGCACCCCGGTACTGATCCCTGGACCCCCACCTACTTTGCAGCAACCATCAGTGTGCTGTTCCCCCTCTCCGGGCCCTAAATCCCTCTCTGTGATAGCGGTATCTAAGAGGGGTAAATGTTTATTTATTTATTTTTTAAGATTTTATTTATTTATTTGACAGACAGAGATCACAAGTAGGCAGAGAGGCAGGCAGAGACAGAAGGGGGAAGCAGGCTCCCCACTGAGCAGAGAGCCTGATGTGGGGCTCTATCCCAGGATGCTGGGATCATGACCTGAGTGAAGGCAGAGGCTTTAACCCACTGAGCTACCCAGGCGCCCCAGGGGTAAAGGTTGAAACCTAGAATATAGCATGCACTCAGGAAATACGAGTTTGTCCCTTCTTCCCTCAGAATGGCTTCAGGGCAGCAGCACTGAATTCTTTTTAGAAGGTCTTGAACTTCATTTTGTGGAGGCAGAGCAGTCAGGAGCAAAAAACCAGAAATGAACTAATGAGTAAAAATGAGGTAACAGTAAAGTAGTCCCAAGAAATGGTAATTGTTCTTGGTCACTACAAAAGTGTAATAAATATTCAGTTCTGTCCTCTCACACTGAGCAGAGCAATGCCTGCAGATTCACTGAGAGCTTACTCAGGGGGCCTTTGCAAGGCCACAGACCACTGAAGACGGTCGTTCCTCACCTTGGCTCTGTGGCCACTGACCCACAGGTTGTCTCTCCTTTTGGTGTAGAAACGGAATCAGGAAGAGCAGCAGCATCTTAACCAACACATTCATGGTATAACGCCAGGTTTAGTCTCAGAACACTTACTAGATCATCTGACTTTAGCTTAGGGCAGGAGTTCCCGATATTTAAAAATATGAGAGCAGTCTCTTTTGCCATGTCAAGAATGTCACAGGACTCCCCACGTGACCCAAGATGCCCTTTTCATACCTGTCAATTAAGAAAACCTATCATCTCGGGGCACCTGGGTGGCTCAGTGGGTTGGGCCTCTGCCTTTGGCTCAGGTCATGATCTCAGGGTCCTGGGATCGAGCCCCGCGTCGGGCTCTCTGCTCAGTGGGGAGCCTGCTTCCCTCTCACTCTGTCTGCTTCTCTGCCTACCTGTGATCTCTGTCAAATAATTAAAAATCTAAAAAGAAAAAAAGAAAAAAGAAAACCTATCATCTCAAAAACCTTATCTACATATATTGAAATATAGTCACAACGTTTGTGTGTAAAATATTATTGATCCCACAACATCTATGGACACAGTGAGAATACAGCTTTCTGGATACCTTGCAACAGAGTTACACGTAACTCTGGAGGGGCAAAGCCCACACATGAGGAGCCCCTTGCGTGGAGCACTGAGCATCTTGCTTCTTTTATATGAACCTCCATCAAGCGGATGGAGGGTGGTTTAGTGGGATAAGCATCTGCCTTCAACTCAGGTCATGATCCCGGTGTCCTGGGATGCAGCCCTGCCTCCATCGCCCTGCACAGAGCTCAGCGGCAAGTCAGCTTCTCTCGCTTCCTCTGCCCCTCTGTCCTGCTTGTGTGCTCACTCTTGTTCTCTCTCTCAAATAAATAAAATCTTTAAAAATAAAATAAAATAAATCTCCATCAAAAAAGCTAAAGATGAATAATGATTTCATCGATTTTGAAGCCAACTTCTAGAAATAGAAAGGTGGAGTGAATATTCAAATATTGAGAGTAAAATTGATCCCTAATGTTATAACAAATTAATGCATATATTGCTTATAAACAAACCAAATTTATTTCCCCCGTTTTAGAGGCTGGGAAGACTAAAGTCAGGCACCAGCATGGCCACGGCCTGATGGGAAGCTCTGTTCCTAGTTTATAGCTGGCGCCTTCACTGTATCCTAACTTGGGCTAAAGGAAGGAATCTCTCCCACCAGCCTCTTTTTTATTTTTTTCTTTTCTGTCTTTTTTAAGGACGAGAGCAAACATGCTAGTATCTCTCCTCTGAAGTACTAGAAAACAAGAGTGAAGAAAAAAAACAACACAGTTTTTACAAGGAATTATTGGTACAGTGACATAACTATGTCTCAACCTCTTGAGAAATTAATGCTGATTAATTCTTATTCATTGTATCTGTTAAAAATGAAGCAGTGTATTTTTAGATGAAATTTAAATTTGCCATAACAGGCAAATAAACTAACTGGGTTTAAAGTCTTTAAAATCCGGTTACTAAAACAGAAGGAAAAAACTCCAAACGCTCATACAATTGTTTGGCGTAGGCTAAAAGTCTCAGGGAAAAATCAAAGCAGCCAGCTAACTGAAGATTCCTTTTTCCTGTCTGAGTATCTTAAAAAAATGACGAAACATATTAATGGTAAGCCCCAACAATACCTCCAGTCCTCCTATATCAATGTCGTTTTATGAGACCACCCCCAGCAACAGGTCCACGGTTTCAACGCAAATGGTGTGTTCCCCAAGTCACCGGTTACTGTGGAGGCGTCTGGTCCTGTTGGAACAGGCTTGAGCATCTGCCTTCCACGTTTGGTTATGGTCTGTGTCAACAAACACGGCAGCAGAGGAGGCCCAGCAAAATTATTCACCAGGGACCTGTTTACATTTCTACTGTCAATTCTAATAGGTTTTTTATTGAATTAAATTCTTCTGCCCTCATTAGAATCATGATTGCCTGTCACTGAGTATGACATGTTTGAATTCCCACAAGGATGTTAGACTCTCCATCTTGTATATTGCCCAGGAGGGATCAAGGACAAGGCGCAGTTGAAAATTTTACATGTCAATCCTTGAAATGATGGTATAAGTACTGCTCAGCAAGGAAGTAATTGTGTTTCACAACAAACAATCGCGCAAACTCCTGGTGTTCTTTTGTCTAGAGGGATGAGCAGCTCTGCAGGTCCTGACACACATGGCCAGGCTGACGCACCACCTCCCAACCTCGGCTTCTAGATGAAGCACCTTGTGGCTTCTTGGGTCTTATTGGAAAACACGACAATCACGACGACAAGCTAGAGGACCTACAGGCCAGCAAAGCTTACAGACATGGAAGCCACATCACCTGGGGTGGGGTGAGGGGTAAGGCTTTTGGCTAAGAACGCAGTAGAAGGTACAGAGACACTTGGATGCTGCGGTGAGCAGATGACTCTCTCTCCTAGGTAAGGGGAGAGAGACCTCCAAAAGGTGGCCATGTTTATTGAACATTTATTCTCCCAAGTGCTTTTTATACTTTAATTCTTTTTTAAGAATTCCAACTCAGTGAGGAAAAATGATTACACCCGTTTTAACAAAGAGGTCCCTGGAACTCAGAGAGCCATTTTCCCACTGTCATAGAGTAAGCAGCCGAGAGGAAGGGAGACCACATTTGTCTGACTCTCATATTAAGCTTCCCCTCCTACTTGGGGCAGAGGCCATCCCTCCAGAGACCCAGAATGTGACAGAAGCTGACAAGGGAGGCTTTAGGGACTCAGAAAGGGTCCTGGCTAAGAGGATCAACGGAACCACAAGCCAGATTCCACAGAGATCTATGAGCACAGATACACTCCCATCTGGACCATCCTGAAAATGCGTTCATGGTTTGGAATTCGCTCTTTCTTCAGTAACTAAGAGGAAAGAAATAGAGGAACTCTGCTAGCCAAGAGTTATGGTGGGAGAAAAGTAAACCATCTTCCATTTCTTTGATCCTTAATTTTCGACCAAGTATATGGATGTCATTCCATGAGATTGTCTTTTGGGGGGACTTAACCAGCATCAAATTAGACTGACTGCTTCATCCTCTAAGTCTTAAAATGTTCACATTTTATAGCTTGATCTTGTCTTTCAACGTGCCATCGCTTGCATGTCTCTTAGAGATGTTCCCTTCCCTTGAGAGCCCAGATCTCCAGGGAGTAGAGTCCAGGTATCTCTATTCTTAATAAGCTCCACAAGAAGTCCTAGACACCCCTCCGCCAAAGTGAGAGTCCCAAGATATAAAGCAAGTTAACATTTTGCAGTTAGATATCAATCAGTCATGGTATCTTCATGGTGGAGAAAATAAGGAGGGATAGCTTTTGGACAGGAGGCTGTGAGACATAGGCTGGCTCTCAAGAAACCCAGATTTTCATCAATGTTTAAATTCTTCTTCAAGAGATTTGAAATCAACTGTATTGGAATATCCCAAAAAAAATTCTTTCTATTAAAAGCAATTGTAAACTAGAATGAGCAGAGTATAAGGATAGAGTTTGTTTGATCATTTGATGGCTTGCTTATTTGCCCTTATAAACTCAGAACTTGGAACCTAGGTAAGGAAGCAGTTTTGCCCACTCTCTACTGACTACCTCTTGAAACAACCTGATTTCCAGCCATGTCTCTTTACTGACATGAAGTAGGGAAACAACTCCTCTCTTCTCAGATGATTTCTCCTTTCCTTCCTCTACCTCCTTCTTTCCTTCCATGAACTCTCCTTTGTTGTTCTTTGTTCTGTCCTCCGTGTTCATTCTCTGCATCTCAACTTTCTTGGACAACCTCTCTGTACTTGGCCTCTAGAAATCTCCTTCTGTTTGGATTTGTCTCTCCTCTCAGACTTCAGGGTGCCTTCTGTTCTAACATCACTCCTTTCCCTGCCACTCCCAGGCTCATGGTTTGGTACCCAAGCTGTTTCCTGTTCACTGGCAGCTAGCCTCAAATTCCATTCTGCCACAGGATTTAACTCTAAGTCAGGCAGTAAATGGGCTCTTTACAAATCTAGCTTAATTTAAGGAACTCTCTCCGTGAGCTGCATTTCTGGGGACATTTTTCAAGGGTGTTAGCAGCAAGGCTGTATGCACTTGCTTGTACAACAGCAGACTGGTTTCTGTTTCTGTCACTCTGAGAGACCCACGTTAGGTCTCAAATTAACCAGCCAGTGTAAACTGCGGAAACCAAGAAAGGGATTTCACAGACTCGTTTTTTTCTTCTAATTTGTATAATTTTAGCAACTAGGACATGAGGTGCACAGGCCCAAGTATCTGCATGGCAGAAGGAGCAGGAGAATATTGAGTTGATCAGCTTGGAGTGCAGCAGGATGGATGCTGGAGAACAGAGATTGAAAGTCATTTATTATTACTCCATCATTCAACCTGGAGGACTGAGGGAATGGCTAAGTCCTTGTCTTTCCTTGTGGCATACTGTGACAGTTCACGTCCTATCCCTTTCTTATCGTGTCTGCTTGGGACCATTGACATTTGGTTCTTAAGGTCATTTTTTAAAAGGGCTCATTTTGATAGACAAACTGTCCGTGGGTCTCTGAACAGCTTTGGAAAATCTATACTAAACAGTGTTTGAGTGCCGTGCTGTGTGAGTGCGAGGACGTAACAATACTCACGTGTCCAGACAAGATGCCCGCCTAACTCACTTTGTTTAGAGAGACTCCAGTTTTCATTGTGACTGAGACCTTTCACCACCCCCAGGAAACAAGGAACCAAGGCAGAGTATGAAAATTCCATTCCTGTCCCTCCTCAGATGCTAATGAGGAGTGACACAGCCAACTCGGACAACTCGACCAACTCACAAGCAGCCCAGGAACACGGTGAGAAACAAGAGGGCATGGTGAGATGCGATTAAGGGGAAAAAAAGAAGAAAAAAACTACATTAATAATAGCAGGACTGTTGTACAGACCAGCCTCTCTGTATGACAGTGCAATGGTCAAGCTCCAGAAAGAGAAAGAGGAGAGGAGAGGGGAGGGGAGGGGAAGGGAGGGGAGGGGAGGGGAGGGGAAGAGGGAAAGGAAGGGAAGAAAAAAGTCTTTAATGGAAAAGAAACATCTCCCCTGGCATTATGGGTACAGCCTAGTCTTTCACTGCCCAACAGTATCCACTCACTATAGGTAACTATTTAACATTAAATTAAATTAAAAATTTAGTTCTTGAACTGCACCAGCCGCATCTCCGCAGCAGCCACACGGGGTCGGTGCCTGCCGCATGGGATGGGACAGACACAGAACGTGGCTATTGTCACAGCGAGTCCTACCGCACTGCCCTGCTCTGGTAGATTCTGGTCTGATGGCGAGCTCTGCTGAGTAACTCAGTGGGTAGCCATCTCCAGCGAAAAGAAAACCTTAAAAAGCTGTGAGGGAGGGAAAAGGTGCCGAGGGGAGCAGCCTGGCAGTAGGTCTCCCGCATGAGCCCTGAGAACTTGTTGCAGGAACAGCCTGGGAGGAGGCAGAGATGGGAACATCTCCTTCCCAAATGGACGGTTCCTCTCTCTCTCTCTGCCTGAGGGTTCAACTGGGAGCAGTGAGTTAAGGACGGATTCCTGATATAAATTAAGTGGGAAGGGAGGGCTATCCCTGCACTCAAGGCCTCGGAAGCCAGTAGCGCCAACCTGATTAAATAATTGAACTGTCTCACCTTGCCCCGTCAAGCTAGATTCCAGGGAGGGTAATTAATCTTCATACTGCCTGTTATTCCCTGCCCTGTGCATACCTCTGCTGCTGTTCAAAGTCAAGTTTCCCAACCTGCCGTTTCTTCCAAGAGAAAAAAAGAGAGGAGAGAGCCAAATAAAAGACTTCTTTATAAAAGGGCATTAATAGGAAGTTATTTTTAAATCTAGTCTTTATGCCTCCCCCTCCCAAAAAAAATGGTGGAATTAACACTGTAACTGTATGCAACTTGATATGCAAATTTCAGAGAAACAAAAATATTGGGGGTTTATAGCGGATCTTGAAGGCTGAATGTTAGAACTTGTCTTTGAGAAACTGTCAGCCATTGTAATCTCATGAGCCCAAAAATGACACAAAGACTGAGACAAGGTGCCCCGCCTTGCTTCACTCCCCAAAAAGATCAGAGAGAGAATCATTGCCCAAAAGAAAAACCAAGGTGGGATGAGGGTGCTATCATCACACCTGTGGGTTTTGGGGGTTTTTTTAATATTTTATTTATTTATTTGAGAGAGAGAGAGAGCACAAGCAGGGGGAAGTAGAGGGAGAAGCAGACTCCCCACGGAGCAGGGAGCCCGATGTGGGACTTGATCCCAGGACCCTGGGATCATGAGCTGAGGCAAAGGCAGATGTTAACCGACTGAGCCACCCAGAAGCCCCTCATCATGCCTGTGTTTAAATTCATTCACTCACTCAACAAATTTATTGAGTGCCTTCTACACCACGCACTGTTCTAAGATGTTGGGCTACATCCGTGAACAGACAAAATCCCAGCATCAGTGAAACTTACGTTCCTAAAGCCAATGACTAGGTTTGTTTTAAAGCAGTATGAGGGACGCCTGGGTGGCTCAGTTGGTTAAGCGGCTGCCTTCGGCTCAGGTCATGATCCCAGCATCCTGGGATCAAGTCCCACATCGGGCTCCTTGCTCGGTGGGGAACCTGCTTCTCCCTCTGCCTCTGCCTACCACTCTGTCTGCCTGTGCTCGCTCGCTCTCTCTCTCTAACAAATAAATAAATTAAAAAAAAAATTTAAAGCAGTATGAGTCTGTTTTAAAAAAAATTTTAGCATCTGTTTATTTTGTATCACTCTCCATAGAATGATGGTTTGATTCCTATGAAAGTGTGTTTGTATGGGTCCATAAGGTAACTGTAATGCCCAGGACTTTCCCAGAATCGTGCACATTGTGAGGCTGATTCATACCAGGAAGAAGCGGGGGAGTTTCCAGCCAGCTCCCCAGACGTCCACCAGCGCCTCCCAAAATGACCAACACTCCCAAGGTACGGCCAGCTGCCAGTCTGTCTCCTCCTGGAGGGAAGCAGATAGGAGAGTAGCTCCTTGGCAGCAAGACAAAAACAGTGAGATGAGAAGGGAGAGCCAAACAAAAAGTGGGAAAAAAGAAAAATAATCTCACTGCATTATCCACCACCCCTAAGTGTGCATTAATGGACCGATAAAGTGTACCCCGGAGAGTCTTAATACTACAATATTAAACTCTGTTCACCAAGAAAAGCAAAGATGGCACATTATAACAAAGAGAGTTTGGGTTCTGTGTTGTTGGTTTTCTGGTTCTTGCTAATGTTCTGGTTTTTAGTTTTGCTCACTTGGATATATTTTCCTTTAAAGGGCTGCGTGCCGCAGAGAGCATTTTCAAACACAGTGCAATGCTGCCCCCTAGTGATGGAATTATGTAAGAGCACCTGCAGAAATCCAGCTTCAGTCCGAGGCAAACTTCCTTACAGTTCAGCTTAGATTTCATTTTGCTCTCTTTTCATCCACGAAAGTGCAAATATTTCACCCTTAAAGATTCTCTGCACAGATATATTTTCTGACTCGGCCTAGTTCACACCACTAATCAACATAGCATTTTATTCCAAAATATGAACTGTGTGCTGATTATAAAATAAGCGGCGGTGGTGAGTGGATTTCTCCCCCTTTTGCTTATAAATTAAACAGTCTCCCCAGAGAAAGCTCAGAAATCAGGCCTATTGCATATAACCTTTAGAATCCTGATTGGAATTCTTACTGGAAAGACATTCACTGAGAACTCGAGCTCCAGGAAATCAATGCCTGGGTCTGACAGACATTCAACTCCCAGACAAATGTGTTTGATTTCACATCATCCCTCAATCTTTGTACCAGAAATAAACCTGAGACCAGAAGCTCTGAAAATAATGCAGGTGGTATACTCACTATCAGAAGCCCCTTCCCGAATGCACGAAAACGCAACTGCTACCTTAGAGAAAATTACATCATGTGAAAACACATAAGGAGGGATTGAGTGAGAGCTCATCACACTATGATTAGCTAAGGCCAAGTGCACGATCGCATTTTCTTCAAGCTTTGAGCCCACCACCTGCATCACGATAACCTGGGAGTTCATTAAAAATGCAAATTTGGGGGCCCAACCCAGGTCCATTAAATCCGAAACTGTGAATATAGGACCCAGAAGTCTGCATTTTACGAAGTGCCTTGGGTATTTCCGTGCACGCTAAATTTTGTGAAACGTTGAGTAAAATTTAATAAAATTTTCAGTTTTCATTTAGAAGATCTTCCTATTATCAGGAATTCTCAAACATTATGAGGCTACACCGGGCACCTGGGTGGCTCAGTGGGTTAAGCCTCTGCCTTTGGTTCAGGTCATGATCTCAGGGTCCTGGGATCCAGCCCCACATTGGGCTCTCTGCTCAGCAGGGAGCCTGCTTCCTCCTCTCTCTCTCTGCCAGCCTCTCTGCCTACTTGTGATCTCTGTCTGTCAAATGAATAAATTAAATCTTTAAAAAAAAAAAAACATTATGAGGCTACAAAATCACCAAAAGAAAAAAAAAAGAATAACTTATATTCACCAATGAACACATTGCCTTGACTTTTCTAGAAAATTAAAAGACATCATTGGCAGTGCAAGGCACACTTCCACCAGTAAACAACGGTAAATGGCCAGCCAAAATCACAAATACCACTTGGTCATTGCTGGTGATAATTTCTAACTGTACTTCTTACCCCAAAGCCATTCCTTGAAAAAGCTCCATCAGTCAGTAGTATGGCATGATTCATTAAGCAGAAACATTCACTAACTCAGAAGATTTGACAGGCTTGAGAGTACCCCCAGAGCTCTCTGTGCTCACAGAGAAGGATCTGACAAAACGGAGCAAAAAAGAAAACAAAGCAAAACAAATAACCCAAGGCACTAGCCCTTCCCTATTCTTTTCCTCCCTTCTGAACAACACAGCCGATCCTGGTCTTGCCTCCTGCTTCCCGCCACCTCCCCTCCCCTTCCCTAAGCCATTGTTCTCTGCCTCTCTCTCTGTCATCATTTTGTGGCTGCTTGTCATCAGGTCCCGTCCTGGCCATGGTGAGAATGGAGTATGCTCTGGTCTTGCCAAATCCGGGCCAAGGTGCCAGCCCAGTCAGGCTGTCTCCACGCAGGCGGAAGCCATGGAACAGGTCCCAGTCCCCACAGGTTGTATTTCATTGTTTCCCTTGATTGCTTGACTGAGCCACGGGAGGAAACAGCAAGGGATGGAAAAGGGTTATGTTTTTGTCTAAAGGAACCGGCATGAAGCTTAAAGAGGGTCTACCAGCTCTGCTGACCGTCCACTCTGCTATCCCTCAGTCACCCCGAGACAGAGCCAAAGAGGCAGATCTCTGTTCCCTAGCCCATGTGTGGGGAAGGCAGCGATGCGGCTTCATGGGGCTGGGCTCTCCAGAGAAACCAGGCATGGAAAGAGGGCAGACTGATGCGGAAATCCAGAAATGCCCCAAAGATCAAGCTTATAACCAAGAGCAAGATCTCCAGGGGATGCTCTAGAATCACGAATGACTTTAAGAGAAGAGCCTTTTAATTTAGTCTGAAGAGGGATACTTGGGACCATGTCAGACCTGTTTGTTCTGGAAGAGATCAACCATTACAGAGCATCCTTTAACTTAATATAGAATTTCAATACATCCGGTAAAGTGGGCTCTAAGTCACTCGGGCCCACTGACAGCAAAGAGAATCCCGGGACAAGAATTTACCACAGAGGCTGGCTCTGGGTGTTTATGTCTGGCTGCAGAGAGAAAGCAAATTGCAAATTTAATGATAAAGCAGTTTAGAAGAGAGGGCTTTTTTAATGAATTACAATAAATATATATGAATGTAAGAGTTCTCCCACAGGTAGGATTTGAGTTTTCCTAAATCAGCTAATATCTTTGTCAATTCCCCTCCATTTGTATCTGGCCCATGCCACATCTGAAAATCCATACCACTTTATAGCTCTCCTTAATTGCTCCATGTGGGTAACTTGCCTTTAAAACTAGTTCTCTTTGCCACTTGACCTTTAAAAGGAGATTAGAAAGTAAATTTTTCATCCTACAAAACGACTATACTTTCATACACGTGAAATAAATCACAGAGTACAGTTGAACAGGAATTCAATTAACGGTCTGCCATTTTCAAGCCTGTATAGGACTGAAAACAATTGTTTTAAGAAAAGAGGAGGGGGAGAGGAGTCCAAAAACGTATTGGTTATTGCCTGTTTGTAAGAACTGATTTTCTAGGTGGCTTTGGCTCTTTGTTCCCGTGAGAGACAGAATAATGTCCAAAACGTCCACATCCTTATCCCTGGAATCTGTGAATACATTACCTCGTACAGTAAAAGGAGACTTTGCAGATATGATTAAGTCAAGGACCTTGAGATAGGAAGATTATCCAAGATTATCTGGTGGGTTCACTATAATCACAGGGCTCTGTCTAAGATTAAGGAGGCAGGGGAGTCATTCGGAGGCGATGTCACGGTGGGAGCAGAAGTAAGCGTGAAGAGCTTGCTGGCTTTGGAGATGGATGGGGCTTCCGTCCAGGGAACTTGGGAGGCGTCCAGCAGCGGGCAAGATAGAGAAGCAGGTCCTCTTCTAGAGCCTCCGGAAAACACAGCCCTGTGGACACCTTGGTTTTAACTCTTTGAGACCCACTTTGGACTTCAGACCTCCAAAACGGCAAGAAAATAAATTTGTGGGTTTTTCAAGCCACTAGGATTGTGACAATTTTTACAGCAGCAATAAGAAACCAGTCACCAAGTTCCTTTCTGGGAGGAATTATGATGACCATGTTCCATGTCCCAAAGACTGAAAATGTAACAGTGGGCAAACACTCAAAGTTGATGATTTTCCTGGGCATAATTAAAATCTGACACGTACTTTATAGCTATGGATGTCAATCACCCGCAAAAACAAACAAACAAAATAGGACATCTTCTTTTTTTATAGAAAAAATTATCAAGGATTCATCACGGAGTACTCTGCCCGGAATGACGAAAACGCTCTTGTAAACTGATGTGGCAGCCATTTTCATTGTTTTGTCATTTCCTCTGATCTTCCAGATTTAGCAAATAGTGGGAAATGACACAGAAAAGGGTTTTCAGTGAGGAAGAGAGCCCCACTGAAATGGAATCCCTGGTCTGCATATCAACCAGATAAACGAGAACTCATTCTGTTGCTGAAATGGAAGAGACACCGGCATCCCCATCCCTGAGAACCACGGGTTCGGGCGTGTGGGGGGAAGCATGAGGGGAAGCCAGCTCCAAGCAAAGTCCTCCCTGCACAGAGGGAAGACCGAGACGAGGGACCTAGGGGACTGCCTTCATGTGGGAAACCCTGTCTTTGACCTGGACTCATTAAGATCGACTCTTCCCCGGCCAGCTCAGGAAGTCTAGGCCCGGCGGTCATAGCCCAGCGTGAAGGGGCAGCAGGTACTCTCTCCTGTACAGTCAGGGTCCTGGGCCCCCCCCACTGACGCACCAGCACTTACTCTGATATGTGAAAGCGGGAAGTACTCTGAATGGTTTCTAAAGAATACCGCGGTCTTCTCCAAAGCTTCCTGAAATCCTAAACTCCCGGAAGCCTTCGCTTTCGGGAAAGTTTCACTTTACTGAAGAGTTTTGGGTTTGTTTTCCTATTCAAGTTTGTTTTCTCGTTTTTTAGATTAATGATATCTCGAGAGCTGGCCAGGAGGAAGAAGGGTGTTTGGAAGGGAGAGAAGGTGGAAAATGAAGAGGCAGCAAGGGACTCACTCCGGCAGTCAGACAAACAAATCATCCGTCTTCTGGGCTCAGGTCGGGAAGGAGGGGAAGACCCAGCATCCCCGGCAGCAGCCCGGAGCAGGCCTGGTGCAGCCGACACTCGGGCTCTGAGTGAGACAGACAAAACTCTCATTTCTCCCTGAGCAATAAGTACGGAAGAGGAGGCTGTGTCCAACTTATTAGGAATAATAGACAGAAATTGCTTACAATCATCCCTAATGGGTTGCCAGTTTTCTAACAATGGGCTCAGCAATTAGTTTGTCAGTTTTTAACCAAATGTAAAAATAATAATCATCCCCTGAGTGAGCCTTTGATCTGCCCTACCACCTCTCTCCTGAGGCTCCTGAGGCCTCCGGCACTTTCCCTTGGTCTTCCGGCATTTGCCACACCCACTCTTGACCAAGGCATTCATCCACCTCTTACAAGGTCATTCAGGAAAATCCCATGGAAAATCCTGGCCATTCACCCTTTCCTATCCTGGCCCCCCTAAACCTTAAAAAATAAAAAAAGTTTAAAAAGTTTAATTTTTTTTTTTTTTTTGTAAAATCCCTACCTTGGCTAAAATCTGGGCTAAATCAGAGATTGGCTTTTTAAAATATTTAACCTCTGACCTCCGTGTATTAAATTACTGTCATGATGAAGGAGCCACGGCTGTAAGGCTGGATGTGCCTGGAAGTCGCAAGGAGGAAGCAGCCGGAAGACACAGGTAGTGCCCAAATACCCACCTCAAGCAAATGGCCTGGTGGTTAGGGTCCTGAAGGGACGGCGAGGGCCTCTGTGAAAGGACTGGATGGTTCCATCCATGAAATTTCCAGAAAGCACCCTCAATGCCTCTGTGTTGTTTTTTCCTCTCCTGAGAGAAAATCATGCCAATCCCTACTACCCTCTCTCCTCGGAGCCCTTGAGAGAAAATACTCCCTCAATTCAAAGCCCAGGAACCATGTTGATGAGGGAGCGGGAGGCTGGCTGAGGGCAAAGCAAAAGCTGGCACCTTGCACCCCCTCTCCATCCGCTTCCCTCGGTGATGTGTGTGGCATTCCTCAGGTACCCCTGACTGCCAAAACAAATAGTTAACTTGCTGAGATCACAATCCCGCAAGACAGGAGTCTCCCTTGGTTTAACAAAGAAGTTACATTATCAATAGCACAATTTCCAGAGGCAAATGACTCAGTTCCTCAAGCCTTAATGTTACCCTCCCCTCCATAAACAAAACTGAAGGAGGCTGGGGTAGAAGGAAGTTAAGTTTCTTCTATACCTAAATCTCACTAACAAAGATGCTTGATAGCAGGATTATGACATTCCACCAGGAATCTCCCAACCATCTTGATGTTAATGGTTTGCCAGAAGACAACATTGATCAAGCCTCCGGTATCCCTGCACCTTGGAGGCCTCCTTTAACATATGAAAGCTCCGTTGAAACCTCCCCTTCCCTCACCTTCCCCCAACCGCAGGGTACATAACCTGCCATCCCTCACAACCCGGGGCAGCAGCTCTTCCTGCCCACGGGTCCCGTCCCCGTGCTTTAATAAACCACCATTTTGCACCAAAGATGTCTCAAGAATTCTTTCTTGGTCATCGGCTCCGGACCTCAGCCCACCGAACCTCACCCAGGTTCTAGAACTTCATCAATGTTATTAATATTTCTTCCACAGTGACTGCATTCTTTCCAAGTTTTGAGGTGTCTTACTGGAGCTCTCTCTACCTCCACACAAGGTAAGGGCAGGAGTGTTCTGGCCAAGGACACAAGGTGAACCAGAGAATTCCAGGGCAGACCTCACCTCCTGAAGCTTGTATAGGAACTTATTCCCTTAGAAAGAAAAGGGCGAAGCCGGTAGGTCGACGGGTAAGACAATCCCCCTTCGTCATCACACAGCCCTTCTCTAATTCTCCTGTCCTCACACAGGTGTCCCCTGGATATGATAAACTACTGAGGGCTCATTTTACCCCATGCTGGGAGCTCTGATGAGCACCACACAGACATTTGGGAACCTTCTCCTATCCCCTCTATAAAAACCACCAGCACAATTATTCTGTCACGTCCCTTCATGGCTCATAATACAGTCTTAATTATGTGCTTCTTCATTTATTTTTCTCTCTCTCCTGGAAGTTCCTAGATGGCAAAGACTAGGACTGTTTCATTCTGGCACCTAGCACAGGGATCAGCACTTAAGAATCTGTAACTACTGAATTAATCAATTACAATCCTTAGAACAACGGTGGAAATGAGGTGTGAGGATCCCTATCTCACAGGTAAGAAGCCGGAGTCTCAGAGCGCTGTAGTGACTTTCCCAAGGTCACAGAGCTAATTAACTGTGGAGGCCGCGATGACGCAAGCACAGGCTTCTTTGACCACAACTCTGGTCCCTGGACCTTCTTCCTGAAACAGTACCTCCCTCCTCCTTCCATCAGGCAGCCCCATTCACCTTTCCCCCTTTATTCATAGAAACTCAAGGTCCACTCCTCCTTGAAGTGTTGCCCATTATTTCTCCATAATCACTGATCTTTCCAGTGGACTCTCATACTTACTTACATAATAGCTTGTGTGTGGGCTATGTATCTACCTGAATCACATAATGATTAGAAAAGAAAGAAAACCGGAGGGAGGGAGGTCAGGAAGAGAAAATGGAGGGAAATGGATTTCCAGAACAGAAGGAGGCATTTGGCGTGGGCAGGGTAGCCTTGAGAGAGATAAAGAGCACTGAGGAGGGAGAGCAGCCCAGAGGCAGAGAACTCGTCCTGCCTTTCAGGAGGAGGGAGCCGGCGCTCGCGGAGACTCACATTCACACTGGGGGTGGGGGTGGGGGGTTGGTTCTGCTCAGTTCTGCTGCCTTCCAGCATGGAGTTGCCGTGGGTGGACCCACAGAGATGCAACCCCAGATACCGGGCAGGGGGATGGGGAAACATTCCTGGCTTAAGAGGAGATTCTTCCCTAAACTACACCAAACCAAAACACCTAAGTTTCCCTACACTTTTCCAATTGGGACCATCCCCATCCCCATCCCTAAGGACTTCAAATCTCTGAAGAGCCTGGGGTGGGGATGGGCGAAGGCAGCAGACGTGGAGTCAAAAGGGCAGAAGAGGCTGTCCATTCTCAGCACCCCTGTAAGGTTTAGAGCAGGGTTCTGCTCTATCCCAGCTAGGCTGTGTGCTTTCCTGTGACCCCCTGCTGACTGCCCAACCGTCCGCATTTTAGCAGAGGACCTCTAATATGTTCAGATGCAGACAAAATGAGTTCTTCACCCTCCCTGGCTCCTGCATCTCAAGATAGCACAATAATTGCTTTTTCGGATCTCTTTACTCCACCCCATTTGAGGTGCGGAGTGACCTCAAGAGCAAGCAGAGAAAAGTAGGACGTAAGATGCAAAGTGGAAATCAGCTGTCTGGTTATTCAACACAGTTGTTACAGTGTAGCAAGATTCCAAATGCATCTGCACACACGGTTGAGTCCAATCACGACATAACGGAACCCAGAATCACCTATGGGTTGAATGCCCCCGCTGCTGCCTTAATGGACGTGGGCTCATCTTTTGGCCCACATTATGCAGGACAAAAGAGGAAGATAGAAAGAATCACCTATTTATCAGTTCTTTATTCTATTACAGGTGGGAACAGAAAACTGACACCCACAAGGACCCTTTTCAGCAAGGGATTATATATCACACCACTGAAATACATAAAAGACAAATTATCCCTGAGATCATCGTGCCTCCATTGACCTGTTCAAGGTTTAAAGGAAGCTGCAATTAGAAGCCATGGTCACAGATCTGCTGGCAGCTTAGAGCGCCAGCATTTACTTTAATCCTGCAGAAATGAACTGGCATGAATTTTGTGGGCATGTACTTTGTCTCAGTTTGAATTCTGTGAGTCTGATTCAGATTTGTGGGAGTTTAGTAATTTGCCTTTGTTAACAAGATCTTTCTCAGCTTCTGCAGTGTTTACAATATGAGATCTAATTTGGGCTTAAAATACTCATGAAAATTAACTGCATTACTTTTAAAAATGCAATTGGGGAGAGATGGAGAGGGAAAACGATGTCACGTGCCACAAATTTACCACGTTTGCACATTTGCGGGAGCCTTCTCCCAGCTGCTGGTGGCCTGCGCTCACAGACGCCGCTGCTCCTGCCCTTTGGTCTGACCTGACTCTCGGAGATGGGGACCAACTGAGAAATGAGAAATCTGTTTACTGCTTTTCATAATAAGAGAAATTGGAAATCTATCTGGGACGGGAGCATCGAGGTTTTACTTGTTTTAACATTTAGAAAGCATAAAAGACCCCTGATGCAAGGCTTCTGGAGCCCAGTAGAAACGGCTGAGATGTGCGTGATTATCATACTTTTTCTCTCTAACAGTAGCTTTCACTTCCCCGATGCTTTCCATGTGCTGGGCACTGTTGTGAGCACTTTATTTACATCACCCCTACCAACCTGATAAGGAGGTTATAGCACAAGCCGAAAAGCAACCTTCCCAAGCCACATCGGCACCTCATCAGCAGATCCAGAATTGAAATCCAGTTCACCGGCCCTCAACCCCTCACCCATCACTCTGATATGCTGCTTGCCTGAAACCTCTTTTTTTTTGGGGGGGGGGGGAATATATATATATATAAAAAATATTTTAGAAAAGATCCATTAGATTATGACAGCCACATCCTGAACATAAACAATACTTAAAATACCTTCAGTTTATGAGCTTCATAAAAGCCAGTTAAATTTAAGACTACAATGCAAAAAAAATAAATAAAATAAAATAAATGGATCAGACTAAACAACTCAAAAATATGGGTGTAGATTTAAAAAACAAAAAAACACCTTTCTCAGAGCCCCGGGATTTTAACGTGCTGCTTCCAGAAACGGTCAGCTGGCTGTCTCCAGAGTCCAGATCCTTCCAGCCAGAGGGCTAATTCCTTCACTGTACCAAGAGTGAACCCAAGTCCCTCTAAGAGGTAGATGAAGAATAACAATGATGTATAAAACCAGAATTCCCAAAGTGTTAATTTCCAACAAAAATTAGATCTGCTATATGAACCACGGTGGAAACTTATCTACCTCATTTTTCCCTTCAGCTGCCCTGCAGGGGAAGTCAGCCCCTAATCAGAAGGGGGCCAGTGAACATAGAATCAGAATATATGTTCTCAGAATATATGTTCTCAGATGCATCAGCACCTCCTGATGACAGTTTATCAATGAATCTAGTTCCACAAAAGAGACACCTTGTGAATCAGACCAGATTTCCACTGGGCTGAGTCTTCCTCCTCCTTAGACAAGACTTTGAGGTCGGGAGATTTCTATGACCCTCTTTGCTCTCTCTACCCATAACTGAGTGATCCTCCTTCACTCAGGGACACACTCTGTCAGGTTATAACCAAATCCTTGCTTCCCTGGAAATCTGTCTTTATTAAATGACGTTCATATATCTGTCCTCTGATCTCATAGGGGTTGAATTTTAAGGGTGTCCCAGGTTAGGATCTTTGGGAAGCCAACTTTGAGATAGAACATATGTGAACGGGTGCTGTTGGGATCATACCTCCTATGTAGGGATGGGGAAGGAAGCAGGGGGGAGCAGAGGGGGACACTGAGGAACAAGGCGGTCCCAGTGAAGACCTCAGCCAACCCCTCAGGGAGCCCTGGAGCTGGGATGACCCCACAGAATTGTGCCAAGTCAGGGAAAGGTGGTTAAGCCTTTGTACTCCTATGCCCATTTGATCAGTGGCAGTGGACCACCCTGGGAAGTAGGTGGGGAGGCTCTCTTCAGTTGAGGCAATCTCCAGGGCGAGGTAGAAACCGAGAGCTCTCTATCAGCAGCACTTAAAAGTTTGGGAAAAAGTCCTTCAGTCCTGAACTGGAGTATGGGCAACACATGGCAGCATCCCCCGGGAAGGATAATCCTGAATTCCTGGAGAAAGCCTCACTTAATCCCAACCCTACAAAAACCAAAGAAAAGCAGAAGAGGTCATGGCAGGAAGAGCCAATCAGGTTTCAAGCCCACCCAGCCTTAAAGGGATCTGAAGAATAGGAAAGCCTCCCTCCAGCCGGGGCTGCCCTGGGACTTCCAGCCAATTCCAGGTCTAGCCTCTCCTAAATCCCCTCCACCCTCCAGCCATTCTGACCTTCTCCATCCCTCTGAGGGCCAGGGTCTCCCTCACCACACTCTGTTGCAACTTCCATCTGATCAAACTCTGCCATCCTCTTCCGTCACAGATTCCAGCTCTCCTTCAGGTCCTGGCTCAAACCCAGACCCCTCCCCGAGGGGGGTGACGTCCTCCTGTGGTCCGGCCCCCTCGGCTCCTCTTGCTTTTCCCTGCTGGGTAATTCTTCTCTTCATTTCTATACACCCTCTTCCCGCTAACCTGTCTCCCCAGGGCTTGCCACAGAATTTGGGAACTAATAGGCACTCAATAAACAGAATGAGGGAGCAAATGAACGAATAAATGAGTAAAGGTGTCAATGAATGGACTCTAGCATTTCAAGCCAGGCCACAAGGGGCCTCCATCCCTGAGATGGCTCTAGAAGTGATCCCACTTCCAGAGACAACCCCCACCCCCAAATCTAGGTTCGGCGCAAAATGCCCAGTAGCGCCTTACTTCTGCCATAGCACTGAAGATGTTGCCTTGTAACTGCCTGTTCATGAGTCTTTCTTTGTCCCCATGACGTGGTAACATTCCTAAATGCAGAGCCACTTCTGTCTTACTCGTTGTTTTATCCCTAGCACCTACCACAGGCTGGACATACACTAGGCGCTCAAAAAAGTATATTTCTTGAGTGAACCAAAAAAGGAGAAGTGCATTTATTTAAGGAGAATTCAGTGAAATATTTTCCAATTTACATTGGCATTAAAGTGAAATATGGTGGTGTTTAACTGGCTTCCAATAAAGCAGAAAACAAAAGAGCAGGGACTTGGGGGGTCCTCTATGAGGACTAGGGAAGCGCTCTGCACGTCCCGCTGCAGGGACAGAAGGCCCCTCCCTTCCACGGGAAGCATATGGAGCTGAACAACACATTTGGTGTATTTCGGCGATGACTGTAACCATAGCCACACTATACCAAAGACTCGCTCAGAGAGCCTAGCAAGATGCTAAGCTCATATGGAGACAGCATCATCTCAACCAAGGTCCACAGAAGCACTGTGGTGCAGGAATTGTTATCTCCATTTTTCAGATGGGGAAGTCAAGGCTCACAGAGATTCATTCGGTCCCCTGCCCCAGGTTCCCAGACTGGTCAGAGATCGAGCAAGAAGAGAAAAACAGCCATGCCTGGCTACCAAGCCGGTGCTCATCTTAAGCACGAGGGGAGAATCCCTCTACCACAAGACATGGTGTCTCCAAATAAGTGAATTAAGTAGGAAATTACATAGGGGCACAAAAATAATACTGGACTCCGTATTCTTTTAAACTTTTTAACTATCTAAGCACCATCCCAATTTCCACCGTATCGTACCCACAAGAAGGGCCGGGCAGAGCTTCTGACTCTATCTCGAGGGTTGGACAAAGCAACCATTTGGAAATCTGGACTGCGGTCTGGGCACCAACTCCCTCCCAAATGATTTCTCTTCCTGTGTCTCTTCAGCCAAGTCTCACAGGCAAAGTGCTTTACTTTTTGTACATGTACCCAAGGCAACCTATTCACACTGAAAGTGTGTGTTTAAAATGCCTATCTGACCAAGCTGCGAGGCAGAAGAGAGAGAAGAGGAGGGCTTGGCCTTGCCCCCTGTGCAGCACTGCTCGGAACACTGACCTGGGTCACAGCTGTGTTGTCATTTGGCCATGCCACACCTCAGAGGGAAAGGCAGGTTGGTGTAGGGACAAAAATTAATGGATTAAAACATTTTTCTTATTTTTTATTTATACATTTCCATGGTTACAGAGCCATCAACCAAATGTGTCCTTCTCCCCTGCACATAAATACTTCTCAAGGTGGAAAATGATAATAACACATTTATCCACCTCGATAAGTAACATATCTAAGGAGCTTCCAATAAAATCCATACTTTTGTTCCATTTTTATCCTTCTTCAAAGACTTGTCCAAGAATTAAAGTTCTGAGTAAAGGAAAAATAAGTCTAGAAAAGCTTTTTGAGTAATGAAAACATAAGTTAAAAATCTAGAAGGATTTCAATTAGCCTTTCTCCTGAACCAAAGAAAATCCTAAGAATATTTTCCTCATCCTAAATTTTCCAGTGCCTTTTTTCTAAACCATCCTTAACCATATCTACTGATTTGGTCAACTCTGTAAACCTGGTCAGCCCTGAAAGCCCCTGGCCAGACACTAATAGCCCTTATAACTCACTCTGGAATCCCTCTTCCCTGACCCTCCCTGGCAGGCACTGAATGCCGCCATCACTCTACCTTTTGGGGTTCCCCTCTGGAAACAAGGCTTCTCATCTCTCCAGAACTCCTGAAAGCTATAGAATAGCAAGAAACTTGCCCTGTGCTTCCCAAGCCCTGAGCATTCATGCACAGGGAGGACAAAGAGCTCTTCTCCTGCTGAACTGACCTCAGCATCTTTGAAACAGGGAGGGGTCTGTTTATTTAGGACTTGCTTTAATAATCCATGCAACTCTCCTTCTTCCTCCCTGTACTAAAGTCTTTTAGCACAGTGATTGTGTACAAGAGTCTGTGTGGAGCCAACTTCTTTGACCACCCTTCCCAGGTGCTGTCCTGGACTGCACCTAACCACTGACAACTCTGATGAGAACTCCTACTCCTTTCAAATAACAGTCCTGCCAGACCGCTCCTACACCATAATTGTTTTTTGTACTTATGCTATCTCTTTTCTTCTGTCCTTTCTAATTAAGAAAAGAGGAGAGGAAAGAAGGGGAGGGGAGGGGAAGGGGAGGGGAGAAGAGAAGAGAGGGGAGGAGGGGAATGGAGGGGAAGGGGAAAGGGAAAAACTAAGCATGTAATGCAGAGCCCGGCCCCCAAGATGGAAAAAAACTTCATCCTCGAAGCTTCCTGAAGGCAGGTAGACCAGCACACCCTCAACATGCACGTCAGCTCAGTGGGTTGGGGAGCGATGTTTACAAGTTTTTCGTCTGGCTCACCTGGGCTGCTCTGCAGATGAGATGGGGTAAGGACAGTGGACTTCATATTCAGCTGGAGGACGCTCCTTCGGGAAGGTTCCCCTGCAGGTAGAAACAGCTCCAGCACCGGCGCTGCAGCTGCAACCAGCTACCAGAAACCCTGTTGCCTAATCTCATTGTCACCTCTGGAACCTAAGAATAAAGTATTCAAGACCAGGCCCCCAGTGCCGGAGAATGAGATTCAACAGATCTGGAGAAGACCTGAGCATCGTAGCTTCTAAAAATTCAACAGGTGCTTCACGTCACAACAGGACCTTCACGTCCCATCACACCTTCCAGATACTCCAAGTCAACATTGGAGATGAGAAAAAGCAGGGAAATAACAAAACAGGAGTTACTCTCTTTGTATTAATTTCCTCTTCCTTCTGTAACAAGTCACAACGAGTTTAGTAGCTTGAAGTGATGCAAATTTATTATCTTATTGTTCAGGAGGTCAAAAGCTCAAAATGGCTGGAAGAGAGAATCTGATCCTTGCCTCCTTCAGCTTCTAGAGGCTGCCTGTGTGCCTCGGCTGGTGGCCCCCAGACAACAACCACGTCACTCCAACCTCAGCTTCTCAGACTCTGATGCTTCTGCTGTTCTCCCTTACTTAAAACAACCCTTGTGTTTACACTGGGCCCACCAGGATAGTCCAAGAGAATCTCCTCCATCTGATAATCCTTCATTTAATCACATCTGCTGAGCCTCTTTGCTATGTAAAGTAATATATCCACTGGTTCTGGGGATTAGACACAGACATGCTGGGGAGAAGAATGGTGGTATTATTCTGTTTATCACACTTTTCTTCTGGGACTATCGGGGTAGCCCAACTGAAGTGGAGAGTAGGTATCTACTAAGAGGATTCTCTCGTTACCAAAGGCTCAAAAACATCCTTGGCCTTAGCAGTCTATGTTCGTTCTGCTTGCTACTCACTTCCACGCCTGCATTTCCTGGTTAATGAGTCTCTCCTATGTCATCACTCCTTGTCTTTGGAGATACGTAGTTTTACATAGGACGCAATGCTTATTCCGAAATGAGACAAGGGTACTGCATTCGGCGTGCACAAAAGACAAATAATTTTAGAGTATAAGTTTACAAACTTCGTGCAAAATAAGTTTAGGAAACTCAACAGCCAGCCAAATATTGTCAATCAGCATTCCCGGCACGTTGCTCATTAAATGTTATGCAAGTCAAGCACATCTTTATCGTTGTTGAAATAGCATATCTGCACATTTTGTGTGATTTGAAATATTTGTAATAGAACTGCTACTAAATATATAAGCATGGCAATGGTCCACACATTCCAATTCTTCTTCAATGGTGAGGGAAAGCATCATACCCAGCAGTATAGCTCTGGGGAGTTTTGCCCATGATAATAGAGTATTTTGGAGGGTAAGAAGGGAGAAGGGGGGAAAGCAATAATAAAACTGAGACAGACAGGGTATGGGGCTCTATTTGCTAAGGGAAAAGCAGTTGGAAATACACTGTGGTTGTTAGAGAAAATAAGAAAGTTTCCTGGAAATTAAATTCAGTGAAGATGAAATTGAAAGCAAGAGGAAATGAAAATTCTCTTTGATTTAAAGAAGGCACATTTAAAAGAGTGTAAAGTAAGGGTAAACATTTTCGGATACCTCTATGTATTTCTTGTTTGTGAATGGCCAGTTCCTCCTTATTTGTTTTTCTATTGTAGTGTTCATCTTTTTTATTGATTTGTAAGCACTCTTTGTGTATTAGGACTGTCAGCCCTTTTTTCAGAAATACATATTGCAAGAAGATTTCCATCTGTCAATTTGGTTGTGATAGGAATTTTTTCTGTGCTGAAGTTTTAAATTTGTAATCAGTTAAATTTATCAATTTTTTTCCTTCATGCTTTGTGAATTTATTACTAAGCTCAGAAAGGGCTCTGTACACCAATATTATTAAAATATCACCCACTAATAAAATAGAATGAGATTAAATTTTTACCTATCAGATTCATTCATTTCCTCAGTAAATATTTGTCAGATGTCCATTATGTGACAAGTATTGTGCTAAGAGCTGGGGATCCAGAAATAAAGAAAACAGAAGGAAAAAAAAAAGGTTCTTTCCTTGTGACATTTACATTCTATTGGGTCCAGATAAACAATAAACAGGATGAAAAAGCTAACTACATAATATACTAGAGAAGTGCTATGAAATACAATAAAGCTGGAAGAGGGGATTAGAGATGCTGGAGGGTGGGACAGGGAGCATTGTAAATAGGATGCTCAGTGAAGCTCTGCTGCGGTCCAGGGAGAGCTTTGAGCCAGCTGAAGTCCTTAAGCAGGAGCTATGTGATGTCTTCCCGGAACAGCAGGGAAGCCAATATGACCAGAGGGAGGAGAAACCAGCGTAAGAGAGAAAATGGGTAAGAAGAGGGCAATGTCACCTAGACTTTATGAGCCACTGCAAGAATTCAGAATTCTAAATTATCTTACAAATGATCAGAATCACTGTGGCTTCCACGATGAGACTAGACTCCTCTGAACGCAGAACACACGTTAGCAGACGATTCTAATAATCCAGGTGAGAGAGGATAGTGACTTGGGCTATGTGGTCACAAGGGATTGGATGAGATTGATGTCTGAAAAATGAATCAAGATGGCATCAAGTTTTCGACCTGTGCAACTAGAAGGATGTAGTAGCCATTAACAGTGAAGAGGAGGCTGCAAGTTAAGCAAATCTGGGGATATGGAGAGATTGAGGGGTTTAGATTCAAGATACCTACTAAGAATCTAAATGGAGATGTCAGATAGCTCAGTCTATAAGGTAAGTTCCAAAGATCTCTTCCATCTGAAGATGGATACCCCGAAGCCATCAGCACATGGGTGGAACTTAGGGCCACGTGACTGAGACCACCAGGCAAAGATTAAGGATATTGCCAATACCAAATACCAACAGGTGCCCAAGAAAATGCACATTCTCATATGCCCTGAATCAGAGTAAACCTTGTGCACAGCATGTATTAAGATTTAAATGTGTATACCTCTGACTCAGCAATTCCATTTCTAGGAATTCATTTTAAGGGAGGAACCAAACAGGGGTGTCTGGGTGGGCAAGTCGGTTAAGTGTTTGACTCTTGGTTTCAGCTCAGGGTGTGACCTCAGGGTCGTGAGATGGAGCCCCACACAGAGCCCTGCATCAGGCTCCGCACTCAATATGGAGTCTGCCTAAGACTCTCTCTCCCTCTTCCTCTCCCCCCACTCTCATTAAATGCTTTGCAAGACACTAGTTTGTCCCCATGCTCTCAAATAAATAAATAAATCCCTTAAAAAAAAAAAAAAGGAATGAACCAAACAGGTGAATAAAAATAAGGATGCTCATGTTATTAATTACTATTAAAGAAGCTAGAAACAACCTAAATAGCCTGCAAGAAAGAGTTAGCATTTACCGCACCCACACAATTAGTACTCCGCGGCCATTTAAACCTGCAGTATACAGTATAAAGATGCATATTCACACATACCCATAGTTTGCTAAATGCTTTAGGAATAGAGTACAAGGGAGATGTGCTGTGGGTTTGGTTTTTTTCTTTCTTTACAGTTTAGGCTACACCCTAGAAGGAGAGGATTGTTCTAATCAGGAATCCACACCCCAGCAAGGTCAGCTAGGCTTTTATCAGAAAGGCCACTCCAGAGGCTATTACTAAAAGCCCTCCTGTAATCCACATCTCTAATCAACAAGAAACCTTTAGCTAATTAGCATACTGAATTTCAGAAATGGGTTTTCATAGGGGAAAGTAATGGGTTGTTAATGAGCATAATGGATATTAGAAATGGGCAATCATTGGCAAAATTTGTAGAATTCAAGAAATGCGAGCTGGCTAAAAGGTTTTAGAGATGCCCCTCCCCTTGCATGATCAGAGTAAAAAATACCTAGAGAAGCTCGAGGGCTGTATTTTCAGCCTTCATCCTTAAACAGTCCTGTATCCATCCACCAGCTTAAAGATTTCTGGTTGCCTATTGCCAACACTAAGGATAAGAGAAACTTGCCCAGAGAATTCAGTAGGGTTTCCAGTGAATTTTCCATTGAAATTATGGTTGGAGCCCCTAAGAGGAGAAACCACAGGATTTCAGTGAATTTATAGAATAGGTTAGGGGTACCGCGTTGTTTGGGTCTTGCCTGCTAATGATAGTTTATTCACTGGAGTTCTACATATGTGGTAGAACTAGTTGAGATTCACTCTCAGAGACAAGCTGAGAGCAAGATCATGAGGAGTAACTAACACTTACCCCTCTCACTTTGCACATGGCTACTCTTTCTTCTACCCAGAAGACCCCAAGGGTGACAGGTGCCAGGGGGACAGCCCAGAAAAGGGTGTGAGACGAACACCATCCTTGCCACAAAGCACAGGACCGGAATCAGAAAGGGCTGATACTGGGCTACACTTTTATTATCAGACGAAAAGATAACACTCAAAATTATCTTGTAAAAAGTGAAGTCAAAATAGAATGTGCAAAGAAAAGGAGATGGGTGAGAAATATCCAGGGAATTCCATCAACTTAAACAGCTGACAACTGATATTTCACCCCTGTTCTTGCCTTCACTATACCCCTGTTTTTTCAATAGTAGTATTTAGGACCTAACTTACATACAAAACGTCTTCTCCTTGCTTTTTCCTCTCTCAGGATCTATCTTCACGTCCCACTGACCATTAAATACATATGCATAGGCATGCAGCTTCTCGTGTTTAGCCCATCCAGCTCTCCTCTCCTCCCCCACAGGCAGTCAGCAGCAGGATTTGTGAATTTATTTCCTATCACCTGTTTTAAGTGGCAAGATGTTATTCTTGGTTGTGGAAATTACTAACGTTTTCCATTGATTCCTGCTTCTGCCTTTCCTCCTTCCTTTCACTTCGTAAAGTGATCCCTGATTCATGGCCCCCGGCTCCCTTACAGCCTCTCTCTCTCATACTTTCTCCTCCCTTCCTCCATCTCTCTCTGCTTACTCCTCTCCTCAAGCAGTCCCAGGCGCCCAAAGAGAATCATAGTTAAGAAGCAGCCTGGTGAGGAGCTGCCCCGAGAGAATTTCATGCAGTGATCAGTGCACCTCAACATTGCAGAAAGGGCGAGGTTCATAAACCCACAGCCAAAAACGTGCCCTCTGTGAAGACTAGAAAAAAATAATAATCAAATGATCAAAGTTTTCCAAGAGCCTTTTTCCTGGCTTTATAAAGGCAGAATAGAAACCGATACAGAAGAGAAGTCTAAATCACAAAACGCAAGAATGCAAGCCTTATAGAACTCTGATGAGAATGCTGAGAAACACCATTTCCTCTTCAAACGGCACTTTTTTTTTTTTTTTTTAATGCTCTTTGATTTTTAAACTTGCCAATCCCTGTCTGGATGAACATATGTTACCACACAATTATTCCCCTTTGAAAATCTCCGCTGTCCTACAAACCAGCAGGAAAGGGGAGTTTTCTAGCAGGGGGTAGGCGACAAGACATGAGATGCCTGACCCTTTTAACTGCTTTAAGTGGCTGGCTATTTCCTTTCCACATATCTTCCTTCCCCACCCCACCCCCCTGCTGCTAGGACTGTTGTTCCAGCTTTGCAAGGACATGTCATTTTACTCACCACTCTCTCTCCCCCTTCTTAATTGGCCTGCAGTAAAAATACAAATTGCACCACTGTACTTTATTATTAGCCATTTGATGGGCCAAAAATGCCTCATAAGTACTGCCTAGAGGATATTAATCAGACCTGCTGACTCTTCTAAGCACCCACTTTTATATCTTGACCCCCAGATGAGGCCAGTGGATGGTAATCATGCCCCCTCCCATGGGAGCGTTTAGCTAGTCACTGTCTCTCCATTAGCGAAGGCACAACCAAAAGGTGTGGCATCCGTCCTGCAGGAGGCGAGTACACAGCCCAGATCTCTCCTTCTGTCCATTAGCTTTAATGCCTGTTGTACTTTATGGACATGAAAAGTCGGTCTCATTTTTTTTTCCCCTCTCTCTAGGTGATGGAGCATGGAATGAATGTCTGAATCCTAAAATGGCAGCTAAGCTTCGTAATCTTCTTTAAAGTCTCATGGCTTGGCAAAGACAGCCTCCTTTTTTAGAAGGAAAATCCAGGAAAATCATGGTCCCAAAGAGGCTGACAGAGAAGTGCAGTGCCAGCTAGACAAGCAGAAGCAGCCGGCTCTGGGGGCCAGCATCTGCTTAGCGCTGTCCCCACCCCGTGCATACATACATACAGTTGTGTTTCACCACGGCGCTCTTACTGAACATCTCAGCTATGTTACTGTAATGATTCACGTTTATTGTGAGATTTCAGTTTCACAAAGCTGGATTCTTTGTGAGAATCTCACCGCCAACCTTCTTGTGTCAGCTATCTTGGCACTGAGATCACTGTGTGTACTCTGAAACATCCAAAGGGAGGAAACGTGTACCTCCGTGACAGAAACTATGTAGCAAAAACACATCCTCGTTTATGACTGAGCTAATATGCCCGCAGCTCTGTGCAGAATATGGTGCAACGTCAATCTCATATTTAACTTACTTGAACACATCATTTATAATTTTGTCTAAGCTCTTTTCTTCACCTCGGGTCATTTCTTCAATAGCTCTATTTTCTGTATAAAATTCCATGGGTTCCAAGGTTTTGTGGCCATAATGATTTTTTTGAGAGAGCATTTGAGATCCGAAGGGAGATCTCGATGCACTCCAGCAATAATTGTCAGATCATTAGAGGAACTCCCAACATAGTTCTTGCTTCCTGATGTTATTGTGGTGTCTGCTCCTATCGCAGAAGCACACACATCACTTACATCTGTCTAACTCCTCCATATTCGTGATTCTTCCATCACAGATCAGTCAGTGATAAGTAGAGCATACCGGAGGTTGTGCTCTGTTCCTTACTAGAGAACCTCTTCTCAGGCAATGAGCCCACAGAGAAAAGTCTGGAAACAGAATTCAGGAAACACCACCATTCAAACCCACAAAAAGAAGAAGGATCTGTGAGCAAGAGTGAAAACAAAGCAGGAAAAATTTTTAAAACGGCATCACAGAAGCCAAGGAAAGACTCAGGGAGGACAGGGTTCCATGAGGAAGACGTGCCACAGGATCAGGAAAAGAATAAGGAATAGGATCTCACCAGATCTAAGGGAAACACCATAGAAAACAGGGACGGTAGCGATCAAGGCCAAGCACCAAACACTTCAGGGCAGACACCATGACTCTTGTTTCCCTTATAACTATCCTAACACCTAGCAGTGTTAGATAGGTGATAGATGATAGATAGATAGATAGATAGATAGATAGATAGATAGATACTATATATAAGGGGTAATAAGCAGCTTCCAAGTATGCTTTCATATATTTTTCTGCCTGAATCACAGAAAGGCACAATCAGAAGGTGGTTCAGATCAAGAAGAGCCATTGTAACTAGAAGACTTGGCAAAATGTTCAGTTGGTGATATTTGCTCAGGAGACAGTACAGAAACAGAGAAAAGTTGAACGGATGGCAAGTTAAGGAACTAAAATTGGCACTCTGACTCTGCAGTGGCTCACCTCTGGCCATGGGCTAACCCTCAACACTTCTGATCCTGAGCTAACCCTTAACCCTGCTGAGTCTCAGTCTCCATCACAGTAAAATTAGGGGCGGGGGGGCGGTGGTGGTGAAGCCTGTGGTGCTTTTTCCAACTACAAATGCTGTGTACGGTTTTCTTTCTGCTCTCCTACCTCAAGTTTTATCCTTTACCCATTCAGGCAAAGATTTTTCCCTGACTACTAAGTCCTCCTAGACCCCTTATGCCGTCTTCTAGCTGCACGTAATCTTCACACATAAGCCTGTCCTGCCAGAAATGCCCACTTGCTCCAAAACTACTATACTTACAGAGCACCTGGTCTCAGCTGAGTGTTTTAAGGAAGGTGAAAGTCTATTTGATTGACTCTTTTACCACTCAGAAAATCAAGTTAGTGTGCAGTATGTCTCCCATTTGGTGGAGATGTACTCTCTACCCTCTCCTCTTCCCTTTATGGACTACATCCACAGAGCTCCCATGCCTTCTGGCCAACGGGAAGTCCTAACAGGAAATCCGGGGAAGGCAGAAGGGGAAACAATGTCAGGGTACTATCTCCCTGGCTGCTTCTCGGAAAGGTTTCCTGGAGGTGACTGACAGCTTCATTGAAGGTCACGTTCGGGAAAATTCTTCTTATACGGGGTTTGGTAACTGGTGAGCAACCTCTCCTCTCTCATGCCCTCTCAGTTCCAGGAGTGATAACACCCCAACTGTTTGCAACTCCAGTTTCCTAAACTATCCCTTCTGGGTTTCCATGAGCCCACCTCCTTATAAATAAATCTCTTTGGATTTTTCTTGGGTTACCTTAATTTCAGTGTTTCATCTGTTTCCTGTTAAGACCCTGGTATGTGTAGACAGGAATAAATGGGTTTGGGGATAAGAGGAAGGGGGAGGAATGTTTTAAAACTGACTTATTTGGGTAAATTAATCTCTAGTTAGTAAAATGAGGCCCAAATTTGTGTTTTATTTTTTTAGGATCAAAGTCCATTCTTGGTCTCTGGTCTATTCACAGGCCAGCCTGGTGTCCTTCACGCTCCTGCAACTTCTGAAAGATTGTGAGCCTTGACCTGTGCCAATCCAAACCTTGATCAAATTTTACTCACTAAAATTAAAGACACATCTGAAGGCTAACATGAATTCAGGAATAATTTACCCAAATTATATGATTTCCCCCCAAAATACATTCCCTGGAGACATGATATGTATTGTTTGCTCCACCAATTTTGAATTATTGATTTTAAATAGCTCTCAAAGAGTAGACACCTATTACCACACCCAAGAAGCTTCTGTTATAACGTGAGCCCCTCAAAGTAGGCAAACTTGGACGATGTTACTGAACCTCCATGAATTCCCCAGAGAGGAACGGCCAGACCAAGCAAGGGAAGGGCACGCAGCCCCGCGGATATTGCCGTGCTTAGAATACACTGGAACACCAGCAGCAGTGGCCTTCGAGGAAGTTACACCCCCACACTTGACATGTCGTTTTATATTGTGTGTTACAGGGAATTTTTTTTTCTTGACCTGATTTTATAATCACTTTGCTTAGCAAGCACCATATTTGGAAGTCTGGAGGTTTCTGTTCCACAGCAGCTCCTGAAAATAGAGATGTTCTTCTTATTCAGATACAGCAAATGTCTAATTCTTGCCTCTAAATAGCCTAGGTTAATTGCCTCTCTTAATATCCTACAGCAGCAAATTCTACAGCCTAATTCAATGTTACAGTAGAAAAAAACTTCCCTTGGTGTGAAATTGGACCTCTACGTTAAACCAGGGGGCGGGCGGGGGGAGGAATGTGTTAGAGTTTACCTGTTCCCCAAATAAATGTTATCTTGGTTAACAATCTCTGGAGAAAACGCAAGCACATGTCACTCTTCATGAAGCCAATCTAACATGGATATATCATCAAGGAAAAGCTGGCTCTGTAAAGCACATAGAGAGAACCTTTTATCTCCATATATAAATCACATCTCTTCCGTGGGACAAGTCATGTCCAGGCAAAGCTTATTACAAATTCAGTTTAAAATCTCAAGAAAGGAAAGAGGGGGGAAAAAACAGCAACAACAACAGCTTTATGGAGTTAGACGCAGGAAATAACTTGAACTCATCCCAATTTTAAAGCTCCATTCTGTACGGCAAGCAGCTAAAACCCCATTTTCTGGGGGAACTGCCCTTACAGGGAAGGTGTGGCAAAGCCATCTGCTGCTTTATAGTGATGGTTCTCAGCCTTGTTTTTCTGGTCCAGCTATGAAATTGCACTAATCACAGAAACAGACTGTTTGGCCAGGAAGCAGGGCATGCCAGAGACAAGTGAATTTAAGCCCACATGTATTGAGGCTGCAAGCTTAGTTTGCAATTTATGTGCAAGTGGTTTTGTATTTATTGATCTGGACCGAGTGCAGGTCCTATAGGGGAAATATGACAGATTTCATCTGTCTGACAGCCAAGTCTAATTGTATTTTCAGTCTGAAATGACCAAAGACAAAAGTGCACATGTCAAGAGTCTTCACTACGATGCCATATGGAGTATTAGATCCAAGGCTCTGGTCACTGTAAGTGTTCATTTTAATAACTATACGCAGAGTGCATCCTGAACAGCTAAAGCAGGAGAGGTGAGAGTTTTTAATTCAAATCTGAATTAATAGACCATCTGATTCTGCCTGAATGTGGGTGGGCCATTTTAAAGAGTGCATTTTATAGACATGATTGGGGGGAATTTAAAAGATGTGTCGTATATTATTGATTCATCTGGACCATGAAACTTCCGAGCCAAAAGTCAAATACTTCCCACAATGGTTGTCACTAAAATTATAACCAATACTTCTGGGAAGGTCTGGCGTCTTAAAAATCAGAACCTTCTTCTATAACCTTACTTTCTAGTTGGGAAGACTGATTGTGCCTATGAGATCAGTGAGCCATGATTTCTCTGATGGTATCTCCCTCTGCCTCTGTCTCTGTCCACGTCTTCCCCCACCTCTCTCTCTCTCTCTCTCTCTCTCTGTCTCTCTCTCTCTCTCTCTCTCTCACACACACACACACACACACAGAGGCTGACTATCACCAAATATCAGACACATCATTTGCAGCCATTATACAACTAAAGAGATAGTCCACAAGGAAACATACTTCAAAAAAAAAAAAAAAGCCATTAATACCCAGCGATCCAGACACTGGGTTCCAACGAAGCATCATTCAGAATTCTGAATTCTAATTGGCCAGTCTCTAACAAGGACTTTTTGATACTGTAGATCTCTCCTGCCCTTGGTTTCAATGACACACCAGGGAACTCTCTCCCTACTTTCCGTCTGTCTGCTCTCCCTCTCTGTCTGTTCTGTCTTTGCCTTCAGGAGCAGCTACCCTTCCCTTAACTGCACACATGGTGTAAAAGACAATTTCTGACTGACGGATTATGAGCAAATTACTTAACTTCTCTAATTCTTTATTTTTCAGCTATGAAAATGGTGGTAACACTATGTGGTAGTAGAGAGACAAAATGGAGGGATTATAAAGGTTAAACTAGTTAACACATATTTAAAAAATAAAAGGTCCTCTAATACCTGGTCAAAGTAGGTGCTCCATGAACACTAACCAACCTCCCCTCTTGTCTGCTATCTTCAGACTTTCTCAGAGAAATTTCACTGTTCATGACTTCAGCTCACAACCCAATGTCATCTTCCAGAAGCACATCTTCAATATCAACTCTTTCTCTATTCCTCTAAGCGTCCTATTAACCTAATTCCTATCTGTTCCTCTATCATTCCATGTTTCCCCAAATCCCAGGGCTTGACTTTTCTATCAGTGAGTTAAGTTCTACATCAATAAAACTAGGCTTACCATTAACTCCAGCCCAACCACTCTGTTCTGCCGTCAAGCAACCTGTTGTCCTCTCCAGCTCCCTTTCATCTTCCTCTTCAATTCAGTAGTGAATTGAATCACTATCCTCTCACTCTTCAGTCTCACAACCCTCAGATCTTCACTGATGGAACTGCTTCTCTGACCTTCCCAGCCACGCGGGCACAAGATCCCGCCATGCTTCACAGCATTTCAGACACACGTCTTCTTCTCAGTTCCCAGGCTTACCCACCCCCACCGGGAACTCGGGGTTGCCGCACTCACCCCGGCTATTCTTTTACCTCTAGGTGGCCCCGAGGGCACTCTAAGTGGGAGTACATTTGACCTCTGGGTCTGAGCTTACCCACTATATTAGTTTCCTATTGCTGTAGGACAAATGACCACAAGTTTAGTAGCTTCAAATAACACCAACATATTACGGTTCTGGGTCAGAAGTCTAAAATGGGTCTCATGGAGCTAAAATGAAGGCTTCAGCAGGGCTGCATAGAGGATCATCTGTTTCCTTGCCTTTTCTAGCTTTTAGAAGTCTCTGGCTTTCAGCTTCCTTCCTCCATCTTTAAAACCACTAGTCTAGAATCTTCCAACCTTTCCCTCTCTCCCTCTCGCCGACACTCCTGCCTCCCTCTTTTACTTACAAAGACCATTGTGATTATATTGGGTCCACCCAAATAATCCAAGATTATCTCCCCATTTAACCCTAATTATTACTTCCATAAAGTCCCTCTGCCATGTAAGGTAACTTATTCACAGGGATAAGAGGTAGATATCTCTGGGGAGCCGTTATTTTATCTACTATTCCTGCCTTGCCAGTAGAATTATCCCCTACTTTTCTATGGGTTCCAGCCTCAAGGATGTTCTTATAATTCCTCAAATAAACTAGAGTTACTTCTGCCACATGACCTTTGCACAGAGGTCCCTCTGTCTTCACTTAATTTACCATTAACTAACCTTCGAGCTAGGCCAAGTATTCCTGTTAAGTGTCCTCATAGTATCATATACTTTAATTTCTTAGAATATATAGTTTTCAGTTACACACATATGTTCGTGATTCATTGATTAATGTCTGTGTCTCCCACTAAGCTATAAGCTCCATGAAGGCAGAGACCATGTTTGATTTTGCCTAATATTATCCCAGGACCTAGAATAGAGATCACTTGATAAGCATTTGAAGAATATCTATTGAATGACAAACCAGGCCAGTGGGTGATGACTGTCTGTCATCGTGACTATCCAAAGGAATTAACACATACACAATTATCCAGTCAAAAAAATAACTAATCTATGCCAGACAGTGCAATGAGTTATAATCTGCCTTCTCCCATCTAATCCCACAATGAACTTCTGAGGTGGCTACAATCAGAATCATCATTTTTGAGATTAGGAACTGAAGAGAAGAAAGGCTAAAGAACTTGTCCAAGAAGACAGAGCTAGTAGGTAACTGAATTGGATTCTATCCCAGGTGGGTTTGCTTCCAAAGACCACACTGATGTCCTGGGATTATTTTTCTATGAGCATGTGGATGGCTGGAACTATGGAATAAACCCAGTTGAAGCACCTAGATAAGGAGACTACACCAGTGACCAGTGCACACACTTAGGACGTCTACCACACACATAATGACCTAGGGAAGGCAAAGACTTTGAAAGGTGCGGACACATATAAGGCTGTCCAGAACCTTCATTAATGCCACAGAGGGTAAACTGTAAACCCTAGGAAACGGGAGAGGAAGAGCTAAGGTATGACACAGCTCACTGCTGGCATCCCCAGAAGAGGAAAAGAGAAGCTGGCAAAAGGTAGAGACACTGCTAGATTCCACCTGCTCAATAAGAATATAGTTCTTGGTAGGGGGATTGGGAGGAAGGTAGTCCCTCCCGTCCCTTCCCTCACCCCCCACAACCAGGCAACCAATGTAAAGAAGAGTCAGAAGTCCTATCAGGTTATTAGGCAAGTCTCTTAGCTAGGAAGGTTAAGTTTCTCATCTAAGCTATAGTGGTGCGAGAACAAAACAGCACAGCAGGCACAGGCACCAAAGAGTTTGCAGGGTCCACAGGAAGTCTCTGGAAACTTAGTCAAGCTCAGCATGGGACACGGAAAAAGACAGAAACAGCTCTAAACTACCTATGTGCCACTTGGGCCAAGTAACCAGAACAAGGGACTTCATCCAGCCAAGACTTCAGGAGCAATGACCCAACTTCTAGATGCATGTTTCTCAAATGCAGACGAAGGAAGAGTAGAGGAACCAGTACTTCACTCTCCAGTGGAAAGAACCCAGAACACCTGCAAAACACCTTTTAGTACTTTTCCTTTAAAGTTGACCCTCTCAGGGAGGACGTTCAGGAGGATTTTCAAAACTGGAATACCTAGTTCCTTTCCCAGAAACAATCCCACTTATCAGCCAGGAAAGGGGAATGTGGGGGAATGAACTCAACTTTATCCCACACCAGGCCCAGGGAACCCTTCAGAATAGAGAAATAGAGAGTCTATTCAACTGCCCTACCAAAAGACCTGACAAATGGGGACTTATATTTAATTTGGAAGTAGCCACAGGGGAAGTCTGGGACTTTTGCTTAATATTTATGTTCTTTACTAATTCCGTATCAGCCTATAGAGGTTTATCCTTTATGACATAGAAGTAATACAAATATTTGCTAACAGGAATTCATCTAGAACAGAGAGAAAAAATAAAATCATGGAAGAGATGAGATTCAGCTGGAAGTTTGGAGAATGGGCATAAAATTAGAGATGAAAGGCAGTACCATTCTAGGTTGGGAGAATCTGGGTCCACACAGGAAGTATTCGCTCCAAGGAGTCCTGCTGATGAGGCTGACAAGGTAAGTCCTTAAGCCAGATCGGGAATTTGGGTATTTTCCCGTAGTTTGATTTATAGTTAACTACTATAGATTTTCGAGCAGCAAATTGCTTTTGCTGAGAAAGAGAAGTTTGTCTCTTACCACAAAGGAAATTTCTACCTCTAATAAGGAAGGAACAATAACAAATCTATAAGATATATTTACACTTCAAAGAAAAAACTAATTGTTTTTCAATCATACATGTCAATATCATTAACATTAATATATAAAATTTCTTGTAACTTACATTTTACTTCACTGAATTTTTTTAAAGAGTTATTTGCTTATTTTAGAGAAAGAGAGAGTCCTAGTGCACGTCTGAGTTGGGGGGGTGGGGGAGTACAGAGGAAGAGGGATAGAGAGAATTCTCAAGCAGACTCCCCGCTGAGCACAGAGCCTGATGAGGGGCTCGATCACAAGACCCTGAGATCATGACCTGAGCCAAAACTAAGAGTCAGCCGTTTAACCAATTGAGCTTCCCAGGTGCCCCTACTTTATTGAATTTTTACTGGGTAGCCAAAGTCAGTCAAAACTCTCGTGGTGGAGTCAAGTATGACTTTAACAATTTTAAATTAAAGCACAAAAACTCAAGGATAATTCATGAATGTGTTAGCTTTTCTTTCCAGAGCTATTGGCTGGTTTTAGCCATGACATATCAATTTTCAAAGAAATGAATAGTACCTAGGACACTCCCTTGTGTCTGGGATTACTGTCAACTCGATTGAAACAAATTCTAAATTCTGTCTCTAATGCTTCTTTTCACAGGTTTAAAAGATGCATTTTGGAGTTTTGCACTGTTGGACATCCAATTTATGTGGTTGTGAGGAGCTGCTAAGCAGTTTATCTTCTATCCATTTTAACGATCAAAACTGAATTCCAATGAAACCCTTATACTGCCCGTTGACAAGGTGAAAATGGGCCAAATTTATAGCCAGCTTTATTAAATGGGGTTGCAAACAAATTACTCTGCATAAAACCCCTGCAAGTTGAGTCAAGCTTTGAAGCCAAAAATAAATAAATAAATATATAAATAAGAAAAAACACAGGACCTGAAATCAGCCTGACTTAGCAGGAGTATCCTCCAAGAGGTTCAAACCATCCGAGTGAACAAGTTAGAAAGGCCTGTCCTCAAACAGACTCATGAATCCAAGTCATACCAAAGGAGAACGCTGGGCATTGTGTGAACTCAAAATTAATTTGCTTTATTATCTCCTGCAACAGCAGTACAACAAACTTTTTTTTTTTCCATTTCTAAAAGCAGCAAGGTTGGTGGTGGTGGTTGTTGCCATGAACATCCAATGAATGATTCATTCTCACTCAAGTGGAACCCGTGGGAAATGTTGCCAATAACTTGGTTTATTTCTTATCTTCAGTTCTCAGCAGACAACATATTCGTCTATATTTTTACAAGAGTCATAAATTTTTCAGTTAGTGCACAAATAATAACACTACGTGATTCCATTTTGTCTCGGTCCTCAGGGCTTTGGGAGAGGAGAAGGAAAACCCCATCGTGTTGATCCTCAGTGTGGACCATGCTTTCTGCAGCCTGTTGAGAAACCCCGGAAGAGGGTAGGGGAAGGGCCGTGTGTGTGTGTGTGTGTGTGTGTGTGTGTGTGTGTACACATTGTAAAGCCTTAGATGCATTACCAAAGCAGCAGGTGGCATTTACCCAGTTGACTCCAACTAACTTGCCCAATTCAAGGCTATTGTGGGGAACTGGGACCCTCAGGCACATTTGCTTGAGGGGCTCGAAGAGGCCCAGTGAACCTGGCAGTGTGGGGCAGCGTGAGGAGGTTCAACGCTCTTGTGTGTGTGAATCTCCCTCTCTTTCAACCTTGCGCAAATGACTTCGCTCGTGTGTGACAATGAGGAAATATACCTTTCAGGGTGATTTTGAGGTTAAATTAAAATACTACATGAAAAATTCCCAGCACAGCACTGCATATAGTAGATCCTCAGTCAATGTCCTCTCTCAGCCTCCTTTCTATTTCCCCATGAGAAGGATCTCCTGAAAAGGTGACCCGCCAAACCCCCCCTAGCTACCACTACAGGAATTACAATCATACTTACAGACCCCGGTCTCAACCCTGATTTTAGGTGCAATCCCAGGTGAGGCCACACTAGCCAGTCCACAAAAAGATGTATCCCAACAAAATATACTTACAAAATATCAGCCTTCACTTTATTGGGATCTAGTGTAAATCTGCCTAAGGTCAGCAAATATTCTCCATGATAGGGTCCCCCCCAAAGAATACAAACTGGGCACCATTACTTTGTGACCAGGCAATACGGCTAGCCATGAAGTGATGAGATCCCATCAAGAGCTTTGCAAAGCTCTCCTCTGAGGGCAGGGAGCAGTCCTGAAGCACTCACAGAGGCCTTAGTCTGAAGCCCCCGGGGGTCTCTGTGCCAGAAACTAACTCCCCTACAAAGGCCCCTTCCCTGCCCCATAGCCTGCCTCCTGATGACATTTTATCTGACCTGCTAAGCGACCAGCACTTGCCAAAGCCACATGTGAATCCACGTTGCCCGCGTTTTCCTCTCCCTCCTTTAGCCATGCTAAAGCCCAGGCCCCAGACACCTCTCTGCGCTCCGGCCAACCTTTCCCAGCACTGCGTGTATGGTAGCATTTTTTTTCCTTCTTGGAAGGAAAAAAGCATTCACTCTGAGGCACGTTTTTGAAGCAATAAACAGCTCACTTCTTTGTGGAAAAATAGGCAATTTTCGAGTAACCTTTGGAAGCATCTAAATAACCCACATATATTTATGGCTGAGTGACTCTTCGGATTGAAGAAACTTTAAGTTTGTGTTTGCGAAGATTTCCATTAACATCTTTGAGCTACCTCTCATCTCATTTTAAAACAAATGGCTCACTCTGCAGAAGAGAATCGGGTTGGTTCTTTGCCTCCCTCCCCGCTCCCCGCCCCAGCTTGCCTTCCTAAGCAGAGATCTGATGCGTGCGCACAGAAGCTCAAATAGCGAGTCTCCACCCAGAGGGACTCAGGGTCCTGGGAGGGAAGACAAAAGCCTCCGTGGTGTCCAGGGTCAGCCTTTTTGTCTCATTTTAAATGAACCTCCATTTCACCTCAACCCCATCCCTTCCTTCTTGCAAGAATACTTCCCCAAGGAAAGGAAAAGGGCTTCTCATTTTCCTACCACCTGCCCCACCCCCTACACACACACACACACACACACACACACACACACACACACTCTGTCTCTCTCTCTCTCTCTCTCTGCAGCAGAAACACACTGTTTTTAAAGGGTTTGTTCTCAGGAGAAAATGCCATAAGCTATATTTATCTCTAACTAATCCATTTCTCTCTACTCCAAGATTAAGGAATTAATGACTGCTACAGCTGCTGTCCTTAGCACATTAATTACTGTAAATTGGCTGCAGCCTCAAAAAAAAAAAAGTACTCTATGATGATGGTGAGAGGGCAAGGTTCTATGCAAACCATTAGGTACCTAACCTAAATAATAAATCAGTGTAGTATTAAGCCCAAGAAGACACATATGAGCTTGGGCACTGGGTTTCCACCCCCAAGCTATGAGTTGGAGAGGGGGTACAGGTGGGTGAGTGAGGAGGAAAGTTTATTGAATGTACAGCTATCTTTCCTTGAGACCCAGAACAGATCAAATGTCAAGGGAAAACCACTGTCATATTTATAAAAGCCCACACTGTTGTGAGTCCTCTTAGGTCACTTTTCAGTGAATTGGATGTTTTTACATTTGCTAAAATCCTTGCAGACCCGACCATGAATATAGACATTTAGAATGACTTGTCTACCCCGGCTTCCTTGCATCCCAGACCCCAGGTGCACCAAGTCCCTTCTGCAAGGCCTGCACTCTTCCCTCCTCAAAATCCTTTCATATTCCATTTTTTATCCATGCGTGACACATCTTCCCCTGTCCCACACCTTCCTCCATCCAACAAAGTTTCACTAATTCTTAGCCCCAACTCAGTGTCCTCCAGGAAACTGAGTTCCTAGCTGTTCCTACAGACTCCCATGGAACTTATATCTTTATTCCACAGTTTCACAGACCCAAGGCTATGACACCCTGAGGACTAGGCTCCTGAAGTTTTTACTAGCACATTGCCGAGCCTCTCTGGAAGCCCAGCCACCCCCTCTCCCCGCCCCAGCTCCATCCATCTTCCTTCTTAGCCAGACTTCCCCTCTACATCACTTCCCTTCTCCTTCCTCTCTTGCCTTCATAACTCACCCGTCTATATTCCAGCTTCTTGAGCCATCACTCCAATTAAACTACTTTCTCTAATAGCACCTTGCTAAATCACCTTGCTATGACCTTGCTCAGTGAAAATACCCCAGGTTGGAAACCTGAAGTTCATTCTTAACACACATGTGACCCCTATCCCCAACTCTCAGGAATGACCAGGCTCTGATAGCTCTGCTTCCCAGCTAGCTCCCAGACAGCTATGGCATCCTCCCACCTGGTCTTCCTGCTTCCAACCTAGTCTCTCCCTGCTGGAGCCAGAGTGTTCCTTCCTAGAAGCAAATCATATTGTTGAAGTCCTCTACTTAATATCCTTATATATTTCCCCCTTTGCCCTAGGATGAAATTCCCAGCTTCTTCACATGATTTACTAGGGCTTTCATTGTCTTTCTCTTTAATCCCATCAGGGTTAACCCTCATGGTCTCTGTTAACATTCTAGCTGTTTTCAGGTTCCTTGAGTGTCCCGTTTCCAGATACTCACCAGACTTTTGCTTACGCTGTTTACTAATCCTTTTCAACCCCGTTTGCCCAAATAACTCTTCCTTGTCCTTCCATTCTCGTTTTAGGTATTACTTCCTCCAGGAATCTTCCCCTGCCTCCCCCAATCCTGACTGGGTGTTCTCCAGATCCTCCCACAGCATGCATTTCTTCCCCCACTAACTGAGCACAACTTAATGCAACTTGGCAATTGCCGGTTTTCTGCTTGGCATTGCACTTCCTCTGCAAAGAGTAGAGATGCCCTCAAGCCAGACCAAGCTGAGTGGGATTATTGCAAGGATACAAGGGGCCTCACAGGCATCTGAGAAGCTGAGCTTCATAGGAACTGGAACATAAAAGCCATCAGAAATTGAAGCTTTTCTTTCTATCTCCCACTCAAAGATCCTAAGGTCAAAACATCATTGCTCCTCTCTGCTCATCCCTCCCCATGCACTCTCTCTCTCTGTCTCCCAGCCAGCTTCCCCTACCTTGGCTCAACCCACAAGCCAACCCCAGCCTGCACTACATAACCTAGCTCTCAACACCACTTTCCATCTTCTGTCTCTGGTGCCAACAGGTGTCATCTCTCAGCTTCCTGATTCCAAGTTCCTCAAGGACAAATGTGATTGGCCCCTCTCATCTCATGTTTCTGTGCCTCATGTATCTTGGTGGGTGTATGCCCTTGATTCAGGCCTAGTCAGCTCAACCAAGACTGATGTCGGGGTACAGAATTTAGCTACATTTACCTAAGGGTACAGCCTTAAATAATAGACAAGTCTAGGACAGCCCTGTTACACTGTATCTCCTGGAAAGTAACAAAACTTTCATTGTTGTGTTCTCCCTAGCAGAGAGTCAGGCACAACGGTTTGCTGAGTAATGGCCTGATGAACATTTGTCAGACCTTTCCATGCAGAAGATCCCTTTGGAGATCTTTTTTCAGTCATACCTGGCAGGGTAGGCAAGTTCTTGATTCCCATATAACAAGAAGAGAGCTTTTGTTCCTTAAAGGGAGTTGCCCATATGATAAATACTTCCTGACTCTTAATTACACTTAAGGTCTAACCTACCACTTAGCTGATAACTGCTTCTCATAGCTTTAAACAAAACAGCAATAATCTTTTGCAGCTTTGGCCTCCTTGTTTGACCTCTTCCTAAAATAATTGCCAACTTGGGCTTTAGAAGTCTAGAAGGAGGGTTTTTTTTGTTTTGTTTTGTTTTTTAAAGATTTTATTTATTTATTTGACAGACAGATCACAAGTAGGCAGAGAGTATAAACAGGATTAATCCAATAGTTCAGCATCAGTATAATAACTATCTCAAGATCTGCCCAGTTCGAAGTTCATCTGTAGACTCTGAAGATTTACTAGTCACGGAGTGTGACTTCTGATTTTAGCAAATATGAAAGGTTCTATCTCAAGTCAGGTCTTTGTTGTACAATCCAGGTTTTCACTCCTTACTGCGCTTTTAGATCTTTCTCTCTCTCTCTGTTTTTTCTCTTTCTCTTCCCCCTCCTCACTCATTTGCCTTTCCTACTCCTGACTAGCCATCTATTTTATTTCCAAAACTTCTTTGAAACCAATAATCTCCTGGGGGTACTGAAAGGAAGGAAGAACTGCTGAACACTCAGAAATTCTTTATGGAAAAATCCATTCATTTGTCTAAAAAAATAATAATAATAAATATGTATTTACATACATACATACATATACGTACATACATACATACATATACACTTCGAAGTCCGTAGTCATGCAAAGGACCAAAAATAGAGCTTACACTCACTAAAGATGAGACTGTGTAGTACCAATGTTGGACAGCTCCCTGCCCACGAGCCACACTCCCTTTGCCTTAAAGGCATCACCACTGAAGACAGCAGAAGAGCAGGTGGTTCCTCGGACTTGCCTGAGCAACAGCATCACTCAAAGAGCTTGCTGAACATATTTATTCCTGGAACCCACCCACTGAATCAGAATCTCCAAGAGGGAGACATGGGAATAAATGTTTAATGAGCACTCAGATGATCCCCAGGCACTGACAGGTTTCAAGACACTGTTCTACATAGTCTCTGTTGGCTCTTCTCAAAGCCCGTTCCATTAGTGTAGGGGTTCTCATCCCCAACTGCACAGAAGTTGCAAGGTGCTGAGCCTGGGAATTTTAAGTCCCACTCACCCGGCCATCTTCATTCAAATCTGCAACTGGGGATGAAAAGCACCTGTGCAACACCAGCTCTGTAAGATGCCTGGTGAAACACAAGGGCTTCCAAGTAGGATCGATGTAGAAAGCAGGAGTCTCTCAGCCCTCCGTCTAGGTTCCCAGTGCAAACTGTCCTATCAAAAACTCTGAAATTCCGACAACAAAGAATTCAATTTAATGTTATTTAAATTTATTTAAATTTTTCTCGAGATTTTAATTGCAAAAAGAACGTGTTTTGTTTGCTTGCTTGTTTGGTGGCTAGACGGTTGGTTTTTACATAATATAAATGAGCCTCGTGCACAGTAGAAATATACTTAAATAAAGGCTGTTGCCCTGTTTTCTGAGTGAAGAGCTAGCCTAGATGCAGCTTGTAACAACTTCTGTATTACAATTCTGCTTTCATTTAACTCCCCATTTCTATTTCTATTTAGCATTTACTATTTATTTCATTCCTATTTCCAGATTTTATATTGGCACAGACTCTCCCAAACTTGAATGTAGGTTTCCCCTCAAGGAACCTGACTGAGACAAGCCTTCCTTACCCCTTTCCCTTCATTCAACTTGACTTGAGGCAGCCCGGAAGTACTACCACTCCACGAACCCCGTGGCATGTCTCTCAGTTTCGTGCAAACAGATCACACCCACGATGTTTAATATCCTGCTTTCCAGGTTATCCACTCCAGACAAGAAAAGGATGGAAAGAGGGAAAGCAGAGATCACACATGGCCCAGAACTGGTCCACAGTCCGGTCCCCACAGCAGGAAAATTAACATAGAAAGGAGGGTTAACCACCATCTCCATATATGCATCCCCTTCCCTATGGTGGACAATTTCCTGATGGGGAGTAAAGGAAGTCATTAAAACTCTTGAGGAAAACAAAGTGGAAAATAATGGACTCTACTCATAAAAAAGAGAAAAAGAAATGGTGAATTTTGAGTTATTTGACATTAAATTTATCTCCCACTCATATAGTGGAAATTTCTCTCCCACTCATATAGTAGAAATAATCATTTCAACTAGCACTAAGTCTGTGGCAGGATTTCTCCCCAGCAGCACTACTGACATTTTGAGCTGGATAATTATTTGTTGTGTGCACTGTAGGATGCTTAGCATCTTCCGTGGGCTCTACCTACTGGATGCCAACAGCATGACTCCCTCCAGGTTGTGACAATCAAAAATGTCTCCAGACATTACCAAATGTCCCTTGGGGACAGAATTGCCCCAGGTTAAGAACCACTGTTGTAAGGCATAATTCCTGTACGTAAAACATCATGAAACCCAGCCCCTCGTTGGAGAAATAAAAAATTAAATCACAAATCTTTTTTTCTGGATGTTTCATTGTAACCATAAAACAAAATATTCATAAATATTTTCCCCAAAAATTTTCCCAAGATTGTTGTTTCTTATTTTAAAAATGTTAATTATATTCTTATTTAAATCTTCAGTTGATTGGTAGGGGTCAGTGTTTGGGGAGGAAGGTAAATTTCCTGGCTCAACCTGGAATTTTTTTTAGTTGCCAAGAAAGATGAGGAATTACAATTTTACTATATAGAAGTTTAAAATGTTGCATGTTGGGGCCCCTGGGTGGCTCAGAGGGTTAAAGCCTCTGCCTTCGGCTCGGGTCATGATCCCAGGGTCCTAGGATCAAGCCCCGCATCGGGCTCTCTCCTTGGCAGGGAGCCTGCTTCCTCCTCTCTCTCTCTGTCTGCCTCTCCGCCTACCTGTGATCTCTCTCTGTTGAAAAAATAAATAAAATCTTAAAAAAAAAAAAAGTTGCATGTTAAGATAAAAATAACCCAAACCAAAAGGGAAACAATAGGCAATAATTCAAAATACGTATAACAAAGATTAGTGTTCAACACAGTCTACCAATCAGTTCTGTAAAAAATGAAAGCCAGTGAGCTTGGAGTTGATAAGTAGCCAAAAGATACATGCAAATAATTCACAAAACAGAACACTCAACAAGCAAGTAATAATGAGCACTAGAAAACTGTAAGCATCGCTAGAAATCAAGAACAACTAAATTTAAGACAGTTTTTTGCCTATAACATTAATATCTTTTTAACTAAGATGATTCTGCCCTGATAACGTTAGGGGAAAAAGATACATATGCCAATGGAAGAACATCTAAAACTAATTTGGCTAAATGTATAACGAGCTTTAAGGACATTCACTTTGCATAATCTAGCTTAAGAAATTAATCCTAATTACTGGAAAAGTTCAAAGATGCTCATTACAACATTATCTAAGATAACAAAAAATAGAATATCACCTAAATGCCCAACAAGTAAGTATATTGTACAGATTATTTGTGGCAATTAAATGTGGTATCAGAAAGCCATTTAAAAGTTGCCATGGAAATAACAGGTATAAAAATCATACTAAAAGGATCATATATATATTTATTCAAGGGCACTGGATAGCTACCAGCTCCAACTGAAAGGCTGGCTCTAGTTACCTTTTGGTAGCTGGAGTACAGGTGAAACTTTTCACTCCTTCTATTTTATATTTCTAAATTTTTTGTAATGAGAATGTATCACTTTTACAATGGAAAAAGTAAACTCCATAAAAAATGATTAACTTTTCTAAAAGTGCAGCTCAGTATAGTTTAGACCTTAAAATAAGCCGGCTTCTCTGTCATGTTTTCTTCAGATCGGGCTATTTTGAAAACATTCTCATCATATAAAAGTTGATTGAAGCCAATGAAACCTAATCTGCTCTAATTTCAGGGTCATCAACCTCAGCCACATAAATAACCAGAAGAAGATAGATTCTGGAATGCTCTTAAAGAAGCCTTAAGACAAGACTTTTCTCCCCTTCTTTCGTCACAATTTTTCAGTGAATACATTAAACGGTCTCTTATCTACACATCAATAGAAAATCCCAAACAGGGAAAAGTAACATTACGTCAATTAATTCACAGGGATAACTTTAAAAATAAATAAATCTTGAATCCTCAGTGTTTTCCCTTCCTCATTACTGAATCCTGATCAATAATATTTATTATAGCTCTGTTCCTCTCATCATGTAACATTCATGAGACATAAGAAGAAAGAAAAGTAAAAAGATCCCTCAATTCTAGGAAATAATAATATAATTAGGAAGTAGAGAAAAGAGAGATGAGTGGATAGATACATTACTTATTTCCTAAAAACACAAGTCAGAAATTTGTAGAATATAGGAATTCGAAGGTACTTTGCATATTAGTCCTACTTCCTCATTTTGTATGGCTTTTGTGTCAAAACAAAGAAAAATGTCACAGAGATCATTGTAGACAGACTTCAGAGCAGGCCACAATGGGGGGAAGATCCTTAGAATCAGAGTCTTAGATTAAATTATATTAAGCAATTAAAATGGTAGTGGAATGCCTTAAGTCATCAAAAGCAGGATTCTTCTCTACATCCCTGACAGATGGTCATCCAGATGAGATTGGAATCCTTTAAGAATAATAACTGATGCCTTCATCCCCATATCCAATACTAAGTCATGTGAATTTTGCCTTGAAAATATCTCTTGCCTATAATCCACCTTTCCTATTCTCATCAGTCCGGATGGAAATAGGGAGGAAAGAATGGCATTCATTAAAAATATGTAAAAAATAAGTAAATTTTTTCTGAAAAAGGAATGGCATTCATCCAGGCAGAAAATGAGGGTCCAAGCTAAGATGGTGACAAATGAGAATAGGGTGGAGAACAGGACAGAGATGAGATATACTTTAAAAGAAAGTAAACAAAGGGACTGATGACCAATTGGATATAAAGGTGTTGTCCATGTCTCCTGAACCAAAAAAAATGGGACACATGGCCTGACAATCATGAGGGTACTTTTGAGTTCAATGGGGCAGAATATTTGCTCTCAGGACTAACTCAGAAAATCCATACAGACTTTTTTTTTTTTTTTTAAGTGAACATGACTGGGAGTTATAGAACGGGAGTCAGGATGAAAGAGTGGGGAGAGCCAGCAACAGGTAGAGAAAGAAGCCCTCTGTACGCTCCAAATACTAGCTTATTTTCTGTTTCTATTCAAGCATGTTCTCTTCTGCTGGAAAATGCTTTGTTAAACTGATCTGAGGTCGTTTCCATCCTCATGAGAAATCTGATGCAGTATTTCATCCTAAACATTATAAAGCTTGGCATTAAAAGCTTCCCAAAGTCTATTTTCCCCTGGAGTCAGGTACCGTTTGTCATTTGCTCACACATTCCTTCTGGCAGACTGCTTTACGATGATTCCCATGGGGAGCTGTGGGGCTGGAGAGCATCCTTCACACATGACTTCCCTCTGAGTCCAGAGGCCAATGGACACAAGTAGAAAACTAACTCACCCCGTTATTGATGGTATCCAACAGTTAGGGCACACACGGGTTGTCTTCCTTTCTTACTGTTCACCTGGGTTTACAATGCACCACTGAAAAACAAAACTTGAAACCTGAGAATAAGTTCTGTATGAAAGGACTCATTCTATGAATCCAATATTGTTCTTTTTGGGTGCTTGCCCAAGCCTATCTGTCCCAAAGAGACAGGGAATAGCAGTAAGTATACTCTCAAGGTGAAGACAAAGGATTGTAAAAAAAAAAAAGGGGGGGGGGATAGGAATAGTATTTTAACCACAAATATGGTGATCACACTTCTTGAAACAAAAAGTATGATTTATGACCTAAAAACATTTTTTATATTTAATACAGTGGAGACCGAGAGAAAAGTATTTTTGAAATTAACACTGAAAAATCCAAGACATTGGTTACTATAGGTAGATAGTCACATAGAGAACAAACTTTCTTTTTTAATTTTTGATAAAAAGATTTTCTAAATCCTAAATTATTAAATTTAGAAAGAAGAAGAAGAGGTAGGTATCAGAATGTTTATTTATCATACTAATTAAATCAGCATCTCACCGTCTGTTTTTATATATATGCTTCCCAGTCTAGAAGAAAAATTTTTGGTCCATAACACAGCTTTCTTTTTCTTTTCCTTCTTTTGAGAGGGAGGATGAGAGGGGCAGGTAGGGGCAGAGGGTGAGAGAGAATCTTAAGGCTCCATGCCCAGTGCATTGCCCGACAGGGGCCTCAGTCCCGCCACCCTGAGATCATGACCTAAGCCAAAATCAAAAGTCGGACACTTAACCAACTGAGCCACCGAGATGCCCCCATAACACAGCTTTCTAATACTCTTTTGACCTACAGCCTAAAATGAGTAATGACCACAGACCCTTTGGGGAGTCGTGGGATGTATCCTGGGTGTAAGTTTTTCTTAGCTTGTGATAGGAAGGAGTATGGGTAGATAAGCTTAGAGAGTGCCTATGAACAAAGCACCCTAAAATAGAAGTTTTATAATCCCTGGCCAGGAAATCCCAGTTTTATAATCCTCTATAATCTGTTGTCTGTTTTGCCCTTAGAATGCAAGCCTAAAAGCCATTACAGTCGATGGGGGGAGTAGAGAGGCAAGAAACAGAGCTCTAAACAAGACTTTTCAGAAGCTGTCTCTGTGAATAGGAGGTGAGGTTTCTGGTATCTATTAATGTTATTGATTAAACCACAACATTCTAGAATACAGTTTACATTTAGTATTTTTCTTTTAAATAAAGATTTTCTGTACCTTTCAGCTTCCCCACTTATAGTGGAAATTTTTCTCTGCTCAAAAGGCAATCATGATGTAGAAAAGCCTCCCATCTCTAGGCACCAAAGCAGGGGACTCCTGGACCACTAGATAGGCCTTGTGGTAGTTAAAACCATACCTGCATGACCTCTAACATGTGTCTCTCTCCATATGACCCCTCTGCAGTGACAGGTTTCCCCTAACAGCCCTCACAGGTCTCTGGAACTCCATGATCGGTGTTTGCGGTCTTGCATACCACACACAACAATTCTATTATTTCAAAGAAATGAAAAGAAGCTCTCACCTTGGAGGAGTGAGGAGGTAGAGAACAGGTGTTAGACCTAGAGTAACCCATCTCTGCAGGGAGTCTTACACCTCCCCTGAATGCCAAACAGATTCCACCAAACCCCAGAAGAAAACCAGGTATATTCTTAAGGTGTGAAAACGCTAGGAAAGCTCTAAGGGAGGAGGCAGGTGTCACTCAGTACCACAGCCATCAGGGCTGTGTCTACACAGATAAGTTTATGTTTATTTGTTGAGTTCAAACAACAACCCATATAGAAACTTTGCCCCATGACTTAGGCCTATCTTTAAATTATCACAAACATAGGGGTACCTGGGTGGCTCAGGTCATGATCTCAGGGTCCTGAGATCGAGCCTCTCCTGGGGCTCCGTGTTCAGCAGGGAGTCTGCTTCTCTCCACTTCTCTCCCTCTGCCCCTCCCCCTCTCTAAAATAAATGAATCTTAGAAATAAATAAATAAATAATAAGTTATCACAAACATAGATATCAATAGGTGTAACTGTTCTGAAGGACAACTCGGCAATACCTTTCATGTATATATGATACACATATATATGGATTTGTGCAAAGATCTAGCTATAAAGGATATTTAACCTATATTTGTTGAGAGTGGTAAAAAACTGGAAACAATCCAATACCTAGCTAGCATTACGGAACTGAATAAACCCTAGTATACTGGCATGAAATGCTACACACCATTTAAAAGTTGTATTGTGGAAGGATACTTAATAACATAATACCTTAACAGGAGTGGGGGGAAGATTATGAAACAGTATGAACTATATGATTCCATTTGGGAAAGAGATCATAAAAAAATAAGTAAACAAAAGTAAGAAAAACAAAAGCTTCCCCAATGTGTTTATATTTTGTTGTGGCTTCTGAAGTTCATACAACAAATTTGGACTATGTAAATTTAAAAAATGAAATGAAACTTTTTAATTACTACTTCTAAATTTCAAACAAATATTCCCCAATATTAATTACCAGCACAACTACTGGGAAAGAGGAAAGAAGGGAGGAAAGAATTAACTTGAGTTGTTTTTTCTTATTCAATTTCACTGAAATGTAGGGTCAACCCAACTTGAATTGCCCTCTCTTGGTAGATATTGAATATAATTAGGATGTATATTTTCTACTGAAAAAGTAGGAGGAAAATGCCTTGTTTTTTTCTCTCAGTCCTTTATCATTATAACCCTATGATTAAGATTACTTCTTCTATTTACTGAACTGGGTGAATTCTAAGTATTTTTTTTTCTGAGGTGAAGGTGTTAATTTGCATTACCTCTGATTACTCATTCAAAAGAACGAGCCAGGTTGCATCTGCTATATATTATGCAGTGAGCTGTTGATTATCTGTGGAGACAAGGACAGTACAAATAATAAAAATCCACAGAGAATACCCAAACTTCATTTTAGCCAGAAGTGTCAACAGTTTGCCAGAGTTGTTAGCAAGGAACAAAGCTGATTTAAGTTTTATCTCCCAACTCCCTTCCATATGCTTGAGGATTATGCTAATAAGAAGTGAAATGACCAGCAGCAGAGGCAGCCCTGAGTAATTCCTAGTCGGGAGAATTGGTTTCTGATTAATCAAGATCTGGCTGAATTGGAGCACAGACATGCAACTCTCTCCTGATACAGGTCCTAAATATTCCTTAAATGCTCATCGTCTAAAAAATTCCATTTACTTGACAACATGTTTACCAGAGTTTATTTCACTTACAAAATTCGATCCATGTAATATGCCATTTCGGCCCTACCTGAACCCTATGTACACAGAATAAACAATGAACTCATCTCTCTTGGTCATACTGTCCTACTAAACTATCAAATTAAAATTTCTAAATATGCGTTTTTATAGTAATTACAATTCCATTTACCAGATCGATCTATTTAGGCAATATGCAATTAACATGAAATTCAATAGCCTAAAATTACTAGCTTTCTAAAGCTTGGAAGGAAAACGTGTCCTTCCGTGACCTTTCGTTAGTCAGTATAATCCACAGAAATTCTACACTCGTGCATATTTACACACATACATAAACCCTCGCAATGTCCATGATTTGATTTAACAGATGCCTCTGACACTCCATATGTCCACATATCTCATTTTAAATTTGAAATTAAGAAAGTTAAGACAGGCCTTTTCAGACCTTATGAGAAATATCATTTCTCTAAAACTGCTTTTCTTTGAGGGAGTATCATAAATTGACCGACAGGGATGTTAACTGCATTAACTTTTTAAGATTCTTTCAAGCCTCTGTCTTTTGTGAAATAACTATAAATTTAAATTGGTGGTTCATATGGCTTTTTTCCCCCACAACAAATACGAGTAAGATAAATTGAACTAAAACTCTTTTATGCTTTATTGAGTAACAGCCAGCAATAAGGCAGGCTCAGGGAGCAGATTCTAATACCAGATGTATGGCATAGCTTTAAATATCTTCTATTGCACTGGATAACAGGTTAAAATCTGTCCCCTTAGTAGGAGATTCAAATTGCCTTTTCTAGACTTTTCAATAAGAACTTTCTGGTCTTTCCTTTTGCAAGTGATAAGATTTTCTTCACCTAGTTTATACATAATTTCTGTCTCTCTCTGAGGAAAACATTTCATTGTCACTGCAACAGAAGAAAATACTAGGCATTCTGAGGACAAACTTGTGATTTGCTGATTTTCAACAAATTATACTCCTTTCATTTTGAATATTGTGAGTCGACATCACCAAGTTGAAGGACAAACCTGAACAATCATCCTCAGTGATCCCCATTTAAGTTCAAGAAGCTTCCTAGCTTTATAAAAATTAATATAAAAATACAGAAAATTTCAGAAAAAGATTACCAACTTTGATCGTTCTTGTCCCATGTATTTGCTTTCTGACTCAGATGTTCTTTAAATAATTGGGCTCTCCCACAGGTGTCTGAAGGTCTAGTGGCTTTCTTCTGTGTATGTGACTACTTCAAATCAAGCCTCACAGTCACTATCTCAACGTCTCCCATATGAGGCACAAGGAAGGAGACCTAACACATTAGATCATTGCACAATGATTCCTGACATTCATTTCCTAATTTGTGGGTAATTTTTTTCCAAATTTGAGTAAATTTTTTAAAAAGACAAATGTATATTTTTCTATCTAGAAACAATCTAATCAAACTTTTCACAGTATTCCCACAACCCTAAAATTTAGCTTCAACATTTATTGATCTTACTAGACCTCAAAATGTCCCTGTCAGTTTCTAAAACCAAAAAGTTGAAGAAATAGGATTGAAAATAAATAAATAAATATGAATGACTACGTATGGATCACATATTCATCAGGCATTGAATAATCACTTACTTTTAGTAAAACAAACTCCAGTGGCAATGATAGGGAAATTATGCCTGCCACAATAAAAATATGATGCCATTTTATGATGCAAATTTTTCCAGAGTTGGCAACATTCTTTTTTTATTTTTAACACTTTCCTTACTCTTTTTCCTCATTTCCACTTGGCAGTGGTCCTGAATGCTGAAAGCTTAAACTCCAAAGGGTACATGTATACTTAGCCCAGAATCAACCTGAACTCAGTGTCCAACCAAGGGCTGATTCTCTCTTACACACGAAGACACTCGAGTCCCCAAGTTCCTGCATTCCTCCCTTACCTTGTAAAATTAACTTGGTGGAGACCGGACAGCTATGTTTATTCCTCTAACACAAACCAGATTTGAAAAGCCCTTTCATTGAGAGCACTGAAAATGTTATGCAGTTTAATAATAAAAAGAAAACAAGGAGAAAATATGACATTTGTGGGTCTCATGCTGACTTTTATAAAGAAGTTGGAAATTATCATTTTAAAAAATAAACGAATCAAAGTGTTTTGCATGTTTAAAAAAAGCACTCTTTATGCAATTAAATCTTACCATAGGTTAAATGTCTACTGCTTCTTTAGCTGTTATGTGAAACTGACTCATTTATATCTTATACACTTATTTTAAACCAATGTATTAAACTAAAGTAGGTTCTAGATCTGTGCTAATTTTAAAAAGTCAAAAAATGTCCAGAGTAAAGAGAAGACAATTTCATAGATTCCCTGAGGAATATTCCCCTTAAAATGCTGTGCTACAGAGCAAACGAAAAATTGGGAATTGAGCAATGGTCTTCTGATGTCATTAATTGCGTTAGCTACTTGAAAAATGTACAGTTAATGGAGTCTGGTTTTTCTTTAATAGCAATACTTTGGGGCCAGAAATATCCAGGTATCAACGTTTTTCTTTGCCGTACATGCAAGCCTACACTGAAAACATTCTAATTAGGGATCTATCTTGCCCCTTTGCTCCACCGGTAAATGTCTCCAAAAAAAAAAAAAAAAAATCCAAAAGAGTTCCTTTGCCGTCCTTTCTCTCCTCCAAGCTGGGCAACCTGTTTCCCTCACAAGTTCCTTCAACTGCCCTCACTGATGTTACCAGTAACCAACTTGTTACGAAATTTGTGAGCACCTCACAGTCCGTCCCTTCCCCTCATCACTTGTCCCACAAGCCTGCACAAGTATGACCTTCTCCAAGAAGGCTTACCCAACCCATGCCCCACCGGCGACCTTGGGCGTTCTATCTTCTGTCCTCCTGGAGCGCCTCTGAATGCTCTAAGAGAATTTCTATGCAGCAAGGTGCCCATTTATTTGTCTCCCCCACCTCCCCCACTGATTATGAGCCCCGCCAGTATAGGTTTTAGCCTTATTTATCTTGATACCCACATCGCCTACCCAGTGTCTGAACCTTGGCTGGCCAACTGTGCTCTCTTTCCAGTCTCAGGAAACAGAGCAGCAGGTCCCGGATGCGTGGAGGTTACCTCTCACGGCATTAAGACGGAGAGGTTTTGCCTGATGTCTTTCCAGGCAAAGTTCTCATCCACACATTCCTTATTCCGAGCCAAGAGGATCCTGTTTCAGACCGCCGTGTCATCAAATATCCCACAGCTCTGTTTGTACCCAAAATGGAACCGCAAGGAAATGAGGTGTGTGGTGGCTAGGGCCGAGAAAGGACCGCCGAAGTCTAGGAAGTTTCCAAAATGAATCCACTTTTCCTGCCTCCTTCCCCTTCTCTATGCATTTTCATCGCTTTCAGAAGCACTGACACCTCCTAGCCATCTAATCAAGACAAATCTTTTATGCGGTAATTAAAATACAGCTCATCTTCAAGGGGAACAGAAAAACAAAGGCTGAAACAATTAGCTGACTGCGCCAAACAGCATGGTTCGCTCCCCCCCAACCCTCTCTTCTCCCTCCTTCCTCCAATTGCTTGCTTTTAAGTATTTCACAGGAAGGAAAACTTCATTTTGCTGAAAGGTGAGAAACTGAACAGACACTTAGACTAGGAAATAGTTTAATTGAATTTCATATGAAAAATGCTTAGGACTGTTTAAGATAAACGTCAGGTTCCCTGCTCGACTGGCATCACATTAGGCAAGAAAGGGAGTCAGAGATACTTGCTAATCTGTTATGGTCAGGTTAGAGCAGAATATTGCATTAGCATGCAAAAGGACACAGGCCAGCAATACAGGGAGAGACAAGTCTTCCCAGAATAAAGACTGCAGCGTAGAGAGAGGTAAATTGTACTAGTAATAACTCAGAAGGTGGAAAATGAACTTGTGCCTCAGAAGGCTGTGTGGGCCTTGATTACATTAGCGCTACTGGTGATATTATGCAGTATATTCACTTTTATTGTATTAGTTTTTGAATGGTCTGTAAAAGGCCAGTGTTTTATTTGGCACCCTGAGCCACCTGTCTTTCCTACAACATCCCCTACCAGCACGTTCAAGCATTAGCATTCACGTTTTCTGAAATCTTTTAACCATTGATGGCTGCCAGCAGTCAAATTAAATTCAAAGGGTTTAGTATAGCTCCAGGTTTTAGCTATATAATTTACTAAGAATGCCCAAAGCAGTTGCAATCTAATTTGCAGTTCAGCAATGAATACCATTTCCTAACGAAAACTACCTGAGATTTCCTTTTGAGGCTCCGGAAAAAAAATACTCTTGTGACACCTGTGTGTCTTCCTTCTGGCATCGACTCAAAAAACCAACCTGCCAAGAGAACACTGTACCTTCTGCAAGGGGGCACAGGAAAAAGGAACCATGGGAATGGATTTGTTTTTACTGCCAGGTTATCTGAACCAATACAGCCACCCTCTATTTCTTTTTAATATTTAGATTTTTTTTTCAACATCTTCTAAGTCTAATATTACCGCAATATCCATCAGAGCTTCCCTAGCAACCAGCACGGACTTTACCAAAATCTTGGCTCTCTGATAAATGATTGATAGACAGACAGACAGATCGATGATAGGTACCAATACAGAAAAACCCAGACTCGATCATTTCATAACTCGTTGGTCTATTTCCTGTGGCAGACCAGAGTGTCGATTCCTAATCTTAGTGCTCATTTCATTTCTGTCACCTACTCTGGAAGCACCACTGTCTCTATTTCATCCTTATAGAAGGGAAAGAAAGCAGAAAGTTACTGCTCGAAGTCTACAGCTAACATATGGTATTATTTTATCTTATAAAAATGTAGCTCTCTCTTACCTGAGATTAAGGCATGAGGAATCCTTGAAAAGTGTTTTGGGAATCTTCTGTGAAAGCTGAAAATATAAAATGTTATTTAACTTTTATTTTTAAATTTAATCTCTCTTCCTGCTATATAGGAATTCCGATTCCTAGTGTCAAGGTGATAATGACAAAGCGGGTAAGAGAAATTGCAGCTAACAGTTGCCAGGTGAAATCTAAAATCTTACAAGCATTCCCTATCACAGAGACAGCACTCACCAGTGAAGGAGGCTGGAGAAATAAAATCACCAGGCTGAATTAATTTAGTTAACAAATGGCATAATTTGCAAGCCTGTTAGAAGAGCCAGAGGTGCTAGCTATACACACACAGCGTTAATCACTCACCATCGAGCCAACTTGAGGTAACTAGAAATCAAGCCATTAAGGTATAAACCGGAACAAAACAAGTTTGTAATGACTCAAATGATCTAAATCTGGCTGTTGAGCTCTCCTTTCATTTTCCACTCAGTAGGCCCCCTTATATACCTTATAATAAACTCTATAGTTTGTAAACTTTGAAAATACTAATGGGGAGGCATTTTTAATGTTTTTAAAGCCTATCAAAATCTCAGCAGTTGAAAGGGAACAGAGGCATCCCAAAACAAGGAGCAGAAGCTAAGACCATATGAGCACCTGCCCCCAGGCCACACCTCCCACTGCTAAGCCTTCTCCCCCACGCAGACTCTGAAGGATGCCTGAGTATCCCAAAGTGTGGCAGAATGTGCAACGAAAGAGAACGCCACAATATTTTGATTTTTCATTTCTATTACCACGGGATACAAAACATAACCTATTGAATAAAAATGAAAAGGAATCTGTTTTTCCAGCATCCCCTTGCTCCTCGGTCCTAACGGAACGGATCTCCATCCACTTCAGCTAACAACAAGAACCTGTATTTGTTTGTAGAGCACCAGACAGAAAATTAATGTAGTCAGCTGTTCACTTTCCAATTAATTTAGTGAAGCGGCAACTAAATAATCCAATTCTATCAAGTCTGAACATAAAACTATCAGCTGCACAGCACTTAGAAAACAGGAGAAGGAAGAAAAGTAACTAGCATTTTCAAATGCCCTCTACATCAGGCACTTTGCTAGGCCCTTGCTTCTATTTTTTTTTTTTATTTTCATCCTCATGGAACACTGAAAGGAAGGAACACTTATTTCCATTTTACATAAACTCCCCTTACATACAAAATTTAAATAACTTGCCCCACGATCACAGAATGAGTGTGTGGTAACACTGGGACGGTGCCCGATGTCTCTCTGACTCCTTGAGTTAAAACAGAATTATAAATGAATGATAAAAATCTTGATGACACTTTTTGTACAATTACGCACTGGATGAGTCTTCTGTGCCTAATATTTTTAATAATTCTGCTTATTTTTAAGTGTTAAATTTGCTTTGCTGCTACCTTCCTGTTCTCTTATTCTGGGGCAGAGTCATTTACTTCTTCAAAAACAAGAAGTTCATCTGTCTCCATTTCTTTCCCTTCCTTCATCTGCACCTTTCCTTTCTTCCCCAACTCGCTTATATCCCCCAAAGATCCAGGCGGGCTATAGGACAAAGGGTATGACTTGATGGGAATAAGTGAATTGCGTTTAATGAAAACTTAAGTCTGAATACAGATTGTTACACTTTATGGATACTTCGCGTGTGCATTTGTGATTAGAATAACTTTACAGAGGATTAAGGCCCAATAAAACCCCACAAGATGTACAGTGTGTCAGACATCTAAAAATTCTTGAGAAAGCAATTATGCTGAGTGCCGTCTAATAATAAATCCAAATGGACAGCTCTGATACGAACGGCGTATCCTGACAACACTACCCCCACCTGACTCTGCATTGCAATCTTTGCTAGACTCTCTGCAAAAGAACAGATGTTCTGCTTTGGGTTGAGAAATCAACAGTTACCATTCATATGTTCCAAAAATTCAAGGGCCTAGTGCTGCTGTTTTAAGGATGCTAATTAATTCTAGCCCTTATGCTCCAATATTCTTGCAGTTTCAATCAACCGCATTCTCACAGGACTTTGGGCCCAGCATCTCCTTTGAAAGCCTATGGGGAAAAGCAACTAGGAAATGTACACTTCACGGACCCAGGGGGAAAGAAAAGGATTAATCTGATATGCTCTGATTTCGTCTATTTCTCATAATGTTCTCGTGCCTCCCCCTCTCTGTTGTATTGATTTGAACAGGTAGGCACAGCCCGGATGACAAATATAATTGAAATCAAACCTGGAGATGCCTTCGGTAATACTTTTTCCATTTATTTACCCCTGAAACACAGAAACACAGACTAATTTTGGAAGCTGCATAGAAAGAGCTATTTACTGAATCTGTTTCTGGGTTTGTTTATTTGTTTGTTTTTATGTCTAGTGTTGACTGTGCATCATATCCAGCTCGGAGCATGGTAAAAATGCAGGTTCCTGGGCTTCAAAGCACACAGATCTGCGGATCTGTGAGAGTTCTGGGATATCCACAATCTTTAAATAAACGCCCTATTCTGAAGCAGATGAGCCGGGGACCTCAGGAAATGCTGTGTTCATCCACATGCACCCCGGGACACGGATGTTAACAATCGGTGTGACCTTTGACCCAGATGGAAGCGCTCAAGCAAAAACGATGGTATAAAGATCCTACTCCATTTACTTTAACGGATGCTGCTCTGCTCCCGCCGCCACAGACATCCTTCACAACAGAGCTTCCCATAGTGTCCTGTGGTATGAATCACCTGCGGTGATGACAATCCCTGGGACCTCGGATGGAGCCCAGTGACTTGCTTTTTTAACAAGCATGCCAGGCAAATGTCACGCATCCTAAAGTCTGCTGCACCGCTCCATAACACCAAAGCGAGTATGCCCAGGAGACGAGCCTTAGCTGAGGAGCCAGCCAGACCTGGGTTGGAATCCCAGATATCTTACGTATAACTGACATGGGCAAGTTCCCGCACCTTCACTTAATCTCTGTGAATTTTAGTTACCTCTCTGTAAATTTGGGATGATAGTGTCACCTCCCAAATTGTTGGGAGAATTAAATATGATCGTGTATGTCAAGAGGTAGGACACAGAGTGCGACTCTGAAAACAGCAGGAGCGAGGGGTTTCACATTTGTGCAGTGCCCACTCATCTGAGGAACAGGGTCTGTCACCCTTTTCCAACAGTTATTTTCATGCATTGGTATGAAAGATTTGGTGTTTTGCTGAAGGAGAGCAAGGAATGATTTTTTGTTTTAGGAGACTTTGGGAGGGGTCTGGGAAAAGAAGAGGGAGAAATGAAGAATACAGGGAAGATAATAAAGAATAAAGAACCTATCCCCATCATGCCACTTGGCTTCATATTGTACTCAAGTCAGGGAGGACAGAGTCTGAAGGAGCGGGGTTTTTTTCAAGATTTTATTTATTTCGGGGCACCAGGGTGGCTCAGTCGGTTAAGCAGCTACCTTCGGCTCAGGTCATGATCTCAGGGTGCTGAGATCAAGCCCCTGCACTGGGATCCCTGCTCAGTGGAGAGCCTGCTTCTCCCTCTCTCTCTGCCTGCTGCTCTGCCTGCTTGTGCTCTCTCTCTATCTCTCTGTCAAATAAATAAATAAAATCTTTTTAAAAAATAAAAAGATTTTATTTATTTGAGAGAGAGACACAACACTAGCAGGGTCAAGGGCAGAGGGAGAAGTAGGCTCCCTGCTGAGCAAAGAGCCTGATGCCGGATTCCATCCCGGGGTTTTGGGATCATGATTTGAGCCGAAGACAGACACTTAACTGACTAAAGCCACCCGGACACCCTGAAAAAGCTGTTTTCTAAAGAGACTTTTGTGACCCTATCCCCAAGTTGTGATGTTTAAGGACCCAAGAGAGGCAAAACAATGAAGAGAACCATTCTCCATTTCTGTGTAGAATTCATTGACACTCAGAAGCCTAAAGATGGGCATCATTAGAAGAACCAAAAGACAGCTCTCGGCATCAGCATCCGTGGCCTCACAGCTGCCACCATTACAAGTGGCAATGAAGAGAACGCCCTTGGGTGGCTTTGAGGGCTGAGGGTGAGGGGATCACCCCAGAAAGCAAGAAAAACAGTCAGTCATGCTGCTTAATTCCTAAAGCTGAAAATTCGGTCGTCAGTACACACCCGACCAGTCGGGAGCCCCCCACACACCTGGAGAGGTCTGAGCAGGAAAGCTCAGTGCCCTGCGGGGGCAGATCGCCGGGAGCAGGAGCTCTGGGTCTTGCTATCACCCGCCTTGCTTCGCCTCCACAGATGCGTGAGTAGATAGAGTAACAATTTTCATTATAAATGCCCGTTATCGGTCCCAAGGGGGGCTGGTCTACCAACAGCAGAGAGAAATAAATGTTTTTTTTCCCTCTGCCAGAATTAAATGTCAAATTAAAAGCTCAAATGGTGGTAACTCTGGTTTCTGCATGGGCTTAGTTATCACTGGCCTCAAACAAACCATCTTAACCTATATATGATACAGTCTCCTCACCTGTGAATTAGCCTACTTGACAGAGACGTTTGAGGCTTAATACCTGAAGATAAAAATGGCTCAAGCTGATTTAGAGAAAGTGTCTAAACGAGTCCAAAATGAAGGGTTTGGTCTCTATCTGATACTCAAATAGCACAGCCGTCTGATTTATATTGTATTCAGATGGGTAGTAGGAAGGATACAGAAACTCTGCGGGTTTGCTCTGCCAAGAACAAGCTGTGAGACCTTGAGCAACTCCTTTACCATCTGTGAGCCTCCCTTTCCTCCTCCGTAAAGGCAAGAGTTCTATTTTGTCCTTAGGGTTCAAGGTAGAAGATAGCAGGTCTTGAGAAGAGCAACTAAAAATATGATCTCCTTGTGCTGCCGAGGGAGTTACATCACCCCACACTTACCAGAATCCAAATGTTGACTGAGATCTTCTGTAAGCAAAAAGAAACACTGAAAAGCCTTGTCAGGCATTCTGTAGTGGGTTGGTAATGCAGATTGAATGTGTCTATCTTGAGCACACCCAGATGTTTATACCATTTGGATGCGTGTTAAAAAGTTAATGTTTCCCTTAATGAGATGCACCCAGGCCCCTTCCTGGCATTAGAGCCACAGTAAAGAGTGGAGGAACGGGGTAGCGTAGCTTCACAGTGAGAATGACACACGGTAGTCACCAGCTTGTTGATGACACTGGTCATTTGAGTTCAGTCCTCTGTGTTCATTCATTAGTTTGTCAACAAATACTTACTGTGTGACTTTCCTAAGAGAGGCACCGTGCAGAGATGTGAGAAATGCAAAGGTGTTACCCCGGCCTTCCCTGAGTGTGAAATCTTGTTTGAAGGGAGAGGTATCCAAGCAATTATAAAACAAGATAGTTGATGACATACGTCTCATGATTCTAGGCAGTATCATTCATGCAGTGCGTTCTAAATTTATTCACTGTCTTCTTTCAGCTGAATGAGGCATCAAGTGTAGATGGAGCGCTCCAATGTTTTTCCAATGAAAGAGAAATTTGAGCTGGATAGAATGGATGAATGTGGAGAGAGGAATGAACCGGAGGACGAGGAAGCTTGTGCTAGGAAGGGAAATTAGCATAAACAAAGGCACTGAGCTGGGAAATCCCAAAGCCACCAGAACAAAGCAGGTGAAATCCCACACTGTTGTTCAATGTGGGAACGTCGACAGGTCCCTACTCACTATCTCCATGCCTCCCAAGGAGGAGGATCCCATCAGATCGATGATTATAAACAGTTCCCTGACACCAAGTGCTTGTTTCTTTAGCCAGTATTACTCATTTCATTAACTTAAGTGGTTAGTTGCCAGACAACAGTCTAGAGATCGTAGATCCAATCTTTCCACTAACACAAGAAAAAAAGAGGAAAAAACAACTTCTCATTTTTGCTCACATCCCTAGTAAGAATAGAACGGTGTGTCGCCCCCACCGCCCTCTCAGCTTTGGTGGACCTTCTGCCTTTAGTGAAGCCATCAGGGCATGTCAGGAGCAAGAGCGGTAAAAAGCCAAACCATGGGGCTTCCCAGTGGAAGACAGATTGACATATCTGGATCGAGCAATATGTCATCGTTGTGCTGAGCCCGTAAGAAATGTTGCTAACCACTGGCCATGGGTGATACCATATCCCTACTATGAACTGTCTTTGCAAATTACAAAGACCTTTAAAATGACATTAGCAGCTACTGGGGCTGGAAATAAACTCAGGATTAACACCAACCAGAAATGTAAATATTAAGATAGGCAAATATGTTCCCCTAAAGAGACAGCTTTCAGACTATCCATCTAGCCATACCCTCCCTCCCAACTGAGTTGAATTCATCGTATTTACTAAGTGGGAGCCTAAAATAATCCTCATTATTTTACATATTTTTCAGTAGTTTGAGTACTCTAAATTATACAAAGCTTTTTACAAATAAATGATCTTCCGGTGAACTTCTGTGACACAGCAGGTCTGTTATTTTAAAGTTTTGTATTTGTTCCTTCACCTTACACATTCTACCCTTTGACAAGTTTCTCTCAATTGGCAGTTTCTATTTATATTTCAACATATTAGTATAACAAATTTAAATAAAATCCTCCACTTGTATCATTAATTAGCATTTGGCAATGGGCCTGATTGTATGCCCTTGGCAGCAAAATGATTTAAGTACCTAAAAGGTTATTTTTATCATTTATTAAGAATGCCTGTTAGCAAACTATTACCACCAACTTCTCAACACGGGGACTCTGCAGACTAGCATGGACCCTAACGCACCTCTCCAGGTGCTGAGGAGTAACTGACAGTCAGTGTGGTCAGTGTTTCTCACAAAATAGGAAGGTCTGTGTGAATAAAAGGGTATTTAAATGATTAAAATTTTTCTAAGTTGAAAGGATTTAAAATAATTTTGCTAATCTGTGCTGGAATTTCAGGAAACAAAGTTTTCTCCTTATCATCGATAGTCTAGTAAACTATGCACAGGGATTTTTGTTTGTTTGTTTTATTTCATTTTATTTTATTTGTTTATTTGACAGACAGTGAGAGAGGGAACACAAGCAGGGGGAGTGACAGAGGGAGAAGTGGGCTTCCCGCCAAGTAGGGAATACGATGCGGGGCTCCATCCCAGGACCCTGGGATCGTGACTTGAGCCGAAGGCAGACGCTTAAGGACTGAGCCACCCAGGTGCCCCCACAGGGATTTATTTAACCAGCAGGAGTCCTTGTCTGTGCTCTTCTAACTAAGAAGCCGAATGGACTTCTTCAAACACCTTGACTGAGCATGAACCGCAAGAAGCCTGGAAAATGTTTGCTTTATAGTCATGAACTCTCATTCCTAGGTCTCCTGCTCACTATGTATTTCCAGCAACTAGCCCAGTGCCTGGAATATAATGAAAGCCCAATAAATATCTGGTGATGCAGGGGCGCCTGGGGTTTTAGTCTTGATTTCGGTTCAGGTCTCGATCTTGGGGTCCTAAAATCGAGCCCCGCAACTGGCCCCTTGAAGAGTCTGCTTGAGATTCTCTCTCTCCCTATCCCTCGGCCCCTCCCCCCACTGGCTCTCACTCTCCCTCTCTCTAAATATGTAAATAAACAAAATCTTTTTTAAAAAATCGGTTATATAACCAAGGGAAGAATATCAATTTACTGTATGCCTCTTAAGAGATAGAATGACTTAAAAATGAAGTGAATTGGAGCACCTGGGTGGCTCAGTCAGTCGAGCTTCTGACTCTTGATTTCAGCTCAGGCGATGGTTTCGGGTTGTGCCACTGAACCCTTGTTGCGCTCCATGCTGAGCAGGAGCCTGCTCGAGATTCTCTCCCTCTCTCTCTCTCCCTCTGGCCCCCACCCTGTGTTTTTTCTCTCTCTCTCACTCTAGAAAAATAAATAAATAAGTAATTAAATAATGAGGTGAATTGCCATAAGTTGGCACTTGTTTGTGATTTCATTTAAACATGAGTTACAGCTATAAGGCCTGAACAGGATGGAGGAAACATTTTTGGAGCAAGCAATGTAGTGAATCGTGGAAAATCTGCCATGCTGATAGTGTATTTTCAAGATCTACAAATTAATATGCGTCCTGTATAAAATGAAAAAAATATCCATTTGCTGTGACTCTGCAGGCACAGCGTTTTGTGTTTTTTTCTGACCCATCAGGGAGAATTAGAAACAATGTTCCATGAAGACAATGCTTTGGTCACTAGAATAAAGAACCTGAGTGTTGCAAATAGAGAATTTGATTTACCATATACTCTGCTGGGCTGTGGGCATATAAGTATTTCTTAAGCAAAGAGATTTAAGACAGATGGACTTTCTTCAAGGAGCTTACAATCTGGTTGTCTTCAAAAAGAATCTTAGAAGGGAGAAAAGGAAAATAGGGATGTGAAGTGAAATATATGTTTCAAGGAAACCTTCAGGAAAGAAAGAGAACCTAGAAATTTCCAAGATAGGCCAGAAGGAGAAACCATGTACTAGAATGCAATTAACACCTGGCAGAGCCTCAGACTCCAGGGAGGAAAAAAATAAATGTAATCCACCTCCACCTTCAGTCAGAGGTATACTGTCATTCAATCCTAGCAAAAAAGAAAAAAAAATCCAAATATGGAAGGAAATGAAAATAGGACTATGCCTTATTGTGAATAAAATATTCATCAGTCAAACAAATTCATAATCAGAAGCGGGCTACTTTTCAAATATAATTCAACAGTGAATGAGGTGAATTTTAGATCATGTGTGTGAAAGAGGCTTGAAATAACTCCCCGAATATCAACAGTAGGTCTTGTAAACACAGACAATACACTCTTCCCTGTATTGGGTCCCCTCCATCTTGGGAATTGCCTGTCTCATTAGTCACAGGTTCTTAGTTTTCCTACGTTTCTTTAGGGCTGCTGAAAATAAACAGTTGAGGCAAGGCAAAAACAGCAGACTAATAGGCCGACTTGTGTAAGCTCACTCTGCGATAAAAGCGGAAAAGACGGAGAAGGGCGCTAATTCCACATGCCAGATTCTGTATTAAGTACATTATATGTGTTATCTCTTCTCATCCTTCCAACAACCCTGGAAATTGGTATTAATGGGAATATCATTTCTGTTTGTGGAGATAAAAGAACTTAAGAACCACAGAGATTTATAGTCCTCACAATACTAGCCGTGCGTGGAAGGAGGATATGAACACAGGTCAGTTGGGCTAAAAATATGTGTTCACCCAACAAACCTCACAGCACACTTTAAAAAGTGAAAAGTTCAATAAAACCACCACATATGCTCCTTCTAGGCTACAAATATGCATTCAATCTTGTATCACCTTCATCGTGCCTAACCGAAGGAGTGGTCCCAGCGCCCACCACTTGGTTGCCCCAATAACCCATACTTGAGAAGTAATTTTCATACATCCGCATCATGGTCTTTGGGGATACCTTTTTGGTAGCTCTCCTGTAAGGCTAATATTACATGTTTTATAGATATGACATTTGTCTGGTGAGGTCAGTCACCTCCACCACCACCACCAACACAACAACAGTTGTATCTTATTATTCTCTACAGCCCCTGACACAGTGCCTTGCAAATAATTGGTAGTAAATGGTTGCTGGATTGAACTGAAATATACGATGGACATTGTCCTGAATTACAGGATAAGGCAGCAGAGTCCACATTTTCTTTGATTCAGATCATTACTGAGCATCAGCTGTATGCCCAATGACATTGTGTTTCATGAGAAATACATGTATGACACTGTATTTCATACATTCATGGCATTTAGTTTTTCTACAACATCTTTTTTTTATAAACATAGAATGTATTATTTGTTTCAGGGGTGCAGATCTGTGAATCACCAGTCTTACACAATACAGCACTCACCATAGCCCATACCTTCCCCAATGTCGATTTCTACAACATCGTTTCAATAGTAAATGGGACCCCATCGTTCATACTACCGTTATGGTTCCCTACAACAGGGGACATAATGGCATTTGATATCTTTAAATTTTGCCATTTAGAGCTACAAGTCAGTACCACAGATGAATCCAGGAAGTCTTTCCATGTGACATTCCCCCCACCACCCCATTGGGAAAGCGGAAGCGTGAACATTTTATCCCAGAATCTTTTCAATTACAAACATTCAATTCTTGGGTTATGTGGGGGCATTGCAGGTTTAGAGGAAAGTGAAATCTGAAACAGTATCAAGATGCTTTGTGATTTACTCCCTACCACGCTCCAATTTCCTCTCCGCCGTCTATGGGAATTCTGAGAACCACTGTCCCTGCATAATTCAATCCGCCGGTTACCCGTCCTTCTCCCTTCTTTCCCACGTGGCCACTGCAATGTGGCCATTATGGTTGTTACGACAAACAAATCCTTGGGGACATAATTAAGGAGGCAGGAGATGCTTCCATCAAAGGGCAGTTCATCTGCTGTGGCTCTACTGCTGCTCATGCAGGTTAACTACTTGGTAGTCCTTTCATGTCCCAGAGTCAATCTGTGTTTAAAGGATGGAGGTGAATGGGCAGCACAGGGTAGTTTATCTTTGCTGCCTCCTCATTTATGATTGCATTGCTCTCTCACACGGCACTACCTCAGCTGATCAAAATCAGGGACCACATATCACCAGAGTCATTGGGATGAAAGGCAAAATACATTCTTTGTTCAATCTACATAAGAGTATTCAAAATAATCATGGCAATAGATCTGATGGAAATGCCCAGACATAGAAATGGCTTATCCCAGAGCAAGAATTACTGTCTTCTCTTTTTGCTAGCTTCCCATGGCAGTTGGAGACACCTTTGCAATACATGCATATTCTCAATTATCAGCTCAGCCTGTAAAATTGTGTCAGTTCACACACTCTGCCTGCAGCCAACACATCTGTGCTTGATTTCAAGCAGGGAATGGTCAGTTATCAGCAGGAGAGGCTCAACTCCATTCCACTTCCTGACATAAGGCCATAACCCTTTGAGAGACTTCGGCATAAAGATGTGCTAGTAAAATAGCGTTCATCCACATTGTGCTTTCTGTCTGTCCCTCCTAAAACTCAACACGATCAAAATTTACAAGGTGTCTAGCACGTTCCTATAGGATCAAAGTGAGAAGCTGGCAAAACGGAACAGAAGAGACAGAGGCGGGTAAGACCTCAGGGAGCTGGGCTAGGAGAGATGCGACTCCGGAAGAAATCCTGAAGATTTCTCAAAATCCCAGAAATCAAACAAGAACAAAATATGAAAGCAGAAAGTTTTCCACCCATTGAAAGACATGAAAAGTTAATCAACATAAATGTGACAGCCCAGGACCCTTAACCCAGAAAACCTGAAGCAAGAATGTGTGCCAGGAAGACAGATGGAATTCATCATTCCTTTCAGTTTCCTGAAATACACAGCTTTGCAAACTGTCCCTCTGAACTATGAGAGTAAAATCACTTAGCACAGTCATTAAAAGCAAGAGCCATAACATGTATAACAACTATGTGTAGGTGACATAATTCCACTGAAAAATACCCAGGACATCTCAAACTTTGCTGGCAGACTGAACAGCAACAATGAAACATTGTACAGGGTTTCCACATAATGCTGGAAAGCTGCCTGTCTCATCTAAAGCTACTGAGAAAACACTCTCCGCCCCAACTTCACATCATCTGATAAGCACGTGGTGGGGAACGACTTAGTGGAGAAGGGCAATCCCCTTACCAAGAGAATAGACATAGGTCTCGTTACAACAGTAGAGGTGGTGGGGTACAGAGGGCAGTGGGGGAGGGGGTGGTTTGGGTGGCTTATCCATTTTGAGAACAAGCTATGGCTTTTTTAGGGGTCTCCGGTATCAAACATTTTTGCTGCAATAAAATGTTGTCTCTGAACAAGTCATTCCAGCACACAACAGCGGGAACTAACAAAGCCTGGAGTCCAGAGGAGGCCACCTCCTCACCCTGTTATATTATCTGTGACCAGTGGCCAGTGTTGCTATGACAACTTTTCAAAGTAGCCTTACCGAGGACCAAAAAAAAAAAAAAAAAAGGAAAGCAAAACAAAACCGAACCTCCCAGCACAGATTATGCCTACTGGACATGAAAGAGCTGGTCAATTCAGTGAAGGGTAAATGGTCAGGACAGCTCTTAAGCATTACTTAGAAGCCCTCCACCCTCAATTTTAAAAATTGTCTGAAACCTTCACTTATATTGTCATGAAAGTATATAGAAGTTTCTTTATAAACCTTAATACGATAATTACATAGGACCCCAAAAGGTTGCCCTTTCTGATTCCTATGATTGAATGTAATTTTCTCTGTCCCAGTACAAGCATCTCACATTGCAGGAGATTTTTATAGCCCACTTGATATTCAAGCCCCATGAGAGAGGACCTTTGATGCACAGAACAAGTGGGAAAGGGAGGTGAGAAAGTCCCCATACCACAGTGACTCCATGGTCAAGGACAGGCGATCAAAATAAGACAGATGATAAAGGACTTTTCCTCCTTTTCCAATTCTACTAAGAAAAAAAATTTACTTCCCTTAGTAATTATTTATTTTCCCGTTTCCACACGTGGTTCTCATGATAATTGCTAACTTTGTGCAATGTTAGAACACTGACACTTATGTAAAGCAAAGTGCCTTTTGACATTTATGAAGTGCTGATTCTCTATAAATATAGAAAAGTGGTAATCATCACAAGAACTACTCAATGGAATAGATCAATAGTGAAGACAAATACTCTTCTTTCATTGAAATTCAGAAGGCAAAAAATAGGCCATTTTTTATCTCTTTGATAAACTAGTTCTTTCTGTGACTTGCCAAATAAGATTTAAGATCAGAGCTATGACACAGACACAGGAAAATTTTAGGAAGAAAGGAATCATAGGTCAACTTGGTCTATTTCCTCTCCTCGTATAGATCTATATATAGATATATGTGTGCAAGCACCTCTGGAGACAGATAGTGGCGACTATACTGTCATTCACCTTATGATCTCTTGATTTTAAAAAAAACCACCGATTGTGGGTAGCTTGTAACACAAAATAAGCAACGATATCTATCACAAAATTGCTGGAAAAGCAGATAAGCTTCGAAGCGTGATTTGGGGAATATTAAGTGTAAATTGTGCTTTCATTTTCCAGTGACATTTCTTTTTTCCTTACAACGACAGAACAGGGCTGCGGAAGGCATAATGTCTGTTGACACCTCCTTGCAGAGCACGCGAAGCCCAGGTCACAAGCTTCTCAAAGGGCCGAGGGTGGACATTTACGCTGATTGGCCTGTTCCAGTCTCATTACGTTAGCCTGCAATCAGAGTGCCATCCAAATACCTACAACCAGAAAGCAAGTGCCGTACCTGCAGAGGCTGTGCCCATCTGGTGAATGCTGAGCCTCTGACGGATCTAGCGTGGCCCTCTGACACCTCCTTCCACCACCTTTCAACATATTTTAATAGTTAAAAGGATCAGGGATCTGATCACTCTCCATAAGGTTCCTATTCCCCCATGGGTGATATACGCTTCTGAAAACATGTCAAGTGGCATCATTCATTTATTGAACAAATATTGATGGGCAACCTATGCTGCTGATGTCTCTGCGAGTGTGTGGTATGGTTGTCAAGAACGTGGACTCTGGAGCCGGGCAGCCTGATTCAAATCTTGGCTCTGCCATTTGCTAGGCAGGGTGATCTTAGGCAAGGTAATACTTGACCAGTCTGTGCCTCAATCTCCTCATCTGTGAAATGGGGATAATAGTAGTGCCTACTTCATATGGATCCTGTGAAGATGAAGGAGTTAATTCATGTGCAGCATCTTGACAGTGCCTTGTAGACACTGGTATCAGCTCTTATTTGTTTTCCAAACAAATGCTGATGTCCAGTAATATGGTGAATTAGGAGCTTGTGGTTTCATATTCCTCATCTGGCTGGTTCCATATGACTTCTTCTCATCGCCAAAGAAATAAATCAAGTAGGGCATTCTTCTATTTTTTTTCCACTTTGCTTAAGGTACCCAACTAAGTGTTTAATAAACTGTTAATTCTGCCTCAGTGTTTCTAAAGCTATTTACTGTGACTAATCTCATAGTCCATCAGGAAAAATGGGGGGCGGGGGGAAGTAATTTGCTCCAGCTTCAAAAAAGAAATGCTCTAATCTTTCCATTTATTATTATTATTTACCATTTATTATTTACTATATGCTAGGCATTATTTCAAGCACTTTATAAACTTTACCTCTTTTTTAAAATTTTATTTACGTATTTGAGAAACAGAGAGAGAAAGTGACAGCACAAGCAGGGAGAAGCAGACTCCCCGCTGAGCAGGGGACCCCCCCCCACCGATGCAGGACTCAATCTCTGGACGCTAGGATCATGACCTGAGTCAAAGGCAGATGCTTAACTGACTGAGCCACTCATGCACCCTAAACTTCACCTCTTTTAATTCTGACAACAATCCCATAAAGTGGGTGTTAGTTGCCCCAATTTATAGGTGAGGAAAGTGAAGTTGATTAAGGACTATGTACTTCACCTAAAACCATATATGTAACAGAGTAACACTAGCTATCTTAACAGACCCCCAAATCTCAGTGGTTTGCCAAAATACAGCACTGTTGCTCATGTTGCTCATGCTGCCTGACGCAGCGGTGGCAGGAGGAGTGGGAGGGGACGTGTCCGGTACAGGAAGTCAACTTCAGAAGGACCCAGGCAGCTTCTATCATCTCGGTTCTCTTCCGGCCCATCCCCCCACCATGGCACTCCCCTGTCCCCCCTCCCACCCACCCCACCCCACCCTGCCTTCTCCATTCAGCAGGCAGAGGGGGAAGGGGAGTGGGGATCACAGATGGAAGGGTGCACATCTGGCCCATGCCTGAAAGCGACAAGCCCTGCTCCTGGTGCTCTCATTCTAGTAGCCAGAATTCAGCCACATGGCCACCGCTGGGCTACAAGGAAGGCTTGGAAATGTGACCACCTGTGCGCTTGTCCTCACACTGCTAGTTCCTGAGCCAGACCCATGGGGCTCCAGAGCCCATACTCTTGCCCACTACGAAAGTCATATCTGCAGAGAGTTCCCTGCCTCACTCTGCCAGCTGACTGACTTCTCAACAGATTACAATGCTAATGTACTCAATCTAAACTCATACTTGTAAAAATAAATTTTTTAAGTTTTATATATATCTAGCTGTATATAACTATTTACCTGATGTGGTTTATTTAATTTCATCAAGAAAACGATGAAGGGACAGCTGCGTGGCTCAGTCGGTTAAGCAGCCAACTCTTGGTTTCAGCTCAGGTCATGATCTCAAGGTTGTGAGATCAAGCCCCACCATTGTCACCCCCATCTCCTCCCCACCCCAGCTACCAGCACCCTCCCTGACCCTGCTCGAGGCTCCCCCTGTTCGGGCTCTTTCTCTCCTTAAGTGAATAAATAAAATCTTTAGAAAGAAAACAGTGAAGAATACTCTACGACTTATTTACATACCTTAATCTCTCACCAGCCTTTCCAGAAACAAAGACCATCTCTGACTGAAACAGTATGACTTCCACAGGGATTCCAAATTATTGCTATCTCTTCAAAGTCCATGTCAAATATTACTACTATTAAATTTAAACTTGTGACATATGAGATTCCAATTATGTGTATGATGTCTTCTTAATCATCTTAACAACCATACCATCGGATTATTGTTTTTTAAATAAGGAAATAAAAAGACACATCGATGACTCATCTTTTCAATAAGTAATAAACATTATGAGAGGACTTTAAGAACAATATCTGAAATCTGGTATGTTGATGCTACACTCAAAAAAAAAAGATATTGATGACAAACAGCAAAGATCATTATAGTGAATGCAGAGCTGCACAATAATTAAACATCGGGGAAGGCTTGGGCATATACAAAATAGAACCATAAAAGTCTTACAAACAGCCCATATATAATGTAAGAGCCTTGAATCTGATTGGCTAATTCTTCTACTTGAGCAGCACACTAATGAAAACCAATTCAAGAAACTTATCAATCCCTAACGATAGAAGGCTTTATGTTCAACTATTGGAAAACTTCTATTAGCATACTTATTTCCATTTCCCAAATACTTTAAGCTTTCTACTTTCCCAATAAAGGGTAGGAATCATTTCTCTATCCTCTTTGAGTTTGGCATGACCATATGAGTTGCTTTGCTTTATAAAATGTGAGTAAAAGTGACAATTGTCATGTCCAGGCAAAAGATTTAAGAACAAGTACCTGTTTTTGTTACAATCCCATTTTCCTGCTGTGGTGGATTAAAATAGGCATAAATTCTCTGTGGTTGCATCAATCAAAAAGTGGGCTCTTCTACCCTATGACCCAGCAATTGCACTACTGTGTATTTACCCTAAAGATACAAACGTAGTGATCCGAAGGGGCACATGCACCCGAATGTTTATAGCAGCAATGTCCACAATAGCTAAACTATGGAAAGAACCTAGATGTCCATCAACAGATGAATGGATAAAGAAGAGGTGGTATATATACACACACACACACACACACACACACACACACACACACACACACAATGGAATACTATGCAGCCATCAAAAGAAATGAAATCTTGCCATTTGCGACGACATGGATGGAACTAGAGGGTACTATGCTTAGCGAAATAAGTCAATCGGAGAAGACAACTATCATATGATCTCCCTGATATGAGGAAGTGGAAATGCAATGTGGGGGGTTTGGGGGGTAGGAAAAGAATAAATGAAACAAGATGGGATCGGGAGGGAGACAAACCATAAGAGACTCTTAATCTCGCAGAACAAACTGAGGGTTGCTGGGGGGAGGGGGTTCGGGAGAGGGTGGTGGGGTTATGGACATTGGTGGGGTGTGTGCTGTGGTGAGTGCTGTGAAGTGTGTAAACCTGGCGATTCACAGACCTGTACCCCTGGGGCTAAAAATACATTATATATTTATTAAAAAATAAAGAAAAAAAAATTTTTTTAAAGTGGGCTTCTCCCCTCCTTTTGAATCTGAGCTGGCTCTATGACTTGCTTTGACCAACAGAAAGTGGTGAACATGACAATGTGAGCACTGTCCACAAGATAAAACTTTGCCTTTCACTCTTTCTTGTAACAATCTTGCCATGTAAACAAGCCCAGGCTAGAGCCTTGAAGATTAAAATATGGGTGGTTAAAGAGATCCAGCCCCACACATATGACTGAGGCCACCCAGCAGCAGCCAGTCCCCAGCCAAGCCACCACCTAACAGCAGCTGCATAAGTGATCCTAGGCAAGAACAGCAGAACTGCCCAGCTAAACACAACCCAAAGCACAAAATAGTGAGCAAGTACATAGTTGTTTATGTTTTGGAGTTGTTTGTTATCTAGCAGTAGCTAAGCTAAGAGCCCATCCAGGGCAACTGGAGAAGCAGATACTGATCTTCCTTCAGCCTGGATCTCTGGGTGAGGAATATAGAGCCAAGGCCCTTAAAATGTATAATAGGAGTAAGAGATAAGACTTTGTCATTTAAGCCACGGCAATCTTGAAGTTCTCTTTCCCTACAGCATAACCTATCCAAATCCTGACTGATTCAGAAATCAGTACCAACAAGTAGAATTCTGCTCTACCAGAAGAACACTTAACTGTAAGGTCAGGGAGAGGACAGAAAGGAAACCATTATCAGAATCTCCAAGGATGACCATCTCTAGCACATGGTGGCGTGATATTTAGTGAACTATCCGCCTGTAAAAACTCAGAAGGCAACAATGTGCCAGATGAATACGGTAGCTTAAGGAAGAGTGACGAGGATGTGGGACACTGAGCACTAAATTGTTTGTAGTTGATTGTAATTGATTGCAGTTGATTGTTATCAAAGCATGCCCTGACTAATACAGACTATGAGACATTCTTAACACTAAAGTAGCATCTGTCAGCACTGAAAGAAGAAAGACACCAAGTCACTGCTTTAGTTTGGCCTACAGAGAAACGTTCACCAGCAAAGTGAACAAAAGAAATATTGAATGGGGACATAAAGCATTTGGCTCTGGAAAACTGTGAAAAGGAAATAACACCCAAACCTTCAAAACAACCTGACTTTCTTGACTTAAAAAGTCTCGTAGAAATAATAGGGCTCCAAATAGGGAGAAGCCCAGAGATTGGGATTTTCTTCCCTTTTTTATAATCTTATGCCCTGGCTATTGAAAGTTCTTTGTTATAAGTGACAACAATGGAGAAAACACAACTCAAAAAAAAAAAAGGGGGGGGAATTAATGAATGTTTAAGACTGGTACAATGAAATATACAGTTAGGGTGTTATGTAGAATATAACTCAAAAGAGATAGTTTCATTTTTTTTATTTGAATTTAGTGTTAGTTTAAAGAAATGTAATTTTTTTTTTGTAAGACTAGAGAACATAGAGGAGCTGTAAAAATTTACAGTGATTCTTAGACCTACCCAAGCTTTCTCTGATATTTTTATAGACCTGACCTCCACTCAACCTTTTCTCCTTCTGGCACTGCAACCACCATACTTGAAGTGTGCAAAAGAGGACTTAGATATCAGCAGGAACTCCAGGTGGGGGAGTGAGATTTAAGTGCAATTGATATCAGGCATCAGATAAATCTCAACCAAGGGAATGAGTCTGTCCCTTCTCAAGCAGCAGGCTTAAACATGCCCAGATCTGGGATTGATAGATGTGTGCCGCTGTTTCATATACACCAAGGTGACCTCATTCACTCAGACTGCCATAGCAATGATTCTTGAATAAATGTCCCCAACTGAGAAAGAAGTGCAAAAAGTGAATCTAACAAGCCAGACTCATCATCAGAATCAACATCCCTGAGCTCCAATGACTGAACCAAGCCAGGCCAGCCCTGGGGAGCCCAGGACTTCATCAGTCCCACTTCATGCAGCAACAAATAGAAGTTCCCTCCCTCTAAAAAGCCCTGCTGATTCTCGTGGAAATGGGCATCCCAATATTAACACCAGCTGGGCAACTAATAAAGCAAATATCAGTTATCCAAGAAGGCCGTTAGTACTGGCTACCAGTGGGGAAAAGGGCCCAGGATAAAGCAAATAAACCCAAGGGAGGAAAAATGTAAAACTTCAGAAGAAATATGAGCAGAATGGGTAATGCTAAACTATTTGATCATTTAACTGGGAAAGAGTTGAACACAAGCTTAGTGAAATTTGAAAAGTGGTATATTTATGATTCAAAGGCACATTTTTTTCCCCAGCAAAATGGCACCAGCACAGAATCTTAACTTTCCCTCCACCTCCATGTTCAAGAATATGGTAGTAGTGTGCAAAGTGAAGGGAGAGGGGTTGCTCAGTGAAAAAAAAAAAAAAATGGACTTCTCTGTCGTTATTCCTAGGGAAAGACTATGGCTTTCTGTCAAAAGGCCCTTGAAACCCATAAGAAAGGGGTAAGTTTCCTTGAACAGATTTTTGTTTCATTTCGTGTTTTCACAGATTTTTTTTTTCCTTCCAGCTTTAAGGAGATATAATTGACATGTAATATTGTGTCAGTCTAAGATACAGAATATAATGATTTGATGTATGTATATGTTGCAAAATGATTCCCACAATAAGGTTAGTTAACACATCCATCACCTCAAAATAGATTTTAAATATATTTACCCACACAGAAAGAACTTAATGAAAAATCAGACAAAACCATTTTAAGTATCAAACCAAATAATGTGACAATCTTTTAATTTGTTAGTTTGGTATCATCTAGGCACAGACTATGTGAGTGATAAAACATCAAAGGCATTTTTTTTTCTTGCCCTATATTTGGGCTCTGTGTTCTTCATACCTTGGTTGATACCAATTCAACAATTTCAACAGACACGTTTTCAACCCAGAGTCCTTCATGTTATCACTGGTAAAAGAACAACTCCTACCATCTGAACTAATCTCTGCAGCCTCCTGTCCCACACATACTCTTACAGATCCCCCCTCATTCACCTGTGATCCTGCCTCACCAGACCACCTGATGTTTCCCAAACATGCCATTTTCTCTCACACCTGCCCCTGCTGGTTCCCACACTTTCAGTCCTCTTCCCACTCTTTAATGTAGAGAAATCTTAATCAGGCCCAGTACCAGTAACTCAACACAATTTCCTTTAACAACACCTGGCAGAAGGAATAGCACTCTCCACTCCATCCTTAAAAATGTTGTTGGGGCGGCTGGGTGGCTCAGTGGGTTAAGCCTCTGCCTTCAGCTCAGGTCATGGTCTCAGGGCCCCACATCAGGCTCTCTGCTCAGCGGGGAGCCTGCTTCCCCTTCTCTCTCTGCCTGCCTCTCTGCCTACTTGTGATCTCTGTCTGTCAAAATAAATAAATAATTTTTTTTAAAAAAATGCTGTTCCTATAACTACTCTAGAACCTACTCTAAAACCATGTGCTCCTTAAGGACAGATCATTCTTTAGCCATCATCATATCCTCATCATCTGAGAGAGTACTATGTTAGTTATCTACTGCTTCCTAAAAATTATCCCACAACTTAGTGACTGACTTAAAGTATAATTCATTATTCCACAGGTTCTGTGACTCAGGAATCTGGGCGTGACTTAGCTGAATCTTCCAGCTCTGGATCTTTCACAGGCTGTAAGCAAGGTGCTGGCAGGGGCCATAGTCTCATTTGAGGGCCAGCTGGGAGTGGACTTGCTTTCCAAAGTCACTCAGGTCAGCTGTTGACTGGAAGCCTTCCTTAGTTTCTGATCACCTGGGCCTCTCCATAGAGCGGCTCACAAAATGGCGGCTGGTTTCATCAGTGCAAGCAAATAAGAAGAGGAAAGGATGCCAGCAAGAGACAGAGGGCTAGCAAGACAGAAGTTAGAGTTTTTTTTGCATGGTAGCAACATCCCAACAGTTGTGCCATGTTCTGTTTGTTAGGAGTGAGTCATTAGATCCAGCTCACTCTCAAGGGGAGGGTGCTACACAGGGTATGAATACAAGAGTTGGGATCATTGAAACTTTTGTCAGAAGCTACCTCCCATAAATGTTTCACACAGTACGATTTCAGCCAGGATTTATTTATGAAAGTAGAAAAGAAATGAGACACTGTCTTCAATTACTTTTATGGTCAATTCCATGAACTTTTAAGATTACATAATAATAAAAAATTATGCTGGTCTGTTAGCTGATGGGTTTTATTTCAGTCCACACGCATTTTTTTTTTTTTTAAGAGAGAGAGAGAGCATTCACAAGCTGGTGCGGGGGAGGGGTGGGAGCAGAGAGAGAATCCTAAGGCAGGCTCCTCATCCAGCATGGAGCCCAATGACGGGCTCAATCTCACAACCCTCAGATCTGCAACCTGAGCGGAAATTAAAAGTCAGACATTCGACCAACTGAGCCACCCAGGTGCCTCTCAGTCCATGTGCTTTTAAGAGATTCAAAAATTTAGAATTCTCATGTAAGTGGGGTGGGGGGAGTGTAAAAACATTCTGTTATGTCTTTTTATAGCTTACAATAGAAATAGTCAATGCAAAAAAAAAAAAAAAGTGTGTGTGTGTGATGTGTCCAATAAAAGAAACCATGTCTGCTAATATTGAACAAATTGGTATAAAAAGGAGGAGCTTATAGGTAACCACTTTACCTTATGGATGGTCTGCATTAGCACAGCAAGGAAAAGGGAATCATGCCTCTGCATTATGAATAATGTATGCAGCATACTAAGCAAAGCAATCTCTCCTTAATTGTTAGCATCTCTTTCACCAATAGAAATATAAGAGACATGAAACTCATAGAAAAAGCAACCAGACTTGTGGTTACAGGTGTGGACAGTGGAGCAAATAGGAAATTGGAGGAAGGTGGGCAAAAGGTACAAACTTCCAGTTGTAAGATAAGTGGTAGGGAATGCAAGGTACACCATGATGACCAGAGCTAACACCATTGTAGGATATATAGGAAAGTTGCTAAGAGACTACATCTTGTGAGTTTTCATCACAAGGAGAATTTTTTTTTCTCTTATCCTTTTTCTTTTTATTTTTTTATCATAACTGTATGAGAAGATCGATGTTCACTGAAACTATTTTTTTAAGTATGAGTGGTTTTTTCTAAGATTTTATTTATTTATTTGAAAGAGAGAGAAAGAGAGAACACATGAGTTGGGGGAGGGAGCAGGGAGCCCAATGCAGGGCTTGAACCCAGGACCCTGGGATCATGACCTGAGCTGAAGGCAGCTTAATGGACTGAGCTTAATGGACTTAATGGACTTAGTCACCCTTAAGGGACTGAACCACCCAGGCACCTACACTGAAACTATTTTGGTACTCACTCCATTGTACATGTAAATCAAACCATTATATTGTACATTTTAAACTTATATAGTGATATATGTCTGTGATTTGCCCATAAAACTGGAAAAAGGAGAAATATCAGAGATAAAACTCTAGGACTCGATAAGCACATATTTTGTTATACTTGGAAGAATTTGAGGCCAAGGAATATCACCCAGGTATTAACTATGTTTGTACTAAGGGCACCTAGCTGGCTCAGCCGCCTGAGCAACTGACTCTTGGTTTCAACTCAAGTAATGATCTATGGGTCTTGAGATCGAACCCCGCATCAGGCTCCAGGCTCAGTGCAAACTCTCCTTGAGGATTCTCTCTTTCCTTGTCCATCTGACCCTCTCCCCTCTCTAAAATAAATAATTTTTTTTTTTTAAGAAAACTATGCTTGTACGTTCTCAATTTCACAGCTACAAGACAAGAGAGTTTAGTAGGACAACATAATGCCAGCAGTGTTGCTGTATTACATCAGAGCATGAACTCCTCAGGGCCATCTAGGATCCCTTGGCTTAAGTGGTCAAACACCAAGAGGGTTTCAAAGATAAAAAGGCAATCATTCCTTCTGCATTTTTCTGTACAAAACATGAACTAAGACCATTTTGCTATAATTCAGCAATCCTTTAATTTGCTAGAAGAACAAAAAATATATCCCTTTCAATTCCAATCAGATGATAAGTATACTTCTATTTATTTCCAGTTGTATGACAAAGAAGGTACTTAATTAAAAATACCTAAGACTCTGAGACATTAAAACCAAGGCTACTTGTACCTACCATAGATATGATTTAAAATTGTAGGGAAGATTCCATGCCCCTAATAGTTCTCCCACACTTCTAAAAAGTTTTACTTCATCCTTATGCTTCCCAAATTCCATTTATTTTGAGTAGAGCTTTGTAAATCCATAAATCTCCTGAAATTGTATAATTTTTTTGTGGGCTTGTGACATTTTCCTGGGGAAAGTGTTTAGGGCTCTCATAAGATTCCCCCAAGGGTCACTGAGCGCACTAAAACTAAGGCACTGGACACTTCTCTGGTTAACAAGCTCTTCAAATGCAAATTATCCTTGGAAGTAAACGGTGCTTTTTGCACAAATAGTTCCCAAAGACTGGTCAGCATTTGGCATATGCAAGCGGAAATGTTTCCCCATCTTTTATTTATTTATTTATTTGAGCAAGAGAGAGAGAAAGTATGGGCTGGGGAAAGAGCAGAGGGAGAGGGAGAAACAGACTACCCCCTGAGCAGGGAGTCCAATACCGAGCTCAACCCTGGGACTCCAGGATCATGACCTGAGCTGAAGGCAGGTGCTTAACCTACTAAGCCACCCAGGCACCCCAATGTTTATCCTCTTAGTTATATTTCTGATGACTCCAGGTTGGGTGAATAAGGCCCTCAGGTTCATAGACCTATTTGCCAGCAGATGCTGCATGATGCTCACACTATAGTCTCTTTTCAGAAAATCTCCTAACCAGACACCCTGCTCACGGCTTAATTTCTCAGGTTTCTCACCAGCCCTGCAAAGAGAAGTTGTGCAAAAGGACTGGGCTACTTGAAGACTGTGGTCCCTGGGTTTCTCTTACAGTTCACCCAGAACATTTCCTACTGAATGAAGAAATTAAAAAGAAAACGTATTGGCAATTCACAGACCTGTACCCCTGGGGATAAAAATACATTATATGTTTATTAAAATAAAAAAATTTAAAAAAAGAAAACGTATGGATTTGTCAAGTTCTTCCAAGTGAAATTTGGTATTTGACAATGAGTATGCTTTCAAAAAAAAAAAAAAAATTCCAGCTCATGTTAAACAACCGTGGTCTTTTCATACAGCTTGTGCAGTTGACCATTTTACATGTAAAATGGTAAAATAAAAATGAATGTGGTCATATTACTTAATTCGATCTTCTAAAAATATATCCCATTTAAAAGATATGTGTCATGGGCATTTGGGTGGTTCAGTTGGTTAAGCATCCGACTCTTGGTTTTGGCTCAGGTCATGACCTCAGGGTCACAGGATCCCCTGCATCGGGCTCCAAGTTCAGCAGGGAGTCTGCTGGAGATTCTCTCTCCCTTTCCATCTCCCTCTACACCTCCCCCTGCTTGCACACTCTCCCTCTCAAATAAATAAATCATTAAAATATATATACATATATCATCATGAAGTTGCCAATTGTCCTGTATTAGGCTGAAATACCTTCTATTATAAGACTATACGTAACATAATTTAAAGGTATTAAGCTGTCCTTTATTTTACTAAATTATTGTTATAGAAACTGAAAGGGAAGATGACAATTCAAAAGTTTCTAAATTTCCCTAATACACAAAATTCAAAAGCTTAGCATTGAATTATACCATAATGTGAATTTACTTATCAACTTGATTTCCTACTCAGAGAGCTAAGTGCTCTAGGGAAGAAAGCAGAAAGCAAGAAGAGAAAGGATAAGCAGAAATAGAGTTGTTTTGAGGGTTAGAACCCTGAGGTGGGGCACTCTGGTGATGTTTGGGGAGGTCAAGTGCATTGCGAGGATGTGGGGATGTGGGTGCCAAAAGGGAAGCTGGAAGTCCCTCAAAACAAATTCTGTCTCCTTTGTTATGTTACCAATGAGGTTCCCTGGCCACCAGGGTATATTGGTGGTAATCACTACCTAACAAAGATAAAAGCCCTTCATTGCAAAGACATTTTGAAGTTATTGTATTTTATATAAATCTAAAAGTTGTATTCAGAAAAGATCATTTGATCTGTTTATTTATAAAGACTTCTAAAATATTTTTTTTTTATTTTACTTTTGTAGCTCTATTGTTCTGGAGACATTTTAATAGCTATAGAGAAACAGAGATGTTGCTTAAGCACAGTCAAATCTAACAGAAACTAAAGAGCTTGCCTTCAGAGTTTGCTTGGGCCTAGAGACATGGCCACTTGCATGGAAAGTCCCCAAAGATACTGTCCCTGCCATTCTGAAGATTGTCTCAACCATCCCTTCACTCCTTCAGCAAAGATTTATTTAGACTGTGTTGGATCTTTCCACACCATACAATTCAACGGACTCATATTAACCACCTAAACAAGGATATTGGGTCTTTAAATATCAAAGGCCACATTTATATTAGGAGGAAAATATATTTTTACATTTCTAAAAGGCTTGGCAGAAGACTGGATTTTGGTTTTTTGGTTTTTGTGTTTTTTTTTTAAGCCTTGTGACCATCAGTCTGGGAAGTGACTGGTCACCTAGTGGCCTGCTATTGAAATCTCTCTGGGACATTCAGTACCTTTGGTTTACAAAAAAGAAAGGCTTATTCTGTCACTACATAAAAGGATTTTCTAATAAAAAAGCATCTTACCTGTCTCAAAGGAATATTGGAACAATGAATTATATAATACCCTCAAAAAATACATTTAAACAGTGCTGTAGAAATAGAAGATGCTATCTTATTACCACTTTTTTATAGACAATGTTACTTATTTTTCTTGGAAAAGCTACCTTTTCATAAGGAAAAGTCAAAAAGCAAATATACTTAAAATGTCCACTTTATGGACTTAAAAATGTATTTGTGGCTAGATGGACATTTCCCTCCTCCCTTCCTGCCCTCCAAGTCCAAGTGACCCTATGGGACCTGAGATTTCTGTAGTCACAGTTGGGAGAAGAACTGAGACAGGCAATAGCACATATAAGCAGAAAACAGCCGAGAACCAAACTACAGAAACTTATCAGAAGAGGAGACCTTTGACAGCATGAAATTCAAACTCCGTGCTATCCTAGTGAGAGGCTTGAACCCAGAAAAGTTAAGCAACATTCTGAACATTTCGCAACTAGTTAGGAGCAGAGTTGTGGTAGTTCTTTAACACATCACCAAATGGCTGGAAGGAGAAAAGGCAGTCTCCACTGCCTGTTTCAGCATTCCCACGGTCCCAGAACCTGTCTCAAGCTCAAGTTCACCAAGAGGGCACCCAAGCCCTGGGACTCTACTGCATGGGGGCTAGCAGTTAGGACAGACCCTCAAGCCTAGTGACCTGGGCTCCTTCCTAACCCCACTCTACTCCCCAGGCAGGTAACCTAAGGCAAACCCTCTCTCCAAGCTTAATTTCCCTCAGCTGTAAAAGTAGATCTCATCAGTACGTACTCACCATAGGGTCGTGGAGAGGATTAAATGAGACTACAAAGACAGTGTTTAGCACAGTGTCTAATGATAATTGTTGCCTTTAATGTCTCTAGATAGCAAAATTAAATGAGAATTAAATGAGAAAATGTGCATAAAGTGCTCAGCAGGGTGCCTGACACCATAATAAGTGTTCAACAAATACTGGGAGGTATTATTGCTTCATACGCTCACATGAGCATTCACTTCACACATGCTTGTTGAGCCCTTCCGGAGTGCCAGGAACTACGCCATATCCTGGGGATTCCACTTCTCGAGCTCAACTTGCTCACAGTCAAAGGCAAGAGACAGACGTGTTCAAATAAATGCTCTGCATCAGAGGTGGGCAAACAAAGCCCACAGGCCAAATCCACTCCTGTTTTTGGCATGGTCCATGAGCTAAGAACCATTTTACATCTTTAAATATTTGGAGAAAAAATGAAATAAAGAAGAATATTTCATAACATATGAGGAATATATGAAATCCAAGTTTCTGGGTCCGTCTCAAGTTTTATTGGAGCACAGCCATACTCATTCATCTAGATATTGTCTATGATGGCTAACACCCTCTCACAGCCAAGTTGAATAGTTGCAACATGAAACCATATGGCTGGCAAAACCTAAAATGTTTCCTATCTGACCCTTTATGGAAAAACTTGCCAACCCCTGCCCTATATCCTGGTAAAGAATACAATATAGATGTGCAGCGAACGGTGCTATAGAAGCACGTGGTAGGGGATCGGGGCCTCTCCTCACTCCATCTGGGAACTTGTTGAAGCTTCACCAAGGAGCTGAGTCTTAAAAAATGAGTATAGGTTTTCCAGGTGAAAACTTAGAGTCATGGCCAGCAAGGAAAGTGCCAGGAAAATAGTGAGACCCAGGGTGCTTTTTTTTTTTTTTTCCTTAAGATTTCTGCCTGCAGAGAGGCAGGCAGAGAGAGGGGGAAGCAGGCTCCCTGCCAAGCAGAGACCCTGATGCGGGGCTCGATCCCAGGACCCTGAGATCACGACCCGAGCCGAAGGCAGAGGCTTTAACCCACTGAGCCACCCAGGTGCCCCCCCAGGGTGCTTCTTTAAGCCAATCCTGACCTCACTGTCCTAGCAACATCCACAAATGCCATCACTATCCTTTCTATGCAGGGTTTCAGCTGTCTAGTATCTCCGCAATATTGTCCCAGATGCCAGAACAATTCTCTTCTCTCAGAAACATCACATAGAACTTTTCATCCCTCTGAGGTTTTCAACTTTCTGATGGAAATGAGATTTAATGGCCTCATTAGGAACATGCTCCTTCCTTGTGTCCACGTCCGGTCTCATTAGCAGGTGTCACAGGACTAATCTGTAACTGCGACTGGTTCTCACAACTGGTGTGAAAACCACACTGGGTGACGAAGTTTTAAACTGAGATGTGGTCCGTGGAGAAAAAAGAGAAAAAAGAAAACCAACAGCAAAGGGTAGGACTTAGCAGGTGCACCAAAATAACAAGGGGTAATGTGGGAAGAGCAGGCCAAAGATGTGAAAGTCTCCTGATTCTGGGGCCAGAAAGTGAGCAGCACTGACAACCAGAGACATTCCCGAAACTTGAGACCTGGAGAAACAATGGCAAACATACAAGAGACTTCGGTCACCAGGGCCTATGACACGGCCCTGGCTTCACTCAGTGAAGTCATTCGAAGGCTCTGCTCTTGTCAACTCAGAGGTTGCCATAACCTTGAAGTCATGTAACAGAAACTAAGAGAGATAGACTCCAACCAAATGTGAAATGCATACTGGAAAAAAAGAAAAGAAAAGAAAAACAGAAACAAACAAAAAGCCCACGTATCAGTTTACCTTGTCCTCTCTGACTTGGAAGTAAGTAGAAGTTAATGATTGGGGCACAGCCCAGGGTAGCTCTACTCCCCAGTTCATCCCACTTCCATACAACGCACATGAGTTCACCCCAGCTCTGCCAGGAACCCCCAGGGCAGCCGTAAGCATTATTCCATTCTTCCACCCAACTTCCCACCCAACCTTCATCCATCCAACAGCATACTGATGGAGAGCCTCTATGAGGCAGGCACACCAGCACTGGTGATACTATAGGAAATAAGACAGGAGTCATCCCTGTTTGCATGGAGCTTTCTGCAGAGCAGGGATGACAGAGTGACTGTCAACGAACTGAATGTTCTAGAATGAGACAATCAAAGGACCTAATGGAGCCAAGCTGGGCAGGGTTTACTGTGAGGAAAAGGGAGAAAGGACAACTTTCCTCTGTGGACGGTTCCTTAGAAATGGCTAAGCAGCATGATTTGTAACCATTATTTGGTAGCATCAATTAAACAAATCTGGCTTTTGTTTATAGTCACAAGGGCAGGGGGGCTGTGTCAAGGAGACAAATCCAAGCCCCACAACAGTACTCAAACAACTCCCCCTGCTCCTGACTCACCCCTTCACAACTGGCTCTCTCCTCACTTAAGACAGGTGCTTTCCCAGAAGTCTCCGTGGCACCCTGCAAATAGACTTCAGTGGGCATCCCACCAGGTCAGTGGAAATGCCCAGACCCATCTGCACACCAGCAGGGGACGCTGCTTGTGTTCCATCCTAGGAAGCTACAGAGCATCTGATAAAACAAATGGAAAACTTCCATCTGTCCAGTCCCAGGTCCATTAGCTATGGTTGGACATATCTAAACCATGCATGTACAAAGCAGTACAAAGCGTACAAACCTATCCCAACGACAGGCATACAAATCTCACTTACTGAGTGACCCTGGATGCAAAGAAATTGTGTGGTTTGGATTACTGGGATAAAGATTGAAGCCACTGCATATTTATGTCCCCCAAACAATATTCACACATAAATCAAGCTCTATCATTTTGTAGAAATGCTTTCAGCTACAAAGCCCCTCACTGTTGCATTCTTCACTCACAAACTGTGTATTTTCTTAAATACAGAGACAAAGACAGCAAACCATTCAACTACACAGGGAAATGTTCTTAATGCAACAAGTATTCTCTACGCTGCCAAACTCCAATGAAGTCAGAGAGGAAATATTCTTCCTTTGCCTCCCATAGAAAGAATGAGCATAACTTTGAGAAAAGATGAGGGACCCACTTATAATCTGTCTCACAATAGCCATCGAACAAACTGCCTGCTTTTTGTAAGAACTGGCCACCTATAAATCTCTTTCCATAGAAATGAGTAGTACTGTTTTTTTAATATTTATATGTGTGCCCAAAGTATACAAGACCTTATATAATAAATAATACTGTGCCAAACAAACAGTAAAGTCTCTGCTCTAAGGATCTTTACAATCAAACATGTAAATAAAACAAGAAGGAAAACTTCAGATGGAGCTAGAAATGGGAATTGAAAGTGGAATGCTTCAGTCAGTATGTGGGCTCCTTCTGGTTTCAAGATTATACAAGGAGCAACAGTTGTAGAAAGAAGAACTAAGAAAAGTATGAAAAAGAGAAAGGAGACAGTGACCAGTGGGAAAGTGAAATGTCTCTCTTCCCGGCCTCCGTCACTTGGGCTATTGTTCAACAGAAACTCCTTCACTAGGTGACCCAGAGCAAAGAGACTGGAGCAAAGGAGAGGTGTTTCAGGTGGGGGTTGAGAGCAGTCTCAGAGATAAGACTAGGTTGCAGTCCTGGCTCTCACAGGGTGTGTGTTTTGGATCAAGGTCCTTAATCACCTCCATAAGCCTCAGTTTCCTTATCCGTTAAACAGGGGAGCAATAGTGCAGTATAGTACTTGGACTTACAGGGGTTCAGGAAGATTAAATGAAATAATAGAGAAAGTGCAGTGCCCAATATACAAAAAAGTTCTAAATAAATTTTCATCTATGTGATTTTTATTTTACATAAATACATTTGTCTTCATCTTGAAGGAAGGAAGGAAGTAGTTGAATGGCGTAGTGATGAAGCACTGGCTGGCATCTGAAAGGCCTCGGGTTGGGCGTCAGCACAGGCAAGTCATCTAACCACTCTAGAGCCAGTTTCCTGTAGAAGGCAAATATGTTGGACTAAACTATCTTAGAGCTCCCTTATATCCCTAAAATAACTCCATAATTCTGAGATTAAAACCAGCAAGTTCCTATATCACATTTCTTGCCAAAATGCCAGGCACCATATGGGCTCTCTTGTTCTCTCTAATCTGGATTCAGTGTTGCCACAAATCAAATCATGTCTCTTAAGACATAGCTGATGAATTTAGACTAGAGTGTGGGTGTTTGTCCTGTTTCCCCAACAAGAACTAGAAGAAGGGGTCAATCTCTTTCTTCTTATACTTCAACATCAGTCACAAGAAGACCAAGCTCTCTTGGTTCCAAAAGCCAACTGACTTTGGCCCTGCTCCAGGGATGAGATGGCAACCATTACCTTCTTCTTTGGGCAGGGGGTGGGCAGAGAATGCTCCATGAGCTGGAATTATGGCAATATATCCAGTTTACTTTGTGACATTTTCGCAAATTTGATACCACTGAAGTAAAAAATACAATGCTTACTCCGAACAATAAAATGAGGTTGGAACTGCATGAGTAATCACAAAAAAAGGAATCATGGAAATGTATCTTTTCTAGGAAAATATCTAACAATGGGTGCTCTCTGAAGCTGGGGGTTGTGTTTCTGAGTGGCATACATGTAATTTCAAGATATCGCTTGACTCATGTGTCTCATAATCATCAATGCAATACTCTGGCTCCTTTGATAAGAGTTAGATATCGTTTCATTTCCTTACTGTTTCACAAGCATTTTGAAATCCTGTAACAAAGGGTGATATGAAACGGATGTATGAGATTTATCTAAAATCCAATTGTGTTTAGCAATAATACTCCTTATAGAAATCCCCCTTGTATAAGATCCTATGTGATATATTTATATAGCAATATACAGTCACCACAATCCATGATGTGAGTGATTACCTAAGCTGTGAGTGTTAATGTTGCCCCCCTCTCCCTTTCCTCTGGCTACTTGAGTCCCTTTTGAACATAGCTCATTTCTATGTAATCCACATCCCTTTGTTGAATGTGCTCCTTCTCTCCCATATAAATTAAATTAAATTCCCTAACAGCTAAAGACGGAACACAAACCAAGAGAAAACCGACTCTGCGTGTCTCCGCTGTGCTTATAATAATAAATGTTGATTTTTGTTCGGCTTCAGTTACTGAAGAACAGTCCCAACTTTTGAGAAAATACAAAAATAGTTCTATCGTACTGTATTAGCTTATAACGACAAGGTAATTGGTTGGCAGGATATTGGTAAGATAAGTCTAAAAATCTGAGTTCCCATCCTAGCCCCACCACCTACTCTATGTATCTGAGGCCCCGTGGCTCATCAGTAAAATGAGAGATGGGATATTCCCCTCACAGGACCATTATGAGGATTAAATAAAGTAATTAAGATCAATGAGAGAACACTCTGCAAACATTAGCTGTGATTCTATAATTTAATCAATGCCACCTCAAATCCTTTGTGGAAAGAGGTGGAATGATTAAACAGAAATGATAGATGGAAAGATAGATGGAAGAGATGGAACTTAATAATAATTCCCAATACATGTATGATATTTTGTCATCACAAACTGAACTTTAAAAGTCATGGGCCCTCTGCACACAGTTGTACAATGTGTGGCCTGTCCCCGGGCTCCCTTCCAGCTGAGAGGCTGAGTGTGGGGACCCAGCCCACACTTGCTCACATGAGACACGTCCTGATGCAGGACCGTGTCTTCCCCGAGGTACGGACACCTGTTTCTAATTTTCACAAAGCTCTCCTGTGTACCAGCAGGGAACCTGACAAGAATTATTGTATGAAATCCTCAGACAATTCCAAGAGATATTATTGCTGCTCTCTTATAAATTAGAAACCTGAGACGGAAAGAACAGAAATGAACTGCCCAATTGCCCAAAGGATCGAAGCAAGAATCAAGATCTTCCAACCCTTTAGCCAGTGCAATGTCTAGCACACAATGGAAACCTAAGAGCAAAGGAACTCCCACTTAAGTGAGGAGAGGACTGATATAAAGTTGGACAAGACATGACAAGCTCCATCACAGAGGTTAAACCTCCCTACTTATTTCCATCAACAGATCCTAAATCCATAAACAGAGAGAAATCATGTCAAGAAACTGTAACACAAATCTAGAACAGACAGACACAAACTCCACCCCATACAATACAAACACACAAAGCTTTCCATCAAAATGCTTTTAATACAATTAGAGGGAAGTGTTAATAGGAACTATGATGGAAACACAGTATGATGTGTTTTCTAATTTGTGTCTATAAACTGATGGGAGATTCAGGTGAATGCTCCCAGGTTGGGGTAGGATGGGGCCTCAGACCTGACAGGATCAGTTTGGGAGGGTGACCTTGAGGTATGTGTTTTAGAACTCTTCATGGCGACTCTGTCAGAGCACAGTGGCTGACATGGATCACCAAAGGTGTGGCGAGCAGCTATATCTCCTGCATCCTGCAGGTAAAAACAAACAGAAAAGACCCAAGAGGTGCAAGCTGAAAGTTGAACAGAGCAGATCAAAGCCTGTAAGCTGAAGAAATGATATCAAGGAGCTATTGATGGAGGCAAATGATCAAGGATCCAGAAAGAATGAGAACAAGGAATGGCATGTGAGTAAGGGGGAAGTCTGAACAAGCAGCAAGGAAAAAAAAAAAAGAAGAAGGTGAGCTCTCCGTGTTCTTACACATATTTTACTGTGGATGAACTAGTTTCATTTAAATGATCAAGGTCAGAAGGGACAAGAGTACCTAAGCTCTGGAGCTCTGGAAGGTCAAAGAGTGAATAAAATGAAATGTTGATATGGATTTCAGGCCGATGCTATGAAAGAGTCCTTAGGGGGTATGGGACCTTCCAAAGCTAAGGTGAATGGAGTTGGGAAGTAGAAAACTTATAGGAACATATATAAAAGGGGAAATCTAACACACAGCAGAGTAGCAGTCTCTCACCCATCTGTTCATTCAACACACTTCACTGGGTACCCATTAATAGTATGCAATAATAGTAGTAGCTAACACATAGCACTTGTTCGGGGCCACACATTATTCTAGGGACTTTCAAACTATTTAACTCTTGTTCCTTTTTGTCATTATAGAGAAGGAAACTGAGGCACGGAGAGGCTAAATAGTTGGCCTGCAGTCACTCAGCTAGTGAATGGTGTGAGCAGGATTTAAAGCCAGGCTCTCTGGATCCAGAGTTCATGCTCACGTCCTTACCTGTGATAACCTGCTACATTCTGACTCTCTGCTGGCTTTCATAGCTGGGGCAAGGCCTGCCTCCTTTTGTTATAGGAATTGACCATCCAGTCAATAAAGAGGAACACGGAGGAGAAAGTCCTATGTAAATCTCCAGTCAATCACAATTTTCCTGGGTAGACCTAGATTTCCTTCTCCTCACTTGGGTCCCAACCGTGGAGAGTTTGCCCATTACAGGAGCCTAACAGCAGTATGAATCAGTATTCATCACTCTTCTACCCTTCTAATAATGGATTTGAATGATGCACATATAGTTTGAGCTCTTAGCAGGTATCTGGAATTTATTTCTGGTTTACCCAAAATCCTTTCTTGAAAAAGGAAGTCTAGGACATCCTATAGATTGCCAGTAAATAAATATAAGCCTCTGCCTGGGAACGGTTGAAGTTTTATGTAAGATGATCTTGGCAAAAGTTAAATGGCCTTTAAGAAGAAACTCTGAATAGTCTTATGTTAAAAAGTTTTTTTTTTATGAGCTGAACACACTGTAGGCATACTACTAAGAAGAGGGACACATGTTCCAGAAAACTTTGCAGGAAAACTCAGAGGCACTCAAACTGTTTTGCTTCAGAACCCCACATCACTGTTTCACGGGTAGGCTCTGTGCCTTCTGACTTTAGCACGTACAGAGACCCCTTGAAAAAATAGCCCTTCACCCCTCATGCGTGTGTGTGTGTAGCCCACAGATGTCATAAAGGACCATCCACAGCAGATCTTAAACGCTCTTTCAATAAACCGTTCCAGTTATTACTGCTACATAGCAAAGCACCCTAAAACACAGAGGCGTAAAGCAACAAGCAAAGCTTCTTTTTGCTCCTAAGTCGGCAACCAGAGCAGGGCTCAGTGAGGAACCCTGGTTGGGTTCTTCATCTCTTCTAGAGGATCTCTCCAGTATGTCAGTTCAAGGTCAGCTCAAGGCTACCAAGGCCTATGTCCCAAGAAAGAGTGCCAAAATGCTGTATTGCATTTTATGGCCTTGCCCCAGAAGTCCTGCAGCCTTACTTCCGCCATATTCTATTAATCAAGGCAGGTAGTCATAACACCAGCTTTAAGGGGGTTGGGGGGGAGGGGGAGATAGACTACACCTCTTGTATGGAAGTGACGAGGAAAATCACATGGGATGGAAAAGCTCATACCTGTGGTTTTTGCTGGAGTCTACCCTATGAACCCACAGGAAGAATTTGTTTCAGATCCTACACCAGGAATTAATGTGATACTACCCAAGAAAATGTTGGCTGAGCTTATGAAGCTGTGGATCTTGTTTCTCTTTTTTCCATTGGCTTCCAGAAAACTCAGAGACAAATATGTTGCCTTCCTCTAGCCAGACCTCTTGGCAAGCTTCATACATAATAACTTACCTTGTCTTCATTTTTGTTTTCCTACCATTATTCTCCTTTGGCTCCAATTTTCCTCACTTTTAAAACACCCTGTTGTTGTGTACGTATTTTGCTAGGCTGCCTTAAACAAAGTGAGATATAAATTTTAAAATATTCTAAAAAACCAGAGAATCCACACAATAGGAAATAAATCTAGCTTTTAAAAAAGACACCAAAAGAGTATATACCTCACTAATAAACAAAGAAGTGCACATTAAAACAAGGCATCATTTTTTACTTATAATTTAATGTGGATCCTAAGCTTAGTGTTCAGTCCTTTACTAATACTATGAATTATTAAACTGACTTTCTTTCCTGTAGTCAGGGTTAGGGGTCAGGGTATCAATACTTTGACCATATATCAGGTAAATCTCATATAATTTATTGTCCTAATCCTACCAGAATCATGTGGAGTTGGGAGGGAGAAGGATGTAAGTTTCCCTAACGGATGCCAATGCTTTATATGTACCTGAGAGGAACGTGAACTTGCACAACAGTTTTCACAAAATAATTTGGTGATATTTATCAAGTACCATAAACCTTGAGTAAGAGCTTTTCTATAACAATAAGGAAATAATCCACGTTCTGGGAAATCTGTATTACACAAAAGGACAAAGGCATTTCCTATATGCATTAGGACATCATCCAGTTTTGTTTTGTTTTGTTTTGTTTTACTGTAGTAAAATATACACACACAAAATTTACCATTTTAACAATTTTTAGGTGTACTCATCAGTAGCATCAAATACATTCACATTGTTAGGCAACGACTAACCATCTCCAGGACTTCTTCATCATTCTCAACATAAACTCTGTACCCATTAAACAATAACTCTCCATTACTTCCTCCCCCAGTCCCTGGTAACCGCCATTCTACTTTCTATCTCTCTATATCCAACTATTCTAGGTACTTCATATATGTGGAATGGCACAATGTTTGTCGTTTTGCGTCTGGTTTACTTCAGATACCCTGATGTTTCTAGATTCATCCACATTGTAGCATGCGTCAGAACGTCATTCCTTTTTAATGCTAATATTCCATTGTATGTATATACCACATTTCATCCATCCATTTGTTCATTCTGAATGCTAGTATACAAATACCTGCTCAAGTCCCTACTTTCAGTTCTTCGGGGTGTATACTTAAAAGTGGAATTGGCTTTGGTTTATTTTATTTCGGTGAATAATTAGAAGGAATCATCGTGTACAACAAATAAGGGAACTGCTAACTAAATTATGGTACATATTCTTAATATCTGTCTTCTTTCAAAATGAGGACTCTGGAGACCTCACAAGTTGCTTCCAGCCTGCCCTCTGGAGACCCTTGTTCTCCAATCCCTACACCTGCCTCCATCACAGAACAGATCCCGCCATCTTACAGTTCCCTTGAGAGTCTCCCCTAGTAAGTCTCTGTCAGGACAGAGATTTTCTCTTCCATCTCCGGTCTCAATTCTTCAATAGCTGGCACATAATACGAGCTTGAGTAGTGTTGATTGGATGAAAGGTAGATTAGCTAGAAATGGGAGGTCAGAAATTACCTCATGGTAAATATGATTCAGACATTTACCAGCTGATTGTGAAAGCCTTATCAAGGACATGAACCTGGACCCTAATTTGAAGAATACAAACTGAAAATCTTAGAAATGATAGGAAATCTTAGAAGTGTGACTCTACTTAACATTTGAAGGCAATAAGGTGGGTTGCTTTATTTTAGCATTTAATATACAGAGAGAAAGAGAAAGAGTGAGATTCTTGAAAGACCTGGAATCTTTTAGGAGGGCCAGGAGACTCGTTCTCACCCCGAAGCATTCACATATACACATTACTCTTTCCTGTCTATTCCAATGAATGTGCACACAAATATATACACCTATATTCAAAGATAATAAATGTGTCCAATATTCTAAAATGCCAGAGCTACTAGAGATTTAATAGCCACAATATATCTAACCCACTCTTAAGTCTTAAAGAAATAAATTGACTTTTAGTAGTATATATCAGTAAATCCCAAGTCTTATTCAATCTTCATCCTCCCTTTTTTCATTTAATAGCACATCCTCTTGAATATTGAGTCAGGCCTTTATTTAATGTCACTTCTTCCAAGAAGTCTTCCCTGGTCCACCCACCTCCCCAAGCACACCCATCAGTCTTCTTCCATGGATTGATTTACTCTTCATGTCCTTGATTATCCCCTGACATGTCATGTATTTAATCTTTCTTTTGTTTCTGTCCTGTCCCTTGTTTTAGAAGGTATACTCCTTGAAGGCAAAAGCTTTTATTTTTATTATTTTTTTATTTTATCCTAGGTGCCTAAAGCAGCATCTGGAATATAATAACAATGCAATAAAAATTTGTTAAATGACCATATATAAAGCTAAACTTAAAAATCAGGAACTAAATTATATATACAACACACACACACACACACACATACACACACTTATGTGTAAATACACCAATAGTTAATAGTAACATCAAAATTGTAACATTGGTGAGATGCCACTGGTTTCTTCTGTATTCTAATGCTGTAATGTAGTTACATTACTTTTAACCATGGGCTATGTACCTGGGTAGGGTATTTCCAGAGTGGGCAGTTTGCTACCAAGAATTCTCATGTTAGAACTTTGGTAAATGCACAGCACTCTAGAATCTTTTCTTCAACTTTGTAATCTCAAATAGTTGATCTTTTTCACAACCTGAGAGATCACTCCTCTATGGAACACCCATTAACCTTGCCTACAAAAGACTAATATATAAACCCAAAGGCAACTTATGTCTTTAAGAAATTTAACTGCCAGGGGAATCGTACTGTATCTCATTGATTTGGTGATTATAGAATCAGATCAATAGTATTTGGTTTTAAGATTCTGATGTTTAATGTGATTGATTGTTCTTTATGGGGTCAGGGAGAGGAAGCCTGCTGGCCAAGTGATCCCCTCCTACTCAGAGCTGGGATATAGAGCAGTGTGCCTCTGTGACATTGTCAGCTTCCATTACTGACCATCTACTTCCTTTTCTGATTGCCATGTGTTTTCTTATAACATGTTAATACAGCTTAACCCACAATAGCTTTTTGACAAGCTAATAGAGCCAGTTTTATTGTACTTTCTGTTTCTGGATCTGAGCAATATCTGTATTTAAGTCATGTTTTGCATATATCCAATGTCATTACTATGCTTCGATTTTATAGATAATTCCCAGGGACTGAGGAGTACCTTCTTTTCACTGTTGCCTACATTAGATTTATAAAAAATAATTTCTAAAGTGAGGAAGGCAAATAATCCACATTACGAGAAGTTCCTTTTTATATCATGTTTTTAAAAATAGAAATGTTCCACAGTCCAAGCGTCCATCAAATGATGAACAGATAAAGAAGAGGTGGTGTATATATACACAATGGAATATTACTTGGCCATAAAAAAAGAATGAAATCTTGCCACTTGCAACAATGTGGATGGAGGTAGAGAGTATTATGCTAAGCAAAATAAGTCAGTTGGAGAAAGACAAATACCATATGATCTCACTCACATGTGGAATTTAAGAAACAAAACAAACAAGCAAAGAGAAAGTGAGAGAGAGCACAATAAATCAAGAAACAGACTCTTAACTGCTGGGTACCAGAAAGGAGGTGGGTAGGGGGATGGATGAAATAGGTGGTGAAGATTAAGAAGGACACTGGTGTTGAGCACCAGGTGTTGTATGGAAGCATGGAATCACTAATATTGTACACCTGAAAGTCATATTACACTAATATTACACTAACTGGAATTAATATTAAAACTTTTTAAAATATGCATGAGTGCTTCAGAACTTATAACAGGGTCCCAGCTTGAATCTGAATATGTTCTCCTCAAATTTAGTCTATCTGGACATTGCAAAAGGACTAGTGATGCAGGCTCACCAGTGATCTCATTTAATGATGACCAATGTCTTTCCCAGGAAAGAACTCATCCTCAGGATAGTGTCAATGGCCTGGCTTGGAAGGAAGACGTGAATGAGAACATAGCATGGGACTGTCACTCAGACTTTCCTCCAGCCCTACCCGTGGCAGGTTGCACCCAAAGGAACCGAAATACTTCTCTCTCTGAAGCTTCCATGTGACCTCCAGACTGTGACATAGCAGCAACCTTGGCACTAGTGGAGGCCAAGGGGCAGCAGCTCTGTTCACATTATCTCCATGGAGGGTGACAGCTTCAAAGCCCTACATATCAAGGACATCGAGGTCAGTATCCTCATTGCCAGCCATTGAGTAACAAGAACATCGGCAGCTGCGGTACTTGGGGTAGGCACCGGTGTCATAGCTGAGTGTGGCATCCACAGTGACTGGAGTCATCACTACAGGGAGTCAGGAGGGAAGATGTTTCTGAAGGTTACAGGACAGAGATTTCTTAAAGACCTTTAGACTAGGTCACCAAATCTGAGAGAGTGGAACTTTCTGTGGACCAAGTGAGAACAGATACACAGAAACATTGCTCTGTGACTATTGTTTTAGCCTCCTTTACCAAGGTAGATGTAGCCTGGGAAATTTGGATAACACACCTAGAAGTTCCACCTCAGTTGGATAGCATCATTTCACTTATGGAAAATGACTCATTCTCAGATGATAGAAGACCAAGTAATCACTATTATTCCTATTAACATCAAGCTATATCTACCTGCTAAAAACAGTTATTTCAAAATTTGGGAAAATTTATTTTAAAAATGCTTAGTACAAATGACATAAACATCCTTCCTGCCACTCAAAAAGAACATTAATATTTTGTCATATGTGCTCTAAACCTTTCTCTATTAAGAAAAAGCATTGCTGTCAAAGATACTGTCCCCTACACTCTCTTCTCCAATGCCTTTCCCGTCCCTCACCTTCTGTCCCAACAGGAAATAATGGACTCAACTTCTAAATACACAACAAATAATATAACACATTATTTATGGATACAGAAATACAGAGCAAAAGTATAAAGACAATGAACAGATATATACCAAGGTGAAATTCTAAAACAAGTAATGGGGACAGAATGCTTTACTCTTCCTATAAATACTGCAAAGTGTAAAGAAACTGATTTCTTTTGAATTCAAGGAAAAGTAATCAAGGACAGTCGAACACTTTATAGAAAAGTATTGCACAGCCATAATCTCACTCCTCCTTTTCAGCTGAGTGTGAGAACATGATAGAAGGAAATTGGGAGCTGGGAACCAGAGATAAAATACTTTCTTCCTTCGGCAATTTTTCCTTTTCAGAACCTGGAAGAGGAGGAGACCAGGAGAGACCCGTCATCAATGGAGCAGTGAGTAGCTGGAGGCACCATGACACCAGCCAAACCTAAAGGATAAAGCAAATCCCAGGGCATGGCTTTTGATTCCAAGCCAAGCAATTCAAGGTCAGCTACAAAAGACATTCTAATCGAGGCCAACATGTGCCTGATTACCATAAACAGGTATATCAGTAAAGTTAGTTAAAAAGTTACCCAGTTTTTCCATAATCTTTCCATAGTCTTTATTTGCTTTAAAAGTGGCTACTAAGCTTCAGTTAAGCACAGTAGTCATTAAAAGTATTGAATAAGGTTTTCAATTGAAGAGTAAAAATATAAAAATTGGGGATTATATATCAGGGGTCAGATTTCTAATTAAACAAGGAGATTAAGCCTTTTATCTCTGCTCCTTCCTAAAACCCAACGAATATTAATATTAAAGGAATAAAAATATATTAACTCTTATGTTTTCAGAGCACGGGTAAGGGCTTGGCAACTGACCCTAGATTGAGAAGAGAGAGGGCAAGTCTCCCAGCAAGCAAATCGCAGAAAACAAGATAGCGGAGAAGAGCAGAAAAGAAGTATCAGTATAGCTCTGGAAACTAGAAAAGAGGTGACCTTGTGGTAACTGACTTAGTTAAAGAGAAAGGGCTGGAAAGTACCATAGTGGAGAATATGGGGTAAAGACAAAAAGTACTATCTCTTCACACCACAGGATTCCAGAAAGAGTCAAGATTTGGAAGTGCTGGGAGACAAGGCTGACTGATAAATTAAACTCCAATCTTTTTCGTTGGAGTAGATAATCATTTAGGACCTAGATGTGGGAGCCAGACAATTGAAGATCAAAATGTCACCTTTAAAGGAGACTCCTGGATTGGATCCTGGACCAGAAGGATGTGTGGAAAAGCTGATGAAATTCAAATAAGGTCTGTGGATTGGTTTACTGTATTGTGCTGTGAATCTCCTGCTCTCTATCTTTGTACCATGGTTAATAAAACATTAACGCCGGGGGAAGCTTGACCAAGGGTATATGGGAACTCTCTACTATTTTGGCAACCTGGCCATAAGTCTAAAAATGACTTCAAAACTTAAAGGTTTTTTTAAATGTCTCTTTTATTACTGATAAAGCTCTTATTAGAAAATACAGGCTATTCTGCCTGAATCAGATGAATGAGTTAACTCCAATCCTGAACAAGATCTGCCCAATCATAATCATAGGCAATGAAGTGCCAATTCCAGCCCCACCACAGGGTAAACCAGCAGGCCCTAAGCTGACCTATGGCTGAAAGCCAATGAGAAACACATTCTAAACATGAGCAAACTTTAAATTTAAGATTTTAGATTTTAGGATCACCTAAAAGAAAGGAAAGAGGAAAAGACTGTTTGCCTACGTTTCCCCTACCGTACAATTAAGTCACTCTTGTTGCCTTGGGAGAAGCAAAGGAGGCAGAAGGAAGAACCCAGGAGTATTATTCTAATGCAGTAATCTCAGACTTTTGGGTCTCAAGACACTTTCACACTATAAAAAATTATTGAAGACTTGGAAGAACTTTTGTTCATGTTGGTATTATATGTATAAATATAGATACAGATATATTTACTATAAAGCTGGTACTTACTTATTAATTTATTTAAATAATAATAGTAAAACCAGCACATATTAACAAAAATAACATATTTTGTGAAAGATAATTATGTATCCCAAAACAAAAAACACAGTGAGAAGAATGGCTTTATTGCACATTTTTACAAATCTCTGTCATGTCTGGGCTTCACAGAAGTCAGCTAGATTCTCTTATCTGCTCCTGCATTCAATCTGTTGTGATATCATACATCACGTTGCCTCTGGAAAATTTTTCTGTATTTTCATAGAAGAATGTGAATGAAAAGGGCAAATAATATCTTATTTTATTATAAAAATTCTTTTGACCTTTCAGAACTACCCCCCTCCCCGGCCGCCATTTTAATAAATGGCCCTTTACATGCTATTATGGCAAAGCAACACATTCCCCCAAAGGAGAAGGCTAGAGGAAGGGTGAGTCTGAACCAAAGCAGTGTTGGTTGAAAGCCTGTCTAGGAAGCACTTAAGTCCCTACTCCTAGGTCTCCTTTCTTACCTCTGGTGACTATCTCTTTTATGCTTTTCCATAATCTTTCCATAGTTTTTATTTGCTTTATTTGCTACAAAAGCAAATAAAGTAAATAAATGTACTGAGAGGCAAAGCCAGACAAGCTCCAGACTCAGGGTGTCAGCCAGAGCTGAGAAACACCCTACTAAAATAAGAAAACTGGGTGAAATCATGCATAAGGTGCAATGAGATCCCAATTGCCTTGGCCCCATTTGACTTTTAAAATCCTGGCAGCCTAGTTTGTTATCCACTCCCCAACATGCACATCCAAAGCAAAAGATTGGGCAATTTTTCTCTGAGGAAATCAAACAACCCAAGAAAAAAAGACCTATAAATCCTGATAGTTGGGATATCCATCAATGAAACAATACCAACCAATTACCCTAAATTAAAGCCCACATTTTGACAAGGCCTGCCCCTGCACACTGTTCCAATCCGCTATTGATGCATCACTCTTCAGTGTTAAGAGACATCCAGCATTACTGAGCTAAACATTTTCAGAAATCATCCAATGAGGAAAAAAATAGACCAAATGATAACGGTAGAATTAAAGTGCAAAAAATTTGAAAAAAGAAAAAGAAAAAAGAAAGAAACCTTCATCAAACAACAAAGGACTCCTTGAAAGTTAAAAATATCAAAGCAGAAATTTAAAAATCAATAAAAGTTTTGGAAGATACAGTTGAGGAAATCCTTCAAAAAGTAGATCAAAGAAAAATTGATAGAAAAATAGAAAAAAAAAAACGAAGAAAACCAGAGAAGCAATACACATTAAATAAGCAATAAATTTGACCCCCAAAAAAGAAACCTGAGAAAATCATCAAATAAATAAAAATAAAAACTTCACAGAATTAAAGAGCTCAAGCTCCTCAAATAAAAGAGTCTGTCACATAGCCAGGAAAAAGTCTGTCTCAGAAACAATTAAATCCCTATTCCTAGGTCCCCTCTCTTAGCTGGCACAAGCAGGTGATATCTCTTTCTAGCTGGCGATTTACCAAGAGGCGAAGCCCAGGCAAACTCCAGAAGGAAGCTTGATATATGAAGAAGAAAAATACACACACACCTGGATATGAAGATCCAGAATACAAAGGATAAAGAGAAGAGTCTCAAAGTTGTTAGAACAAAAGAACAAGGAATAATGACAATGGAGATTCAGAATGGCTTGAACTGACAATAATAACTCAGAAAACTACATGATGATGATAACGGAACAATGCCTTCAGAATTCTGAAGAAAAATAATATCAGCCTAGAATTCTAAACCCAAACCTTTGTTCAGGGATGAGAGTAGATTAAAGATATGTTCACAAATGCAAAGGCTGAAAAAGATTACTTCCCAGCCAACCTTTTTCAAGATGCTACTAGAAAATGTAATGCAGGGCACCTGGGTGGTTTAGTCGGTTAAGGTCTGACTTGGGCTCAGGTCAAGATGTCAGGGTCCTGGTCTCAAGCCCTGCATCAGGCTCCCCGGTCTGCATCTCTGTCTCTCCCACTACCCCTCTTTCTCCCCCTGCTCAATCTCTCTCTCTCTCTCACAAACAAATAAATAAGATCTTTAAAAAAAAAAAAGAAAAGAAAATGTAATGCACAAAAAGGAATTAGTCAACCAAAGAGAAAAAACATGGAATCCAGGATGAAAGATTTATAGCCCATCTTCTAAATGAGCCCCTCCTCCTGGGACTCACACCCTTGTACAGTTCCCTCACATGCTTGACAAGGATTAGTCTGTGTGACCAATAGAAAATGGCAGAAGTAACAATCTGCCACTTCTGAGATTAGTTTATGAGGGACACTGAGATTTCCATTTCGGTTGCTCTCTTGCACTCTTTCTCAAGTCACTCACTTTGGGGGAAGCCAGCTGCCATGAGGTGAGCATCCCATAAAGAGGTCCTTTCAGTGAGAGATCGGATCTTCCTGCAAGAGCCACAAGAGTAAGTTTAGAAGCTGATTCTCCCACACCAGTCAAGCTTCAGCTAATTGCAGACTCTTGAGAAACCCTGAACCAGAACTTTCCAGCTAAGCTCTTCCCAGATTCTTGACCCACCGAAACTGTGAGAAAATACATGCTTATTGTTTTAAGCTGCTAAATTTTGGAATGATTTGTTACACAGGAATAGACAATTAATCCAACCCAGAGGAGAAGTGAAAGGAATTCCCAAGATAAGAAAACCCCAGGGGAACAGCCCTGGAGCAATGTTAGCATCCAGTCCGGGGTTGAACAGGAAGCCAGAGGGCTCTAAGGAAGGATGTCTCCCAGTCTAAAAAAATCAGAACTGATATAATTGTCTTATATCGCTTATATAAGACAAGCTCATATAGTTTTTTTTTTTTGATAGAGAGACATGCATTCATTTACTTCAATATGAGTATACATTTAGTTACATTCACAAACACTTCATTTCAGACTGGAAGTGTTAACAGGTACCAAAAAAAGCTGAGCAGAAGAAAAATTGGAATAATTATTAACTCTAGGGGAGGAAGCGATTGTTAAAGAAATGTAACTAAAGTACATATGTAGCCCAGCTGTGAATGATATTTATAAAGTCATAGTAATGTAGACACCAAATACCGATTTACACCAAAATTATAATAATTCCACTGAGAGTACAAAGAAATGAAAGTGTGCATAGCAGGACGTGGGTAGTAGAAGGGTGTGCCATTTAAGAAAGCTGAAACTTAGCTTCCATAGTAGGAAGTCAATAGATAATGTGTAAAATGTAAAGATCAAAAAATTGCAATGTAAGTATGTTACGGAGAAATTCAAAGGTTAATACCAAGATAAGAGCTAAAAGCATTGGAAATTGTTGGCTCTGGGAAGCAGAAATTAAGGGTGAAGGGAATGGGACCATATCGTGCTCTTCCACTGTAAGCCTGATCATCCTCTTTGCCTTAAAAACAAACAAAAACACTAATTAAAATAAAATTCTAACTTAGCAATATATACTCACCATAGGATAAAATCAAGATACCATGTCTATAATTAATAAATCACAAAACAGAAAATTTCTTCAGCTATTTGTCAGTATCCACAAGAAGATACCAAAAAGAGAAGTAATCAAATGTGCTTTCCTCTGGGAGGCAAGACCGGGAATGGCGGTCCAATATTCACTATGGCGTTACAAACTACCCCAAAACTTAGTAGCTTAAAACAAAAAGAATTGCAGGCCGCATGGGTGGCTCAGTTGGTTAAGCACCTGCCTTCAGCTCATGTCATGGTCCCAGGGTCCTGGGATCAAGTTCAAATCCAGCGCCTTGTTCAGCGGGGAGTCTGCTTCTCCCTCTCCCTATGCTGCTCCCCCTGCTCGTGCTCTCTCTCTTTCTCCCCATCTGACAAATAAATAAATAAATAAAACTTTAAAAAAAAAAAAAAGTTTTTTTAATAAAATAAAAACTCAGGACCCGAAACAAAAACAATGCGGGGCTTGGTAGACAAGGTTTGTCTCAGGTCCCTGGCAGCCAGCTGGGATCCCTCAGCAGGGGTCTAAGTGCCACTCACCCCCGGCTCCAGCAAGGCACTGCCTCTGAGAGCCAGCTCTTAGACTCTGACTCCTGTGTTCCACCCTACGCCCACACTAAGCCCCTAATGCGACTTTACTCATTCATGCTGTTTTGCAAACTTGCTGTCAGCCTCTAGGAGTAAGAGAACACCATCCAGATCAGAGAGACAGAGGCCCACAGAACACGTGGGGAGCCCTGCCCGAAGGGCTCCACTCTCCCCAGAGCCCAAGTGGAGAAAGCGGCAGGAGATTTGAAAAGCGTTAGTGAGGCTCTGCTTTCCCTGCCCTGGGGTAGCCCTCAGCATTCAGGTTTCCTCTTTGAGCCAAGCAGAGACGGTCGATTTGTACATTTCAGGATGAGAGGGTAAATGAGGCGGCCTTTTCCTGCGTTTCTCCTGCATGTTTTGGAAGAAAAAGAACTGCGGCTGGCCCTGGCCATTTACCTCATCTGCACGAGGCCCAAGTCACACGTCTGAACCGGGAGCTGAGTGACAGGGATGTTGTCTGTCATACAGAGTCCTGCCAGGAGAGGAGCAGCTCTGCATGAAAGAATGAAGAAAGAAAGGCCATTCCTAGACCTCTTTGAAACTGTCCCGAGACTGAAGCTTGACTTCTTTGTGTCTCAAGTCAAGTGACTAAGTCAGTTTGGGTGACTTTTAAGATTGGACATGGGTGACATTTTTAAGGGTTACATCTGAGAACACCCCATTGCTTCGACACCGAGTTGGGAAGAGGAAAACAATATAGTCCCACGTGTCACGCACGGGTCTTTCTTTTCGAAAAGGAACCTATCTTAAAACAATATTACTTCATGCAAGTTACAGTGATTTTGAAAACTAGTTTCCTTTTTTCTTTTTATCTTTTTGCCTTGGTTTTGCTTTTGTCTGAAATTCGACTATAGTAATAATATAAAATGTAAACTGGACTGGAGCTCTTCGATTCCCTGGGTGAGTCCCCATCAGCAATGACAACTGGGAAGTAATACAGCAAGGCTAATAGCAATCAACGGGTAATACAAAGACCTTAGCTTCATGCTCGTGAAAGCCTTTTCTCTAGACTTACTCTCATTCTCTCTGTTGAAGAGGTTCACATATAATGAAATGACCGAAAAAAAAAAAAAAGCTGAAAAAAGACAATTTGTTTAAGTCTCCTATTCAGTTTACCTTCCCTTATTCAAGTCTTGTGAGTTGTCTACTCTTTTATTTATGTATTTAAAAATTCAAAGGAGATGGCTAACCTGAAATTTCCAAACATACCAGAGGGTGCACAGTATGTACATCAATTAGTCAAGAGTTACCATTCAGTTATAAACGACTGGAAGAAGTCTCCAGCAAGAAACCAGTACGCTTTCACCTCCAGAGTTCTGCATCATTTGGCTAATCAGAAAATATTCATTAAGGAAGTATCTTTCCATTACTCTTCTAGACTCTGGGGGACATAGCAATGCTCTGGATGTCATCACTGCAAAATGAGATATCCAAAATATAGTGGCTTAAAAATAGCAGTTGTTTTACTATTGAGCCACATAGTTCTAAAGGTTGACTAGGGTAACCTAGGCAGTTGTCTCTTGGGGTCTCTGAAACAGTTTGAGTCAGATGGTGACTTGAGCCTGGAGTCAACACAAAGGCTTCCCTCAGTGACATGGTGGCAGTTAATTCTGGACCTCAGCTGGGGAAGTCACTGTATCAGTTAAACATAGCTTATTCTTGTAGTCTGGCTTTCCTCACAGCATGGCTGCATGGTTCCAAGACTGAGAATCCCAAAGGACCGGGAGGAAGCCATATTGCCTCTTATGAGTTAGCCTTAGAAAATCACATAGCATCACTTTTGCCAATAGCCACAGGCCTGCCAAGATTCAAGGAGAAGAAGCATAGACCCACACATCTCTCGATGGAGGAGTGTCAATGTCACATTCTGAGAAGAGAAGAGCTCTTGTGGCCATCTTGCAAATCCATATATGTTACAAAAAGTAAACAAAAAACAGTCTCTGCCCTTGTACATATGTCTAGAGACAATGGGAGCCTAACAATAAAAAAAGCAAGAGATAAATACAGGAAATATTAAGTGATAATAATCCTATGAAAAAGAATACGGAAAAGGAAGGGGTATTGAGAGTATCGTTTATTTTATAAAGAATGGTCACAAAAGTCTTCTCTCATAAGAGGCCATTTGTGCAGAGATTCTGGAGCAAATGAGCCATGCAGATGGTAGAGCAAAAATATTCCAGGAGGAAGAAACAGAAAGGACAAAGACCACAAGGGAAGAGAGTGCTTCATGTGGTCAGGGAATGAACAGGAAGCCAGTGTGTTCAGAACAGCAACAACAACTCAAGAAGATGGCAAAGAGGTTGCTGGAGACCCACCTCACACAGCCTTTGGCCATAGTGAGGACCACTGTGTTTGCACTGAGTGAGATAGGAAGCCATGGAGAGGTTTTAGGGAAAATGACAAAACTGACTTGCATTTCATACGAAAACTACAGCCACTGTGTGGAAAGTAGAAGCACAGCAGCCAAATCAAGGGTGGACGAGGGAGACCAGTTGAGAGACCTGCAAACATCCAAGTGCGAGATGATGGTTCCTTCAACAGGTATTAGCAATGGACACGGTGCGAAGTGATCAGGGTTTCATGCTAAAAATATGAAACTCCATTTTTTTTGCTTTCAGATAATAACCCATTTTTATTTACTTATAGCCATTATTTATTGTTTATTTATCTAAATATTAAAACCTGGGCTTAAATAATGAGTACCAAAAGATAAAAATGCATCAATTATCATGGAGCTGTACATCACAAGCAAATTTTCTTTGGCATTATGGGTTATCTCAAACATTTTGGAAAACTTTCCCTTCTACGACTTTAATATATTTCCCTCCTTTGACATAGTCTAGTCCCCATATTCAAAGTGAAATGCAAACTTAAGGTAGTCCTCACTGAGATCAAAAACCATTTAACTGAAATATCTAGGTAACTGAAGAGAAAGTGTTTCAGGGGTCCATATGATCTAGGTAATTACCTCAAATTTCCACTTCCCTCTAAACATGCAGATAACAGTAGCAGCTGGGGTGAAATTCATGGGTAAGAAAAATGTCACCCTTGCGAGGTAAATGGCTTTTTGTAGGACAAGAGAGTAAATCTCTCTTCAGGGTACTAGGTACCCTAAAGGAGTTCGTTCCCTCCCACACATCAGATCACTTTATTCCCAGGGTGTTTTCAGTTCATGCCGGCTCATTGACCACACAGTCAGGATAGTTAGGCAGCCCTTAATAGATTATGGGTTATTTCCTTATTATGTTTGTTAAATGGTGGTGCATCTAATCATTTTTCTCATGTAGGGAAATTTCATGAGGTCTCTCTGGCCTAGCCAAATCCCAAAACAGGATTCCCCATTTATTCCCTACTGCCGTAACTAAAAGTTAGTTGAACCAATTAAAGAGTACATAATAAGCCAATTAGTTGTTCCTCACTTTTCTTAATGAGTGTATAATGTGTGCCTGCTCAAATTACAGCTCATTTGATAAGATTCTTTGCTATGCTGCTCCTACTACGATTTGGCATTATTTCATTTCTTTCAGAATCCACAGCATCAATCCAATAGCTGAGATTCTCCGTTGAGATTCCATAGGATTTAAGCTTGGTTGGTTGTTTTGTTTTGTTTTGTTTCTTACAAGATAATCATTCACCCTTTAAATCCAGCATCATGACCAGCTACCCAAATTGCTGCAACACAGCCCCTCAGCAAAGGGGCCTCAGTTAGCTAAAACCAAACCACATCCTGAAGATGAGACTCTTTCCTGGGGACTCAGCTGACCCTTCAGATATAAGGGATTGTTATTGCCAAACTTACACATTATCTTGCTGCTGCACCAGAGGTTAATCACCACATTCTGTTAGGTTCTCTTTGTCATGATTCATCCACCAAGATCAAGCAGGAAAGACCTATCCAAGGCCAAGATCCTATCTATAGATGATGAGGAAAGAGAAACTCTTAGATTATTATAAAGCAGCCAGCTCTAGTATCCAAAGAGAAAGCAACAAGCTTGGGGGGGGGGGGCGGTGTGGGAGGAAGGAAGAAAGAAAGAAAATTTTGTAACTTTGTCAACATTTATTTTCACCAAACAACTCATTAAATCACTATAAAAGTCAACGCATATGGTTGGATATGACAGTTTAAATTCCAGAAAGAGTTATAAGTCAAGTTAAACTCATAATACATAATGCAGTCTGGGTGTCTCATCTATGAATTATAACATTTTTATTACATCCCAACTGCAAATTATCAACTTGTTCCCTGTTCTGCCAATCTCTTGATTAAATGAGGGACTGTTAGACATTATGAAAATATATTATGGTAAAGGATGACGCTATCATTTGTCTCGGTTATTTCAATATCCTTATTTAAAGCTTTATCACCACAACAGCTGGCCCAAACTGAATTGTTGATTTAGTAAAGTGATAGCAGCAGGGACGAAATAGAAAAAAAAATTTTTTTTGGCCAAAAAGGCCCGTGTTCCATTGTCATTATTTTCCTGTGTCTCCTCATATCTTTCTCTAATATTTGTGTGCCTTTGATACTTTGGTGTCCATTTTGATCACTTTACTTCCTTCTCTTCAAAGTTATTCTTGCTTTACAGGCCTCATTCCCACGGGCCCAACTGAAGGATATTTTATTCTATGTCTTACACTGATAATGGGGCAATAACTTGTACCCATCAAGTTTCCCCATAAAATGGTTTAATGTCTTGAAGCAGTGCCAATATGTCAGCTGAAGAAGTGAATCAAGTAGATATCATTTCACATTTATCAGAGACCCACAGTGTATTAGGCTCTTGTAAGGAGCTCCCTTAAAAAGTATCCTCTTTTAGAAGTTTTTTGTTTTTTTTTTTTTTTTTAGTTTAGATTCTAAAACTAAAGGGCACATAAATATTCCAAAATGTAAATAAGTACCTATAAATTGATCGATTTTAATAATGTTCCTGTTATTTTTATTTGTTTTGATCAAAGTGATTCATCTCCTTTTTTCTAGTTGCTAAGAAACACATATTCATTACAGAAAGTTTTGAAAATAAAAAGTTCTGAAAAAAAAAAGAGAGAGAGAGAAAGAAAGAAAGAATCACCCACAGTCCCCAAATCCAAAGACTGGAGTAGCAACACTTTACAGCTTTCACAATTAATTCTGATTTATGTTCTCCATTCATAGTAAAAGAGAAAAAAAATTCATGCATTTCTAGCAGAACTTTTCTCAAGGGAAAAACCATCTCTGTTTTGGAACATACCTAAATAGATGGGTTTGGTGATAAACTTGAAGCCCACGGGCTTGGCTTGAATCTCCTAAGAAAAGACAAAAGAATATCTAAATGGTTTCCCCCAGAAATGGACAAGAATCACAATCTAGGAGGAGAGAGAAGAAACTGAAGAAGAAAGGGGTGCCCCTGACATAGTAAAAGAAACGACCAGTAATTCTTAAGGTAGGTCCATCTGAAGGGTAGAACAGGAATGTCTAATTCCTGTTTTAGTAGAAATAATGAACACAGACCCCCTGACCCTCCAGATCAACTACTATCAACCCCAAAATTTTCAGCAAAGTCTGCAATACATAGCATCTTAAGTTGGTGGGACTTTGGGGAGAAAACACATTGGATGAAAGCAATATGCAGCAGGATAACATTGTGCAGGGGAAAAACACAGTATCCAAGAGGGCAAAATGCAGATGGGAAATCAAATAGGGAATCAAAGTAGGAACTCACAGCCAGAAGCAATTACAAAAAATGTCACTTCCCTAAAATCCCAGAGATAATGGAAGTTACATTGAGTTTCCCACTAGGATGGGGACATAAGCCAAATTTTATTTAAATATCAAAACAGATGACTCCCAGCAAGCTGGAAGTTTCAGACCCAGTATGTGGGTTATATTTTTAAAAAAAATACTGGAACGTTTAGATAATGCTGATGATGCTTACATACTTAAAGGTAGATGTGATGAGGACGACTATGGGAGTATTCTAAAAAGACTGTTCGGGGGGCACCTGGGTCGCTCAGTGGGTTAAACCCTCTGCCTTTGGCTCAGGTCATGATCCCAGGGTCCTGGGATCGAGCCCCGCATCGGGCTTTCTGCTCGGCGAGGAGCCTGCTCCCCGCCCCCGCCTGCCTCTCTGCCTACTTGTGATCTCTGTCTGTCAAATAAATAAATAAAATCTTTAAAAATAAATAAATAAATAATAAAAAGACTGTTCGGTCAATCAAATAGCCAAATAAAATTCCAATATTTGCCAAGCACTTCCAGAGATGATTTATTAGGCATGTAGGACACAATCCTGATTGAATCCAGGTTTCAGATCGGTCCCATTAATAGCTTCTATTTTTTTTAAGGTTTTATTTATTTATTTGAGAGAGAAAGAGAGGGCACAAGAGTAAGTGAGCACAAGTTGGGGGAGAGGCAGAGGGAGAAGCACACTCCCTGCCAAGCATGGAGTCTGATGTTGGGCTCCGTCCCAGGACGCTGAGATCATGACCTGAGCCAAAGGCAGATGCTTAATTGACTGAGCCACCCAGGTATCTCCCATTAACAGCTTCTAAATCTCCCTATCCACAACTAGCTCTTTAGGGACTTTTTGGCATTGGTTACATGGTAATGAGGGAGGAATACAGAAGGAAGTAGAGAATGGGGTTGACTAAGTATAAATGCATTTGCATTATAACATTGTGCTGTGCCTTAAATCATAGGCAAAAGGAACTATGGGATATAATATTCAATTCACAAAGAAAACCACATAGGTGGTACCAACTAAAGTCCAGTGATCAGGTGAGGGAAAGTCAGAGAGGTAGGGAGAGGGTGGAGAAAGAAAGAAAAAGAGAGAGAAAGAGAGAGGAAGTGAGAATGAGAGGAAGGAAAGGAAAGGGAAGGAAAAGAATAGAGAAGAACGAAAGGGAAGGGGAGGGGGGAAGAGGAAATGGAAGGAAAAAGAAACAGAGATGAGGGAAGCTCAGTCCAGTCTGGACAAGTGTTTGTTAAGACATGGGAGATGTGAGAGAGAAGAGAGTAACCCAATCAAGCAGAAAGTTTAAGCTCTGGTTAGAATTCAAAGCTTAATTAGACTATGAAAGCTAAAAAGAAGACTGAGTCTCAATTTATTAGGAAATGGAAAGCCAGTGTAGATACTTGATCAAGGATTGCCTTGACCAAAGTGGCACATGCTAAAAATCATTTGTATCTAGCGAGACAGATGAAGTACAGTATGGAGAACACCCAGGAAGTTTCCTACAGTAATCCAAGTTCAAAGCGATGAGGGATGTGACTTAAATGGGCTCCATAGCGCCATCTTCACAGTGACAACGGCTACATGGAATAAGAACCTGAGAGCAATTACACAAAGAAACAAGAATTTAAGTGCCTATTTCTACTTTATTGTCTGAAGTTCCAAAAGATTAATAAGAAGGAATAAGTGGGGACAAGAGGGAGATGCTGAGGAGTCATATGGAATAGAGTTTAAGTAGGAAAACAAGCAAACCCAGTGTATTCATTTCCTACTACTGCTATAACAAGTTGTTACAAATTTAGCAGCTTGAATAACACAAATGTAATTACCTTCTGTAAGTCTGTAAATAGTGTCCTCTGTTTACACTCATGGGCCAGAACCTTGTCATGTGGCCACACTTAGCTGGGAGATGGAGGTATGTGGATCTGAGACGGGCCAGCCAGCCAACAGTGTCTGTTACATCCATAAAACTATTTCCTTAGTGGAATCAGAGAGTTTTCAAATATAAACTAACCAGTGCTTTCACGATTAAGCACTGAGAATGAAAAAAAAAGAAGGGAAAGGAAGGACAGGTAGATGCAGGTAGAAAAACATTTCCTCATAGAGCATTTTCTTGATATTTGATAGCATTTATGGGACATCAGAAACTATTTCCTAGTGAGTTAGGAGCGTGTTTTTCCCTGGAGATATTTAAGAATTTTCAATTACAATCAAGTAGACAGAAATGTTTTATGATTTCTCTCCTCGTAGAAAGCAAGGAAATGGACAAAACAGTCCCTGAAGTTGCCATTTAATCCCAGTCTGTGCTTCCGGAATGTTAGGTTTCTATCTTCTCAGTACTGTTTAGGAAACTGTTCCTGGCAATACTCCAGAAGCTTCAAGTGCAAGAATGAGGTAAGGAGAAAAAAAATCCCAGAGATTTAAAAAATAAAGATATCAAAATACTCCCAGGGATACATCAAAGATGTGAATGGTTTGATATGATGTCATTTTTTGTTTGAACGATAGTTTTAGAGTCATGTCACCCAGAATGAGTCAAATTCCACCCATGAGCTTCCTCCATCCTTCATATCTCCAACATATAAATCCAAGATGAAAATTTAAAAACAAAAATCACAAAATCCTTCAAAAATCTAGTCACTTGGGAGAGGATATTCTCATCCCAAACACTCAGGGAGGACTATCCAATTGAAAGAGAGAATGCATATCTGTGTGAGTGTGTAAGTGTGAGTGTGTGAATGTGTGTGTGTGTAAGAGAGAGACGGGGGGAGAGAAAATTGGGAGGGAGAACAGTACGAAGAAACAGAAGTGTTTTTTATTAATAAAACTCTGCGAACACTGCATTCCACCTGTGCAGAAATTAAGGAGAGCAGTGTTATTTTGCTGACCCAGCAAGATACTTGGTTAGCAAATCTCCTGACTACATAAGAACACATCATCAAATTATTTAACTTGTTAAGAACTTCAAGAAACAGCCTCTCTGCTATGGAGGCATATTTCTGGGTTGTGAGCTCTCCTTCACTACTCTTGCTACAAGCTATTATTCTCACTCCTCTCTGATCTGGCGGAGACTTCCTCCTTCCACCCTTGGCTCCAACTCCCATTTTACTCACTTCTCTTTGTCCAAGAACCTGCATTATAGTCCTGCAATCTCATGTGTCCTTGTGCACACTGAATATATCCATTGGTTCCCTGCAATAATCCTCTTGTCTAGGCTCATATAATTTATGAAAAGAAATTTGAGAAAGTTTAAATGTGGTCTGCGCCATGTTCGATTTAATTCAATGAATATTTATTGAGGGCCACCTAGAATTGTGCTATTCAGTGTAAGGAATATAAAAGAAATATATAGCACAGCCCTTCCTGTCAAGGAGTTCGCAATATTCCTGGGAATAAACTTTGGATGCTGAAGTAATTACAGGATACAAGACAGTATAGAGCAACACAATTAAATTATGTAACCAAGCCCAAAATATAAGGTGCAGACAACGTTATGTCTGGTTAGGGCAGTCAGGATGGAGCTATGGGGAATCGTTCACAAGGAGCTGGAACTTGAGCTTGTCCTTGAGAGATGTATGGATTTGGCTGGGTGCAGCAGGGGAGAACGGCACTTCAGGCAGTGGAAAAAGTATGAGCAAGACTGGAGAGCAGGGACAGCAGACATGATGTGTCAGAGGGAATGTGAAGAAGCTAGCCAAACAGAGAAGGGGAATGGGGGTCTCGGAGTTGTGTTAGAGAAAGCTGGAAGGAAAGGATATAACAAAACTATAGAAAGCCTTGAAGGGCTTTCTATTGATTTTTTCATTGCCACCAGAGAACTCACTCATTGGCAGCTAGCATGACATGTTGAGACTGTGGGCTATAGGGAAAAAGAGCACTGACTCTGCCTCATATATGACCTTAGCAAAGTCATTTAACTGCTCGAGCTTCAGTTTCCACTACTGCAAAAATGGGCAAATCAATGCAAATAAGTTAAGGTTGTTGTGAAAAACAGAGATAATGTGCATAATGTACCTTGTGGGTATAAATAGATGGAGACTTTTATGAGTTTCATTCATTCTGCAACTATCTTTTGGATATGTACTCTATCAAACACTATGTTCAGCACTAGGAAAATGAAAACAGAACTTATTCTCAAGACATGAACAGATACGGTTTAAAACAATGGAGAAAAAAAAATAAAATAAAATAAAACAATGGAGAGAGCAGCAGCTTCAAGTCAAAGCTCACTACCACCATTTATTAGGTGTATGAATTTGGGGAAACTATTAAATCAGTCTGAACCTCGGTTTCATCATCTGTACAATTGGTCTAATAGTCCTACCACATAGGTTAACTTGGGAATCAAATACAATTATGTAAAGAAACTAATACAATACCTAATGATTAGAAGCACTCAATAATTAATATTTGTATTACAGTGGAAAGGCAGGCATAAAAAAAAAAAAAAACCTTAAAACAAGAAGTAAATGACTGGAAGAAAGTTGAAAAAGTTCTCACAGATAACAAAGTCCTTGCATTGAAACCTACATAGTGTTAGGGTCCGTGATCAAAGGAACGACACTGATGCAAAGTGAAACTCAAGCAAAGCTTTATTTCGCACTAAGCATGGAAAATCAAACCGACTGGTAGGGGCCGTCTCTTACAAAGAGGACACAACGATGACCCCCACGAGGCCGCTCCCCGGACAAGGCCGCTCCCAACGAGGAAGAGGTGATAAGGTCGACAAGCCCGATAACGCAGACTCTGCTCCCCATGATGCTGCTCCCGACGAGGCCGCTCCCAGGACGAGGCCACTCCCCAGACGAGTCCACTCCCGACAACGAAGAGGCGACAACGACGAGGACGACAACCCCGACGACGCAGACTCTGCTCCCATGACGACTCTGCTCCCCATGACACTGCTCCCGACAAGGCCACTCCCTGGATGAGGCCGCTCCCTGGATGACGCCGCTCTGGCGAGGCCGCTCACGGCCCTGAGGCCACACGCCGATGAGGCCACTCCAACGAGGCCGCTCGCAGCAGGGCCACGGCTCTGGGCAGGGAGACCGCTCACGGCGGCGCTGCTCCCAACAACGATTACTCCCACGACTACCCAAATGGATCTCCCAACGGCTCTCCCAATGGCTATTCTAACTCCTCCTACTACTCCCCCCCACCCAGCCTCACAGACTAACCTTTATAGAGGTGGTTGAGCCCAGCCCACACACAGGTGGCCAATGGGATTTCAATTCACCACAGTAAATATATGCGCACCCCACTGATTGGATGTCTCCATCCAGCCTGGCCCGCCCCAACACTGGGGGCTTGTCCAGAATCAAAGGAGGAGAACTGAGCCAAATGTGAGGGCCTATATGAGGGCCTGGTTAGCCAGAGGAACTTACTTGCAAACCCCGGATATAGGGGTGGGCCAGGCCAGATGGAGACATCAATCAGTGGGGCGCGCATATATTTACTGTGGTGAGTTGAAATCCCATTGGCCACCTGTGTATGGGTTGGGCTCAACCACCTCTATAAAGGTTAGTCTGTGAGGCTGGTGGGGGGGAGTAGTAGGAGGAGTTAGAGTAGCCGTTGGGAGAGCCGTTATGGTAGTCATCAGAGTAATCATCGTGGGGAGCAGCGCCACTGCGAGCAGCCTCGTCCTGCGAGTGGCCTCATCAGGAGCAGCACCATGGGGAGCCAAGTCTGTGTCATCGGGCTTGTCATCCTCATCATTGTCGCCTCTTCATCGTTGGGAGCGGCCTCGTCTGGGGAGCAGCCTCGTGGGGGTCATCGTCGTGGCCTCTTCATAAGAGACGGCCCCTACCAGTTGGTTTGATTTTCGATGCTTGGCGCAAAATAAAGCTTTGCTTGGCTTTTGCTTTGCATCAGTCTCATTCCTTTGATCACGGACCCTAACAATAGTGAATAGGATTTGCTGAGGGGGCATGTATTGGGAGAAATTCCTGGAAGAAGAAACAGCATGCAAAAAGGTACAGAGACATTAAAGGACAAGCATCATCTAGGGCAGACAGGTAGTTCAGTATTGTTAGATCATGATTAGTTCAAGGCAGAGGGTCCAGGAGGTGAGAATGGCCAGAAAGACAGGGACCATATTATGAAGAGCCTAGAATGCACAGGAAGGGGTTTAGAGCCCATCCATTGGGCAATGGTCAGTCATTGTTTAATATCGAGCAGTAAAGTGACATGATCAACTCTGCATACTGGAAAACTCTCTGTGGTATGGAGGAGGGGGGCGGGAAGAGCAGTAAGAAAGCTGTTGAAAAGATCCAGATGGAACAAGGAGATGAAGAAGACGTGATGATTATTGGAGATATTCAGGAGTTGGTTCCAACAAATTTAGCTTTGATTGGATTCCAGAGGAAGGTAAAGATGAGCAAAGAATCTAGGATGCTTCTTCTTCTTTTCTTGCTGGAAGATGATGCATTTCTTGAGAATAAGAATACAGATGGGAAGCAGGTTTTGAGTCAAGATGATATATCCCGTCCGGGACATGAATTTGAGGTGCCTGTGGAATATCCAAGTAGAGACTTGGACACATTGTTCTGGAACGGAGAATGAAGAACTGAGCTGGCTGCTTAACATAAACCTGGACGTTGTTGACACGTATGGATGAAGGTTCACTTTGAAAACAGACCTGCCCAGGGAAGAGGCAGTTCTCAAGTCAGGCCATTCCCCCCTACTCTAAATAATTGAGTTGCTCAAGTAAACCCAAATCCTTGAGGGCAAAAAGATAAACCTCAGAACTAGAGTGTGCTGCAGTATGCCCAAGGTCAAAGAAATCCGTTTTCTGGCATACCTTTCCTCTACATAGTATAAGTTTCATTTGTCGGAAAGCAATGAGAGGGAGCACATGGAGAGCAGCTCTTGGATACTGAGGGACTACATACAGAATGACAATTATGAACAACACTGTCTCTAGAAAAGCACTTCATTTACAAAGCAGATTTGACAGCTCAAGTTGCTTTTTTGGCGGAGCAATCCTGCCTGGCCCCCGTGCGACCTGGTGAGCTTCGATTACAGCTTTGATGCTAGCTCCACCACAGAGACCCCCTAAAAGGGGAGTGATAAATGAAGTCCTGTCAGGCTTCATTCCCTGGGTGGCCTTGAATCTCTGCCATTATCTGTTACCCTGCCAGTACTGACAATGATGAACACGAGGCAGGCAGCTAACGACACCCCGATTCATTACCCAAAAAGAAGGGAGAACAGAAATAAAGGGAAGGTGACTGCCATGTCGGAGCCTTGCGCACGTCAGTGCCATCTTCCTCCTGCAGGTCTGAATGGTGATGAAATGATGGAGCCCATTTGTCTCAAACAAGGGTTCTAATGATACTCACAACAGAACAAGGCACAACGAGGCTTGCCGAGGAAACCGTCCACTGGCCTCTTCATGGTAAAGCTCTCCACAAGCCTAACAAACAGAAGAAGAAAATATTTACAGGGCCTGCTTTTTTTTTTTTTTTTTTTAGCCCACTCTTACTCTAGAAAAACATGAAGAAAATCAAAGACGCATAAAATCGTCAGTCTATCCCCGCTTGCCCATGCTACATTATTATTCATTCCAAGAGAGTACACAGTTTCTCTCTGTAAGATTGTATTACGTCTGTGACCCTTCAACAGCAAACACACTGGGCAGGCCCGACCATTGCTTCCCATAATAGACATTTATAGTTCAAGTGGTATCTGGTTCCTCTCTAACCCATATTTCATCAAGAGTTTTGTTTCAACTGGTTTTTTCCTGACCTCATAGGAAATGAAGGTTTTTACTTCATTGGCTTCTTTTCTTATTAATGGGGCTTCCTGTGCTACCTGAAGACATTGTGCATATTCAGAATAAATACGTCTTGAATCTAATTCTCAAAGGAGACAAGATTTTCTAAATTAATCCAATCTATCTCAATCCAGGATGTTAATCAAAGCATAGTTCTGTGAGACATTGAGAGGAAGTCTCAAAAAAGAGGAAAAGTAGTTTCATGGTCAAAGAGATTTGAAAAACTCTGGGTTTATTCCTTCCTATGGATTTTTTTCCTACAGGACTTTTTCACACTCCTTAATATACAAATGTACGTTTTGATTCCCCTACAGCAAATATAATAGGTAATATTTTTCAAACTGTTTTCTCCTACTCAGAATTTTTTTTCAGAATATTTTAATGAGATATATATCTAGGTAGTGTTAAACAGAACCACACTTAAGAAGCTGTTGGTCTAGATTTGCCCACAAGCCCTGTCTTCTTACTCATTTATCCCATCAACAAAATGAAATTATTTCGATTCAAGCTGTGTTCTAAATATTTGGCAAAATGGGACAGCCTGAGGCTATAATACATGCTAAAGAAGATGGGGCTCCAGCCCCTAAAGAATGACTATATCTCACCCTCTATTTTGCTCCCGTATATTATGCCCTTCATCCTTATTTTTCCCTGTCTAAAAGAAAGAAGGGTTAGCGAAAGAAGATGCTGAAGCAGAGAGAGAAGCAATGATCTTAAATTTGGGACAAAGTGGGGTGGATTAATACATGGATTTTGTCCTTGCTCTTTGCTAAAGATCAGATTCTCCTTCTAAAAAAAAGTAGCATGGGACGCCCGGATGGCTCAGTCGTTGGGCGTCTGCCTTCGGCTCAGGTCACGATCTCAGGGTCCTGGGATGGAGCCCCACGGCGGGCTCCCCACTCAGCAGGAAGCCTGTTTCTCCCTCTCCCATTCCCCCTGCTTGTGTTCCCTCTCTTTCACTGCTGTCTCTGTCTCTGTCAAATAAATAAATAAATAATCTTTTAAAAAAACAAATAAATAAATAAAGTAGCATAAGACATTGCCATTTCTTTTGGAGAGAATTCCAGGTTGTTGTTTTTTTTTTTTCTTATTGTAAATGTGAATGAAAGTGGTCAAAGCTTCAGAATACCTAAAAACTACAGCTTAAGTTAAGAAACAAAAAAAGTGCCAAATCCCAACAGTAAGCACAAAAGGATAACTCACTTCAATATTATAAGACATCTTATATGTTTCTTGTTAAGCACCATATGTCTATTCTTTATATAAGACACACAAGCATTAGCAGCATTTCTCATGTTGGTTATTTGGTTTCTGCTAATAAAGGAAGCCACTAGTTATGCTCAAAATTACTTAGCTGAGGAGATCTGAAATCTGGGCTTTGGCACAAACAAAATTTAAAAAGAGATATGAACTAGCCAGCTTTATTTATGAGTGTCTGTTAATTAAGCTGTGGATCAAAGACAAAAATAAAAACAAACCGGAAATTTTCATTATTCAAAGAATTTTAAACTAATATCAAAGCAGTGGGTAAGTGGCAAACTTGTAATGACTAGAAATAGACTATATAGCCTCTGTGATCTTTTTCATCTTTAAAAAGCAATCAGGATTCGGGTGGAGAGAACCGATCATCCAAGAACTAAAGTAATATCTGGAAGAGATGAAACTATCATTATAAATTAGAAGTATCCCATCATTCATTTTTCCGCTATCTCCTCTTCAGGAGAAAGTAGACTCTCTGAAAAAGCTTACTGCCTTCTTTCTTCATGTGCTCCAGGAATTCAAAAGCCAATTATGATGTTTCCTAAATAATGGACAAAGAAAGATATTTTCATTTTTTTTTCCTTGTTCCCGATGGCAGATTATTTGGATCCAGACCTCACAGAGTTTACCAGTGATGGGATGAATATAATTCTGTGGGTTTTGAACAGAATGAGGTTTACCTTTCCGTCATATCCATGCAAAATTCTTTCTCTCCAATTTCCTACAGCCAACCGTGTGCCTTCTACTTTTCCTGCAAAGGCATTTATTTCTGTCTGGCCAATCTGAATTGTTCCATTGCCTTGCTCCCTACTGGTGACAAATATACTCCTTCATTTCTAAGTTCTCTGAGAGCTGGAGGATTGATAGGCATGAAGGAAGAACTGGGATCGCCAATGCAAGGAAGGAATTCATCTTATTAGCCTCTGATTTGAGTTAATCACCAGGGAGATAATATTTTAAACTGCAAAAGAGTTCTTGGAAGCTTCCAGAATTTCTCCAGAGACACAGATCAATAGACCAGAATAATCAAGAAAAGGGAGTAAGTTTTGCCAAATGCCACTCACTTGGTAAGGTGCTTTACTTGAGTAAGCAAAAGACTTTTAATGGAATTATTCCAACCCAGTTGAAAGAAGGAGCAAATCAGCCCTCCAGGGAAGTACCTCCAAACCATAGCTAAAGATAAAAGAAAGGATGACATTTTACTTCCCATCTCCAACCCTCAACCCAGAGATGTAGGTGGTACTTATTTGTTACATTACTCAGTTGATAAATAGCTTTCCATCACACTGAGCAATCAATGCCCTGTCCACTCAAAATAATGCATGATAATATGGAGGTCCAGGGCCCCATAATTTTGCATAAGACTCCTCTCTCCTCTTTCAGTTAGAATAACTGAAAATGAAGTCTGCCTGATTGCTATGAGGGCTCCTTGTCTTCTTCGATGTTTAAATATTAACTCCCAGAGCTCAGAGCTAAACTCCCATCAGCAAAGCAGAGTTATCTGCCCTGTGACCCTGACCAAGACATAAAAATTCAAATTTTTTTTAAAGATTTTATTTATTTGTTTGACAGAGATCACAAGTACGGAGAGAAGCAAGCAGAGAGAGAGGAGGAAGCAGGCTCCCCGCTGAGCAGAGAGCCCGATGTGGGGCTCGATTCCAGGACCCTGGGATCATGACCCAAGCTGAAGGCAGAGGCTTTAACCACTGAGCCACCCAGGCACCCCAAAAATTCAAATTTTTTTAAAGCAAAGCCTAAATTTTAAAAACAATGAAGGAATCACACGTGGTAAGGCACAAGTCACAAGTAAACCTCTTGCTCCCAAAAACATTTCAAAAACTTCTGTCTTCAATTTGATATGCTCTTCTCATTTTCTTAACCCCTCTCTCTCTGCTCCACCTCTTTTTCTGTTTCTCTTGATTCCTCTCAATATACCTCTAGGTGCCTTTCTTCCCTGGTTATGGCAGCCGCTTAAGCATCCATGGGTGCTCAAACTTGACTCCCCTGGCAGGGGGCCATGGAAGCTGCCCAGGAGAAAGGAGACAATAAAAAAGTATAAAAATCTGAGCAGGAACAAAGCATTTCTTTAGCTTGAAGTCAAAAGTATTTTCCTTAGCCCATGCTGCATGCACTGTATTGTTAACTTCTATCAAAGGGATTCATATCTCAGGAATCACGGGAAAGTTTCAAACATGACTGATGGCTGGTCAAAAGAACATCCACAGCGCGATAAGCTGCAGAGAGGGAATGTGCTGAGCCGGTTAAGGATTGCCTGGCTGTGCCTTTCAAATTCCTTTCATCACAATCGGTGACTGTAAGCACTGCAGGGTGAGAACAAGCCAGGACTTTGTGGAATATTCTTAACTGCTGATATGTAATCCATACAGCCAGTGGTAGCAGCCCAAGGATAAAAGATTTAAAGAAATGGAGACACAAGGACTGATTTTTTTTGAAAGGCAACTTGGAAGAGGGAAAAAAGAGTGAGAACAGTAAGATTTATGTTAACCCATTGGGAGTGCTCTGGAAATCTCTTTGATGAAGGATTGAGATTGCTTTGAAGCAGACTTTATTGAAGCAAAAAGTAAGTGTGGTGCCCAGGGACTCAGGTTGACTGGGTCACTTATCAGTCTTCCTGACTTTGAGTTTCCTTTTTCTTGCAAATTCTGCATGCAACCGAACTCCTAAATGCTGCTCTACAAAAATATTCCCCTTCTGAAAAGGAGGCTTAGGAGGCTTTTATTAAGCCTCAGTAATTAGTAGAAACTCGACTGGTTAAAAAAAAAAAAGGGTGGGAGAGACAAGAATCAAGAAAAGAGAATACAGCCAATACACGTACACAGAGACAAACACATCCTAATACAACATTTAAAAGGTTGCTACAAAATCTTGACCATTATGCATTACTTTTCTTACTACAAGTTCAGCTTTCAAATACAACACTACAGGAGAGTTGTGACCAACTCAGTAAGTATCATGGGGAAGGAAAGCAGTTAACAGTTTCCATTGACAAGGTAATAGTGGCTGGGCTACTTTGACTTCAGGAGCCAGAAGTAACAACGGTCTTGGCTAGAAAGGAGACAACAACAAGTGGAGATTTAAACCATCAAAGAATTTGCCTGGAAATAGGCATATAAAAGCTTCCCTTAAACAAGTGGGACTACCAGTTCGGGGATCATGGAAGAAATCCTTAGCAGAAAAAGATTAAAAAAACAAAAAATCAAGGAGGAAAAGAAACAAGTACTAGTGAGTGAAATAATAACTAGAAAAGAGGAGCACCTGGGTGGCTCAATGGGTTAGGCCTCTGCCTTGGCTCAGGTCATGATCTCAGGGTCCTGAGATTCAGCCCCACATTGGGCTCACTGCTCAGCAGGGAGGGAGCTTCCCCCTCTCTCTCTGCCTGCCTCTCTGCCTACTTGTGATCTCTCTCTCTGTGTCAAATAAATAAAAATAAAATCTTTAAAAAAAATAACTAGAAAAGGACACAATGCTGATGATCAAAGAAAAGCTGAAAACTTTGGACTACCCTTTCTGGCAAAAGGCTGACTTAAAACAAAAACAAAAACAAAAACAAAACAAACAAAACAACAACAACAAAAACAAAAACACAGCTTATCCATTCAAATTTTTCAAAGAGATCAATACTGGTGTTAGATTTTAAAGTTCCAGATATCAGGCAACTACTGTTCAGGTGACTAATGTTTTGCCTCTGAAGACAGTTTCCAAAGGGAAGTCCCAGAAATGGTTTGAGCAATCCAACAGCAGTGTTCATGATGCCACTGAAGTTAGTGGCATCCGAGAAAACTCTTCGGAAGAACAATACTAATTTGGGGACACAGGTTCAAGAAGAGTAGTACAGGAATCAGACATTGGTCACAAGAGGAAGTTACAGGATTATTGCAGCAAGGAGGGATTGATCCTTCTCTACACTCCTTTTGACAGATACTAAGAAATAAAGCAATCTGGTTACACTGACAAATGAAGAAACCACTCTAGAAAATATGAAAGCAAGTGCAGCAGAGACTCCACCTATTAGATCATCATAGCTCCTGAAACAAAATGAAATCATTATGCTGCCATTTGCTCTGATGAAGAAATACAAACACAGTGTATTCTCAAATGTTTAGCATACTGATATATTCCACAGAGAGTCACAAACCCAATATCAATGGCCAAGGTGATTCCCAGGGAAATCAATAATACCACTACGTGGCAAATGCTCAAACCAACTGCCTCCTCTTAGATTTTCCACAAGAGAACAAGAATATTTTAAGACACAAAAACTTCAATACCTTAAATGAATAACTATCTACAAACAACTCATCCTTTATAGAAGGAATGGTCCAGGGGGTCATAACAGTAAATGGTATATCTCCTCTGTAGGAGAAGACCAAGCAGCACCATGTCACCAAAACTCAGAGGGTATCAAAATGGCAAATACCATGTTGTTTTGTAACATCTGGGCCAGTTTCCTGTGTTTTATTACAGTGCCCACCATTGTTGGAGTTCCTTTGGGGTGGTCAACACCAATGCCTTAGTTTTATGGCATTCTTTTTGGTCTACGGGAAAATAAATGTAGAGAACACATAAACTTTGGGAAAGGTTTTTTCCTACTATTTGCCAGCTTCTATAAAATCGGTTAGTTACCTGAAGCTTTTCCCCAAACATGAGGAAATTGACTCAGTAATCAAATATTGAATTTTGGTACTCAGAAAAACCCCAAAATCCAATACAACAGGCTGACATATTGGCGAATGTGATGAGCTCTAATGTGACATCACTTCTAAGGGTCTGAGAGATGAGCTGGGCCCAAGCAGGGGAAGTTCTTGAGGTCACTGCAGGGACCAGAGTCAGAAAATTATCACAGGTGATTTCAGAGTTGAGGATAAGTCATCATAGTCCCAGGAAAGCACTAAAAAGCAAATTGAGGAGGGAATGGTTTCTTTACCATAACTGACAATTTCTCTGATAAACCAAGTTGATGTTTTCTATTCAGCATAAATTGGTATGTTAATGGAGAAAGAACAGAATAAAATGACATTTATTGAACCTCTATCATGTGCCAGAGACTTGACATGCCAACAATCCAGTGTGAGAAGAGTCATCACCTACATCGGTTCACATGAATCCGTTGAAAACTCTGAAGTGAAGTGATTTATCCACCATCACAGAGCTTGCAAATGGTGGATGCAAGATTCAAACCCGGTCTCTGTGGTATCTAAAGCTGGGTACTTCTCACATCCCCAGGGCAAGCTCTAGTGAAGTTTCACAAGGTGTCTTACAGTTGGTTCCTGTTTTCAGGCAAGCGGTATTAGAAAAATCCAATTTTACAGAAGACTTTAGTTAGGGGGAAAAAAAAAAACCTCTGTTTTAAAAATAATTGATCATTCAGTTCCATTAATAAGGAACTCACCTGGAGCATCTTAATAAATGGAAAAGATTCATCTCTTGCCTAAGTATGTATATTTGTATAAGCATGGGGTCTTTTTTTCTGACACCTAACAAGTCTACTCCCCCATCTAGCTCCTCACCCTGTCCCCTACTAGCACTGCTACCAGCAACTCCCAGAAATAACAGGCTTTTACTGAAGGCTGGGTCTCAGGGGAGCCACCTTGAGGGGCATTTAACAGGTGGTAACAACTGAGGAGCATGAACTCAGTAATGACAGGACAGGGTGTATCTCCTCCTCTTCAAGCTCCCCTCTGCGCTGGTGTTCTGACTCACCTTCCCCAGCCTCCCACTAAAAAGCTATATGGCATCCATTTTTCAGTGTCAGGCACTCATTAAATAAAACATAAACACTATACTCCATTGGGCCCCAAACAAAACTGTAATTCGAACAGCACTTAAAGGCCCTTGGTCGCCATTCTGTTACTCCCATCACCAGCCTGGTTCAGAAGCCTCATAACTTGTCCTCTCCACAAGTGTGTTGGCTACAAAGCAAGTTGTTTAGAGTAGCAGATAACAACCTCCCTTGAAAGAAACTAGTGAGACATTTTAGAAAATAGGGTCTGTAGCAAATACGGTCACAGGAATCACACAGCAACCTCTCAGGACTCGTTTCCTTCAGCATCACCCTAATGATGCTGCTCCTGGTCTAAACGATGGAGAACAGTGCTCCCACACCCCCTAAGGGCTTTGACGCCCCAGTATTTTCTCTGCATCTGATGCAGGGAAAATTGAACAGATGACAGTGCCAAAGGACTTTCTCCTGGTTAATAGAGAGAATTTGAGATCACCTGGAGAGGTTCAGTCTGTTGCAAAGACTCTTTGGGCCGTAATGAGACTTGAGAGATTGATCTGCCTTCGGGCAAGGCCTCACCTAAACTACCCCAGATGAGACTCTAGCCTATTTTAAAGACCTCCTTAGAAGGGAGAGTCTTAATTCTTCCTTCAGTGCAGGAATAGGGAGGGAAATGGGAAGACAATTCATTTACATCTCAAATCAGCATATATTTCAGTCAGCATAATTGGCCAGACAAAACTGAATTCCATGATATAAGGTAAGTCATTCTTAGATTATCCGTAATGAAAGTGCCTTCCTACCTACTGCCTATTGATAGGATCTGAAAGAAGAAAATGCAACCAAATCATTTCCTTGATCAAAATTCCTCTATGACTCTCTGTAATCCAAGGACTCTCATGCAAAGGAGACTGAAGAGAGAATCCTTCTTCTCATACGCCAGGCATGCTTTCACTTAGGGCTTTGCACTTATTGTCCCAGATAGCTTATGGCTCATGCCCTCGCTTCCTTCAAGTCTATATGCAAATGTCACTTTTTCATTTAGACCTTCCATTACTACCCCATTTAAAATTGTGATTCCTCAACACACACACACACACACACACACACACACACACACACTCATAGACATACATACACACACGTACTCCTCTCACACTTTTCTCCATAACCTTATCACCTTCAAACTTACTACATCACTTATCTTTTTTAAATTGTCTATCTTCCCCTATCAGAATAGAAGCCCTATGAGGGAAAATATTTTGGTCCATTTTGCTCACTGTTTTATATCTCTAGTTATTAAAACAGAGCCTAGTACATCATGGGTACTCATTACATGATTAGTAAGAGAACTAAATGAACATACAGCTTCCTGAGAGATTTAGAGTCTTGTATAAGCTTACGAATCATTACTTTTTTCAAATAGGACATGGACTAATGAATATGCAATGGCTATTCCTAGTTAGGATCTTAATTCTAGTTCTCTTTAAGGGTCTGGAATGGGAGAGTCCAGCTGTGATCCCCAGACCCTTGGCACTCCTCTGAGATGTCTTTCCCCTTGGCCCTCAACCCCTGCCACAACCAAGACAGCTCTTCTATTATCTCTCTTATGCACTGGGGATTTCTGTCAGATTTAGTGGGGATGAGACCATCCCATTGCTAAAAACATAGAAAAACTATAGCCTGGACCATTGGACAAAAAAGCATGAAAGAACACTAGATAGAGTGTCACAGAAACACAAGCTTCATTCATTCAATGAGTATTCTTAGAGCATCCATTGTGTTCCCAGGTTAGTGCTGGACACTGGGAATACGTAGATGAGCAGGACATAGTCAGACTCCCATTTAACCAAGTTCACACAACAAATCATTATAATACCCTTGGAAATTTTGGAAAAATCAAAGGAAAATTGAGGAAAGATGTCGGGGATGTCTCCTGCCAGAGGCATCTGTTGAACCTTAAGGATAGTTGTTAGTCAGGTGAAGCATAAGAAGACTGACCTTCACTTTGTGACTTTAAAAATGACCTTAACCTGTTTAGGATTCAGTTTCCTCAAGTGTAAAGAAAAAGAGATTGAAAACTAGCTGATATGTAATGTCCCTCCCAAATATAAAAATGTATGGATCTAGGTTTTCCTACCTGCCCTATAACCAGAAAGCAGAAACCATTAGCTTCAACTAGTACTGCTGAATATGGAACATTTTGGCCAATTCGTTTGATCATTAATAATTTATTTGGCACATCCTGATGATCAGTAAGTCCCAAGGAGTCTTTTAAATTAATTGGTGTTTTTTTCCATATGTGAGAGACTTTCATTGCACTACCCAATTTCAATTTCAACAATTCTACTATACTACGCTAAATGCCACATATGAAGTAACCTTAAAACAAGATATGGAATCACAAACTTCATTGTTCACCATTAGCATCAAGTTTGTTTTTACATTTGAAATATTCTCCCACATTTAACATATTGAGCAAGGAAGCAGAACTCTCTAAATCTGTTAAATTTGGAACTAGGAAAAATTTCAAGACATTTTACTCCTCCCTGCTTTCAAATCATAACTAACGTATCAGCCAGGAATTTGTTCACTCTCATCAACTACCAAACTGTCGAAAGTTAACACGGGTTAGCATGACGATAATGAGTGGGATTCTAAAGTATATGTGCTTGGAGAATGTCTGTGTTGAGCTTTTGATGTATATAAATCCCATTACACTTATGGTACCCAAGAACTTGGTCCCTACCCGGGGAATCAAAGAAAATGACTTAGCATCAAAGGAATCAAGTTAATAGAAATATTTCTAAACACAAATATTAATCTTACAAGGAAGCAGGAAGAAAGGGAGATATGAAAGGAGATATTCTTAAATTACGAAATGTACGTTGAATTTACTTTACAGTTCTGACACCAACTGCCTGTGTGACTGGATAGATGGTTTAAGTGTTTTGACACTGTTTCTTTATTTATCAAATGAGGGTAATAATACTTATCAGAGTGGAGACAGTGCTCCATTCAATTTATCAACTGCTGAGTGGCTAAACAAAATGTGGTATATCCATACAATGGAATATTATTTGGCATTAATAAATAATAAAATACCAATACATCCTACGATATGGATGAAACCTTTCAGGGATGAACCCTGAAAACATACTAAATGAAAGAAGCCAGTCACAAAAGACAACATATTGAATGGTTCCATTTGTAATAATTGCCCAGAAAAGGCAAATATATAGTGGCAGAAAGTAGATAAACGGTAGTCTAGAGCTGGAGGTGGAGGGATGGTGAAATGACTGCCACAGGGTGTGGAGATTCTTGGAAGGATGACGAAAACATTCTAAAATTAATTGTGTTGACAGCTTCATGCTCCATTAATATGCTAAAAGCTGCTTAAATGAATACTTTAAATAAGTGAATGATATGCTGGTTGAAACATAGCTCAATAAAGTTTTTTTGTTGTTGTTGTTTTGTTTTTTGGTTTTTTTTTTGTTTTTTTTTTTACAGTCTTGAGGTCTTTTATTTTCTTTGTATTTATCAGGCCATGAATTCATAGGGAATGGGTCTCAGCAGTTCGGGCTCGTTTCCATTGGTTCTCACGAAATGTGCTTCTCTGGGCGGAGCAGGCTGACGCTTCAGCTGAGCCCAGGTACCTTTCTCTTTGGCTTCCTTCTTTTTCGGATCATTTTCCTTTACACGCTTCAGGAAGCTATCTCGGCTCTTTGAATGTTTAATGTGCTCAATGCGTACATTAATTCTCTTGGCAAGAATCTTGCCCTTAACTTGTTTGTTTACAACAATGCCAACAGCATGCTGGGTAACATTGTAGACTCCTCCAGTTTTGCCATGGTAACATTTGGGGGGCATTCCCTTTTGAACAGTGCCCATTCCCTTGATGGCCACAATATCACCTTTCCTGTAGATTCGCATGTATGTGGCCAAAGGAACAACTCCATGTTTTCTAAAAGGCCTAGAGAACATGTAACAGGTACCTCTCCTCTTTCCCTTTGTGTTGGTCATTTTGGAAAATTACTGGAAGATGGCGGTTCTGGCCGAAAGGCTATAAAGATGAGATTTTAAAAAATAAGACCTTCCAGGTTTATTGTGAGGAATAAACAATATGAGACATATGAAAGATCTGCATTAATTAGGAACATCCAATATACTACTATACTATACTACTACTACTACTACTACTAACTACTATACTAAATTTTCCTTGAAAAAGATGCTTTCAATGCTACCCTGTCTATCCAATGATATCTACAACAAGCCCAAAACTATCAAAATAGCAACAAGATCCACCACATGCTCTTAACATTAGCACATGTAACCCCTTGTGAGGGCTGGCCCCTTGGTACAGTGGTGTGGCAAAAGGAGTCTGTCCATCTCACTAAGATTCTGTATTCCATCTCCATTGCTGAAAACTTGGGCAGCTGTCACTATAGGTCTTCTCAAACTTCTAATTGTGTCACTATTTGATATCTTACACTGAACAAATGCCAATAAAGCAGATAAGGATAAACGTGCTAGAAGGTGTTTGGATATAAAAAATTTACTATAAAAACAGAGGGTACCAGGTGTACACAAAGCAGGAAAGTTGAAGAGAAATTTTACTCATGTGATATAACCATGTTGATTCCAATTCTGAAACCATTTTCCCTTGCAATTGGAGTACATCTTGGTGAACACAGCTTTCTCTTGTTTCATTTAACAACTGCTGTTAAAATTTTAGTGACAGAATGAGAAAGCCATTTAATGGAGATTGCCAAATGTCTGATTAGATGATGGTGGAAATCAAAGGAGGGAAATCCAACTGCTACATATAATAAGCTCAAGCATAAAATCATTGATATAAAAAGAAAACGGCACCTTTGCTTTTTTTCAAATGAGGTACATGTATTAGATATTTTCTGTGATTTTCCATTAAGTCCATTAAGTCTAGTCACTGATTAACTGAGTTTCAATTCTACATTGATTTCACATCTGACCAAGTTAAAAACCAGAATTACTGCAAACTCATTGTAACAAAAGGGGGAAAAAAACTAAACATGTCTTTCTAAAACTTAAAAATAAATAAATAAATAAAAGAAAACATAAATTTGATTACCTGAAAATTTTAAACGACCTTTAAACAAGAGCTACTTAAATAAAAATCAAAGACAAAAACCAGATTGTGAAAGATATTTAAGACAAATATGAAAGACAGACTGTTTGTATTTAGAATACAGGAAGAACTTCTACAAATTAATAAGAAAAAGACAATCTAGTAGAAAAATAAACAAAGAATATAAATAGGCAACTTATTGAAAAGGAAATGCAAATGAACAAGAAACATATGACAATGGCTTCACTTTCACTAATAGCCAGGGAACTGCGAGTCAAATCACTAGTGATATTTTGCACCAATCAGTTAGGAAGAAGTGTTAACATTTGAAAATACCATGCATTGGCAAGGTTTTATAGAGAGAGGGAGGGTTCACTAGCATTGGCTGTGTAAGTTGGGACATTCACTTTGTACCACCTGTTAAAACCAAAACCGTACATACCACTGACCCAGCTTTTATACTTCTAGGTATCATTTTTTAAATAAATAAAAATAAAATTTTTAAACCAAGGTGGAGAAGAATAAGATGGCAGAGGAGTAGAAGACCTAAATTTCATCTGGTCCCAGGAGTTCAGCTACATCGTTATCAAACCATTCTGAACACCTACAAACTCAACAGAAGACTGAAGAGAAGAATAGCAGCAATTCTATGAACAGAAAATCAACCACTTTCTGGAAGGTAGGACAGGCAGAGGAGTGAATCTGAAGCGATGAGAAGATAGACCACAGCGGGAGGGGCCAGCTCCCAGCAAGTGGTAGAGCAGCAGAGCACAAAATCAGAACTTTTAGAAGTTTGCACCACTGAGGGACATCACTCCAGAGGCTCAGTGGGGGTGGAGCCCTTCCGGGGACAGTGTGGTCTCAGGACCCACAGGGTCACAGAAAAACCAGGGGTACCTGTGTGCAGCAGAGCTCCCAGGTATCAGAGCAGGGAAGGCGGCTACAGAGACGGAGCTGAGGAGTGCACTTTCAGCTCAGGGTTACCGTAAACCATGATCCAAGGCACAGACGGACTACTACTTTCTGAGGAAGGACCCCACAAGTGGCAGATCTGGGGAGACCCCCCTCCATCCTCCTCCGGGAGGAGCAGCATGGGAGCCCACAGCAGGAATCTGCAGGGTTTGGCAACTCTAAATGGTGCTGTGCACCAGAGATAGAAATGCTCAGTCATGGGCGGGGTGAGCTCAGAGTGCGGCCAGAGACCAGGGAGACAGGTGGGATTGACTGCTTTTCTCTGAGGGTGCACTAGGAACTGGGGACTCTGAGCTCTCGGCTCCTACTAGGCCAGAGATAGGGAGGCTGCCATTTTCATTCCTGTCCTCCAAAGCTGTACAGAAAACATTCAGGGAAAAAAGCTACTGAGAGGGAACCTGAGCAGATTACTTAGCCTGGCCCCTGGCAACGGCAGTGTAATTCTGCCTCAGGCAGACACTTGGGAATCACTGCAACAGGCCTCTCCCTCAAAAGATCAGCAAGAGGGACACCTGGGTGGCTCAGTGGGTAAGGCATCTGCTTTCAGCTCAGGTCGTGATCTCAGGGTCCTGGGATCGAGCCCAATGTCGGGCTCTGAGCTCAGTGGGAAGCCTGAGTTTCCCTCTCTCTCTCTGCCTGCCTCTCTGCCTGCTTGTGATCTCTCTCTGTCAAGTGGATAAATAAAATCTTTAAAAAAGAATGTTTAAAAAATTTTTTTAAAAATTAAAAAAAAAAAAAAGATCAGCAAGAACATCCAGCCAAGACCAAGTTCATCAGTCAATGAGAACTGTAGAACTCCAGAACTAGGGGAAAGCAACACATAGAATTCATGACTTTTTTCCCATGATCCTTTAGTCTTTCAAAGTTAAATTTTTTAAATTTTCATTATTTTTGTTTTTTTCTATTTTTTTTAAATTTTTCCTCTTCCCTGTTTTAACCAACATCTTATGGCATCAATACATTTTTTTAAATCTTTTTTAATTTTCATTTTTATAGTCATATTCTATCCCTTCACTGTATTTAACCTTTTTTTGTTTGTTTCTTAAAGATTTTATTTATTTATTTGACATACAGAGATCACAAGTAGGCAGAGGCAGGCAGAGGTGGGGCAGGGAGCAGACTCCCCGCTGAGCAGAGAGCCCAATGTGGGGCTCGATCCCATGACCCTGAGATCATGACATGAGCTGAAGGCAGAGGCTTAACCCACTGAGCCACCCAGGCACCCCTTAACCTTATTTTTTGTATACATACAAATTTTTCTTTCCTTAAAATTTTGGGATACAGTTTCTTCTGTAAATACCCTAAATCTAACGTATGACTTTCTTCTGGTCTCCAGCCTGATCACATTCTCTACTTTTTTTTTTTTTTAATTTTTTTCTTTCTTTTTTCAACCAACTTCTTATCAATTCCTCTTTTAAAATCATCTTTAATTTTCATCTTTACAGTCATATTCCATCCCTTCATCATGTTTACCCTTACTTTTGTGTATATATAATTTCTCTTTCTTCAAAATATTGGGAGGAAGTTTCTTTTAACAGACCAAAATATACCCAAAATCAAGTGTGTGGCTCTGTTCTATTCACTAGACTCATCATATTGTTTTTTTCCTTTCTTCTCCTCCCAGTTTCGGGTCTCTTTTGATTTGGTTAGCGTATATTTTTCTGGGGTCATTTTACACTTTTAGCATTTTGTTCTCTAATTCATCTATTCTACTCTGGACAAAATGACAAGGCAGAAAAACTCACCTAAAAAAAAAAAAGAAGAAGAACTGCTAAGGACCTAATCAATATGGACATTACAAAGATGTCAGAACTAGAGTTCAGAATGATGGATGTAAAGATGCTAGCTGGGCTTGAAAAAAGCATAGAAGATACTAGAGAATCCCTTTCTATATAAATAAAAGAACTAAAATCTAACCAAGTTGAAATCAAAAAAGCTATTAATGAGATGCAATCAAAAATGGAGCCCCTTACTGCCTGGATAAATGAGGCAGAAGAGAGAATTAGTGATATAGAAGACCAAATGATGGAGAGTAAAGAAGCTGAGAAAAAGAGAGATAAACAACTACTGGATCATGAGGGGAGAATTCAAGAAATAAGTGATACTATAAGATGAAACAATATTAAAATAATTGGGATCCCAGAAGGGCAGAAGGTATTGGAGCAAATTATAGCAGAGAACTTCCATAACCTGGGGAAGGAAATAGGCATCAAAATCCAGGAGGCACAGAGAATCCCCCTCAAAAGCAATAAAAATAGGTTGACACCCTGTCATCTAATAGTAAAACTTACAAGTTTCAGAGACAAAGAGAAAATCCTGAAAGCAGCTCGGGACAAGAGGTCTGTAACATACAATGGTAGAAATATTAGATTGGCAACAGACCTATCCACAGAGACCTGGCAGGCCAGAAAGGAATGGCATGATATATTCAGAGCACTAAATGAGAAAAATACGCAGCCAAGAACACTATACCCAGGTAGGTTGTCATTGAAAATAGAAGCAGAAATAAAAAGCTTCCAGGACAAACAAAAACTAAAAGAATTTGCAAACACCAAACCAGCCCTACAGGAAACATTGAAAGGTGTCCTCTAAGCAAAGAGAGAGCTAAAAGTAGCAGACCAGAAAGGAACAGAGACAATATAGAGTAACAGTCACTTTACAGGCAATACAACGGCACTAAATTCATATCTTTCAATAGTTACCCTGAATGTAAATAGGCTAAATGTCCCCAATCAAAAGACACAGTGTATCAGAATGGATTAAAAAAACAAGATCCATCAATAAGCTGTCTGCAAGAAACTCATTTTAGACCCAAGGACACCTCCAGATAGAGAATGAGGGGGTGGAAAACAATTTACCATGCTAACGGACATCAAAAGAAACCTGGGGTGGCAATCCATATATCAGACAAATTAGATTTTAAGACAAAAACTGTAATAAGAGATGAGGAAGGACACTATATCATACGTAAAGGGTCTGTCCAACAAGAAGATCTAACAATTTTAAATATCTATACCCCTAACATGGAAGCAGCCAATTATATAAACCAACTAATAACAAAATCAAAGACACACATCAACAATAATACAATAATAGTAGGGGACTTTAACACCCCCTTCATGAAATAGACAGATCATCTAAGCAAAAGATCAACAAGGAAATAAAGGCTTTAAATGACACACTAGACCAGATGGACATCACAGATATATTCAGAACATTCCATCCCAAAGCAACAGAATATACATTCTTCTTTCGTTCACATGGAACATTCTCCAGAATAGATCACATCCTGGGTCACAAGTTGGGTCTCAACTGGTACCAAAAGATTGGGATCATTCCCTGCATATTTTCAGACCACAATGCCTTGAAACTAGAACTCAACCACAAGAAGAAACCAGGAAAAACTCAAGTACATGGAGGCTTAAGAGCATCCTACTAAAGAATGAATGGGTCAAACAGGAAACTAAAAACAAATTTTAAAAATTCATGAAAACAAATGGAAATGAAAACACAACTGTTCAGAATCTTTGGATGCTGCAAAGGCAGTCCTGAGAGGAAATATATAGCAATACAAGCCTTTCTTAAGAAACAAGAAAGTTCTCAAATACACAACCTTACCCTACACTTAAAGAAGCTGGAGAAAGAACAGCAATGAAAGCCTAAACCCAGTAGGAGAAGAGAAATAATAAAGATCAGAACAGAAATCAATGAAATAGAAACCAAAAGAACAGTAGAACAGATCAACGAAACTAGGACCTGGTTCTTTGAAAGAATTAATAAGATTGATAAAACCCTGTCCAGACTTATCAAAAAGAAAGGAGAAAGGACCCAAATTAATAAAATCATAAATGAAAGAGGAGAGATCACAACCAATACCAAAGAAATACAAACAAATATAAGAACATATTATGAGCAACTATGCATCAGCAAATTAGACAAACCAGAAGAGATAGGTGCATTGCTAGAGATGTACAAACTACCAAAACTCAACCAGGAAGAAATAGAAAACCTGAACAGACTCATAATCAGTAAGGAAATTGAAGCAGTCATCAAAAATCTCCCAACAAACAAGAGCCCAGGGCCAGATGGCATCCCAGGGGAATTCTACCAAACATTTGAAGAATTAATACCTATTTTCCTGAAACTGTTCCAAAAAATAGAAATGGAAGGAAAACTTCCAAACTCATTTTATGAGGCCAGCATTACCTTGATCCCAAAACCAGACAAAGACCCCATTAAAAAGGAGAATTACAGACCAATATCCCTATGAATATGAATGCAAAAATTCTCACCAAAATACTAACCAATATGACCCAACAGTACATTAAAAGGATTATTCACCATGAAAAGTGGGATTTATTCCTGGGCTGCAAGGTGGGTTCAACATCCACAAATCAATCAATGTGATACAATACATTAATAAAAGAAAGAACAAGAACCATATGATACTCTCAGTAGATGCTGAAAAAGCATTTGGCAAAGTACAGCATCCTTTCTTGATCAAAACTCTTCAAAGTGTAGAGAGAGAAGGTACATACCTCAATATCATTAAAGCCATCTATGAAAAACCCACAGCAAATATCATTCTCAATGGGGAAAAACTGAGAGCTTTTCCCCTAAGGTCAGGAACACAGCAGGATATGTGCTATGGTGAGTTGTGTGAGTTATGTAAGACTGATGAATCACAGGCCTGTACCCTTAAAACATATAATACATTATATGTTAATAAAAAATAATAATAATAATAAATTTTAAACCACTCTGAACATACACAGAGATGTCTATCGCAATAGAAATGATGGAACTATTAAACAAAATGTTGTATATTCAAGAGGTGAAATATTATATAGTGGATAAAATGAATGAATTAGAGTATGAGTGTGTGTGTGCGTGCACATAAACACAGGTAGTTTTATTTATAAGTAATTTGCATTAAAGTACATAAAATATAATTTAAAAATGTTTTGATGTGATAAGACAATACTGTACACTTTGTAGAAATACATATAAATATATGTTAATGCAAAAAAAATCATCTGGAAGAATATAAACTAAATTCATGATTATGAATATCATAAAAAGGCAGCACTCAAAAAAGGGAGTGCCATTCACAAAAGGGAGGGCAAGATTTAAATGGTAGTTGACAAGAACTTCAGCTCTAGCTAAAGTGTTTTAGTAAAAAACACACAAGGAAAATACAGTCATATGTTCTTTGTGCTTTTTAAAGTATGTGCTTTAAGAAAAGCCTGGAAAGAAGTATACCAAAATGTTGGAGTGGCTTGCTTGATGATGGATATATTGAGGATCGATATTTTCACATATATGGAGAAGAAAGAGCGTGGGTGTGTGTATTATGCATAGATGTATTTTCCAAGTTCCTCATGTTAAAAAAAAAAGGGAAAATGTGACTACTATAGTTTGCTATTCAGTCATGTGGAATGACAAGATCAACTGTAAGGGTGGCCTGAGTTTCAATGTGGTAAAAGCACCCTATATAATATGTAGGAGGGATAACCCACTAACGAATCCACTATTATCCATTATATTAAACATTAGATTAAAATCTTCATTAAGCTTAAGCTTTCACCTTGGAAATCAAAGAAAAGACCTTTGAAGAAATGAGCAGAACAAGTAGACTTTTGTGATTAAATATTACTACATAATTTGTCTTAAACACTTTTCCTTTTTAAAATGTCAACATAATTATATGTTAAATATTACCTTAATAAGCCCTAGAAATTCAGATTTTAATTATAGAAACTTAGGAAACATGAGCTTCTAGCCTCACATCATTTAACTCTGGCCCCGCGGAATTTGCAGGTTACGCCAGAATCCTTCATTACCTGGTTACACACTAGTGGACAATATGACATTTTGCTTGGAAATGATATAGGATAATATGGTGGGAAATAACTGCACTTTTTCTATTGTGCTTCTCCTATAAGGCTATAAATAAGTTGAATTGTGCTCCCTTGATTTATGTTTATGACTATTATTATGATGATTTATTTTGGGTTGAGTGCTGACAGTGTGCTGAGTGCTATACCAGACTCATAAGAAGAAATGGTTATGCCCCAGAGGCTTACATACCAAGACAAACAATTCAGCCATAAAATACACCAGCTAAGAGATGCTTAATCTCAGCAGTGCAATGCTTCTTGGAGTTTATATGTAGGTGGAGAAAATTTCCTCCACCTGGAGGAAGAAGGTTAACACTCTTTGAAAGTCTTTGTGGACCAGTTTTCAATAGAGATCTCATATGGGGGTAAAGAAACATCAAAGTGCATGCTCCTAGACATAGTACAAAGGTTGGTTGATTGAGGGTTCCCCAGCAAACAGTTTCCGGTCTTGAGTTAGGTATCATGGATGCAAGATTGCCCTTCAAGGACTTCAGTCTAGTAGACATACTCAACTATACGATTCCAGGCGGATTCAATGTGCTACTTTCACATCACAACTACCTTAAATCTGTTCTGGAATAATATTCGTTATGGACCTCTAACTATCTAGACCAGTGTTTGGAAATGTATAACTTAAAGAAAACCGGGCTTGGAGGTTGTTTTTAGGTGCGACAAAATGAAAAAAAAAAAAAAATCTGTGGACAAATAAACTTGAGAAATTCTCGGCTGAACAAAGTGAAACAAGTATATCTGCTACAAGAAGTCTCAGAGTCATCAATCAGGTCATGAAGATTGTGAATCTCTGAGTTTGACTGCAGAATAATTTTTAGTAGAGCACTTCACAGAACTAGTACTCAGGGAAATACACATTAGGAAACATCAAGGTTGGGAGAAGACAGACCAAAGAATAAATTAAACTTCTAATTTTTTTTAACCATGATGCTGCTTGGAGTCTTTCGTTTTCTGATTTGAGAGCTTGAAGGGCATAGTGTGCCCTGTGCCTCTTCAGCTGAGCTGAGCAAGGCACAGTCCTCTCCACATTTCAAGCATGGTTGGAAAGATAGTGAGAGTAGGTGTAGCATAATATATGAGTCTACACTTTTGTGGTAGACAGCCTCCAAGATGGTTCCCAGTGATCTGTGCTTCCCTATATTCTTGCCCTTGAGTGGTTCCCTTCCACAATGAATAGAGCTGACATTTGGAATATTGTAGAAATAATAGGAAAGGATGTTGTTGCGGGGGGAAAGAGTGTGACTTCCAAAGCTAGGTTGTAAAAGACTTTACAGCTTCTACCTTGCTGTTTTGGATCACTTGCTGTGGGGAAGCCAGCTACCATATTGTGAGAACATTTAGCCATCCTATGAAGAGACCTATGTGGCAAAGCACAGAGGCTCGCCCGCAGCCACCTCAGGGAGTCATCTTGGAAGCACCAGGTCAAGCTTTCGGGTATCTGCAGTCTCAGTCAGCATCCTGACTACAGCCTCATGACAGATCCTGCACCAGCTAAACTGCCCGCAAATTCCTGACCCACAAAAACCATGTGAGATCATAAATGTCTGTTGTTTTAAGCCACTTCAGCTTGAGGGTGGCTTGTGACACAGCAATAGACAACTAACACAGCAGTCTAGATTTTTCAAGTTTTCAAGTATTCTTTGTTTTTTCATCCATGTATCTTAATTTGGAGGTTCAAAGCATTTGATTACAGGAAGAACTGCTTGCCTTGTTCATAGGGCGAGAGTCACTAAATCTCAACCACTACCAGAACCAAAAGAGCACTCAGTTAAAATCTGTCTGGCACCCTTGGAGAATACATTACTTCCACCCAGGTCACTGAAAACTTCTATTTCCCAGGTGCGGCAGGCCAACTTCATAATGAACTGATAAAAACCTCAGAGATAATGATCAAGTCCTTTTTGGGAAATAGGCCCACTGACCAGGTAGGTTACTGAGAGTCAGAAAGTGGCTTCTGCTCTCAGTTGACACAGATACCACCTAAGCTCCACGGTGGAGTAAAACAGAAGGTTCGATCCCTTCTACTAACTGAGCTGAGGGGGTGGAGGTGAATCCAGCTCTCCCAATGTGTGACACTAGAAAGAGGGAATTGAATAGTGTCCAAGGATGAGGGCAAGATTGGAAATATGAGACACAATGAGACACAACGGTCTGAAAAGAGTTGTGCAAGGTGTGAAACATGGTAAAAGGTCTTGAAACCAAGATAAGAACAGAGCAAGTGGGTCTGGAGGGGCATGTGCTAGCACATCAGGAGGAGCCCTGTAGAAAGGAGCTGTGGAAAGACGCTAAGTAACTTGGGAAAGATGGTGATCCAACCGAGATGTGTGAAAAATCTCCAGATCATACAGGAGAGGTAGACTGACATGGAAGGAAGAAATACGTGGGCTGGCCAAGGTACACAGAGCCACAAAGGAGCAGCCTGCGCCAAAGAGACTATGAGCTGTGTGACAGTGGGCACGTGAGTGGGAAATCAAGCATTGGGAAAGGGTCCTATCTGAGCTATGACTTTGGGGTCTTACCCAAAAAGGAGAGGCGGAAGAAAGGAAGAGAGGGAAGGAAGGAAGAGAGGAAGGGAGGGGAGAGACAGAGAAGCGTGTGAACTACTTTGTTCAAGGTAGCCACTGTTATAATTAAGGAAGTGTGGGACACCCTTGCCAGCGGTCTAGCTGAGCACGGATTTCTGGGTAAAGAGGTAAACCACAGGAAAATAACCCGGACCATTTGGACCACGGATGCCTCCGACTCAAGAGTGTGGAGTATTCAAGTGTGTATCAATCTCCTTTTAAGAGAATGGTAAAGTTTTAAAGAATTCTGCACAAATAAGTTGGCATTATTTTCACCCATTGCACCAAGTCCAGAAATAGTCCATGACCAATGATCCATTACAGCTGCCAGTAGAAATAAATTTACTTGAGACTTTGCAACAGGCTCAATACACAGTCTTGCCCATGGAAACGCACGTAGCGGTAATCAGTATTCCTCTCCGGCCCCAGACCTGGTGGATAATTACAATTAAGCTTCAATGGATTAGCTGCCAGCGGGACAGTAGATAGTGAGTGGTATTTCACATCTCTACTTTTTCAGCAAATTTGGGCATGTGGGTTTATTTCCTTCTTCATGGAAAACAAAAAAGTTATTTCCAATTAATTCAGGAGACCATCAAAGGTACCGAAAATGGTACTGTTCCCCACAGTAGGATGAATGAGGTACAGAGTGGCTCTCCTCATTGTGTTAGAAACACAAGGGTCGCTCCTATTACTTACAGAGCCCCTAGTTTACATTTTCCAATTAGGAGATAATCAGTGTGCCATTATGAGTAAAAATTGTTGGAATGACCTTTTGGCTGTATATTTTAACCAGCAAATCTTTGGGGAGGGTTTGATTGAAAGCACGACAAGAGAACAAGGCGAGTTATCCTGATGATAAATAAGAACAATTATCACACTTATTATCTGATAAATAATTTATTGTGATTTGCCATTAATCCATCTCAAGCCACCTCCTGGATAAAAATACACCCCAAAGACTGACTCCTTCAGCTTTTCCCACATCATGTCAGAAATTCTTGTCTGAAAAGCACAAAAGAAGAATTTACCTGGAATACAAAGAGCTGTCACTGCATACCTGATCACTTTAATCAGTGCAGATAAATTATGCCCCTTATATAAAGGTAAATCAGTACTTCACTCTCCACTTAAAAACAAAACAAAACAAAACCTGTGAGAAGCCATTTTGAGAAGCCATAGCTCAACAAGGGGTCTATTTTGTTCTTATTTATCTTGTCTTCCATTCTTGTTAAAAAGCCATCAGCTTATGCATTTTCAGTCAACATCTACAGTAACATTCTTAATTGTAGAGTGTATGTATTATTATAATAGAATAATTTAATTCTCTACAATTCTCCATAAATCCAACTGGTAAGGATTGGGTGAATCTATAAAAATGATTCTGAATGTTTGATATTAGGGATAAAAGTTGTTTCTCCTACTGTACTCTACTTGGTAATTCCAACAGACATACACGTATTATTGACAATCCTCGTGTCAGATAAGTAATATAGAGCTTTTGGACATACAGATCACATTTCCCTAGTGACTTCATCTACTACTGATGTTTTGGAAAAAAATGTATTAATGCTATTTTTTCCTTCATGTCCTCAAATCTATTAGTGTCCCTTATTCAAAAATGAAGTCTTAATTCTACTTCTCTTTTTTTGTAAGTTGTTTCTTTTCAAAAATGGATTTTTTAAGGCAAATTAAGTCGATTTCTTATTATTTACCTCTGTTGTTAAACATATATCCTTTATTAGGATTTTTTCTTCCCATGCTTTTATCTCTTCACATTTTTGGTCACTGCTTTACTATTATTTTACTCAGTCACCCTATCTATAAGCTTGCACTCATTTCACAGGATTCCAGGAACATTTTTTTAATCCATGGAACATGGACATTGAGCAGAAATCCATGTATCATTATCAGAAATTACCTGTTTCAGTTTTCAGTATTACCTGTTCCAGTCTTCCCTACCTCAGAACTGAATTAGGGACCCAAAGCCAAAAGGTTTCTTCCTCTGCCTTCAGGTATCTGAAAGAGATTAAAATATTTTTTAAAGTCTGTTGAGAATGTGATTATATAAACATTCAAGCAATTTGACATCCTCGGAGTCAGGAAATTCTTCCTCATAGCTACCCACATCCCTCCAGCCGCAATAGAAGCCCGTTTTAAATTTGATTTGGGAACTGGGAGACTTATTGAACTTCTTTATTTCACAGATGAGGGAACAGTGGGAAAACAGACACCACAGTGCCTTATTGCCAGTGCATCCTTAGCAATGACAAGATAGGGGAGAGCGGAATTTTTGGTAGTCATTCCTACCACAGTCAGAAAGTCTTTTATCTACCATCACATGATCAGCCAGGATCAAGTTCATGAACCTCAACTAGAACAGCCCTGAAAGACCCAGCCACACATGCTTGACAGAGTAAAGCAATGGGATGGAGAATTATGAGTATACTTCATAGCATTATAATTAAATAATGGGTAAATTTTAGGTTATACTCTATTTAAGGACAAAGCTACTTTTCTTGATTTCTAATGCATCATACACAAGCCACAGAACCTCCCTCCCCATTGAATCATAGAAACTGTGTAAAGAAAGCTGGAAAGATCAGGAAGAAAAATGCATGCAGCTTTCTCTTGCCTGACATGAGAAATAGATTTCACTAATGCAAATCAGGACAACTGAAGGTCTCGTGATAATGCAGCATTCAGTATTTTAAAGCCATATCACAAGAATTCACAAAAGGAGAAATTTTTTTCTCTCTCCTATTTCTCTAGCGAGTGTGTGTGTGTGCACACATACATGTGTGTGTATGTGTGTGTCTCAGAGCACACAACTATGATTTTTTTTAAATGGTACAAGAAAAGGAGTATTCTACTCTCCTCCAACCAAAATTAATACGGACTTCTTATAGAGGTGTACCACTTTTTATTTTGGGGTGGTTTTTTTTTAAGATTTTTTAATTTATTTATTTGACAGAGTGAGAGATCACAAGCAGGCAGGCAGAGAGAGGGGGGGAAGCAGGCTCCCCGCGGAGCAGAAGCCCAATGCAGGGCTCGATCCCAGGACCTTGAGATCATGACCAGAACCGAAGGCAGAGGCTTAACCCTCTGAGCCACCCAGGCGACCCTAGATGTGTACCTCTTTTTAAAAAAGATAACCCACTTGGAAAGCTGGTAATCCAACTCCCCCTAACTGGAAGCTCTCGGGAAAATTAGGTAGATGGTATTCGATTTACCAAAGGCTAACAAAATGCTTATGGGTAACAGATCCTTCTGTTTTAGCCAGTTCCAGAAATGGTCCTTCTGTGACAATGCTGGTGATAGAACATTCCAACACTCCCTACCAGGCAGAACAAAGCTCACATTTCACACGATTCCAGATATCCTCAGGCCTCCTAAGTTACCACCTGTGGTTTGGATCTAAGCAAACAGAAACCTGAAAGAGGAGACAAATCATCAGTAAATCTCGTAGGTGCGGATCCACAAATACTAGGAGCCAAGGGAAATAACCAGGAAGGTCTTGAAGTGACGCTGCCAGAAAGGGAGTTATGATCTGGTTGGCATCAGGGAACCTGTTGGGATAAATCAAATGACTGAAATGTCAATAGTGACGCAGGCAGTCTGTGAAGAGAGGATGAGAGGATGACGAGGTGGGGCGAGGAGGGCTTCCGCCATAGATCAAAAAGGGCCGGCCTCGCAGTGAAATACGGATGCATGATACAGAAAGTAGCAACACGGCAGCTTTATGAGTTAAGGTAAAAGAAATATATGAAATAAATGGGAATTAGCAGTGGGGGTCCTCTGTGCACCACTAAATCAAGACGCACTCACTGATAAATTACCGTGGGGGGTGGGGGAACCCACAGATGCCCATGTCCCCCTAAATAAATAAAACGTAGCATGCGGAATAAATCTTGGCCTCTCCCTGCCGCTACCCACTACAGTGTCCCAGCGCTCTTCCCCTCTTTTTCCTTTTCCTCCTCCTGACTCCCAAACAAGCGTGGGCGCGGAGACCTCTGTTTAACTTCTGGCCTTGGAATTAATGACGACATTCTTGGTTTCAGTCCTGCGGGTCCCTCGGGCAGACTTCGACCGCTCTGGGGTTTAAAGGCGCAGGATAAATAAGGCAAACATAAGTAAAATGCTAAATGACAAGATCACAAGACTCTGTTGCTCTCAATTTCAATTACGGAGACATTTCTTAAGGGATAATAAAAAGAGCGCAACGCGGGTCATGTGGGAATTTTTAGAGTTGCGTTGCTATTAGTTGCTTGTTTCATAAAGTGGAAAGGGCAGCTAGAGGTGAGGCAATTGGGGCCTGCTCACAGCAAATAAGGAAGAAACCATCAGGAATCTCGAGGTGAAGGGCGCTTGGGAGCATGACCTGATTCCATTTGCTATGCTGAGAGGAGCCCTGTTCGTGCAACTTCTCACAGATACACAAAATAGGAAAAAGGTGAAGCCATAAGAGAGAATTCTACCCTGAACGTTAAAACTCACAAGGGAAAAATCTGTGAAGCAAAATTACACTGTGAAATGTCATTCTCTAAAGGGCTTAAACAAGAAGTGTGATAAATGTTATTACTCTGCGGCACCATAAGGGTGTCGAGGACTCAATCACTCCTTTGATTTTGCCCAACAAGTGCAAGAAGGCAGTTAGAGGAAAACAGCCCCTGTTTCAAAGTGCTTTCAGCCTAAAGGCTGCAGGGAGAGAGGCAAGATGGAAAAACCACTAATACAACCATCAGGTTCATAAATAACGTTGGATCATCACTGTCTAGTTGCCCTTTTGGGTGTAAAGGCACCATGGGGTCAGGGTAAGCAAAGAATGAATAAAGTTAAAGGTCAGAAAGGTCCAGAGGAAATCCACTCAAGAACCATAAGAAAACCAGCCCAAACCAATCTTTAAAGCCAATTTTCTTAAAGATCTCAGCAAAACAGTTGCAAGAAACCCCCTAATGTCACTTCGAAATCAAGCAAGTGTGTCTAAGACCGGAGAACAGCTGCACTGCTAATCTGGGATGCAGATAAAAGAGTATCTAAACAGTTAGAAATTAACACCCATGGGGATGGTGCTCAGATATGTGATCACAGAAACTTTACAAAACTCGTGTGTGCATGTGTGCATGTCGGTGTATGTGCACGTGTGTGTGTTTGTGTACCACGTCATATCATCATGGACTCTAGCGGCAGTGCGGAAGAGACAGATTTTCATGAACCAAAAGTGTTATTTTCAGTATTTTTTCATACTTCATTTCAACCGTTGCAGTGGGTGGACATTAAGGCTATGTTATCCAAGTTGTAATCGAGCCTTCCCCGGCTACAGCCACTGTAATGTGGTTTTCCAAGAAAGGTCCATAAATTAAAAGAAGGATCTGAAGGCGCCATGAAAGAGAAGGGCAGAAAGGGTCAAGAATCCAAAAAAGGAGTTTGTTCCCCAAACTCTCCTTATATACTCAAATAACCAGCTATGAACGAGGAGAGCCTTTTCCAGGGCACAAGGCTACGGCCCAGCTTATCAGCAAATCAAAACTAACAGCAAAAGCAAGATGGAAGACTTTGAGCTCTGCTTTGGGCATCCCCAGCAAGGATGCCCAAAGTCGCCCTCACAGACCTGCGCAGAATGACAGGGAATGATGCCAATGACACACTAATCTTTCAAAAAGAAAGTTATAGAACAATATGTATAACATAATCCCATTTTTGTTTTAACACACACAGTATACCTGTATATACTTCATGAGCATAGAAAAAGACCCAAAACAATGCACAAAAAATTTTAACCGTGCTAACTCTTGAGTGAGATTAGAGAGAGGACTTTTGTTTTGACTTGATCTGCTTCTCATCATTTCAATTATTATAATAAGTGTGTCTTATTTTTATAATTTTTTTAAAGATTTTATTTATTTATTTGACAGACAGAGATCACGAGTAGGCAGAGAGGCAGGCAGAGAGAGAGGAGGAAGCAGGCTCCCTGCTGAGAAGAGAGCCCGATGCAGGGCTCGATCCCAGGACCCTGGGATCATGACCCGAGCTGAAGGCAGAGTCTTCAACCCACTGAGCCACCCAGGCGCCCCTTATTTTTATAAAATTAAAAAAAAAAAAAACTTTGATATTTCCCGAATTCAACCTTGAGGCCTCCTAGATGCCTTCCATAATGGCTTGTTAAAATAAAGTAACATTTGTCTATTCAACTTCCCTGAAACCTTTAAGGTCAAGAGTTTACCTTCCCTATGGAAGCCAGACAGATGCAGTTGATGCTCCCGGTGAAGGAGAAAAGACACAGGATAGCCATTTTCAGGGCATGTGTCTGCTCTGGATCTGGACCAAAGAAGCTTATTTTTGTTATCTTGCTATAAATTGGCAAAATTTGAATGAAGCCTATAGATTTAGTAGTACTGCCTATCTAATCTCTTAATTGTGAGACTGTACTCTGGATATATGAGCAAATATCGCTTGACTACTCACTGAAATTGGAGCTTAAGAGGTATCTATCTTCTCTTCTACTTCCACTTAAGTAGGTCAGAAAACACATAGAGATACATACACACAAAAAGAAAGAAAGAGAAAGCAAATGTGGCAAAATGTTAACATTTGGGCAATCTGGGTAGAATTTATACAGGAAGCCTTTGTGCTATTCTTGTAACTTTTCTTTAAATCTTAAATTATTTCAAAATAAGGTTTTTTTAAAAAAGCCCAAAAGGGAGGGAGGGAGGGAAGGAGAAAGGAAGGAAATTTGTTCTAGTCCTTCCTTACAAAGGATGCTCTGGTTCTCTCTGTTCTGTTTAGTTGGTTTTATTCATTTTCATCGTTTGATCTGATTGGTGAAAGCTGATATATCTTCAGGAGAAAAAGTGTATCTTCACAAATATTTGAGACTAATTTAGCTAATAAATACCTCAATATATTTCACAAGCAAATATGGATAGCCAGTGTGAGCAACCTGATTCACTAAGAGGTCAGAAAATGTAAGAAATCTGGACAAAGTCAGAATAAGTCAGTGGTAGGATTGGAAATAGAAACCAGGTTTCCTAGCAGCTCATTCAGTATGATTTTTTAAGCCAGAATTTTGTGATGCAGCAACTATTCTACAGTGGGAAATTGCCCCTGGGAAGCTACAAGAGTTCATCAAAGGCAGAAGGTCAGAGTCCTCTGTCTGCAATGCTAAGACACTGGTCGTATTGCTATGCACCCCATAAATCACAAATAATAATATCCCGAGGCATTCTCTTCTGTATTAAAAGATAAGAACTCTGTTTTTGTTTCCAGAACCATTGCTCTCTTTCCCTGCTTCACATGGCTCCTGTAATTCAGAAGATAGACTTCATTCAAAGAATGAAAAATAGGTGAGTCTGAATCCCGGTGCCGCTCTCCATCAATTCAGCAAGCTGCAGAACGTTATCTGCCTTGTAAGTAGCTCGGCTTCCTCTAACAAGATGAATTTCTTTTCTAAAACAGGTTTGTGCTTGGGGTTTCACCACCAGCCGTGTGAGCACCACTCTGAGAAAAGGATGCCCAAATATGGACCTTATAGAGTGCACGTGGACCTCGTCCTTGGAGAAAAAGAGATACATAGTACTCACAAACAACAAGCCTTAGCAACGTGTGATAAGGAAACATTCTCCATGAATCCTGGCAGAAACAGAGAGACAGGCAGCACTCCAAAGTTATCAGCAAAGTAGAACTGGCTCCAGAGGCTTTCTGCAGGCAGCATTCAGGTGGACTGAAACCTTCCTGCTCTGAGTATAGTCCATACACCAGCAGCCTCAGCAACCCCCGGATGCTTGTTCGAAATGCAGAAGCCCAGGCCCCTTCATGGATACGTTGAATCACGTTGTATCTGAGTTTTAGCAAGATCTTTAGCAAGATCTCCTGGAGATTCCGCTGCACATTGGAGTTTGAGAAACACAGGGCTAGTGGAAATGATGCAACAGAGAGCTCGAGCCTAAGAGAAGTGAAGGAAAATATACGCATGCATGTACACACGTGCACACTCGTGCACACGCACGCACACACACACGTACACACAGTGCTGTGAAACAGACAGGACCACAAAAGACCCCTGTTCTAGTCTGAACGACCAACACACTGACATCCAATACTCTGCCACTTCATCCCTCCATCTCACCTGGATTCATTCCTCCCTCCCATGAGTCATGGATCCATGACCCGTGTTCATCCTAAGTGAAGGGCAAACGCTAAGCAGCCTCAAGGACTGTCATCTTAGAGAGATGATCATATGCCTTATATCTTTCATTCTGCTAATGTGGGTGAATCACATTTATTGATCTGCATTCGTTGAACCATCCTTGCATCCCACGGGTGAATCCCACTTGCTCATAGTGTATGATCCTTTAATGTACTATTGATCCAGTTTGCTAGTATTTTGAGAATTTTTGCAATTACATTCATCAGGGGTATTGACCTGTCATTTTATTTTTGAACAGTCTGACTGTACCATTTTTAATTGTCTAGGAGACTAAAGGAAATAATTTCTATTTACTGAGTGACTACTATGTACCAGGTCATGTCTCAGATACTGTACAAATATAATTTCACTTCAAGCTTGTAATACCTCATTACCTCTGTTATATTAATTTAAAAACTAAGGCTTTGCCCAAGATCACAAAACAAGAAAATGTTTGAGCTAGGATCTTACTCTCGGTTTCAAGTTCTGTGTTCTTTCTCCTATACCAAAACTACACAGAAACTAAGATTTTTAATCTTCTTATTTCTTAAAGAGGAAAAGGAGGGGGAAAAAGCAATTATGTAGGGCTCCATTTCCACAGAAAAGTGGATTCCATTCCAGGGCAGCATATCTCATTTCAGCCAGGCCAGAAATTGTTCATGAGCTGTTACTGAAGATGGGAAGGAAATTTATGAAATGTGGTGGAATCATTGTCTGACAGCCTTCCACAGGTTTCTAGAGGTCATCCAGGCTCAATACATCCCAGACCAAGCATTTCCCTTAAAGCATTGGCTTGAATGATAACATGGGGAGAAATTCAGTTCCATAAGCATCCACCCCATTCCGGTGAAACATTCCACCCTCAAATGGAGCCAAAATAAACTCCAATTCTTCTTTGGAGGCCACACAAAATAACCCCAAACTCTTCTCTTCAACAGCCTTTCAAGAACGGAAGATACAAACAGGATATACACAAAAGCCAAGTTTCTCCCTTGTCATTAAATAGGCTTCTTGGTCTTTGATCTCTTCCTTATAGGGCATGATTTTTTATCTCTTTCCCATCCCAGTTCCCGCCCCAGACACCCACCAACCTGGCCATGCCCGACTTTACAGCGAGCACCCATAACCGGACTCACAGTTATGGCTGTGGTGTGGCCGAGGCAGAGTCATTTTCTCCCTCGAGGTTCCCCCATCTCTCTCTCTGCCTCCTGATTTTTACCCGAGCCTCTCACACACAAGCTGATCCAAAACGTAATTCATCTACCGAAGGGCAAAGCCACTGGTAACTACACAAATGCATTAAGTCTCTGAAGTGTTTCACCAACCCCCTCACCCACCTGCCTCCGAAGTGGCAGTGTGATCAATCAAGTCAGTTTCATGTTCCACAGCCCACACGGTACGGGGGAAAAATTAATGACACTGACTGTTCTCGCTAAAGAAGCAACTCAACTAGACAGCAGCCTTCATGACAGAAAAGGAACACTTCACTTTTACTCAACCTGTAAGAAAGAAAAAGAATACACTATAAATGTATATAAAATATGGGGGGGGGTTACTTCATATCTATGTATATGAAGTAACAAGTTATTTGTCCAAAGGCCAGAGTAGGGCTTATGCTCTACTGACCTAAATGAAAACTAGGATTCCTCTTTTCACTCAGTGCTCCAGCATTTCACAGACACCAAAGGCAGTGAAGTCAGAAGTATTTGATTTAGAGTCTTAACTCAGCCTCTGTGGTTTGCAGATGGGACTTCCAAACCAACTGAACGTGAATGGATGCACTACAAGGACAGGAAAAGCCCCTCCACACCATCCATCATAGCCTCCCAGCAGCTCTGCTCCATTTCCTGCCCACCAGACCCAGAGAGTAAAGGCTAGCTACATTTCTCTTTCTCTTCCTCTCTCTCTCTCTCTCTCACTCTCACTCTCACACTTTCTGCCTGCCCTGCATTCTTGTTTCAAGACAAGCTCAGGGATCAGCCTCTCCATTACAAAACTCACATCCATCCCTTGCACAGAAGAACCAGGAGGTGTTAAGACCTAATCCGGTCAGCTTTACACACAGTTGCCAGACCGTTCCTCTCTCTCTCATCATCTTCAGAAGGAAACAGCCCCTCTATACCTCCTCACTTCTCTTTACCAAGACCTACTTGGGCTTATGCATCCTTAAACATTTGTTTCCTAAATTGGATTTCCCAGCACTGGCATTATTTACGCAGAAACAGCACAGAATGACTTGGAATTTGGGCTGTGGAGAACTTAGTTTAAGGCAATGGTTTTGCACCTGTCTTCCACAGAGACCTAGGTTATCAGGAGGCAAAGGGAAGCCCCACAGATGGGCTTCAGAACTCCCTCACATTTCTCACTTTTACATTTAGGAATTCTATGTAGGATTTTTCTTTACTAGGAATGCTCCTTCACTCAAAAATAAAAATAAAAATAAGAAAGAAAGGCAACATTTCCACAGGGAATCATTCCTTTCCTCACACGTTGCCCTATGACCATGAAACACATACATGAAATGATGCATGCCTTCTTTACATTGTCATGAACGAAAAAGAGCTAAGAAAAGCCTTTGTGTTGGGTAGTAAAAAGCCACAAACAGGCAGAATGTTTACTGCTTCCAACTCCCTAGTGCTTAAAATGACACAACAGAGAACTTGGGATCATCTGTCCAGCCCTTCATAATTTAGATGTGAAAATGAAAACACGTGGAGGTTAATGGCCTGCTTTATTAACTTAGAAGCAGAGTCAATACCACAACTCTTTTATACATAGTAGAAATTCAGTGTTGAAATAATAAATGTTTACATAATTAATTTGTTAATATATACCCAAATCACTCCAAACAAGAGTTCAGGTGATTTTCTAAGAGACATAAAACAAAAACAAAAAAGAAGAAGAAGAAAGAAAGAAGGAAAAAAAGAAAAGAAAGAAAAAATGGAATTTCATAGAAATGAAAAAAGAATGAGTGGATATGACTACAGTTTTCCTTGTCTTGAACCCAACTCCAGAAATTTGTTCTTTGCTGCCTCAAGTACTCGAGACTCTGAAAATTTACATTCACTGCACTTTCATCGGCTATTCTAAATTTTGAGTGATGAACAATTTTCTACTTAGAACTTTAAATTGCTTGTGAGAAGCCAGTGAGGACTTGCAGTGAGGAGGTTTCTTGTGGGTAATATATTTGGATGGATGCCGCCTTGATTTCATGAAAGTTTGTTTGTTCTTCTCTCAAGACCAGATCCCGCATACTTGGCGCTTGCTGGAAGAAAATAGAATAGACTCGGCTCGAAGAGCAGCCCAGGCAGAGGGTCTGGGGGCAACCCTAGGTCGGCACGTGTTGTGTGCAGATGCCTCACGGAGGCTGCAGCCTCGCTTCTCTGAGGGGGGCCGCCACGCCAGGGCCCTGGCCTGTCGAGAGCCCGGGAGACAGGCAGAATCTTGGGCCCCACCCCCACTGGATCAGAATCTGCTTTTCCGCAAGCTCTCCAGAGATATCTGAATGCACATTAATGTTGGAGAAATAATAGTCTACAGCTCCCTTACCGCCTCAGATATAGACGCTCACAATGCAGCCATAGAATGAGGAAATAGAGACCGACCTGTAATGTCGGCATGGAGCACATTGATGAGAGGCTTTTGTTTTTGCGGGGGAAGGGGGCGGCGAGGGAAGATTTTGCTTTGACATTGGTTCGTTTGTCAAGTTTTCTGTTGTCCTTGTTACTCTTCAGGTAAAATATCAAGTAAAAGTGAAATGGGGAAAAGGTGCTTTCCGAGCCAATTTGATTAGTCATACTTTGGCACACATTGACAAAGATATTCACCCCCAGGGGGCATAATTGTTCTTGAGAAGTGACTTTGTGGTAGAGAAAACTTTTGTTTCCAGAGGCGCAGGCTACACAGCACGGAGTGGAATAGAAATATGGCGATTATCCAGTTCATTTACTTGCTGTACACAGCCAGACAAACCAATCCAGGTAGTGCAGGCTATAAAAAACATTCCGAGGTGCCTGAATTACCCAGGTTCACGGCTAACGTTGTTCTGATGAACTGGATCACAGCCAGACGTGCACATCTTCTGTGCTTTTAAACCTCGTGCAAGGGAAACCTGCACCAGTAGACTCGAGGAGGGGAGGGGAAGTGTAAGTAACCCCTGGACCCAGACAGCATCTGATGAGGGGTGACATTCGTCTTTGGCAGAGCTTGGACTTTTCTGTCTGCAAAGCACTTATCACACGGAAGGCAGGGCGGCCTGCCAAAATACAGACACGGGGACCAACCAAAGGATAATTGCTGTAAATTCCATACAGAGAGCGAAGACAGAGATGTCAGCAAAAACACGTCGCCCGGCTGGGGAGCAGCACACACAGGATGGCAGGGTAGAGTCCGACAAGAAAGGGAAGATTTTCTGAAAAGGCCAAATTTGTTCCAACTAGGTATGGTAGGCCAGCTGGAAGACATGTCAGTCAAGGACTTGAGTCTCTACTCAGAGGTATTTCTGTTACTTGTACATGACAGCTTCTCAAAACTAAATATAAGGAAAAATTATAGATAGATTTCCTCCAGGCATCGGGTATGTTCTGATTGCAATTTAGGAGAGAAGAGAAACTAACCAGGATTTGCTCAAGCCCTCCTAGGTGCCAAGTCCCTTTGCAGGTTTTCTGCATAGATCTTTAAAAGCTGGCTTTAAGGGGAGGGGTTTGACCTAGGTATCAACCACCCCTAAAGGGTTCTTGTTTGGACTTTAAGGATCCTTCAGGTTCCTGAAATGTAGGAAATTTTTTGCATGTATTTTTTTTCTGGGAGGAGAGATCATAACTCTCAGTAATGCTCCAATGGACCATGACCTCCAAAACATTAAAAAATTAGTTATCCGAATGAACGACGAAGGATGAAGGAACTAGTAACTGTTGAGTATTGACCCTATACTTACTAACATCATTTGATCCTCCTAGAAACCCAAAGGTAAGTGATAGTATCCCCATTTTACAGCTAAGGGAAAGTAAGGCTAAAGGAGAAGCCTTACCAAGTAAACACACCTAGTAACTATAAGACCTAGCATGTAAATTTAGACTTACCTACTCCAAAATCCAAACTTTTTCTATGATACTGTGCTTCCTGGATCTTGGTGGCGGCTGGGGGAACCGGGGAAGGGCATAAAGAATTAGTGAAGGAAGGTCAATGTGACATCGTGACTGGCTCTTGAAGAATGAATCACCTCTGGGCATCTGGAGATTGAAAGAAAAGCATTCCAGGTGGAAAGGACAAGGTGAAAAGCAGACCAGTGAGAAGAGCAGGAACGCTAAGGGAGGTCATCTCCCCTCCCGCTGGCTCGGGAGCTTCCTAAAGGCTGGAGAGCCAAGTAACATTCTCAAGACGAAACGCACCCAAGGGTTAAACTTCTAGCCCCTTTAGTTTCCAATTTCCTGTCACCCAAACCCCAGGGCAACCAGAGGATAACACTCCTATCACAGAGACCCTGACATAAAGCCCAGGGGCCACTTAATGCCCAGTATCAATTCAAACAAGTGCATTTTGATTATTTCTAATGTGTCTCCAGCCAGGAGAGCAGGTTTACTGCAGGTCAGGAAGAAGCCAAGAGCTTACCCAGGGCCACTGGAGCCCAAACAGCAACGTGCAGCCTGTCAGGGAATGAAAGATCATCCGTTAAGTGTGAGGATTTAATGCATCTCCAGTCCCCCAAGATGCTCTTCTCTCAATATAAATAATATCCAGAGACTAAAATATTCCACGTGCACCACAACACATTTAATCGGGCTTTTAGACACGCATCGACTCTACGGTGGGATCCTGCTGCCTTCTGAGATGGAAAAGCCACTCAACAAGGGGAATAGTAGCACGGAATCCCATGTAATTGAATTGTGGTTTTAAATCCTATGATTAACAGATGGCAAAGTCCTGCCGCAGTGCACGCGCTGCCCCTCCTCGCCCCCGCCGGAGACACAGGGCACGCCCCCTCTGACCGTCCGCGGCAGCCAGCTTGCTTTAGCTCCCATGTTATTTTTAGCAGTTAACTCTTTTTTTTTTTTCTTTTTTGGTCTTGTTTCCATAATTTTGTTTTATTAAATTTTTATTTAAGTATCACTGACATATCACATCTTATTAGTTTCAAGCGTCCAACGCAGCAATTCAACATTACAAAACGCCCACCAGAAGCGTAGTTACCACGTGTCACCACACAAAGGAATAACAATGTTATGCCCTATATATGCCCTATGCTGTACTTTTTACACCTGCGACTTCTTTCTGTTAGAGCTGGAAGTTTGTGCCTCTTAATCCCTTCACCTATTTCAGCCATCCCTCCATTCTCCTCACCTCTGGTGACCCCTATTTTGTTCTCTATGTTTCTCTGGTTGTTGCTGTTTACTTGTTTGTCATTTGTTTTGTTTTTTAGATTCCACATATAAGTGAAATCATATGGTATTTGCCTTTCTCTGACTTATTTCACGCAGCATAGTACCCTCTAGGACCATCCATGTTGTCACACATGGCAAGGTTTCCTTCTTTTTTATGACTGAGTAACGAACGTTCTGTCGTGTGTGCGTGCCACCGCGTCTTCCTCCATTGACCCATGGATTGACATTTAGGTTGCCTCCATCTCGTCACTACTGTAAATAATGCTACAGTAAGCATAAGGGTACATATGTCTTTTCTATGAGAGTTTTCATTTTCCTACAGTAAATACCCAGAAGTGGAATTACTGGATCATATGGTACTTCTATTTTTGGTTTTTTGAGGAACGGCCGTACTGTATTCTTTAGGAGTTTTATGGCGTCATGTCTTTGGTTAGGTCTTTAATCCATTTTGAGTTTACTTTCCTGTGTGGTATAAGAAAGTGGTCCAGGGGCGCCTGGGAGGCTCAGTCAGTTAAACATCTGCCTTCGGCTCAGGTCATGATCCCAGGGTCCTGGGATGGAGCCCTGCATCCAGCTCCCTGCTTGGCAGGAAGCCTGTTGCTTCCCCTCTCTCTCTTTGCCACTCCCCCTGCTTGTGTTCTCTCCCTCTGTCAAATAACAAATTAAATCTTAAAAAAAAAAAAAACTTAAAAAAAAAAAAGTAGTCCAGTTTCATTTTGTTGCATGTGGCTGTCCAGTTTTCCCAAAACCATTCATTGAAGAGACTGTCTTTTTCCCATTGGATAGTTTGCCTCCTCTGTCTAGTTTAACTGACCATTTATGTGTGGGTGGACTTCCGGGCTCTCTATCCTGCTCCACTGATCTATGTATCTATTTTTGTGCCCATAGCATACTGTCTGATTACTACAGCTTTGTAGTGTATCTTGGGATCTGAGATTGTGATGCCGCCAGCTTCGTTCTTCTGTCTCAAGACTGCTTTGGCTATTTGCAGTCTTCCGTAGGTCCATACAAATTTTAGGATTATTTGACATATAATTTTTTTGTAGTAATCTCATAATTGTTTGTATTTCTGTGGTATCACTTGTAGCTTCTCCTCTTTCATTTCTGATTTTATTTATTTGAATCTTCCTTCTTCCTGACGAGACTGGCTAAAGGTTTATCAGTTTTGTTTATCTTTTCAAAGAACCAGCTCTTAGTCTCATTGCTCTTTTTTTTTTAGTCTTTATTTCATTTATTTCTGCTCTCATAATTATTATTTCCTTCCTTCTACTAATTTTGGGTTTTATTTGTTCTTTTTCTGGTTCCTTTAGGTATAAGTTTGGACTGTTTATTTGTGGTTTTTCTTCTTTTTTGAAATAGGCCCATATTACCATGAACTTCCCTCTTAGAACTACTTTTGCTGTGACCCAAAGATTTTGAAACGTAGTGTTTCCATTTCCACTTGTCTCCAGATATTTTTTATTTCCTCTTTGATTTTTTTCATTGACCCATTGTTTGTCCAGTAACATGTTAGCTAGCCTCCACATGTTTGTGTCCCTTCCATATTTTTTCTTGTAATTCATTTCTAGTATCATGCCACTGTATTCAGAAAAGATACTTGAGGGACTCCTGGCTGTTCAGTCAGTCGGTGGAGCATGCAACTCTTGATCTCAGGGTCCTGAGTTCGAGCCTCACAGTGGGTGCAGAGATTACTTAAAAACAAAATCTTTAAAAAAGAAAAGATGCTTGGTGTAATTTCAGTCTTCTTAAATTTATTGAGACTTGTTTTGTGGCCTGTCACGTGATCTCTCCTGGAGCATGAGCTCTTACTTCTTCTTTATAAAGGAGCTATTTCACAAGGATTATTATTGTTCAAGTAATAAACTCCAACCAAATTCTCTCGTAGGCTTGTAAATGAATGTAAGTGTATAATAGCCCAAACCTCTTCAGGTTCCCTGGACGGGAACTCTTCGAATTTTATTTGCCATAAATAGAAGGCAAAAAAGTATTAAAAGACAAAGATACACTCTATTCATCTTATTTCAGTAGATCATAAGTTCCTTGAGGGAAGAAACAGGTTATTTGGGTTATTGATTTAACATTTATTGAGTCCTAACTATCCTCATGTACCGGAGAAATAAATCTATCAATATACTTCATTGTAAGAAAACACATTGTTCTCTTTAAACAGGACTACGCAGCATTCCCTTGGATGCTTTCTTTCCTCTACACCGATTAACAACTTGAAAGAGCAGCTCCTGTTCTAAGAAATACTAGTAGAAAATGTTGCATTCCATTCCATAAAACTGGAATTTAAGATTCTCCCTCTCTGAAATGACTAGGTAGGTGATAGGAAACGGAGGACTTGGTGGGGAAGAGGGCAGGAGAACGCAGAATCCCTGACAACATTTCACTTTCAATGCACACAACCTCAAAAATCCTGTATAATTGGGAGGTTTCGTACTTAGTATTTCTCAAACCATGGTTTCGATTGAAATGGATACACTGCATAATGAAACTTAAACATAAAAATCTTAAACCCACCCCAAAAAAGCAGACAAATTTCTAACCGAGTTACTCTCAAAGACCAGGAAATATGTGCCTATAAATGCATTGTTAATGCCCACCAGCATATCACTTAAAAGTATTATCCTTACACAGGGGGAAAAGGACACGGGGGAAAGTGTGGCTGCAGTTTTAGCCACGTCCACAAACACCAAGACCATCTACAAGAACAGCACAACCCAGAGCTCCAGGAATAATTGTGAGCCCAACTTTGGCAGCTAGTTATCAATTCAGCATGGGTGCCGTTTTGTAAACACATCTAATTTGGTTTAAAATTTTAATCCATAAAGTCATTACTAAAGGGCTCCAGGCTGCTGCAGTGATAAACCAACTGCTTCTCAAGCAGACAGGAAGGCACCAGAGCCAGGCAGGGTTTTCTGTCCTCAGGACCCTCCTTTGTCTCCCTTACTCTGCTCTTGTCTCTGATTTCCTTCTCAGCAATGTGCTGACTTTCCCATGCATAGTCTCCCACTCGCACCAGAAATTTTCTGTTGCTATCCAACTTGTCTCTGTCAGTATTTCTATACCTGTCTCTCTCTGGGTCTCACTCTGTCTCTGTCTCTCTGTCTCTCTATATCTCTGTCTCCCTCTCTTTCTCACACACACACACACACAGAATTTCTTTGCCTCCTCCTGACCCAGTATTCCAATCGCCACCTCCTCTACGCTCCCAATTTAATCTGCTTCTCGACTTCTCCAACAGAAATGTGGCTCTTTAACAAAAAGACTAGTGAGTTTGGGGGAAAGAAATTGTCTTAAGGAGCTGATGGCAGGGAACATAGCTGACTGACATATGGACTGACCAACTGACTGGGCGGATGGCTTCTTGTCAGTTGCCCTCCTTGGAGTATCGGTTCTCATAGATAATTAACCATAAGATGAGCGGGCTTTTTCAACAGAGAGGCCAAAATGTGAATCTTTTTAAAACATGGAATCTTTTTAAAACTAAAATTTGGTTTATCTAACAAACTATGTATCAGACCTAGTTCCAAGGGACTTGTGAATTTTATCGTCCTATTTACTCTTCATAACAACCCTTTGAGATAGTATTCTTCCTCTCCCCCATTTCCCAGGAGATGGAAGCACAGAGAGGTCAAGAAACTTGCCCAAAGTCACACAACTGGAAAGCGACTGTCAGGATTTCCACCCAGATGGTTTGTCTCCAGAGCCCATGCATTTAACCGCTACACTCTGCGGCTTCTTATTTGATGATTGCATCTCTGTCTAATAGAGAGGAAAATTTGCATTCATTTTTTATGCATTCTATCTACTATTAAAGCCAAGTTTCTCTCTCAGAGAGAATAGATGACTGATTTACCCTATTGGGTAATTATTATCCTATTTACCTTGTTGGGTAAATATTTATTCTATTGTATAAATCAGTTATTGCTCAAAACACATGTTTATGGCCCCCACCATTAACAACACGCATATTGACTAGCGATATTCTAGACCAACTTCTCACCTTCCCTCATCCTATTCTTTCTGCCAGTCCAGATACAAAACACATGCAATTCCCTTTCCAAAAAGCAGCTTCTTGACCCATGTCAGGGACTTCCCCCTTCTGCTCGGTGAGGTTTAAGAGGGTGGCCAAGAGCAGCCAAGCGGATATGGCCCCAACACTTTGCTGCTCTGTGATCATCTACTTAACTTCCTTTCATTCAACATTATAGTGGGCAAAACAAACTCTAGACCATTTGGGAAAGCCAGGAGAGAGGTCTCATTCTTTTTTAGCTTTTTTTTTTTTTTTTTAAGATTTTCCCTATTTATTTGACAGAGAGAGAGAGAGAGAGATTGAGAGAGGGAATTCAAGCAGGGGGTATGAGAGAGGGAGCCTGATGTGGGCCTCAATCCCAGGACCCTGGGATCATGACCTGAGACAAAGGCAGACACTTAACAACTGAGCCACCCAGGTGCGCCAAGAGGTCCCATTCTTTTCTGTATTAATAATAATAATATTTCTGTTCTGGGGGACTGACATTTTTAGTCACATTTCTTCCAAAGCATGTGCTGCTTGAGGATTATAAAACCCAAAGGCCCCAGGATTTCTCCTCTTTCAAAAATGGATGGTTCTGCTTTTCATTTAAGGTGCAGTTTAGAAAGAAGCAGCCTGTGAAACCAATTAACTAATTGGAAATCACTTAATGACTGTGGCAGCATTTTGGATTTCTGGCGTTGGTTCACAGCAGTCCAGAGAAATTGCTTTTCAATATTATGATAAGGTGAGCTGGAGAGGCCTCCCAGGAGACAGCCGAGGCTGCTGAGAGAGACAATGAGCTCTAATATGCCCCCCAAAATACCAGAGGCATTATAACAGGGAACTCTGTGATTGTAAAGTAAGCACAACATAAAAATCCAAAGATCTGTGGAGCTCTGCCGAAAAATCAATGTGCGGCTATCATTCCTTGCTATGATTTTTGAGAGCTGACAATCTTCGCGTGGACATTATGCGGTTGAAATTGCTCTCACAGAGAGAACCAGGCATGTGCAGAAACAGAGGTGACATAGGGAGGAGAAAAAAAAAAAAAATAATAAGAGAGTAAAGGCTCACCACAGAACAATGGCCCAATTAATTGTTTTAGTATGAACAGAGTCACGTCCACATTAGGGAAGTAATCTAGTTAATCCCTCAAGAGTTAACATAGCCAGGGAAAATAAATTAGTCCAAACACAATATTTTATCCATTCACCATTTGCTTGTTTCAAGGTAGCGAATGTTCTTAGCACATTTCTAAGTAGCATCATTCATTAGAACTAAAATCATCGCTGTGGAAAACAACATCCTCAACCTCTAATCGTCTATCTAATTCCTTTTGGCTCGCCTTTAGAAAGAGGCATAGGGATAGGCATAGATGTGTGCAACTTAAAACTGCTTACTTTTCTAGGCCTCAGAATGATTTTGTGAGCATGCGTGGCAATTCTCCTCGCCTCTCTTTGCCTTCATTTACTCAGCTGTGAAATGGGCTGATGCCTGTTAGAAGAAATAGGTTGATTCAAATGATGGTGGGGTTTTGCGAACCTAGCGCGGCAAGTTCCTCCGGCAGTCACAAACTCACAAACTTCCCTTTTTTTCCTTCCATGTCGACATGGCAAGTTTGGGGAACAAAGACACTCTCCTGGGGATATCTGCTGTTGTTTCCCACCATGAAGGAAATTCGCTACACGTGCTTGTCACTCCACCACCTGCATGTGGGCCTTCCCCAGCCCCCGGCTTTATTAATTCAGTAGGGTAGATGCCTCCAGCAGGTGCTGCCTTAGATGCTTGCTTTGTACCCAGCTATTAGCTAAAAAAGGTATTCCCTTCGGAGGCAGCAGCATCAATAAAGACGAGGGCCATTCATAGGTTTCTAAGCCAAGTCTCAGCCCATTGGACTGCGGGACTGTGGTAGCCCTTTCCCATCACCTGCCTCAGGTATGGGTGCTCACCGACAGCTGGATGCATGGGGGTGCCTGGGTGGCTCAGTTGTTAAGCATCTGCCTTTGGCTCAGGTCATGATCCCAGGGTTCTGGGATTAAGCCCTACATCCAGCTCCCCGCCAAGCTTGGAATCTGCTGCTCTTTCTGCCTGCCTCTCCCCCTGCTTGCGCGTTCTCTCTCTTGCTCTTGTGCTCGCTCTCTCTCTCTCTCTCTCTAGCAAATAAATAAATAAATCTTAAAAAAAAAAAAAAAAAAAAGCAGGATGCACTTTGTAGAACCTCGTCCCTGGAACTCCTGCACAGGGGAAACACCCAAGGCAAGGAGAGCCACTTTAAAACTACTACCAGTTGACGTTGATTCTTCCTTTAAAACAATGCTTCATCCTGAGTGAGGGGAAAAACATGTTTAACTTGTTACCTTTCTTGAGATTTAATTTCTAATCTGCATTCTAGAAAATGACATCAAGATGATATCAAGATAACAGGGCTAATAAACTAATTTTAATTGCCAATTAAGAGCATCAGTGAGTAAAACAGAACACTGCATTTAATCTATGAGAAGGGAGCAGCCTAATCAAGAACTTCCCGTGTGGAAGTTGAACTACCTTAGGAAATAAGAGGGAAACATTTTCATCTTCTTTAAGAAAAATCTGCGAAATATCAAAGGAGGAAAATCTTGCAAACGAACCTTCAGATTGGCTCAGGACATTTCCCAGAATGACGAATCTGATGGGACATGGGATTCAATGGATAGTGTTCCAAAGCTCACCTGTCCCACTTTCAACACGTTGCACGCTGACCCAGAGACAAGGCAATACCTACGAAGATGGGCTGATTGCCAACTGGTACAGCCTCATCAGCAAAGCTCGGCACTCTGGATCTTAAATGTCCCTGCCCAACAAATGGTGAGCAATTAAGTCCATTCCAGGAAGATAAGACCAAGGCCAAAGTCTTAACAACATTTCCACTCTCCCTGAGTCCTTGACTTAGTGGGTGTTACTACAAAAAGAAAATTTACTTTTATCTAGGTTGTTACTTTTTCCCTCTGCTGTTTTCTGTGGCTTTGCCTATAAGCTCACAGTTTGTAGTTAAATTGGACAATTACCGAGCGAGAAGTGAATAATTAATGAATAGTCACCGTATATGTTTGGGAACCTGTGACCCAATCATTGAACAGATAGCTGAACCGCTAAAATAAATGACTTGTTCCACTCATTACCAGATCAGCATTTGTTTAGAGGTTCCTAGGTGCCCTATCAAAATTCTAATCAGTTCTATTTAAATTACATTTTTTGCACTGCATTGTTATAAATGCTAATTTATGCCTAGAATGGAACAGCTTTATTTCTTACCTCCTGAAGAAACGGATGAATAAAAACATACTTCTACAGGGCATAAAAGATTATCAAGGGTTCAATGACTATTGGATTTTGCACTTGCCAAAACACATCCCAAAACTCAGCACTGAAACTATAGGAGACAACAGGGACATTCACATCCACCCACGACAAAGCTGTCCCTGTGAGGAGGCAGAGGACTGTCACAGCAACTTTCGGCAACCACAACCCGAGACTTCCTGCTGCTGGAGACAGGAGCAGCTTTGGGGGGGAGGAAGGGAAAGAAGAGGAAATTCCTCCTGCTAGAGAAGAATGACCCAAAGGATCTTAAAGGCAAATGTTTATTTAATAATCTCTGGACGACCTCCCTGCTCTGAGAGAAACTTCTCCAAGCCTGGAACCACATCTACTTTTGCCAATGATACACATCTCCACCACCTCGTAGGAGGTGACAAAGTTACCCTATAAAATGGTAACTGTACCTCATTTTTCCCAATTAGTTTGGTCTCCAGCCTTAGTCCTAAAATGCCCCCTAAGCAATGAGAGCTCTTCCACCCAAGAGAAGACAGAAGCACGGTTTTGCTCTCTCTGATGTATGACGTCAGGCCATTTGCAGCCTAGGAGTGGCCTAGCCAGGCCCCAAGTCGTCAGCGATCTAGAAGACCTCAGAAGAGAAAGAAGATTGAGAGTGATGTTCTAGAAATAGCTAGAAATGTCCTAATGAGACCACAAAAGTCCCACTTGTAAAGTTACTTCCTACAAAATGCTGCTCCCCACACATCCCAAGCCTAGTGTCTCTGAGGAAGTCAGTGAGCCTGCCATTAGCCTGCCCGAAGTGGGAGGCATTGAATTCAGAATTCATTGCTAGAGGTTTTTTGTAAGCTGAGGAATTACCTTGAGAGGATTGAATTTCCAAGTGTAAGTCAGCAGCTGCTGGGGAGGCTGAGGCCACCTCAATCATTCTGCACCACCGAGTCTCTTGTGGAGAGGGGGCAAGGCAAGGCCGGATCAGCCTGGCTTAGGGCTGCATGGCCAGGGGGATGGAAAACACAGGTTCATACAAGCATTTAACCTCTTTTAAGCAGTGCAATGTGGCTGGGGCTTAAAACAAGGCTGGAACATTTTCTCACTTATTATCACCTTGATAACCTGTTCTTGTAGCTAAGGAAAGAGTATGGGGAAGAAGGGGGGGCTGCAGGGGGAACACTGGGAGAGGAGGGGCGGGTCAGAGCACCGAATAGGAGCAGAGCAAGCCACTGTTTTCTTGTTTTGTGAGTGCAGTTAGGAAAAGGTGAAGGTAGTTCGTTCTCTAAATATTTCTCCTTTTAAATGTAAACAGTATTTTGTCCAGAAGTATGGCTAATCACTTCATGGGAGAGGGAGAAAAAGAATACCTTTCATTCATTTTCTTTGAAACCTATTCCTTCGTTTGAAAAACCTAAGTAATGGCGGAAACTGTCCCACTTTCGACACGACCTAGGGGTGGGGAGGGGTGGAGAGCAGGGAAGTAAGGCAGAGTCGGGGAAAGAGCTATGCTTGGTCATGGGTCCGTCATCATGGGGAGAAGAGGACCACCTGGGACTGAAAGTGGCTCCACAGGCTTTTGCGGCAGGAGTGATCCTCAGGGAGAGAGCCCATCCCCCATCTCTTCCCAGAGCCTAGCTAACCCCAGGTCTCTCTGCTCCAGGGCTGAAACCAATCCTGAAGGAGCCTTTTTAGAGACATTAAACTGTCCAGTGATGCTTCTTAATCTTGTTTCAACTGATCTTAATATTCATTAAAATGACTCATCCTCCTTTAAAGTTTCTTAAGTAAAACCCAAATCAAAGCCAAATGATGGGAACGTGTTTATGTAAAAACCTCACTGCCCTTCCGGCTACCAGATGATTCTGTGAGCCACCCGCCACCACGTCCCCCCACCCCCCGCCTGAGAAGCTATAGTACAAGATAACGGTTCCTGCCAAATCCTGACCGCTTACACTGGAGTTCTAGAATTTCAATTTTCTAATCTGAAAAAGAAAATTAAATCAGGGGGGAATAGGTATTGTCTACCTTATTTGTTACCAGATTTTCACATCTTGGGATGCTTGATCATCATAGTGATTATCTTATTATTTTATCTTATTGCAGGAATTCAACATTAACTGAATGGCCCCAATTTTTCTGACTCAATCCAGGATCAATGATATGGGAGGGTCACTGAATCATAGTTACCACTGACTCCAGGCCAGTCATTTAGCTTTTCATTTCAGAAGGTGATGTTCTCAATCAAAACTTTGCCCATATTACAAATATAAGACAAGAGGTCAAATGAAAAGACACATGCCATCTGTGAAGTGATTCACATTTTTAATAGATCAGTCTAGACTCCATCCATATCACTCATAAAAATATCGAACAAAACCAAAGGTAGTCATGTGACATTACACTAGCAATCTCATTCCAGATTAAAATCAGTAATTAGTCAATATCACATATATCTTATTGTTCCACCTCCTTAGCAATTACTTAAAGACTAAATAGAAGGACATGTTGTTAAACTGGAAGATGATACAAAGCTAAAAGATATGGTTAATATTTTGGGTTCCGCATGACTCAAAAGCTCTTGCCAGGCTGGACATTTTCTGCAAAAATGTAATACAAGATATCACAGGAATAAATGTAGCCTTGCACTTAAGTTTAAAAAGCCATTATAGCTACATTGCATTTTACCAACAATCATGTGAAGAATCAATGAGGCTCCAACTTTGCTTATAAATTCAGTATAAGCCATTGTGCTATGACTGCCCAAAATGCTAATTCAATTTTATTTTTTTAAGGATTATTTGTTTATTTGAGAGAGAGAGAACAAGAGAGCGAGAGAGAGAGAGAGAGAGGAAGGAAAGGCAGAGGGAAAGAGCCTTCAAGAAGACTCCCTGCTGAGTATGGAGCCCAGGGAGGGGCCTGATCCTACAACCCATGAGACCATGACCAGAGCCAAAACCAAGAGTCCAACGCTCAACTGACTGAGCCACCCAGGCGCTCACTGCTTATTCAATTTTAAATGTCATTAATAGGCACCTAGTCCAAAACAGTAGTTCTATTGTGTAAGGTTCAGACATCATATCACTAGTCTAGAAAAGTCAATATAATCTTTTCCACCAACTATGTGAATTTGAGCAAGTCGTGTGATTTGAGCCCCATTTTCCATCTGAAAATGGAAATAATAATAGCTGACAAACATATTCCCATAAAACTGTTATAAAATCAAATGAAACCGTGTCCCATAAAATGTTTGAAAAACTATAAAGTATCACAGCACTGGACATCTGCTGTTTGTTACCCAACAACCCCCCACTTCTTTCTGGTAAATACAACACAGCTCTCCTCTCCTTTGAGGAACCTCCCCTCCACCATCCTAGCCATGTTGTGAGCCCCAACTGGCTGAGGCCACAGAAATTTGTTTAGCAATGGGCACATAATCCAATCAGGGCCAAGGAGACATGAGGAAACTATGCTACAGCTTTTAAAAAAATAAAGAAGTCTCGCTCCTTTTCTGTATTTGGTAACATAAGGTGAGTCTTGGGTTAGCAACCAACTACCCGGGAAAGAGTCAGCCTTAAAATGAGCTGAAACACAGAAGAAGGCAGAAATGAAAGAAAGAAACTAATGACCTCATTTGATATTCTGGATTAGACCCTGCTCCCTGCTCCCGGAGGAAGCCCAGATTCCCCTGACTGTGCTGTATTCCAAGCCAATATTTTCCCTTTTTCTTTTTTTAAAGATTTCATTTATTCATTTATTTGTCAGAGAGAGAGAAAGAGAACACAAGCAGGGCAGCTGCAGGCAGAAGTAGAGGAGGAAGCAGGCTCCCTGCAGAACAAGGAGCCTGATGTGGGACTTGATCCCAGGACCCTGGGATCATGACCTGAGCTGAAGGCAGACGCTCAGCCGACTGAGCCACTCAGGCATCCCCAATATTTTCCCTTTTTTAAGTCAATTTGAGCACGGTATTTCTGTTACTTGCAACAGGAAGTGTCCTATGATTATACATCAGTTTTAATGTCTTGGAAAATCCAGTTGTGCAATTGTATGGAAAAAATAAATGGAAGAGTTTTCAAATGGATGTGTGTGTATATATATTTGAAAATATATATATATATATATTTCTTCAACAGAAATCTAATCTATATTTAGAATGTGTTAGACTGCTGTAATTGTTAGATTGTGTTAGATTGTTAGATTGCTAGGTTAGATTGTGTTTCTCGAAACAAACAAAATTTCATTACTGACTATGCCTTGGATTCTAAAACTCATATAAAGAATTACATAAAAATTTTGTTCTAAAGATAATTTTTTAGCATTCTGCCTCTGGGAAAGCCATGTTTCCAGCCTTCCTCATCTTGTCTTCTTTGTCTTCCCGCTGAGCTAATAGCCAGATCTCCAACTGAAACAGCAGTACCCATCTCTGATTAATGGGACCTTTCCCCCCACCTTTTTAAATGGCTTCCTCCCATTGCGATTTCAATCAGAACATTGCTGGGGATCCCTCCTGGTGCCTCTCCAGGACCACTTCTATTGCCATTTTTTATACATTCCTCCTCAAGAAGGGAAAAGCCAAAGAAATGTCTCTATTCCAAGGCTGAAATCAGTGTGGAATGTGAAGAAACTATAGCACTTTCTTGCCAACGACGGTCTATATAGTATTCAACTAGTCCAGGGGTCAGCAATGGGCAAAATCTAGCCCACCTGATTTTGATTTCCAAGTGTTGGTAAATAAAATTTCATTTGAACACAACATGCTTACTTGTTACACATTGTCTATGGCGGTTTTCATGCTACAATAGCAGAGGTGAGTAGTTGGGAAAGAAATAGTATGGCCCAAAAGCCTGAAATATTTACTATCTGACCCTCTATTTTAAAAGTTTGCAGACTTCTGAACTAGGCCAACCATTTAGTTTTTTAAAAGAAGCTTAGGCCCAGGAAGACCAAGTGGTAGATAAGAGGCCTAACCCAAATTTATTCTACAGGATATTTTCATGTTCTATTCTTACCCACATACTAGATTAGAGGTGCCTGAAAGCAGATATTGGACCTTATATTTCTGTGGTATCCAAAACAATGGAGGCTGAATATTGAAATCACCGTTAAAATGACTTAAATAAATGCACAGGGATTGAGGAAATTAAGAGAGTCCTTCAGCGACCTCTCTTCTATGTAAACTATTTCCTCTCCTGCCTCTACAGCCTCCAAATATTTGCAGCCATAAACCAGTCCTTCTCATACTGGTCATCAAGCCACTATCTATGACATCATCTGTAAAATGCCGTAATAGTATCGACCCCCAGAGTTGGGAGTATCAAATAAGATAAAGTATAGGAGGAGTGTAGCGCAGTGCCTAGTTCATGCTAAACATTCAAAGAGTAGTAGATGATGATGATGATGATGATTTACCATTATCATAAAAATGGAGGCATCCTGAAATATAACTGGATATTGGGGGGACATACAATTACTGACCTGGTATTTCTCTTAGATTCTTCCACAAGCAAAATATTAGGAAAATTACAAGAAGGTGGGGATCCAGCACTCAATCTCTACAAACCAATTCATGCTCAATCCAATTCATATTCAATTGCCATCATCCAAGGAAGTCAGAGCACAAGTGGAAGGACCATTTTCCCAGATCCCAACAGTTCTTGTGGCACTGTAAGAGGAGAAAAAGATTATTTCCTTGGGGCCAAAGCATTACATATACCAACACATAATAAACTAAGGGCTCTCTGCTCCTCCCAGTTCAACAGACAGCCATGTCTTCTGGTGCAGTGCCGGCGGTGTCACCGAGACCCGATGGTGAAGGTCAGCATAAACAGATTCAGCCATATTGGCAGACTGCACTACTTTTAACTCTAGCGAAGTGGATATTGTTGCCATCAACGACTCCTTCATTGACCTCAACTATACGGTCTACATGTTCCAGTATGATTCCACCCACACAAATTTCACGGCACAGTCAAGGCTGAGAACAGGAAACTTTTTGTCAATGGAAAGCCCATTTCCATCTTCTAGGAGTGAGATCCCACCAACATCAAATGGGGTGATGCTGGTACTGAGTATGTTATGGAGTCCACTGGGTCTTCACCACCATGGAGAAGACTGAGACTCACTTGAAGGGTGGGGACCTTTTGCTGATGCTTCCATGTTTATGATGGGTGTGAACCATGAGAAGCATGACAACACCCTTAAGATTGTCAGCAATGCCTCCTGCTCCACCAGTTGTTCGGTCCCTCTGGCCAAGGTCATCCATGACAACTTTAGCATCACGGAGGGACTCATGATTACAGTCTATGCCATCACTACCACCCATAAAACTGTGGATGGCCCCTCTGAGAAGCTGTGGGGTGATGGCCCAGGGGCTGCCCCAATAGCATCTCTGCTTCAACTGGTGCTGCCAAGGCTATAGGATAGGTCATCCCTGAGCTAAATGGGAAGCCCACTGGCATGGCCTTCCATGTCCCCACCCCCCTCAACATGACAGTCATGGATCTGACCTCCTTCCTGGAGAAAGCTGCCAAATATGACGACATCAAGAAGGTGGTGAAGCAGACTTCAGAGGGACCCCACGAGGACATCCTGGGCCACACTGAGGACCAGGTTATTTGTTTCCTGCAACTTTAACAGTGATACCTACTCTTCCACCTTTGATGCTGGGGCTGCCATGGCTCTCAATGACCAATTTGTCAAGCTCATTTCCCGGTATGACAATGAATTTGGCTATAGCAGCTGGGTGGTAGACTTTATGGTCCACATGGCCTCCAAAGAGTAAGAGCCCCCTGGACAACCGGTCCCAATGAGAGCAAGAGGAAGACAGAAGCCCTCAGCTACTGGGGAGTCCTTGCCCCAATTCATCCCCAATATACTAAGAATCTCCCAACCTCTGGTTTCCATCCCAGACCCTCTGAAGAAGGGGAGGGGCTTGGGGAGTCCTACCTTATCATGTACTACCATTAAAGTAAACTCTACCCAGAGTACATAAATAAATAAATGTGGGGAAAACCTTAGCAGTGTATCAAACAGCATGTGTATGGTGTGGAGTCATTGGTGGCCAAGGATAGGTGTCCTAACCATCCCCAAAGGGAATAGTCCCTCATGATTCCAGGAGACCCTTCAGGACACACAGTCCTCTGTCTAGTCTGACTAACCCTTCCTTATTTAGATTTTCTTCCCATAACTCTCTCTCAGTCAACAGGAATTTATCGTCATTGCTCAACAGCATACCACCTACATTGTATGAGAGACTTAACCAGGGGCAAAATAGTCTCACCATTCATTCCATCCTTTTGCCAAAGAATTATGCTTATGATGTTATTTTGCATTGTGATCATGCCTAATATGGACATCAGAAGAGAAAAATAAGCTTATGACCCCAGCCATTGGAAATGGTCAAGAACTCCTCCTCCACACCATCTGTCTTTCTGGCCTAAGATGGCAGGTGGTGATCCCACTTTAGATAAACGCTCCTTTTAAACCTAACAGGGACAGAGAAAGGTAGTCTACACTCTCTCCTACCCAGTTTCTTTCTTTCTTTTCTTTTCTTTTCTTTTTTTTTTTTTTTGGATGATAATTACAGGTAGTTAACTTTTTCTAGGGTTGCTTAACTCATATTGAGAATCAAACCCTATATGTGGTCCTCTGTGATGTGCTAAGCTCATCTGCTTACGCCTTGGCATCCAGAAAAGATATTCTGGGGCTAATAACTAGTAAACTCCCACTTTAGAAGGGCCTTTCCCACTCCAGTTCCCACCCCTACTGCCACCATCTGTGTTTGTTCTTTTGCTATATAAGAACTCAAACTGGGTGGCGAGCATGTTATTTTTAAAAATCTTTTAGTGGCGTCTATACCCAGAACTGCCTCATCACAATTATCCTCACCAAACGAGGAAACTTCACATTGAGAATGGATATGGTGTTCAGCCAGCACCAAATGTCTCTCCTTCTGCCTTTTTGTCTTTCCGATCAATCAGAACATGTGAAAGTCCCAAATGAAGAGTAAACACACAGCCCAGGTTCCTTTCATCTCCTAACATATGTCATGAAGGGGGAAAGAAAAAGCCCTATTCCCAGCTTCAATCAGCCATTCGTTTTCTGCAACTTGAACCTTCAGCTGAAAGGGACGTGTGGGGGGCTGTAGAGGAGAGCTGAATGTGGGCCCACTCCTTGGAAGATAATAGGTATTCGCCGCATACCTGCATCTCGGAGTGATTATCTCCCCTGTGAGCACTTCTGTATTTATATATAATGAGATCATTACCAGGCAGCTATTCCAATTTTATTCAGACTTTAATATTTCTTGAAGAAAAAAAATAGCATACAAAAGGGTTTGTGATGCCAACTCAATCAGACGTGCTGTTGATGGAGAATTATTCAAGTGCAAGCCGGAACAGGAAAAAAAATAATTTCAGAGAGGTTTCTGTCAAAGTCGAGTTCTCCGGTGATAATGTTTCGAGTGATGTGCTGAGGTGTCCAGAGGTGAGGAAGGAAAATAACAACTAACTGAAATGAGGGCTCTGTGTAGGACTAACAACGAGGCGTGTCCCCTCGTAAGCAGCTGGGCAGCTAAGACGGGGCCTCCTGCCCACACCGGGCCCCCCCCCCAGCTTTCTCCTGGTGATTAGACCAGGGAAGCAACTTCACTCGCCCCTTCACCTCTGGTGACACACGAAGCAGCCTGGGGTTTGAAACTGACCCTTCTGTGGGTGTTATCTCCTCTCGTGGTGGAGATCTGGTGGTTGGGCCACGCAGGCAAGACAATCCCTTTCCCATTTTCACAACAGGCAGCTTTTTGTGAAAGAAGGGACCTTCTCTCTCACCATCCCTGCTGCCTCTGCCGGACAAAGAATATGGCAGGATTGTCTTTCCTTTTGTTCCCATTCATACAAAACCCCTAGCCATTCAGTGCCCCAGCTAATCAAGTATTCTGGCTAAGGTTAAATAAGCCATACTCTATCAGCTCTCAATAAACTAGGAAATCAAATGGAAGAAATCGAATACTAAGATCCCACAAAAAGGAACCTCCCTTCCATAATCCAGACGGCACCTCAGGATTATTCCAAACCTTAGGTGACAATTATGAAAGTTGTTTATCATTGGCCAGCCCTTCTAGAAATACGCTCCACTAATGTGAGCTCTCTGGATGTTTGAACTTCGGATAAACATGAATTTACTCATTCATTTCTAAGACCTATAGTTTATCCTGAGATTACAAATCCAAGAAGAGGATCATCTTAGCTTTTAGCTCTCAGCCCTGAACTGCAGATGGGAATAAGCTGTTGGAATAGGAATGAAGGCTTGTCATCCCAATAATTGTGAAATTAAAGGATTCTGGGTCTTTTTTTTTAATGGTGATTATAAAGTACTAACTATTTTTCCTCTAGCATTTCCTAACAAGGCAAACCAAAATAACATTATAAGAGAATTTACAAAATGTACCTGCTGTCCACGGAGCCCCCAAACATGACTCAAACATGGAGTTGGTAGATTTCTTACTGAAATGGTCAGTAGTTAGTTCTGGTACAATTGTTAAGGCTATTTTATAGATCCTGGTCTTGGAATGTACTCAACATCTAGAAATCAGTTTGTAAGAGAAACAAAGGAAGGGAGGGAGGATAGTGATCTTGTGTCTCCCTGAAATATACCTAGCTCCACCATAATCTATATTGTATAGGCAAAGAATTGCATCAAAGAGTCCTAAAAACTCTCGAACTTAGAATAGACTGAAACAAAAAAAATGGGAACAATTTTCTCTCCCTCTCTATAAATCCACAATAGCTCGTCATAGCAATTATTTCAAGATTAACTCCTTGCAAAGGAGGAGAGTCTGTCCAAGCAAGAATTATTAAATTTCTTTCCACCATTCACTATTACTTATTGTGTGTTACCACATTATGTGTGTGTGCATGTGCATATATGTGGAGAGAGATTTTTCATAACAACTCCTCTATCTGCCTCCTTGTCTCTTTATCTATCTTTTGGTCTTCCCTCACAGCCTTAAAAGAAGGGAGACCTCTCTTTTTCTCAAAACACCTTCTGCCTCTCCAGCATCCTCAGTCTTCTGTCATCCAGTGTGCTGGCCTTCCCCCTCTGACAATCCTCCCCAGGCAGGCTTTCAGGAGATGTTCTTCCACGTGATGTCAGCAAAACGGCTAGGAGCCCCGTATCTCCTCACGCTATGTGTCCATGACTTGGCCTTGCAACAGCCTGCAAATACTGCTGTATTTCAATCCTTTCTTCAACAGCCAAAGTCTTCATTACTTCACAACCCATTCTCTCCATAGATATCTAAAACACAGCTTTCACATCCACTCTACCACGGAAATTTCTCTCTACGATCACAAAGTCCAACCTTTTGGCCAAAATAAATCATCTCTATGGACCCTTAACCCTTTGGACTTTTTGGAGAGACACAATGTGACCAAGGAAACTCCTCTTACAAGGCTTTTATCTGAAGTCCTACATTACCTGTTCCCCTCTGTCCAGTCCTACCTATCTGCCACTGGACACTTGGCTTTATTCATAGCTGGGCAGTCAGCCTACGGTGAAGGCTTCAGAGATGATGAGCTATTGCTCCCCAACCCCCACTGTCCCCACCACCACCACACACAGAGCACCACTCCACACCGAATACATGATTTAACTTTGGGTTAAAGTACTATATCTCACAGAATCTTCTGTTTAAAAAGTAAATGCCTTTTAAAAGCTTGTATATTAATTCATCATCTATTAATACAAAATTAATTTCATAGATAATTAAATGTTAGCTCAGAAATCAGAAAGTAGCACATGAAGAAATGGAATACAGAATGAGTTCATTTTGAAGGAATGTCAACTCTATTGTCTAGATAGAACAAAATAAAATCATGTCCGAGAAAATAAATGTACTTTAATGCCTATAGAAACACTAGTCCCATAATTAAAACAATATGAAAATTACCATAATTGACAACAGGCAAGGTAATATCATACTAACTCTCCAGAACTCTGATTAAAAATGACAAATCTGATGCTCCCTCAGAGAGTTAAAGGTCTATAGTAAGGAGGATTCTGGGAAAGTTAATTATCAATATCCATCTATGAAGGTTCTAAAATAGCATGGTGATTTACTGTCGGAAATATGAAGGAGAACATTTCCCACCTATCAAATGTTGTGATGCTTTTTACCTGCCCTCTCAGATTCTAACCAGGGAAAATTGGTCACGGTTTCTGCTGAGACCACAAGGACCTGATCCTTTTCCCCATAAATAGCTTTCTCGGCACATGTGCTCTGTGGGAAACGCTTAACCTTGTATCACTGCTGTTGATAAAGTCTTGGAGCCGCTCCCTAATGATTAGCTCACCCTCATTTAGACTACTGTTGGCAATCACCATGCTTTATATAAAGCAATGGAGGGTTTATCTATCAGAATTCACTCCTTAATTTTTGCAGCTGCTAAAGATGCTTCTTTCCTGCGGTCCAGAACCTAGAGCAGTGAGTAGGAAATAAGTTGTCTCGATACTGTGTGTGAAAGTGGTGAAGTTTAAAGTTCTCTTTTCTCTCTCCGCAAAAATGTACTCTGGTCCCAGATTAATAAGATTACACCTCCAACTCTGGAGCAAAGTGCCACCTTTAATCATTTCCAGAAGTGGGCCATCCGACCTTCTGCCTGGTAGGTTCATGAACAACAGGAAAAAGATCAGCAGGCAGTATCAAAGGCCAAAAACACCTTGTCTCTGAAGACCCTCTTCTCACAAAGGGTCTCAGGAATCAAAGCAAGGGCAGAGCCACCTAGTAGTCTGCAAACAGGGGAACTGAAAACCCCCAGTGTCTGTGTTGAAGGAGGGCTGTGCTAATCACGCCACAATCAGAAGCACACAGGATTTGCAAGTCATATCCGTTACCTTGTATGCAGCATCATGACATGAGACTGAAGGATAGCATAGGACCTGGACGGAGCGTGGATCTGACTACAAGCCGACTCGTACCTGACTGCCATGTCTTGAGGGGAAAAGCACGCTGTGGTCAGAGGGCAAAAAAGAGACTCTCTTGCCCTGTTATTAGTCAATACTGCCATAAACGGGTCTGAAGGTAGAACACATGTGCCAAAGGTGACTTACTTAGCTCTTCTCTCCATGAAAAAAGTCACCTGCCCTCTTTACCTATACCAACAGGGTTCCTTCTGGAAGCCAGGGAGCAGGAGTTCTCAGCTACACTGTATCAGGGGTTGGCATCAGTAAGTGGTTGCAACAAAGTGCTTATGGCATGCCACACTGGATATTGACTTATTTACCCTTTATAGAAAAAGTCCATTGATTCCTGTCCTATAGCCTCTATGGCAATGTTAAAAATAATTACAATAATGGCCAATATTTATCAAGCTTTCCAATATTCAATACACTATTAAACGCATTGCATGAATTATATCATTAAATCACCACAACAGCTGTATAAAATAGGTATTTTTGTTTTCCCCATTTTCAAAGTGAAGGATCCGGGGGTTCAGTTGGCTGAGCCTCCAGCTCTTGATTTCGGTTCAGGTCACGATCTCTGGGTTGTGAGATCAAGCCCCCCATAAGGTTACACACCGCGCATGGAGCCTACTTGGGATTCTCTCTCCCTCTCCTTCTGCCCCTCCTGCACCCCTCCCCACTTCAAAAAAAGTGAAGGATCCAAGGTTTGCAAAACGAATTAGCCTCCAGGACTAGAAAGTAGGGGAGGCAGGACTCAAAGCCTGTCAGTCTGATCCCACTAACCCATTCTTGCAACCAGTAGATACTTTCTCTATTATAATGATCACAATAGCTACCATTTGCCAAGTGTTTACTATACACTAGCCTGCGCATGTATTGTCTCTAAAGCTCACCACTGCCTACGTTTATACTTTCCAAAGATGAAGAGACAGGAACCCAGACTGGCTAAATAATTTACCCCAGATTGGACAGCTAAGAATAGAAGATCCCAGGTCCAAACTCAACTCCCCAGTTCTTTCATTACATATGTCACCTCATAGGAGAAAAATAACCTTTAGGATACAGTATAATCAGCATAAGACTCTTTTGTGGGGGGACGCCTGGGTGGCTCAGTGGGTTAAAGCCTCTGCCTTCAGCTCAGGTCATGATCTTGGGGTCCCGGGATCAAGCCCCGCATTAGGCTCTCTGCTCAGCGGGGAGCCTGCTTCCCCCTCTCTCTCTGCCTGCCTCTCTGCCTACTTGTGATCTCTGTCAAATAAATAAATAAAATCTTTAAAAAAAAAAAAAAAAGACTGTTTTTTTCCCTAATATTCTACTCTGCTTGAAAGACTATGGGTCATCACAAGTCAGGTACTCATTAGTCATTCGTTAAATCTCTGTGTGGCATTTGGCACAGTATTTAACCCTTTCAGATCTCAGTTTCCTTATTGACAAAAAGTGGAAGTCCAAGTTGGCTGCTCTCTGAGATCTCCCAGCTCAGACATTCTCTAAACCTCCCATTCTGTCCCTTCACAGACATATGTGGTCATTTTTGCTCTGTGTATATGTGCGTGGTCCTAGTAATTGCAAACTCTCAGAAAGAAACAGTTGATTTTCTGATTTAAAACTCCTCCCACGGGATAATCTCTCATTATGTACTCTACTTGCCTTTGGTTCAAGAAAGAGTCTGAACTCAAGTCAACTCCTGGTGTCACTTATCATTAGGATGGCTCATGAAAACAGCCGCTTCCCCTTAGAACATCAAGAGGACACCAGACCCTAGGCACTCTTGCTCCTTTTTGTTTCATTTTGTTGTCTTTGGTTTGGAGTAATTTGGCTAACTTACTCAACAGCCAGTAAGATCTAATTCCCGAGACCCAGATGGGTCAAGTGCAGTCAACGTACGTTAACTATTACGTGGTTTGCAGGAGGTGATTGTTTTCCTTTATTATAATATGTTAAATCGCTACCATCCATCTGGTAAATTAAAATAGTGAGGCTTATGGCTGTTCATAATGTACAACTTTTCCAATGAGCTGTTTTATCTGTATCTCATTTCCTATTCCTATTATCTTTCTCTGCAGATTATCAGACATTAAGAACCACCGTATACTTGCCTTCGTCAGGCTAAAAATGGCTTCCCAAGCAGAGGCCGAATTCTAAAAACTGCCACTATAAAGTCTCTCAAATGGCAGCTCTTCTCAGCCTGGATTCCTTTCACTTTGACTGATGGGCAAAACTAATGTAAGGAAATATTTCTACTGAGTTTACTTCTTTAAGTAACTTGGGGGGTTTTTTTTCCCCTAAAAAAAAAAAAAAAAAAAAAAAAAAGCTGTCTTGCCGGTGATCCCTTTAAGCCTTTTTAATTGCAAAATTCTTTTTTATGGTGTCGCTGACCTAGCCTTAGCAGAGTTCATTTCAGAAATGTGCTGAAGTGGGTACCAGCGCTGACAACTAAGGCTGAGAAATGTTTTAAGTATCACGACTCTACATTTTTCTCCTGTCTGCGAGGTTCACGGATTCATCCTGTCTGAATCATGCCTGCCCTTTGTTTATGCATGAATAAGATATTTTAGACACTGAGAACATCAGCTCTTCCTGAAAAAATAAGACCTACACCTCAAATCAGGATGAGCATACAGATTGTCCCCAGTGCCAACTAATTTCCAAATGTGAATACAGAAACGTTGGTTAGTGGTCTTCTCCAGTTCTCCTATTGGCCCCCTAACCTTGAGCAAGACAAAAATGTCACACATAATAGATCCTAAAATTAACAGCCCTTGCTTTCCAGTTGATCAGATCAGCTGAGAATGAGGTCAGTCTCTTACCTCCTCCAGATAAGAGGTTGTCATCGTTTGAGTACATTCAACAATGCCACAGACGTTAGGCCCCAGAAAATATCTGATAACTTAGAAGCTCAGAATATGAATCAAAAATAAGCCTGCAAAAAGTCACCAAGCTCATCTCCTAATTCTTGGAAGGGCTACGCCTAAAGTATCCTGTGTCACTTAAGAACATCTTCTCTTTGCTCATGCATCTGCTAGATAACCATTTTCTGGGCACCTGCTACTTAGCAAGACACTGTTCTAGGCACTGGATATGCTCTGAACACAAGAGACAAAGTCATACTGTAATAAATCTTACATTCTAGTAAAGGAGACAGGCAGTAAACCAATAAACAAAAAAATGTCTGGTAGGAGTTACTGCTATTTTGAAGATAGAACAAAATAATGTGCTACAGAAGGACGACACTCTTTTGAATCGTCAAGATTCTCTGAGGAGTTGACATTTAAGGTGAAACTGAAATAAAATAATGACACCCTATGAAGATGTTGGCCAGGGGGAAGAGCACTCCAGGCACAGGGAAGACATAATGCAAAGGCCCTAAGACAGAAGGCCACTAGAAGTGTTCAAGACATGGCAAAGCAGGGTAAGAGAGAAGAGAAATATGAGATAAGATCAGGAGGTGGGCAGAGACCAGAACTCATGAGGTCCTGAAGACTCAGTTGGAGACCTCCATTTTGGCCTAGTAATAATGAGAGCTAGTAGAAGTTTAGAACAAAGGGAGCCTTGTGACCCAATTACTTGTTTTTTTAAGAGTACCCTAGCTTCTGTGAGGCGAATGGATTTTGGAAGCAAAAATGGAAACAGGAAACCACTTAGGCAATTACAGTGGTCCAGGTGAGAGATGATGGAGGCTTTCACCGGGTGGCAATTAGTGGAGACGGAGAGAAGAGGGAAGTTTGGAAAAACGCTTTGGAGACAGAATGCCAGGATTTGCTGACAGACCTGATGTGCAAAATGGGGGCGTCAAAAATGACCCTCTGGTTTTTGGCTAGCTCATCCATTCTGACCCCGTTCACTACTTTGGCATCTGAGATTGGGATGTTTTGGCCAAAAGGCATCAGAGGCAGGACCAATTGCACTGTAAATTTGAAATGCACCAGAGGAAACTGGTATATTTTGTAAACTGTCATCAGAGTAATCATCACTGTTCTGACTCACTCCTACAGAGCAATTTTGTTACTTGAGAGAGCCTCTGAGCATCCCTGCATAAGAGTAGTATTCTTAACTTAAGCAGAAAGAGTGCATTTCCTCATTATGTCTCTGTAGCCAGGAGGCACACGAAACAGAGAGTGGGCTTGGGATTCTGTGCTTTGTTAAAGTGAAGGGACAATCAGCATCAGGAACATTAGCCATGGCAGGACACGGGATTGCTCAACGATGTATGAAAAGAAGAACCAGTCACCTGAATTGAATTTTCAGCTGGAGCCTAAGAGGCCAAATTTAATCATCCACCCAAAATTATCACACAAGTCAATACTTCCTCCCTTCTCCTTGTAAAGGGAAAGAGACTGATTCTTTACTTTTCCGTCAAGCAGGTGGCCCTGAGGCAGCTAACCAGCTGGCTGAAAACTAAATACCTTCGTCAAGACAAAAGCCAGTAGCATGATTGATGATCTTCTTGTACGAGAAGAGAACCTCCCCTAGCCAATCAGCATGCAGAACTGCTATCAGATCATCATTGAACAAAACCAGACTTACAGCTGATAAACAAAAGTGCCCAAGTCCTAGGCCCCAACTGGCTGGGGCTCGGGTTCCCAGCTCAATTCCACTTAAGGCATTGATTTCTAACGAGGTTCAGTTAGTTCCTTAGTTGGTAAGCCCTAGCTTGTTTTTTTCAGACCCTGAATAGGTATCTACACTCCCAGTCAATCATTTCAATATATCTGCCTCAGCGTTGGAACTCGTCTGCCCCTAGAGACAAGACCCTCCCCCAAACCTCTTGAAAGTATAGATTTCTGAGAGGTGTATAGAGTCTCCCTCCTATGTCGTCTAGGGGTGAAAAAATGCCCATATACATCCCACTTAATTGGGAGCCCACAGTTAAGATCCTATTTGACCATGGCTTGTTGTCTTGCCTCCCACGCACCTTGAAAGCAGGAAGGAGGAGGGTCCACCCAAGGCATCGAAGCTGATATATCTGCACAGGGAACTACCAGGTGAGGGGAAGGCCAGGCCCAATGGCCCCTGGGAGGTGACACTCCCAAACTTTGGTGGGTTTCCATGCTGAAATTCTCCTGGGCATCCATCTACAATATCTTGATCTCAAACCCAGGAGCAATATGAAAATTGAGATTAGCAGATTTTAATAAGCAGATGACCAAAGGTTTAAAATTCCACTTGCTCCCAGACACTTTCCAAGCCTATTGGTACCTCAGATTTCTCGTTGGTAAGACAGAAAGGAAGAGTCACCAAGTAAAACACTAGACAGAGGAATGTAACTCAAGGAAATTAATCTTCTCCTGAATGGAAATCCCATGTGAGGGTCAGAATAACTCCTTCTGAAACATTATAATACAATAGTGTCCCTTATTCCTAAGAAAACCAGAGGATGCCATGTCATGCCTTCACTCTTCGGGAGTCTTTTTTCTTCTTTGTGATTGCCAGCGTCATGGTTTGTCCTGCTCACGACTAGCCTTGATAGCTGAGCTTAAGAAAAAGGCCCTCCTAGAAAGAAGCTGTCACAGAGCAAAAGAAGCCGAGCACCCATTACTCTAAAACCTCCTTCCACGAGCTCAGGGTGAAAGGCACGGTCTGTCTCTTACATGCCCCGGCACATAAATCTTTCCTCTGTCAGCTCCAGAAGGTGATTTTCTTCCGAAAAACGGAACATCAGACTTGTCAAAATTTTTCCCTTATTGATCAAACGGAGACAGAACATTGAAGTCAGAGGGGTATTTGCTGAACGATCTCCCTTACTTCAAGGAGAAGCTGAAATTCTAATAGCGCCTCCTCCATGAAGGTTTCAATACAGGTTGTGTGAGGGTGAAGGCGGTGCTGAGTCTCCAGCCGGGGAATTCAAGGCTGAACACCAGCAATCAAGCAGGGGGAGCTGGAGAAGGACAGGGAAGCCAGGCGAAGCTTGTCCCCTCTCCCCACCAACAGGATTAGTGATGAAATCACAGGAGTCCCGGAGCTGCTCTCTTCCCTCTGTATTTTCACCTCCTATGCTCTTGGGCAAAGGCACAAATATATCTTGTGAGAAACTTTATAGCCCTGGCAGAGGAGGAATGCTATTTTCGAAGGAATCAAAGGAGCCTCAGGGCCTCAGGGCAAGACCTGAGGTCCCTGCAGAGCCTGCTTCCCAGACCTCTGCTCCTTGGGGGCTCCCCCCACCCCCGCCCCCGCCCAACCCAGCAGCGTCTCTGTCTCATTCTATAGACAGCGCAGCCCAGTGCTACTCCGTGGGTGCTTTAAATGCATTGCCTCCCTCACGGTGACCAAAAGTCAGTTACACTTTTATCCACAGGGGTGGAAAGGTAGAGGAAAACCGTTCTGTTGTTCTTTTGTTCATTAATGGCATCTTTTATATTGGAGTGGGTTTTCTCATGGTAAGGAGAGAAAGAAATAAAGGAAAGGGAGAAGGAATGAAAAGGAAAGAAGGGAAACCAGAGGGAGGGAAGGAGGGAGGGAGGGAGGGAAGGAGGGATGTTAGAGAACACTTTCAAAATCCAAAAAAGTGCCAATGAGCATGCTGCCCTAGCGTCAAGCACAGTGCTCTCACGGGGACCACACAGACGGGGAGGGTATTAATCATAGAGGGGGTCCCACAGCAGCACCCAGGGAAGGGGAGAGAATCGCCTGAACAGCTTTGCCAGACTATCATTCTCCTCCTCCCTCTAGAGATTCTGAGGTTGAGCTACAACTAACAATCTGGAAAGATGTCCAAGATATGTGAAGGAAAAAAACATGAGATGCAGAAGAGTCCATTTAGTAAGATTCCATTCCTGTAAATAATATAGCCATAATTACAAGTCCCATTTGCCCATATTATTACATATCATTACATGCCTAGAATGGTATGGAAGAACATACAGTAAATATAAATAGTGGTTTTCTCTAAGGGATGGTGTTATGAAGGGTTTTCTGTCTTGAAGTACAAGATGAGATTATTTCAAATTTATTAATCAGTGTGTTTAACCCCTGAACTAGACTCATCAAAACCCTTTATGGGTGCCCTAGCTTGAGTCACATACAACAGAATAAGAAAAATGTTGCCAATACTCAACTTTTAAGGGAAAAAAAATGTTTTTGTTTTCTGCCCTAAATCTAGGGCAGGGAGATTTCTGCCGTATTCTGACAGAGCAAAGGTTTAAGATTGAACAAGACTGGAAGAAAATAGCCCATGAGCTGCCAAGAAGACACACAGGGGTCACCACCAGGGACAGGAGAAAGTGACAAGGAGAAATCGTGAGCTCCATGGAGGAAAGTCTGGCCAGCTCCAGGGAGCTGCAGGGAGCTGAGAGTGACCAAGTTCCTTGGTGAGGATGACCCATGGCCAAGGGTAGCTTGCCCCCTGTTGATGTTCATCTTAGAATTACACTGATCTACCGCCCCACGTGTACCCAGCACTGTCCTGTGCCTGCTTCCTACCCACCGCCAGTAGAAAACTCCCAGTAGCTAGTTCAACAACACTAAATATTCAAGACCTGTCACCTTGCCCCAAACCGGATGAACCATGAGCATCAGACAGTGATTACAGGGGAAAATAAAGCCTTGCTATGGACTAGATGAACAAATTTGCAGTTACTGCCAGGACGGCAGTGGGAACATATCAGTCCTGATACATGAACGTTTCATCATGTTTTCCTTTTTTGTTGCATGCATGCACCACTTGGTGATGAGAAACATGTTTTAGGGACAACCTGCAGTTGGCTCCGTTGGAAGAATGTGCAACTCTTGAGCTCAGGGTTGTGAGTTCAAGCACCACATTAGGTATAGAGATTACTTAAAAATAAAATCTTTAGGGGCACCTGGGTGGTTCAGCCGATTAAGTGCCAACTCAGGATTTCAGCCCAGGTCATGAACTCAGGGTTGTGGGATCAAGCCCCGTTTCTGGCTCTGTGCACTGTGTGGAGTCCGTTTAAGATGCTTTCTTTCCCTCTATCCCTCCCAGTGTTCACTCTCTCTCTATCTCAGAAAAATAAATAAATAAATAAAATCTTTTTAAAAAGAGAGACTTTTTAAAAATATTTATTTAGAGAGGGATGGAGAGAGAACATATGTGTGCCCATCTATGGGGGGAGGAGGAGAGAGAGAGAATCTCAAGCAGACTCCCCATTAAGTGTGGACCCCAACCTGGGGCTTGATCTCATGACCCATGAGATTGTGACCTGAGCCAAAACCAAGAGCCCAACACTGAACCGACAGAGCCACCCAGGTGCCCCAAAAAGAAACGTGTTCTAAAGGATCCAGTATGATCCAGTATGATCCAGTATGATTCACCATTCACTATTTATCAAATCTAAACTCAACATCGGTTCTTTAGACCTTCCTTCTGCCAACTTCCTGTCAGACCAATCCAGTGTCTAATTCATGCCCCGATGATGCCTTTTTCCCCATTCACAGGTACACAAGCACATGTGTGCATGAGTGTGCCCCATGTGATCCCGTCTTTCCATTGCATGCCCAGGCTCTCTGCCTGGATACCCTCTTCCTTCCGTCGCTCTCATCCCTTTAGTTACTAAATGCTGACCGAATTTCTCTGCGGCTTTTGAAAACAACCGCACTGCTTCACAGTTACTTGATCTGCCACTGTTTGTCTTCACACAACCTGACTGGGGATGTCTCCTCCGCAGCCATGGCTGGTTTTCACTCCACGGTCGTAGCACCCCATTCAACACTGTCCACCGCCTCCAACACAGGATTGGAGGTTAACTGCTCCTTTACCAAATATGATCGCTCACTAATAAACTAAGAATCTAAACACTGTTTCCAGAAAGGACATTTTTAGACGGGAATGGGTTTTTAACACTTCCTGGTCATAGTTGTAATAAGACTCCATTAACAGATGAGCAGACAGTGGTGAGGCTAATTAGTGACATGTGCACAGAAGTTTAGCGTTGACCGAGATCTGTTCACATTTGGTTTTCTTACAGAATCTCCGTCAGTCCTCTAGGAATGGGATAGTAGAATGTGACTCTGCCTCCTTCTCAACTGAGATGCCAAAAAAATACTATGTGTGGGGCGCCTGGGTGGCTCAGCCAGTTAAGCATCTGCCTTCAGCTGAGGTCGTGATCCCAGGGTCCTGGAATCAAGTCCCGCATCAGGCTCCCTGCTCAGCCGGAAGCCTGCTTCTCCCTCTGTCTGCTGCTTCCCCTGCTGTGTCCTCTCTCGCTGACAAATAAATAAAATAAATAAAATAAAATAAATAAAATCTTTTTAAAAATTTTAAGAATAAATAAAAAATAGTATCTGCTCTCAAGATGATTGGCACACACGACTCCCAGCATGTGCATAAAGATGGTTCCAGAACCCTTTCCACAACTCTAGGTCCCTGTATTGATATGGGTATGAAAAGAGGGCCGATAGGTACAAGAACTTTTTGGAGGTGTTTTGATGAGAATCCCCATAAAGATATCTGCAGACAGAGCAGTGGTGCTCTGAGCACCCAACAAGACACCGTAGGAATATGTGTGCACTACACAGAGCAGTAGGAAGACTTCAAGGGAGCACATTGAGCAAGGGTTCTAGGTAGCCAGCTCCTTATGTTCTGACCAGAGTGAGTGACTCTCAGAAGAAGAAGTGGTTGAAACGTGAAAACCTAAACTGCCCGGTATTCAGTTTGCTTCGTGGGTCTGACAGCCAAGCGAAGGTGAAAAGGAAGAGAATTTGGCTGGAGAAGGAGCTGCAGGGCAGCTCTGGCTTCCTTCCTGTTGGGTCAGGGGCTTAGGCAGCTGGGGAGAAGGTAGACATTTCTGGTCCTGCTATGGTCACATCCCAACTTCTGTGGCCTGAGTGTTGGGCACCAAGTAGTATATACCCCAGCCTTGACCTATGTGTGGTTCCATATCGCTGAATGGGGATGCAGCTCAAGGAGGCAGAACCGTTCCCCATTTGAAGACCAGGCCATGTTACCTCACCTTGAATAGAAAGACTGATACCTCTTACGCTTTGTCTCCCTCTCTGGTTGCCTCTTGCTTCATTTTGTTCTCCCTTCCCCAATGATCCTCTGAATTGTGTAAGACTGATGAATCACAGACCTGTACCCCTGAAACAAATAATACATTATATGTAAATAAAAATGAAAAGAAAGAAAGAAAGAAAGACTGATACCTATCTCCTTGCCTAGAGGAAGAGGGGAGGAGAGAGGCAGGGAGGGGAGGGGAGGGAGAGGAGAGGCGTTGCTGGTAAAAAGACATTGGAAGTATCAAAGATAAAGGCAAAGCCATCTGCTTCCTATATTATTCTATTTCTGGAGATGAAGTTTGACCCAAAAAAGTGTGTCAGTGAAAGCACTCACCTCAGTGAGTGTTTCTGCATTATTTATCGGAGGGTCTAAAGTTGAATGCATGCAGGGGACCTGGGAGGTGGGTGGTTAAGTGTCCAACTCTTGGTTTCAGCTCAGGTCATGATCTCAGGGTGTGAGATAGGTCTCTGCACTCAGCGTGGAGTGTGCTCAACACTGTCTCATCTTTGCCCCTCCCCCCCCAAATAAACAATAAATCTTTAAAAATAAATAAATATGAATGTGTGCCTTATTATACACCAGCATCACTTTTGCAAAGGGCCACATGGGCCTGGACTACATGTGGGATGACTATTTGGCACGATAGAAACTAGTAGGACACCATTAAACTAGGGGTGGGAGGAGAGGGAATATTGTCAGGCTAAATTCTCTTCCTTATGATACACAGTAATAAAAACAACAAACCTGTTAAAAATAACTGTGCCACATTCAACTTTGGGAATCTCAATTTGATTTCTTTGAAACACAGCAGGGTTAGTCCCCATTTTTGTAATGAGAACACACTGATTTTTATCTTACTTTTTCCAATCATAAGCTTGCAAGGTCTCTAGATAAATCTCTGCCTCTGGGAGGGTCAGTCTGACATAGGCAGATCTCGGAATGTGACCCCCACAAACATAGAAACTAACATGCCCTCTCCATGCCAAGCCCACAGCCAGGCCTTCATGCCATTCTTTCATTGAACAAATAGATTGAGAACTCACCATGTGCCAAACATGATGCCAGGAGCTGGGCATAAAAGAGCAAAAAAGACATGCAGGTCATCTGCTCTCCTAGTGCAGTTCCAGAAAATTAATTTGGAGAATTAGCTGGAGATCTATGACAAGTAAGAGATTTCAAAGGAATTGTAACTCAACATCAAGTTAAGTTTAGGTATATGGGTTTTGGGGGTTTGGGTTTTTTTTTAGCTACCCATACATTTTGCACATGATAAACAATCAGCATACAAAGAATTCATCAGTAAGGGACCAAAAGGTGCCTCATAAGTAGGAAATTCCAGCCCTTTTTGTTACATGGCCCTGCTAAGAAAATAATTGATATTAAGAATAAATCGAGAATGTAGGTGAACGTATAGAGGTGGTTTCGTGTAGATTCTGTTATTCGTTCTCACCTGGCAATTGTTGTCCAATGATCTACGATTCCTTTTACCCAGGGAACATGGGAGACTGTGGGAACATAAAAGTCAGGGCAACAAAGAAATGTATTTCTGTCCACCAATATTTCGTTCTTAAACTCACTCTTGAATAGGTAAATGCTTTTTAAATAGAAGAAATTAGACTCTGCTTTTCCCTTAACTCCCCTTCCAAAGTGAAGGAGATTTTCCGTAAACTTGTCTCTCTAACCTGCAGATTCTGTCTCAGTGGATCAATGAGAAAATGTTTTTGACAAGTCAAATGTTCTTTTTTTACTTTTTTTTTTTTTTTTAGGGGAAAAATAACCCTCTCTATCCAAGCTGCTGCCAAGATTGTGGCTTAGGTGTCCTCCGTCCCTCAAGCTATCAATCCGCATTTCACTGTAGACATTGCCCAGATGTCTTGGTCAGTGCACATTAAAGGCTTAGTTTGCTGGCTTCTTAGGAAAGAGATTTAACATTAGCACATGTTAGATGTTAAGAAACATCCTTCTCCACTGAAAGAGAAATTTTATTTCTCAGGGAGAAAAAAAATACAACATGTAGTCACTGGGATGCATTATGAACCTGTTATTGCATGTGGGATTTATGATCAAGGTCTCTCTCTCTCCTACAAGGATTCTTCAGCTAAGGGCAGAATTACAGATTTTGGTGGAGACACACACACACACACACACACACACACACACACAGAAGCAAATCTTTCACAGACCTTTGGCCCCATCTAGTGGCTATACGCTGTTAGGTCTCACAGTTGTTTTCCTCAGATTTTGAGGAGGATTTTTGAGGAGGATTTTTGAGGAGGCTATCTGTGGCAGTGAAAGCTCACGAGCTCCTCTTCTAAACAGTCTTGGCAGAGGACAGAGTTGGCCAGCACGGGGACTGTTGTGCCTCAGAACACTGCGCTGGGTACGTGGCATTTCCTCACAGATTCCCAGAGAGAGAGCTGCAGCCGGATCTCATGGCATCTTGAAAGGAGCCATTTTCCCAAACCCATCCGTAAAGTGCTTTTGCTGTGTCTGCTTAGTCACCTGCTTGAAGCACACTGTCTGGAACACATAGGTGGGGGCAGGAAGGGGGTGCGCGCACGTGTGTGTGAGTGTGCATGCGTGTGTGTGCATGCGCACCTGTGTGTTGTGTGTGGGGTGTGTGTGTGTGTGTGTTGTAGGGAAGCAGCCTGAAAATGCTCAGGGCTTGTGCTGAGCTTCGCGGTGCCAACTGGCATCAGGAAAGGACATATGCGAAATCACACTCCACATGGCCTCTAAATTTAGATAAGCTGTCAATATCCTGTACTAGAGGGGCCTTCTTTCTCCTTGCTCTGGTTTAAAGGCTTAGAAACAGAAGCCAAGTTTAGCCCATTTGAAAGCGCTGGCAGTTAATGGTGCTGTCCAGAAGGATGTCAAATCGCGGCTTACGCTATTGACTGAGTGCAATCGAGAAGCCACCAGCCTCATGGAAGCAGTGACCCGGAGTCAGCCCCCTCCCTTCCTGCAGGGGACACAAAGGCAAATGGTCAGAGGCACAAAGAACTGGTCCTTGTCACGGTCCCTTTTCCTTCTGCTCACCCCACCCCTCAGGCGCCACTACTTAGCCAATCAATTTTAAGAGTAAATGTCAACAGAAGATGGTCTTACGGGGACACCCAGATCCTCTTTTTCTGCAGCAAGTCTGTGTTCTGGGAGGAGAGGGTGGTGGAGATGAAGAAGGGGCGTCCTCAGCACTGCAGGACTCAGAAGGCCTGTGGCAAAAAGCTTCAGCACCCTGTCGGCCTCACAGAAGTTCTCGAGGACAGACTGGTGGCCAAGGATGGCCCTGAGGGGACGACCAGTTCCCTTCTCACGTCAACCCTGGCTCATCGTGAATCTAGTAATCATTGCTCTATTTTTGTCCCTGCCCTATTTATCTTTATTGCCCTATTTTTTAAATTATTTTTAAATTATTGTTGCCTGTCAGCAGGGAATTTCAAAGTAAAATGTGGTAGGACAGAAATTCACTTCTTAGACTCCCTTGTCTATTTAATTCCCAAGTAAAAAATGTGTGTCTCACCATCAAAAAGATATTAGTTACCTCATTAACCCCCATCCTGTAAAATGGAGCTATTAATAGTATCTGCCCCATTGGGTTACTGTGAGAATTAAGTGTGTTAATACATGTACAAGACTCGTAACCGTACCTGTGCTCTCAGTAAATGTCAGCTACAGTTACTTAATCCAGCACTCCAAATGAGCGGGGTCAAGGGGCTAAGGCAGATTATTCGCTCTTCGAAAATTCTTTTTGTAGGTTGCACGACTACATTTTTAGGAAATGCGTGTCTTCCTTCCAGGACCTCAAGCTCCTTAAGGAGGAGGAACCATCAGGAGATGTCCCATGGGACTTTGCAGCTTCCCAATTCCATCCACACCTCAGGAGACCTGGAGAATTTGAATGGGAAGATATGGACTCTGCTACTGCCCATGGGCGCCTTGGGACGCCTCCTTGATGGTCACACGAAACAGCCGCCGGGACCCTTCAGAGGAGAGGGCCCCACCATCAGCAGCTGTGATCACCTGTCTTGGAATTTCTGAAAACCCTTAGGAAGCATTATAGATGTATGCTTCAACTTTCGGGGCAGACTTGGAATTTTAATTCAATGAAACTATCTGAACAGTCCACTCAGGAGAAAGATTGACATACCACGGGTGGGGAAAACTGCTTCATTATTCATCCTTACTGGGAAGACAAGTAATTTCAGCCTGACGAGACAAAAATGAGACGAGGCAGACAGAGCGAGCAAGTGAGAAAATGAGACAGACAGGCAGACGGATGGGTGGATGAACTGACGGACAGATGGACAGATACATACTTATACACATACATACCTAGAATGATTGATGGATACACATGTGTGCGTGTACGTACATACATGGAATGAGAGCAAGAGAGAGATACGTACTGATACACGGACATCTCCACTAAGGAGAAAGGTACAATGAGAGACAGGTTCCACAGCCTTTTTCTTCCTCACCCCAGAAACACAATGACATCCTAGATTCCAGCCTGTACATCATCTCTTAAAAAGCTCATTGAGAAGTTCGGTCATGATCCTGTCCTTATCCCAGAGCTCTCGGGAAACCTCGCCATTAACTCTTACAATTGCTGCACCTGCTTATTCACTCCTGGGAAAATGTCAAGATCTTTTTTCCTTTTGTGGAACAGAGGCTACAGTGAAGGCACTTTTCTTTTTCTGAGACTTTTTCAGATGGGTTTTTTTCTTTTTTTTTCTGCTACGATTCCAAAGATTTTCTTTTAGACTGCGATGGAAAGCACAAAGAGGCATTCAGCTCAGCCTGCAGATTGCTAGAAAACCCTTCACATCCCTCGGAAATTAGAGAGGCAGTCGCACTCATCAGCAATAGTGTATAAATTTGGAAGGAGTGATTTTATAGAATCAGACCATTTTAGAATGAGGAGAAACATTAGTCCATCCTCTTCATCTCGGAGATGAGGGGACTGAGGTACTTAGGATCTAATCTTCAACTACTCAGGGCCTCGTTCTTCTCATCTGTGAAGCCGGAGAATGATCGCGCAGTGGCGAAATTAACCACAAGCTGATATTCAGGATCGTGCGGTCGAAGAGTGCGTGCTGCTTCCGGAAGCCCCCAACCCTGGGCTGCCTCCTCCACGCTGCTGAGCAACAGCAAAGCCACCCTTGCAGCCCTGGATCCCCCGCCCCACACCTCCCTCACCCCAGATTCACAAGAAGGAAATCCAGGTAGATGGCCTGGCTAGTCCCAGGCCGCCCGGCAATTACAATTCTGAGTGTTATTTACTCGCCAACCACATTAAGTACACACCTGTGGTGGGGAATATTTAGTGCATCTGTCTGGGAAGCAGCTTTGCCAAAATTGTGCAAAAACGCATGTGAGGAAATTATCTCTTAGTCCCTCGGTGGGTATTATGTCTTTTATTGTCTCTGTATTTGGAAGTATTTTCTTTTTTAAAGATGCAATTTTAAAAGACTGCTCCATCGAGGGTGTGGGGAAGGGGGAGCCAGGAGAGAAGAACACAGAAGGGAAAGAACAGAGGGGGACCCCGCCCACAGGAACCTGAGCTGGGGGAGCTCAAGCAGTCCACGGCTGCCCATGCGGAGCCCAGAGAACCAGACACCCGTCTGGAAAGAACAAGAACTGGATGTGAGGAGAAACTCCTGGGAGCTGTGTCAAGAGGGTAGGCCCACAGGCTTCAAGTGGTAGGAAAAAACGCTGACAATTGACCCACAGAGAACTTGCCCAAGGACTGGCCAACGAAGAGCGACGGGGAGACCACAGAGCAGAGAACATGGCCACAGAAGCGAGTAGGACTTCCAGGGGTGAGAGTCTCCCCCAAAGGCTAACGAGGAAATCTAAAGGAGCTTTATAGGTTTCAATTTAGGAAAGTCAAACTTCTCCAGAGGAGAGAGAAAAATGAAAGTTATCTGGACTAGAACCAACAAGATCATCACGGGAGGGAGAAAGACAGGCAGGCATCTGGAAACAGGACAGAAAGGTGGCCTGCAATAGAGAGTATGCTCCTCTCCACCCATCCCAAACACAAATGTCCACACGGATGAATCCCTGTTTAAAACATGAACTGGGGCACCTGGGAGGCTCAGTCGGTTAAGCATCTGCCTTGGGCTCAAGTCATGTTCCCAGGGTCCTGGGATCGAGTCCCTCATCGGGCTCCTTGCTCACCGGGGAGTCTTCTTCTCCCTCTGCCTGCTGCTCCCCCTGCTCATGCTCTCTCTCTCTCTCAAATAAATTAATAAAATCTTAAAATAAAGTGAAATGAAATAAGATAGAATAAAATAAATTATGAATTGGGCCTTGGGAGCAAAGGCTTGGAGCATTCAGGTAGGCAATAAACATGGCTACTTTCTTTCTGGATTCACCCAGAATGAATCTTAGAGGAAAGAAAGCCTGAGGGTGTGCTTTCCTGAGAGCTGCCCCTCGCCTGAGAATGGTCTAGGGGTGGGAGAGGAGAGTACACGGATGTAGGCCAAACGGGTCACGACGGTCACCTGGCCTTCCTCTATTGTCCAAGGCCGTGGAAGGCTATTTCTAGCCTAGGAAAATGAGTCTATAAGTATTTTACCTGAGCTTGCCAGAAACTACCTTGGGGCTTGGGCTAGAGTCCAAACAGCAAGGAGGAATGACCTCTACCTGGCTCTGTACTCTGTGCATATGCTTTCGGGAAGGCCCAAGGAAGTGCAAGTCATAAGAGAGGGACAGGCAGCCTGCACAAAGCAATTGTGCAAAGCAATTCCCAAGAGCCATCTCAGGGAACCTGAGGCCAATAGAAAGCTCCCGAACCTCGAAAAGAGTAGGAAGGAGGACTAGGAAGATCCATAGCTCCATCGGTCTGAGCAGCTTAGGCAGCATCCAGCCTGATCAGACCTGGGTAGCTAAAACTGACAGCACAGCATAAGAAGGGCATCCAAGAACATCTCAGTGGGACTTCCCACACAATTCAAGAGTGGGAGCACAGAATTACAGGTACGACTCACTGCTGTAAGAATGTTACAAGGTGCCTAGAACCTTGTCTACATCTCTGGGCCTGTTTTTTTGTTTTGTTTTGTTTTTTTAAGAGATCACAAGCAGGCAGAGAGGCAGAGAGGCAGACAGAGAGAGAGAGAGGGAAGCAGGCTCCCCGCTGAGCAGAGAGCCCGATGTGGGACTCGATCCCAGGACCCTGAGATCATGACCTGAGCGGAAGGCAGCGGCTCAACCCACTGAGCCACCCAGGTGCCCTCTGGGCTGTTTCTTTTCCCTTGTCTAACTCTCGGTGGTGAGCAGCCCTAAAGCCCTGGGACCAGACAGCTCCACTTGCTGCAGGAAACAGGAAAGTTAGAGAAAGAACCTCCTCCTCTACCACCGCACTTGGACTGGGAAAGAGGAAAAGTCCCCTGGAAAGGGCAGAAGATGACAACTCAGAAGAGGAGCATGAGGGTCAGGCTGAACCTCTGGAGCCTTCACAACTCCGTAAGTGAGAAGCCAGTGGTGGGGCTTGAGGAGGGACACACATGGCAAGAACTCAGCCCTGAACAGTGAGTGAGAAGCGTGAGTGCTGGTCTTGACTCTGTGGACAAGTCTGCCCTACCTCTCTGGGCCTCCTAAAGTAGGAATTGGCTTCTTTACTACAACGTTGGCCAGAGCCATGGGGTCCTGAGGTGGCAGATGTGGGAATGTTTCGCCCTGAGTGCAGGAGAAGAGGGATGCATTGTCATGAGAGAATTTTAATACGGTAATAAAACTGGCTCAGTCACTCTGCTTTTTATTATCACCCTGAGAAGGCAATCGGAAGCAATGTCTGTGCTAAAATGCTCTTTGTCAGCGCATTTTATTACACACACACACACACACACACACACACACACACACACAAACACACCTGTTTGCTTTGAGGACAGAGAGCCCTTAGTTGGCAGGAGGTCCATGGTAGAGCTTTCCAATGCACCCAATAATTACGAACGGTTAGTGCTACACTAACACTGAAAAGTAAAGCTGCGGAACTTGTAAGAGCGGTGGTGCCGTGGGCTGCAGGATGGCCCCAGAGACAGCAGGTCTTCATGTCTGGAACCTGTCGATGTTACTTTCCTTGGCGAAGACCCTTGCAGATGTGATGAAGTTAAGGATCTTGGGGTAGAGAAATTATCTTGGATTATCTCAACGGGCCCAACATGCAATCATAAGTGTCCTCATTACACGAAGAGGCAAAGGGAGATTGACACGGACAGAAAACAAGGCAAAGTGGCTGCTCAATGAATCTAGAAGCTGTAAGTAACAGATTTCCCCCTAAGCCTCCAGAGGAAACACGGCCCTGCCCGACACCTGAATTTCAGCCCAGGGAAACTGACCTCAGATTTTCAGCCTCCCAGAAAGGTGAGAGGATAAATTTCTGTTGTTTCAAACTACCAAGTTTGCCATTACTGTGTTACAGAAGCCATGGGAAGCTAACTCAGGCAGGGAGGGGAAAGGTAACTGCAACCAATGGAGAACATCTTCGAAGGGGAATTTTGGTCTCTAGGACCTCCTACACCTTCTCCCTGGGGCCCAACATTCCAGATCATCAGAAGAGGGCAGGATCTCCTGAGAGATGAAGGCTGGTGAACACAAACTTGTAAAACCAGCTTGGACAGTTCCAATCCCCTCCCCCACCCCTCCCCGCCCCAGGTAACCTCTGGGAAACTCCGCCCCAAAGAAGGTGGTGGCCATCCACCACCGTCAGTAGTGCCCTTGGGACTTTAGTGTGACTCTGCCCCCAGTCCAGAGTTCTCAGTTCAGACACGTGGGCTGGCCAGGACATTCATACTCAAGTGACATCCCAGACAGTTCCTGGAAAACCTTCCTCGGCTGGCTCAGCCTCTTGTTCTCCGTCCGGACTGCCCCTTTGGTAGACAGTCTTTGTGTGCCGTTCAGATAGCAGATCATTTATCCATGGCAGGAAGCATTTCATCAGTGACCTACTTTCTCACTCCACACATTACCGAAACCCAAATCCCTGCCTAAAGTGAGAAGACGATGGAGCCAAGAAGCCCAAGAAATGAGTTGCGTCTTAAGCCCTAGTGGGCGGAAGTAAAACAACCAGGCTCACCTGGGCTTGACTCCCCCACCACCACCACCCATAACAGAAGGAAACTTAAAAAGCAGCAAAATGCCATGAGAAATAAGGATTAACGCCAGAATAAACGTACTGAAAATGTGAACTGCCTCTGTGGCTTATCCCAGTGGCGTCTCACGTTCTCAGTCCGTGTGCGGCTAGGAAAAGCCCTGTCCATGCTGAATTCGGGTGAATCAAAACAGCTTCAGAACACTGCACGAGAGTTGTTCACTAAAGAAATCTCCCCGTGAATTCTTTCATAATGTGAGGACTCTCTTTTTAATTTATTTTTGATGAAAATCTGGATTCTTCCCCACGTATTTGTTTAAGGAGAGATGCAGATTTACAAGTACAAATTCAAGTGAGTTCTGCTTCACTGCCAAGGTTAATTGCTGTCCTTCTTTCAAGGAAAACTAGGCTTCTGAGCCTCAGCTGCACCGTTTTTGCAAGCATCAACCTGGCCGCCCTACGAGAATTCCCCCAGCTATTCCCACAAACCACTCCCAGACCGAGGAGCATTAAGGCCGTGGAGTCAAGCAATCGTCGAGGTCCCACAGCAGTAAAAGGTACTGAACTGGAGGAGGAGGTTGAGCAAATAACGGAAAGGGATACTGATATTCTTAAACAAGGGAATGAACTCAAAATACTCTAATTCGATTATATTATTATGGGGAAAAGAAGGGACAATAAGGACTAGAAGAGAAAGACAGAGAAGGAAGGGAGGAAAGAAGATCAAAATAAAAATAATAGATAAAGGAGGAAAATAAATATTATGAAAACAAAATGCAGGCTATGCAGAGGAAGGTACAGTGGGTTCCAAAATTTGGAAAATCTCTTTAATCACTGGGACTGGGACTCAAGAAGAGCCCTCTGGACTACTAATGCCTTACATTTGCACAGTGTTTTACAATTTTCAAACAACCTTCCTTTTGACCCTTAGGACAGCCTGAGGACATGCCCTTTTACACACGAGTACACAGAGGCAGTTGGCATCCTGTCCAATACTCTACCCTGGGAGGGCAGCGCCTGACACTCGGGCCGCATTCCCAACACAGTACCTTTCCCACTGGCCCCTGAAACACCCTGGGGTGGGCAGGGGCCTCCGAACCCTTGCTTGCTGCTTTCATCGTGTGGAAACAAACGGGCAAACACCTCGAAGTCACCCCCATTTCATTTGTACTAAATTGTGTTTATAATCTGAGTTTGCCGGGGCAGCTATAACCAATGACCATAGACTGGGTGGCTTAAAAAACAGATAATTATTTCGTGTACTCTGAAAGCTGAGGAGATCAAGCTCAAGGAGCCAACAGATTGGGTATCTGATGAGAGCTCACTCCCTGGCCTGTGGATGCCTCCTTCTCCAGGTGTGCTTGCCGGGTCTTCCTTCGTGCATGCTCGTGGAGAGAGCTTTTGTGTGTCTCTCTATTAGGACACTAATCCCATTGTGGGGCTCCACCACCATGACCTAATTGAAACCTAATTCTCTCCCAAAGGCCTTACCTCCAAATACCAACATGTTGGGGATTAGGACTTCAACACATGACTTTTGGGGGACACAATCATTTAGTTCGTGACATAACCTGAACCACAGAATCCGGGGTCTGTCAGAAGTTTCCAACAGTAGGTAATGAATCTAGGTATTGGTAAAGACCATTGACCAATGCTGACGTGGGAAGCCAAGGGGGGGTGGAAAAAGCAGAAGAGAGGAGCTCCAGAAGGCCCCCTCCTACCTCAGTTTGCACCAGACAGAACTGCAAAGCATGGCGCGTTTATCCTGGATCCTTCCAGCCCTCTATCAGAAGCCTCCCATCCTTGGATAGCAGCCCTCTCCGGGGAAGCCTGGGCTCTCCAGTAGCCTACCTCACTCTGCCTGCCCCCTGCTGGGAGTTTTTCTCCCTACTGTGGACCCAGTGTTTGTGTCCTCCCAAAATTCATACTAATGAAACCCTAATCCCCAATGTGATGGTATTTGGAGGTGGGGCCTTTGGGAGGTAATAAGGTCATGAGGCTGGGGCCCTCATGGTGGGATCGGTGACCTTATAAGAAGAGACAGCAGAGTTCAAGATTGCTCTCTCTCTACCCCACTCCCCACTTTCTCCTCCTTCTCTTCTCCCTCTCCCTGTCATCCCCACATGAGAAAACCAAGAAGACATTCTCACCAGAACCCAACAATGCTGGCACCATGATCTCAGACTTCCCAGCCTCTGGAACCGTAACAAATAAATGTTTGCTGTTTAAGCCAATCTATGGTTTCCTTGATATAGCAGCTGGAACTAAGATACTCCTCTAGCTTAACAACAAACATTTTTGTTTACCTAGTACACAAGGCCTTAAGCCACCACCACCCCAACCCCCAACTCATACGTGCACGTGTGCATGCACACACACACACACACACACACACACATGTTGTGCTGATAAGTGTTCATCGGACTGTCTCTAAAAGACAAAATGCCCTGACTTACAAGATTTGCCATTTCAATAGTGAGACTACTACCACTGTGGCTCATTTCAAATAACCAATGTGACATCCCTAAGTGGGGAGTTGGGAAGAGCTAACCCAGTTGTCCATCGTCATACAGCATTTCTACCACACACAGAGCAGACACAGAGAGCTTCAAAGCATCAGTCATTGTAAAATAATCAGAAAATGATGAGTCTGTGGTATTTTTTACCTTTGTTTCTAATAGAATTTATTGAATTGCAGTTCCTATCGTTGAATTCATAATAATGATGGCTGTGTTTAAGAACCAGCCCACAGATTTGCAGAAACTGTTACCATGAGCTCTATCCCGTGCACAGGGGGAGCAACTAAGGGCAGCAAAAAACTGCCCCACCCAGTCTCCATTTGGGCCTCATTTCTGGTCTGCCAAGGGGACTACTGATCGGTGACATTTATCCTGTGACTCCAACCACAAAGGCTGAACTTCTTTGCAGGTAACTTTGCAGGTCTAGGAAGCAGATGTTCCTTGGTGTCCTATCCAGTTAGAAGTGTTTTTCAGTAGATGTTCTACCACAGGACAGATACTAGCCTCAAGCACTGTGCCCTCTGCTGGCTCCCCTCCCTGCACTTCCTGTCATCTGAAACACAGCCAGGAACCAACGTGGCCCCCAAACACCGGAATAAAGCATGACATTCCAGTCACGCACGGGTTTGGGCTCGACAATGCCAAAATGTTGGAGTGTGTAAAACGACTTCCCGTCTGACTCGACTTCCTGTGTTGACGTGTAGAGAAGGCCAGGCTACTCCCAACAACCACACACGGGGCACCCAGGGGGCGTCTTTCTGAGAAAGTCTCACACGGCCTTGAAACAGGGGTAGAAGCCAGCCGCCTGCTCTGCTCTGATGCCCTTGACTAGAGGTTGAACTTTCTCGCTCATCTTCCCAAGCACATGATATTGGAAAAAAGGATGGCAGAGCCAGCAAATCCTCTCATCAAAGAGGCATTGACTTTTAATTTTACAAATGTGGCTCTTTTCCATAAGGAACAGAGAGAATTCATTAGGAATCGTCCTCCAGAGACTTAGTCCACCTCCATGTTTCTTTCTCTTGGCTAGCTTATAATTATACCCTAGATTTCTGATTACAGAAACTTCTCCCCTTAACCTCTGTACAGTTGGAGACTCTCTCCTTTGCCAGTGCGCCTTAAAAATGAGAAGATACAGGAAATTGGCCAAGAAAGGGACCTTCTTTCCCAGCTCGTGCTTCCTCCACAGATTAAAGGAATGAGTGGGAACACCAAGCTAATGAGACCATCACCATCCCTGGAAAACAATTCCCACGTGTGTTCTTCTTGAGAGAGGGGCAGAAGCAAACTCTGCCGCTACCCTTCCCTACAAATAAAAGAGGCATTGAAAAGAAGCTCGCTTAAAGCATACGACACTACACAGACCTGGTCAGGGCCACATCTACCAGCCGCATAGATAAGTTCACGTGTCACAAGCTGTCCACGGCATTGTCTTGCCATCTGCTGAACCGCACAGAGGAGAAAATTACGCAAATCAGCAGCCTTTACCACTCGCTGCCCTGAGTCCTCCTTCTGCTACCTAAGAAGCAAGACCATTTCCGAAGCCTCAGTGGGAGGAAGGGCCCCCGTAGGTGTGCACCTGCGAGCGGTTGTACAGCGAGAGGCACGGGTGTGGGAAAGGCTCGGAAAGAGATGCTATTTCAAGAAGGAGGCAGCGTCGGACGGGGCTCCTATCTGCCTGTGGCAAACGCATCGCTCTGCTAGTGGGGAGAACAACAGAACATCTGAGCAGTGGTGATGTCTCTCCCCGCCTCACACACTTAGCATTTCTTCTTTTCAAAAAGAAAATCTCTCTCTAGCTTTGTGTTATTAGTCTCCAGTGATGAACAATGGGTTGGAAATTCGGAGAAAATAAACTGCTGAAATTATTATTCACTCCCTGCTCCAGATTGCTCTGTGAGCTACGGAATACATGTTCTGCATTCGGTGACTAAGGCCCCGTCCCATGTGTTTTCCCAGTTCAATCAACTGTGCTAAGAACTGTCACAATAGCCCTTGACGACAAGAAAATAAAATTTAGGGTAGAATGGAAAGCCTGACTTGCATGGTAATTCTCGTTTGCACCTGGTCACCCCCTCCTTACTCCCTTTCCCCCCACACTGGCAGTGTTTGCGAACCTCTCCATCCACCTTAATGACAAAGGAAAAGAAATGGGTTGTTTTTCCAGTTTGGATAATTGCTTCTGAAATGTTGTCACAGTCTTGCAAATGACTGTATTTCTTTCATGTCAGACCACTGTGATTTCTGCACAACACAGGTTACAGTTTTGTGAGGGTTCTGGTCTGCTGAGAGGCTTGAGTTTTGTTTCGGTTTGGGGTTTTGTTTTTTGGGTTTTTTGTGGGGGTTTTTTGTTGTTTTTAAGAAAAAGACAAAGCAAAAACCAAATAAGTCACCGTGATAACTTATGACAGAAAAATCAACATCTGAATCGAATGATAATAGCAGGAGCCAGGCAGCAGGGAGAGGATGTGTCTTGTGCCAAGAAAAGAAAGGCACGGAAAGTTATTTAAAACTGATCGAACCCCACTAGGAGTCACAATCCCATCACGGTTTCCCTTTGGAAAAGCAGTTTTCAGAAGCCCCAATTAACCTTAATTGAATTCTGCCTTAGTAATATCTGGAATTTTAATTGACTGGGAAGGTGATCATAAATCTCCGTTCATAATGCGGCTTAGCCATTACTAAATCCCCGGATGGCACGCAGCCTTGTCATGCAGGGGACTTACTATTCTGCGGGCGAGGCTGGTTTTTAGATCATAAAACAAACAGTCAAAAAAGAAAGCCCTTCACTGTCAGAGACAGCCTGAAAACGGCTTCAGTGCAGAAGTTCAGAGGAGAAATAAAGGATTCGGATGAACCAAAGGTTCACGTTTGTGCCGTAGGCTTCAATGCCTTCCCAAAACGTGACCTGAAGCGTCCAGCCCGCTAAGCCTCCCCAAAAGAAATTATCCCCCAATCATTTAGGATAAGCATAGTATCGTTCGCGTTTTCTCTTTTAGAAAACCATCAGTTCACTCTCTCTCTCTCTTTTTTTTTTTTTTTTTTGATTAAAACTGCTGAGGACAGGGAACTATCTTAGGCCTTTCAAATTGCCTGAATGTGGCTATTTAACTCAAAGACTCCCAATGAGGTGCCTCTTCAGAACCCCAACGGCATCCAAAACTGAGGGAAGCCTGAGCATGTGTGTTTTGAAGAAAAAAAGAAACCTCCCTAGTAGATTCAGATTTGGAATTCCCTACCACCCGCCCAAACATACCACCTCCGGTTGAAAAACCATGACTTTAGTCAATGTGAGAGGCTCCCCCAATCAAAAAATCAGGTGGGTTGGTTCTTGTTTCACTAAATTGAATGTATGCTTAAAATCAAGTAAGTTACTAGTTATTTTGAAACCATGCAGAAATAGTTCGGGTGTGATTTGACATTGTAGGAGGCCCCACGTCTTAGAGAAGTTACTCTCTTGGTTCTCCCATTTTCACCCACACATCTTGATCCCTCTACCATAGTCAAAGAAAAATCAGAGTATTTTCCCTATATAATGGTCTCCTTGCTTATGTTTCACTCGAACGTTCACTACCACTGCCAGCAGAGACCAACAAAACCCCTAAAAGATCACCAATGGGAGGGAAACAGTTCTGTATCCTAGCCAGGTGGGGGACAGAGTGCAAAGGGAAATTTAAAGAGTCCTGGTTGGGCACAGGGGAAACCTAGCTCTCTTCTAAAGACTCCCATCTCTCTTCTCACTTCAACTGTCACCATTTTGCAGGAACTGTTGAGCTGTCCAGTGGAGAAATTGGTGGGAAAGGAACCATGCAAACTCAAACCGACACTATGTAAACTCAGAAAACAGGATCATTTTGTCAACTCTGCACAAGTTTTCCTGAAACTTGAAACCTTGAAAGGAAAGGAAATAACAGCTGTAAATAGCTTTAATAATAATTAATAATTTTATGCATTGTCTTTTTCTTACCTAATTCAGCTCCCTCTCTCTCCCTCTCTCCATTTCTCTCTCTGACCCACCATACACATTTTGAATACTTCTCATCTAAACAACACTTTTCAGGAAAAAAGGACACTTTTCAGGAGAAAAAAGGACACAGAACTGTTAAGGAAATCTAGACACCAATTAATTTTGCCCCCTGCTTGCTATGTAACTTTTCAAGCCTCCTTCGTAAGTGGGAATAAGAATGTCAATGATTGATGTTAAAGAAGATGCCCGCAGAACAGGACCCTCATTATATTAATTCCCTCAATATACCTCATTTAGGATAAAAATATCAAAAGAGAACAGAGGGAATTACATGAGTAAATCTGGCATCTATACGGCCTAAGTATGGGAGATTGGCATTCTCAGCATACTGATATCTGTTTACCAGTTGGCCTGTTTCAGGAAATGTTTCCAATTACTTGTAATTAAGGGCAAATCACAGAACAAGCCCAGAGAGGAGACATAGGCTATTTCAGAGTCAATCTTTAATATTCAGGCCAATATTTCCAAAGTGTGATCAGTGAGGTAGCTGCATTATAAATATCCTGGACCCGTATCACCATCGCTAAGAATGGGGCCCAAGAATACACACTTGACAAGCTATTCAGGTTAAATTTATGCTCATTAAAAACTAGAAGTGGGGCGCCTGGGTGGCTCAGTGGGTTAAAGCCTCTGCCTTCAGCTCAGGTCATGATCCCAGGGTCCTGGGATCGAGCCCCGCATCGGGCTCTCTGCTCAGAGGGGAGCTTGCTTCCCTTCCTCTCTCTCTGCCTGCCTCTCTGCCTACTTGTGATCTCTGTCCGTCAAATAAATAAATAAAATCTTAAAAAAAAAAAAAAAAACCAGAAGTCACTAATGGAGGCAACAATGATTATCATTTATGAGAAATTTTCTTATCGAGATTAAGTCAAGGGATGTCTGGGTGGCTCAGTTGGTTAAGCATCTGCCTTTGGCTCGAGTCATGATCCTGGGGTCCTGGGATTGAGCCCCACAAGCAGGGAGCCTGCCTCTCCCCCTACCCCTCCCTTGCTCATGCTCTCTCTCTCTCTCTCTCTCAAATAAATACATAAAATCTTTAAAAAAAAAAAAAGATTACATCCAGGTGATCTAGTTGTTTAACAAACTCAGTTTTAACAAACGTTTTCCCAGGTTTATCACTGAGTGGACAAACTAAGTCAGATTTCTTATTTTGTTTTGCTCTTAAAATATGAAGAAATGAGCATAAGCCCTCCAGGACTGGAAAATCCAGTGCAGTGGGGTGACAGAATAACTCATGGAGTCCCCTGGGTCTACAAAAGTCTGGGAAAGCCGCAACTGCTGATATTGACCAGGGGTCCATCAAGTGACATAGTGAGTGTAGCGTTTGCTACATAGCAAACCACTGCAAAACGTAGAGACTTGACATAACAATCACTTTTTCACTCAGGACTCCAAAGTTTGACTGGGTGGTGTTTTGATTTTGACCTGGCTCAGTGGGAGCTAGGTAAGCAAGGACGACCTCACACACCTGACTAGAGACTCAGCTGGTGCTGGCTCAGCTCTGCTCCCCAGGGTCCTCCTCGGTAGGCTCGCAGGGGCTTCCTTACACGGTGGCCACATTGAAGACAGCAAGTGGAATGTGCAGCCCATCTCAAGGAGCAGGCTTAGAACTCACACAACATCACATCAACCACATTAAATGCGGCCAAGGACAGACCAAATCCAAAGAAGGGGGAAATAGACCGCACCTCTTTATGGAAGGAGGGGCAAAGTCATTGTGACCGTGTGCAATTATACTTCATAGCGTAGAGAGTGGGAGATTCGGGAAGACTCTGGAGCACAGGTGATGCTGAAAATAGGATCAAAGTGGACGCTGTGTCTGTGCCCCTCACCCAGCCTGCAACGTCCTGGCAGCATGGCCCCCTTTCATCTAGTAAGTCTCACTCCCTTCACATCCTGTTCAACCGCATGTCCCTCTCCCTTTTGTTTTCTACGCTCATTTTTCAAAAACAGCCAAGCCTCTATGAGACACTGACCTTATCAGGACTGGAAAACAGTTAATGGTTAACACTTCCCCGCAAGTTGTTGAGACTTGAGACTTTTTTAAAAAATTATTATTATGTTTTTAATTAACATATAATGTATTATTTGTTTCACGGGTACAGGTCTGTGATTCTTCAGTCTTACACAACACCCAGCGCTCATCACAACATATACCCTCCCCAGTGTCCATCACCCACCCACCCCATCCACCCCTCCTACCCCTCACTCCGGAAACCCTCAGTTTGTTGCCTAAGATTAAGAGTCTCTTATGGTTTGTCTCCCTCTCCGGTTTCATCTTGTTTCATTTTTTCCTCTCTTCCCCTATGATCCTCTGCCTTCTTTCTTAAATATCAGTGAGATCATACGATATTTGTCGTTCTCTGATTGACTTATTTTGCACAACATAATACCCTCTACTTCCATCCACATCATTGCAAATGGCAAGATTTCAGTTTTTTTGGATCAGCCTTGAGACTTCTGAATAACCTTTAGCTTGTCTCCTTGTCTTCTCACAACTGGCCATTGTGGACACCATCTCTGCAATACTGCCTTGACCCCAGAACACATCCCCTCCTGAGGACTCATGCTGTCATGCTGCCATCACCTTCCTCAGCCTCTCAGTATTTCTCTGGGCAACTCCCTGGGCAACTCCCTTCAGGTTTCCATGCCTCTGTGTCCTCATCTGTAAAACCAGAAGGACAATGTACTTCCCATCAGAGTTGATATGAGGATGAAATGGTACAGTCCACATGGAACATCTAGCCCAGAGCCTAGCACAGCAGTACATGCTTACTGAACGTAACCCGTTCCATTCCACCTATCGAAATTCATCCTTCTTATTTCCCAGATTGTTTCTCCAGCTCAAAAAAAACACAAGGAGTCCCCTAAAGACTTTGAAAGCAGATACCTCAACCTGGGATGCAAGGCCCTTCACAACGGACCCTGTTGTATCTGCCATCGTTCTTGAGCTTCCCCTCAAAGTTCCCTGCTCTTCCACTGAGAACCCTTACCCTTTTCCACCTATCTAAGCCATATTCATCCCACAAGTCATGTGCCCTCCAACACTCTGTGACCACCTACCTGCCCAGGCACCATAGCAGTGCCCTCAAATACAGTCACAGTCCCTGTCCTGGGACGCTCACCGCCCTCTTAAAAGACCTCCTTGATCATACTCTTTCTCACTCTCCATTATACAACCAGTCTCACATGATCCTTTCTTCCTTCCAAAATAATGTATTTGTGCTTCCCTTATGGCACCTGTTCTGTGCCTTGTATTGTAGTTCTGACTCAGCTCATATCCTGAACTGCAGTCTCTTAGAACCGTGTCATCATCTAACCTCCACAACTATGCTTCATCGAGTGTTGTGCACGTAACAGACCCTAAATAACCGTTTTCTGAATTAAAAGACAGAACTAACCCCTGCTTTATCAGCATATTGGACCTAATCAGGCTGCGATGTATTTTGAGCCATAATTTAGCTGAGCTGATATAATCATTCGCCATAACATTACTATGTTCTGTTGTATCAACACACAAATGTGCACAATTTACTGCCTCAACCGCTTCCTATATTATTATATATTTTTGAAGAATTTGTAGGAGCAAGAGGTTCTCAAGGCTCTCACTTACTCTTGATGTTTTTGCCTCTTTTCATAGGATCTCTGGGTGAACTATTATCTCTGACTGACGGTATTTTAAATTTACCCAATGGTATTTAAATCTATCTGATGGCATTTTAAATTGATCTAATCTTTTTAATTTATTTAATCTAATTTAATTAAACATCATTTCCACCTGATGTTATTTAAATTACCCAAATGATATTTTAAATTTATCTCAGAGGTTAATCAGAATCAATAAAATTGTTTTAGGGCCGTGGTTCTCAAAGTGTAGTCCCTGGACCAGCAGCAGCATCAGGATCCCCGGAGGACTTGTTAGAAATGCAAATTCTCTGGCCCAACCCAAACCTACTGTTTCAGAAATTCAAGGGTGGGGCCCAGGAGGCTGCGTGTTCACCAACTTCAGGTGACTCTGATGCTCCCCAACATTGAAGAACCTCTAGCGAAGAGATGGAGGGAAGTCATTTCTGGGCAAATAAACTGATAATGCAGATACAAGATGGGAAACAAGGTTTTTTTGTTTTGGGGTTTTTTTTTAATTTATTTGACAGACAGAGATCACAAGTAGGCAGAGACGCGGGCAGAAAGAGAGAGAGGGAAACAGGCTCCCTGCTGAGCAGAGAGCCCGATGTGGAGCTTGATCCCAGGACCCTGAGATCATGACCTGAGCCGAAGGCAGAGGTTTAACCCACTGAGCCACACAGGTGCCCCGGGAAACAAGGTTTTTGATGAAAATCAGCTACCCCTGGGTTACAGTTTGCATAGAATTGCGGAAGACCAGCAGAGATGGCAGATGAGTGCAGTGGCTGAGGCCCAATTTCTGTGATTGGCCAAGGTACAAGATATGCATCTGTTGACTCTGGAACTAAGGGGATAAGGACTATGTTATAATGTGACACTGTCAGCACCCAGAATTATTTTCAGAGCTGGATTTTTTTCCTTCACAAGTGCAAGGAAAAGGTCCGAAAGATTTAGGATGTGATCCAAAGAACACAGTATACAGAATGTCTGAGAATTTGGGTTTTCCCTTCGCAATGCGAGATTCGGAAACAAAAAGAAGGAGCTGAGTGATGGATTGCATGGTGGCTCGTGTCACAGCAGACCCCACCAGCCTCCCCTGCAGGTACTCAGGCATGCAAAGCGGTGGCTAAGTGGCCCAGGAGCCTTTCCTGATCTCCCTGACAGCTGCTGGGGGCACACCCACTCTCACACCCTGGCAAGCACACCAGGATTCCCCTATTAACCTTTAGGACACCACAGGCCCAAGACTCAGAGCACATGTCGCTTCGTAACTACTTAATCTTGCTTAGATCTGGTGACAACCTTCCAACCAGCAGAAAAACAGGCCTCATTCCGTTTGAGGACTTACTACTAGGCCAAGGGAAGCAAACTCCGTGACTTTCTGAAAACTATAGAGTAGGGGCATGTAAAAGTTTACAACTCATTCTCTGCAGATTGTTGTTGGCTATGTTCCTTAGTGGGAGGATTTTCAGTGATTTCTTAGAAAATCAAATTGGCTGCAGAGATTTAACGATCTATCGTAAAGATGTGCAGGAGATGGGGAGAGAGAAAGAATAAAGCATGACACAATGAAAGACTTCCATGGAGGTAAGAATCTGACACATAATTCCTAAGTTTTTAAAAATCAGGGGTGTCTGTGATGAAGGCTAACAGAATACAGCTGGAAGTCAAAGTGGAGCTCAAATCAGAAATGGCCACATAAAATTATGACTGGTTGTACAGGTAGCATGATCTCTTCTGGGAGATCACATAAAATTATGACTGTAAAGCATCAAGAAAATAAATTAAGATTCAGCATCCAACGTAGGTTCTATCTGACTGTTTAATGGTACCCACCATTCACCACAGAACGTGACATTCATTGACAAACAGCTTGACATAACTTTGGGTTTACTGAGATGTAATCGACAGATAAAATTGTAATATGTTTAAAGTGTACCCCATGATAATTTGATATACGTGTACAGTCCCAGCAATTTCAGGAGCAATTGACTTTATAATGTCCCCTCCCCCCTCCTTTCCAGTCCCACCTCGATCAAAACCTAAGGACTTACTCACAAATACATTTGAAGAAAAAGAGGAGTCTTCTCTCCTGGACAAAGCTGCAGAAGAACTCTCAGTACAGTTACGAACACTATGAAATTCTGCCACAGATTTGTTACCATCCTTTCTCACCTTTCAGATTCAAAGTGATTTATTCAGTACACAAATATTCATTGAGCTCCTAATAAGTTCCAGATGCTGTGCTATAAACTGGGAATACATTCAAAGAATTTGCAATCAAATGCAGCAGACCGAAGTTTCATCAGTACCACCTGCGGTGCTTGTTAAAATACCGATTTCCAGGCCTTGCTCCAAACCTACATCAGGGTCTCTTGGAACGGAACCTTAGGTCTGCGGGCTTCAGAGACCACAGTATTCAAGCCCACTGGTACGTGTTAATGGGAAAAGTTTCTTCCCTCTTCTGCAGACTATGGTTGGCTGTGTCCTCACGCCAGTAACTGCTTCCTTAGAAGGCAGGCTATGTGCACGGCGGCCTACAGCAAATGCTCCCTCCACGCTGGCCTCTCACAGACCCCAGATTCTGCCAAAGGCACATGAGGGGAAGGTTTAGGCCATCTGGCCTTCAGCTAAGGCTCTCGGACGATGAGGGGGGGTCTCAGCGGAAGTGGTACAGGCTGCTACTTGACTTTGTTGTACTTGGCATGTATGCTGAGGCAAGCTGGAGGTTCCAGTGACTCAGCAGAATGAGAAAATGGAGGCAATGCTTTGGGGCCTTTTAACCTAAGAGTGTTTAACTGAAGGACAAAAGGTAATTTTTTCTAATTTTATACCCTTTGGACTTTACCATATCTGGACTTGAAATTTCAAGGGCATTTAATTACTGAACCTTAATTTCTTCCTGGGAATTTGATAATGAGAAAGACCTTCTACCCAACTTCGAAGTATCTCTCTGTCGTTGGTATTTTATTCTTAGGCTACTTAATCTCCTTATGGATTCTCTTGATATGCAATGCTGAACAACAGGCCCAAGGAAAAGGGTGCTATTTCTTGGGTTCTCTCTGTCCTCAACAGCCTTGGAATAATCAGTAGCTCCTAACAGCAGAAATTTGCAGAGGGCCTGTCAGCCGCTTTTTCTGACTAGCTGCCCTGGAAATTAAATGTCTCTGCTTTCATTGATGCTACAAGACAGTGAGGGAGCATGGAACTTGAAAATGTGGTGATACAGTGGTTCTGGGGAATCAGATAGACTCATACCTGAGTCCTACAAGGCCAGGCCCAAAAGCCCTCATAAGCGGCATTTGGGAAGTGAGGTATCAAAGGTCCTCAGACTCCTGTGGTCAGAATAAGACCAAGAATGAGACAGGGATCCAGAGAGTCCATCAATGGTCTTAAACTAGGGGTTCTCCAAACATGAGCCCAGGACAGCAACATCAGCACCACCTGGGAAGTTGTCAGTCATTTCAGTGTCTAGTCAAGTCATTGGTGGGATTCCAGAAAAACTCCTTCTGTGCCAACGTGCCCAACACAGAGGTACAAGGCCAGAGGTCACGCAACACTGGGAATGTGTCTGAAGGCTAGGATGCTCACCTTTAAGTGAGCCAGCCTAAAGGATCAGGTTGTCAAATCAGACTCACTCACATCAGAGACTTTTCCCCAAATCAAGCTGTACGAGTAATTTTAAGGTTATAAATAGATAGGAGACCTAGGCAAAAGAGAGTGAGGTCTGCATGACTACGCAGGTCCTTCCTTCCCACATCTGATGCATGTCCTCTGGCCCAGGGTAATAACACATGGGGTCTCTAAATGAGGTTTCTACACCCCCTCTCACAGCAGGGAGATTGTAGATTATGAAATATCCCCACTTCATACCCAGATAGTCGTACAGGTAACATGACCTCCTCACGGGATTAAACCTTACAAATGTATAACATTGAGGTTGATCGACCATAAGTAATCTTAAATCAGAAATATCCAGGTCACCGTGTGCCTGGGTGGCTCAGTTGGTTAAGCAACTGCCTTTGGCTCAGGTCATGATCCTGGAATCCTGGGATCAGAGTCTTGCATCAGGCTCCCAGCTCCATGGGGAGTCTACTTCTCTGTCTGACATTCTTCCCTCTCATGCTCTCTCTCACTGTCTCTCTCTCAAATAAATAAAAAAAATCTTTAAAAAAAAGAAAGAAAGAAAGAAAGAAAGAAAGAAAGAAAGAAAGAAAGAAAGAAAGAAAGAAAGAAAAAACGAAATATCCAGGTCAGAACATTTCATAGATAAAGACTCTCCTATCAAATGTCAGCGGTCTGTCAGGAGGTCCATTATCAGCATGTTTACAGGGACTTGGCACCGGGCCACCTCCTTCCTTTTTAAGGATTCCCCCAGAAATCAGAGGAGAAATGGATCACAGGTGAGCTCCTTTGACTCCCTCCTCCTCCTCCCACAGGACACTTCCAGGAGGGTATGGAAAGGCTCTATTAATAATTATGCCAAGACAACATCTGTGAACTGGTACCGGCCCGGAAAAACCAGCATCTCTGGTCACCCCATCTATGGCGTCCCACAGGGAGGTGGGTGCCTGCTGGAAATTTGTAGGTAGCAGAAGAGAACCAAGATTTGAAATGCAGGGAACCAGAAGCCAGTATATGGAAAATTATGTTAATCTTCAAACATGAAAAATTATAACTGGAGGATTCAATTCTCATAGAAGCCTAGTCAAAATAAAAGTTCTCTTCTGTCAGGAATGGACTCAATAATACATGAAATATATATATATATTTACAATTATAAATGCACTCAGTATTTTTTCTTTTTTTATGAGAATCGTACAAAACAGAATTTACCATAACTCCTTTATCCCAGGCCAAAATCCTACAGTTGTATTAAACAAGTTTGTCTATGTGTGACATCACAAGATTTATGTATTTCCACACTAATAAAATAAAATTAAAAAGCTCCGATCAATCATGCCAAAGGAAGGGCTGAGTTATCTATGAGCACTATAGAAACTGAATATCACAAAATCATTGTCCTGTAAAGAGGCAACCAAACCGCACTGCCAAAATAAATAAATAAATAAAAATAAACATATCCTAGAGAAGATATTAAAAAAATAGTATGTTATTTTCTGGATTTGGGGATGTTTGTTATATTTTTCAGCTTCTGGAGCAGCCACATGGTGTGATAGGGAAAAAAGAGACTGGAGAGTCAGACAGAATTGGTTTGAATTCTGGTCCTCCCGTTCACGAATCACGTGACTTCGGATGCCTCTCTTTACCTCTGGTGCTTCTGTTTCCTCATCTGTAAAATGGGGAGAATACAAATGGCCTACAGCATAGGAACATCATGAAGATGAAATAGTCTGATAACTATAAAGTACCTAGAACACGACCTGGTACTAAGTGCTCCATTTGTGTTAACAATTAAGCGGCCAGTTTCTTAACCTCTCCGAGCCTCCAGTTCTACTCCTCCAAAGTGAGGAAATAACACTCATCTTAAGAAACACAAGGAGTCAGGGTTACTAAGGTCACTCGTATTAACGGATATCAATACATAAGAATTACTGGTCTTCAAATAACAGGTGCTAGGGAGCCAAGCACAGCCTCCTCTCAGCTTCCTCGTGAAGGACTCCCATCCCTTGAGAGGAGGTGGGCCCTCCTGCCTGCACCCGCCCCGCCCCGCGCCCCCCCCAGCCCCCTCACCGCCCCCCCCCCCCCGCCAGCCGCCGCGCCGCCCACCAGCTGGAGGCCCAGCTCCAGCTTCGTCCCCTCCCCCCACCCCCTAACACACATTCCCTCTCACCCTCTCAGATTCCCAGCTGCTCTAACAGCTGCCTCAGTTTCGACCTTAGAGAACACGGTTTCCTTATCCTTTGTTTTGAATAAACGCCCCCACATAGCCTTAAGGCAACAGAATTTCTGCCTTTTCCATTTTATTTCATGGTTTTTCTTTTTCCTCTCTTTTTCAAGTTTACAGTGTTTACTTTATTACACTCAGTATGAAAAAAAATGAGCTGTTAATTGGAATGCCTGGGTTCTCTCCATGCCTAGAAATTAAACAATACACTTGGGTCCCAAGAAGAAATGGGTATTGATTCCACTTTAACTGTCAGGGATGTTCTCTGACTTCTAACACTCCCTCTCTCCCCTTCCCCCTGCAGCCAGAAAACAGCCTATTTTAGGCCTATTTTAGGTAATGCAGCCTGACTTACCTCATGGAACGGTTTGAAACTTTTATTTAAAAAGCAAAAACCCTAAACTAACACCTCAGATGAGGTCCTTTCAATGTCGTACTTGGAGGAAACTATGAAAAACTGGATACTTCACTGAACTTCAACCTCTGGGGTCAGTTTAATCCACTCATTGATTTTTATTCATTTATAGACCATTAAGGGCCAGCGTGTTACTCTGATAGGCACTCCTCAGATGCAAGGCCAAAGAAGCCAGAACTTGACTACTCGGTTTCTCAACGCAAGAGCCTAGGTACTGCAAAGACCAAGATCCTGAGCTAAAGAAGGAATGTGGGAAGGGGGAACAGGGAACTGAGACAGGGGGGAAGGAGGGAAGGGCATCAGCTCTGTGCTCCATCCGCATCCACCTATGTGCCTGAAAAGAAAAATACTGCCAGCTCTGCACCCATCTATAGGACTCCTGCCCAAGCCAAGTCTTGGGTTTTGGGCTTTGTTTTGTTTTGTTTTTAAGATTTTATTTCCTTACTTGTCAGAGAGATCACAAGCAGGGGGAGCGGCGGCAGACTGAGGGAGAAGCAGGCTCCCCACCAAGCAGGGAGCCCGATGCGGGGCTTGATCTCGGGACCCTGGGAGCATGACCAGAGCCGAAGGCAGACGCTTAACTGACTGAGCCACCCAGGTGCCCTAGTTTTGGGGGTTTTTTTGGTTTTTTGTTTTTCAATGAGGTAGACCTAGATAGAACAACAGCTCTCACAGAGGGAAAATCACCAGTATTATCCCAGGTAATTCCAAGGCATCCTCCCATTAAACTGTTTAATCTATAAATCTGAATGAGAAAGATGCATATTTTGCCACCTTTCAGGAGCAGGCCACTACTATTCCACAGAAAGAGGCCTGTGGGATCATCTGGTTCGCCCCCGCCCGGAAATAAGCCCTCCCTTCCCCTCTTATTGGGTTGCTCGTTCTGGGTCTTGTCTCACTGTGGACCTGGATCTCAACTAGCCCATGAGGACGGACGCTCAGCAGCCCCCGGCACTAACACGTTCAAAAAGCATATTCAAAATCCTGCCACACAAATAGTATTAGAGTTGAATATCACACACTTAAAAAAAAAAGATACGTTAGGGACTCCTGGGTGGCCCAGGAGATTAAGCGTCTGCCTTTGGTTCAGGTCATGATCTCAAGGTCCTGGGTTCAAGCCCTGCATCAGGCTCCCTGCTCAGTGGGAAGCCTGCTTCTCCCTCTCCCTCTCCAGCTCCCCCTGCTTGTGTTCCCTCGCTCTGTGTCAAGTAAATAAATTAAATCTTTAAAGAAAAATAGATACATTAAATATGAGCGGTGTGTGTAAGTTTAAATACTAACTGAATCACGGTGTTTAGGCAATTCATATGTGCATGTGTGGTATCCTGTATCCTCCTTCTTTTCCTTATTTCTTTTTCTCATCTATTTTAGCCCCAAATCTCCAGGACTCCCTGTACTCTGAAGGAGTGATGTAAACTCCTGAACAGGATGGGCATCTGTCCCCATCGAAGCTCTCCCAGAATGTGAGGACATCTAGCTCTACAACAATTCACAAAGCAGGACCTTTGACTCCAACCACAACCCAAGAGTAATGGCAAATCTGCTGAAAATCCTGGCATATAATCAGCAGATCCAAAAAGTCATGGCCAGAGGCCCATTTACTAAGGATCCCCTAAGGAGGGTTAACTGCTAAAGAAAATGACAGTTGTCCTTCATAAATGAATATAGTGGAGTTGACCCATTGCTGGGGAGGAAAGTAGAGGCCTGGCATTAGAATCAGACTTGGGTTACAGTCTTGGCTCTGCCACTCACCAGCTTGGTGACCTTAGATTAAATAACCTCTCGGACTCTATTTTGTCACCTGTAAAATGGAAAGAAGTCCATCCAACTCATGGGGTTGTCACGAAGATTAATAAAATGAGGTTGCAAAGCCATTAGCATCCGTCTTCCAAAGGTCTGCTTTCATCCATAGGCATTAACAAAGCAAGGCTTCAGTTACACCTTGCCTGAAATCCCTGCTGGGGAATGCTCCCTCCTCCAGGGCTGGTCATCCCTCACCTCCTGGCTGCTCACTGCCTGGGACTCAGGACACAGGCTTTAGCTAGATGCCGCCACTCCTCTAAGGGAGCCTGCAGAGAGAGGCGTGTGCAGGCAGCACCCTGCTTTCATTGTGCTGCCAAGTCTCTGCATCACTCCGCCTCAGGCCACACTGGGGTGTGTCGGATTTCCCTAAAAGGCTGGGGGAATTAAAGGAAATGACAACATTGGAAGAGAACACAAAGTTCTTTTTTTTTTTTTTAAAGATTTTATTTATTTATTTGACAGGGAGAAACACAGGGATAGAGGGAACACAGCACACAGAGTGGGAGAGGGAAAAGCAGGCTCCCTGGCAAGCAGGGAGCCCGATGCGGGGCTCGATCCCAGGACCCCGGGATCATGACCTGAGCCGAAGGCAGCCGCCCAACCGACTGTGCCACCCAGGTGCCCCGAGAACACAAAGTTCTATGTTAAATGATGTTTCCCGTAGCCTGGGGGAAATGGATCCAGAAAACTAACCCCCCTCATCCACAAGCAGCCCACCCCACTTCCCAACACTGCTCTCCTATCCTCAGATCTGCCCACCTCTCAAAATCATGTCTTTCCTTTATGCCCCGCAACAGACAACGTTTAGGTGGTAGCACAGCTTGGCATTAGTTACCTGTACAAATCCACCTAGACTAAGATTTCACTTACCACGCAAGACATCCTTACCCTCAACCTCTCCAGAATCTACCTCCTTCCTCTATCAAGTCTGAGCTAACCCTGCCAAATAATGCCCCAAAGAAAGAAGTGAGGCTTCAGCAGAGCGCTTAGTGATGACTTTGGCACTTCAAGCTCCAAAGAAGAGTCCAGTGAGATAGTCTTGGACCAGGACTCACAGACTCAAATGTCCAGAGCGGTCACACAGATCATGGCAATGCGTGAAGCAGGCCAGGTGCAAAATCCCAGCAGACTGAGTGAGGTCTGCCTTGTCTAAAGGAAGCGGCTTCTACCAGTCTCCCCAACTCTTAGCATACAGACCCTGGGCCAGTGTTGCCAGATCTTCCAGTGGCTTAAGATAGACATCTGGATTTCTATATAAAATCTCCAAAGTTTTGTAATTGGCAGTCACTCGAAATTCAAAACAAACACTTCGCATGCCAAACAAAACTGAACCATCATTTTGCTTCACCTCTTTCAAACCTGTAGGATTTCTTAACTCCCGCCCTATAGTTTGCAACGCTGCCTCTCTCACAGTGAAGTTAATATCCTATAACTATGCAAAACAATACCTTTCCTTCATCACCAATCCTTCCCCATCCCGAAATCCTCAAATGCAAATTGTACCTCTGTGGCTGGCGAGAATCCAATCCATTGATTAGTACACACACACAGATTGGCCGCAGCTCTCTTATGACACAAAGGCCTGCCCCAGGCTTTAAAAATTACCATACACAAGGACTGCTTTAAATTCTTAGCCAGAGAGGGTCCTTTCCTCCAGAAAGAAGGAGGAGAACCATTAGTGATTATGGCCTCACACTGACCCACCTGTCTCATCCAAATATCCCTGTGAGCAGCAACCTACAAGTGTGAAGTAATGGTCAGGAATTAGAACTATTTTGTGTGTGTGTGTGCCTGTACTACTATTTTTCTGAGAACAAGGCTAGCTAGCCTTTAGAAGGATCAAATAGAATTTGAAAATCACCCTACTTTATATGGCAAGAGTTTTAAGAATATCAAATGTTTCTTACCAAAGAAAAGTATTTGCAAGCAAATGGGTCAGAAGATTTTTCCACGATTATCTCTTGCAGAACAGAGCAATCTGAAACCAGAGAAATTGGGTGTTGCTGTGGGGAAAGGGGCGGAGTAGAGGGGGACGCTATTAAGAGTATAAGAAATCCAGTCCCTGAGAATCTCAGACCCAGAGATAGAATAACTTTCTCCTACTGGACATGTGAGCTTCAAGAACAAGAAAGGCTGCATTTCAAGCAGAAAGCCCTTTTCAAAGCATAAATATTGGAAAAGTAGACCAAGACATCAGCACATTCTAAACACAGCTGTGTTTGTCCACACCTACTCCCTGCCAGGCTGTGTTTGATTTAACCGGGCAACCCAGGGGTGAAAGGCTCTCGCATCCAATTATTCAATCTCCGAGACTCTGGTTCTCCCAGCATTATTACGGTTAATGTTGGATATAGTAAATTGACCTCTTTTTAAATGTTGCAGCCAACAGAGAAGTTTTAATAATCTTTGCAGGATGAAATGTGTGTTTAGAGGGCTGTGAATTGTATTCATTCTGGGAAGGAAAATGTCCAGCCACCTGTTCTGAGTATCGCAGGCTGCTCCCGCTGGGACGGGCATTACCGCCCGCCTCCCGCCCCGTCGTAATGCATCTGAGTCCCCGCTGTCTTCAGGACAATATATTTATTAGTATTGGGGGTGGGGGAGAAACGGATGTAAGATCTGCCAGTAGGCTGGGCTCAGCGAGTCGGAGGGTAGCAGACCGCCGTGAGAGCTCTGGGCCCCCTGAGAATGGAGAGACCGCAGAAGTTGTCCGGAAAGTACAAAGCCCTCCGGTTGTCATCAGGATAATGAGCAGGCCCGGCTGTACGGCTATCTCCAGCCTGCATCACGAGGCTAAGGGAGTTTTCGAGGGAGCGCTGATGGTGCAGTGTCAGCGTGTCCCTAGTTAGGGCCTGAGGGTACAAGCGACTGAGCATCAGCATCCAATAGATAACAACAAAAGCCATTATCTCTCTCCCGGCTGGGCTGCCAAGTGCAAGGGCCAGGATTGCCTGGTGTTTGCAGTTTCCATAGCAGCGCTGTTTTGTTCTAGCTGGCAAAGTACACAGAGAGGACCGCATAAACGATGCAGGAAATGACACGGACAACCCGGTGCTGAGCCTGGGATCTCAGGGCAGACTCTGCCCTCTATGAGGCAGCCGTGGAGGTGAGGAAGGATGCTTTTCAAGAGATGCCTGGAAACTAACAGCTCCTTCCAGTACGGTGCCTGGCTGAGCATGGCCATCCATCTGAGGCTAGAGCTCTGGGCCTCTCCCCTGCATTTCCCCCAGTGTGGGGAGAGCGTGCAGAGCCCTCAGAAGGCGACTAGAAGGCCGGCAGCCCCTGGGCAGGCAGAGGGAGGGAGGGAAGTGGGGTGCTCCCTTCTCTTACACCCACCACCTCTTAGAGCCTTTGCTCCTCTCCTACCTCAGTGCCACTCAGCCACCCACGGGGCTGCAAAGGGAGTGCTACAGAGGCCGTGAATTAGGAGCCTCATCCCCCGTGCCTGTGCATTCGTGGCTGCAGGGGGAGCCAAACCCCAGCCCCTGCACTGGAGAACGCTGGACTAATACACCGCTCGCATCTATTATTTGGGGAAAGACAGCTACTACTTGCTACAAAGGAAGGAAGGAAGGAGGAAAAATTCATTATGTATGAATCATGCAGTATGTAATAGGTCCAAAATTCCCTTTTATTTCAGTTTTAATCTGTTGGCTAGAGACCGAACCAGCCATCTCAGAAAAGGAAGCAGAGGTATCTCCGGCACTAAGGAAGTTCAGCGATTTCTTGGTATTACACATCAAAGCACCGCAGCAGTATTTGGGGGTGTCAAAGTCCTCTAATTCAGAAACCCTCTATTATTCTTGTGCCATCTTCTCCATGTTATTACTATAGCCTCAACCTGACAGATGGGAGAGTCAGAAGTCCCGTCAAGTCCATGTTTGCAGAAGGTCCTAAGTGTCAGAGTAAGGGGGAGAGGTCAGGCGCTCTGAATCCTAGTCCCAGACTCCTCTCACTAGTCTGGTGATACCTCTTGTTCCTGGCCCTGCATGGACACAGAGGGTTGAATACAGCTGAACTGAATGCTGTGTGCATCCTTCCTGCTCTAGGATGGAGCTGCTCGACTGTGACCTCTTCTCTGTGTGATGCAGCTGAACATATCCCCGTGTAACCTAAACTTCTCCCGTATCTGAGTGTCTCTGCATTTGGACCTTCAGGCTAATGGTCTTAAACGTTTCTCATTTAAGGAAGCCAGAAAATAGTGTGGTCTCAGTGAACTCTAAAATGTCTACATTAAGGGGTGCCTGGGGGCTCAGTGGGTTAAGCCTCTGCCTTCCGCTCAGGTCATGATCTCAGGATCCCGGGATCGAGCCCCGCATCCGGCTCTCTGCTCAGCAGGGAGCCTGCTTCCCCCTCTCTCTCTGTCTCTCTCCCTACTTGTGATCTCTCTCTCTGAGTCAAATAAATAAATAAACTCTTTTTTAAAATGCCTACATTAAAAGGATAGGGAGATAGACCCAAGAAGGAAGGGCCTGGAAGGAAAATCCACATAATTCAAACTTCACAGTATACAAAGGACACCTGTTCGAAGGATTGATTTTTACCTCTGATCAAAGACCAGATCTCATTTGTTTTTATTTCTCCAGATTCATAACCAGTTGCCAGGCCCATGCTAGGTGCTCCTAATTATTTGTTTAAACTGATGATATTCCCCAGGTCCCAGCATCAGTGTGGAAAGAACGGTCCACAGAATGCTTACATGCACCCTGGGCTCACCCGCTGAGCCTCCCACCTGCTCCCCTTCAGGAGCCGGCTTGCTGGGAGCTTCTGAGTTCACGGGAGTGGTCCTGTGGCGCTCCCTGTGATGCTGGAAACCAGGGTGGGTCATGCCTTGAGGGGGAAAAGCAACAGCAGTGTCTGCCCTTGTGTTTCCGCACTAGCGAAGGATTTATTCATATTAATTATGAGTTTAAAATGAAAATACTTGTCTCCCTCGGTCCCTCAAGGAACAACAGCAAGCGAGTCACCATCCACATCGTGTCATGTTCGTGACCAGCCCTCTGAGTATTGCACAAAACACTCTCAATTTGGAGAGATTTGGAGGGAGTAACGAACAAAATAAAAACACAAATCAAAAAGCCTCTGACACGCGGAGCTTCTCGTTTCATATTAGCCATCGTTTAGGGAGTGTTTACGAACTGCCGTCCACTGCACTGAGTGTGATACTAACACCTGATTTATTCTTCAAACACTTGGAAATTGACATGCATCCTCTTCATCCAAGTGATGAAACAGAGCTCAGAGAGACAGAGTAGTTTGCCTTGATCACACAGCTACTAAGCAATGGATACAAAACAGGAATCCAGGTTTGACCCCAAATTCCAGGCGTGCTCTTTCCCACTACGAGCTGTCCCTCCCGCCTGCAGCGAGAGGCAGTAAACATGCTGTATAAATGATGAATGAGTCTACGGAAATGTCCCAACCACTGCTCCCCAGACAGGCGGGAGGAAAAAGCTCTGGCAATGCTCAGAATTTTTTTTTTCAAATTTTTTGAATAGGTAAAACAGTTACAGGTTTCAAAAATCAAACCATCTTCAGAGGTACAGAGTGAAACATATTTATTCCCACCCCATCCCTGCTCGGCTCTCTAAACAGGTAACACTTTATGGTATTCTGAAAATAGCCTTCGGAGTTCCTTCATGCAAATACAAGCACATATGAATACACATTTTTTTCCTCCTTGTTTTTCACAAAAGGTAATGCACTCTACATCTTGTTCTGCACCTTGTTTTATTTTCCATTTAAGCAAAGACTTGTCAGTCCTTCCATACCGGTACCCAGAGTCTTCCCTCTTCTTTAATACTGCAGCCTATTACTGCTTAGCATTCTGTTGTACTGACACATCACAGCTGATTGGGCCAGTTCCATAGTAAGAGACAATTGAATGATTTCCAATCTTTTGCCACTAAGAAAAATGCTACAATGAATGATGTTGAACATATGCCATTTCATATGTGTGCCAGTATATCTATATGATAAATTCCCAAAAACGGATTGCTGGATCAAAGGACATATGTGTTTGCAATTTAGACAGGCCCTGGCACTGTGTCCAAAGGAGATGCACTGGTGGTGCTGACAAGAGATGAGAGCACCCGTTTTCTTGTTGGCCTGGACAAGAGCAGTATTGTCAAAGCTCTGAGCTCATCCAATCTGGGGGGTTAAAAACATAATATCTCCATGTAGCCATAATTTTCTCTTGTAAGGTTTAAGATCTTTTCATACATTTCAGGGACACCTATATTTTCTTTTCATATGCTTTGTCCATTTTTTAAAATTTCTATTGTTTTCTCCATTTTTTAAATGAGATTATTGAGACTTAGAGAAAATAAAACCTTGTTGTAGGAAAGAACGTCATGAAGTGATAGGCCAGAATTTGAACCCAGGTCTGGCTCCAGAAGCTGAAAGTTTAACTACCAACCATTCTGTCTTATGTTATTTTTCAAAGGAACTATTAATGGAGTTGTTTGTTCAGAAAAAGTGCAAAAATGAGATTGTGGTTGTCTCTTGGTATCTTTTCATAAGTATGACATAAAAAAGCAAAGAGGATCTTTGAGTTCCATCAGATCCATTTCCACAATGAAAATTTCTTTTTTTTTTTAATTTATTTGACAGAGAGAGAGAGAGAGAGACAGCAAGAAATGGAACACAAGCAGAGGGAGTGACGGAGGGAGAAGCGGACTCCCTGCCGAGCAGGGAACCAGATTCAGGACTCTATCCCAGGACCCTGGGATCATGACACGAGCTGAAGGCAGACACCCAACAACTGAGCCACCCAGGCGCCCCCCACAATGAAAATTTCAAAGTGATAGTGGGAATAACTGATAGAAATGGATGAGGATGGTCTACGATGCATCAATCCAATAACCAGCGTCCAATGGGGCAAGTCTTTGAGGAGTTCCGTGTGGTCCTTGTTTTTAATAGGCATATACTCTAATCAGGAAAGGCCTGCCATGCACACGTGAAATGTGGAAGAATCGAAATTGGAAACAAACATTCTAACTTTATTAGGGAATTAGATAAAATAAGTAACAATACTAATCTGCCACAAACATTAATTATTTGTTCATTCATTTAACATTCTTCTTAAATTTTATTTCCAAGGTTATAAGCAAGGACAGGCTAGAGTTGATAAAGGTTGGGTGGATCCTGGTTTTCTGTTTGGGAATTCATGTGGCTCCAGGGAAGCTGATTCTCTCCCAGGAATCGAGCCTCATGCAGCGTCAGTGCCATTCAGCACTCAGCAACCTTGGGTCAAAATGGCGGGTTCCGAGGCAAGGACTGTCGACTAAGCATGTCCATCAGATTGATTATTAGTGCTTCACTTGGAACTTTAGGATGAAAGTATTTTCTTTCCCTCTGAAAAGTGTGAAATAAAGTCATTTTTTGTTACCAAGAGGAGAGCCAGAAGGAAACAGAACTCTGAAATTTATAAAAATAAGCAAACCCATAGCTAGTATGCTGATTTCATGATGATGATGATACCTTTGGTTAGCCTCACACAAAGCCTCGTTTGCGACATGAACCAATAACATTTCTTTATTACTTAAGAGAATGTGAGGGAGTTTCTGTAGTTTAAAATCAAGAACTTACATGGAAGATTTCATGAGGGTATTAGTGTTTGACTAGGCCTGAAGGAACTGGGTAGTATAGTACCTGGTGAGAACACTCCAGAAAACACAAGTGATCTGAGCCAAGGCAGGAATGCCTTTGTGGTACTTGACCCTGTTTTGTAGAATTGGCCTTTAAGGTGTGACAGTTAGTTCTCAGAGAGCCTCTGTGCTCCACTCCCGGTGACTAGGCTGACACTTAGTCATCTTGTTTTTACGTTGTCTCAACTGACTGGAACCACCTACCATTTTTCTTTCTCTCTTCTATTGCTATGGATTCCCATCATTGGTATTCTTGTTCCAGCAAATGATTGGCCACTGCATGTCCCTAGAGCATCAAGACTCTTGACTTTAAAAGATGTCTGTCACTTGACATAAAGTAGACTCACAAAAAAGAGCCAAGTGAAGGACGCCTGGATGGCGCAGTCAGCTGAGTATCTGACTCTTGGTGTCAGCTCAGGTTGTGATCTCAGGGTCATGATCTCAGAGTCATAAGATCGAGCCTTGCATCAGGCTCCATGCTTAGTGTGGAGTCTGCTTGAGATTCTCTCTCCCTCTCCCTCTGCCCTCCTGCTCATGCTCTCTCTCTCTCTCTAAAATAAATAAATCTTAAAAAAAAAAAAAAAGAGCCAAATGCACTCAATCTGCATATTCCCCACTTTTGCCTGCTGTATGGGAACCTCTTCCTTTAACCAAAGTTATGTTTACTCGATACTGTAGTCTTTTAAGTGTATAACAACATTATGTCTAAAAATATATACATACCCTAATTAAAATATATTTTTTAAATTTTTCATTTATTTATATTAGAGAGAAAGGGAGCACATATGCAAGTGGGGGGAGGGGGAAGTAGAGGGAAAGAGACAAACAGACTCTGTGCTGAGTGCGGAGCCCAACACTGGGCTTGATCCCACAACCCTGAGATCAGGACCTGAGCTGACATCAAGAGTCGGATGCTTAACTGACTGAGCTACCCAGGATCCCCTAATTAAAAATATTTTATTGCTAAAAAATGCTAACCATCATCTGGACTTACCATGAATCATAATCACTGATCACAGATCACTGTAACAGACACAACAGTAATGAAAAAGCTTAAAATATTGCAAGAACTACCAACTGTGACACAGAAACATGAAGTGAGCAAATGCTGTTGCAAAAATAGCTCCAATAGACATGCTTGACACAGGGTTGCCACAAACCTTCAATTTGTAAAAAAAAAAAAAAAAAAACCTCAATACCTGCAAAGTGCAACAAAGCAAAGTACAATAAAACAAGTTATGCCTATATTGATTAAACAAGAAAATTCATTCAGCTCACTTTAGAAGTAGCTCAGTTTTTGACGGGTTGATGGGACAGTGATGGGGTAAAAAGGGGCTATAGTTTTGAGTGTCATCTATTATTGTGTAACAATGTTACCATCAATGTTACACAAAGTTAGCAGATTTAAAAACACATATAGTTGTTATCTATATGATAACAACTGAGTCTGAGCACAGCTCTGCTGGGTCTTCTGCTTAGGATCCTAGAAGGCCACAGTCAAGGTGCTGACTGGGCTGCGATCTCATCTGAGACTCAGCTGGGGACTGATCAGCTTTCAGTCTCGCTCAGGTTGTTGACAAAATGCAGCTCCTGGTGATTGTAAGACTGTGGGGTTTAGGTTTTTGCTGAATACCAGCCAGAGGCAGCCCTCAGTCTCTATGGGCCAACTGCATTTCCTTGCCACATGGGGCTCCTCTACATGGCTTTTTGCTTCTTTAAAGGGAGAGAGGGGCATCTGGGTGGTACCATCCATTAAGTGGCAAGGCCACTTTAGCTCAGGCCATGATTTCAAGGTTGTGAGAGCCCATGAAGGACTCTGTGCTCAGCACAGTCTACTTGAGATCCTCTCTCCCTCTCCCTCTGCCCCTCCTGCTCGAGAGAGAGATTCCAGCAAAGTGGGAGCTATAATCCTATGTAACAGGATCCTATAATCATGTACACATAATCTCAAACATCCCATCACTTTTGCCATATTCTGTTGGTCAGAAGCAAGTCACAGCTCCTTCCCTCACTCAAGGGAAGAGAGTCATAAGAGTGCGAACACCAGGAAATGGGGAGGGGGGACGAGGACCTCCTTAAGAGGCAGTGTGCCACAAGGTGAGAGAAGACTTCATCTAAAATTGAAACAAAAAAGTCTCCTTTTAAATATCTTCATTTCCTTGGTCGTGTGGATTGAGACCTGCACTCTCTCACCAAGCTCCCGGCCGAAATCAAAGAAAACCAATGTTAGTTCAATAACGACCCTCCTTCACCAGATGCATCAATGTCTACCTCACGTTGAGCCCAGCACACTCTTCCACCTTGTCCGCCCTTTCCCCATCCCAGCGCTCGCCCAGGGCAGCGGGAGAATAGGGGGTTTGTTCGTGGGGACACGTGAGATAATGGGGTTCTTCCTGAGTGCCTACAGGGGTGTACATTTGTGTGTGTGTGTAGTACTAAGCTCCAAGGCCTTGTAGCAGAGATGATGGATCGCCACTGAAGAAAAATGACAGTCAGAATAAGAAGACGAAGCCAATTTGTCACTTAATGCAGAGCCTGATGGCGCTGTAACAGCAGCCCGGCACTGGGATTGATTACAAACAAGATGACACTTCCCCGTGGGCTGCCTCGCACGTTATTATAAATAAATACCATTCGCTTTAGCATCTGCATTACTGCAGAGGACAGATCATACGTCAGCGCCTTGGGTATACAGTAAACGTCCCGAGGAGTACAGTGGCCCTCCTCAACCTACAAGAGGAGTCTTGCCCCATGTGGCACCGTTTCATAAATAACATAGGGCTGCAGCACAGCGCCATGAGCACGGAGTTTCACTCATATTAGGGATTCATTTCCATGCAGGTCACACTTCAAAGCGTGGTAGGTTTTCGTTGCAAATGGCCTAGGGCCCCTCGGCAGCTGCGCGGTGTTTTTGACTGTTCACTGGCGGCGAAGCCCGTGGGAACCACCTGATTCCTGAGAGTATTTGCCGAAAATCAGAGTTCGGCTTTCAAGATGGAAATAAATCTGTTGGATTTCTCAAATATCCCCTTGCCCTTGCCCTGACTGCTCCAAATCTGTCATTCTATAGTTTCCAAATAAGTCATTTGAACCACGGAAGAAAGAACAACTCTTTCCTATGTATTTGCTTATGCCTTGCTCCAGGACAGGGCTGGATTTGATCTACCTGTGGAAAATATCTTTTTTTCATTTCCATGCCTATCCACTCGTTTTCTATCTTCCTCTGTACCTCTTCTCGATATTTCCCTATCTCTTCCGTTCTCTTCTTCCCGAGTGCAGACAGGCGCGGGGAGGGGGGCGGCCTCGCCTTTTCTTAGGTGTGACACGAGTGCCCTCTGCTGTCCGGAGTGTGAACAGCTCTGCATCCCCGCGGGTTCCGAGCAGCTGAGCCGCTTGGAAGGAAGCGTACACACACGTTCTCCCTTCTCAGGGCAAACGCTGGAAGTATTGTTAAAATGAATAATTTATTAAACCACAATTGTTTATTGACTGCCCTTTCATTATTTACTTTTCAGTTATTAAACACACTCGGCGGAGTGCCTGGGTGTCAGCCCGTAACCAACTTACAGCTTCTTTCTGAGCCGATGATGCTCCCAGCCCCCTCGCTCCACTCCGCACGAGACATTTTCGATCTCTTTTGTCAGGTCAGGGTCAAACTACAGTTGTTCTGTGATGACTTTATCAATTCTCAGTTGATAGACTCTAAATGAAAAAATGCCTACTGCTACCTCGTGACTGCTTAAGAAGAAGAGTTATTTGTGTACTGTTTTGTCAGTCCATCAGGGTCTGTGACAGACACAAGGAGCCAAGTGATATAAGGGAAAAGATGTTTTTAATGCCTTTTTTTAGTCTCCCTTCCTTATATCAAGGAGCAGATGATATCCATTCTAGGCTGTCCTTCCAAACCCAAGCAGGCAAGGGAGGAAATAGCCCCCACTCCTCTCAGAAAGTAATAGTCAGACCTGTTTTAAATAAGAATGCTAATTACTGCCCTTCCGCTTGAGGTGATTCAAAGTCAAGAACACCAGATAAACGTGGGAGGGGCCCCTTTCCTCAAGAAAATTCTCTTGACCCATATTTGAAGGGAAGCATCAGTCCACACCCAGAGTGGGTCTGGTTTTTAAAGAGCAAACATTTCCGTCACTCAGAATTACAGGAATATATGCTGTTACCCTTAAACAAATGAGTGAATGAATAAATAGGCTCAAAGCAAAGAAGAAACAGAGGCTTAGATTTTATTCTAAAATTCAATTTTTAAAAAACTTGGTTGATATTATACTTAATCTGCTTGATACTATACTCAAGCACAAGAAAGCTCTCATACCTCTCTCGGGCTTTCTCTATCTCTATCCCCAAACACACCCTCTGTTCTTCAGAAATAAGGCAGTTGTTTCATCTTCAAATAACTCATTAGGAATTTATGTTTTATGACTTTCCAGGAAGACCCACACCTTGATATTTTCTCTCCCAACACTAATATTTGTAGGCTCAGCATCCTGGGGGCTGAGGGCAGGGGGAGAGGTAGGGAACACAAAAAGATATCCCAGAGGTAGTGGGGGGCAGATTGGGGAAGCACCCTACCAGCAGGTTTGCATAAATCAAAGCGTTGACACATGTAATAGTATCTGTAAGATACAGTCATTTTAATCTGACCTTCTGACCTGGGTTCCAGTGATGGTTTTGCCGGTAATCAGCTGTGTGACTTGAACACGTCTCATAAACTCACTAAGCTTTAATTTCCTTGTTTGTACAATGAAATTGATGCCTCTTCCTTTGTGAAATTAAATATGAGCGTTCATACATGTCATGTATGCAAAGTACTTAGCACAACCGGGAGTTCAATAAACATGCAGTATGTGTATGGGACCCTCACCTTTCTATTGTCATTCCCTTCTTTCCATCCCATACACCATAGTCAAGAAAAAGATTATCCTGGGGCTTCTGGGTGGCTCAGTCGTTAAGCGTCTGCCTTTGGCTCTGGTCATGATCCCAGGGTCTTTGGATCCAACCCCGCATTGGGCTCCCTACTCAGAGAGGAGCCTGCTTCTCTCTCCCTCTTCCACTCCCCCCTGCTTGTGTTTCCTCTCTAGCTCTCTCTCTGTCAAATAAATAAATAAAATCTTAAAAAAAAAAAAAAAGGATTATCCTCTTTTAAGCTTCCTAGATAACCCTGCTTGCCTTCATCTATTTAGACCAGCAAACATTCTTCAAATCCTTACTGTGTTCTAGGTACTATCCTAGGCTCTAGCTCTCAAATGTGAAAAACAGAATCCTCACCCTCTAGGAAGAGAACGCATAAATTAATAATCTATATAATAAAATTAAATCTCTATTTGTCTCTTTGTTATTGGCACCAAAATAATTGGGGTCATGCATGGCTATGTGGCATTGATGAAATCCACTTTGGGGAAGGGTGTTTAGGAGTTGGAAGAAATAACAATTATTTCTTTGCATACAAAGTAATAACACACCATTTCATCCAGAGTAACACAGTACTCTAAAAGTTTAAATTTATAAATCTGCATACTTTGAATGCTGCTGTAATTTTACGGATGATAAAGAAGACTCAAAATATTCATGATTTTTTTTTTGCAGTTGTCCATTCTAATATTTCTATTTTTTCCTCTGTGCATTTACATAAGAAATCATGCTAGGGAAAAACTGTCATCTTGAAGATAAATCTTAGCTCTCAAGGTCTATGAAAATACGAGAATTTTAAGAGTCCAAAACTCTAAATCTTTTTCTCTATTGTATCCTCGATTTCTAGTCCAAAATATGGCATTCGGTAGGTGTTTAATGGATCTTTTATGACAGAAAGAGGTAACAAAGGAGGGCTGGTCAAGAGAGACAGGTTCTTCCAAGCAGTATCCCCTCGGGGCTACACAGGGGCCCCCATGGACAAGAGGCAAGAACCAAGTGCTCTCCTGAGCACCTGGAGATGGGCAGCATCTTCCCAGATGCTGAAACCCTGAGCAAGGAAGATATCCAAGGGAGGAACCCAAGGGACACATCGGGAGACCACCTGAAGAGACATGCCACTCAGGCCACAGGGAGAAAACACAAATAGAATTTCAAACGAAGGAGCCCAAAATTGATTGTTCTGAATTTAATACTTGTTCAAGGTCTGAAATTCATCTCGATTGCCAAGCCCTAAAATAGAAAGTCTAAAGGATTGGTTATTTCAATGATAAAGGCAGGACCTTATCATCTAAAATCCGGAACATTTAAAAAATAGCAAAAGAGCCACCACAGTACATTTTTGAAGGATGCAGACAAGAGAAATCAATAATTAGTCCCTGGACCCAGTAATTCCCTCAGATCAGCCCCATTTGCTTCCCAGTGTCTGCAGTGAACAAGTGCATTCTCTCAAAACCACCAAGGCAGGCATTCAGATGTGCACTCGCTGATTTTTTATCAAACTGCATCCCACAAGCGGATCCCCCACCAATATTGATTGCTATGAGTTCCAACTAATAGAATTTTTAAAAAAAAAAAGTGTAGTATATAAAGCAGCTTTATTGCTAAGCTGGAAATTATAACTCTGAATTGTTATAATTTTTAAAAATCACTACAATTGAAATATTTATTTTTAGACTTCCCATTAAACCTTGTTTAACAATAATTAAAAACTGCCCGACAATGCTAGGTAATACAGCCAGTTCAAAAAAGAAAAAAGAAGTGGGGGCACCTGGGTGGCTGGTCAGTTAAGTGTATGACTCTTGATTTCCGCTCGGGTCATGACCTCAGGGTCCTGAGACTGGAGCCCTGAGGAACTCAGCAGGGAGTCTGCCTGGGATTCTCTGCCTCCCTCTCCCTCTACACCCCGCCCCCCCCCCACTTTAGAAAAAGAAAAGGAGTGAGTGCAATGACCAAGCTATGTGCAGAGTTTCGTGCAAGCAGCCAAGAGGGTTCCTAACACAGTTGGAGGGGTGGAAGAGAAGAAGGGAAGAGAGGCAGGCTTCCTGGGAGACTCAGTTGAACCTTCAAACTTCCCCTCACCCCACTGCAGCTCCGCCTGTCTTTCCACTTGTATCTCAATACAAATACAAATCATCCTCAACTTAGGACCAACCCAATAAACCCATCATCAAGCCGAAAATGCATTCACTACGCCTAACCTACCAACCACCACAGCGTAGCCTTGCCTACCTTCAGTGCGCTCAGAACGCTTACATTAGCCTACAGCTGGCGAAATCCTCTAACACCAAGCCTATCTGATGATAAAGTGTGGAATACCTGGTATAACTGACTGAATACGGGGCTGAAAGTGAACACAGAACGGCCATGTGGGCCCACAGTCGTTGTAAGTGTACTGGTAGTTCGCCCTCGTGGGTAAATAACCCCACAGCTGCAACTGCCCGGCGTCATGAGAGTTTTGTAGGGCATATCACCAGCCCAGAAGAGCATCAAAATTCAAAGTACAGTTTCCAACCAAATGCATATCACTTCCACACGATCATATAGTTGAAAGATCATCAGTCGATCCGTCAGAAGTCAGGGACCATCTGCATGCGTGGCCATATTTGAAATGAATGACTAAACCTGAATACTGAGTATATCCAAACCCGAGAAAGGGAGCGTAATTGAAAACATCCAAGCACTCTGAAGGCTACTCTGTTGTCACATGGAAGCCGAGTGACTGATCTAATCATCCATTTTCAAAATATCTGTATATTTTTAAATATCTCAAGATAGTTTCAAAGCAAAACCAGCAAAGAGGAGGAAGAGAGGGAGAGGAAGGAGGAGGCTGAATAAGTCCCCCAGCAGAAAAGAACTGGAAATGTTCCTTTTATGGAGATAACATTTATGGAGTTCCATAAATGTTATCTGTCTACCCAGATCAGAATTTACAGAGAGCTTATCATCATAAACCCAAGCACTTTTCATTATATTTATTGGAGAAAGGGAGGAATCTTACTCCGCGAAGTGCTTGGACATTTCCTGAGCAGTGACGCTAAATGCAAGAAGGGTTATATGTCCCCCGCCTTCTTCCCTGATCCATAAGACCCTCTCTTGGGAGCATCGTGCATGGTGGGAATGGATTGGCATGATGTGAGGTCAAGGAAAATGGTGGTCGAATGTTGGCAAAGATATCCACAAATGACACCCATGTCATCTCTTCAAAAATACATTTCGCTCAAATGGCAGCAAAAGAATTTTTGATGAGCTTAGAGAGAGTGCAGTAATACCACGGTCTGACAATAGCCTGAGCTTTCCTGCACAGCCTCTACAGGGATCTATTAAAGACACAGGAAATGGAAAGAGAAGCTCAGTGTGTGATGAATGTCAGTTACTATTACTTTTTATGAAGCTCTTCTGGAAAGGCCCTGGGTATAGACTGGTAGGTAACAAGGTAAATACATAAATAAACAATCACCTGCCTTCTAGGGTTATTTGCCTCAGCCCTTTCTGTGAACTTGTTGAGACTTGGGGAGGTTACCAGAGAGATTTGAGACAGAGTGTAATTTGAACTTGTCACTGCAGCCATATGCTGAACAAAACAAAAAAGATTTGTGGCTTCCGTCCGGGAGATCTGATGGATTAGGGCATTAGATCCTCCACTTGTTGGTAGGGGGAAATAAAGAATACTCAAATCCCCCTCACCTCAGTGTGTGCTTCTTAGCACTTTATGGATGGTTTTGTTCTGATTCGGAAAGTCAGTGAGACTAAGACCCTCTACAGGCAAGTGATGGGAACATGAGAAGCCACACATGGCCTTGCTTATAATAAGCCATGCTGATCTATATGTCATCGGGGGAGAATGTTCGGTAACAAAACAGACTTTCAAACAAGTGATAATAGTGCCTTATGCTTGCATGGTGTCTTTTTTTTTTTTTCTGAACGCTTTTTCCAGAGTTTTACAAACTTTTATAAAGCGTCCCTTGCCAGTCATCTGAATGCAGTCGTATCTAGGGTAGAATAAAGACAGCTGCTCTGCCAGAAGCGAATATGGTTTCGGGAAGAAAGGTTATTTTATAAGTGCACTTACGAAATTCTCTAATTTTTCTTTATGTCAGGGCATTTCTGTATGAGAGTGGAGATGGGTATTGGGCTCAGGATGATCCCAGTAGGACCAAGCTGGGGCATGTGATATGCTGCCCACGCCCTTCACCCTCCCTACAGACATGGCTCAAATGAGCGAAAATGTGTGAAGTTAAGTGTCCCAGGCAGTTGGAAGTGTGTGTGCACGTGGAGGGGGCAGAGCTGAATGGCAGAGGGAGCCGTGTTCTTTGGAGATACGAGATTGTGTCATGGATTAATTCCAGCCATCTCGGGGCCTCTTAACCACCAGCTGGCAGATCTGAGTCCTTTTCTTCTCCCTAGCAGCCTGAACCCCACGGCCCAGCCAGCAGCAGAAATCACTATGGGGACCCCAAAAGGCCAGCTTTACAGGCAGCAACTTGTGCAATCACATGGGGCCCCCACTGGCAAGGACCCCACCCTTGATTTCATGCTCCCTTGCTACCGTCTTAAAATTCCTAATAATTTTGTCTTTGAATCTGTGTCTTTTTTTAAGAAAAGATTATTTATCTATTTATACAGAGGGGAAGCAAAGCAGGAAAGAGGAGTAGAGGGAGAGGAAGAAGCAGACTCCCCACTGAGCAGAGAACCCAACGTGGGACTCGATTCCAGGACCTCAAGATCATGACCTGAGCCAAAGGCAGACACTTAACCAAGTGAGCCACCCAGGCGCCTCTCAATCTGTGTTTTAGAAGGGAAGTCCAAATGGGACAACGGAGCACGAGTATGAGCAGAGGAGGGATGCGCGTTCACATGGGGTTTCAGCGTGCCTTACCACCCCGTCCCACATACCATTTGCGATGTCCACGCGCAGGATTCCAGCGTTCCCATGTTGCATGGGAGTCCAGCGTGACTCTGTTACATCAGGACTGCATGGTGCCCCCATAGCACCAGCCCCCATGAGAAGCCACATTTTCTCTTCAAACCAGAGAAAGAAATGTTCCTGGCCTAAAAGGAGTCAACAGTACTGTAAGAAAGAAGGAGTAAGGAAGCCTGTCATATCCTTTCCCATTCGTGTTTTATCTGCGTAGCCAGCCACACTACAAATGATGATGTAGGAGGAAAGGGAAAGACAGAACGGCCTATAGATCCTTTTCCTGTCTCGCTTCCCTTATTTAGCAAGCAGATGGGAGAGGTTGGTAGAATGGGTCCTATCAAGTCAGAATTTTACATGGAGAAGAAAAAGCTGATTTGAGTTCCTGGTTACATCACAGTTTTTAAACTTTTGAATGATTTTTTCGGAGTACCCAAAAACCTAAAAGCAGTTGGCAAACCAACTGAAAAATATTTACAATGTACATGACAGAAAAATAACAAATTTCCTTAACATTTTATAAAGCTCTTCCAAAACAGTAAGAGAAAGATGAACATTGCAATCAAACATGGAATTGAACACATCACAAAACAACTTCATGGGACCATGGGAGCACTGCAAAATGTTTTAAAATTCACTAATAAGTGAAATGCAAATAAAAACAACAATGATATATACATTTCCACCCAGGAAGTTAGAAAAGATAAAATGGAAACAGCAGCAGCTGGTATGGGCCTGAAGCAGAAGGTTACTGGAGTACACTTCAACTACACGATCAAAATACCAAACAAGGGTGGCTTTGATTCAGCTATAATGTTGTTAGAAATCTACTAGAGAGATCATGGGACTTTTACAAAGACAAATACTCAAGGTTGCTCACTACAGCATTGCTTAGAGACTCTAACAATCATAATAACCCCAATAGCCACCTGTTGGGTACAGGTGTGATCAATTATAGTAAAAAAGAATTAGATAACTTTATACATAATAATCTGGAATATGTACACAGTATATTGGGATTTTTTTTTAAATTATAGAACACAAAATGATCCCATTTGGGGGAAAAGGTATCTATCAAAGTTTATATATTTTTCTTTTTTATTTTTTAGGATTTTATTTATTTGAGAGAGACAGATAGTGACAGAGATAGTGAGAGAAAGTACAAGAGGAGAGGAGAGGGAGAAGCAGGCTCTCCAATGAGCAGGGAGCCCGATATGGGGCTTGATCCCAGGACCCTGGGACCACGACCTGAGCCGAAGGCAGTTGCTTAACTAAGACACCCAGGTGCCCTAAAAGTTTATATAGTCTTATAAATTTTTCTGGAGGAGATCATATTTCAGGGTTACCTTTGGGAAGTGGAATTCATTGTAGCAGAGAGAAAATAAATGAGACTCACCCATTATGCATTTCTGCAATGTTCAGGAAAAAAAAAAAAAAAAGACACATGACAGAGCATGTATCTTTGCCGTAAATTTTAAAAATTCAAATGTTGAGAGTGAATTAAAATCATTTACTGCATATCTCTACAATAGAAGATTAAGTAGCCATTAAAAATGAATTGTAGGGGCACTTGTGTGGCTCAGTGGGTTAAGCCTCTGCCTTCGGCTCAGGTCATGATCTCAGGGTCCTGGGATCGAGTCCCGCATCGGGCTCTCTGCTCAGCGGGGAGCCTGCTTCCCTCTCTCTCTCTGCCTGCCTCTCTTCCTACTTGTGATCTCTGTCAAATAAATACATAAAATCTTAAAAAAAAAAAAAACGAACTGTAGGGGTGTCTGGGTGGCTCAGTGGGGTAAGCCTCTGCCTTCGGCTCAGGGCATGGTCTCAGAGTCCTGGGACCAAGCCCCGCATTGGGCTCTCTGCTAGGCAGGGAGCCTGCTTCCCCCTCTCTTTCTGCCTGCCTCTCTGCCTACTTGTGATCTCTGTCAAAAAAATAAATAAAATCTTTTTAAAAAATGACACCGTACGTCTATACATATTGACCCCAAAATATGGTCACGACATATATTTCTGTAAAAAGATAAGGAGATTATTGAGCAACACGTGTTGCACAATTACATTTGTATAAAATTTTGTGTCTTCTGAGAGAAGAGAGTCAACTCTCTGAAAAGATGTTCCCCAAATATTAACAGCAGTTACCTTTGAGTAGTGGTACTTTTAATGATGTTTTCCTTTCTTCTTCATGTATTCTATGTTGTATAATTATTTTTACAATGAGTGCATATCCTTTTTATAAATCAGAAAAAACAAAAAGCTATTTCTCTTTTGAACGTTTTAACATGAGTGAGAAATTTCCATAGAATGAAGAAAAAGGAATGTCTTCCTGATTCCCAAGAGTATCCTTAAAAGCAGCACGAATAAAAATTAGAACCTGACTATTGTCTGACTTGAGTATTTTTGCCACAGTTTTGCCTACTTTACCAAGAACAGTATGCCAACCCGCGCCCCCATGCAAACTCATCCTGATCTATTTATCCAGCGATACATTTTCAAATGTAGCTGTTTGAACTAAAATGGTTTTATTTCCAAACTAACTTATTCTGAACTTTTCCATTTATCTCTTAAGCACTGTGGCTAAGGTTTAGATTTTTCTAAGAAAGTACTGACTTGAACTAATATTAGTGCTACATCAATGCACAGGTATGTTTTCCCAATTTTGCCCTAATAGCAGTAATTATTTTAGAACCTTGTTAAGTCTCACTTCCTTATCAGTCTTCCCAATAATTCTCACCAGGAAAAATGGCCGTTTTATCCTTCTTTTCAATTGAAATTTAGAGGCCGAGAGCTAGAGTGAATTCTCACCCGACGAAGAGTTTATTGCTTTTTTCAAGACATACTGCACGACGTTTATTAGTAGACTATGAGGTATTTATCACCAGTAATTAAAACTAAACTGTTCCTGTTGTAATAGATGCACAGAATCAGAGATGCAATACCCTTACTTTTTACTGTTCATTTGCTCTCCCTTTAATCTAATCTAAAATTTCCTTTTTTAATGTGCTAGGGCATTAACGTGAAGGTTGACATTAAACAAACCTGTTTGTCTCTTACTAAGAAGTAACTATAAAAAGATTTCTAGAGGTACTTGGGTGGCTCAGTCGGTTAAGTGTCTGCCTTGGGCTCAGGTCATGATCTCAGCATCATGGGACCAAGTCCCGCATCAGGCTCCCTGCTCAGCGGGGAGTCTGCTTTTCCCTCTGCTTCTTCCCCTTGCTCATGTTCTCTCTCTCTCCCTCAAGTAAATAAATAAAATCTTTATTTAAAAAAAAAAAGATTTCTGGGCAACCCTCTCGGGTCCCCTCTGTCTTTGGAAGTTTTGTACTATCACCTTACCATCACTCAATAAACCTTGCTTTGCTGCCCACTAAAAAAAAAAAAAAAAATGTTTGGCAACAGCACAAAGATCCAGGAACATTTGCGTACTATTAATAGAAATAAATGTAAATCAACCTTTAAAAGATAAAAAGGTTAGGGACGCCTGGGTGGCTCAGTTGGTTAAGCAGTTGCCTTCAGCTCAGGTCATGATCCCAGCCTCCCGGGATCGAGTCCCACATCGGGCTCCTTGCTCGGCAGGGAACCTGCTTCTCCCTCTGCCTCTGCCTACCACTCTGTCTGCCTGTGCTCACTCTCTCTCTCTCTCTAACAAATAAATAAATTTAAAAAAAAAAAAAAGATAAGAAGGTTATTTGCAACATGGAGGAGCCTTAAAAATATTCATGCCCTTGACCCGAAAACTTTCATTTATCCTAAAGAACTAATCACGAATATATTTGATGCGATTGGCTACGAGACTGTCCAACCATGTGGGATTGGTTTTTTAAATTGCCTAAATAACAGAACACTTTTATGCCTATAGAAATTATAGTATAGAAAAATAATTATAATGTAATCTATAGAGAGAAGTAGTTTATAAAACAGTATGCACAACATGATCATGTAGATAGATAGATGCAAAAGTGGAAATTTACCAACCAAATATTAGTAAATCACTAAGATATAAATATCAAAATCTCTGCATGCTAAAATTATGAATGGGGTGTATATTCTTCTGTGTGCCTACCTATATTTTCCAAAATCCTACAATGTACACGTACTACTTTTACAATGAGAAAAAGTTCTTTATTAAGAGGTGGTAATTACTCTCTAAATACTTGAGGAATAAATGAATTCAGTTTATTCCCTTATATATTGCTTCTGCTTTGAAGATTTCCCACATATGTAAACTTGTCATTTGGGGAGGAAAACTGTACCTACGGTTTTCTAGTTCAAACCCAGTCTCATTGAGACCTGACCAAGAACACCAAAAATTATCTCAAAATATCATTGCACACAAACACGTACACTTGAAAATTGAGTGTGTCACATTCTAAGAGCAGCCCAGCATGGAGTTTAGGAGTAATGGTTTGGGAATATCGGCAAGTGACCCAGCTTCCCCAAAGACTTCACCTATTTGAGAGTTCTATTCAATTCAAAGCACATAAACATCTAAAATGTAATAGACCTGATTTTTTGTGAAACCTCACAATTTTTTGTGCATATGTGTGTACATACGCATGTATACAAAGCAGACCTCAAAGTTCTGGCAGAATGATGGCCCAGCAGTCAAACATGTGGCAGATCTTTGCCAGGTGAGTTCCAATTATAAGCTTAGTTGGCCACAGATTTCTAGAAAGTAGAAAGCAAGTCAGTTCACACTTGAAATTTCAGGCTTATACTTTCAACTGTCACCTTTATTTTTACCATTTGGGAGAATGCTTGGGATGAGAGTCGCTTCAAATCAAAAAAAGTTTCAGTTACTTAAAATGAAAAGCGGTCTGGGATCCATGGCCATTCGTATGCCCAGGATTGACCAAAGCCATGTGGACAAGTATGGCCAGCAAACCCCCAAGATGCTCCCTATTTCCCTTGAAAGTTTTGGAATTGTAAAGAAGTTTTGTAATTTAGGGGGCAACTGTGGTGTAAAGAATTTTACATGATGGAATTTAAACCAAGTAACGCCACGCTAACTTGCCTGGCTCTTCAGTTCTAAGACAATCATGCTTTAGCCAACCTTCTGAATAAAGGGGACTTGGCAATCATGCCTGAAACACTGCTTATGTTTCAGCCTAAGCAACCTGAAAATAAAGAACTTCCTTTAGGCAGCTCTATCACGGCATGGGCCAATTCTTTAGGTTTCTCTCACCTCGGCAATCCAACAAAAAGGCTTACACATACGAGTCATGACTGAAAATGCCGGGTAAATCAAGAAAATGAAATTAAGTCAAGAACGCTTCCTTCGCACTCAGAGGGTCCTTTCTGAGGTGGTGTCTCAGGGAGGGGGCGCGGGAATCCCTGCATCCCTAGGAACAGAGTCAGTGCCGCTCTACAGCTCTGTCCTTGCTGAAGAGAGAATTTCAGACAAAAGCCATATTTCAGTCCAGCTATGCACCTGTCTAACCTCCACAGGGTGGGAAGGGTAAAGACTACCCTTTCTACTAAAGTAGAAAGCAAGTAGACTTGCTTTCTACTTTCTAGAAATCTGTGGCCAAGTTAAGCAGACTTAACTCTGCTTCCCTTTAATGAGTTTTGAAGGGTTTCTTTTTACCAAAGAAATAATGAATGCCCCTTACAAACTGTGGGAGAAAATGTCCTGTTTGGAAGTAATTGAAAATATGTTTTGCACCCACTTAAAAACTCTTTTCCAAATAGCTTTCTTTTCTAATTAACTTGCCCTAACACTTAGCTCTGGAATTCACTGGGCAGAGAGTGACATCTAGTGTGTAATAAAAGAACTTGAAAAACAGAAATTTGGGCGAGGGCCTAAGACCCAGGTTAATGTCTAAGACTTTTAAATACTTCCCTTTTAATACGATAATAATTGCCAGATGGAAATTCAGGACTCATATCGCAGAGCTTTCAAGATCTGAAATTATGAGAAAGGTTGTCTTCTCTTTAGGTAGGAAATTGGGGATGTCTTAAGGCACTTTTTATCTAAAGAAGCATGCTGATCCTAAAAGCAATTTGTATGGGGACAAGGTTGGGTCATAACACCTGAGAGATGAAATATGGCTTGTCCCTGAGGTCAGAAAAGTAATTTTCACTTAAAGTGAAAGGGATCGGTGATGACCAGCTGCCTCTGAACTCTAGGAGCTTGTCATCCCAAGAACGTTTCCAGGCTACCCCAGTGGAGTGCTCAAGCCTCCTGCAAGAGAAAAAGCCGTCACGGCCCATCTCGCTGATGGATGCAGACATTGACCACTCGGGTGTCTGTGCCACAGAAACTGCAGGTGAAGCAACTTTGATTAAATGCCTTAATCGAAGAGTAAATACGGTGCTAATGTGGGGATACAAAAGAGGGGGCCATCTTATAGAAGGCCCACAAAGTGGGCACCTGGGTGGCTCAGTTGGTTAAGCCCCTGCCTTGGGCTCAGGCCATGATACTGGAGTTCCTGGATCGAGTCCCACACTGGGCTCCCAGCGCAGTGGGGAGTCTGCTTCTCCCTCTGACCCTCTCCCCTCTCATGTTCTCTCTCTCTCTTTCTCAAATAAATAAATAAGATCTTTAAAAAAAAAAAATAAGTTAGAAGGAACAGAAACCATTCAGTTGGGGTGAATTATGAATAAAATTTGTGACATGTGAAAATGGGAAGAAGGGGCATTCCTGGTCAAGGAAAGCCCCTGAGCAAAACCACAGACCATGAACGGTTCCAAGTGCCACTCTGCTTCTACTGAACAGCAGGTAGCACATTCTGACTCCGAGGTAGGGTAAATACAGAAGAGAAACAGAAGAGGACGTTAATCGGTACCATCTTACACAGACTCTTCCTCGCCAATGGATGGACGTCTTCGTGCCTTGCAACACTGCTATTTATCAGGGATGCATGTCTGTGTCGTCTGATCCACAGAGCCCACAGAGGGAACATGACGCACAGCAGAAAAGCTGGTGTACATATAGTCACCTATGATGATGAAGAGAGGCCAGGCCAGCTGCATCCTGTCAAGGTCAGGGCAGAACCCAGGCACCCCCCATTAAAAGCCATCACTGAGAGTGAGCTATATACCGTGAAGTTCTCCCCCCACCACGTCCACTTCCCAAGTCCAGATTTAAGAAAAAAGACATTCCATACCCCACAGGAGGAACTCGAGCTCTTCCTCATGAAGGAGATTACCATCTTTGACCTTGTCTCTTCTGTCTGTGAGGCCAAAACTTTTCTAAATAGATACGTAGCGATAGCAAGACCATAGCTGGTTGCTGAAATGAGGATTACATCATTAAAAATAGTTCTGTTTTCGGTAAGCCTTCTCTGAATACAGTAGGGAGTCGAGAATTTTTGACCACCCAACAAGTGGCTGGACCCTGTCAAACCCTGACATGTATTTTCTACTTCCAAAGGAGAGAAGGCCCTTTCTTCTTTATGGCAGCAAAACTGGACATTTGAAAGCTGACATCTGATCACAAAATAAGGGTACTTGGGGGACTCTGAAGTCTAAAATTTGCATGGGAGTACTCTACCAAAGGAGATCAGATAACTCTCTCTTAAGGACAAAGCCCTTACACTATAGTCATGTAATCTGCTCGTTCAACATTGGGATATCAGTTACACTCAGGCAGCTCCAAAGATTCATGATATGTAATGATTCGTCATTTTACTGAGATACAAATCTGAACTAAGCCTGGTCTGAGGTCCAACCCTGTGGCTTTCTGCATATTGCCATGCTCTCTGAAACCCTGGAAATCTAATCTCTAGTTCTTAGAAGGGAAATGGCAACAGATAAGAGAAGAAGTAACAGTAAAGTTGAAAACCAGGTTTCGGAGAGCCTGATGATCCTACAGTTTGGTTTCTCCATAAGAAAAAGAATGTTTAATTAGGTAAATATCTATATACAACCAAAAAAAGAAAGCTCAACATTTATAAATTGTTTAAAGCTATCAAACACCATAATCACCAAAATTAGAAAAGTAACTTGGTATTTTTATTAATTACCTGACACACTTATTTAAAACATTTTTTTGTTACCTTTTTTTGGCCACATATCCCTTGCCTCTTCATATCATGAGATTTTATAAAATCATATTCTATAGAAAAAATAAAAAGATAATTCCATCCTTCCTCTGTTGTGACTGAGCAAAATGTGTTTTTATTATTGATAGTTTAGAAAGGTTTCCTTTGGTTTCACAGTTCCACAATTCCTTATTGAAGCTATATAAAATGTTTAGAATTCTCAAATTTGAAAAGACTTCCAATAAGTTTCTTTTATAAGTGATATATAAAACGTTAGGGCATTTCTGATTTTCTTGAACAGTACCTAATCTTAAATGCTAATTGCCTGACATTTCATTAAATAGTTTGTCATCAATATCCTCAATATAATGACATATTATGAATTTTATATTATCTTTATCAATACCAATATTTTATCAAGCAAGTCAAAAATGTAGATCTTTTCCTAATGTGTTTATATGATTCACTCCTCTTCATCAATTGTACTATCAAAGAGCCTAAGATCTTATTCATTACTTCTATTCAAAATTCAGTTCTTCTCAATGGACTACCATCTGAGGCATGACCTGAAAAATTTTTATCATAATTCATTTCTTTTTTTTTTTAAGATTTATTTATTTATTTATTTATTTGAGAGAGAGAAAGAACATAAGCAGGGGGAGGGGCAAAGGGAGAGAGAAAATCCTCAAACAAACTCCCTGCTGAGCATGGAACCCAATGCAGGGCTTGATCCCAGGACCCTGAGGTCATGACCTGAGCCAAAATCAAGAGTCAGCCACTCAACCAACTTAGCCACTCAGATGCCCCTATAATTTACTTTTTGATATAAAAAATTTTTTCTATGGATCTGTCATTCCTCTTAATCACTTTTGTTTTACAGTCCATTTTTTCCTCTTGATTTTCTCCTTTATTAATAAAAATTTTAAAGGTGAGTAAAGACAACACCTTTCATGTAGATCCAAATCAAGTCTGTAGTTTCTCAACAAGTATTAAAATGTAAAATTTCTTTCCAAATTCACTTCTTACTAGACTGAACTTGGAGTAAACTTAGAACTCAAGAAAGAGTAAAAACATTAAAGCCCTAACTAGTTTTAGTGCACCAAACTGTGTCAGCCAGGTTTCTAGCAAAGAAAGACAAAGATTTATTGCAAGGGCTTGGCTGAATCAATTGTGGGACTGGCAAGTTGGACTAGGCAAGTTAGAACGCCACAGAGCAGGCCAGCAGACTGGAAATTAACTCCAGTCCTCGTGGAAACTTCAGTTTTGTTCTTAAGGCCTTTCCTTTGATGGGATTAGCTCCAACCTTTACAGTCAAATGATTATTAATATTAATCATTTCTACAAAATACCCTCACAGCAACACCTAGACAATGTTTGATAGAATAATTGTTACCAATCAATAGCCTAGCCAAGTTAACACATAAAACTAACCATCACACATTTATTGACATCTACTAAATGTTAAAGACTGCACCAATAAGCAGGCTACAAAAATTAAAAACTATCTTTGACCCAGGTTTGGGTGATGGAAGCACAGAAGAGGAGATTAATTCTGCTGCTGGGGTAGGGTTATGATTGGGGAAACCATGGAACAGAGTGGTCAAAAGCTCAAGTGTGGACTCAATCTGCTTGGCTCAAATTCTGGCTCTGATAATCCCCTCCTTCTTTACGCCCTTCTTTCTTCAATGGTGCAATGAGGATAATGATAGTACCTATCTCCTATCTGTTGTGAAACTTAAAGATAAGCCATGTAAAGTGCTTAAAACAAGGCCAGGCAGATAACGAGTAAGTAATTAATAGCTGTCATCATTATGATTACTTGTCACAAGCCTTGAAGGTTGAATAAGAGTAATCCAGGACAGGAAGGGCATTCCAGGCATATGAAACAGTAATAACAAAGGCACAGAGGTATGAAAATGCCCATCACATCCGGAGGAGAATAATTAATGCAATGCAGCCAGCGCGTGGAGGGTGGTGAGGAAAGATGTGAAGGGTTAGATGCAGTCAGCCCATGAGGAGACTTGAATATTACATAAAAGAGTTTGTACTTTATTTTGGCAGCAAGAGGAAACAATAAGGTTTTTTCTTATGCAAATAAACAAATAACATAAGCAAGTCTATGAATACCTGAAATTCATAGATTGTAAATGAGGCCACATTTGAATAACTGCCCCAGGTCTTACTCTAGTATTCACTGCTTGAGTGACAGGAAGTCCAATCTTTGCCCAGGGTTTCTCTTCCTGTATATTTCTAAAACTTCTCCAGGGTTGTTTACATGAGTTTTTCAATCAGTCCTGGTGACAACGTACTGTCACCTTGCCTGGTGGTACATGTCCCCTCACATACCCCTCAAGGGAGCCCTCCACCACTATCAAGAGAGATCTGCTGTAACCACCACCACCGCAGTCCTGGATGATAGAACCGGGAGGTCCCTTTTGAAGAAAAAGAAAGCTCAATGCAAGGTTGTCCCATGATCAAAATTATCTGGATCTCAAAGCATCATAATATTCACATTGTCCCCCAAAATCCATTCTCTCCACCTGCTATAATAGAAGATTTACATCTGGGCACACAGCCACCTAGCTCAAGATTACATTGACCAACACTCCTTGCGGGTAGATGAGGTCATATGACTTCTCACAAATGGAACATGGGCACAAGTGGTACATGCCACTTCTAGTCCCAGGCTTTAGAATATTATAGATGTGTTCCTCCACGTTACTTTCATCTGCCCTCAAACTAGAATACTGACTGATTGTGGTTCACTTTCAACCGTGTAATTAGAACCCAGGATTTAAGAGATGGTAGAGAAAACTAGGTACCCAGATGACTTCATGGAGCAGAGCTCATATTGCAGTGTGACCAACAAAGAAAGAAACTTCTATCTTCCACAAGCCACTCAATTATTGTGAGTTCTTTGTTACAATATTCTAGTTTTACCCTACACTCAGCTCTTTCCCCCAAGATTCATTCATGGAGCCAAGTAATGCTTTCAGGTAGAACCATCACCCCATCAAAAGCTTAGACTTTGATCTCAGGTTGGTTCATCGTGTCACATTTCCTATCACAAATTCTAATTTAGTGTGTGTGTGCGATCACCCTCTTCCCTCCTATTATCTGGTTTATGTCAGAACTTGACAAGGATGGACAGGGTCCGATTTGGTTTTTTCTTGTGGGAATTTTTCCAGCTCTTGAGCAAAGCCAAGAATATAAACAAATACCTGGGGGGTAGGGAAAACATCAAATCCCTCTTAACAGAAGCCCCCATGTCCCTGCTCTGTTCAGCCACAACTCCCAAGACCCAGGGTTCTAAGCTGCCTGAGAGACCTCTGATCACTGTAAGGAGACTAGGCTGAAAAGGCAAGGACAAGGCCACACGCAAGGGGGAATGTTGCAATTACCTACAAGAGAGACCAGCCAAGAAAATACCAGTGGAAACGGAAAGAATCAAACTCAAGAGCTATGTCAGATATAAAAACAGTAAGACTTGACGACAGACGTTTATCACAGTAATCACATAGACACTTAAATACTTTGGGTGAGAATGTCACTACGGGTGGTGATGATAGTAATGCAGAATGACTTACATCTGCTTGATCCCAGACCACATTATGGAAAACAGTTAACAGCAACAGTAGCACGTACACACAATGCTATGTAACAACTGCATCTTATAAAAGTTTCTTTTATGATTTAAAAAGGGAGGAAGTGGGAGAAATTCAGGTCTAATAAGAGGTACAAGGTGAGTGACAGAGAAAAAGTTCGACCACCCTGGAAATGAACATGTCAGTCATTGCAAAATATCCCATGTATTTCTAGAAAGCTCTGATTCATACCTTTTTTTTTTTCTTTTTAGAAAGCCAGGTAGAATTTTCAAAAAATGACCTAGGATTCAGTTACTTTACATCTTAAAGTTACATCTTATCTTAAGTTCCTTTTCTTTTATATTCTATATGGTTCAGAGTGCTCAGTTGCAAACAAGGATTTAAGCAATGCTATGGACCAAATGTTTGCGTCCCCACAAAATTCACATGTTGAAACTCCAACACCCCCAGTATGGCTGTATTTGGATATGGGACCTCTAAGGAAGTAATTAAGGCTAAATGATGTCATCCGTGAGGAGCCTAGGTCCAACGGGGTTGGTGTCCTTGTAAAAAGAGACACCCACAGAGTGTTCAGGCTCTGTCTGGAGTCCTCTCTCCCACCCTCCCTTTCTCCCGCTTTGTGCACTCATTGAAGAAACACCATGGCCACATGAGGGCACTGTGAAAAGGCAGCTGTCTGCAAGCTAGAAAGAAAGCTCTCACCAGAAACCAAAGCAGCTGGAACCTTGATCTTGGACTTCCAGCCTCCAGAACTGAGAGAATAAACTTCTGTTGCTTAAGCCACCCAGTCTATGGTATCTTGTGATGGCAGCCCAAGCTGACTAAATTAGTGGTGAGGCGTTTATTTCTGTTTTGCATTAAAACTAAGATGCAGGGGCGCCTGGGTGGCTCAGTGCATTAAGTGGCTGCCTTCGGCTCAGGTCACGATCCCAAGGTCCTCGGATAGAGCCTAGCATTGGGCTCCCTGCTCAGAGGAGAGCCTGCTTTTCCCTCTCCCTCTGCCCCTCCCCCCTGCTCATGAGCGCTCCCTTTCTCTCTCTCTCTCTCTGCTCTCTCTGTCTCCCTCTCTTTCTGTCAAATAGATAAAAATCTACATAAATAAATCAAACTAAGGTGGAACCATTTGTGAAGCACATCATTATTTTAAATACAACTAAGAAAAACCTAACACTGCTCATTGAACTATAATATGTCATTGGCTGTACGAAGCATCCCAATTCTAAAGACAAAAAAAAAAAAAGAAAAAAGTGGGAATATGTGACTCTTAGAATTGATGAAATAGATAATATATACTAGGAAACTTATAAACCTCCCCCCAGTAGACCAGGGAAATAGGTTGAGGTGCGACGCAGCCAGAAACAAAGCACCGTGGGAAAATACCCAACCACCCCATGGGGCTAATCCAGCAGAAAGAGCAGTGCTCCCGCTGAACAAACCAATAGCACCTCAGAAGCCACCGCAGCTGCCCTCCAAGAACTAATGCCTCCACCCGGGAATTGCCAGAACAGCCAACCATCATCACCACCAACTTTTAGTCCCAGGATGACCAGGAGAGTGAAGGGGACACATTAATAATGATGCCAACATGACAGACAGAAACTGGAAAACCAGACATTTGGCTGTCCTGGGTGGAACCTAGGACCCTAGTTGCAAGCGAGTCTGAGAAACAGACTTTGCTTCCCCGTCTCTGCAGTCCAGGAAGACAGGCTAGAAGGCCATTGCCATGGGTGTGGAGTAAATGTTAGAGTTCGTAGAAAAACTTACTCCAAAAAGATGATCAATTAAGTATTATAACAATTTTGTTGTAAGCAAAGAAAGAGCCTCTGTGTAAAATAGAGACTGTTTAGGGCACCTCTGTTCTATGCTGTCTAGCACCCCAGCAGGGAGGGGAAAGGTCTCATGAAGACAGCATTCCATCAGGGGAATGCTCTCCCTTTATGCCCATCTGAGCTTCAGATCCTTGATACTGAACTTGCTCTGTCCAACTGCTCTGTATCTCAATACCTTAACGTCTCTTTTAAGTTGGAATTTTATTAAGTTGACAAATGGATTTGTTTTATAATGAGAACTGTATACAGATAACAATAATCTATAAAGGTTTTATGGAAGTTTCTGGACTCGATCTCAAGTTCCTCCTCACAGAGGAGTAGTCAGTCAGGATGCTTGAATCCAATGGGTGGGAGATTCATTCTGCTTCTTCCTGTATCTTACTTTTCAGTATTTTAGATTGTCCTTGTCCCATACTTTTGGCCTCTGTGGGATATCTAGTACTTACTCCAAAGCCCTTCTTCATGGATCACAGAGTTCAAGACTTCTGTCTTGTAAGTAAGTAATTATTTTGCAAGTATTCTACCTCTTCATGTGATTTCTCCTCTTAAATTATACCTTCCAGAAGCCTCCAGTCCCAGGACACGTCACTGAGTCTTGGAGCTCCAGAGCAAGAGAGAAGGGTCTGGCCCCTAGCAAGACCCAGAACTTGAGAAACAAGTTTAGGCAATCCTGCTCAGGCTCTGAATGGGTCTCCATGGGCATTTCAAGCAGCGCAATTATTCTCCTTGGAGGCCATCAGGGGCATTTCCCCACCATGATACATGCCAGTAGCACGCTGCACTTACAGTTTCAAAAAAAAGAAACGCTCCCAATCTTTTCCAAATGCCCTTAGGGAAATGGGGATTCCCCTAGTTAAGAACCACCAAGCCACAGAGAGGAATTCCTCCATGTCCTCAGCACAGCACAAACCCAAGTGACACTAGCTTCACATCACAAGGTTCCCCCTCAGTGTGTGTGGGATAAACGCCGGGATGCACAGACAGCTAGGCCTGGGGAACCAGCTCATTCAGTTGCCCGGGGACTGCTCTGGGTTTAGCAGCGAACCCCTCAGCCCCAGGCAAATGAGGAACATTGACCTGCCTGACTCAGCCACAAGGCTGACCGGCCGGCTGAAGAGGATCAGACCAAAGAAATGCTTCTTCCAGTCAGGACAAGCTGTGGAGACAGGGAAGGGGGGCAGAGTGATGGATAGAAAAAAGTACTCCTAGGGGTCTCTCTGTCCCTCCTACCCCAAGCACACACCAAACCTATCCTTGTGGCCTAGAAGACCTCAGAAACATCGAGTTTGGTGTGAGGCACCCAAGGACAGAGGCTTCTCATCCTGCTTCCTCATGAGGAAGCAACACTCTCGCTGTGGGGAAATCACACCTGGTACTGTCACCTCATCTGTAAAATGCAGGAGGTGGAGATTTCCTCTTAGGGCACTATTTACTCTCACACAGTAACTCCTTTAAAGTTCTGTCCCATCATGATCCCAGCATTCTGGGATCAAGGCCCCCATGGGGCTCCCTGCTCACCGGGGAGTCTGCTTCGCTCTGTCTGCCGCTCCCCCTGCTTGTGCTCTCTCTCTCTCTCTCTCTGACAAGTGAATAAATAAAATCTTTAAAAATAAATAAATAAAGTTATGTCCCTTTAACTTTTCAGAACTTTTTTCTAATTCTGGGGAACTGACAACTTTTTCAAACAAAGAGTCATAGCCGTCAGAAAGGTTTACAAGCCACAAAGAGTGGAAAGTGACTGTGTAAGGAGCAGAGCTGTCTCACCCACCTCCTCCGTGGCTCTCTGCAGGGGGTCAGAGGAACGCACTGTGTGTGTTCACTAGAGCTGCCATGACAAAGTTCCACAGACCGGAGGCTAAAATCCAAGATCAAGGTGCTGGTTTCTTCTGAGGGCCTCTCTCATGTCGTAAATGACGGATTCTCCCTGTGTCTTCACATGGTCTCCCCTCAGTACAAGTGTGTGTCTCAATGTCCTTTTCTTATAAGGACACCAGTCAGAGGGGTTTAGGGCCCACCCAGGGATCTTAACCATGTCTATGATCGAAATCACCTGTCTCCTAGGTAGACTAAATGGGTGAAGGGGCTCGAAAGGGGCAAACTTCCAGTTATAAAATAAATAAGCCATGGGGAAGCCCTGTACAGCACAGTGACTGTGGTTAGTAATACTGTACTGCATATTTGGAAGTTTCTAGGAGAGTAGATCTTAAATGGGCTCAACACAAGAAAAAAGATTTTGTAACGATGTACGGTGAAGGTGTCAGCTAGATATATTTTGGTGATCCTTTCCTAATACATACTAACATCGAACCCTTATGTTGCACACCTGAAACTAATATAATTTTATATGTCAATTATACCTCACTTAAAAAAAAAAAAGAAAAATACTGCCAAACCAAAACCTTTAAAGAAAGAAAGAAAAGAGAAGAAATCACCTATCTCCCAACTAAAGTCACACTTTGAGGTACAAGGGGTGAGAACCCAACATAAGAATTCGGCAGAGACACAATTCAGCCATAACACCTACCTGCCTGGACTTGGCATTCGTCTCGGGTCCTTGAGTCCATCTTGCCTGAAGATGACCGAGCCCCGAAGAGAGTAGAGAGTCTTCAGGTAGAATCATTCACACGCTATTCATGTGATGACTGTCTTCAGCGGCTGCGCTCAGCTGCTGGTGACAATCAGTGTGGCTAGGGAAGCTCTCTTAAAGGAAAATAGCTCTCAAACTTTGGGGGCGAGGTAAGTAACATGGTAGTGTGATGAAAATAATTTTGACCTCATGGACTCTCTGAAAGGGCCTCAGGAAATCCTAGGTATCCCTGGACATACTTTAAGAACAACTGCCTGAGAGGAGCGCCTGGGGGGCTCAGCAGGTAAGAGTCTAACTTTGGCTCACGTCATGATCTCAGGGTCCTGGGGTCCAGCCCCACATCCCTGCATCAGCTCCTGTTGTACACCTGAAACTAATATAATGTTATATGTCAATTATACCTCACTTTAAAAAAAGAAAAATACTGCCAAACCAAAACCGCTGAGCCAGGAGCCTGCTTTCCCTTTCCCTCTGCCCCGTCCCCCTTGCTCATGTTCTGACACTTTCTTTCAAATAAATAAATAAATAATATTGTGAAAAGAAAATAAAGAATGAAAAAGAACAACTGCCTTAGAAAAAACCTCTGTGGGTGCCCTTATTCTTGACTGTTACTGCTCCCTGGTGCATATTGGTTTTCCCTGTGAGGCCAGAGGGACCTCTTGCCCCAGTGCACCCCAGAAACGCAGAGCAAGGCCCACCTTTTAAGAGGTGTGCTTGCAGGTGGGTCCGCAGGACCTAGGTCCTGGGAGACAGCACAAGGCAAAAACAGACATGAGTCAACATTAAACCAAGGTCAGGATACCTCCAGGCTCAATCTTCCACAATGAGATCACTTAATCCTGGTTTTCCCACAGGTGTGTCAACAACTCCCCAACATTAGGTAAATAATAGCGAACAAGCCTGTATTCATTAGGAGACATTTAGCTGAATATAAGGACCAAATTTTTTTCTTTATTTTGGCTTAAACAAGACAGAAACATATGGCTCTTTCTTAGAAGAGAAATCTGGGGTAGGCAGCCCAAGGCTGATACGGTGGCTCTGTAAAATTATCAGGAAACAGCATACTTTTCAGCTCACAGTCAGCCTTCAGTGGCACTCGTCCTCAAGGTCAAAGCTCGCTGCTGAACTCCAGCCACAGCAATCATATTCCACCCAGGAGAAATGAAAAAAGAATACTTCCCAGGAATTGCGTATTCTGCTCCTTGGCCAAAAATAAGTCACACATTTACAAGGAAATTAGAAATGTTCTCTATTGGATCCACAACATCATGTCGAACCACTGAAGAAGGAGAGAATGTGTCCTGGGAGGTACTAAGCAGAGTTCACCACAAATTGTCAATTAGTTGCTCTCCCCCTACAGAAAACAGCAAAGCCAAATTGAGATGCCAACACTTGGCAGCCACTCTGTGACTCGTCAGCCCGTTGACTCACTCCTACCCACCAGCCTGTCAGCAAAACCATGTTTCTACATGTCACCGCCCTTCCAGATCGCTAAATATATTCAAAACTCTGAACGTTAAATTCTTGAATGCAAAGTCTACTATTTAGCATATTCTTTAGATTTTCAAATTGTTTATTTTATATAAAAGCTATTATCTATACCAAACATCCAAGGAACACATACGTTAATATTAACCTTAAAGTGTGCGGGGATTATTTCTGAACAGTAGAATTATAAGACATGCTTCCTTTTTTATTATTATTTTCTGTAGGTAAAAATGTTCCTCCAGTGCATATATATTGCTTCCATGGTTAGATAAAAGAGTCATTTCTTTTCAAGAACCCAGACTTCTAGCCTTGTCTTTCATTAGTTGAAGGATTTCTTCATCTATAACCCACGGTCGTGGAGATCAGAAGGTAATTAGGAAATCTGATTCTTACAGTACTTTACCTGTGATCCTCTCTGTAGCTCATTTCATACCATACATCTTGGGTTAAATACAAAATTATATCATGACCTTTCTGATCATTTCAAAATAGCAAATTCGCATCAACTCTGTCATATGGTTTAAACAGACCCTGAAAATAAACGAAACCGTGAACAACATTTCTGAAGAATAGTTCTGCTCGGCTGTTACAACGAAACATGAGTCAGAGGCAGGGGGAGTTCCACAGTTCAGACTTTGTAAGGAGAAAGGGATGCTTTTTCTCCCCCCACCCCCAAACTCTCCGGAAAGAATTCCCCATCTGCATTTTTAACTTTGTCATTTTCCAGGGAATTCTTTGCAACTGAAAATGAAGCCAGGAGATTGGAAACAGCTCAAGGTGCTGATCGGAGCCAACCATCTCCAGGGGGGGCTCCAGAAAGGATGGTGGCGGCAGCTGCAGCCCCTGAAGGTGCCCAGAACAAATCCCTGGCTCTCAGACAGAGCCCGTCCATGACCCCACTCTCACGCCACGCTGTCTTCTTCTTCTCCCAAAAAGGTATTCGCTGAAAAACTGAAAGACAATTCTTCTTGGTTTTTATGTTTGTACTTGTCCTTGCCCCAGAGCCAAAAGACTGACAATCTACCAATTTAAACACACCGGCTTTGCTAGAAAGACACCCAAAGGCACATGTATAAAAGCATTAACTTGAAAAACACAAAGAATAGACCAGCTATATTTACTGAAGTCTTAGAACAGTGTGTGGGGATACACAGATAAAACTGGTCTACACCGGACAAAAGGCTCAAACACTTCTTCCGAGAAAATGAAAAAATGAAGAGGAAGGGGATTATAGTGTTGACTTGAATCTCATCTACGTCTAGCCACTAAGGAGCACACAGCCCAACAATCCACATTTGATGTACAGTAACCGCTGTCCACACCCCTCCCCGCCCCAGCCCACAGCCACACCTCCCCTCTGTGCAAGCCACACAGGGGCAGCAGGATAAAATATAAAACTTCTGTGATCAGCGGAAACATTCTCCTCAAAGCTAAGGAAGCGTAGGCTTCAGGACCCCTCACTTAACACAATGCCTTCCCAGTCTCATTCTAAACAAATACTTGCTTTCTTATCTGTTTTCCTTTTGTGACTTTTTTCCATGAAAGAGTCTCTAAATTCTATAAGCCACAGACTCCATAAAACCTGGATTCTCGCCTCAGCAAGTAAAACAATGGGTCATGTGCTCTTATACTTTTTTATCTTTTTAATTGAGATTTTAAAAAGAAAAAACATATATACCATCTTAACCATTTTTAAGCATACAGGTTAGTGGTAGTAAGTACATTCATATTGGTTTTTGTTTTAAAGATTTTACTTGTTTACATAATCTCTACACCCAACATGGGGGCCCAAACTCGTAACCCCGAAATCAGGAGTTGCATGCTCTACTGACTGAACCAGCCAGGCACCCCACTTTCACACTGTGCAACCATCTCCACCATTTATCTCCAGAACTTTTCAATTTGCGAAAGAACACAGTAACTCCCACTTTCCTGCGCCCCCAGCCTCTGGCAGCCACCAGGTACTTTCTACCGCTATGAATTTGACTGCTCCTGGGTACCTCATGTGTAAGTGGAATCCTCTAGTATTTGTCTTCTCGTGACCGGCTTATTTCACTTAGCAGAATGTCCTCAAGGTTCGTCCGTGTTGTAACAGTGACAGGATTTCTTTCCTTTTTAAGGCTGACTAATATTTCACTGTCTGTATACACCATATTTTGTTTATCCATTCATCTGTCAGTCGACATTTGTACATTTTTTTTTAAATTTTAAGATAAATGTGTGCAACCATTTGGAAAGCCACGCTCTTGCTTACGAATCAGTTCCACTGAATGTGCAAAGCTGTCCTTTGTCAGTCACAACGATGTGAGGATTCAGGGACTTTCTCTTTCTGAGCTCCATGAGAAATCAAAAAGGGACAGTTTCTTTTTCATTACAGCCTGTGGCTAGCCTCCTAACAAATAACACAGTCTGCATTTCCTCACCTGGGCATTCCACATTTCTTTCCATGTCTCTTAATCTATTTTAGTGGGGTTTTTTAACCAACCAATACACATATATTGAGAAATAGTATTTCTTTTTTTTTTTTTTCAACTATTATTTAGCACTTTCAATGTTCTGGGTGTAATACTCTATTGCAGAAAGCAAAATGAAAAAAAAAAAAAAGAGAGAGAGAAAGAATAAAAGTAACCCTGAATAAGTTCACATTCCGGAGGAGGGAATAGATTCACAGATTTTAATCCAGCATAATAAATTCATTAATAGAGGCATATGCAAGGTGCGAAGGAAGCACATTAAGGGAAGGATTTTTTTTTTAAGATTTTATTTATTTATTTGTCAGAGAGATAGAGAGCACACAAGCAGGGGGAGCGGCAGGCAGAGGGAGAAGCAGGCTCCCTGCTGAGCAAGGAGCCCAAAGCGGGCTCAATCCCAGAATTCTGGGATCATGATCTGAGCCGAAGGCAGACGCTTAACTGACAGCCACTCAGGCATCCCGAGAAGGACTTTTTTTTTTTTTTTTTAAAGATTTTATTTATTTATTTGACAGACAGAGAGCACAAGCAGGCAGAGAGGCAGGCAGAGAGAGAGGAGGAAGCAGGCTTCCTGCTGAGCAGAGAGCCCGACATGGGGCTCGATCCCAGGACCCTGGGATCATGACCTGAGCCGAAGGCAGAGGCTTTAACCCACTGAGCCACCCAGGCGCCCCCCGAGAAGGACTTTTTCAACATAAGTGAGTCAAGCAAGATTACCCAGGGAAGATAACATTTAAACTGGGCAGTGAAAGGGATATTTGTTTGGTGAGGTAAGCTACAAAGCGTATTCCACGCAGAGGAAACAGTGAATAAAAGGCCTGAAGGTGTTCGGTCTGTTCAGGAAAAAGCAAATCCTCCGATGTCTCGAAGGCAGAAAGCAGTCATAGGAGTAGCACGGGATGAGATGCGAAGGAGACTGGAGCTAGGCTGGGAAGGTTTTCTCAGGCTTGCTGAGGAATTAGGACTTCTGGTGGGCAACGGGAGCCCCTGCAGATCTTTAAGTGGGATGAGGCAGCACCATGATGAAGTCTGTATTCTGGAAACACCATCCTTTCACCAATCTAGCCGCAGGCAGGATAGGTTAATATGAAGAGACGCTGGCAGGGTGGGAGCCAGGGCAAGATAAAAGGACAAGAAGATCCTGAATCTGAGTGAATATTTAACTGGAAGACAATGTTCTTCCTCTCCAACAGCAGAAATGAGAGCTCACAAGCAGGTTGAATCCAATCATTTAAAAAAAAAAAAAATGGCATTTCTGCCTCTTTGAATTTTAAACGGCTGCGCATGTGTATGTGTGTATATATGATGCTATAGAAGAAAATGCTAATGTCAGCTACCTCTGGGCAGGGAAATTAAGGAAGACTTTTATTTTTTTCTCTATACTCTCCTCTATTTCCCCATGTTCTATATTCAAATATATTTTTCCTCTAGCAAAAGGAAAACGCTATTTTTAAAAGACCATTTTGTTTCTTGTCATCCTTAACTCTCTAATGTGTTGGAAGATATCGTTTGTGTGGTGAGTTGGGAAGGGGAGCAATAGTATCGGGGATGCTTCAAAACCCAGTCTACTCCTCCATCGCCCCCAAAATAAATGCATCTGAGCTGGGGAGAGGGAAAGAAAAATATGCATACAACGACATGGGTGACACTTTTCTCTGTACCCTGGCAGTGTCTGTCTCATGAAAGAGAATGAGGCAGACAATGAGGAAGATGTGAATTGGAGAGAGGAGCCCTTCAGGTGATCGGGGCACTCAGACAAGATGGTGGGATCTGTACTAGTTTATCTTGGAGGCAGAAGGAGTGAAGGCTGGGAGGATATATTTCTAGTTGGCAGAACAGTGGGAGTGACTAGGATGCGAGGGTTTGAGGGAGACCAGGCAACTTGGAACAAAGGATTCATGTGGAATGTAAGGTTAGAAAGGTGGATTTGAGACCCAGAATCCGTTAGGTAGTGGGGAATCGATGTTAGTTCTGAGCAACAGTTCTGATGCAAGAAACACTTCAGGAAGATCGGTTGGAGGGTGGTAGGCAGGAGACATTGCCAGGAAGGAAATGGGGTTGAGGTGTGGCTTCCTGATTGCCACACACACCTTAATGTCTGTTGCTAATGCTATATTTTTACTAGTTCCTTCTAAAAGTGCTGTTTCTTTCTCTAAAGATAGAAGCAGCTTTGTTGAGATAATTCATATACCATAAAATTTACCCATTGAAAGTATAGAATTGTCCGGGGTATGTTCACTTGGTTGTACAAACATCACCACAATTTAATTTTAGAACATTTTTATAAAAGGAACCTCGTACCCATTAGCAGTCACTCCCCATCTTCCCCAACTCCCCAACTCCCCAGCCCTAAGCAACCACTAGCCCACTTTCTGTCTGTATCAATTTGCCTATTCTGGACATTTCGTGTAAATGAAATCACACAATACGTGGCTTTCTGTGTCTGGCTTTTCTTTAACTTCCCATGCCTTCAAGTTTCGTCCACATTCATGTAGCACATTCATGTAGACTTCCTTCCCTTTTATTGTCAGATAGTTTCCATTACAAGGTGATACCACATTCTGCTCATCCATTCATCCGTTGATGGGCATTTGGGTTATTTCCACTTCGAGGCTATCATAAACAATGTTCCTATGAATGTCCATGCACAAGTTTTTGCATAGACATAGGTTTTCATTTCCCATGGGTATCTCCCTAGAAGTGGAGCTTCTAGCTTATATGGTAACTATGAAGCAGGAGAGCTAGGTCCTTGTCTCAACGGAGTCAAAGAATGAATCTTGCGGACACAGAGTGAGTAAAGAAATAAGAGCTTATTAAGATACAGAAAAAGGTCTCAAGAGCAAGAGGGGTCCAGACAATGTTGCCACTGAGGGCCTTTAGGGTTGGGCTTTTATAGAAAGCTAACCAGGGAACTTAAACCCTTTTACCATCTCTATATATATCACCATTGAGCAAGGACTAGTGATAACACCTTCAATGACTTACTTCCTTTTTAAGGTCTGGTTATTCTGTGTTGGTCACAGGTGATTATCATAAAAAAAGAAAAAAAACAACCACCCAACATGCCTAGGGTGGGGTGGTCTGGTTTGTTGTGTTAGCTCTGGTTTCCTTACACTTCAGCATTTTGGGGATTTCTGTGAGCCTGATCACAGAACCCCTTATCTATCTCTCCCTACCTAGACCCCCCATACCTCACTCAACTACACTAGGTTTCTTTTTTTCTATTTTTTTATGTTATGTTAGTCACCACAGAGTACTTCATTAATTTTTGATGTAGTGTTCCATGATTCATTGTTTGTGCAGAACACCCAGTGCTCACTGCAATCCATCCCCTCCTTAACACCCATCACCAGGCTCACCTGTCCCCCCCAACCCCTCCCCTCTGAAACCCTCAGGTAGTTTCCTGGAATCCATAGTCTCTCATGGTTCATCTCCCCCTCTGATTCCCCCCCATTCAGTTTTCCCTTCCTTCTCCTAATGACCTCCATGTTATTCCTTATGTTCCACATGTGAGTGAAACCATATAATTGTCTTTCTTTGCTTGACTGAGCAGAATTCCCTCCAGTTCCATCCATGTCGATGCATCCTTTCTGATGACCAATAGTCCATTGCGTATATGAACCACATCTTCTTTATCCATTTGTCTGTTGAAGGGCATTTCGGCTCCTTCCACAGTTTGGCTATTGTGGACATTGCTGTTATGAACACTGGGGTGTATGTGCCCCTTCTTTTCACTACAACTGTATCTTCGGGGTAAATACTCAGTAGTTCATACACCCAGTTTCTGACTTATGCATGCTCTCTGATAAATCTTACTGTTTGTTTATCTGTCTGTGAAGCTGGCTTATGTCTCGCCCAGTACAACTCTGAATTCCACTAGTGGAGTGCCCACCCTAACTTAACTCAGCCTCACTTATAACTTTCAAAGCCAAGAAGGAAGTAGGTGGTGTGTCAGAGCCTTCTGCTGTGCTCAAGAAAGCAGATGTGATCACAGAGCAAGTCCCGGCAGCCCACGTGTGGGCTGCCCTTGTGCCTCCTACACTTTCATGGTAAAGGAAACCAAATGTCAATCTCTCTCAGCCTCTCTCTCACTCGCTCTCTCTAAAGCCTGGGTAAATCAGAAGCATCCTCTATGGAAGCAGAGCTTTCAGTCAAGGACCTTCTGCTATAATTCTCTTCCTTGTTGCCTGAAACAAAGATTGCAGAAGGAGGGATCTCAAAATCTCAAACCTGGTAACAGTCAAAGCAAAAGTCAGAACCCAGTGCTTTAGAAGTGTGTGTAAAATTAGAAATGTCAAGAAGTGTTGGGGTTTTTAAGGTTTTTAGCAAGAACCCCTGAGAAATAAATGGTAATCAAAATGAAAGAAGAAAGAGCCACACTTTGGAGCTCTCAGCAAGGTCAGGACAATGTCATTTGAAACAAAACAAACAAAAAAATACCCGCACAGGTGAGATAAGAGAGTTTTGAATAAACACCCTGTATCATCAGATTCCAGAACACCTCCTCTCCTAGGAGCCAATGCAAGTAACCAAAGTCCCATACAATAGCAAAAGTGTTGGTTTGGATGAAACCAGCTAATTGACCTATGGATCGATACAAAAAGCCATCGATGTGTGGTTAAGCAATAGCAAATGATTGACCTGTACTGAAGGCTTGACGATGGAGGGAGCAAGATTTATACTTCAATATTGTTCTAACAATATTTCAACATCCCTTCCAGCCCTGTGGGATTATAAATAGATTCTGGTAAGAGTAATACCCTTACTCTCAAAATCCTGTATGTATAGGAAATAGGGCGCCAGGGGAACAGACATGCTGAGACAGAGGTGTTATAAAACTCAAGTTAGGGAAGAGATTAATGTTTCAGTGCTATAGAACAAAACATCCCAAGGAACACAAGATGATGGCCTGTCTCCCTGTTATTGGGAGCTTGTAACCTACAAAGAAACATAAGAGGTAACAAGGAACTTGACATTAGAAACAGTGAACTACCCGCCTTAAGAAAGTATGGATTTCACTCTCCGGGTACAAAAGTGTTGTACGAACTGGCTTGCTAATAATCAGGAAAGCGATCTATTCAATGGGAAGAGACAGATATCCTCCTTCTCTGGTTTCTGAACTCTAATTCTGATTAGCCAGCACCTCATCTGGAGAAAGAATTTATAACGTCTCTTTTGAGATATTCTCAAAAAAGAATCTTCCTGGGGAATTACGTAAGCTTGGGATTTCTGCCGCTCCTCTACTTCCAGATATCATTTTGCTCAGCCTCCCACTGCCATGTGTCAGCTCCATGTCACCTCCCCACTCTGAACCCTGGCATTCCGTCCCGTGGCTGATTTATTAGCTGGGCGCTTGACCAGCCCCTAGTCCCAGATTCTTCCCTCTACCTCCTGTCTGGCCGCCTGGAGACTGACTGAGGTTGTTAGAGTGCACCTAAGGGAATTCAAGGATGTGTAGTACACTGTGAGATTGGCCTCTGACCTTGTACACATCGGCCTCTGACCTTGTACACACGGATCTCATTGCATAACTGCAGCTGACCTGCCCTCCATCTTTCCCTGCCTGCCCAAGACTGGAAGCACTGAAAGGAGATGAAGGAAGGAAGAGAGGGAGAAAGGGAGGAAGGATAGGGTGGGGGAAGGAGAGGGTGGGCAGGAATCAACCTCTGGTGTTTTTAAAAATTCACAATAGCCCATCATATTCAACAAGAGACTTCAGCTAGCAATACCTTGAAAAGTGTTTCTTTTTGGTTATTAACAACATAAGAAACCACCCCTCTTACACTGTCAGTGGGAATGCAAACTGGTGTAGCCACTCCAGAAAACAGTATGGAGGTTCCTCAAAAAGTTAGAAATAGATCTAAACCTATGACCCAGTGATTACACTACTAGGTATTTACCCAAGGGATACAAAAACGCTGGTTCTAAGGGGCATATGTACCCTGAAGTTTATAGTAGTATTATCAACAATAGCCAAACTATGGAAAAAGTCCAAATGTCCATCAATTGGTGAATGGATAAAGAAGAAGTGGTATATATATTCTATGGAATATTACTCAACCATCAAAAAGAATGAAATCTTGCCATTTGCAAAAATGTGGATAGAGCTAAAGAATTTTATGCTAAGCGAAATGAGTCAGTCGGGAAAAGACAATTATATAATCTCTGGTATGTGGAATTTAAGAAACAAAACAATGAACATAGGGGAAGGAAGAAAAAAAAAGAGAGGGAGGGAGACAAACCATAAAAGACTCTTTTAACTATCGAGTCTTAACTATTGACTCTTAACAAACTGAGGGTTGTTGGAAGGGAGGCAGGCAGGAGATGGGCAAGATGGGTGATGGGTATTAAGGAGGGCACTTGCTGTGATGAGTGCTGGGTGTTGTATATAAGTGATGAAATCACTAAATTCTACTCCTGAAACCAATATTATGCTATATGTTAATGAACTAGAGTTTAAATAAAAATTTTTTAAAAACTAATTAAAAACAATATATTAACTAAATTGAATTTAAATAAAAGAAAAAAATAAAAAATTAAATTTAAAAAACAAGCAAAAAATATAAATAAAAGTTTTTCTTTTACATTTTTTTCTTTTCCTTTTTCTTTTTTTTAAATTTTATTTATCTATCTGAGAGAGAGAGAATGCAAGCACCAGCAGGGGTTAGGGGGGGTAGAAGGTGTGGGAGGGAGGGGCAGAGGAAAAGGGAGAGGCAGACTCCCGCCAAGCAAGGAGCCTAATGGGGGCTCGATCCCAGGACCCTGAGATCATGACCTGAGCTGAGGGCTGACGCTTAACCCACTGAGCCACCCAGGCGCCCCTTTAAGTTTTTCTTTTAGTACTAAGTTCCCAGTAAGAAAAACCTTGCATTTAACTCAGCTCTGCTTATACTCAAATTTCCTCTTCAGCAGCCAGGTTGAAGGCCGAGCAGACACTTACTTTTCCAAGGTGAGAAATAGCAAGTGATGGTAACTGACATTTAAAGAAAATAAAAATCTTCTGTCAAAGAGAAAACAGTTCCCCTGCCTATGATGAAAGCGATTTTTTTTTAGAATCCTACCGAATTTCATACACCTTGCTTGCATCCTAATATCTGCTTATGGAAAACAACAACAACAATCTATACATTATATGCATTACATTTCTCTCTTTTTGTAATTAAACTTTTATACTACAAATATGCATTCGTGCTTAAAAATTCAAAAAATACAAAGGTGTACAGAGTAAAAAGAATCAAAATCTCTATTCATCTTTCCCTCAGCCCCATAGGGGTGCGACTCCCTACGTCATACACCGTCCCTGAGGTAGGGATGTTCAGCATGTGTTCTTCCAGAATTTTGCTTAGGTGCATGGGTCTGTTAATACATACAGGTGCTGTGAATTTATTTTTTACACATAGTGGAGTGTACTACACATATTGTCCTGAAAGTTGCTTAATAACGAGTCAGAAGCAACTCCCATGTCAGCGCATGTAACACAGCCTCACCCTCTTCAGCAAATGTAGTTGTCACTGTACCAGAAAGTATTCCACTGGTCCCCAGTTTGGCTGTTCAATGCAAACAATGCCGCCGTAAATATCCACCACGCACAGGGACACGTACTGCTGAGTCAACCTCTAAGAGCATGACTGTTTCTTTAGGTGTTGCCAAATTGCTCTCCATAGAAGTTGACGAAGACAAACACTTTTAAAAAATATTTCTGAGAACAGGTGCAGCAATCTCTCCTTTATGGCTCTTAAGGCTTGACATTTCTTTTGAAGGCCATCTTCACCTCCAGGATAATTTTTTGGAAACAAAACAAAACACTATACTTTCTTCTAGTACTTTCATGAAACTTTTTTTTGGAAGATTTTTATTTATTTGTTTGACACAGGGAGAGAGAGAGAGATAAGAAGTAGGCAGAGAGAGTGGGGGAAGCAGGCTCCCTGCTAAGCAGAGAGCCCGATGCGGAGCTCAATCATAAGACCTGAGATCATGACCTGAGCCGAAGGCAGAGGCTTAATCCACTAAGCCACCTAGGTGCCCCTATGAAATTTTTTTTCATATTTGGATTTTTAATTCATTTAGAATGTGCTTCTGAGCATGGTGTGAAACAAAAATCCAAAATAATATCATGGTGATGGTAGAATTTATATCCTGTTCCCATCTTTAGTGGAAATCTGCTAATGTCTCATTATGATGATATTTGCAGTGGTGTATGACTTTATCAAAGCTTATTAATAGTTTCTTTTAAAATAAAGAATGCAGGGCACCTGGGTGGCTCAGTGGGTTGAGACTCTGCCTTCAGCTCAGGTCATGATCTCAGGGTCCTGGGATCGAGTCCTACATCGGGCTCTCTGCTCAGCAGGGAGCCTGCTTCCCCTCTCTCTCTGCCTGTCTCTCAGCCTGCTTGTGATCTCTCTCATTCTGTCAAATAAATAAATAAAATCTTTTAAAAAATAAAATAAAATAATAAAATAAAATAAAGAATGCAGGGTGCCTGGGTGGCTCAGTCAGTTAAGAATCTGCCTTCAGCTCAGGTCATGATCCCAGGGTTCTGGGATCCAGCCCCACGTTGGGCTCCCTGCCCAGTAGGAAGCCTGCTTCTCCCCCTCCCTCTGCTGCTCCACCTGCTTGTGCTCTCTCTGTCAAATAAGTAAATAAAATCTTTTTTAAAAATAAGTAAATAAAATAAAGAATGCATATTGAATTTTGTCAGCTGTGTTTTCAGCATCTGATAAGAACATTTTATTTGATTATTCTTCTTTAACTGAGTAATAATTAATTAATTGCATTATTTGAACCCCTTATGCTGAAATTTCATTATTTTCCTGGGAGTTATATTTCTAAATTTTTCAATATGTTTCAAATTTCTGACACAAAAAGAAATGATATTTTTATCCCACATTATTTTCAAAGATTTGAAAATGAAAATCTAATTATTCTGCTTTATCAATGTCTAAAGCCCTGTTAGTTACACAGAAGAATATATTTTTATTTTTGTTTCTTTCTAAAAAAGAATAAATGCTCAAGTTGCTATCGTGCATGTGGTAGCACTCCACTTACTCTCCTGATATTTTTTTTTTCCCTCAACACTTTCATTCACATTCAGTTGAAGGTCATCTTGTAATGCAGCAAGCATTTATTATGCAGCTTTCATGTGCCAGGTTCTGGGCTTGCTGTTATAAGGGATTCGAAATGCCTGAGAACAAGTCAGTCCTCAATCCACTGAAGCAACACCTAATTATCTGAGTCTCATCTCTTATCTATAAACTCAGAGGGAAACCATGTTTATGCTACCTAATTCCCAAAAGGCACAATTTCAAAAAAAAATTTTTTTAAAGATTTTATTTATTTATTTGACAGAGAGAGAGGCAGTGAGAGAGGGAACACAAGCAAGGGGAATGGGAGAGGGAGAAGCAGGCTTCCCGCTGAGCAGGGAGCCTGATGCAGGGCTCTATCCCAGGCCCCTGGGAACCTGACCTGAGCCAAAGGGAGACACGTAATTGACTGAGACACCCAGGAGCCCCCACAATATCAAATGTTAACAGCAGCCATGATCTCTGTTTATGTATGTGGACCTCTCTAGGTATAATCCATGTATACCATCATACTACCCATGCATAGTTAGGTCACTTACAAATTCTTTTCAAATAAAGTTGATGATGATGAGAGTGTTAAAAAATAATGAGAACTATTGGAAGGGGAGGTGAACCATGAGAGACTATGGACTCTGAAAAACAACCTGAGGGTTTTGAAGGGGCGGGGGGTGGGAGGTTGGGGGAACCAGGTGGTGGGTATTAGGGAAGGCACAGATTGCATGGAGCACTGGGTGTGGTGAAAAAACAATGAATACCGTTACGCTGAAAAGAAATAAAAAATTTTAAAAAATAATGAGAACTAGCAGCCACAAGAAGCATTACAGTAATCAATGTAGGACCATATACATACATAAGGTCATTTAAGCCATCTTTGTATTCTCACTACTGACGTATGAATGGTTTTGAAATATCCTTAGTGACCTCTCAACCTGAACTTAGTTCTTGTTTTTACTTGTCAGAATCTGTCAAGTATTCAAATAACATTAACTGATCTGTTTTGACCTGTCAATAATTGATGATGAAACTTCTATACTTACTGAAAACAGATCTTATTAATTTGTGTTAATACATAATTTACAAATCAAATATAATTTTTTCAGGTCCAATTATTTGTGAAAACTTTTGATATAGCCTTTCAATAAATATAAATCAAACAGGAATGATCTTGCAGAAAGAACTTTTCTCTGAGCCAATAGGAAATTAAATGAACAATAACAAGAGAAAGATATTGAAGAAAAAATAAGGAAATCAACATTTTTAACTCATTTAATTTCCTAGGTACATCACTAACTTCCTAGTTTTTTCCAATAAGTATTTGTTAGAATGGTGAGAAGAGAAAAGTACAAGGATTTTCATCTTTTAAAACCTGTATATACTGCTTTTTCAAAAGCAGACATTAAAAGTAACACATGATAAGGGTGCCTGGCTGGTTCAGTTGGTAGAGAGGAGACTCTTGATCTCCAGGTCGTGATGCAAGGCCCATGTTGGGCCTAGAGCTTACTTTTTAAAAAAAGAAAGAAAAGTGACACATGATATGTGATGCTGAGCTCTGCATTCTTTGAGAAGACTGAATTTATTGAACAGAACTGTAGAAAAAAAATAATTGAGGAATCATTACTACTATACCAAGGAGGCTCGCAATCATTCTGCAGTTTTTACTTAGTATATACTTTCCAGAACTTTTTAAACTAAGGGTAATTTTTGTCTAGAAAAGTAAGAATATTTGCTTACAATGCAAAATCAGGTTTCAGCTGTAAAAGAAAGCCTAATAAAAAACATCAGCAAAAAAAACAAACAACAAAAAAAATCAGCAAACAACAAAAGCAAAAATCCCAAATATTTCTTCAGCAATTCTAGTAAAAGAATATATTTATTTGTCAAAATTTTTTTAAATCTTTTTCCAGTTTTTTTTTTCTTTTTTCTCTAAATAGGATGACATTTAAAGAGACTCAGATATTTGAGTGGACTGTTCATTGGTTACAAAGAAATTATAATCAGAGACAACAGTAAGAGCAATGAAGATTTTTGTATTTCTCTTGTCTTTTCTCCACAACTATCTTTTCTAACTGGTAAATTAGTGATAGAGAGGAAATGGGTAAATTCAAATGTTAAATTCCTTTAGTTTCCAAATGATCACCTGCTTTTAAAATCGGTGCTTTTCTTTGTTTGTTTTGTTTTTAAGTAGGCTCTGCGCCCAAAGTGGGGCTCAGACTCATCACCTGAGACCAGAAGTCCCATGATTTACCCGCTCAGCCAGCCAGGTGTCCCTGTTTGTTTGTTTTGATTTGGGTTCGTTAAAAATTAGGAAAAGTACATGCTTGTTGGGAAAAAAATTTTTTTTAAGATTTATTTGTTTATTTTAGAGAGAGAGTGTGTGGAGTCAGGGAGAAAGAGCAAAGGTAGAGGGAGATGGAGACAGAGAATCTCAAGCAGACTCTCCGCAGAGTGTGAGCCAGATACGGGCTCCATCCAACGACCCTGACCTCATGACCTGAGCTGAAATCAAGAGTTGGATGCTTAACTGACTGAGTCACCCAGGTGCCCCCTGGAAAAAAAAATAAAAATAAAAAGTTTGTTTTAAAGATTTTATTTATTTATTTGTCAGAGATAGAGTGAGAGAGCGCACAAGCCAGGGGAACGGCAGGCAGAGGGAGAAGCAGGCTCCCAGCCAAGCATGGAGCCTGATGTGGGACTCGATCCCAGGACCCTGGGATCATGACCTGAGCTAAAGGCAGATGCTTAACGGACTGAGCCACCCAGGCGACTCTGAAGAAAATATTTTTAATATAAACGTCCACGTAGTAAAGTGTGAAGGTTCTACTCTTCCAGCACCTCATTTCCATTCTCATTTCTCAAGGCTTGCCCTGCTTAATGGTTTTTGTATTTATCTTTCCAGATTCTTTTCTGAGCAGATTAAAAAAAAAACAGTTTTTCATATAAATATAAATATATGCTTATTTTACATATTGTTCTACCACTTGTTTTTTTTTTAATATGCCAAGTTTACACAGCTGGAAAGGCTAGGGATTGAGACATGACTGTTGGTCTAACTCCAGAACTAACTTTCCAGTGCACAGTTGCCAAGGACATGGCACCAATTTGGGAAGACTAGTCTAGCAGTATTGTAGAGTTATATGACATCAGTTGAATTCTTGATTCAATCAATTCAATCAAGACACTCTTTTTTTTTTTTTTAATTTAAGTAGGTTCCACACTGGGTGTGGGGTTTGAACTCACCACCTTGAGATCAAGACCTGAGCAGAGATCAAGAGTTGGATGCTTAACCGACTGACCCAGCCAGGTGCCCTAAGACATTCTTGATTAGAGACTTGTTAATATCCAACAAGCAGAAAATAAATTGCGGTATATCAACTAGAGGATATATCAATCATGAAAGGTATAAAAACTGTGCTCCAACATGGAAAAGTGATCGTCGTGAAATCTTAAAAGAAAAACAGTATCTTCTGGTGATATTTCCAAAACAGGAGAATTTTGCACCAAACCTAAGTCAACATCTTCACCTCCTATAACAAATCTGCTACTTAGATTTACTGGAAATTTCCCCCTTTACAAAAAAATATAAAGTCCTGTCTCCCAGGACAAATACAATAAAAGCCTTCTAGAAACTCTATAGTCATTAAACACTGATTATTAATTATCATTTTCCTACAGATGATGGGAACTCGGTATGGCTTGAATTGTGTCCTCTGAAACAGATGTTGATACTCTAATCCCTGACACCTGTGACCTAATTCAGAAATAGGGTCTGTACAGATGTAATCCAGTTAAGATGAGGTTATTAAGATGGGCCCTAACCCTCTATGACTGACCTTCTAAAAGAGAGAAATCTGGGTGGGGCACCTGGGTGACTCAGTTGCTCAGCGTCTGCCTTCGGCTCGGGGTCCTGGGATCCAGCCCCGCGTGGGGCTCCCTACCCAACGAGGATTCTGCCTCTCCCTCTGCCTCACTCTCTCTCTCAAATAAATAAATAAAACTTTAAAAAGAGAGAGAGAGAAATCTGGACTCAGCCACGCAGAAAGAGAACACAACGTGACGACACGAGCACGGAGGGAAGGCTGTGATGAGACACAGTCCTGCTGCCGCGAGCCAGGGAACATGTGCGGTGAGCGGGAAGACGGGAAGAAGGAGAAAGCTTCCAAGAGACCATGGCCCGGCCAGCAACTTGATTTTGGATTTCTGGCCTCCAGAACTGTAAGAATAAGTTTCTGCTGTTTTAAGCCGCCTAATTTGTCGTACTTTGTCACGGCAATCCTCGGAAACTGATACAGAAATCACTAAAGATTTTTAAGAGAGGGTGGCGGCGACAAACATTTACTGACAACCTATGACGTTGTCCCAGGCTCTGTGCTAGAGGTTTTACCTGTTCCTTTCATTCTAACAACTCTGAGACGAAGGCATTTTACAGATAAGGAAACGGAAGCCCAGAAGCTAATATGCTGAAGTCACCTCTGCTGGAAAGGGCGGAGGTTGAGCCCTTCCCTAAAGTCCCACAGTGTTTCCCGTGCACCCTGCCAAGGACACAGCGTCGGTCTGAAAAGGCTGAATCAGCAAAATTGCGGACGCTGATGTGAAACATCAGTTACAGGGCAACCTTTACCCAGCTGAACCAGACCTCCGTGTCTCCCTGGAAGATGGGTGAGTCAACAACCCCATCTGTTTGCTTATAGACCTTCTTACTAAATGGGAGAAGTAAAACACGGTATGTGTACAATATCCTAGTATCTAGACAATATTCTAGTATCTAACTCCCTTTTTTGGTTTTAAAAGGATTTGCTTCAACCTTCATATTCTCCTAAGGCTTCAGTGATGGTAGCTGGTAAATGATAAAAGCTGGTTTCCAGGTACACTCTTAGTTCATAAAGTCCATCTGGTGTGTGGTTAAGAATTTAAATTCAAACTCTGGAGCCAGAGTGGCTGGGCTCTAATGTGCTGAGACACATGCTGAGTGGGTGGACGGGGGGGCTGGATTCAGACCCCACCCCACCCTTCACCTGGCGTCCTTGTGCGGGACCCAGTCTGCCCAACCTTGCGTGGCAACCCTTCAGGTAAGTTTCCACCTCCCCTGACTATGAGTAGTAGTGTTCCCCACGTCCGTCACACTCTCTGCCTGAAACATCACAGGCTAAAAAGGAAGCAAAATCATCTGAGAGATCAAAGCCATTCAGTGTAACTGACACTCGTGATATCGCTAATGAAATCACGCATCACCTCCATCCAAAAAAGGAAAGTAGAAACTAGGTATTACTCAATCCCCATAGTTTTTGTCCTGTGGGATCACTTTGGTTAGAAAAGAAAGGACGACAAAGGCATGGTCCTGGGATCTAGTCAATGGAGCCCTTACACACTCATCCGATTCCGCTCAGCAAGCCTGATCAGAACGTGACACCCTGGATATGGTTCAGGATATGTGTCTCCAGGAGGACTAATTAGCAGCTCATAGAGAAGAAGCCATTCTCTGGTGCCCCATTAATCACAGTGCCCGGGGCAACGCAGCCAGGCCCACATGAATGCCTGTTGCACAAAAAGGTCACATCCTGGTGTTGCTAGTCAGAGCTGTGCTAGATCTTACTGCTGTTCATGGTTATTTCCCTGATAATCGCTCCCCGGAGGTTGGTCTGGCTACAACCTAGAATATTTGAGCATGGTAATTTGCAAGATTTATGGAAAACAATTTTCCAGAAATGTGCTCTCAATTTTCATTGGGCAAATTCCTCTTTCTCTGGTAAGTGCTGGAGCATATGGAGCAGGTAAATGTTTTAATGGACAGCATAAAAGTAACATTTTTCTTCTGAAGTTGATGATTTGCACTTAGGGCTTCCAGTCCCATTTTTTACCATAGCAAATATTCAGAGCAAATTAGAGGGCGAGGGGGAAAACCAATCTTTCAACCTTGCTATCTTCACAGCTCAGGAATGACTGCACCATTTCCCAGACTTGTGTTACCCCCTCTGGTGCTCCCATCCTTGGAGAGGAAACTTTTATTGAATTGCTCTCCCCCAGGTTTTAGTCTTCTACCTGCCTCTCGTGTTTTGTACATTGAACTCATTCCTTTCTAACACAGTTTAAACACAATAAGATGAAAATGGCTAGCAGCAGGTTTCCTAGTCTCTGGGAGGAAAGATTCGTGGTAGAAACAATCACCTAATGAAAAGTGAGGGGAAAAATTATAGTGCGGGTAAACATTACCCATGTGGGCCTGCACAGCACCTGTACTCTTCCGAATCAGAACAATGGCAACCATTATTAATTTTTTTCCTTTCATTACATGAAAAGATAATAGGAGGTCTTAGAGTCAGCTCTCTAACCATGGGAAGTTAAAATCACAGCAATACAAGTCATTTGCCCGTTTAGCCATGTCCATTCATTAAGAATCTACCTTTTTTTTAATATTTTATTTATTGATTTGACAGAGAGAGATCACAGTAGACAGAGGGGCAGGCAGAGAGAGAGAGGAAGCAAGCTCCCTGCTGAGCAGAGAGCCCAATGCCGGACTCGATCCCAGGACCCTGAGATCATGACCTGAGCCGAAGGCAGCGGCTTAACCCACTGAGCCACCCAGGCGCCCCAAGAATCTACCTTTTTTGACATGCCCATTTTTTTATATCCCCAGTGTAACCAACTATATATTCTTACACGTACATTAGGTGGCCTTCCTCTAGTTTCCTTTAACGCCTTCTGTATATCTCTAGTAATGCATTTATCACTTAATATCACAATTACCTAATAGTATGTTTGTCCTCCAAGTTGACAGCAGACGGCGGGGGTGGGGAGGTAGCTGGCAGGGACAGTGACACATTCTATTCTCCTTTGAACGCTTGGCACCTGCACCAGGTGTGAAGTAATGAATGACCACATGTGTTCAATAAAAGAGCAAGACCTCACATGGTAGCAAAATAAGCTCTATTCTAAGGCCGACTTTGCAAGTCAATAGGGAAGACTGGACACCGCTGAGGAATTATGAAGTTAAAAGAATAAGTTCTTTCTCTAAAAGTTAAATGTCAAAGGGTTTTTTAAAAGCTGCTATTAGGTTTTGTGTTTTTTTTAAACTCCCAGAAGGACTTGTAGAGATCACCCGGTCTACTCCACTCCTTTTTCTCTGCCCTCCTCTATTTATAGAAAAATAGAGGTTATAAAATCTGCTAAAACTCATACAACTTGTTGGCGAATGTAGAGTAAGGGTTATTGGATTGGTGCCCGCCCCCCACCCTGCCCTGTCCACGGGCCTTGAAAGGCAAAGCAGACCAAGTCATGATCTCAGGGTCCTGGGAGGGATAGAGCCCTGTGCCCTCTGCCTCTATCCCCGCTCATGATCTCTATCAAATAATTAAATAAAGTCTTCAAAAATAATGAAATAATAAAATGCAGATCAGAAAAAAGAAAACAGCCCGTAAGTCTTGTTCTGCTACTCCTCTGGCCGTTGGTGATTTATCTGACCTCTCACATCTGGGGCAGGATCTTCACACCCCTCCCCAGATGCGCATCACCCGCCTTACTAGTCTCTCATCCCCCAGGCCAATCAGATCCCCCTTCACACACCAGCAGGGCACCTTGTACTTCCCATTCATGGGACTTATCTCAGTGTGAGGTTACATATTTGTGTGATTGTTTAGTTAACATCTGTGAGAGGTCTCCTCCAGATTAGATTCAGAGGTCCTAAATTACATCTCTGGGGATAAGAGGCATTCTAAAAGCATTTCCTAACCCACCTTTTCTTCAACATACCAACCTAGGAGTAGAAATGGGAACAGTATAATAGTATCAGAACGATTTCTTTGAATCTACCTCACTTGCTGGTATAGAGCCTTCAGACTCAGTTCAAGGATACCTCCCCAACCCTGGCAAACCCACTCCAGGGCTCTAGGGTCCCGGGTAGTCTCCCGTGTGCTCACTCTGAAAGCTCCTCAGCTCTCCTTAGACATTCCCTTTCCTGTGGGGTGCTGGCTCTCTGCCGAATGTACCCTGAGACCTCCACATTCTTCAGACCCACCTTTGTGTTATTACTCACGACATGTGGGTCCCAATCATAGAGATTTTAGTCAAACCATTCTCTCCATGTCTATTCCCAGCCCTTGCTCCCTAGGGCTCAAGACTGGAGTCCTTTAGGATTAGCACAAAAGACCAACATTTCTCCCCTCTAATCAGAAGCAAAGGTTCTAATCACAGACTCTAACCTTGGGACAAATTCTTTGCCAGAAGCCTCCTTGGTGGTTCATATAAATAGTCCCCTGTACAACCTACCAGATGGGCCCTCCATTGACCACAGACCTATGCGCATTTTAAGGGAAACAAAGCTAAGTCTCAAGTTTGGACTCCTGCTAAATTAGAGGAAGCAGTAGGATGTCAGTGCCTGGGGTAGGAGAAGAGTAGGCAGAGACTTTGTCCTGGCTCGAAGAGCACCTCCCCCTGCAGCTAAGCATTGAGCAGCTGTCCTTGGGAGCAAGGCTTCCTGGGAATAACCCAGGCACAGGCACTGTGATTTCCAGCCAACGACACTTCCTGACTTGGAAATCTTGGCAGACTGGTGAGGAATATGGCCATGTGACCCCGGAGCTAAGGCAGGAAAACCATCAGCTGAGGACTCGGACATTACTGGTTTGGGTCTTGGCTCCAAGCCTTGCCACCCTGGCTGGACGAGCTTGGGCAAGTTTCTTAGCCCCCATGAGCCAGCTTCCTCATTCATATACCGGGACAATCTCTATCTCTTGAGAATGTTCTGAAAATTAAAACCAGGTTGGGAAATCATCCAGCATAGGGCTTGGGATAAAACAGATACTGAGTAAATATTCCTTCCCTTTTCTGTGACTTTTTTATCTGCTTTGACTTTTACAGTCATTCTTCTCCATTGGCTTTGGCCTACATTTTTTCTGCAAAAATGTTGAAAATACATATTTCATTAAGCACTAGCTAAAATTTTACTGTGCTCCTAGAGTTTATTATCACATCATTAAACACACACACAAAAAAAGTACACTTTTGGGGTGCCTGGGTGGCTCAGTGGGTTAAAGCCTCTGCCTTCGGCTCAGGTCATGGTCCCAGGGTCCTGGGATCGAGCCCCACGTCGGGCTCTCTGCTCAGTGGTGAGCTTGTTTCTCCCTCTCCCTCTGCCTGGCTCTCTGCCTACTTGTGATCTCTATCAAATAAATAAATAAAATAAAATAAAATAAAATAAAATAAAACATTTAAAAAAAATTTTTAAGTACACTTTTATTAATTAGTTAGTTCTTAGAATCACTCCTTCTGATGGATGGGGGTGGGGGGGGAACACCATGTTCTGAAAATGGCTCCCAATTCAACAAGCTTATCTTTAGTGAAAGAATGGGAAACTAATATTTATTTATTACCCATTACGTGCCAAGGTTACAGTAAAGCTTGGCAGCTAATTGCTGAGGCTTTGGAAGCACAATGCCTGGGTTTAAATCCAGACTCTACCACTTAACTAGCTGTGTGATCTTGGGCAGGTAACATAAATTCTTAGTGCCTGAGTTTTTAATCCACAAAACAGTGGTGATTGTACCTACCTCCCAGGATGTCTGTGACAATTACATGCAATAATTAGAACAATGTATGGCACATAATAAATGCTCAAGGAATATCAGCTGCTATTGCTTTTCTGTTTTATATGTATCTTGACGGCAGCCCTTCAAGGGCTTTGTTTTTCTCTCTAATCTCCCCTGAATGAGAAACTCTGACTGGGAAACACACCCCAGGGTCCACAGCAAGCACACAGCCCCCTAGCACTCTTGCCCAACATTTTATGGGCCCAAATCCCTGACCTCCCTCTACAGCCTGCCACTTTCCAGGTGGTTGCAGCTGGTTCTCTTGAAGCACTAAAACAATAACCAACACATCACTTATGAGATGGATAGTGCATACGTACTGAAGCATGGTTGACATAAAATACGTCCCCCTATTTGGGGGGAGTTTTGGATTAAATTATGACCACAGTCATGGTGAGTGAACCCTGCAGCCACCTGACAGCCGGGATACAGCATGTCAAACCGAAAGCTACATAACTGTTTGAGTAAGCAAAAGGGGAAAAGGAATCCCCAGCAATTGAGGGCCAATATGTTGTGCTAAGCATTTCTTTAATTCTCTCGATAAGGTAAGTACTCTTTCCCCGGTTTTCTAGATGGGGCAATTAAAGCTCAGGCGGGTTATGTGACCTCTCCCAAGGTCAGAGAGCCAGGAAGTGTCAGAGGCAGCTTAATCACACAGGTCTGCCTGGCTCCAGTGCTACAGAACTAAGTCATCTCCTGGGTGGCTCAGTTGGTTAAGTGTCTGCCTTCAGCTCAGGTCATGATCCTAGGGTCCTGGGATCAAGCCTCATGTCTGGCTTCCTGCTCAGTGGGAAGCCTGCTGCTCCCCCTGCTTATGCTCTCTTTCCTGCTCCCTCTCTCTCTGAAAGAAATAAGTAAAATCTTCTTAAAAATTAAATAAATAATTAAACAAATCATCTCCGTAAGGACCGGTCATTTCTTTATGATCTCCTCGCAAACCCCTTGCTTAAATACGATACTATCTAAAGTTTATCAAGTGTCTGCTGCAGGCCAGGCTCTGTTCTAAGCACTTCCATGCAATATTTCATCCAATTTTCACCACGGTCCTAGGAGGTGGGTACTGTTGTCATCGCAGCTTACAGAAGAGGAAACAGACCTTAGGGTGTTAAGAGCTTGTTTCAGGTCCCATATCCTGGAGGTGGAGTCTGGTGATATCTGAGTGTGTGATCTGAAGCACTAGCCTAGGCTTTCTCCCATACACAGAGGTTCTGACTATGGAAGATAAACCGAGTATTCCTTCCGTACCAACATGCTAAACTAGAAAGAGCCCTGGTCTACAAACAACTGATCTGAGCTCTGACTCTCACTGTGCAGTGCTGAGCACTTGGTTTCCTTCTCTGTAAATGAGAAGAGGTCGCACCTGTGTTTCCTCTGGTGCTAGAATCTAGGATTTACAGCACAGCAGCATTAAACACCAAAACAAACTGGTAGAGAAAATTTCAGTTGGCCATAGATACTCCTCATCAAAGAGACCTCTTAAGACTTTACAGCAGTTTGGGGACGCCTGGGTGGCTCAGTTGGTTGAGAGGCTGCCTTCGGCTCAGGTCATGATCCCAGTGACCTGGTATCAAGTCCCACATTGGGCTCCTTGCTTGGCAAGGAGCCTGCTTCACCCTCTGCCTCTGCCTGCCACTCTGTCTGCCTGTGCTCTCTCTCTCTCTCTCTCTCTCTGACTAATAAATAAATAAAATCTTAAAAAAAAAAAAAAAAGACTTTACAGCATTTTGGTAACCTTTACCTGAGCTAGACACTTGCTTTAAAACTCTTATTTTGCCATCCTAGAGACTGCACTTAATACATTAATTTAGAATTAATATGCCACCCATGGGAAAGTGACAGCAGGGGCGCCTGGGTGGGTTCAGTCAGTTGGGTGTCTGCCTTCGGCTCGGGTCATGATCTCAGGGTCCTGGGATACGGCCCCATGTCAGGCTCCCTGTTCTATGCGAGTCTGCTTCTCCCTCTGCTGCTCTCGTGCTCTCCCTCACCCTCTTTCCCTCTCAAACAAATAAATAAAATCTTAAAAAAAAATAAAAATGAAACAACATTTATACATATTCTTTCATTTAAAAAATTCATCTACTGATAGAAAAAGAAGAAGACAAGGACTACAAAGAAACAACCCATAAGTGAACTGAAAAGCTGGGTTTCTTAGGAATATCCGTCTAAATTCAAATGTATTCTCCAGTAGGGGCGGGGACAAGGGAAAGGGCAAAGAAGCCACAGTAAGGTTGCAAAATGCTGCAAATTCTCTTAAGAGTTGTTTATTGACTTCTTCCCCACTGGCTTCCTCTCAAGCTTTAGGGAACATAACAGAGAGCTCTAAACTCTTAATTTTTTTTGACATGGATTCTCCCATGGGAATTCATGTGGTAATCCACTAATGTCCCTGTTGCCAATTTTAACCACAGAAATCACAGAAATCTGCTAAGGAAATGTTTGTGCTACTTCCCCTACAAGTTGACAAACAGCAGTCCTCTCCGACATATTTGGAAGAGTCATCAGAAACACTTTCTGGTGAACTGACACAGTGCCCAGAGTAGGAAGATGATAAGAACAAGGCCTCCCTAATAGATCAAGGCAAATGCCAAGAAAGGGGGACCCAGAGAATAGAACAAGCTGATTTTTGTATTTTTTTTAATTAAGCTTTTTTCTTTTCTTTTCTTTTCTTTTCTTTTTTTTTTTTTTGAGGTAACTGTAAATGTACATGGACTTGTGGGAAATAATACAGAGAGATCTTGTGTAGCCTTTACCCAGTTTCCCCAGTGGTGACATCTTGCAAAACTATACTGCAACATCACAACCAGGACAGTGACCATGATGTGGTCAAGACACAGCCCAGCTCGCCACCCAAAGCGTCCTGCATGGTGGGCGGTACCAATCACATCTACCTGCCTCCCACCCTAAACCCTAGCAGCTGTTTATCTGTTATCTTCTAGAAGGCAAACAGAATGTGACATAAGGGGAATCACACAGTATATAATTATATATATTTATAATATATTATATTATAATACACAGTATATAATCTTTGGGGATTTAATGCTCTAGAGACTCATCCAGGTTGTTGTGACTCGATAGTTCTCTCTTGTGTTGCTAAATAGTACTCCATGGTGTGGGTATATCCCTGTGTGCTTAGCCATTTACATGTTGGAGAACACCTGTGTTGTTTCCAGGTTTGGGCTATTACTAATAAAGCTGCTATAAACATTCATGGATCGATTTTGGTACATAAGTCTTCCATAAGTCTTCAATTCTCTAGAATAAATGCCCAGGAGTACTATTGTTGGTTTGGATGGCCACTGCGTGTTTAGTTTTACAAGAAACTGCCAAACTCTTTTTCAGAATGGCTGTAATATTTTATATTCCCACCAATGATGTATGGGAGATCCAGTTTCTCCCCGTCCTTGCCAGCATTTGGTGTTGCCACTTCTTATTTTAGCCATTCTTTTTTTGTTTTTTTAAGATTTTATTTATTTATTTGACAGAGAGAGATCACAAGTAGGCAGAGAGCAAAGGGGAAGCAGGCTCCCTGCTGAGCAGAGCCCGATGCGGGGCTCAATCTCAGGAGCCTGGGATCTTGACCTGAGCTGAAGACAGAGGCTTTAACCCACTGAGCCACCCAGGTGCCTCTCTTTCCATCCTCTTAACAGAGTCTTTCATAGGGGCACCTGGGTGGCTCAGTCAGTTAAGCGTCTGCCTTTAGCTCAGGTCATGACCTCAGGGTCCTGGGATTGAGCGCTGCATTGGGCTCCCTGCTCAGTGGGAAGCCTGCTTGTGTTCCCTCTTTCACTGTGTCTCTTTCTGCTAAATAAATAAATAAAATCTTTTTAAAAAATTAAAATGTTGTAATTGTATATTTTACACTTAAGCCTGTTATCTATTTTGATCTGATTTTTATATAAGGTGTATGACAGGTCGAGGTTCCTTTTTTCCCTATGGATATCCAGATCCTCTAATATCATGTATTGAAAAAGCTACCTTGGGGTGTCTGAGGGGCTCCCTTGTTAATCATCTGCTTTTGGCTCAGGTCATGACTGCTGGGATCAAGCTCCACATCGGACTGCCCGCTCAGCCAGAAGCCTGCTTCTCCCTCTCCCACTCGCCCTGTTTGTGTTCCCTCTCTCCCTATCAAATAAATAAATAAAATCTTTTTAAAAAAGAGAGAGAGAGAGAAAAGAAAAGCCTACCTTTCCTCTATTGACTTGCTTTGGCATCTTGTCAAAACTCAGTTGGCATATTTATGTGGGTTTTATTCTGGGTTCCTCGTTTTGTTCCATTAATCAATTGCCTATATTTCTACCAGTACTGCACACTCTTGATTACTATAGCTACTTAATAAGTAGCCTGAAATTGGATAGACTGATTCCTCCTACTTTATTTTTTTTCAAAAATGTTTCAGTTATTTTATTTCTTTGCCTTTTCTCATAAATTGTAATCTCATCTACATCTATAAAAGAAAATTTGAGATTTTGATAGGAATTGCATTAAACTTTTCTGTTGGTTTGGAGAGAATTGTCATATTTGCCATGCTGAGTTCTGCAATCCATGAACAAATGCCTCTCCATTTATTTTGGTTTGCTCTGATTTCTTTCATCAGCTTTGTGTAGTTTTCAGCATACAAACCCCGTACATGTTTTGTTAGAGTTACACTTGAGTACTACTTTTTTTTAAAGCAACTCTAAGTGGTATTATATTTCTAACTTCAATGTCTACATGTTCATTGCTAGCATACAGAAACACAATTGATTTTTGATGTTTATCCTCTATTACATGAATGTGAGGAACTCATTATTAGTTCTAGAAGGTTTTTTTTATAAATTTCTTATGATTTCCTACCAAGAAAATCATGTTATCTGAAAATAGGGACAATTTTATTTCTTCCTTTGCATCTGTAATGCCTTTTAATTCTTTTTCCTCTTTTATTGTTGTGGCTGAAACTTCTAGCACTATAATTGAATAAGAATGCTGAATAAGATATCTTTGCCTTATCCCCCAAACTGGGGAGTATTATGGGCTGAAATTGTGCCCCCCACAATTCATATGCTAAAGTCTTAATCCAAAAACCTCAGAATGTGACTTTATTTGGAGATAGGGTCTTTAAAGTTGTAAATGAATTAAAAGGGGTCTTTAGGATGGGCCCTAATCCAATATGACTGACATCCTTATGAGAAGAGATTAGGACACAAACTCATAGAGGCAGGACTCCATGAAGACACCACAGAAGATGGACATCTGCAAGCCAAGGAGACAAGCCTTATAAGAAACCACCCCTGTTCACACTTGGCTATAGCTTCTAGAATTTGAGAAAATAAGTTTCTATTGTTTAAGCCATTGAGCGTGGTACTTTGCTATGCCAGTTCTAGCAAACTAATACAGAGCTAAAGCATGTGTGCACTTTTCCACCACTAAGTATAATGTTAGCTGTAGGTTTTTTGTAGATGCTCCTTACCAACTTGAGAAAGTTCCCATCTATTCCTATTTTTCAGAAAATTTTTGTCACGAATGGGTGCTAAATTTTGTGAAATGCTCTTTCCACATCAATTAATATAAATCATGTGATTTTCCTCTTTAGCCTGTTAACAGGGTGGATTATATTTGATTCGTTTTCTCTCCTCATCCTAAAGACTGCTTATATTGCTGCAAATTTACTCCAGAGAAGGAAGTTATTTTATATTTAACTTCATTTATATATCAAACTTCTGGGGTGACAAGGCTTCTTAAGTTTCCTTTATGCTTCTTTTCTGGGTCAAAAGACTTAGAGGTCCTGTTCCTGCTCCTGGCTGATTTGCGGGGGGTGGGGGGGGGTGCGGGCAGAGGAGGGTAATTTCATCTGGTATTTTGCTCATATTTCATTATTCACTGTCATTTTCATTATCATGAACTGATATTGCCCCAGTTCCTGTGACACAAGTCTGTGGCCGGATCATTAAGTCATCACCCATGCAACTGGCACTTTCCATTAGTCCAGAGAACCATAGTCAAATTCTAGAAAAGTCTGGAAAAGGGGTTGAGAAAAGACCTTAAGACCTCTCCCGGCCCTCAGGGCCCTGAAGCTCAAGTCTCCCTGTCCCCTATCTGCTCTCTTCACACACTCACAGGGCTTTTCCATAGTGCTGGGATCCAGGGAGAAAAAAATCCTGTGGTTATGAAGAGGGGAATTGAAAGTAGGGAGCTTCCTGCTCCTGCTGTTTGCATAGAACCGCTGTCCTCAGCTCGTAAATCAAGGAGAGAGCAGAATCGGATTCCATTGTACTATGCCCCCTTTCAACGCCTTCTCCACCCCACAGCCGAATGTTTTATGTTTTATATGCTACGTTTTTAAATGTGTTTTCTTTTTAAGAGCATAAGTCAGATATTGTTTCTTTGTGGCTTAGCCTCCAATGGCTTTCCAGTGCTCTTAGAATAATATCCGAATTCTTTATAGGATGGTTGTGATCCAGCTTCTATCACACTGGCTCCCTCTGTCCTTTCAAGTCATTAAACGGATTTTCCCACCCCAAGGCCATTACCCTGGAAGTTCCTACCCCAGCTCATCCCACATGGGAGCTCATTCTCATCTTTCAGGCTCAATTCAAATGTTACTTTCTATCACTTCCCCTTAGCTTCTTCATAGCATTGACTACACTGTATAATTGCTGGCTTATTATTTGTGTCTTTTCCCTGAACTAGAATGTGAATTCCATAAGGCACCGTTGTCTGTCTTTTTTTACCGTTATACCCACAGTACCTAGTACTGCCTGGGCTAAGGTGGGTGCTCGATATAAGTGTTTGTGGATAAACCCTCTGCCCCAAATAGTAGTAGCCATGAAACTGAGCTTCTCAATGCACGCCACATCGCGGGACAAGTATCCCGCAATCCAAGAATTGATAGTCTGAAGTTTGTTCTTAAAGAAAAAGGGAAATACTCAATGTGCTAAGAATTACTGTTAAGAAGATATCTCTGTCCCACCCCCAAAATAGATAAAATTGGGGGAAATTTACCATTTGAAAAGAGAACACATAATGGCAAGAACCCACATCTTTCAGATGTTGCTGAAAAGACGGCGTGCTTGCTAATCTCCACCTACCGTGTGTCCTCAGGAAGACATGACTGGAATACAGAGATGTTAAGAAACTTAAACTTCTTTCGAGTTATACACAGAGGGATGTAGTTCAAATGGAGCCTTAAAAAGCGAGCACCGGAAGGAGAAATCTGCCTATGTTTCTCAAACACTGTGTATTCTAGGGAAAAGCATATTTGTTTCTAAAGAGCCAGTCCTTCTTTAGATATAATTATCCCTCCAATAGTGAAAAACAATCCTTTCAAAGCTAGCAAACTGAAGGAACAATGGAGAAAGAGACACATTGCTCCAGTGCTATGCCCCTCAGGTACCTCCTCTCTGCTCTGTTCTGCTGGCCCAGGCACTCCCAAGTGAGGTGAGTAAGAGTTACCTGGGAGGAAAGGAAGAGTTGGAAGTGAGGCTGTCCTTCCGTTGTTTGAATGATTAAATGTCTTAAAGTGAACCTATTCTCATGTATTACTAATAATAAAAAGAGAAAATAATCTTACTTTAAAAACAACCTCTAGGGACACCTAGGTGGCTCAGTCAGTGAAGCATCTGACTTCGTTTCAGGTCATGATCCCAGGGTCCTGGGATCAAGTACCGCATTGGGCTCCCTGCTCAGTGTGGAGCCTGCTTCTCCCTTTCTCACTCCCCCTGTTTGCGTTCCTTCTCCAGCTGTCTCTCTCTCTGTCAAATAAATAAAATCTTAAAAACAAAGAAAAGAAAGGAATCAGAACTAAACCTGAAGCCATCAAGGAAACATAGAAGAGATTTTTAGGTAAAATAGAAAGGCAAGGAAGCCATTTAGGAGGTAATGAAATGTGCCACATATAAGGTGATAAGTGCCTGAACTAGTGAAATGCAGTGAAGTAAGGGCAGTGGTGTGCTGGTAAATGTTTACCAAACAGCTGGGAGAGCCCTCATTTTGTAGCACCTGCCCATTTCCCTGGTGCAAATATTCCCACCATGGCCATTTTCTTTTCTTTTTTTTTTTTTTTTTAAGATTTTATTTATTTATTTATTTGACAGATCACAAGTAGGCAGAGAGGCAGGCAGAGAGAGAGAGAGAGAGAGAGGAAGAAGCAGGCTCCCTGCTGAGCAGAGAGCCCGAGGCAGGACTCGATCCCAGGACCCCAGGATCATGACCTGAGCCGAAGGCAGAGGCTTTAACCTACTGAGCCACCCAGGCACCCCAGCACCATGGCCATTTTCAAGCTACTAATGTGATGCTACTGAACAGGGTCCGAAGAGAAATGCTCTCAGTTGGCTCTCACCAACCAGTCCAAGCCAGCCCCAGCACATAACAGAGCAGAGGGCATTGTTAGATTTAAAGAAAACCAATTAAAATATGGGCATGAGCTAGGGTAAGGCAAACTGCACTAGCAAACAGATTTTAAAACTTAGTCATTCAAAACCAAACTTCTTTCCTTTTCAAATAACATTCGGGGGCAGAGATTCCCAAGTTGGTGAGGGCTCTGGGTCACACAGTCATTCAGGTGCCTAGGCTGACTGAGTTTCCGCCATCTTTTTTTTTTTTTTTTTTAAGATTTTATGTATTTATTTGTCAGAGAGTAAGAGAGAGCACACAAGCAGGGGGAGCGGCAGGCAGAGGGAGAAGCAGGCAGGGGGAGAAGCAGGCTCCCTGCCAAGCAAGGAGCCTGATGCGGGACTCAATTGCAAGACCCCTGGATCATGACCTGAGCCGAAGGCAGACACCCCACCAACTAACGTTGGCCGGAGTTTCTGCCATCTTTAATATGTTGCTTCCCAAGTCACTCTGGTCATCATTGGAAAGACCAATTCAGCTCCTGAGAGGAGGAGAGAAAGAATATGAAGGAAAGCACATGGCAGGCTTAGAAGTAGCACATATCTTGCCCTGCTTATGTTCCTTTGGAAAACTTAGTCACCTGGCTCTATCTAACTTCAAGGGAGTCTGAGGATTGTTGTAAAGCTGGGAAGCCAAATGGGAGATACAGAGAGAGCATTCTAAAGTTCAGACAGCGGTCGGTCTGCACTGCCTTGGGAGATTCTGAGAAGTACGAGCTATGTGATAAAATTAGAGGATGCCCAATTAGATTTGCACTTCAGACCAAAGCTAATGAATAATTTTGTGGTATTGGTATTCCCAAATATTACACAGGACATACTTATACTAAAAAATTATTTTTAGGGGCGCCTGGGTGGCTCAGTGGGTTAAGCCTCTGCCTTCAGCTCAGGTCATGATCTCAGGATCCTGGGATGGAGCCCCAAATCAGGCTCTCTGCTCAGCAGGGAGCCTGCTTCCCCCTCTCTCTCTGTCTGCTTACCTGTGATGTCTATCTGTCAAATAAATAAGTAAATTCTTCTGAAAATAAATAAGTAAATAATAAAAATAAATAAAAATAAAAAATTTTTAGTTTATTCAAAATTCAGATTTAACTGAGCATTTGCATCTGATTTACTAAATCCAGCAATGGTAAACATCAGGTTTCAGAATTGGAGGAAAGGCTAATTGGTGATGCTATTATCTGGAGGAGAGCTGACAAGTTCAAGATAATCAAACACATGAGAGACCACTATAAGTCACATTGTCAGTCCACTAATTTAAAAATGGGACATGTATTTGTTAGTATCAGCTAGTACTTGCCATTGGTACAGGTCATTCTGGGTACAGTCAAGAAACAATAATCATAGATGAAGATGGAAAAAATAGCATTAGGGTCAAGTACAAAAAGTTTTTCAAGATACATAAAGTAAAAAAGGCAAAGTGCAGAGTAACATATACATATGTTTCTGCTTGCATATGTGTTTGTATGCGTATGGCGTATCTGGAAAGAAACACAAGAAATGTGACAGAGATGGTCTCTAGAGGGGCCGAGTGAGGGGACAATGGAAGAAGAGAGACTACTTTTTCCACTCTACCACCTTTGTAGGAGCCAGCAGCGGACCACTCTTAAGACAGAACACTTTGGCATAAAGAGTATTTTGAGTTAAAAAGCAATCAAAACCCATCAGGTTCAGGAAAAGCTCTACTTTCTCCACAAACTGCCTAAAGTAATTTAGATAGAGGACCTGCTCCAGGAAGAGTTATCACCATTGATAACTATACTATGATATGAACTAGGTGTGAGGCCACAGAACAAGCTAATAAGGCTTGTGTGATCAAAGTCCTCCCTTTGTCCATTGTTTCTGTATGGTCCAGCAAACATTTTTTACCAAACATTTACCGTTTCTCATCTTCCTGAGGATTGCGTTCTTTCCCTTTGAAGTCCAAGATGTCTACCCCCCTCTCCTTAGTTCAAGATGACATATATATATATGTGTATATATATATATAGTATATGTATATATATATAGTATATGTATGGGGAACCCATACAGACATGGAAATTCCAAAGACAGTCAAGCAAAAGGCGATATATATACATATATATGTATACATATACATATGTATATGTATGTACATATACATATATACACATATATACATATATACACATATATACATATATGTATACATATATACATATATGTGTATACACATATATACACATATACATATATACGTATATATACATATATACATACATATACATATATATGTACATATATATGTATACACACATATATATATGTATATATATCGCCTTTTGATTGACTGTCTTTGGAATTTCCATGTCTGTATGGGTTCCCCATACATATACTATTATATTTTATTTTCTCCTGTTAATCTGCCTCATGTCAATTTGATTCTTAGTCCAGCTAGAAGAATCTTGAAGGGGACAGGACATTCTTGCTCCCTGACACCTTTCATGCTTTTTTGGGGGGGTTTTGTTTTTTTTTTTATCATATGAATATTTTCATCATTCGAAAAGTTAGGTTTTTTTAAGGATTTTATTTATTTGTTTTAGCAAGAGAGCAGGGGGAGGGTCAGAGAGTGAAGGAGAGAATCTAGAGAAGGCTCCCCACTGAGCACAGAGCCTGACCGGGGCTCCATCCCAAGATCCCCAGATCATGACCTGAGCCAAAATCAAGAGTCAGACGCTTAACTGACTGAACCACCCAGGCACCGCCCCCAAACACTAATCTTTAAAAAGTAATAATACTACTTCCTACTGAAAAGAACCAAGCCTCCTTAAAGAAGCGGATGCTTCTGGCGTTGGGGCAGGGAACGTGCACAAGGAGCCTGCAACGTGTTGTTGTGCCCGAATATGAAGCTAAGCCCCCCAAATGGTAGGAGTATGTGGAAGGACACACGAGCTAGCTTGAAGGAGCTACCACTGGCCAAAGACACTACAGTTTAATTATGAAAATAAATAAATACTTAAAATAATGACTTTTACCCTATTAGAGTAAACTGAGTATCCATGAGCTGATAGTCACACATACAAACATGCATATTCACTTACATTCATACATTCCCTAGTGAAGGAAAAGGGAAAGCTCTTCTTTAAATTAGAATGCCAATTAATAAATGTCGACCAAAAGATGGACCCAAATTTCTTCTTTTGTAAAAATCACAGTAGTCGTTGATTTAGGACAAAATCATCAACAGATGCTGCTTGGCAGAAGCTATTGAGTTCCAGATCTTGTACGGATGAGACAATTTATCTCCTTTGACTAGTACTACATATGTAATATACTAATATTATATGTTATATATGTGTATGTGTACATATATATATGTGGGGAGTTATCTGTTAGGATTAGGCTCAACTGAATATAAAAGAACTTTCTCCCTCCTGTTGTATTTTTTGTTATTTGTTATTGTGGTGGTGGTTTTATGTTTTGCTTTGTTTTTGCTTTGTTTTTTAAGAGAGAGACAGCATGAGCAGCGGGGTGAAGAGGTAAATGGAGAGAGTACCTTAAGCAGACCCCACACTCAGTGTGGTGCCTGATGTGCGGCTCCATCTCACGACCCTGAGATCATGACCTGAGCCGAAGTCAAGAGTTGGATGCTTAGCCAATTGAACCACCCAGGTGCCCCATAGATATTTTTCAATAGCTCATTTTCTCTCATGTAAAACATGACCTTATGTAAGCAGTTCTGAAGTAGTATGCCAGCTCCATAAAATGGTCCTTTCAGTTCCGTTTCGTTATTTGTCCAAGTATTACCCTTGTCCTCATGGTTCAAAAGGACTTCCAGAGCTCCAGTCGTCACACCCGCATTCCAGGAAACACCCTGGAGAATTCTCAGAAGTACCGTATAACCCATCCTTCCACACCTTGTTAACCCATCTTCAGTCATATGGCCCCACCTTCATGCAAAAAAGGCTGGTAAATGTAGTCTTTGAGCCCGGGATATGGTCTCCTACTAAAACTCCGGGTGCTGTTACTCAAGAGGAAGGAGGAAATGAATAGCCATTCTTCTTCTTCTTTTTTTTTTTAATTTTAAATTTTTTAATAAACATATAATATATTTTTATCCCCAGAGGTACAGGTCTGTGAATCGCCAGGTTTACACGTTTCACAGCACTCATCATAGCACATGTGAATAGCCATTCTAAGACAGACATCACTGAAACCATTTTATAGTTGAGGAAACTGAAGCTCAGACTGGTTAAGTAACTTGCCCACGGTCACGTAGCTTGTAGGAGCTACCGCTGGAATTGCACCTCAGATCTCTCTCGTTCCAAAGCCGGCAGCCTTCCCAACACCCACTCCTAGCCCAGCTCATCCTCAGCACAAGAGTTTGGAGCTGGGCGCTATGCCAGCTCCTCTGAAGGTAATGAAGGAGAGTCAGAAGACAGGCAGGCAGGAACAAGGGGCCCCTGCCCTAAGAGGAAACAACCCTTAAAAGGCTTTTACACCGGCCTGGAAGAAGCCCGCCACCCTTTCCCACGTGACAGGTAGATGACAAAAACCTGATTGGGTGAGAGGCACACAGAGGTTTAATCAGATTAAAACAATCCTCTAACAAGCCCATAAGCCCCCCACCCCCCAACCCCCCAACTCCTGACTTAGAAACTCCAGTGGCAACCCTCTTGGGTCCCCTCCCTCTTCTGGAGCTTTACACTCTCCCTCAATAAACCTTGCTTTGCTGCCCAGCACTCTGTCTGTTCTGCCTCTTCCTCCTTCAAAGCGTCGTGACCAAGAACCACAGGCAGCAAAGGAAAAGAAATCCTGTAACAAAGCCACATGATGCAAAGAGCACACTCGTGCGATACACATTTTACTGCAGGATTTAGGAATAAAATAAGTTTACTTGAAACAAACATAGACATGGTGTACGGGACCAAATTCACATCTATTTTTATGATGAAACAAGAGACTTGGAGAAATACTACAATGCGTCAGTTGCTGTGGACTGCCCTGCAGTTTCCACTATGCTCTCCTGCTTGTTGCTACAAGTCTAGTTAACAGCTTTCTGTTTTCTGACCTTATCAGCTGCAGAGTGTACTCTACGTGGAACCTACAGCCTCTACATCCCCGTAGTACTCACGTCTTACATAGTATTGATTTTTATGGGCTGCTGTTAAAAAGAAACCTACAGACCCAAGATGGTGCCACGTGGGCCAGGCTGAGGCACCAAACAGGCTTAATACCTAACCTACTTGCAGCTTCAACCTCCCCTAGAACTTTAAGTCCTAATGGATAATTTTCCCAGAAATACCAATAAGGTAATCTGCCCCAAGGGTATTCACCATCCCCTCCACCACACACACACACAAAATGAGGTCTGCATAATAAGACCCCTTGCCCTCCCTAGTGAGGGAAGGTAGGTGGTCTGGCCTGACACCAGCCTTTTCTTTTGCTAATATTCTTGCCCACCCTCCTTCCTAGTAAAACCTTCAATTTTGTACAACTCAGGAGCTGTCCTCTACTTGATAGATGGGATGCTGCCCGATTCATTAATCATTTGATAACGCCAATTAGCTCTTCAAATTAACTTGATTTAGTTTTGTTTTTTAACACGGCCAATTAATTTTTTTAACTTAGATTTTTAATAGAAATGTTTTTTAACATTAATAGAAAGATTTTTAATAGAAAAGTTTCCAACTTTTAAAAGTTGGAAAAGGACCGGAGATCGCATTTGGATACAGTCCCTATGTAATAATATTATTATTGCTACAAAATATAAATTCCCAATCATTTCACATAGCCTTAAGAATATCTGCTGATTTGCAAGGAAGGGTCTCGATTCTGATAAATAATCCTATGTGACCCTGAAGGCATACAGTCTTAACTCATGATTACACTCACAGCCTAGCAGTTCCTTTGATGCTAAGTTTCCAGACAAAGTTTCCTGCAGATATATCTTTCATGGGTGGAACTTTTAATTGTAGAGCTTCATGTGGCTGATGACATCCTATTATGATGTCTGCTTAAAGGCTGTGTTTCAATTTTAAATAAAGCCTTGGTAGAATACTACCAATTTTGGTGTTTGCTCCCTGCAATTATTATACAAGCTAATGAAAAGTTTAAGAATACAATTTGGAGGACTATCAAATTGGTTCCAAACATCTGACAGAGAGGTATGCGAATGAGAAGATTGAGCTATACATAGAAAACATATTTTTTTAAAGCACAGATACGCAAGGGCTTATCAAAGTATACCAAAGTTTGATTATAATGAGATAAATGGATTATAATTTATGTGGACAAGTAGCTCAGAGACTTTCCAATGTTAACAAAAATCAGCTTGGTCAGTTTGCCTTAGGACTAACACAGTTTTTCAAGGTGGTTAGGTCGGGAAAACGGAGAGGAGGGAACATGTGAAATATTAGACATGGGAAATTGCACTTTCTGATAGCTTGGGCTCTTATAAATAGACGATATTTAAGCCAAACAAAAAAGTAAGATTGGGGCCATTGCATTTGCTACACTGGAAGACAGAATATTTAGACACTGGGGAAAAAATGTCTAAGAACGTCCTGAAAGTCACAGAAGTTCTGTCCTTTGGGATCCAAGATTCCAGATTCTAGGTTGACCCTGTCACTAACAGAGTTTAGGTGCACTCAACCAGGATTTAGCATAAGGCAGGAAAACCATAAACTTCTAAGTCAGTATTAGGTGAACAAAACCAGATCTCAAAAAAGATCTAGGAGAAGGTTGGTTATAATTATACCTCTGATGAATGTAAATGATGAATTTCATCGAGCTTAAGAAATCACCTCAAAGTCCGAGGTGTTGAAAGGTGAAGGGGAAAAAAAATCAAACCCATATCTTAGAATGGATGACACAGTATGGGAGACAAGGACTGGACTGAGGCACACATCTCCTTAACACACTTTTCTTTGGGAAAGAAGCCAAAGAGAAATGTATGTAAAACCATAATGACAATTGTTTTAGGGAGCAGAAATGTTGTTGGGACAAGACTCAGAACTGGGTATGTGTTCAGAAAAACTGTAGGCCAGGTTAATTCGGATCTTTGATGGGAGGACTATTATTATACTAGAGTCCATTACAAAGAAGATCTGTGTCAGTCTGTAGGCCCTGTGAAGTCATTAATTTGTACTGAAATAGTCACACCTAGCTCTAAGCCCACAGCATTAGTCTTAGAGATCCACAGAGAAACTTATTCAACTGATTTCTTATTCCCAAAAAATACCTTCAAGGAAGTGTGGAACCCACATGGTCATTAAACCAATTGGTATGTTATAGGGTTGATTTTTTGTTGTTCTTGTTTTTTATTGTTACAGGTTACATTGTTCACTGATGGAAACTGGGAATTTAAATACGTTTTGGTTGCCATGGTAGGCCTAGGATTCTATCAGGTGGATACTGATAACTCTAGTCAAAAGGATTCTATCCCGGGGCGCCTGGGTGGCTTGGAGGGTTAAGCCTCTGCCTTCAGCTCAGGTCATGATCTCAGGGTCCTGGGATTGAGCCCCACATTGGGCTCTCTGCTCAGCGGGGAGCCTGTTTCCCCACTCTCTCTGCCTGCCTCTCTGCCTACTTATGATCTCTCTCTCTGTCAAATAAATAAATAAAATCTCTTTAAAAAAAGGATTCTAGGGCGCCTGGGTGGCTCAGTGGGTTAAGCCTCTGCCTTCAGCTCAGGTCATGATCTCAGGGTCCTGGGATCGAGTCCCACATCGGGCTCTCTGTTCAGCGGGGGGCCTGCTTTCCTCTCTCTCTCTCTGCCTGCTTGTGATCTCTGTCTGTCAAATGAATAAATAAAATCTTAAAAAAAAAAGATTCTATCCTATCATGTTTATATTCATAATTACAGTGTAATATTTTCTCTGCTTATTTATATTTATATTATATTTATTTATTATATTTTGAATGACGGATTTGGACTATTGCTTTTAACATTCTAAATTTCCAATCTCATCAACTGTCTGTATAACTGAGACCGTCTATATTTCGCTACTTTGCTATCAATAAAGAGGAGTTCTGCTTAATACTAGTGCCATGCAACCGGAAGCCTGAAGATAGAACGCTCTTAATTGTCTAGCTGCCTGCACCATCCGAACCTGGTTTGTTGGGCACATATCGTGGAGATGGAAGAACAGATGTCTGTGGCAGAAAGCCCAAGATGGCATCCCAACTCTCTTTGCTTTCCTACACAACATAGAATCTCTGGTCTAATTTCTCGAGAGAGAAAACTACCCTGACTAGAATGCTGACTGGGTAGTGTGAGACCTAGGAAAGTTAGAGAAGTCTGGACTCTATAGAGAAAGTACAGGGCAAAACTGCAGGCTGCTCAACAGAATATAATATAATTGGAAACGCTATTGTAGGAATTGGTCTGGCTACCATTGTGCAGAAAATAGACAAGAGTAGACAGGGAACTTACAGTTTAAAAACAGGTCACACAAAAGCAAAACAATGACATCAATCAATCAGAAAGTACACCATGAGGGAAGCCTGGCTGGCTTAGTTGGTAGAACAGGGGACCCTTAATCTCAGGATTGTGAGTTCAAGCTCCATGTTGGTCAAGGAGACTGCTTAAAAAAAAAAGAAGGAAGGAAGGAAGGAAAGAATTGTGATGTAATGCTGAGGAATTTCCCAATGAAATTAATATTGTTGAATATCTACTATGTGCTAGACTCTATTGCTGAGGGTATTTTTCTTATCTCATCTAATCCTAACATTAACTGTAAAAACGGTATGGCTGCTCTCATTATTCAGATGAAGAATGTAGTTCCATGAAATTATGTAATTTTCCCAATGTCATTCAGTTTTTGGGTGGTAAAACTGGGATCCAAATCCAGACTGACTAATTTCAAAGCTATTGCTCTTTCCACAAAACCAGATAGTCCTTGTACTCTAAAAATTGCAACATACTGCTGAGAGAAATTAAAGGATACCTAAATAAATGGAAAGATGTCCACATTCATGGATCAGAAGATTTAATATTGTTAAAATAGCAATACTACCCAAATTGATCTACAGATTTACACACTCCCTATCAAAATCCCAGCTAGCTTTTTTTGCAGAAATTGTTAAGTTGATCCTAAAATACATACAGAAATCCAAGGGACCAACAATAGCCAATACAATCTTGAAAAACAACAAAGCTTAAGGACTCACACTTTCCAATTTCAAAACTTAGCACAAAGCTACAGTAAAAGACAGTCTGGGAGCACCTGGTTGGCTCAGTTGGTTGAACCTCCAGCTATTGATTTTAGCTCAGGTCATGCTCTTGGAGTCAGTAGACTGAACCCAGTATTGGGCTTCACACTGGGGGCAGGGCCAACTTAAGATTGTCTCTTTCCCTCTCTCTCTGCCCCTCCCCCGCAAAAGTCCGGTACTGGCAAAAGGATAGACACATATGAATCAATGGAATAGAACTGAAAATCCAGAAATAAACCCTTAGGTTCATGGCCAAATGATTTTTCAAGAAGAGTGCCAAAACAATTCGAAGTTGGACCCTTACCTAACACCATATACAAAAATGAACTAAAAATGGATCATAGTGGGGCACCTGGCTGGCTCAGTTGGAAGAGCATGTGACTCTTGATCTCAGGGTTGGGAGTGTTCAGGCCCTATGTTGAGTGTAGAGATTACTTACAAACAAAACAAACAAACAAAAAAGCTACAAGGCTCTTAGAAAAAATATAAGGGTAAGTCTATGTGACTTTGGGTTAAGTAATGGTTTCTTAGATATTAAACCACTAGCACAAGTGATAAAACAAATCTTTCAAGTCCATCAAAATTTAAAAGTTTTGTGCTTTAAATAGTACCATCAAGAAACCAAAAAGACAACCCTAGAATAGGAAAAAATATGTGAAAATTATATATCTGATAAAGGCCTTCTATATAGAACATAAGAATAATACTTATGACTTAGTAATGAAAAGACAAATCATCCAATTTTTTTCAGTTCAAAAATATGAAAAAACATACCCCTGATCACCACTAATCAAAAACACTAAAATATCAATTCACACCCACTAGCTAAACTGGTTATAAGCAAAAAACAGAAAGTAACAAGTCCTGCTAAGGACAGGGAAAATGGGAACTTTCCTACACTGCTGGTGGAATGTAAAATGGTACAGCTGCCTTGGAAAACAGTTTGATAGTCCCTCAAAAGGCTAAATATAGAGTTACCATATGGCTCGGCCATTCCATTCTCATGTATAAATACAAGAGAAAGGAAAACATATGTCCACACAAAAACTTGTGCACACTTGCTCACAACGGCATTATTCATAATAGCCAAAAAGCAGAAACAACTCAAATATAGCAACTGATGAATGGTAAACGACATGCAGTACATCTTTACAATAGAATATTTTTGGGGCATGACAAGGAATGAAGTACTTGAATCTTGAAAACATTATGCTAAGTGAAAGAAGCAGCCCCCAAAGACCACATATTGCATGGCTCTGCTTATATGAAATGTCACCAGTAGGGTAATCTACAGAGACAGAAAGCAGATTCATGGTTGCCTGGGGATGGGAGATTCGTGGAGAAATGAAGAGTAACTGCTGTATCTATGGGATTTCTCTTTAGGGTTATCAAAATGCTTTAAAACTGATTGCCATGATGGTTGCACAGTTTTGCGAGTGTATTAAAAACCACTGTATTGTATACTTTAAATAGGTGAGCTATATGGTATTTATCTCAATAAAGGTGTTAAAAAGAAAACCCTAAATCGCCTCTTTGTTTACATTTTCAAGCAGAGGTCCAAATACTGAGTTGACAACTAGTCATTCCGTTTCCCCTTACCATCAGTATTTTCAGATTATCTTCTCTTTTCTTTTCTTTTTTAAATTATAGTCAGTACTGAGGAATTGAATCATGAGGCTCTGGTTAGACTCTAGAATTGGGTTTTTTTTTTTTTCTTTTTTAAGATTTATTTATTTATTTTAGAGACAGAAAGCATGTGATTTGGGGATGGGGCAGAGGCAGAGGGAGAGAGAGAGAGATCATCAAAGAGACTCCCCACTGAGCATGGAGCCCGATGGAGGGCTGGATTCCAGGACCCTGAGAACACAACCTGAGTGGAAATCAAGAGCTGGCCACTCAACTGACTGAGCCACCCAGGCAGTGGCTTGATTTTTTAGAAATTCTATAAACCTAACTCCCAATCCCTGTTGAGCTATTATCAGCCTAACCTTATGGATCTCAGTTTTCTCGTTTGTGAATAAAAAAGATTGGCAGATGATCTCTGAAAGCTCTTCCTGTGACACTAAAAGAGCTTGGACTCTGTCAGTGGAAGTGCTGGTTTTCTTTTTCTCCTCAGAGCCAGTCAGGGGTGCTTGATGATTCAGTCCCTTAAGCACTGAGTGTCTGCCTTCAGCTCAGGTCATGATCTCCGGGTCCTGGGATATAGCCCTGCATGCCTCTGGCTCCCTACTCAGTGGGGAGTCTGCTTCTCCCTCTCCCCGCTGCTGCTACTCTCTCTCTCTTTCTCTCTCTCTCATAAATAAATACAATCTTTAAAAAAAAAAAAAAAAGATCCAAACAGACAAAACCTGATATGATTTCAATTTACTTAGATGATGAGCAGGGTCAATTATGAAAACCTCTAGCAGATCTTTGTATATAGAGAAAGACAACAGATGCATAACAATGTGAGTTTAACATTGTGGAGGTCAGTTACCTAGGAGTCACACTAGAACAGTTAATCAAGTCTCCAGTAGTTGTACTCATTTCTTGTTTTTACCCTGTTTATAAATGACCATCAAGAAAATTAGAAAAACATATCCTAGTAGGGGGAGGGGGAGGGGGAGCCCAACCTTCAAAGATAATCACTATTAATTTTTCCATGTGTTTTCTTCCAATAATTTTACCCTGTAGTGTGCTTTTTGTTGTTGTTGTTTTTATTTCACTTAACACTATAAGCATTTCTCCATGTCATTAAGTAGTTCTTATAAACATCATTTAATGCCAGTGGAGGTTTGTTTAACCATTGCCTTATCACTGGACAGATAGAATGCTTCCAGTTTTCCCTATGTGAAGTAATGGTAAAAAAAGATTAGTATCTTTACACAGAAAGCTTTTGGTATTTAGATATTTCCTAGAATAGATTCCAATTCCTAAGAATTAAAATTAATGAATCAAAGGACATGACCATTTCATAGCATTTTTCAAGAAGTTGTACCAATTTACATTTATATTGAGACGTGATGTTATTAATGTAATTCATGTACCAGGACCCACAAAATGGAGGTTGTCCCAGGCCAAGTCACAAATCTAAACTTAAGTCAGCCTGCACAGGAACACCTGTCAAGGAAACCCAGCATACACCAATCATAATCATCCAACTCAGCTTTAGCTAGCTTACCTTACCCTAGAAAACAGGACCTCCCAGCCTTATAAGGAAATCCCCGACATAGCTAATCACACTGTCCTTCTACGGCTCTGCGAGACTCGCTCTTGTCCCAGATCCCTCAGAAAGATCATTCTCACTTGTGAAGCACTGTACTTCCCTAGACATACATAGATTGTTTTCCCTTGAATAAAGGACATCAAACTGATTACTAAATTATTATAGTTTTGTCATTTGACAGGCATAATTAAGATAGATTTAGTGTGCTACAACGTATAACTTAAAACCTGACATTTCTAAGTTAGGTTTTCATCATTGCAATATTCACTGGGACATCTGTGTGGCTCAGTCAGTTAAGGATCTGACTTGATTTAGGCTCAGGTCAGGATCTCAGGGTTGTGAGATCGGGCCCCGCCTCAGGCTCACCCTCAGCATGGAGTCGGCTTGTCCCTCTCCTTCTGCTCCCCTTTCCACCTCTCCTGATGAGTGCACATGTGCACGCTCTCTCTCAAATAAACAAATAAAAAGCTTTAAAAAAGAGAAATATTTACTTATTTAGTGTTCATTGTCTATATATCCCCATTAGAATATAAGCTCTACAAGGGCAGGAATCTTGGTTTATCGATATATCTCAAACATCTAGAACCGTGCCTGACAGATGGAAGACATTTAAATATCTGTTTCAAGAACAAATGAAATAAAGAAAAGTTTATTTTTTAATCATTATTATTATCAGTTCCAACACTCAAGTGGCAAGTTTCAATTGCTGGTTGTAACAGCACTGGAAAGTGAATACGTTCCTATATCCTTCATTCTCTGGTATTATTTATCATAACACAATTGAAGCTTTAATTGTTTATCACATGCTTACTTCAAATACAAAATTTGCATTCCTTAGTGCCCATATGTAGCAGAAACTACTAGTTCCCAATCTAATTTCGGTTTCTCTTGCTTTTTTGAAGACAATGTGCTCAGCGAGAAGACCACATCTCCCTACGGACAGGTGTAGAAATGACTGGTGGGATATACATGGACATTTTGGAAGTCCTTTTAGGAAAGCTCTTTAAAATGAGAACAAATAGCTGGTATGGTCCTTTGTTTTTCTTCTGCTGCTTGCTGTGTACATGATAGTTCCAAAAGCTCTATTTTTTTTAAAGATTTTGTTTATTTGTCAGAGAGAGAGCACGCACACACAAGCAGGGGGAGCGGCAGGCAGAGGGAGAAGCAGGCTCCCTGCTGAACGGGGAGCCCGATGCGGGATTCCATCCTAGAGTCCTGGAATCATGCCCTGAGCCAAAGGCAGACACTTAACTAACTGAGCCACCCAGATGCCCCTCAACAGCCCTATCTTGTACAATGAGGTAAGCTGAAGGATGGAAACTCTGTTCAGTGGATGATAGAGCAGAAAAATATAAGGAATTTTTGCAGGATTCCTTTTTCTTCAGTGCCTGTGGTTCTTGTCAGGCCACTTCAAGGATTGAAGGGGTAGACCAGACAGAGTGGTGGGCAGCAAAGCAAGGTTTATAGAGTGATAATACAAAGCTCCTGAAGAGGGAGGGAACCCAAGAGTGCAGCCACTGACAGTTTCTAAGTCTAGCGGGTTTTATGGGCTTGTTAGTGGGTTGTTTTAATCTGATTAAACCTCTGCTTGCCTGTCACCCAATCAGGTCTTTGTCATCCACCTATGACGTAGGAAAGGGTGGAGGGCTCCTTCCAGGCTGGTGTAAAATCCTTTTAAGGGTGGTTTCCTCTTAGGGCAGGGGCCCCTTGTCCCTGCTTGCCTTCCTTCCGGTTATCCATCAGAATCAGAAGCTCTGGTGACGTGGAGAGGTAAAAGGAGATTTCAACACGGGTCAAGCAGGCCTACTAAGAGTTTCTTTTAATTCGGGTCAGGAGGCCATAAGGGAGGAATTTATGCACTTCCTCATCAGAGAAACCATGAACTTTTTGCCAGCAGCAGGCCTTCTGCCTGGACTTAACTCCGTCCTCACCAGGACACCTGAACCCTTCCTGTACATTTCTCACTTCTAAAGGAGCCAACACAATTTGGGGACCACTTACCATCTCTCTTTTGCATACTAACCCAATCAATGCAAGTTAACCTAGTTTCAATCCCCGTTTTGCATCCAGATCCTAAATGAGAGTGGCATTTCATGGCCTTTCATCTAAGTAACTCTGCCCCTTCCTAAAAAAAACTATATGTGGGGGCATCTGGGTGGCTCATTCTGTTGAGCATCTGCCTTCAGCTCAGGTCATGATCCCAGGGTCCTGGGATCAAGCCCTGCATCAGGCTCCCTCTACCTGCCATTCTGCCTACTTGTGCTCTCTCTGTCAAGTAAATAAATTTTTAAAAATCTTTAAAAATAAAAAAAAAATTTTTAAAGAAAAATAAATAAGGAGAGAGGGACCTTCGTGGCTCAGTTGGTTAAGTGTCTGCCTTCGGCTCAGGTCCTGATCTCTAAGTCCTGGGATTCCGCCCCAGGGCAGGCTTCCTGCTCAGTGGAGTCTACTTCTCCCTCTGCCCCTCCCCCTGCTCCATTTCTCACTCACGCTCTCTCTCTACATAAAATCTTTTAAAAATAATAAATAAATAAAAATAAGGAGAAATCAACCACATCTCCAGCCACACCAGTGTCTCTGTATTGCCTGCTTTTGACTTCATTCCTCTCCTTGGGTCAAAACGGACTCCAACTGCTCCTGCTCCATCCGGGCTCCTGCACAGGCAAAGGGGCAAATGCGCCCCCTGCAAACAGAGCTGCTGCTCCCGCTGCCCTGTGGGCTGTGCCAAGTGTGCCTCGGGCTGCCTCTGCCAAAGAGACATCGGCAAGTGCAGCTGTTGTGCCTGACGTGGGTGAGAACCCATTCCAGATGTAAACTGAGCAACATGTACAAACCTGCAGTTTTGAAACATTTTTCCATTTTACCCCGTTTGCTACATTCCTGTTTCTAAGAAACATGTGAATCATAATAAAAGTTGGTGACAGAAAACAATAATAAATTCCTTTGCTTTATGTTCTTATCTTTTAAAGGATAAGATATGGGCTTCTTATTCCAAGCTAATTGCCATGTTTTAGTTTTAATCATAAGAAAGAATATGGGTCCATAAATAGGAAGGAGGGAATACTAATAATTTCATATGGCATCAGTGGACCTTACTTCCATGAGTAAGACCATGAAATACCTCTGGATGTTAGAACACAGGAATAAAGAGGAAATCTGATGGTTCCTTGAGGCCAAGCAGGGTAAGAGATTAAAATCTAATTTCTGGTCATGGACTACAGCAAGAGTTTGAGTGTCCATTACGGAGTCAAAGAAAACAGGGAAAGGATTTTGAAATTTGCTTTTTTATTTATAGCTGTGTAAGTCTGTCCTCCGAGAAGTAGAGGCCAAGAGTAATTAACTGTGAAATCTAAACCGGCCACCCCCACAGTCTACAGTAACCTGATTTACTGTTCCATGTCTTCATTAGCATAACTTTACTATCTCAGGATACTCTTGCCCAGGCAAATGGCTTTACTGTTCATTCCAGAACTTGTTCAAAAGATCATCAACTCTGCAATAGAAAGCATCAACTTTTTTCCTACCAACACTCTTCTGACTCCTGGTCTCCTAATCCTTCCCTTGCCATTTCCACCAATCCTAAATCACAGTCATATCACAATTTGTACCTAATAGCCTCATTGACAGACCTGCTTTAAACCAAACTTGGGCAAAATCTCCCTAAAAACAGGGCTCGCCCTTCCCCCTTTGAGACACAACGAAGCTCTGTTGAGGTGGTAATTCTTCTGTGCAACGGTGAACAATAAACTCAGTTTTATCTCGTTGGTGATATTTGGGAACAGGCATTTAATACATGCAAAAGTTCTGTCAGGGCAAGGTCTGTGAAGGAAACTGGAAGGACCTGGAGGAGGCTGAGAGAGCTGCCATCCTGCAGAAGGTCTGAGGCAGGATACAGGTAACATGGGAAGGGAGGAAAAGGAAAAAGGAACGTTAGGTGGCAATGCAGTTCTCAGAGAATGTGCTAAGGCCAGTGTGGGGTAACGGAGCCAATTCAATTACTTCTCTAAGTAGTCCTACATTTTGCAGGAACCCAACTGCCTTGGTGCCCCTGGCAAGCTCAGCACACATCAGCTGCGCTGTGGGAAGCAAGACCCCAGCACCACAGCGGTGATGGGGGTCAGAGCAATCACACCTTTGTAGTCACAGCAGATGTAAGAAGGCACATTCTCCTGACTCAGGATGCCTGATGATTCCAGTCTCTGAAAAGACAACTTATAAAAATGTGACCTTTGGAGAAAAAACATATAACGAATGAAAAAACTCCAAAGGAGTCTAACATAGATTTTTGAGTGAAAATATTAGCTATAAAAAATTTTGTCAAAGCAACTGGGATTTTTCTGCACTTTCAGATATGCTCAAAACAATATCAGTTATTAAATTCAGTTTATTGGGGCATGTGGGTGGACTCAGTTAAGTGTCTGAATCTTGATCTAGGCTCAGGTCTTATCTCTGGGTTGTGAGTTCAAGCCCTGCGTTGGGCTCCATGTTGGGTATGGAGCCTACTTAAAAATAAATTTAGTTTATTAATTCAGTTATTAAAAACTAAAGAATAGGGCGCCTGGGTGGCTCAGTGGGTTAAAGCCTCTGCCTTCCGCTCGGGTCATGATCCCAGGGTCCTAGGAAGCAGGGAGCCTGCTTCCTCCTCTCTCTGCCTGCCTCTCTGCCTGCTTGTGATCTCTGTCAAATAAATAAATAAAATCTTTAAAAATTAAAAAAAAACTAAAGAATAACTTACAGTAATGGAATCTGAGAGTTCTTACTACTTTGCTTCATTTTGTTTGACTACTCATCAATGGATATATTTCCAGTCTCTGACAGTGCTATGGCCTGAATTGTGCCCCCCAAAATTCATAGGCTGAAGCCATAACCACCAACATCTCTATTTGGAGATATCTTTATTTGGAGATAAAGCCTTTAGGAAAGTAATTAAGGTTAAACTGATGAAGGATAGTTAGAAGGTGGGCAGGCAGGGACTAGAGGGAATCCACCCGTAAAAGGATTTTACACCACCCCGGAAGGAGCCCTCCACCCTTTTTCCCTATGATAGGTGACAAAAATCTGATTGAATGACAGGTGCAGGGAAGGTTAATCAGATTAAAACAGTCGGCCAACAACCCCATAAAAACCCCTAGACTTAGAAAATCTGGTGGCAAACCCCTCTCTCCTTGGGAACCTTCTACTATCACTTTGCACTATCACTTTGCTATCGTTCAATAAACCTTGCTTGGCTGCCCACCACTGTCTGGTCTACCTCTTCATTCTTTGAAGCGGCGTGACCAAGAACTGCGGGCACTGACGGAGAAAAAAATCCTGTAACAAAATGAGGTCCTAAAGGTTGCGCCCTAATCCAAAAAGACTGGTGGCCTTATAAGAAGCAGAAGAGAGGACGCTTGGCCGGTTCAGTTGATGGAGCATGTGACTCTTGGATCTTGGGGCTGTGAGTTTGAGGCCCACGTTGGGCATACAGATTACTTTAAAAAAAAAAAAAAAAAAGAGGAAGAAAGATTTCCCCTGCCCTCCAGCCTGCAAGTGTGCTCTTCTTATGTAGCTTTGCTTCAGACAGCTCATGTTAATAGACAGAGATAATAACAGAACTGCTGGGCAAACAGGGCTAAGCAGAGAGTCTCAATAGTTTTTAAACTACAGTGTCTTGGGGCACCTGGGTGGCTCAGTGGGTTAAGGCCTCTGCCTTCAGCTCAGGTCATGATCTCAAGGTCTTGGGATGGAGCCCCACATCGGGATCTCTGCTCAGTGGGGAGCCTGCTTCTCCCTCTCTCTCTCTGCCTGCCTCTCTTCCTACTTGTGATCTCTGCCTGTCAAAATAATTAAATAAAAATTTAAAAAAAAACACTACAGTGTCTCCTGTGTTTACTGAGCACCTTCTCCTCAAATTATATTTTGAGGCTGCTCCAATCTTAAAAGAAAAAGAAAACTCACGTGGTGCTTTATCCCATTGTTTTTTTATAGGTCTCCTGCCTTCTGGTCCCATTAATCAGCCATCTGATTTCTTCCACCATGACCACGCCTACCTAACTGTAAAAGTCAATGGATTCAGTCCCCACCTTGATCTCTTGGGAGCATTCATCATTGCTACACCCGTCTAGAAACTTTCTGTCCCCTTACTTCTATGACACCAATCTCTCTTTGTTCTCTTCTGACCAACTTTCAAGTCTTTCTCCCTTCTACCAATCTTTAAAGGTACTTGCCTCACAGGGATTTCTTTCTTTCTTTCTTTTAAGGTTGTATTTATTTGTCAGAGAGCGCGCACAAGCAGGGGGACCTTCAGGCTGAGGAAGAAGCAGGCTCCCCGCTGAGCAAGAAGCCTGATGTGAGAGTTGATCGCAGGACCCGGGCTGGGATCATGACCTAAGCCAAAGGCAGCTGCTTCAGTGACTGAGCCACCCAGGCTTCCTGCTTTACAGGGATTTCATCCTTAGTGCTTTTCTTATCTCACTCAAAAGTCTTTTCGTGAGTGACCTCACTATCCATGGCTTAAATTCTGGAGCTCTTGAAAGTGTTTGACCCTGACCCTGTTATGGACTCCAAGTCCCTAGTTTTTATTTGTCTACAAAGTCACTCCACCTAGGTGTTCTATGAGCACATCACAGTTAAATGTTCTGACCTTAACTCAGTGCTTAAGAGCAGCATTTCCACCTGTTTTCCTTATTTGGTACTGTTATCCACTACCTAAGTCATACCTAGACTCTGTCTTCTCCTCCCTCGACCTTTAATCTGTCACTCAACACTGTGGTTTCTCTTTCATAGTTCTTAAACCCTTCTCTTTTCCACATCACTGGTCCTAACTTATTTGCTGAAAGTGGAAGAGAGATGTCCATCAGAATCACCTGTGTGGTTTAAAAAAAAAAAAACGATTAATAAATAAGCATGCTTGCACTCCCCCTCCTCCCAAGATTCCAAACCAGCACATGCTCTTTTTCACCTACACTGTTCTGATTCTTCCCAGGTCTCCAGTCCACCTTCCACACTGTTGACAGGATGATCTTTCAAAAACGCAACCTTAATAGTGCAAACAATCTGCTTATTTTTTCAGCGGTTCTTCAGAACCCTCAGGATAAAGTCCAGACTCTTCTGAAAACCCTTCACACTTTGGTTCTTGCCCACAGCCTTCCACCGCATCTCCTGCCACTCCCTTATGGGCACTCTGCACTCAAGCCTTATCAAAGTGTGGTACTTTCTGTTCCTGGAGAATCCCTCCTTTCTTCTCCTTGCTGTTCTCAGTGGATCTCATCCCTCATCCCTTCCTGCTTAGAAGTCACTGTGTTCCAAATGCCTCTTCTGTCTTTTCCAGGCAATTAGGCATTTTCTGTGTTTCCCCAGTATCTTGTTCATATCATAATTCTACATTTATTATCAGATAATTATATTTGGTTTTACACAATGTCTCACCCACTAAACTGTGAACAGACTGTTCAGTTCATTATTGTATGCCATAATGTAGAGCCTGCGCATAATATGTACTCAACAAATGTTTACTGAATGAATTTTTGAAGCAAGTTTTATGTTTTTCTGATTGCTTAAAGTGTACAGTGTTTAATGTGTCATAAAAATAATACTACTGACCCATTCTCAGGGTAGAATTGTCCTTTGAAATCCTTTTAATGATGACAGTTTATATTTGAACAGTATTTTTAACTTTTCAAAGCACTTTTCCCCTAACACATTTATTATGAGTATTTCCAAACATAGGGGGAAATAAGAGGGCTTAATGACTTGATAAGGAGATTATCTCCTAGAGTTGTGATCAACTTGTGCCAGCTGACTCATCCATACTCTCTGAGTATTGGATATATAATCAGGGTCTGAAAAATATTTTTAATATTCTTGCTAATGAAAAGCTTCCAATGCCACAAGATAAGAGAATCAGCAAAATCATGGGAAAACCAACAAGAAAACATTTCTAACTCATAAGTCATCCAAAGAGGAATTCAGTCTTGGGCCAACCTCCCCCTCATTCTACTTCCATTCCTGGTTAGTCATTTCCTACCCGATGGGAGATGTTTCTTCCATCCATTCTTTTCCAGTACTAGATACAGATCTAGAATATCTTTCTTCTCAGCTGGTCTACTGTCTCCTGCCTTTTCATGTGCCAGAGACACATGATCTCCAATTAAAACATGACCCTAATCATATCTTTGTGTAGCTCACAAAACTTCAATAAGTCACATTTCCTACCAAATTAAGTCTGGTATTATCTCTGCCATCCGCACCATAACCTATCTAAGCATCTGTCTTCTTACTCCTTAGCTTCCATCCTACATAACTAAGAATTGTTTTTTCCCCAAACACACACACCCAGGGCTTTCTTATTTCCTTTCTTCTTGTATAAATAACCACCACTCCCCCTCCCAAATTCCAGGTGTGTTAAATTCTAGACCTCCTAGTCATGGCCCAACTTAAATGCCAATTCTAATAAACTTTTGATAATCCTCAAGACTTTTTTTCCCAAACATTTTTTTTAAATTTCCAATTTTATCTTTTTCTTTTTTCCTCAAGCCTGTTATGACTTATAATGCCAAGTTTGTGGCTCTTGTGGCACTAATTTTAATCTACCTCGTAGAGCTTTATCTATCGTCTGATTTCTCTTGCTACCTTCTGCCCCCTTTGCTGGAGTATAACACCACTGAGGAAGGGGGCATTGTCATATTCATCATGGCCCTTGCACACAGTCGGTGCTTTATATGCTTAATTTATTTCATTTCACTTAACGCAACCTATGTTTCCGAAGGGATGGGGTGGATGCCTTTTTCTGTATTCACACTTACATACACACGCACACACAGACGCCGTCTTCCACCTGGACACACACGTGTCCCTAGGGCCACAGCCCTGAACGGTCTCTGGACTCTTAGCCTGTGGGCGCTTCCATTCCAGCCAGTAGAAGGGGAGGCTGCATTTCTATAAAACACTCTAACAGATACTCATTACTTTAGAACTCCTACAGCCTCCACCCTACAAAGAATTTAAGATCGTCTTCCTGTCGAAATGGTATTACCCTGAGTCCGGGAACCCCAGCCTGGTCGCGCCAGGGTCCGGGCCCACGGATCCCCCCTCCTGGTCTCGCTTGGTAGCGCCCGCTTTGTCAGCGCGCGGCGCTCGCCGGTTACCCTCTAGCTCTCGCCAGCCCGCAGCAGACGCCGCCGCTGCTGCCCCAGCTGCTGTTGCTCGTCCGTCTCGGGCTTGCCTGTCCAAGACTGCCCCTAGGCCTGGGCCGGGCGACGAGGACCCGGAGAGCATCCGCTCGGACGGCTCCCAAGAGTCTGTTGGGTTCGCCGGCCTCGACCTCGACCAGGCTCCGCTCCTCCCGCGCGTGAGGGGCCTCGGCGGTGGCGGCGGCGGCGCCCGGCATGTATCAGAGCCCGCGGCGGCTCTGCTCCGCCCTGCTGCAGAGAGACGCGTCCGGCCTGCGCCGCCTGCCCACCCCCGGACTGCGCCGCCAGTCGCCTCCACCGGCGGCCGCCCCCCGACCCGCGTCCCCCCGGCTCCTGGTGGCGGCCTCAGCGGCCTCGGGCGCCGCGAGGTCGTGTTCGCGAACAGGTGAGTGCACGATACTGCGCGGAGAACGCCGCGGCTCCGAGCGCGGCCGCCGCCTGGAGACGGCGCGGAATGAATGGGAAGTCCCGGGCTGCTGGGGTGTGGGGGTCAGGCCGAGAAGCGGGTCCTTCCCTCCTCCCTTTTCCGCTTTCTCCTCGCCCTACCTATCCTGGGGCTTGCACGTCCAGTAAGAACTGGAACACTGTTGGGGGTCCCGTGTGATCCTTGTATGCGGTGCCTTCGGCATTTCGCGTTCTTGACTTCGCGCTAAACCTGCCCCTTCCAAGGCCGCAAATTACCTTGTGTCTGTTTTGTCTGTTTTACTTCTTATTGCGCTAGATTTTGTGTGGAAAAAGTCACCTAAAGTGATTTTTTTTTATCATGTAGCTTGTATGATTTAGATGTTACGAATTTTTTATTAAGTCATGTTAATCGTATAACACACATTTACTTGTTTTACATTTATTTGGATTTTTTTCGGAGCCTTCCGCTCTTACTACTTAGTCTGTGTCCTGTATACCTGGGTTAAGATCTTGTAAAGGTGATGCCTTCCTCTTGTCAAGAGCCAATTTTATACATCACCTACCCTGGACTTTCCCTTTTGTGCTACCTCCGTTTCTGCCGGAGGACACCTTGCCGTGTCCGCAACTTACATACAAATTAATGATACTTTTTAAAATGAGAAATGAAGGTTCTCTTTCAAAACTGGCAATTCATCACACTATAAAGTGCATTTTGGCTGTGCTCAAGTTAGGTTATTGCTGTTCAAGACATTCATCAAACCATCCTACACTATAAATAACTACATTTTGCTCAGAAAGTTTTGGATTAATTTAATTAGGGCAAATTGAGCAGTAGAAAGAATATGTTTAATGTGGTTTTCTTTTACTAATGAAAGTGATCATCTAAAATCTAAAAGTGAGTTGAAACTAAGACTTTAAACTCTTCTCAGATTATTATTGGTGGGTGGTTTGGCTGAGACATACTTTCAAAATTAGGATGGTTCACCTAGTTACTGTAGACTCTAAACTCCATATTCTTTAGAAAGGGTGGACTTGACAGTCCTATTCAGGTTTTTGGCTTTTTGGTTTTTATAGTGCGATGAATACATTCATTACATGGAATTACACTGTTCCTATTCTCAGGGTTTCTTTTCTTCCCCACTTCTCACCCCCCAGCTTTATAGGAATTTAGCACGTTGTGAAATAGCTGTTAGAATGGGTGCCACCTAATAACTGTTAGTGTTCTTTCTTGCTGGAAATTTTCAACAGGTCATTGTTAGGTTGGAGGTGGGAGAAGGAAAAAAAGAAAACCAGTTGGTCTCTTCCTGAACCAGCTCATATCTCAGAGTCCCTCAGGCCAAGTTAAGTCAGTAGTGGTACATGGGAATACAGATAGCTCATGTAACACAGATACAGCTAACTGTGCTGATGAAAAAAGGTCAGGTTAGAGAGAGCATTTGGAATGTTAGGCTTTTAACACAGAAAGGTGTTTAATGAACTTTTGAAAAGTCTCTGAAAACCCTAGTTTTACAAATAAAAAGAACTTGAAAGCCCTTTTACGGTACTTTAACTTAGACAGTTACTACAAAATCTAGGCAATTTTCTTTTTTCCTACAGTTTTAACTTTAGCTACTTGTTAGAAGAAACATGGGAACACATTCACTTATTGCTTGATCTCATTCATTTAAGAAGTCTTTGCAGAATGCCTCACACATACTGTAGGTGCTTTATTATAAGAGGTAAAAGCATGTGATCCTTAGTCTGCCTTTACAGAGTTTACTCCCTAACAAGAAAAGAGTTTGCACACAAAAAAATAACTGTTTAATGAAATGAAACACCTTTTCTTCTCTCAAGTTAAAGTTTGCACATGACACGGGTGCTGGAGATTGGGAAGTCCCTTTCAGCAAAGGTGATCATTTTAGCCTTCAAAACATAATTGATATTTGAGCTCAGCCTTGAAACATGGTTGGGATTGAAATTAAAATATTCTATTTGGGAAAAGGCATAAAGCATGGATGCAGCAGTGTGCGAGAAGAGACTGTAAAATGTTTTCCAAAGAGCCTCAGAACCAGCATTAGGTGCTTTTAAAAATGCAGATTAATGGGGGCACCTGGGTGGCTCAGTGGGTTAAAGCCTCTGCCTTCTGCTCAGGTCATGATCTCAGGGTCCTGGGATCAAGCCCCACATCGGGCTCTCTGCTCGGCGGGGAGCCTGCTTCCTCCTCTCTCTCTGCCTGCCTCTCTGCCTGCTTGTGATCTCTGTCTGTCAAATAAATAAATAAAATAAATCTTTTAAAAAAATGCAGATTAATGGATCCTACTGTAGACCTATTAATAGACTTGTTATTGGTGGGCCCCAGATTGCAGATTATTCTTGTATGTCCCAAAGTTTAGGCATCTGGCAAGAGAAGTCTTCAGGTAGCTAAAAGCTACTCTTCCCCCCGAGAGAGTCTGTTATTGAGGGGATGGGGGAGGTAACGAGTCCCAATCCTTGACTCTATTTGATAATCATTTCCTTCCTAACTTGTGCCCCTTGGCAGTCAGAGGTCACTGGAAAGGTGAGTACAGTCATCAAATCCTAAATGTTACTACAATTTAAAGGGGAACTTGGAGATAATCTCAATGTTTTGCTGTCTTTCTCACACAAGGACAGCACCCCCATAAAGAAGCAGCAATTGTCACAGTTACTGTACTAGATGAAATGCAGTCAGGAGTCATCTGTGGGTTTTTAAATGCAGTCTTCCAGATCCCTCCTCCTCAGATAATTAAGAGTTGGCTGAATTAACTGTTCATCACCACTGGAACATGTTGCTTTTTTCTTGGTACAATTTTTAAAGCAAATACCAGCTCATTTCAGGAGGCGGCCCTATTTAGTATGTCCCTTAGCTCTGTGAGTAAGCTGTTTATGAGAGAGAAGAAATGGGAAAGCTTGTAATTATCAAGTTTCTACAGAATAAATTGCTTTCCTTGTGGGAGAACAAAGGTATCATTTTCCTGTAGCATTCAATGCTAAGAGTTTAAATAGTGAGCTGTTGGAGGCATTTGAGTTAATGATCATGTCTTCAGAATCACATTCAGCACACTTACATATGAACATTTGCAAGTCATTTAATCTTGCTTGCTATCTCTACACTGGACTTTACCTAGAAGAAATTCATTTAATCCAGAAATTTTATTGAATACAGTACACTTAAAAGGTTCAATATTGTATCACATGACTACATGCAGCAGAAATTGAGGAGACAGAAATCAGTGTGGCTGGTAGATTTACTGGGAAAAAACTGCTTTGAATAGGGAAAAGGAGGGTACATCTGTGGAAGGGAGCAAGGTGAGTGATGGGGAGAGAAGATGACTTGAGAAGGTGGCAGGTATGCGAGCAGTGATGAACAGCATCAGAAAAAGAGGTACTTCAAGAATCTGGGACGCTTGTTAAAATGTAGATTTCTTATATTTGACCTACGTACTTTAGTCAGTTACTTCCTGGAGAAGCCTGGTTAAGTTGTATATTTAACAAGTCCCCCAGGTGATTCTTTCTGGAAAACTTGGGGAATATTTTATAAGCTCCACTCCTCTTTCCAAAGGTATGTATTTCTGGAAAGTTCGAGAAACCTGGGAGAGGATTCTGGAAGAGTGTTAAAGTCTGTGAGCTTGGGCCCCCAGGCATTTTGGAAGCCTCTGAGCAAGAACATTTACTGGAACAAAAGCAGGCTTTATGAAAGGGAAGGAGTTGGTGTATTTATGAAAGTTCAGTGAGGAAAACTTGAGTCTGACGTTGTACTGGAAGTGGATCAGTGTAGTTGTACAACTTTGGGAGTGGATAAGTGGGTAAGTAGAAAACCATGTAGGTTTCAATGATGTCTGTTAATGGAGAAGTGAGGCAATTTCTGATTTCTTGGATGGAGGAGAAGGAAGTGAGGGAGCATCTGTATTTGCTTAAATTCTAATCAGGATTTATAGACTTGAATAAATGCTGAGAAATTTAAAGATGATGTGCACGGATGTTTGGCTTCATACTAAACTCACTTGTGTTTTCATAAAAAGCAGCTGAAATATTTTGGATTTATTGTTGGAATAGACAAAAACAAGGGCACCTGGGTGGCTCAGTCTGTTACATGTCTGACTCTTGGCTTCAGCTCAGGTCATGATCTCAGGGAGGTATGATGGAGCCCCTCATTGGACTTCTGCTCAGCATGGAGTCTGCTTAAGATTCTCTGCCTCTCCCTCTGTCCCTCCCTCCCACGTGCTCGCTTGTGCACACTCTTTTCTCTCTTTCTCTAAAATAAATCTTTAAAAAAAAAAAAAAGGCAAAACCACTTTCCCACAGGAAGGAATAAGACCTCAAGTGGATAATTTTAGTTGTCCTCTAGTCTCCACATGGTGTCAAAGTAACACTTAACATACTGTTACCATGAATTCTTTGTCAGGGATGTGGGCAGGAGTGCTCAGGGGGAAAGAAGGATAAAGAAAATTATTAGTCATATTTGAATGCCCCCCCAAAAAATACTCTTTTCTCCTTCCATTATCAACAAATGCCTGTGCACACTCAGATCTTCTGGATTTTAACATGGGGCTTGAGCATCTGGTGATTCTGATGTATAGCCCAGACCCACAGCTACTTACTGACCACACACACAGGTGGACACCCATCCAGTGAGGAGATGTGTTTTACTAAATGCACAGAAGCCTGCTAGAAGTTTCTTAACAACACATTGATTCCCATGCCTCCAAAAGTTAGATTCTACTATTGAATTATGAGGGATTGTGCAGAAAGGAAAATTTTATGTATATATGTGTGTATATATATGTATAATATATGTGTATATATGTATGTATAATACAGATATGTGTGTGTATGTTTTATATATATATATATGTTTATATATGTACATGTGTACATTCTTGGCGGTGGGGGGAGAGCTTGGGAAGGGGAGGGCAGAGGGAGAGAGAGAATCTCAAGCAGGCTCCACACCCAGCTCAGAGCCCAGGTCTCAATCTCAGAACCCTGACATCATGACCTGAGCCAAAATCAAAAGTCATGCTTAATCAGTTGAGCCACCCAGACACCCCAAAAGGAAAATTTTAAAGCCAGTTTTATTCCATTTTCAGAATTGGAGTAGTATGAGAAGTCCACAAAAATAAAAGTTAACAATGCAGACAAAATTACAGCAAAGAATTGATGCAGTAGAATGTCCAGGGAGTCCCTTAATCTTGTGGTGCCTGCTCCCACTGACTTCTTTCCCCCAGCTCTTTGAGCTTCTGAAAGTCCTTGAGCCAGGTCCATTGCCAGTCTCCAGATAAACTTGTGCCTGGGTACAAAGTAAATTAGTTTGCAGATTCTAAAGATACCTTGAATACAATAGTTTCATATTTCCTTTTTATGTTTTGCTGTCATGAATGTCAGCCATTATTGAGGGACTGTGGAAAGAAGTCTGTCTTTCAAATCTTCTAAGTCAAATAGGTTTGCTGAGACCTATTCTGTAATTAGTTTCTCTTTCACATGGTTCATCATTCTGAATTTTATTTGGAAAAAAGTCATGATGATTTGTTAAATTAAGTGTTTAGAAAGTTACAGGAGTAACATGCGCATTAAGAAAAATCTTTTTTCCTCAAAACTTTAAATGTCGGGGCGCCTGGATGGCTCAGTGGGTTAAAGCCTCTGCCTTCGGTTCAGGTCATGATCCCAGGGTCCTGGGATCGAGCCCCGCATCAGGCTCTCTGCTTAGCAGGGAGCCTGCTTCCCCCTCTCTCTCTTTCTGCCTGCCTCTCTGCCTACTTGTAATCTCTCTCTCTCTGTCAAATAAATAAATAAAATCTTAAAAAAAAAAAAAAAACTTTAAATGTCTTTATGAGTATTGATTATTTCTAGAAGCTTACAGGATTTTTCTTATCCTTTGTGTTCCAAAATTCCATCAGGAAAAATGTCTCAGCATTGGGCAATCCCATTTAATCTAAAGACATACCTTTATTTCTTTCTTTTTAAGATTTTATTTATTTATTTACAGAGAGCAAGCACAGCATCCCTGCTCGCTGAGCAGGGAGCCTGATGTGGGCTCCACCTCAGGACTCTGGGATCATGACCTGAACCGAAGGCAGACACATAATGACTGAGCCACCCAGGTGCCCCTAGAATCACCTTTCTTTAGCACAGGGAAAAGTGTCTTATTTTTTGGATCATTTAATCAACTCTGTTATCTCTTACTCTCATGTTCTTAAACTCCTGTTAGATTGGTGGCCATCTGAATCTATCCTGTGTGTCTCTTCTCTCGTTTTTTATTTTTAAGTTTTTTAAATTTTTATTTATTTTTTTTCCAAAGATTTTATTTATTCGATAGAGAGAGACACAGGGAGAGAGGGAATACAAGCAGGGGGAGTGGGAGAGGGAGAAGCAGGCTTCCCGCTGAGCAGAGAGCCGATAGGGGGCTCCATCCCAGGACCTCGGGATCACAACCTGAGCCGAAGGCAGATGCCTAACGACTGAGCCACCCACGTGCCCTTTTCTCTCATTTTTTTAAATGTCTATATCTCTTCTCCATTTTTTGAGTTTTTCTGAATATTTCTATTTTGTAGTCATTTATTTTTTTTAATTTTTTTAAAGATTTTATTTATATGTCAGAGAGCAGGCACAAGCAGGGGGAACAGCAGGCTGAGGGAGAACCCTGTTGAGCAAGGAGTCTGATGATGCGGGGCTCGATGCCAGGACCTTGGGATCATGACCTGTAAAGGCAGCCGCTTAACCGACTGAGCACCCAGGTGTCCCTCTATTTTGCAGTCATTTAAAATTTCTAGACATTTTCCCTTTTTTGATAGAATCCTATTCTTGTTTCATGTCCATAATACTCTCCTGTAGCTTTATTTATTTATTTATTTATTTATTTGTTAGGAGAGAGAGAGAGAGAGTGCACAGGCAGAGGGAGAAGCAGGCTCCCTACTGAGCAGGAAAGCCTATGATGCGGGGGTTTGATGACTGGCAGGGCTCAATCCCGGGACCCAGGAATCGAGACCTGAGCCGAAGGCAAACACTTAGCCACTGGGTGGATGACTGAGCCACCCAGGCGTCCTCTCCTGTAGCTTTAAAGATAATGTAGATACGTATCCCTGTTTCTCCCATTTCTCCCACAGGCCTCTCCTAAAGGGGAGAGCAGTTTATGTGTTCTGTAAGTGGGAGCGTTATGTGGTGGGTGGACAGGTAGGCTCCCCTAGGAGGGAGCAGGCTAGAGTGAACTCCTCTTTAAATATTCTTGAGGTCAGAGTTAGACCTTGATCTTGTCTGCTTGCTTTCTTAATTTTTATTTATTTATTAGTAATCTCTACACCCAGCGTAAGGCTCAAACTCACTGCCCAAGTTCAAGAGTCTCGTGCTCTTCTGACTGTGCCAGCCAGGCTCCCCCCGTCTGCTTTTCCTTTAGATCTGTCACCCGTGGTAGCCCTTCGGAGGCTTATATCCCACTTTTCTTTGAAGCATTCTCTGGTTTTGTCCCACAGGCAGAAGCCACCCTTACTGGCTTCTAAGGGAGAAGCAGGGCAACTAGCTCAGCTGTTTTCAGAAGTCATTGTTGAAAGAATTACCCTAACAATTGCCCCTCAGCTTCTCCTGCCCTTTGTCTTTTTTGATTCAGCTTTGAGTTTCTTCAGAGCTCCCTTTGAAGAACCTTGTTTAATGGACCTGTGCTAACTTGTACTGTATTTTCCTCCACTCTGGTTTTCTCTGCTAATGCATACCTGTCTGTTTCTACCTTTCTGGTATTCTTCCAAATTGTTGGCCCATTGATGGCATCCTTTCTTGTCTTCCCATACTATTGTTTCATTCTTTTTAAAAATTTGAATACACCTACTTTATTCCTGAAAGCTCTTGGGAAGGAGAGAGTGAATGTATGTTCTGCTTCATACCTGGTGACCTATTGAGTATAACATTTCAACTCCCATTTTCTTTTTTTAAATTATTTGTTTCAATCCCCATTTTTAAAAAATGAGTGGTAGGAATAGAGATTTTAAAACTGTTAACATTTTCACTTCAGATTGTGAAAGATCATTCTTTTTCTTCACGTCCCTTAATTATTCAAGGCAGGCCATGGAAATTTGTATGTGAAAATCGTATTCCCTTATTTCAAGTGACTGAAAATCTTTTATTGGTTTTGTGAAATACATACAAAGTGGCTATAAAATTTCATTTCAGTATAATCTAGAACAGAGGTCTGCAAACTTTCGCTGAAAAGTAGGCAATATTTTGGACTTTGTGGGCCATAATGTCAGTGTCACAGCTACTCAGCTCTGCCATTGTAGTGTGGAAGCAGCCCTAGACAGGACATAAGCTTCCAGACCCTGAAATTTGAATTTCATACAGTTTTCCCATGTCATGAAATACTATTATTATGATTTTTTTTCAAACATTAAAAAATGTGCAAGATCACCAGCAGCACAAAACAGGGGTGCCGACTAGATGCAGCTCATGGGTTATAGTTGGTGGACTCCTGATCACAAAGGAAAAAGTCTGTATTATCAGTAGATTTTTCCTTTTAGCTTTCATTTTTCCATTCACAACTAAAAACAGACCATTTTCTTAGGCATCATGTAGTAACACAGACTTAATGTATTAAGTGGAGAGCAGTTATCCCACCAGATTCTGTCAGTTTCTACCTTTTCACATTTCACTTCAGAGCCATTATGCTAGAAAAACCCAGTTTGTAGAAATGGTTGGTCAGCCAACAGTTGAGCACCAATTAAAACATTTAACCTAAGCTTTGATTGTGGAGGGATTTCTTTTTCCTTAGTGATCTTTTCTTTTCTTTTAAGATTTTATTTATTTATTTGACAGAGATCACAAGTAGGCAGAGAGACAAGCAGAGAGAGAGGGAAGCATGGTCCCTGCTGAGCAAAGAGCCCTATGCACGGCTCAATCCTAGGACCCCAAGATCATGACTTGAGCCCAAGGCAGAGGCTCAACCCACTGAGCCACCCAGGTACCCCTTCTTAGTGATATTTTCTAGATGAATCTGGCATGACTGAAGGTATGGCTTAGCCTGGAAAACATTTTAGCATTCTTGTTTAGTCTGTGACTGCTGCCTAGTGAAGAAAGGTCGTTTGGATTGTCACACTGTGTCTAGGTGTTCGTATTTTTAGACATGTTAGGTTGAGAGTCATGACCTTCACTTGGTATCTCTAGTAATGCCACGCAGGTTGTTAACACTGCTCTGTACACTCTGTGCCATGCCAGTGCGTGTGCTGTGATGGCAGTGACGTCGGCAGATAGAGAAGGTGGAATTCGACCTCTGTTTATTCCTGTGTGTGCCCTGGCAAGGTACCATTGCAGTTGTCCTGTCAGTCCTGTCAGAGATGCTGATGAGCAACAGTACAAGGTGCGGGTAACTTTCTCCAAGGCCAGACCCCTCAGGAGTTGTGCAGTCTTGAAAAACTGTGTCCTGTTGTCTCAACCTCAGTATCCGTTTCTATCATATAGTGAATGCAATACCTACTTTGGTGGATTGTTGGAAAGAGTAATGAAAATACTTGGAAGGAGTATGGCATGTGGGCTCTCAGATGTTAAGAGCCAGCCTTCTCTTTAAACCCAGGAAGTGAACTTTGCTAAATATAATAGAATAGTGAACATTTAACTGACCACTTAGGGTTACTAGGTATATCTAGTTTAACTCAATCCTCCCAGTAACCCAGTGAAGTAAATTAGAGTGAACCTCAGATGAAGAAACTGAGGCCCCAAAAAGATGAGTAACTTGTTCAGGATCTCATTAGTAAAAGGAAGAGCTGGGGGTTGATGCAAGCCAGCCTAACTTGAGTTCCTGTGTTTAAGACTGTTTTGGGGGGGCACCTGGGTGGCTCAGTGGGTTAAGCATCTGCCTTTGGCTCAGGTCATGATCTCAGGGTCCTGGGATGGAGCCCCACATTGGGATCTCTGCTCAGCAGGGAGCCTGCTTCCCACCCCCACCCCCCGCCTGCCTCTCTGCCTACTTGTGATCTCTCTCTGTCAAATAAATTAATAAAATCTTCAAAAAAAAAAAAAGACTTTTTGCTTCTGCTGAACTGTATAGCCTGATGGTACTGAGAATAGTTGAGGCTTTTTGGCCATAGGACTTTCACGTACTAACATACTTCATTGCTAAGTGCTCTGTGCGTGCGTGTCACATTTAATCCGTGATGCTGAATAACAGATTTGAAGACTGGACACTGACTAAAATATTTAATCCTCACCAGAAAATAGTATCTTCCTAAATTGGCACTTAGAATCCAGTCCCTAGGATCCAGGAATTAATGTCCTTCACATCCACATTCATACACAAAATTTGAAGGTGCTTATGTGCAGTTACCAGTGGACCTGTGTACTAACACAGAGAGAGGGCCCCAACTACAGTCTCACCAAACTCTAGTTAAGTTTCATAGTGACTCAGGACAAGTCACTTAAACTTCTGAACCTCAGTGTCCTTACCTGTGAAGAGCCAAGGACTTTGACAGGGTTCCTTGGCACTTCGCTCTGTCTTGGCTTTGTGTGTGTGTTTATTTATTATTCCAGTTTAGTTGGCATATACATATATACAATGTTATAGCAGTTTCAGCATCTTCTGTCAACAGTTTTAAACGCCCGGGGCAAGGTGTTTGAGGAAGTGGTAAACGAAGTAGACACAGCCCCTGCCCTTTTGGAATTTACAGTCTAATAAGTAAAGGACAGAGTTTGTAGTTCAAATGTCAAGGACAACTTCAGAGAAGCAGGCCAGGTGGAAGGAAGAGGGAGGCACTAGGGCTTTTGAGTCATAAAGCTGTATAGGCAGGGAAGCTGGAAATCTTTACTGATTTTTTTTCAATAAATATTAAATAAATATACCTCATACCCAACAATCCAAGCTGGTTATGTTGCTTATCTTTGCCTATCACCACTAATTTGTCTTGAAGGTGGCTGCATTTATTCAGGAACTCTAAGAAGGCTAATGAAAATTTGCTTGCTACTGAAGGAATGATGTGAACTTTCTGAGGTAGTTCAACACATGGCCAGTAGATGGTAGCAAAGGATTGCTGTTTCCATGATGCCTTCCTGTGATGCAGGTAGCTTACAGTTTTTGTGTACTCTGCTCTTTGAGGTTTCCTTGGGCGGAGGTTGATCAGCTCCAGCAGCTTCCCAGGTGTGTATGCAGATTATCCTGGTCTTTATTTAGTTTTTGGTGTTTAATCAGCAATTTTTGCCAAGCCACAGTTTCAGGAGACTAAGCTCAAACTAATTTTGAGAGAAATTTCACAGGCTGAATTGTTTGAGCAAACTCCAGTGTATGCAACTGCTGAGTAACTAGAGTGAACAGATATCTCTCTGGTGTAATTTCTAAATGCTCTTAGGACTGGTTGGAACGGTAGGCCCAGCCAGTTTGGGTCTCAACCGTTATGACTCTCATACAGCATTCTGATCATTGGTGTGAAAGTGTTTCATTTAACCCTGATCATTTCCCTCTGATGGTTGGCACTCTTAGGCACTGATACTGTGGTCTGCCTGTTGCTTCAGAAGTGATATAAAGAGTAAACATATTTTCTGTATTTTTGTGATTAGCCCACTTCTGCTTTGTTTTCTGGGAAAGAGAGGACTAAACGGGGGATGTTTACATACTACTTCTATATTTCAGGAATCTAAATCTCAATTCTCTGGCAAATCTTTAAAGGCTCTCATGAGGGAGGTGAGAGTTATTTGTTCCTATAAAGTAAAATAGCTGCGAGGTATTAATGTAAGGAATGAAGGCGTCCAATTCTAAATGGGAATGGAAATATGGTTACAGAAAGAAGAAGAGGCAGGGGATTGAAGTGTTATTGTTAAATCATAGCTAGGATAGAAATGAAGCCATTTTGATCTGCCTGTTGCCTGTACAATTTATACAATGTGTACCACACTCAGGATGACAGCTGATAACTTTTCCTAGTAAAATGCCTGGGGAAAGAAATGAACTTTGGGGGAAAAAAAAATACAATATGGGGTCAAATCAAGAATACCCATCCCCAAATACATATAATAAAATTGACCTAAAAGCCAGTATGACTGCCAGATAAAGTTTAACAGAGGTTTTGTCGAAATTTTGTACTTTCAGTATCTTAATTACCACAGGGATGAATTATTTGTGCTGTCTTGCCTGAGAAAATTGGCTATTCTGAACCTTGGACGGTTTTTTTCAAAGCTCCACATAATAACCACTTTTATGGCATAAAGCTTAAGTAGGATGGCTTGAAATCTGGGAATCGGACATGGTTTTATGTGTGGGAAGAATTTTTTTTTTTAATTTTATTTATTTATTTGACAGACAGAGATCACAAGTAGACAGAGAGGCTGGCAGAGAGAGAGGGGGAAGCAGGCTCCCCGCCGAGCAGAGAGCCCGATGCAGGGCTCAATCCCAGGACCCTGAGATCATGACCTGAGCTGAAGGCAGAGGCCCAACCCACTGAGCCACCCAGGTGCCCCATGGGAAGAATTTTTAAAAATCGGTTCATACTCTAAAAGAAAAAAATGAATGTTACTTAAAAAAAAAAAAAAAAAAAAACAACCAGGTGAGAAACAATGAGAATAAGTTACTTCCTCATAGTAAAAAGGGCATAATAAGAGTAGCTGCCTCCTAGGATTTGTAGTAAGGTTTAATTGAAAATGCAGTCAAAGCAGGCAGAATTTGTAAATGGTGCATGTTAAGTATTAAGTAATCCTTAGCTGCCACTGGCATCGTTGGTTTTTTGTTTGTTTGTTTTTTACTTTTAGGATGGGTAGGGGAGGGAAGAAAGGTGCCCCATAATTTTTGCTTTCTTTTGTTTTCAAATTTACATTGCCTTACTACACTGCAGTCCTTATGTGAGTCTGAGCCTTGGTTGGCTTCACACAAATAATACGAGAAGTCTTTGGTGTTCAGTTTTACTTATTAATTCCTAGCTTGGGATTTTGTACTTGCCTTGACATGATGTCTGTATATTACCAGAAAGTTTTGGAAAATACAGCCTTGAGAAATTACTAAGTAAGCTCATACATTTTGGGGACTAGAGTAAGAAAAGAAAATGCATTGGGACTTCCCCAAATCCTTTCTGATTTTTCTCTGGTTTCATGACTTTATAAAAGAATGTTTTGGTAAGATTTTATTTATTTATTTGACAGAGAGAGAGATCACAAGTAGGCAGAGCAGCAGGCAGAGAGAGACCTGGTGGGGAGGTGGGGAGCAGGGTCCCCACTGAGAGACGTCGCAGGGCTGGATCCCAGGACCCTGAGACCATGACCTGAGCCGAAGGCAAAGGCTCAACCATAGCCACCCAGGCGCCCCTGAAAAGAATGTTTTTGAAGTACAGAAAAATCTAGTTTGGATAGCAGAAATAAAAGAGGGAGGTAAGGGAAGAGTATCCATGATTCGGGGGTATTTGTACTCTCTGGAGCAGCAAGGAAATGGCTTTACAGCAGTGACCTCCCAGCTTCTGTGATTTTACCTTCTGCCAGTTTAAAACAAATTTAGATATGTGCTCTGTGTTCATATCAATTATATACATGTCTGCTTTCAATCTATTGTTTTTTGTTTTGTTTTTTAAGGTAAAAAAAAGTTCTCATTTTCTTCCCAGGGAATTGCCTTATTTTATGTCCCTCAGAACAGGATGTCCTTACTTAAAAGATGGTTGATCGGGGCACCCGGGTGGCTGGCTCAGTCGTTAAGTGTCTGCCTTCAGCTCAGGTCATGATCCCAGGATCCTGGGGTCAAACCCCGCATCAGGCTCCCTGCTCAGTGGGAAGCCTGCTTCTCCCTCTCCCATTCCCCCAGCTTCTGTTCCCTCTCTCGCTGTTCTCTCTCTGTCAAAAAAATAAATAAAATCTTTAAAAAAATAAAAGATGGTTGATCTAGAATAGAAATTCTCACTTTTTACTCTCTGGATCCTTTTACAGTCTTTTTTTTTCTTTCCTTTTTAAGTAAGATTTTTATTTGACAGAGACAGGAAGAGAGGGAATATAAGTAGGGGGAGTGGGAGAGGAAGAGAGCAGGGAGCCTGATATGGGACTCAGTCCCAGAGCTCTGGGATCATGACCTGAGCCAAAGGCAGACGCTTAACAGCTGAGCCACCCAGGCACCCCAGATCCTTTTACATTCTTAAAAAATTTTTGAGGGCCCACAGAACTTTTGTTTATGTGGGTTATATATTCATATGCATATCAATAAATATGTTAGAAAGTAGAACATGAGAAAATATAAACATGTTTATCAAGTCATTTAGTATAATAAAATCAGTATTAACATAAATGACATTTTTATGAAAAAGTAGCTATAGTTTCCAAAACAAGAAATTAGTTAAAAGAGTGGCCTTGTTTTACATTTTTTGAAATCTCTTGAAGACTGCTTATTAGGAAACTGCTAGGATTCTCATATCTGCTTCTACATTCAATATGTTGTGATACCTTGTTTTGGTTAAAGTCTTTGAAGACATTCCAGTCTCTCACAGATAACGTAGTTGGAAAAAATTACTTTAACGTCATTTTTAGATCATTGTGGACATACTTTGTGGTAGAGTCTATGTTAGTAGTTATTTACAGCATGAAATCTGGTGCCCTATCAGTGAGCTTTTTGTATTCTGTGACATTAAAATCAACTGATTTATCTGGTATTTTGAATGGATTTTTTACCCATGAATGATTTTGTCTGGGTCATTTAGAAAATGTTGGTTAACTGGGCTATGCAGATCTTTCAAATACTATACGATACCAAGAAATAGCATTAGTTAAAATACTACCCGTCTTGTCAGAAGTCTTTAAGTATTGGGAACCCGTCATGCTCCTGATGGCAGATAAGATTTTTCCAGAGTTTTCCCTTGAAAATTTTTATCATTGACATAAATACGGTCTTTTGTTTTCCTTAAAGTGACAGGTTTGCTTACGCATATTAGTGAAAATGCCTGATATCCTTATTTGATTAACTATAATTTGTCAGGTTTACCATTGGGCAAAAATGGTGTTCCATGAAAAAAGGGGGCTAGTTCATTTTGCAACCCAAGTTCTTTTCTGTAAGCTGTTGTATTTTGGTATGGGGCAAAAGTGCTTTATTGTGTATTTTCCTTGTCACATATTAAAAAGACATGTCATTAAGGCTCCGGGTCTAACAAAAATACTACTGCCTCACTAAGGACACTTTTAAGTAAAACTGACTTTTTTAAAACTGAAGAGTGTGTAGTGGTGAAGAATACTATGGCTACTTGGTGGAGTCCGTTGCCAGGGCCTCATTCATGCTGAGGTAGCAGCAGTTTTAACACGTTCATGGGTAAAACAGGTACGAACACGGTGAAAAAGGAAAATGGTGTCTTAGTATTATGAAAGTAGTTTTGGCAATACATACCTCTGAAAGGGTCTCAGGCTTCCCAGAGGGTCTATAGACTACTCTCGGGGAACTGCTACTAGAACAGTTTTGTTAGTTGGTTGTAAACTCAATTTCATTGGGCCAAAACCAGCATTTTTAAAAAATGAAAAGGAATACACTAGGAAATAGTACACATTTACTGTAGAAAAAATAATCATTTTGTGAAACTCATTAGACATTAATATATGCCACGGGTATGTACTGAGTTGGGAATGTAGGCTTTATTTGTCACATCAGTTTTCATGTTGACTGGCTTAAAATATTTATCTTAAAAGTTACACATATGAGTATATAAATACATGCATTATATATGTTCACACAGTAACATGTGAAATGACTTTTTTTCTAGTGACATTTTGAACTTAAAATGTTCATCACCACAGAGAGGCAGTGCCTGCTGAGGAGTGAATAGACAAGGCATCAGGACCACCTCGGGCCAAAAATAAATACATAAACCCAAGCAAAATTCCTTAGGTGTAATGGTTTTATAAAAAATGTTTTAGGGACGCCTGGGTAGCTCCGTTGGTTAAGTGTCTGCCTTCAGCTCAGGTCATGATGTCGGGGTCCTCGGATCAAGTCCCACATCAGGCTCTGCTCAGCGGAGAGTCTGCTTATCCCTCTGCCTGCTGTTCCTCCTGCTTGTGCTCTCTCTCTCTGGCAAATAAAATACTTAAAAAATGTTTTAGACTCATGTCTTTGTTCTTATCCTCACAATAATCCTGGACATATAAAGCTGTAAAATATGTTTGTGGCATGGGAAAACAGGTAGATGGCAGAGGTAGCTAAATGGTCAGCTAATGGCGGACACCAAGTGGGAAACCAGAGTCCTACAATACACGTACCTAAAATTATTTCTGTACCTATATATTTATGTGTATAGTAAGTGAAACATGAATTCATCCTGATATCTCTGACCCTAGCTTAGTACCACATGATTCATCCTAGACTTTTTTCCTTGCCTATCTGTAAGTTCATTCTCTGTCATTGAGAACTATGGCTCCCATCATCCACTGTCCATTTACTTGTTCAACCCCAGTATGTATATGTGAAGCAGTTTTGGAATTGTTAACACCTACTACCCCCATGAGAAACTTTACTAACTACAGTTTCTTTAGTCTTGAGCTGGATAGTTTTCCATTAAAATGCTTTTTTCCAAAATTACTCAGATCACAGATCCTTTTTTACTGAACCCCGTTTGTGAGATTGCCATACATCTGTAATACAGTTAGATTCATTTGTCAAAACCTGCACTCCGTTTTGAGATCATTCCACCTTCCGATTGATACTTAAAGTTTGTACACATTAAAGTTTATTCTTCCTGGTGGACAGTTGTATGGCTTTTGACAAATGCCTAGGGTTGTGTATCTACCACCCTAGTACTGTACAGAGCAGTTCTGTCACCCTCAAAATTCTCCAGATAGCTCTCCCCTACTCTTCTGCTTCCCTTGCTCCCTCTCCCCGCCACCCCCATTCACTGGCAGCTACCAATCTGTATAGTTTTGCCTTTTCCAGAGTGTCATGTGAACAAAACCATGTAATATGTAAGTTTTAGGGTCTGACTTCTTTCACTTAGAAAATGCATTTGAGATTTATCCACGTTGCATGGGTGTATCTTGCAAATCAGCAGCTTGTTCCTTTTCATTTTTGGATACTGTTTCATTATAAGGATTTACTATAGTTTATCCATTCGCAAGGTGAAGGGCACCTTGATTAATTCCAGTTTGGGGTGATTATTAATAAAACTGCTTCTTAACATTTGTGTACATACATTTTGCATGAATGTAAGTTTTCAGTTCACTGTAGGTAAAATACCTAGGGGTATGAGTTCCGAGCCATATGGTAAGTCTATGTTTAATTCATAAAAACTTGTCAAACTGTCTTCCAGAGAGGCTGTACTTGGGAAGCAATAAATGGCAGTTTGTGAAGGAGTGGTATTTCTTATTTAAATACTTGATAGACATACCAGTGAAGCCCATCAGAGCCTGGGCTTGATAGTTCAGTGCCTTTGCTGACCTAGTCGAACTACTCCCATAGAGCTTGAGGGGCTGGCCGGTTCAGGAATGACACAGATTTTAGCTGAAGTTCAGTAGCTTTCCTGAATAAAAAAGCTTCTCTTTGCTGTATGCCTTTGGTATATATCCAGAGCATTGAAATGGTTGGTTTTGACAGTTCTGTCCAGATTTTTAATGCTTTTTGGGGAGAGCATTTGTGGGCTCCCTCATGCCCATCGTGGCCAAAGCCTCCTGCTTCCATGGTTTTTCTCTCTCTTGTGTCACCCCAGCTAGCAGACAAACATGTATAATAGCCTCCAAAAATTCTCTTGCCTCCCTCTAGCCACGACTCCATTTCTCTCCTCTTTCAGGAAAAAATTTCCGCAAATTACTTCTCTGCTCTGTCCTATTTTCTCTTTTCCCACAACTCCACCAAAAATCTGAAATCGCCATTGTTAAAGCCACTGAAGTTTTCCATGTTGCTAATCCAGATGGTTTGTCTGTATTTTCCTCGAACTATCAGCAACATTTGACACAGAAGGTAACTACTTAGGAATGGAACACTTTCTTTACTTTGTTTGCAGGAAGATCATGTTCCCTTTCTTCTTCTGCAGCTTCACCACATCTTCCCCAATTTGCCCCAGAGCTCAGTACTTGGACTTCTTTTCTCAACTCACTTTATTTTTTAATTTTTTTTTCTCAATTCACTTTAGTCTCAAGTGCCCACCGACTTCTCCCAAACATTTATTTCCAGTTTGCTCCTCTCTCCTAAGCCTCAATCATATCGAATCACCAAACTTCTCTATTTTCTGCCAACGCCATCGAATCATCCTAGATGGTACTGGCAACTTCATATTTCTTATTGCTCTCCTGGCAACCGTTGGGACCTCTTTGGCCATTCTTTCACTCCCAGACCACATCCAGGTTACCATTAAAACTTACTGGCTCTAACTAGTTTTTCAGAATCCAGCCACTTTAACTGCTATCACTAGTCCAAGCTACTGCATTTTGCCTGCATAATTGTAATTGTCCTCTAATGGGTTTTCTCTGTCTGCCCTTATTTCCCTACACTGTAGTGTGGGGTTTTTTTCCTTTTTAAAGATTTTATTTATTTGACAGAGAGCGCAGGGAGCAGCAGCAGGAGAGGGAGAAACCAGCTCTCGGCTGAGCAGGGAGCTGGATGCAGGACTTGATCCAGGACCCTGGTGGGATCATGACCTGAGTGAAGGCAGACACTTAACGGAATGAGCCACCCAGGTGTCCCCAGTAAGTTGTTTTTGTTGTTGTTGTTGTTGTTGTTGTTTTTAATGTAAATCAGATTCTTATTCCTGCTTAACATTCTCCAGTGGCTTCTCATATCAGATAAAGGTTCACGTCCTTAGAATGGACTACAGTGTGCTATATAATCCATGCCTCCCCCCGCCCGCCCGCCCCCCGTCCTCACTACCTCACTGACTTCATCTTTTTATTCATTCTTTAAATCTTTTCAGTGTGTTGCTGTTTCATCAGCCTTGCCAAGCATGTTCCTATCTTCAGGGCTTTTGCATTTGCTGTTTCTCTGCCCAGAATTTTCTTCCATTGTATCCCCATTAAGACTTCCAGATTTATTTCCTTACCACTTTCAGGTCTCTGTTCAAATACCATCTTTTAGTGAGACCTCCTTGGGCATCCCACGTAAATCAGCATCTCCCCAGCCGCTAGCATTCCCTATATCCTCTTCCTCCTTTATTTTTCTCCATTGCACTTTTCACCATATGACCATTGTCTTGTATTTCCCCACTGCAGCATAAGCTCAAAGAGGACAGAGATCCTAGTCTGCCTGTTCACTGATCCAGTGGACTAGAATACTAGTCTGGCATCCAGGGCGCATATGTGTGTTTGGGAGAGTGAGGCAAGAAATTAAATTATGGTGGCTACCTGTCTGTGATGGACCAAGTAAGTGGTTTAGTCAGGAATTAAAACTCCATATTTTTAGTCTTCTTCTGATTATTGTTACCTATCCTGATTGTTTTAACCCTTATTATACCCTAGCCCATTCCACAAAGTAAGTACTTGCTTATTCTCTCATTAGTTCATGTGTGTTAATCTTTCCCCAGATACTTGGTAACTTCTCAAGATGAAGTGCCCTTTTCAAAACTCCGAGAATAGGGAAATAAGAATGTAAAATCAACGTCCTGCGGTAAATTATGCCTGAGGACTGAGAGATTGGATTAGATTATGAAGAATAGAGTTCTACGCCAGACCACACCCAAAGGAGTAGAAGTCTGTAGAGGTGATTCAGTTGCAGAGTGTGTTGTGAGGACAGAGCCTGACACATAGGTGGCCCTCGGGTGTGCAGGGGAAGGGTGGACTGGTAGAGACATCTTTCAGAATCATCTGGCTCTCTCCTAATTCAGACTCAGTACAGGACAGGTTGCTTTGCTGCCTGGTACTTTAGTATTAGAAGGCATGTGCTGTGTCACTTTGTTATTACACAACTTGATATTCACATTTGCATCAGTCCACGTTAAGGACCATCCTTGAGTTCCTGTAAGATCTAAGGAGCAAAGACAGGACTCTAATAAATACTCCCTAACAGTAACCTTCTACCTAGTCTCTTATTTGAAATTGAGTCTAATGATATCTTTCTCAGGTAGATGAATCTACAGTAAAAGGTCTATGCTAGTAAAACTTTTTTAAAGGCTATTTTCAGTGCATTCCATACCCAAGTACAGTTGACTCTTGAACAACGTAGGGAGGGTGGGGGAACCAGACCCCTACACAATCAAAAATTTGCATGTGACTTTTGACTCCCTCAAAACTTTACTAGTAGCCTACTGTTGACCGGAAGCCTTACTGGTAACATACAGTTGATTAGCACTTATTTTGTATGTTACTTGTATCATATACTGTATTCATATAATAAAGCAAGCTAGAGAAGAGAAGGTGCTATTAAAAAATTGTAAGGAAGGGAAAATACACTTAGAGTACTGTACTATAAAAAATCCACATATAATTGGATCACATGTTTAAACCAGTGTTCAGAATCAGCTGTACTGTTAACACATGAAATTGTTCATTCTGGATGAACAATTATGCGAGTTTTTTTTTGTTTTTGTCCTTTTATTTGTCAGTGCATACAAGAGCAAATGCACGAAGGGGAGGGCAGAGGGAGGAGCGGGCTCTGCGCTAAGCAAAGATCCCATTGTGGGACTTGATTCCGGGACCCTGGGATCAATGACCTGAGCCAAAGGCAGACCCTTAACTGACTGAGCCACCCAGTTGTCCCTACATGCAAGTTTTTTTTATTAGAAATATATATGTCTCTAATATAAATAATAGATGTTATTTTGAAGTTGCCACCTGTTCTAACCTACATGCATTTTCCAAAAGTTCTTGAGGAAATTAGGTTCCTTTACCAAGCCATGATTTGATAGGTCTGTAAGCAGGTCTAGAGAGTTGTACACAGTGGTAGAACAGGATTGGAATTGGTCTGTGACTGTCTATCCCATTCAAGGCCTTATTAGCTATGCTACAGTGTGTTCTTCATCTTTTTTGCTGCAAAGTTTATCTTTTGAGGGTAGATTTAATATTTTAATAACACCAGAATACTTTGAGAGGCCCTCTTACAAATAAGATAGATAATCAAATTTAATAATCTGCTGGTGGTCCAAAATGAGTTGGCTTTGGCAAGAGTGTTTTCCTTGATTGTGTGGCTAATAGCTCTTAAATGCATTTTCAAAACTAAACCAAAAAAAAAAGAACAGAGAATAATGGAATTGGAATATTCATTTGGTTCATTTCACATCCTCACAACAGTGTCAAAATAACTGTCCAAATACTACCACTACTAATTATGACCACTGAAAACAGTTTACAATATTTTAAGTTTATTTTTCAATTTTTTGTAACCTCTACACCCAATGTGGGGCTCGAACTCACAACCCTGAGATCAAGAATTGCATGTTCTTCCAACTGAGCCAACCAGATGCCCCCATTTTGAAGTCTTTTAGTTGAATATATTTTCCTCATTCTGGTCCCTGTCCCTGCCTCCCCTCTGAGTTGTATTAAGTCTTCATAAGTTTGTTGTGGAATCACATAGCCATTATACATTGTACTCTCAACCTCATTTAGACTTGATTTTCTAAGTAGCTATATGTTTAATGCTTACCATCCATCTTATATCAAAGTCTTACTGATCATTTTGGTCAGAAGTTTGTGCTTTAGTTGTAGAGATGGCAAAAATTTTTCTGCCAAGGACTGGATAGTAAACATTTAGGCTAAACATTTAGGCCAAAAGTGATCCTATTCCATATTGTCTATATGTCGGTGTTTGTGTGTTGTTGTTCTTGTTTTAAAGATTTTATTTATTTGAGAGAGAGAGAGAGCACCGGATGGGGGAGGGTCAGAGGAAGAAGCAGATTCCCACTGAGCAGGGAACCCAACGCAGGATCCTGGATCCTGCTCCAGGATCATGTTTGTGTGTTTAACAACCCTTAAACCATTCTTAGCTCAAGGATTGTACAAAAATACCTCTGAGTACAGTTTGTCAGCCCTGCTCTAAAGTTTCCTCATGGAGTCAGTATTCCAGTGTTGCTGAATATAAAATTCCTTGCTCACATACAGATGAGCCAAATATATAAAGTTTGAGTTATATATTTAAAATATGTAACTTCATTTTCTCTTGGCGTAAAACATTGCAGTTGCAGTCTAGTGATAGCCTGCTTTTATTTTCCTTACAAGTTACTTGATGTTTTTGCCTAGATGCCCAAGGGATTTTTTTTCCTTCTTTACAGTCCAATTGGTGTTGGTCATTCTGGGTTGATATTCTCAGGTATGTGATGTGTTTTTCAATATGTAGTTCTGAGTCTTTTTTTTTTCTTTTTTCTTTATTTTTTTTTTTCAGTTTTTTTCCCCCTTTTTTTAGAATAAAAAGATAAGGCAGAACTTTATGTATCTGATGTTTAAATATATCCATGATACATGTCTTCTTTTAACCTTACATAATTTATTCTTTTAAACCATTTTATTTTTTTCCAGCTTGGTTGAGATAATAATTAAAAGATAAAGTAGTATATATTTAAGGTATACCACGTGTTTTGGTATACATATACCTTGTGAAATTATTGCCTCAACCAAGCTAATTAACACATCTGTCACCTCATTTACCTTGTGTGTGTTGAGATCACTTAAGATCTACTCTCTTAAAAGATTCCAAGAATACAGGGGCACCTGGGTGGCTCAGTGGGTTAAAGCCTCTGCCTTCGGCTCAGGTCATGATCCCGGGGTCCTGGGATCGAGCCCCGCATCAGGCTCTCTGCTCCTCAGGAGCCTGCTTCCTCCCTCTCTCTCTGCCTGCCTCTCTGCCTACTTGTGATCTCTGTCAAATAAAAAAATAAAATCTTTAAAAAAAAAAAAAAAGATTCCAAGAATACAATACTGTATTAACTATAGTTACCATGCTGAAATTATACCTCCAGAATATAATTCAACCCTTAATGATTGAAATTTTGTACTCTCAATAAAAGTCTCCTTGATTTACGTGCAGTTTTTAGTATTTGTTTCATTTCCTTGCATTGGTTTTCCTGCTACAAGAATTCCTGTTGCCCATATATTGGATCTTTGCTTAAATTAAACATATAGTATTTATTACTATCTCACAAATGTTCTGTCTCTTCATTTTTTTAAAAAACAAATTCTCTTTGTTGCCTTGTTTCTGAGTTTCCTAATTCTGATTTAGGCTCTTCTATCATTTTCTTAACGACTTTTAGCTCATTTTTAATAAGATAGTTTTGATTTGCTTTCTGGGCATGTCTTCTGGTATGCTTTCATTGTCTGAAATGGATGTTTTTCTGTTCCTTTTACTCTTTTATGTGAAGGTTTTTCTAACCTTTTTTTAGAAGGAAGCACAGTTCAAGATGGTTTTTCTGACTTCACATAACTCCCCAAATACACAAACTCCTGTTGGACACTATTGCTCTTTTTTCGTGATCATTTTTACATATTTGCTTTTTTACCACAATAACCACCCCAAACTCAGCTTGACAAAGATATATCAAAGGGATGTGGAGCAGTCCTGTTGAAACTGAAGGACATCCGGCTAGTGGTATGCTTAAAGGCTGACCTAGGTCAAACATTGCCATATGTTTCACATGTGAAATGCTCCATGGTGCCCCGTGAATTTGCTGTGCCACCTATGTGACATTTGGGCTCACAGCTGGGCAGGTGCTACTTTTCTGGAGGGACTACACTTGAGAAATCAACCAGTAAGACCTTTAATTTCTTTTTCTTAAAAACTAGAAGTATAGAAGAAAGATTTTCCAAGTTATACTACCAGCCAAGAAGAAAATTTCTTCCTTTGGACCCATGTACTCAGATAGGCAAGCAGATTGATTAAAAAGAATTTTAATATATTTGAATCAAACACTTTGGAAACAGGTGTGTGCATGCATTGCACATGTATGTGTGTGGGAGAACAAACAGGCTTGCTTCAAGATGCATGTACACTTAAATGTATGATGTGTTTGCCTTAATCTAGTAGTCTTAACTGGGAGGAAAAAAGACAACTACATTGAGTTGATGAAAAGGAACAATAGAGCGCACGCTTGCGTGCTTATTGACCTTGGTGTTTAAGGACATTCGTTGGTAAATATTTGGACTTGCTTTTCTGACCTGCCACAGTGAATATACTTGACTGCTGGTTTCAGATGCAGTCAGTGAGCCAGCCAGATAATGTATTTTATAAGAAAACTGTGTGTCTTTATCAAGAGAAGGCAAGGATATGGATGTGGTAGGGAAATCCGGATTCCTTCATATGACGATTCATCCTAACACAGAATCTTGGAGGTTGTTCCAGGTAAAACTTGACCATAATTTATACTGTACTGAACAGTAGAAAAGAAGAATCACCTGCTTACAGGTAGAACTTCCCTCAGGCTGATTAGTGGGAGATTGTGCTCTCCTCTCCTAAGTGCATTATAATCTATCAGGATAAAGAGAAGCACTTAGAAAATGCACTGAGCAGGCTCCCCTCGGGATCCCAGCACAGGGCAGGCAGTCTTCTCTTACCCCTTCTACCTCCAACCCTTTTTCTGGATTCTTAAGAAATCTGGCAATTTATATTATAGACTGTATTGCTCAGTGACATTCAGAGTCCTCCAGAAAGCCAGAGCCCTAATGGATAGTTAACAGCTAAGAAATGGATATGGATTTAACCCAGCTGTTACTTTCCATAACAGAGGAATCTGTCTAAATGAGGTGGCCAGAGCAGCAGCCTGTTATCACCTAATCTTTTCTTCAGGATTATCATGGGCTTTCTAACATTTGGCTCTTTACAAACTGGCCTTCAAGTTTTTATTAAAATATTTAGAAAAAGGAACGTGGATTTTGTCTAGCTATGCTTTCATAATAAGACAGGGTTTATAAATTATTAAGGCAAATCCTAAATTAGAAGGGACCTTAAAGATCAAGGTATTTCTCTCTTAAAAGAATATCTTAGTTAATCAGAGATCAATTTTAAAATTGGTATTTCAATTAATCTGTCCTATAGAAAGTTAGAGCCTGGAAACTCCTTTAAACCACCTCTGCGGAAATGGCTTCATACATGAACCTGGTGGCAACATTGCAGTCAGTCAAGTTCTTGGCTTCTTTGGACAGTAAAGGTTTTATCTTCTATTTGAGCTGAGTGAAAATGGAAGAAAGGCCGAAAAGGGAGCTGCGTGTATAATTGTACTCTTCTCTTCTGTAGTGTGTTCCATGGGAAACGGAACGAGCAGACTCTATAGCGCTCTTGCCAAGACACTGAACAGCAGCGCTGCCTCCCAGCACTCAGAATATTTGGTGTCACCTGACCCAGAACATCTGGAGCCCATTGATCCTAAAGAACTCCTTGAGGAATGCAGGGCTGTCCTGCACACTCGACCTCCGAGGTTCCAGAGGGATTTTGTGGATCTGAGGACAGATTGCCCCAGTAGCCACCCACCTATTCGGGTCATGCAGTGGAACATCCTCGCCCAAGGTATGCCTGATGCTTTTGTACTGAGCAGTTAGGTTTGCCGTGACTGCCTTTCTGTTTCTGCACACACCTGAGAGCACCGGAGGGAAGAGGTGTGGGCAGATGGAGGTGTAGGAGGATGGGGTGACTAGGACAGCGCCAGGAGCTCCCAGAAGGAGAAGGTAAGAAAGAAGGCCATCTGGTTTTCACAAATAAATCCAGCACTCAAGATTTATACCTCACCTTCCATGTTTAAAGGACCCTGTCTTTTATCAGTCTCAAACTTCCTGTTGCCTCCAACTCTCAGTCCACAGTGCTAAGATAACATTTGTTGTTGTTGTTGTTGTTTTTTAAAGATTTTATTTATTTATTTGGTAGAGATCACAAGTAGGCAGAGAGACAGGCAGAGAGAGTGGGGGAAGCAGGCTCCCCGCTGAGCAGAGAGCCCGATGCGGGCCTCAATCCCAGGATCCTGAGACCACGACCTGAGTCGAAGGCAGTGGCTTAACCCACTGAGCCACCCAGGTGCCCCCTAAGATAACATTTGTAAGGGAGAAACAAAATCTGCTGAATGAGTGGCAGGTAGAACTTTCTGCAAGGAATGGAGACGCACTATGGGTGGTGTTGAGTCTGGGTATTCTTGAGGCCAGATTCTCACCCATATGTGTCTGCAGAACTTGAGGTCAAAGGGATATTGCTTTAGTTCCCTGTTCATTAAGATACTACTTTGTGGGCGCCTGGGTGGCTCAGTGGGTTAAGCCTCTGCCTTCGGCTCAGGTCATGATCTCAGGGTCCTGGGATCGAGCCCCACATCAGGCTCTCTGCTCAGTAGGGAGTCTGCTTCCCCCTCTCCCTCTGCCTGCCTCTCTGTCTGCTTGTGATTTCTCTCTCTCTCTGTGTCAAATAAATAAATAAAATCTTTAAAAAAAAAAAAAAAAGATACTACTTTGTGTGGCACCTGGGTGGCTCAGTGGTTTAAGCCTCTGCCTTCGGCTCAGTCATGGCTCAGGGTTCTGGGATTGAGCCCCACATCGGCCTCTCTGCTCAGCAGGGAGCCTGCTTCCTCCTCTCTCTCTCTGCCTGCCTCTCTGCCTACTTGTGATCTCTGTCTCCGTCAAGTAAATAAATAAAATCTTTAAAAAAAAAAATAAAGATAACTACTTTGTTAGGGTAGAAAGGACACCTTTCCTAGGTCTACTGAATTAAAGATACCTTTAAAGTATTGCCTTTCCTGTAGCAGTTGCAATTTTAAGAAAAAGAAACAAAGGTAGCTTTTTAAAGAGGGGCATATACTCTGACTTTTCAATCTTAGATTTGGTTTTTTTTTTTCTTCTAGGCGTTTGTCCATAAGTAGGAAAAGCTGCCTCTTTAAGATAGGTTCCATATCACTTCATATGGCTCATAGAGTTAGGTGTTAAAATGAGTGTATAGAGGGGGCGCCTGGCTGGCTTAGTCAAGTAGAGCATGTGACTCTTGATCTTGGGGCTGTGAGTTCAAGCTCCATGTTTGGTGTAGAGATTACTTAAAAATAAAAATTTTTTTTACAGAATTTTTATTTCTTTGACAGAGACAGTGAGAAAGGGAACAAGGGGAGTGGGAGAAGGAGAAGCAAGCTTCCCACTGAACAGGAAGCCCTGCATGGGACTTGATCCCAGGACTCTGGGATTGTGACCTGAGCTGAAAGCAGACGCTTAACAACTGAGCCACCCAGATGTCCCAACAAAGATTTTTTTTTTTTTTTTTTTAAAGCTAGCATATGAGTGCCTGGATGACTTAGGCGGTTAAGGGTCTGCCTTCAGCTCAGGTCATGATCCCAGGGTCCTAGGATCCAGCCCTGCATCAGGCTCCTTGCTCAATGGAGACCCTGTTTCTCCTTCTCCCTCTGTTCCCCCTGCTTGTGCGTGCACTCTCTTAGATAAATAAAATCTTAAAAAAAAAAAATTAGCACATGAAGTTAAATGTATTACTTCATCTGACGTAGTTTCAGTCCCTGGGATTGTAAAGAACACTGTTGAAGGGGCGCCTGGGTGGCTCAGTGGGTTAAAGCCTCTGCCTTCAGCTCAGGTCACGATCCCAGAGTCCTGGGATCGAGCCCTGCATTGGGCTCTCTGCTCAGCAGAGAGCCTGCTTCCTCCTCTCTCTCTGCCTGCTTCTCTGCCTACTTGTAATCCCTGTCAAATAAATAAATAAAATCTTAAGAGGGAAAAAAAAAAACACTGTTGAAGGCTCAAACTTAAGGTTTTTCATCTTAGAATATAGTCATATGAGACAGTTTTAATATGAAGGAAAATAAATTGTTTGCCTTATCTGGATATTAAGAGTTTATTTAGTTTGGTAGGTTTTGTTTGTTTTGGGATTTTTTAGAGAGAGAGCGGGCACATGTACATGCACACACATGAGCAGGGGAGGGGTAGAGGGAGAGAGAATCTGAAGCAGGCTCCACACTCAGAGCAGAGCCCAATGCGGGGCTCTGTCTCATGACCCTGAGATCATAATCTCAGCCAAAATCAAGAGTCGGACACAACCGACTGAGCCACCTCGGTGCCCCAGTTTGGTTGGTTAATACAGTTCAGACAGCGAAGAATCATCCAAAGCATCTGAAATAGAGAAAGCATTCTGAGGTTCTTGAGTAGTGTCAAACTGAAGGAGACTTCTGGTATTTAGCTACTATAGCACCATGACTTCTGTGTACCTGTGACAGCTGACTGGCTTTTTTATTTCAGCTCTTGGAGAAGGAAAAGACAACTTTGTACAATGCCCCGTGGAAGCACTCAAGTGGGAAGAAAGGAAATGTCTCATCCTCGAAGAAATCCTAGCCTACCAGCCTGATATATTATGCCTCCAAGAAGTGGACCACTATTTTGACACCTTCCAACCACTCCTCAGTAGATTGGGCTATCAAGGCACATTTTTCCCAAAGCCCTGGTCACCTTGTCTAGATGTAGAACATAACAATGGACCAGATGGCTGTGCCTTGTTTTTCCTCCAGAACCGATTCAAGCTAGTCAACAGTGCCAATATTAGGCTGACGGCCATGACACTGAAAACCAATCAGGTGGCCATCGCACAAACTCTAGAGTGCAAGGAGTCCAGCCGACAGTTCTGCATTGCTGTCACCCACTTAAAAGCACGTACTGGCTGGGAACGATTTCGCTCCGCTCAAGGTTGTGACCTCCTCCAGAACTTGCAGAACATTACCCAAGGAGCCAAGATTCCACTTATCGTGTGTGGGGACTTCAATGCAGAGCCAACAGAGGAGGTCTACAAACACTTTGCTTCCTCCAGCCTCAACCTGAACAGTGCCTACAAGCTGTTGAGTGCTGATGGGCAGTCAGAACCTCCGTATACTACCTGGAAGATCCGGACCTCAGGGGAATGCCGGCATACCCTGGATTATATCTGGTATTCTAAACACGCCCTCAGTGTGAGGTCAGCTCTTGATTTGCTCACTGAAGAACAGATTGGACCCAACCGGCTACCATCTTTTAATTACCCTTCAGACCACCTGTCTCTAGTGTGTGACTTCAGCTTTAATGAGGAACCCGATGGACTTTTATAAGTGCTTGTCTTTTTAATCACAAGAGTCTTAACCAGGGATATTTCAGGAAACTGAAATAGGATAAGAAGTTGCCTGAGGAAGGATTCTCAGTTTCTCTAACATCATTTTCCATGTTTCCAGCATGCCCTTGGGAAGGAATCCCATTAGTGCGCAAACCTTTTCCATTAAAACCTACAGCAAAAGAGGTGTTTGCACTCCACTTTTGGCTTGTATTATTTTTTCCCTTAGCATTACATTTTGCTCATTGACAGGCATTAAAAATCAGGCTTCTTTTATAGCTTTTTCAGTTGAAGGATGCTATATAAAAATAGACTTGCTTGAGTCCTCCATAATTAACAATAAGTATACAGGAGCAATTTCTCTAGATAGCATTTCAAGTTATTTATTTGTGAGGGTTTAAAATGTCAGCAAGATATGCATGGCAATATTTATTTTTTTATATTTTCATGTATGATTAAGAGCATTGTGAATGTTTTAAAACCATGCGAAACATAAGTTATAGAGTATTTTATAGTGATTTTCTTAAATCTCAGATCTTTTTATTTGGGGTCTAACAATAGTAGTGTACAAAGGGACTGTTTAGCCTGATGAGGTTTTTTTGTTTAAGTGAAAATATCAGGTCTCCTTGATACTTTCTTCATAAGTAATCCTCACTATGCCTCCATGTTCCCATTATTGTGTTTCTTAACAGAGGTTCCATGGCCAGTCAGTCTTCATTATTGAATCACTGTTTCACATTTATAGCTTTCCATTGGAATGCTATGGTATTCATTTGCGGTCGCTCAGTGTCTATTTGTATTGGAATGTGCTCTTACACTAGGTTATTTAGGAGCTGTTACATGGCAGTAGCTAAGAAAGTGAGTGGGGCCTTCTTTTCAGAGGTGGGAAACTAGAAAGCCTATTAACGAGTCTATCCTTGAAACCTCCTTGAGAGCCAGGTGGCTAGTTCAAAATGTCTAGAAAGGAAGAATGTAAAAAGTTAGAAAGATAACCTGGAATTCTCTTCCATAAGAAATAAAAGTGGTGCGAGATAACAGGTGAAGCCCCTTTCAAGCAAAATCCCAACAAATAACGTATTGGTAATAAATTGATAAATATTTTAACCCATGAGTTGTAAATATTTAAGAATAATAAATGGTCTTTTAAAGCTAGTGATTTTAATATCTTGTCTTTTTAGTCCAAAAAGAATCTGGGAGGAGATTTGGTCTTCTAATACTGTTAACATGGTGACCCACAGTATCCATTTACACACAGACCTTCATTTTTTAAGTGGATCTGTAGCTGCACATTGAAGTCATCTATGCTATGCTTATGTAACATCTCTAGGCACAGTTGGAGTTCCCCAAAATGGTTCACCCAAGTATTCTGCATTAGATCTACTTTTGAAACCAGCGAGGTGTTCAGTACATTGTATACACAACATCTTGGGGCTTCCTGGAAGGAGCAGCAAGCAGGAAGAACATCTGTACCAACTGTCATTTGGTTCAAATCTTAGCGTGATAATGGTAATCATATCAGCTATTGAGAAACCCAATACTGATTCATACAGGCATTAAATATTGTTTGCATGCCCCAAAGTACACCAACCTGAAGAGAAACGATGACAGCAGCCGTAAGAGAGCAAATACAGATGAGAATGAAAGCCAAAATTATGTTTGCATTTCAGATGTTGTCCACCAGTATATGAATTAACAGGCTTGAGGGTTAGACTAGGGTTGAGGGTTAGACTAGGGATGGCTGGGAATACTAATGAGGAAAAAGGCTAGAAATCCTGTGCAATTGTAATGTGCCTATAAATTAAGGAAAAAGGGCAGAAATTATAATGGAACTCTACTTATGAGTAATCCTTTGGAGTTACAGCAGTATACTTCTGTTTGTTGGTTTTGTATTTTGTCTTTATTTAAAATGGAATTATGTGAGCATTTTATGTAAACAATTTTTAGTAGTATATTAAATCTTGGATTGTACTTCATATTTTATTTTTCCTTTTAAGTCTTTGTAGACACCTTTTCCTTATGGACTGTCAGAGTAACCAGAAGCAGCATGGTAAGTAACAAATCTGTATTCTCAATTTTTAGGCATGTTCCATTTAATGAATTTCTCTTATTCTGTCCCCCGTGTACCTTTTGGTTCAGCTTTTCCTTTTATATCACATAATACTTTAATTGTGGTCATAATAAGAGTCTTAAAAGAGAAAGTAAACTGCATATTTGGAGAGAGAATGAAAGTGGCAGTGGATTTTTTCTTCCCCCATGCCATATTTCAGTAGATTCCCTTCTACAAGGTAAAAGGAATAGGAATGACCACTTCATTCATTTGAGCAAAGGATAATGGTGTATATATATAAGAAAAAACTAATATTTGAGTTCCTTACCTTTGGCTCTAAGAGCTTTCAATATGATCTTTTCAACTACTCTGAATTAATTTTTCTACAACTACTCTTAATTTAAAATGGGTGTAAAAAACATCAGATCATTTTGACCAGAGTGATAGCTAGCCATAGGAGAGCCAATATTCAGGCCTACGTCTGTCTTGGTCCAGAATGCTTGCTTCTGTCCCCACCAACATGCTCCCTTGGCATTGAATACAGTTGGGGACAAAACGGTATGTGTGGGAGGAAGAAGATCTGTTCAGTGAAAAATGGTCAAACACATAGGGCAGATACTTTGTAGTACTTAACGCAATACTAAATAGAAGCAAGATACGGAGGCCAGATCGTGGCTGGAAGAGCAGATCTCAGTTACTCTGCTACAGTAAAGTAGTTGAAAAGTAGAATATCCGTTACTGTTTGCATACTTCTCTTTAGAAGGAAGCAGTAAGAACAGTTACTCTAGTAGTGTTTCAAACTAGAAAACGAAATTGGTGCAAATATTCTATATTGGAGCCATTTTTTAAGAGAGCCAAGATTTTATAATAGTGACAGGAATGTTGCATATAATTAGATAATGTGTTTTAGGCTTCAGGAAGTTTATATCCAAGATATAAATTCTAAAAAGAGAGAAAAACACATGCTCATAATCCTAATTGATTTCAATTTTAGAAAAGGAAAGGCATCCAAAAAAATGAATGTACTTGCAGAAAGAGCTTTTTTTAAGGACATGTATAAAAATACGGCACAGGCAAGCTTTCATCTAGAGGGGCTACATACCAGAGTGGGAGAGCACTGGAGTTTGGGCTTCTAAAACAAGGGAGGGGAAAACAAGTAACGTCAAATTGAGGAGCCCGGGCTCTAGTGAAGACAACTCTGACCAGCGTGGCCCTGAACGAGTTGCTCCATCTCTGGGGCTTCAGTTCTCTCATCCATAGAGGATTGCTTGGCACCTGCTCTGTGAACCCCATAGATTTGTGAGATGTTTGTAAAATAATATCGTCAACTGTTACATAAAATATACACAGAAGTCACTGAACCTTGCTTCAAACTTTCAAAGCAAGAAAAGGGAAGGGCATTGTACTTGGTATCTTGAAATATTCATGGATGTTTTAACTACCAACTCTCACTATTCCAAGAATAATCATCTTTCAATTTGAAAATGCAGAACAAATCGGGTTAGTAGAAACTTGAGCCCCAAATAGGTGAGGGGCTCACAGAATGGCAAGATTTTTTTTTTCCTCATTGTTCTTCCAAGCATATGTGAAGTTGTAGGTGATCTGGTTCTTAATTTCATGAGAGGATGTCAACCCTACTTTGGTAAAAGTGTGATAAAACAAAATATTCATAATTCCAGGCCCTTGTTCTCTAGATTTTTGGGGAAAGCTCACGTCTAAGAAAACATTCACCTAAGATTAGACATGCGGACCCAGCCATTCCTCTTGACAGAATGCTGGGAAAAGCTTTGTTGCTTCCAAGCAGCTGGTAAACTGGATTATATGGATCTCATTACTGATCAACCTACCTTTTTTGCTTTGCCTCTAAGACATTCAAAACCAGACCTTATAGCTGAATTTTAATTACTGGATGGCACTTCACATTGTTATAATAGTATGTGTTCTATATGCTTTCATCTTTTGCCATCTTCTCTTTTCTTTTTCCAATTTTCTTTTACCTTTTTTTTTTTTTACTTTCACTAATTCTTAGATTATGTCAACTATCTGAAATTGTTCTGGTAATAAAGCAGAGTATAAATTATCTTGCTACATGAAAGAGATTCAGGCACCTAGATGGAGACAGTTTTTGTAGAAGAATGTCAAAATAGGATTACAGATCTATTATCTGTAATGTTACCTATAATACAGAGAAACACCAATCAAGAAAGACGATGAAAGACTGGGCACAGGAAATATATGTCCAACATCTCATTTTGGTTTCCATAGACTGGTGAACCTGAAGAGGACACACAGCAAAATTCTGCAACATTTTAAGATTTAGTTTGTAAGAAAGTGAGCATCAGGGGCGCCTGGGTGGCTCAGTGGGTTGAAGCCTCTGCCTTCGGCTCAGGTCATGATCCCAGGGTCCTGGGATCGAGCCCTGCATCAGACTCTGCTCGACATGGAGCCTGCTTCCTCCTCTCTCTCTCTCTGCCTGCCTCTCTGCCTACTTGTGATCTGTCAAATGAATAAATAAAATCTTGGAAAAAAAAAAGTGAGGATCACTCCATGATAGAATAGGCTTACTCCTAAACTAACCTCTATCCCCCACCTGCCCTTTTTTTTGGATGGGAGAGAATATAGGTTGAGGCTAAAACTAAATGAGGAGGCAGAGGAGGAGTTCTGTTTTTAGATCTGCCACTGGCCAGCTGAACTGACAGTGAGGAGCCCATCTTTTCCTGGACCTTAGTTTATTTGTAATACAGGCAATAGACCAGAAAATCTCTAAGGTTTCTTAAAAACATTAAACTGAGGCACTTCAACACGATTTGAGTTTCTGCTGCCACAGCCCAAATATTTTTGCAAATTTTTGCAACTGCTTCCATATCCAGTTTTATGAAGGTCTCAAAATCAGTGTGAATTTAATAGCCACATCTCATTTTGAACCAAATATGGCATTACCTAGCTTGATTCACATCGGTTTATTAACCTCAAGTGACTTGGCTATTTCTAAAACCAGAATCTTCCTCAGCAAAAAACTTGCCTGTTATGTTTTAAATTTTAGGCATTGCTCCAGGAAGCAATTCGAAAGTATTTTGAACAATGGTTGCATTGTTGGCATTGGTATATAGCTTCCCAAAATAATTTCTTAAAGGGACAAGGCACATGAACATGCTGTACTGTTTTGTAAGACTTTCATCCTAGTTAAGGAGATGTTAAATATGAGGACGAGACTTTAGAATTGATGTGATCTATAGTATGAAGGCTTTTCAGAAACCCATTTTAATACTTAATAGATATATCTCAAACTGCCACTTTCCACTGAACATTTTAGAAGAGCCTATGTTATGACACAGCTTCTTGGACATAAAGCTTTCCTTGATTGTATCTATATGGCAGCGTGGTTCCCAAACTTGATGGTACCAATGAAATCTCCCAGAGGGACTTTAAAAAATACCAGTGCCTGGCTCCTGCTCCCATTGTGATCTGATTCTAGTGGACAGGAAAATTACCGTTGTGTTACAGTGAATGAATGTCCTACAACTCAAAATGTATTTCGCCTGTTAATGACAGTGATGGTATCACTTCATCAAAGTTCTAAAATAGACATTTTCTCAGAGTTAAACATTCTACTACAACGGGATGGGCAGAAGCAATTATCTTGGGAGAAGACAACTGTCGGTTTATAGCCTATTTACAGTTTTGTTTTGTTTTTGATGTGGAATTTTTTTTTTTTTTGAGATTTATTTATTTGAGAGAGCACAAGCAGGAGGGTCAGAGAGGGAGGGAGAACCGCAACCAGACTCCACGCCAAGCATGGAGCTGGACACCGGGCTCCTTCCCACAACCTGAGATCATGACCTGAGCCGAAACCAAGTTGAATGGTTAACTAACTGAGCCACCCAGGAGCCCCTGGAGTATTCTGCATTAAATAGTCATGTTCTGTTTATAAGTTCTCACTTTAGAAGTTGTAACATATTGTGTTTAAGTCCTGAACTCAGCCTTAATGATGAATTGCAGTGTTCAAAAATAGTTATGGTCCCTTAAAAAGTGAACTAGACAAAAATCAAATCCGTCTCCCTGCTGCACTTAGGTTTTCAAATCTCTGGAGGGGTGGTGCAGAAGGGCAAATCAGCACACTTGTGAAGGGCAAATAGTAACCTCATTCTCATTAGGACGGCCATCACTGTGTACTGACTTCCTACCCGGTACTACTGGTTTTAATTACGGGGGACATGATTGTAATAGAGAGGCCAAAGCACAGGTAAATCAAACCACATGGTGCTTGTATTGTGAAAGGGAAAAAGCTAATACAGGGAGGGAGAAGTTGCAGTGATGGCTGTGGAACTCAAGTAGGGTTATTGCTTTTGCCTCCCCAAAACAATGTGCTGTGTAGTGCCCTTGGAGAAGGCCAAGTGATTTCAAATAAAAGGAGCAAAGGATACTTTGAAAATAATCCCAAAGCCAAAATGTTCTTTGTGTAGAAGTTCAGCTGGTGACCTCTTACTACACATGATTTACTTATATACAGTGATCAGAGATAAAATGCACCAGGTGTCCCATCCCTTACTTCTGCCTTCAGAGCTACCCCTCTGCTAGAATTGTCCTTTATTTTCCCTGTATCAACAAACTTTGGCCTTTTCTTTGGCTTTATTTGCTTAGTCCTTCCTGCTACACTTGATAGCACTGCCCACCGGATCTGGAAATGTTACCTCATTTGTCCTGTTAATTCTCTGTGAACAGTCCTTCATTGCCACTGCTGGTTCTTTTTTCTTCTCCCATAACCCTTGTCTTCACATACTTTATACTTTTCAGTCTTTAGACTAAGGATTCAAAGTGGACCACTCCCTTTTCAAGCCTATTTCAGAAATTATTTTTGTCACTTCTAACTCAGTAAAGTGAACTCATATCTAGGTGAAAGCAGAGTGGTCCAGAGAGTAGCTATCTGTTGGAATGGCCCAGTGAGGTATGGGTGCCTGGAATGTCCATAGCCCAGAGATGACTAAGAGTAGCAAGAGAAGACAGCTCAGGATGGTAGGCAGAGTCCAGATCCATGGACTTAAATGTTATACTCTGAACTTTTATGTTTTTAGTAAGAGATGCCATTGAAGAATTTATTTTTAAAAGATTTTATTTATTTGAGAGAGCACAAGCAAGGGGAGAAGGCAGAGGGAGAGAAAAAAGGAGCATTGCTGAGCAGAGAGCCCGATGCGGGACTCAATCCCAGGCCCCTGGGATCATGACCTGACAGAAGGCAGATGCTTAAACGACTGAGCCACCCAGGTGCCCTTTGAAGTATTTAAAGCAATTCCAAGGGAGTGATGAAATCTACATTTTACAATGCTCTCACCTTATAGCACGAGAAATAAAGAGCAGAGAGAGGCTTGGTGTGACAAACAGAAGTAAAGGTTGGGAGGATGGGAAAGGAAGCTACTTAAAAGGTAACATCAATAGGATTTGGTGAATGACTGGAGGTAAGAAGTAAGATGTCTAGAATGGTTTCTTCTGGCATGAGTAATGGACTGCTGGTAATGTCATTTACTGAGCTAAGAAGAACAGATTTTAGAACAGAGTTTAACTGGACATGAGGGAGGAAATCAGGAATTTATACACAATTAGATAAACCCATCTGAGTATTAAAACTCCAGGCATTTGGTAGTAAAAACCAAAGGCATGGATGAAATTATGTGTCCATTAAAAAGTTGAAGTGAAATCCTAATGGTAGACACTTAACAGAGTGCCAGGCATTGATTCTAAATCCTTAACATACTAATTCGTCAGAGACCCATAGACAGAATCTTGCTAAGTATTAACATTAAACGGGAAGCTGAAGGAGAGCAAAGCAGACTAAGACTGGTCAGGCAGGAAGTAAACCAGAAGAAGGATGTCATGGGAAACCAAAGAATTTTTAAGTAGGCTGAGGCACAAGATCACATGAAAAAATGAAGTGTCTGATTTTACTACTGGACTGTTGGACCTCAATGAGAACTGTTTCTCTTGAGCCAGAATTCAGCTACCGAAGAGACAGAGCAATAGACTGTAAAACTTGTTGGAACAAGGAGACCAAGCAGGTATGAAAAGAAGGTGGAGTACAGGAGGAAGACACACCTGCCTCCTTCCTGAAACAGACAGGTAAGGATGGATGCCAGAGTAAGTAGATGCTCTTAAAGCAAAGGGTCCAGAAATGGAGGGAGTACAGCTCTGGACTTCCATGTTCTCTATAAAAGAGGTTTACTGGTCATTTGGTTAAGCAGGGTAGTAAGGCTGGAATTATTGCTGGTAGAAGACCTAAAGAATAAATGGACAGACTGCGAATTATTGTTCAAAAGCCCTAGTGAGGCTGGACTATATAGGGCCATCAAGCCATTGTTAAAAGGTTCTTCTCCAATACACTGTACACAGAAAAAGTTATTGTGGTTTACAGTTTTAAAGGGTTGAGATTAAAAAGCCATACCACTGATAATTTTAATCAGCAAAACACTGATCTGGTATATACTGTGTACATGTTTCCAAATCTAGACCTTAGGTATAGTTATTCTGAAAGAGACAGAAATGTCTACGTAGAGTGGTGGAGACAAGCTAGGAAGATCTGACTTAACCCAGTTGGAACCAACTAATAATATAGTAGGGGGGGGGGTTATTCACTCAAAATTTAAGTCGCTTTAGCTGTCCTCCATAGGACATGACTTAGATTCTTAGCAAGTATGTTACCAAAACCAACACATGTCTGAGTGTCCAGTAAGTTCAGCATTTGGGGAAAGGTGTAGGTATGGAATAAGCTATATATATTCTTTGCTCTCCAAAAATACCATGGAGTATGACTAAAGAAAGGAAACTATAGTGAAAAAAAAAAAAAAAAAGATAATACAATTCAGTGCCAAAGAAAACTGAAATATTTAGGAAATGTCTTAAGAGTAGTAGAATTTGAGCTTACCTCCCAAATGGGGTAAGAATCAAGTGAGTTTTCTTTGAGCTTTTATTAAAAAGTACCATCAGGTTATGTTTATGAAAAAGATAAACAATTACCAAGGGTGCTGTTATAAAAATCTGTCGACCTAAGTAGTATCTGATTGAATGCACAAGTGAAGGCCACAAAACATTAAGTATCAGTTTATTTAAATTTCTAAAAGATGTAAAAATAGACAACTTTTCTTTGTAGTCGAAAGAGCATTAAGATGTGGGGTCACAGGACCTAATTTGGTGTGAAATTAGGAAATTCTTATAATCCCTCTGGTACCTCCATTTCCTAATTTGTAAAAGGGCTAGAGTATTACTTGATCTTAACCCTCAAAAGGTCTGTTTGAGAAATAATTGGTTTGATTTGAAATACAGATACAAGTGTGGCCAAAATTAAAATAATAAACTCATGGTAAGTAGAACATTATAGTTCATGATAGTAACTAGAAAATAAGTGGCAACATGCAGATATTTGCCAAATATTAATGTAATGGAACAAACAGAAGGAAAAGTTCTTCACACAGTATTTGGGAAGGAGAAATAAGACCTCTATACTTAACTAAAACTGTGTCTCTATACTAGCTTTTGAATATTGTTATAAATATCACCAGAGACCAAAACACAACATAAATTTCATTTCTATATTTCAGAAAACCTACTTGAATACACTTTGAAACAAGAGTACAACAAAATAGAATATACTTCAAATGTTGAATATACAAACTATTATAGTTCAAATCTGAACACTGGTACTTTCCCTCTTAAACTTCAACTAAAAAAAAAAAAAAAAGGAAGGAAGGAAGGAAAAAAAACAAACAAACAAAAACACCAGGTATTAGAGCTACCTGACAAAAATTCATGCTGAGCCTGAACTTCCAAGTGACAGTAGAACTGAAACTGCTATGTCTGCACAGACGCCAGGGCTAAGTGAGTGACACAGGCAGGATACAGCAGAAGGCCAGAGCCAACTGTTAATTTGTCCACAATTAAGAAACTGACAGACTTAAACTACCATATAAAATGTTACATGTAAATTCTATAACAATACTGTGCTAGGTACAAGATTTTTAAAATTTTTTTTTAATAAAAAAGCTTTACACAAACAAGCCATTAGCTTATTTCAATAAAGAAAACTGAAAATTAGTCTAAGGCCTTTGTTTTAAATCAGCTTAAGCTATATGATATAAAAAAAAATCGCACTAGATCTTTTTTGCTATCCTCTTTCTGAAAAGCTTTTGGATCCATTTTCAATTCACATTCTAAAATACCTATATTAGCAGTCTTCACATAGCACCAGTTAAGTGAGTTCTGTGTGAACACAGTAATAATTGCTGGTATGCATATAAAATGCATCAAAAATTGCTATATGTAACAATGAGATCACCCATCCCAACCCCTCCCCACTGAAAACTATATAACCTCTTACAGAATTTTAGTGTTCCAAGTCTTAGTGTAACTTGATATTGTAGTGAGTTGCTTGGTCCCTTTCAATCCTTTTCCTTACTGACGGGTTCAGTTGTTTCCTACTGTAAGAGGCAGTTTTCCGTCAGCATCTCCGTACGTAGTTCATTTCCCACTGAAACATGGGATAGGTAATTTATTTCCAGTAAGTCTGATTGTTTTCTTATATGCATTAAAAAGGTTTTAAAGTCTTTTGACTTTGCTTGATGACCTCCCTTACAAATATTTATGTTAGTACTATCACTAACATTGCGTCTAAAGTCCCCGGTAGAGCTGCTGTCTTATTTCTCACATGTCACTAGTCCTTCCGTTTTCATAGTTACAGGAAGGGCAATAGCTGAAGGCGCGCTGACAACCACTACGTGGGTCACTGTCTTATTTCCATCTGCTGGCTTTTCTTCTTGTACCAGCTGCAAAGTTTTCACGTCGTGTTCCTGCTTTTTTGCCACTGCTTCTGATTTTACCTCTGGCCCTTTTATGACCGCACTGATAACTCGCGGAGGAGTCTGGCCAGACGCCTGCTGAGTAGGCACTGATAGTCTCATTACAGGTGTACCGTGGGCTATAGAAACGGGGGTAAGTGCTCTCACAGCCAGCGGGGTTCCAACAATGTTAATGCTTCCCGATCCAGTCAGATTGGACTTTGTCTGCAGTTGACACTGTGCAAGTTGTGTAGCTGGGATGGTAATAATTTTGGCAGGCTGCATGGTGATTTTGTCTCCATTTTCAGAAGAGGCTGGCATCACAGTAGGGATTGTCTGAATAACTACCTTTGGAGAGGTTGCCGTTGTTGGACTAGTGCTGGTTATTAACGGTGCACCTGCATTAACTGACTGAACTGCCACAGTCGAGATTTTCTGACCCAACGATGTCATTACAACAGGTACTTGCATTGCCACACGAACTGTCCTAGTAGATTCAAAAAAAATTGATTGAATGTTAAGTTAGACAACAGGTTTCTTAGCAAAAAGATGAATGCAAACCTATAATGTACAAAACTAATGCTCCCAAATTTTACAGGTGTACTGATAGTTTAGAATATGAAGTATCACGAAATATATTTTAAAAACAAATGCCCACATTAAGTTCCATTTATAAAACCATAAGAAAAACAATTCAGCTTAGTTGAGACCTCTACTTTAACAATAAAATAGACTTAAAAGATCAAGCACTTTTCAGAGTCTTGATGACAGTGGATTCTTAGGCTGCTAACATTAAAAAAGGGACACGGTTTCCTTCACTGACCTTGGAGCTGCTGTTGCTGACACAGATGTGGTAGTAGTAGGAGACCTGGATGGAGTATCATGACCAGGGGAGGTGATGTTCACAACTCTAGCTACACCCTTCTCTGTCCTGGAGCAGTTCAGAGATGAGGTTTTTCCACCACGAACAGAGGTTGCTGCTTTCAGGAGACTCTCTGCAGACAGTGACACTCGTTCTAATGATTTTTCATCAGTAGCTGCTGCTAAATCTTCATTACAAGTTTCACTTTTGTCGTCATCTATGACTACTATGTTTTTGGGCATATACTTGAACTGATATACAAGCCTCTGTCCTTCAACCTTTGCAAGAATACCCCTTTGGTAATAGTATCTGTAACGGAAACAGTACTAAATGAATCAATTATATTACATTTTTTTTGCCCCCCAAAAACACTATGTTGAATGGATACTAACAGAAACATTCACTTATTCCTGTTAGAGAGGAGAAAGAGCTCTTACTGGCTGGGGATTGTTTAAAAGGCTAAGAATTTGGATAAGAATGAAATTGGAATCTGGTGTCACAGGTCCTTTAACCTTTGGGTTTCTAAAATAGCTACACGTTCTCTTTCTTAAAGGAAGTAATTCAACCTAAATACCAAATATTTTACTGTACCTTATGGCATCAGTAAAAATTCAACTGTGATTTACACAGGTTATAAAAACAACCTGACGTTATGTAGAAAAATTACTTAAACGGTGCTTAGAGAGAAATCTGTGGGACACATGAATACTGTCATAAAAACTATGTCCATTTACAAATACCGCTAATTAGAAAAAGCCATGTACACGGCAAAGTTTTGTAGGTTTCTCAAATGACAAAACTTAAGAGGAAACTTCATATTAAGATAAATCCATTATAACAAATTCATAGGAACTAACAACCTGTATTAGAAACTATATTTCATTTGGGTTTAATTTCCTTAAAGGTCTTCAACTTATTAAGGAATAGTCCTAAGTGCAAAAGCACATTTTTCTGCAAAAATGGGTTTCCAGTGATGACTGGAATTTCAGATATCGAGACCAAAATCTTTCTCTCCATCTACCTCCAAACCTAAGAAACTCCTCTAGAATATCCCACCAAATTAAAACTTATAAAAAGGGGGTTTTAGAGTTTCTCTTTAAACAACTAATAGACAATACAGAGGTATACAGGTTTTATTCGAGAATTCATTCTCTTGTGTTCCTACCTCAGAGCTCGTCCCATAGTTTCATAGTTCATATCTGGCTTGTTCTTATGCTTTCCCCAAAGTTTAGAGACAGCCTTTGAATCCACAAGCTTGAATATGCCTTTTTCTCTCTGAGTCCACTTAATATACCGAGGACAAGTATTTTTATCTTGAAGTAGATCTAGAAGAAACTCCCACAAATAGGTTGTGTTTCCTTTGAAAAAAATAGTAAGACATCAATTAAAAATTCATTGATATAATTAAATACATAATTAAAAGCAAATATTTAGGGGCACTTCAGTGGCTCAGCCAATTAATTGTCCAACTCTTGTTTTCTGCTCGTGGTCATGAGATCGAGCCCCACGTAAGGCATGGAGCCTGCTTAGGATTCTCACTCTTTCCCTCTCCCTCTCTGCCTCTGTGTCCTCTCACACCCTTGATCAAAAAAGGCAAATACTTAATTATCCTGGACAAAAATTCAATAACTACTGGTAAAATGTCCTAAGAGTGTCACTAAGTACTTGACTATATGAGCAATCATTTATACACGTCAAACTGTGTTGCCTAGTAAGTTATATATACACTGTATTTCATTATAACATAATCCTAAATATACCTGTTTGGTTTTCAAAAATAATATCCTATTTATGTTTACTGTTATGATACTAATAGAGGTCCTGGATTTTAGACTATTATACATCATCCTATCCTAAATTTTGAGTGCAGTAGAGGCAAGGCAAAGTCATAATGCATAGTACAAAGTGAACCTGAATTAAACAGAATCCAGTTTATTAATTTACATAGATCTAAACCATGAATAAACTTATTTGCACCAGTATGTTTATTATATGATAAGCCCCAATTCTATGATCAAAATTCATCAAGAGGCACTTAATTGTTGAAAAGGCGAGCAATAAAGAGTGAAATGTGCAAAACTTTTAAGATTTAATTTTTCTACGTAAACTCCACACCCAACACAGGGCTGGAACCCACAACCCCAAGACCAAGAGTTGTATGCGCCACCAAATGAGACAGCCAGGCACCCCGAAATGTATTTTTCTTTGGTATATTTTCTTTGATTCACCTTTATGCAGAACTATGAAGTACATGTCTTATAAAGTACAAATTACCCATGACACTTTAAACATTATCTTTTCCTTATCTTCTGGACAACTACTAGTCAGTTTGGATTTGATGATCAATGAGACCTACTTTCCTCTAAAAACAGGGTTGTTTTTTTTTTTATTGCTAACCTCCTCCTGGCCATACCCAGTATCGTGAAGATAAGCTATGTATTAGGATTTCATTATATATGAACAGTTGAGTAAATACATTTGTGCTTCAGTCTTAAAATACCAACTCCTCACATAGAAACACTAAAAAGTAACATGGGAATTCCTTTAACTAGTCAAGTATTGATCAAATGCTAACTATATATAACATATATGATGACATGACTAGCAAAATTTGAAAATGAGCTATTTCTGCAGAATAACACAGTTATTCATCATACACTATTGCTCCTTAAGTGTAGTAGAGGATACAGAAGAGCATTTAAAACTTGGTACCTGCTTCAAGGAATTTACAATTTAGTTGGGAAGGGAAAAGAAAAGTAAATGACAAGTTAACGATACAAAAAAGAATAATAGTTTGTGAAACGACACATGATCACAAGGCAATGCATAATTATATTCCAAATGAATGACAGAAAATGGGATTTCAGGAATAAAAACAATGGATTGCTAAGACGGGAAAACCTGGAAGATGACTAAGATTTACATAGAGGAAAAGAGCAAATCTGCAATTCAGATAAGGAACTTCATCCCAAAAAGAGAAAGCATGACTCTTTCTTCATTCCCTTTGGAGATTGGAAGATGGGCAAGTAGTGGACAGTGGTTATGGGGAGATCAGGCTGAAATTTTCAGAATGCTGTTTTTCTTTTATTCCCTTTGTATAAAGCCTCTAGGGCCAGAGATTCTTAAACTGATGAAAGAAGGGAAAAGAACCCTGAGAAGGAGAAAATTAGAATATATACACCACCACTGAGTCACCAGGTCATCTCTAGGCTCCTGCTCACTATCCCTTTACTCTCATCAAATCTAGATCCAAATTATAGGCTTTGTGAGAAGGACCTCTAAGGGTAGGAAGCTTCCGAACTAAGCTACTGCTACTCAGTCTAAATGCTGAAGCTCTTCCTCAGGCATTTCACTTTCATTCTGAATTCTCTGAAAACTCAATAAATTTACTAAGCCATAGTTGAGACCAGTGTGCATCTCTTGACCTAAAAAGATGAACCTTCAACTTTACAATGTTCTGTCTGCATCTCTGAAATCCCACTGCATCAGCATCAGTATTTTGTAAAAACCCTTACTATTAAACCATTATGTAACTTTCAACTACATTAAGATGTGTAATTGGGACATTTCTGTGATCAAAAGATTATCAGGCCCTATGGGTAGACATAGTAAAAGTGAGCTTATTCTGGAAGAAACTTCTGAGTAACATAAACAATGCCTTAAACATACATAATAGGAATTTGAATGCATCCATGTTTGTGGAATGAGACTCAACATTCCTCGGGTTGTCTTTGGGTGTTCGCTCCACCCCAGTTCCCATCCTCAAGTTAAAACTGAAAGTTCTACACCTTACTTTAAGGAAAACATTCAGAAAGGGAAGCCTTCTTTACTAGATAAGGTAGTTCACTAAGCGTATAATAGACATCAGCATTTAGATTGCCATTTTATAGAAAAAACACTGCATTTTTTTTTTTAAGATTTTAAAGTACATCCTACATCCAATGTGGGACTTGAACTTACAGCCTCATGATCAAGAATCAGAGGCTCTACCGACTGAGGCAGTCAGATGCTCCCCACTGGATTTTTAATCTTCACATTCAACATGTTGCCTCAAGTTTGATAATAAAAGACTGAAACTTTAATAAAAGGTGATTCTGACTGGCAAAAACAGTCATCACAAAATTTTTCCTCCAGTGTTAAGCATCAGATCTTTGAGTACAAGAGACCACTGATGATGGGAATTATTTTAAAAAAGTAATAATTGTATATTTATGGTTTAGCTTTTTAATATTTACTATTATGTAAGTTTTAAATTTTTTTTAATTTTTTTTTTTAAGATTTCATTTATCTGTTAAAGATAGCAAGAGAGAGCACAAGTGGCGGGGGTGGGAGCAACAGAGGGAGAGGGAGAAGCAGATTCCCTGCTGAGCAGGGAACCCGACATGGGACTCGATCCCAGAACCCTGAGATCACAACTTGAGCTAAATGCTTAACCAACTGAGCCACCTAGGCGCCCCGGTTTTAAAGTTTTCAACATAAAAGACAAAACCTAAGATGTTAGAAATGTAAAATGACCAAAGACAAAGAAGAGAAGTATCCTAAATCTGTCCCAAATTCAATTTCTCAGTTTCTGAATAAGTAACAATTCAATGTAACTGCATTTTTTGGTCTAAATTTGTTGGTAGCCTTATTGGAAAAAAATTTTCTTTTTTTACTAAAGATTTCATTTTTGCTTTATTTAAAATTAGATGTTAAGACCACCTGTTGAAGTTTTGAATTCCAAAATGGATCCAACTATTAAATATTGCTCTGAAAACATTCATGAAAGTGATAAATTCTGGTTACAGATTATCAGAACACACCTAAAACCATAACTAAAATATTACCTGAAATCATCCAACAAGAGTGCAGAATGTAGGAGGCTTATCATTAATTTTTGTTTTTAATGAAAGTATACAAGTTCTAAAGCAAAATTATGTTAAGTTTTTGTTCTAATTCCTGACATGACTGGAATTGGTTGATTAGGAAATAAAATTCAGCTTGCCTTGAGAATTCCTGCATTCTATCAGTTAAGAAATTATGTAGCAGAAGTAAGTCTTAGTTATAAAACCAACCCCTTCAATTCTGAGCGGCTCTAGGAGGATGAGTGCTGTTACACATACATACCTCCCCTATGAACAATGGCTCTTAAGAAGGCTGTGCATCAGACTGCACTTTAGATGACCTTTCCAAACACAAATGCCTACTGCCTTTTACACCCCTATAGTGTATCTATGGCTATAGAATCTCAGTGGGTAGGAACTAGGAAAAAGCTCCCCAGGCAACGCTCAGATATCCCTGACTGAGGCCTATTACCAAAGACAGTACTTCCATCTGTACATGTACTAGAAATCATTTTCTTACAAATGCAAAAATGTCCACGAGGGATCGGGGGGGAGTCATCTCACCTTCCAAACAGCCCTCCCCAAATTACCTTTTCCTTCTCTGGGCTTCTTCTTTATACCTAACTCCGGAGACCCATTGGAAATTGGTGATTGCTGGGTCTTTGGTTTACGGCCAACTGAAAAAAAATAAGATTAAAACCATACATTGAAAACGGAAAATAAAAACAGAAGCATGATTAGCAGACTCACTGATAACACATTTATTCATGAAACTGGACACTAATTTGGGAATTAATACACTCAGTGTATATAGAAAGTTGCACTGAAAAAGAGCATTAAAAGCACTTCTGCAATTTTAAATTACAGCAGTTAGTTGGCAGTAATTTCAGTGTACAGAGCAAGTCAGGTACTACCCAACCTATTATTTACTTGGTCAGAGCCTCAATTTGCTAACCTCTTCCAACAATGCAGCAATGGAAACAAATTCTAGTACAAACTTTTTTTCTGTTCTACAGGATTGTTAGAAAAAACTTTACCTACCTATTGCAGAGGATCTGATTATCTGCGAAGCCCTTTGAGCTCAAATGAGGAAAAGTAAAAGATATTATTTTAAACACTCTACTGCTCTGAGCCAATCCATTCACCAGAATTTAAGCATAAGTGTTCAAATTTCCCCACCTCAACGTGCAGGTACATTATAAGGATAAAAGAAAATCTCTCAATTAATTATTTTATATGTCTAAAAAGTGTGCCCTTCCTTTTGCTTCTCTTCACTTCTACCAAAAGGGCTCTCCCAGTCAGACTTAGCATCCACAATGAACAGAAAAGCAATACTTATACTAAAGAAGGTATAAGGCTGAAATGCGTTGTTTTCAATCCTCAGCACTGATAAAAGAATGCTGGCAGATGAGGTGAAGCCCCCAGAAAGGCTAGGAATAGTTAAGTATATTATAATTTGCAGATTAAATACATTATTACTAATCTGGTGACTGTCATACATCTGGGGTTTCTGATGTCACTCTGGTCTTCATTAGCAAGGATTATTTAGAGCTAAATAAAGACCTAAAAATCAAAGCATTTTATTTCAAAATACATAGCCATTATATTCCAGGATTTCATTATGGTAACTAATCAGTAAGATGTGTGCTCTGGCAAAAATTAAAAGGGAAAGTTCGCTGGTTTCCTTATTAGAACAGAGATTAATTTCTCAATTTAAGTAATACTTACAAAAAAAAAAAAAAAAAACAAAACCACTTCAACTTCCTTCATAGAAATGTTAGCCCAAAAAGACTTATTTTCATATAAAGCAGCACTCCCCAAATTGTACTCAAGAAATAGTTTATTTATAAGTAGTAAACAATGTTCTACAGTCAAGTTTACTTCTAGAACACTGCATATTACCTTCTCTTGCAGATTCACAACACCTATTAGTATGTCAGAAGCTCTGGAAATAAAAAGGCGGCTCTGCTATTCAAAAATAACCTACCTAACTTTGTATGTCCAAATGAACTTAAGCATATATATTTACATATACATTATATATAATTTTTAAATGGTCATTAAGATCATCTACTCTCAAATATATAAAATTAATATTAAATTGGCAATTTCCTGGTTTCTATCATACCAACACCCCATAGGCAGATGAACCTATTCATCTGCTTTTCATGGTTTTTTCCATCTTCTTTCAAATCTAAAAATTTCTTGGGGCACATCGATGGGTCATTTGGTTGAGTGTCCAACTCCTGATTTCGGCCAGGGTCTTGATCTCAGGATCATGAGACTGAGCCCTGCACTGGGCACAGAGTCTGCTTAAGATTCTCTTTCTGGGGCACCTGGGTGGCTCGGTGGGTTAAAGCCTCTGCCTTCGGCTTGGGTCATGATCCCAGAGTCCTGGGATCGAGCCCCACGTCGGGCTCTCTGCTCCGCAAGGAGCCTGCTTCCACCTCTCTCTCTGCCTGCCTCTCTGTCGACTTGTGCTCTGTCAAATAAATAAATAAAATCTTTAAAAAAAAAAAAAAAAGATTCTCTCTTTCTGGGGTGCCTGGGTGGCTCAGTGGGTTAAGCCTCTGCCTTCCACTCAGGTCATGATCTCAGGGTCCTGAGATCAAGCCCCACATCGGGCTCTCTGCTCAAGAGGGAGCCTGCTTCACCCTATCTCTCTCTCTGCCTGCCTCTCTGCCTACTTGTGATCTCTGTCAAATAAATAAAATCTTTAAAAAAAAAAAGATTCTTTCTCCCTCTCCCTCTGCCCCCACCCCCTGCTCGTGTGTGCACATGTGCACGTGTATGTGCTCTCCCTTAAAAAATAAATCTAAAAAATTTGTGTTTTGTAATAGCTCCTATCAAATAAATCCAGCCAAAGGTTACAGTGGGGAAGTGGGTAATCAGGGCTACTTATATGTATGCCTTTTGTCTTTAAACATTTAAACAGCAGGAAGTAATTCTTCCTTCATTCATACCTCTCGCAAGATACATGTAATCTATTACATGAGGAAGGGACTCAATCTCATTCTTCACTGTGTCCCTCACAGTAATAAGCACAGACACACCAACATCACAGCAATCTGAAATACCTCTAATAAATGAAAGAAAATACCATTATTTCTAACACAAGTTTTCTTATTTTTGCTTTTCCTACTGTAAAATGTGAAGAGATACAGAAGAAAGTGGAATTAGATGAGTACCCATTTATAAAGAATTTAATTTCTTTCAAATTTTACCCTCTGATTCAAACAGGAAAAGGACCCACTTCCTGCCCATCTTCTAGGGATGTCAGAGGTATGTGGGGCCTCACCCATCAGGTGTGAGCAGAAGTTTCAGCAGGAGTCAAATAAATAGTAAGTGGAAATGCTCTTTACCCACTAGTGAGTTTATTCCACTTAAAAGTCCCTATTGGTCCTGGGATCGAGCCCCACATCGGGCTCTCTGCTCAGCGGGGAACCTGCTTCCCCCTCTCTCTCTGTCTGTTGCTCTGCCTACTTGCGGTCTCACTCTGTCAAATGAAGAAATAAAATATATATATATAAATAAAGTCCCTATTGGCAATACTGGTGTTTTAACACAGAAGGTATAAGAAGAAAATAATATTGGGCTTTTTATTTTAATGCCCATAAAAGAGTGGGAAGATAAGATTAAAAATAGAGAAAATAAAAAAATAAAGGTTTTTTAAAAAATAACCAAGTACCTAAAAGGATCAGAAAGCAGACAGACACGCAGTGAATCTCTGACCTTCCCTCTCCTTGTCCAGCATTTATTGTAATTCTATTTCCAGGCAACTTTCTTTTGAGCTCAAACACTAGCTCCTTAAGAAGTATGAACATGTTAACACAAAACTAAAATCTTAGTTTGTTGATTCTTTGAGAATACCTAGGTAAAGATAACATCAATCATAAATCTATAGCATGTATTTTCCTATGTCCCTTGACGGGGAAAAAAAAAATACCAGAAAAAATTTCACCCACTTTCCCAGAAATTTATAAATATACTCTACCTTTTTTCTTTTTCATTGGTTCATGGCTATCTGGTGATGTCGGAATAGGAGAGGTATCCATTGGTTCCGATTCTTCAGTTGACACCTCCACTACAGTTTCTGTAATGACATCTGGCCTCATAGCAGCATGGATAAATTCTGGAGTTGATACACAAGGAGGGACAAACACTTCCACTATAAAAAAAAGTCAAAAAATTAAAATTTCCCACCCCCATCAATACTTCTTCATGCGGACAATTCAATATTTAGTAGAGGTGAGGTTTCTTAACAATTTATCAGAGCAGGATAAGAGCTTAAAGTTAATTTGCTGAATATGCAATACAATCTAAAGTATGTAAGGAAATAAATGCAAAGAAAATAAGCTTGAAGGAAGTTAATCCTGTAATCCATGTGGGGATCATAAGGAATCACCTCCCTTCTTCATATTTTTAAGTACTTTCAAGCTCACTGTAGAAGACTTTGAATTATTTTGACAATTGGGAAAACATTTGAAAATAAGGTATCAGAGTCATAGTGAGTTCTTTAGTAATTACTTTCCTTCCTGATACCCAGCATTATTCTCTAACTAGGTAATACATCCACATGTTATAAAATTTAAAACATTTAACACATTAACACAATAAAAACACATTTAGTGAATGTGTGTGTCTTCAGTGAAAAGAAAGCACTTATAGATCATTTCAAAATATGTAGAAAAGGAAAACCTGCTCATTAAAGCCCAATGAATCTCATCTTCCAATATTTAAAATTTTACTTAATGTAACAGTCCTGATGTTTTGGGTCTCAAAAGCAGTATATAGAAACTGCAATTTGGTATTCTATTACATACAATAATGGTGCTCCAGCTTCCTTCCAATATGCATGAATAATCAGAATATGACATATTTCTATTTCAATTAAGAGACAGGTTAATAATACTGTTGTGGATTAATACACTGACCAATATGCCCTACTTTTCTTCTCACATCCCTGAATACATGGAATTCCTATTCTAATTAAAAAGTACAGTTGCAAAACAAAAAGTACAGTTGCTCTTGGTATTTATAAATCCCTATAAGGGCCAATATTATTTTATTAAGTCAAATTAACACTTGGACATTAATTAGAGGACAATGACTGTCAAAGGCTGTCTTAATGAGGGGGGGAAAAAAAGGGACAAAAGCAAAGGAAACTCCCAGCCTGAAGGAGTATGAGGAAATGGTAGAAGCTATCTCCTCTCTCCACGGTGGAAGGTTCCCTGGAGCTACTGCCTATTTATCACTAAATAAAGGCCACAAAGTAGTCATGGGAGGCAAATCCCCCACCCCATCCGCCATTCCCTTAAGGACTACAAAGGTTTATAATTTACCCACAGTTAAGGAAATAAGACATAACAATATAAACAGCAATTTAACAAACATTTATCTGTCTACAGTGGGTATTTTCTGTATCATTTATTATAAAAAAGTATGTAAGACTACGGAACTAAGTACTGCTGTCACAGGTATTCATGCATAATAAACCCTGAGAACAATAATCCCCATGTATTTAAGAAGAAACCCATGTTAGATATGTGAAGTGATGTGACATGCTTATTATAAAGAGCAATTCACATACCGGGACTTCTTGAATCCCTTAAGCAGGTAGGAGATTCCATATGAAGCAGGGCTTCAGCAGCTTCAATTGTCTTATCTGTACAGTGTGCATTACTGCTATGAACTGATGCTTCCACTGGGGGGAAAATAAGTTTACTCAATTAAAAATGCACAGAATACATTACTAAATAAATTAACTCATGAATAACTCTAGTATTAGTCCATATAATTTATTTACAGAAATAGTTTAAAAAATGATCTAGTATCTACTCTTTGCAAAATGAATGTTGATTATAAAGCAACTGACTGAGAATGATCAGAAATTACTGAGAAATTTCTGAATCTTATCCAAAGGAAAACAAAGACCCTTGAAATTTGAACCCTGTATCAATTTTAGAACAAAACGAACTTGGAGGTGGGATGGGGGGAGGATGGTTGTAGATTAACAATCCTAGGAGGTCCATTATGTATCCTAATATACAGCTACTAAAATCAATACCTTGCAGAATCACAGTCAGAAACATGTACTTCCAAGTTAGTTTAATGAATTAGTTTGATTCTTACACTCTCCTAGGTGAGTGCCTAGCACCAGACACTTGGGAACTCTCTTCCCAATAAACTTGTCTCTTCAAGACTTCACTAAACTTTTCTGCGTTTTACCCAAGAAATTTGTTTTTAAAGTTCCTATGTTTGTTTTCTCAAGAAGCCTCTTCTAATTCTGCCACCTTCTGTAACTCTCTTTTAGCACTTACTTTATGATTTGTTGCTTAAATTATTTGTGAAACAATAAAGTATACAGCAATCGTTTGGCTTTTCAAGTCCAACAGCCTGGGTCCTAGTCTCTGCTACTTATAATGTTACCATAGACCAGCAATTTAATTTCTTGCGAGGAAACTGATTTCCTCTTTCACAAAACACGTATATTACTTACCTCATATAGTTGTGAGAATTAAGTGAGGTGATACCCATAAAAAACATGTACAATGCCTGGCATATAGATAAGAATTCACTAAATCGTGGTAATTTCTTATCACCCCTGTAAGATTATAAGTTCCCTGAGGTCGGGGGCAGGGGGGCTATCTTTAGTTCATCTTTATATTAAAGTTGAGAACAACCCAAAGACCTTACAGGGAAATTGGCCAATTAAGCACAAACATATTAATGATATATTAATTTCACATCCTGACTTAAAAAATATTGAACATTCTACTTAGTTCTGAAATATGAATATGTAAGTTTCTAACTGGATAGATTTTTCTCAAAATGTCCTCTAAAAAAGATTAAAAGGAAGGAAGTATTTGTATAAATTCCATAAGCTATATTACAAATTCACAAGTTCTACACACTAAAGACACAAATCTTTTAAAACCATTTCCAGGAAACTTTTAAATGAAAAAAAAAATCATTTAATCTCAAAATTTACCAAATGCTAAAGCCTTAGCCTTTTGGAGAGCAATTAAAAAAAAAACAAATCCAGCGACTGTTTTACCACCTGTTGCACATCATCCACACTCTCAACCAAGGTACTGGGTCTCTCCAGTTGCTCTTTCCATTTATGGAAATCTGCTCAAAGCTAAACAGTTCCAGAGAGGCAGCCAAACCTCTAAGTAAATCTATCTTTAGGTGACCCTGCTTACTCTTATCTGCAGCTTCACTGAAGCAAAGGATTCAATCAGTCCTTCCAGCTCAACTTTAAGAAATTTAGTAAGTATGAAATAAATTACCATTCTCAAGTAATTTTTCAAAGTGCCTCCCCACAATACTCACATATACTAAAGAACCTTGGAAAGCAAATTCTCAGGTTTTTAAGATTTATTCTAGGAATTTCATTCTTTTAAAGTCTGCTTGTGTTGCAATTTAGGTGTTGTCTTAGGTGCTATAAATAAACTACCCTCAGTAAACTAATTCCTTATGTAATTGTATTAAGACATACCCTAAAAACCTTACCATATTAAAATCAGAGCTTCAAACACTTGATAATACAGCAACAGAATTTTACCTGATTTTTTTAATGTTTTCAGTTATAAACAAAATGAAACGTGCCTAACAATTACAAATAATGCTGCCCTGGGTTTTTATGTAGCTTGAGGCACATTTATAAAACCCTGATTTCATGTTAATTATGTCAGTGGAAATTATTTCTTAAAAGTGTATTTTCTTGCTTCTATTTCTGACCTCAAACTCCCCTTTCTCCCAAATTCAACATATTATTTCCCAGGACAGTTTTGCATTTACAGACCAAAACAAAACACAAAAAGAATAACATTTATTAGTTCATATTTTAAATTTAGGATGAGAATACCAAAATGCATACGTTCTCTGGGAATTATCAATCAGGAGATCTTATGTTCTATGTACAGTCAACTTTTGGTTGTTGAGCATTTACCATATATCAGACCCTGTGTTAGAAATCTGAGAGACAAATGTAAATAGATCTCTAGCTTTGTGAAGCTTATACTAATAGTTTAGAAACATAAATGGTAGTATCGAAAACAAACAGAAGTAAAATATTTCAAAACTAAAGAAAGCTATAAAATAAAAAGTTATTCTGTAAGCTAACAACTTAAGTGGAGCACTGATTTCTTTTTTTTTGGATGCTTACTGATTTTACTTTTGTCATTTTTATTAACTATAATCCCAAGCACATGCAAACGAACACCTAAGAGCGCATACTTAGATCAATTTTTACAACAGTGTACCTATCAGTTTCCAAGAATACTTTGCCATTTTGTAAAAGAAAACCCTCTTCTTTTTCTTCTGTTGATATAAGTAGTTTTTGATAAAAGAAATTTAAGAAATATTTCTCTTATTTAAGTTTCTGTAATTTTTGAAAACTTTTCAATTCACTTGGTTCAGCTCAGTAATTCAAATACAATTTAAACTAGAATTATGCACAATTCCTAAGGATAAACATGAGTTTAACAGTGTTGTACAACCAGAGTAAGCAAATAAACAAACTACAAGCAAGGGCTGAAAACTCCTTATCTCTTACTTAAAACTTGGTTTACCAGTATCTTTCTAGACATGTGTATGAAATTAATGGTACCATGAAAAAAAAAAGCAACTCATTTTAAAAATAGAAACAATGAAGTGAAAAGTAATCTAACAGGTATCATTTTCTACTTAAGATTATTCCTTGGTGTTGCTGGTCAATCCTTTTGAAGAAATAAATGTATCAAACAAATTTCAAAACAATTTTAACTTTAATCATAGTGCCAAAACTCAAATTTGCTTCTGCCCTCCTTTCCTACTGGTTAAGTGTCTTCTTGTTCCATTTCCAGCTTTCTAATCAACTGGTGTTTGTATGGTAGACTATTCCAGACTCACTCAACAGCTGTTACAAAATACCAAACTTGGTAATTAAGTCTGACAAGAGACATACCTCTCAGCTTTGCAGAAGAGAATGCTGGCAATGGATCTAGCTCATAACAAAGTTCTTAAAGTCAAAAATAAAAATTAATAGCAATTTAATTTGAGAGCAATGGAAAAAAAATTAGAAAACACTTCCTTAAATGATAGTAGTATGTCCCTACAAGGAAGACCATAAACTAATAATACAAGATCATCACTCAACCAGGCACCTGACTTAATACAGCTTATCTTCTAATGCCCCAAGGCATAATAGGTAAGTGAAAAATACAAATGAATGCAATAAAAAGGGGGGAAAGGTAAAATATTGGGACACTCCATCTTGTCTTATTCCTCTTTGACTTTCTAATCAATAGTTACAATTTAAAAGTTTAGAAGGGAAAAGAACTAAGCTGCCTGATGAAAATATAACACGAGCCATGTTATAATTTTTAAATTTCCAACAGCCAGATTTTAAAAAGTAAGCGGAAACTGAAATTAATGTCTTTCATTTAACCCAGTATATTAAAAAATATTGTCATTTCAACAAATAATCAACATAAAAGATTTCCACAGCTTCAGTTTTTAGGCTTAAATTAATTAAAATTCTAAAAAATTAAAAATTCAGTTTCTCAGCCACTCAACAGCCACATATGGCTAATGCCTCTGGTACTGAAAAATATACAGCTACTCTCAAAACTTTGCTGGTCAACAGCAACTTTCATACTCAAATTATTTGAGGACCACAAAGAGATTTTGTTTATCTTAGTCCTATTTTTAGATTTTATTCTATTTCAAACTGAAATTAAGAAAATATATTTATCAATTCATTTAAAATAATAAATCCAATACTTCTAAGTAATATTTTAATGAAAAATAGCTTTTCTGTAACAAAAAAAGTGAGTAGCTTTGTTTTACATTTTGGTAAATCTTTTTAATACATGGTAGAAAGTGATTAGATTCAGATTTGCTTCTTCCATTAAATTGTTGTAGTATCAAGTCATGTAGCCTCTAGAAAACTCTGAACACTTGTGAAACTGAAAAGCAAATAATGTCTTAGAATTGTCATGAAAACAATTCTGACTTCACAGATTCTCTCAAAGAGGCTCAGAACTCCACAGATCCTCAGCTCAGAGATTTTAGTTTTTAAGGACTTCAACTATAATTTATTACCAAACAGAATAAAAACACCCCAATTCTATCCTGCTTCTGTAAGTTTTAGCTTCTAAACAGGGCATAGATGAAAAATTATGACTCCATTTACCGAAAGTACAACAGTATTCTGTCCACTTACACATAAAAGATTTTAAAAGTTTTTCATAAACACTTCTTTGCATCCCTTTGAACACTTAAGCTATAAATAACAACACAAGAAGTTTAAATAATTATCAACAACATGCTCCTGCCCACCCTTTTCTACCAACCACTTGTTTCTAAAGTTAACTGTTTTATGTTGAATTATCCTGCTTGAATGTTAAAATACTGATGTTACTCTTTAACTCAGTTTTTCTATGAATTTTAGTCCTAATGCTGCAGTGAATTCTGAAGAGTAATTTCTTAAACGTATTTTCAAATAAGTTTTTTTTTTTCTTAATGGGGGCTGGGTGGTATAGTCAGTTAAGCCTCTGACTCTTGGTTTCTACTCAGTTGTGATCCCAGGGGTGGTGAGATCCGCCCCTCACTGGACTCCACTGGGCTCCGAGCTCAGCAGAGTCTGCTTAAATTTCCTTCCCTCTCCCTCTGCCCCTCCTCACTGCACTCGCTCTCTAAAATAAACAAATCCTTAAAAACAAAAAATGAATGTCATTCTTCCAGTTTTATTTCAACACATGCTTCATTTTCTCACATCCTAAATTGTTTTCATATTGATCTTTTCAAGATTGACAACCAGATACTTCAATTTACAGTAAACTGGAAATAAGATTTTCAAGTTCAAATTTCACAATGAACTTTGACAAACCAGACAGATTTATCAGTGAAAATACTTAAGCTACATTTCCAGAAAACTCCCTCCCTCCCATTTAATAACGGCATTAAAGTAGAAAAAAGTTCTGGTGACCACATCTCTCAACCCAAATTCTCCAATTTCTTAATTCTCAGTTTCTCAAAAAAGTAAGAAACAAGTCAAGGAAAGTATACTTGAGAGGAAAGCAGAATATTTTAAACTGAAAATCTTCCAGAAAATCTAGATCACACTTAACACAATACTTTCACATAATTAAGAAAGTAACATTTATTGTTCCTACAAACTAGACATTTGTTTTTCCTACAATATGCTATATATATGTAAGGTTAGTTTTATATATATATATATATATATGAAATAGTTTATATATATATATATGAAATATATATATGAAATAGTTTAGGATCATCTTCATATATGAAGATATATATATATATCTTCATATATGATATATATCTATATATATCTTCATATATGAAGATGATCCTAAACTATTTCATAATGTCATTCAACATACAGACCTGGCCTCAAATTCCATTTTGGCACAAACATTGGCTAGCAGATACTAACCTCCCAATTCAAACATTTATTTACACCTTGCAGATAGTCATTTACACATTGCAATGTAAAAAAAAAAACCCCAAGAAGAAAAAAAAAGCCTTCACTTTCCATTAAATATTTGAACTACTTATAATCTTAGTTATTAGAGATCACCTAGTCAATCTTGTCCTCTTAAAAAAATGAAACCTTAAAGAAGTAAAGTCACCAGCACAGAGCTAGTTTAGTGACAGCGAGATGCAGATCCTCATCTCCTGACTTCAGGGTCAAAGCTCTTTCTCATAAATAGCATTATAAGCGAAAGTTTTACAATATATGTCAAGTCTTCACAAAAACACTTTGTGTGTTGAAATAAGTGATTTTTAATAAACGAGCTTATTTATTTCATTTCATTCTTAGACTCCTCTGACAGCAAAAATGCTGATAACTAAAGCTGAAGCTGGTAGCTGAAGCTGGTTAACTACAGTTGATAGTTAAGCCTCAAAAGGAGGAAAATAAAAGCAAAAGTATATCCCCTAGTACCTTAACATATAACAATATAGGAGTGTACTATTAAGTGCTTTAAAATCACTTAGAAACATTTATGCTGACAATATTTGACTAAAAGCTGATCTCCTCTAGAAGTTTTCATTAATATCAGTAATTATAAACTAGTCATCAACCCATTATAGCAATCACTGTAGTTTACATTAACATTTATATATTAAGTAGATTTACATCTGTCTCAATTAGACTGTAAAATCTTTGTGAGGAAGAATTATGTCTAACATATAATTCTCTCAAAGGAATAAAAAGGTATTCTACTTTACAAATAAAAACTTCACAAACATTACTCTTCCAACATCACTGGAAATTGGCAGCAATATAAATTTTTATTAATTTGGATCCATGATTCCTCATTTTGTGGGCCACCTTTCTTCCCCAACTTTTAACTCACTGAGTAATCTTTGGGTAAATCAGCAAACCTGTCTCAAGTTTCCTTCTAAAATAGGACTTGTAAAAGAGCTTCAAATTACATGAAAATTATTGAAGAAATAATCTGGAGACAATTATAAGTAAAATATATTCTTTACATAACATTATGATCATAAAGGAAACTTCAATTGTTAAGATTTGTAAATACTAAAGAAATGCATGAGGACCAGAAAACAACATTTAACTTAAAAAAAAAAAAAAAACTTTTATCAAAGGGAGCTAAAACTTGTATTTTCAAACTGTAGACTGTCTATAGGTTTCCATTCCAAGCAAAATACCTATATGTCACATTCAGCCTCGCTAATTCCAAAAGCTTATGAAAGAAATACCTCCGATTGGCAAAATTTAGTCCTCTAAACTTTACAATATTTTTCAAAATTCTGACTGCGGGGGCTATGCTAAGGTTCCCTTGGTATGATCGAATCACTGGAAACACCTCTTGAAATGTTCAACACTCACAAAAATATCACTGACCCACACAATTACAGGTATTGTTAGTACCAGTAATAAAAGACCAAAAATTCCGTTCCTTAACTCATATTGTGTTAATGGACTGAACATACACAAAAGGTACCAGGTTCTTATTTACTAATACTTAACTTCTTGCTCTTATCAGAAAATAACTGTCAAATGTGTTTCAATCACCATGCAGTAAACTGTGATTTTTCTTTGGGACTTTTGAAACGTGTAACATTACATTTTACAGAAAAAAAGTCTGGTCATTCATGTATCATACAACACATGTATTATTCAAGACTATATTTCAACTGAAAGTCCTGTTAAATTTAGCGATACGCATTATGTTCATGATTTTCCCCAATCGAACCGAATCAGAGTTCCACCAATCAAACTACTTTTAGATCTTTTACAGCATTCCCTTCGGTATTTCCTACCTCCCAATTCCCACAGTTGGCGGTATGAAATAGAACCCAGGGAAAGGGAACATGTATGCTTATTATTGCTATAAGTAAATAATATTCTAGCACTGCTACATCGACTAAGAGCCCTCATTGCGCTGTCTGTTAGGTAAAGCTGCTTTTTCTATGTAACTTAAGTCCGTGCCCTTCCGCTGCAGCAGTGGCGCTGCACATCCCCCACCCCCGCGGCCACTTCCGTGTTTACACTCCTCTTCCCTCCAATTCCATGCGTACATTGTCAGCTTCACTCCCGCCCAATCTTCATTGGCTCAGTGCGGGCCCAGAGTCCCGCCCCCAGAAATCAACGTTCTTATTTGGAACATCTCAGAGAGCAGATTGGAACCAGGAGCCTGTCAATCCCGACCGTTCTGTCCTCTCCGAGGCGCTTCCGCTATGGTGGGAGGTTTGGGGGGGAGGGGAAAAGGGGGCAATTCCGTGCTGAGACTTCCCTAGGGCCAAGATTCCCTCTCGCCCACCCCACTCCTTCACATTCACCCACTGTTTACGAAAATAAACGTTCTTCTCTGATGCCCCAAGGCTCCAGGTCAGGGGTACCAAATATATCCCGTGTCCTTCCCATTCTTCCCCCTAAAAAAACCCACGAGGGAAGGGGCATAAACCTACTTCTTCACAGACACCCATTAAATGAGGAAAGGGAGGCGGGCCCCTGAGAGAAACACCCTCCCGGGCTATTCCACATTATTGAGTGACCCCTTCCAGAACCGTTACTCCTGAGCCTGCACAAGGTGGGGACGTGAAGAGGAGGGGCAGAGCATTTTTTTGGCGGGTATCGGTCTACCGGACATGGCCCGGGGCTGCCTCGTCCACGCGGAAGTCGTGGATTTGTGGACCAAGTCTGAAAGGAGAACCAAGCGGGGGTGGCGAGCGTTCACCGGAGAAGCCCGCCGCCCCCGACCGCGGGCAGCAGCGGCCTCTCCGGCCAGACAGCGTGGCAGGCGCAGCCGAGAGACAACAGCCTCACTCACTTCCTGGTTCCTCAGCAACTGGGGTGAAGCGCACAACTCGTCCGCCCCCGAGTCCCCAACTTAACTGCGGCTCGGCTCTCCAGCACCGGCTGCCAGCGCTCCGCCCGGCAGCTGCCGCCGCCGCTCGCCGAACACACCCTGAAGCGACAGCGCCAGATTCGAGGCAGGTTACTCTCCAAGGTGATCACTTCCTGATTCGTCGCCTCCATTACTTCATTCACTACCCCCCTTTCCCCCGGCCGCCCGAGTGACTGAGGTGGACACTGAACCCCCTGCACTGACCGCCACAGGGGAGACACCCCGCCTTCTGTGCACCCCCTCTCCTGCTGCACCGATGCACAGGAGAAAAGTTCCCCTGTCCTTACCAGCCCGGATGAGCAGATCCAGCTGGTTCGTGGGTCCCTCATGCAGAGACGTCGCCATGTTTATCCCGGGGCTGGAGCTGCTGCTTCACATTGACTTACACCGTGAGCAGCGGCGGCAGGGGAGGAGGCGGAACCCGCGGCCGGAGATACACGCCGTGCGACCGACACACACTCACGCACTCGCACACACTCAGACGCCCGGATCCTTGCGCGTCCTCCGACAGGAAGCCGAGGCCGGCCCGCCTCCCGCCGCGGGGCTGAGAAACCCCACCACCTAACGGCAGGGGCGGCGGCGACGGCGGCGGCGGTGGCGGCGGCCGCCTCGGCTGGCAACGCGATCCTTCCGCCCCGCGCCCAGACAGGAAGTCCCGGACGCCCGCCCCGGAGAGCGGCCGCGGCCCACGGCGGGGGAGACACCTGAGGCTGGAAACCGCCCCGGGAGCCGCGGCTAGGACAAGGGCCCTCGGCAGGAAGAGGCACATTTCACGCTCTGCGGAAGAAAAGTCTGCAATTGTCCCCACTTTGGAAAAGAGCCATTAATCAAATTTTCTTCCTGGAAGAGATCTAATACCTAGTCCCACAGCTGTAAATAAAGGTGGCTATTTAACTTGTTTTGACCGTTTCGAAGCTTATGCAACATGTAACCCGTCCACTTGAAAAGCTGCACTTTAAAACAGGAATACCAACAACCACCAAAAAAGAGGCATACCTACAAAATATGCTAAAAGCTTTACTTGGAAAGTAAGGAGTTTCCAACTACTTTCAGAGGCTGACTTCGTCTTTTTCCCCCACTACAGAACTGTTAAAGAGCACACTAAACAGGTACTTACTAGTAAACAACATGCCAACCTCTGGTAGATTTTCCTTCCCCCCATTTGCTAGTCATGAAATTCATGTACCCTTTCCTATTTTGTTCGTTTGGAAACAAACATAAATTTATGTCATCTCCCTTTTAAAATCTTTTTCACAGAAACTAATCCTATTATAAATAAGTACATGTTAAAATACAATAGAAGAGGGAAAAGGGGGGATAAATTGCCATTTAGTGATTATAAATTTATTGACACGGAAAATCAAACCAATAAAATGACTCGGATGAATCTTCTAAAACAAACAAAAAAAAAATGCTTCCCTGGTCCAAAAGAGGTTTGAAATAAAACGTTGCCCTAAAGTTCTTTCGACACATAATTTACATAAAACAGTGCCTTCTACAAAGTAAGTGCTCAATAAGTATTTGCTAAATAAACACCAGAATAGATTCGGCAGTTACAAATTTAAGGTATAATACTTATGATCTGAATGGAATGAACTGTGCTGATAATCTTGAAGGGGAAAAAGTTTCCAGTGGTAATACTAATGTACTATTTTACAAGTTTGCCCAGGGTGTCAGTGCAGTTTCAGAATACATATACACAGCCCATGACTTTTTTTTTCCTTTCTTCTAAATACTCATTTATTCTCCTGGAGCTTTGGTCCTAGCCCTGCCCCCATGATCTCCACCCTCCCCAAAAGAACTTATATGCCATTTCCAAAATACAACTCCCCTTAAACTCAATAAGGATCTTTCTTGCATTAGGTGAACTTTCACCAACTAGACAGAACTATATGATTGGTAGCTTTTTAAATCTATGGTCAATTTTAAAAAAGGGTCATCCATTGATAGGCAGCATCTTAACCTGAGACAGTTTACAGGTGGGATGTGATACAGAATACAGCAGTTACTCCTGGCTCTTTAGGCAGATCACCGAAATTGATAATAAACCTGAGTTTCTACTCCTATCAATCAGTAGATTTTCATGTATTTAAAATGGAAAAGAAGCTTATTTTTTTCTGGAGGCAACAGGTTAACTTGGCTCAAAAAGGCATTCTCAATATGCGAGTCATTTTGCAGCCTGATCTGATGTGTAACCTGTACCTTATAATTTGCTTCTTGAGATATATCTTAAGTCAATAGTATGTATTTTATTCTTTGTACATCTTAATTATATGTATTCACCTCAGCCTTGTATTTTAAGTTCCAAGAAAAGAGAAACTGTATCTATTCCTACCTAATTCTTCACTCTGTGTGTGTGTGTGTGTGTGTGTGTGTGTGTACAAATCAATTCAGAAAGACTGGAAAATATTCCTATATATTTAAAGCTCTTGTAAAAACACAATTCCCTGGGTTTTAATGCAATTTTGCCTTGCCACTGAAACTAGGATTTCAGCCACCAATACTTCTTAGAAACCAAAAGAAGTATATTGGAAGTGGCAAGTAAGGATAAGCTGCTGCTGGAAATATAAGTTGGTACAAACTTTCAGGAAAGCAGTGTGGCATTATATATCAAGAGTCTAAAAGAGGTTCATACATTCTGACCCAGGAGTTTCATTTCCTGGGCCTAGCCTGAGGAAATAAAACATTCAGTGGATTGTTCCATTAAAAATGCATTCAAAAAAATTTTAACAACACAGTAAAATAGTAAAAATATAAATGTGCTAAGATTTAAATATCTATTTCTTCCACCAATATGACTCAAGCCCTATAGTACATGTGAATGTATGTATATGTCATACACTATATACATGTGTATACACACACATTTCACACATACTCATCTGCACTTCTCAAGTCTTCAAGATTAAGCAGGTATTAGTAAGCAGAATAAAAAAACAGTAAGAATAGATAGACTAGGAGGTAGACAAATCATATTACAGCATATAAGAGTAAATTCATATTCTGCTAGTAACATTACAGAAAGATATCTCCTACATCAAAGTTACTGCTATATCGTAGCAGGGGGGGGAAAGATAAATAGGTAACTCTTACCGAAATAACAGCTCCTAAACTAACTGCTTTCTGTTCACTTTCTTTCACATATTCCTCTATACGTTCCTATGCATTATATATTATTACTGCACTCATTTTATAGATGTAGAATCTAAGTTTCCTTGACCAAGGTCATAAAATTATTGGGAGGCATGTCCAGGATTTGAACCCAAGAACTGACTCTAGAGTCATTACCCTCGACCACTATCCAAGCACCAAAGTAACAAGGCCTTTTTATCTCCATTCTCCATTTATATCCATTTATTCTCCATTTACATCCACTTTCTTGTCTGAAAATCCTTTTTTTTTTTTTTTAAGAGAGCGCACATGAGCAGGGAAAGGGCAGAGGGAGGGGGTAGAGAGAAACTGAGGAAGGCTCTATGCTCAGCGCACAGACCAATACCAGGCTCCATCTCACAACCCTGAGATCATGACCTGAGTCAAAATCGAGATTCAGATGCTTAACTGACTGAGCCACCCAGGCACCCCTGAAAATTCTTTTATATTCCTCCCTTCAACAAATGGAACACAAGACCCTTCTCCCAAGTGTGGGCTGGACTTTAAAGACTCCAAACAAGAGTGATGGTGCGAGACTTCAGAAACTGTCTGCTTGATCTCTTCCTTTTGGGTCACTCTCTGAGGAAGCCAACTACCATGTCATGAGTACACTCAAGTAACTGTGGAGAGGCCCTTGAGGCAAGAAACAACGGCATCTTGCCAACAGTCTTGTGTCTGTCCAGTAGAAGACAGATCCTCCAGCCCTAATCAAGCCTTCAGAGGGCTACAGCCTCAGAAAAGACCTTGAGCTAGAACCAGCAAGTAAGCTACTCTCCAATCCTTAACCATAAAAACTACAGTATAAGAAATGGTTGCTGTTTTAAGCTGCTAAATCTGGGGCAATTTGTTAATCAGCAAAAGAAAGAAGGAAGACAGAAGGAAGGCATTTAAACTCTCAATGTGTCACATTTCAGAGCTTAGATTTTAAAAAAGGGTAAAGTTTATAAAGGACTTTAACTTTTAACTACAGTATCCTGATACTATAGTATCCAGTATAGTATCCTGACTATAAAATTCTTTATAGTCTGGGCATCAACTCTTTCATCCTCCAAGCTCTCCTTTTTGAAAATGAGCCTATAATATAATTATCATTAAAGTCTAATACAACAAAAAATAGATACCCTTGGCTTTTTTAATAATTTTATGGTTCCATAGTAACCAAAACGGAAAACATTCTTGAGAGATATTGTTTCCAATACCATATAAGTTGTAAATGTTTTTATTTTTAGATTACCCAGATGATTTCATTTATGTTTTCCATTTATCTCATATATGGAATTATAAAATATTACAGATTGGAAAGGAGCCTAGAGACCACATCACCTAGAGTTTTTCAAAAAATAAAGAACCTGAATATCATGATCTCTCTTCCTGGCTATCATAAATTAGATATATTACATTTTAAAAACCAAATATATAATTGTGTGCTCTATTAGATGCTAATAAAAACAAAAGACACAGTCTTTAAAGTTTTAAAAAAATTGGGCTGGAATCTAAGGAAGTAGACATTCTATGCATTAATGTTATCTTCCTACAATTCAGGAGAAGGATGCCGATTTCCTATTTTAGTAATAATAGCTCTGCCTACCAATGAGCGAGTTATTTGAGAATCACCAATTTAGTCCAGTGCCCTCACATTATACACATGAGGAAACCGAGGCCCCAAGAAATCAAATAATTTGATCAGTCATACAGTATTTTAAGATTTCAAGGTAAAAAATTCTACAAAATAAACTTCTATAAAACTTAGAAATTATAAAACAGATGAAAAGTTAAATCCATTTTACTACTACTGTATTTATAAACTATAAGTTGCAAAATGATTGCTTTTTTAAATGTCAAAAGCTAAAGCAATGGTTAATGTCTTTCTGACAAATTAAGAAAAAGAAAAGAAAAAAATATTTGAGCAGTGAATGGTGGGAGAACAATAAGAGAAGGCCAAATGGTCTAAACTTTTCTGATACAACTGAACTAATAACAAAATTCAGAGCTGGGTTGTGATGTGTTGGACATGCTTAGGAGAAAAAAGTCAAGAAAACTAAGCTATAAGAAAAATAGGCCTAAGAAAGAAAGAAAGGAAGAGGGGAAGAGAGGAGAGAAGGAAGGAAGGAAGGAGTGAGGGAGGAAGGAAGGAAAAAAAGCATGCCTATCAAGGACAAACTGGAAATCAAGTGACTTAGAACCATTAAGTAAATCTTCGTTCATCAGCCTTGGAAGATAGACAATAGATGTAGAAGTAGAATCTACAGATTTACAGAGAAAAGATGAATTATTTCACATGTTTTCTGCTACTATTTTATTATCTATTTACAATTTTTTATACTACTGACTTGTTTTATTTAATAGTCAGGTTTTATAAACTATTATTAAAATGAAGATGTTTGGGGGTGCTTGCGTGGCTCAGTCATTAAGCGTCTACCTTCGGCTCAGGTCATGATCCCAGGGCCCTGAGACAGAGCCCCACATCAGGTCCCCCGTTCAGCAGGAAGCCTGCTTTTCCCTCTCCCACTCCCCCTGCTTGTGTTGCCTCTCTCTCTGTATCGCTCTCTGACAAATAAATAAAGTCTTAAATAAAATAAAATAATAAAATGAAGGCATTTGAACCCACAGTCACATACTCATTCATTTATTCAACAAATAATTATCTAGCACTTATTTTGAGCAAGTTTCTGTCATAGGCATCTATTTTTATACCTGGTAACACTAAGTTATGTAACAAAAGAAAAAAACTTAAGCCTTCCTAATGCACACAGAACTCCCACTAAGGGTGAAATCCTTAGAGACAGTATAATGTATAAATTGATTATACATTAGGGAAATTAGGGAAAGTGGGTATATAATATATTTTTGGACTACCACCCAGGAAAGTTAAAATTACTTATATGCATAAAAGCCTTCATAAATCATAGATTTTTAATGAGGGGTTCACAAAGGCAAAATTTTGTTAGTACTCTGCATTTTTCTAAAGAGAAGGGCCAAGGCTTATTTTAGGTTCTCAAAGAGATCCATGACTCTTAAAAGTTATTTTATCATGAGTTACCCTGCCACATGCATTTATGGACTACAAAAACTCAACAGTGAGTAAGGACTCAGTATGTACGATTTTTAAGACTGGCAGTTTGGGGGCGCCTGGGCAGGTCAGTCAGTTAAACATCCAACTCCTCGTTTTGGGTCAGGTCATGATCTCCCAGTAGTGAGATCAAGCCCCAAGTCGAGGGGGCCCCAAGTCAAGCTCTGCACTCTGTACACAGTTAGCTTCAGATTCTCTCTCCCTTCCCCCCACCTCCCTCATACTCTTCCTCTTTCTCTTTCTAAAATATAAATAAATAAATAAATAAAATCTTTAAAAAACAAAAAACAGAAACCTGATGGTCTGGTTTACATTCATGTTTTCTTCATTTTACTTATTAAGTTATTCCTGGGCCAGACTCTCCTTGAGCTTGTTGACTCTTCACTTTGGTTTACACTAGGTGACACATTGCTTCTGATTCTTAGCAGCCATTCCTAGAAGACTGTCAACTGATACTGTAGCTAGTCTTTTCTTATGGGTATTACACAAACAACTCTTTCCAAACAGCATTTATTAAGCACCCATATGTACATGATATCCAGCAAAATGAGTTTAAATATTAGTTAACGATATCTATATTTTAGATAACATTTATGACAAGTGATTTCAAGGGCTTTGGTTCTTTATTATCATTAGAGAATATATAGTATCTTGACTACTCTGGAAATTATTTTTTCAATTCTTGTGAACCTTTACAAGAGCTAATATATGATTCACATTTGGCATGTTTATGAAAAATTTACAGTGGAGTTCTCAACTATGTTACCACTTTAAGTCAAATTCTATTTTGATTGATTGATTCCTAAAGGAATATTCAGATTAACTAATTTCTTCCCCTCTTACAGTATAGCTTCTGCACTCTAGTCACCAAAAAGTTCCTCAGAGGTCAACACTGAGCATTTAATTGCCAAACCCATCTATATCCTTTTAGTCTTCACCTAACTCCACTTCTCTTAACAAATGACATTATTAACCAACCCTTACTGAAATATTTCCCTTCACTTGATTTTCATAAGAATAAACTGTCTGGCTTTGTTTTTTATTTCCTATTTGTTTCTCTTCAGTTGATGTCATCCACTTCCACACAACCCTTAAATGTGGTGTTCTCCCATAGTGTGATCCTTAACCACCTTCTCTCTTCATTCTTCACTCTCTCAAGAATAGAATTTACTATCCATTCACTACCCGGGTTTCTGTACTGATTCAAAAATCAGTACCTCAAGGCTTGACTTATTATTTTTTTAGATCTAGGTTCTAATTTCCAATTATATGACAAACATCTTTATTTGGCTAACCCACTGTACCTAAAGGTCTTCTATCTACAAATCCCCTTTGTTTTCTCTATCAATAGCATTACCATCATCCCAGGCTACAAATCTGAGTCACCTATGATCCTAGTTTAGGAACTCATCTATTATACAATTTTTTAAAAAGATTTTTATCCATCCATTTGAGAGAGAGAGAGAGATAGCAAGAGAGAGCATGGGGGGGCAGGGGGTTACAGAGGGAGAAGCAGGCTCCCCACTGAGCAGGGAGCCCAATGCAGGGACTCGATCCCAGAATATGACCTGAGCCAGAGGCTCAATTGACTAAGCCACCCTATTATACAATTTATTATATTACATATTATTATATATATTATATATTGTATTATTTATATTATATATATAATATATACAATTTTTGAGGGGGATTTAAAATATACATGAAATTGTAAGAAATAGTCACCTTCCCACACCCAGAACCAACAACTCTTAACATTTTGTAATTTATGTGTTTTTCCCCCCTAAGTAATAACACATTACAGGGGAAAATAACATCTTTGAATACTACCCCCAGTTCTCACTCACCATTCCAGCAAAATTCCATCTCTCCAAAGAAACCACTATCTTAAGTTTTATGCATATTCTTTCAATTTTTTACATTTTTATGTTTTTGTGTATGTATATATTTATAGGTGTGTGTGTGTATGCGTGTATCCCAGAATAATATATATACTATTATTTTCCATGCTTTGGGTACATAAATGACACTCTATATATGCCATTCTAAAATTTCCTTTTTTTCATCCAAGATTTACGTGCTATCCATATTGGTGTAAATAAACATAGATATGCTTTTTAGATGCTATATATTATTCCAGTGCATCAATTTACCTCATTTTATTCATCAAATTACCTACTGGTTGACAAATAAATGTATTTCCACTTTTCACTTTCATGAAGAATGCTGCAAAAAAATTCCTCTCCATGTTTTCTTAAACCTGTATGCTAGAGTATTTCCATAGTATATAATAGAAAATTTGACATACAAATATAATTTTTATATAATAAAATAAGTGCATTTTTAATTTTATAGGTTACTCTCTCCAAAGTAGCTCTGCAAATCCAAAATTCCACCAGTGATATGTTAAGAGTATCCACTTTTCTCAAATTCTTGTCAGTACAAGATATAATCAGACTAAAATTTCTGCCGTCTGTTGGGTGACAAGAAAACCATCATTCTTGAATTAATTTGCATATACTTAATAAGTACTTAGGATACTTTTTCATATACTTACTGGCTATTAATATTTCCCTTATAAATTGCCTAGTCATATCCTCTGTCATTTTTCTATGGTACTTTTTGTCTTATTCATATGTCAAATGTTAACATATTCTAGATAATAATTCAGACATATGTTGCAAATATCTTCTGCTAGCCTGCTGTTTGACTTTTAATGTGGTCTATAGTATCATTTGTCTTACAAAAATTTTAGGTTTTGATGTAGTCAAATTAATATGTGATTCACCTTACAATGCATGTTAAATAGTCCCTGGAATAAAAAGGAAATCATAAAGGAATTAAAAAATATTTTTAAACGATTTATAATTAAAATATAATATATCAGGATAGGTATGACACAGCTAAAACAGAACTTAGAGGTCAGGAGATGAAAAAGTTTCAAAATTAACAAGCTAAGCATTCAATCATAAAGATGGACAAATCAACAGAACAAAACCAAAGAAACAGAAGGAAAGAAATAATAAAGAATAGGAAAAATGACATAGAGAACAATAATTTGTTTTTAAAGAGAGAGCGGGGAGGGGGGTGGTGGTGGTAAGGAGAGAGAGAATCTTAAGCAGGCTCCACACCCAGCACAGAGCCCAAGGCAGGGCTCGATCTCACAACTCTGAGATCATCAAGAGTTGGATGCTTAACCAACCAAGCCAACCAGGTGCCCTGAGAAGAATAATTTTAAAAAATAGTGCAGATTTACAAAACCAAAAGATGATTTTGAAAAGATGGATAAAATAGACTTCAGCAAGAGTTATCAAGAAAAGAAAGTACAAATATGAAACAAAAGTGGAGAAATAACCACAGACACAATAGATACAAAAATAATAAATCAGTATTATGAACAATTATATCTTAATTAAGTTTAAATGTGGATGAAATGCATAAAGAAATTGTGTAAATTATAGAAGAAAAATAAGTAATAAGTAGTGAAGAAATTAAATGTAGTCCAAAACCTCCTCTCCGTATTACTTATGAAAGGTCCTAAACTTAAAGGAAAACAAAGCAAAATGATGAGCAACATGTATTTTTAAATGCAAGGATAGTTCAACATCTGAGAATCCATCAATTAACTGGCCACATTAATAGACTAAAGAAGAAAAATTATGACCTACCAAAAATGCAGAAAAAGCACCTAATAAGACTCCATTCTTAAGTAGAACTTAACACAAAAATAAAACCAAAGGCAGAGATGGGATTTCTTTATATACGAAAACCTACAGCAAACATTAAACTTGAAGTTGAAACTTGAGATACACTCCCTTCGAGATTAGGAACAAAATAGGGATGCCAATTAGTATGACTACTCTTCATCATACTGGAGTTCTTGACCAACATTATAAGAAAAGAAAAAGATGTAAGATAACCGGAAAGGAGAGGAGGGTTGAGTTGTATCAGCTGAGGTCCTCCGAGACAAGTAAGCTCCCAGTTGATCCACAGATGACCACAAATAGGGAAGTAAGTCCAGCCCATCTCAGAACCACATAGCTAGTCCACAGTCTCAGGAAAACCAGTAATTAGTTCTTGTTTCAAGCCAATAAATTTGGGGGAGATTGTTATGCATCAGTAGCTGACACAAGTAATGAGTGATGGGTATCCATTATTGGGCATGTATAAAGGTAAAATGTGATGGATATCTATCATGGAGCATTGTGCAGCAATTAGTAGCAGCATATTACATATATACAAAGCACACGCGTGGCTATTAAGAACAGTACTTACTAAAATAGTAGGAAACAGTAAGATACATAATACCATTTATATGAATCTTAAATATATAGAATAGCATATACACAATATGTTAAAAATATGCATCAATCAAATTAAATTTGATGCTTATGAGCAAGGGAGATGTGACTGTTTATAAATAAAGAGGATAGAAAGGGATAAATCAATTGAAAAAATACGTAAGAGGGTGTGAAATAGGGATCTAAACCTTTCTCTGTATAAAAAGCCAACTATCTTAATACAATTTATTAAATAATCTGTCCTTTCCCACTGACTTATAAATCTATGTCTATTACATACCAGGTATAAATACATGCTTACTCTGCCCCTGAGGTCTCTATTCTATCCTAATAAACTGTCTGTGGGCCAATAACACATTTAAAATTTTTCTAGGACCACAGAATCATTCCTTATAGGTAGGAGGGCAAACACCGTATACTTTGTTCTTTTGCAGAATTGTCTAGACTATTTTTGGATCTTTAAGAGTTTATCAGATTCCTCCAGAAACAAGTCCTCTTGAACTTTTGACTGGAATTGTACTGAATTTATAGATTAATTGGAGAAGAATTAACAGCTTTACCTTGTCAATCTTTCCATGTTGTTTGTGGGTTAAAGATTAAAGGAATCATATGGTTTGGGTCTATTTCCTCTTCAGTAAGTTTTATATCCCTTCACATATTTATGCCCCTCAACAAAGTCAAATTTTAATTTATTTATTTTTATTTATTTTTTAGTTATTTTTATTTTCATAAAGGTATTGCATATTATTGTTAGACTTATTCCTAAATACCTATTTATGTATTTTTTTACTATTACGAATGGGATCTTTTTTGTCTCATTGTTATTTCTTATTTTAAAATTTTTATTACTGAAGTATTGCTGACACACAATGTTATATTAGTCTTCGGTGTAAAACATAGTGATTCAACAATTCTGTATGTTGCTCAGTGCTCACCAGGATAAGTGTTGTTATCATTTGTCACCAGATAATATTTTTACAATATTATGGACTGTATTCCCTGTGCTGTACTTATTATCCTCATGAATTCTTTTATAACTGGAGATTTCTACCTTTTGGTCTTCTTCACCTACTTTGCCCATGCCCCCACAGCCCTCTCCTCTGGCAACCAACACTTTGTCTCTGTATTTATAGATCTGTTTCTGGTTTTTGTTTATTTGCTTTGTTTTTTTAGATTCCACATATAAAAGTGAATCCATATATTTGTCTTTCTCTAATTTCACTTAGCATATTATACCCTCTGGGTCCATCCATGTTGTCACAAATAGCAAGATTTTCATTCTGTTTTTATGGCTGAGTAATAGTCCATTGTTTGTGTGTGCACGCGCACGTGCGCACGCAAACACACACCTTTTTTTTTTAAGATTTTATTTATTTATTTGACAGACAGGGATCACAAGCAGGCAGAAAGGCACGCGGGGGGTGGGGGGGGCGGAACAGGCTCCCTGTTGAGCAGAGAGCACAACATGGGGCTCAATCCCAGGACACTGGGATCATGACCTGAGCCGAAGGCAGAGGCTTTAACCCACTGAGCCACCCAGGCACCCCAAACACATACCTTCTTTATGACTTTCTGATTATCATTCTTGTATAGAGCAACCGTGATGGCACCCTCTAAGCAGGTTTAAAACCTATATAAATTCTTAAAATTTATGTGTTATTAAACCATTTGTAAATGCCAATTTTGTTTCTTCCATTCTGATCTTCATGCCTTTTATTTCTTTTTCTTACTTGCATTTGCTAGAACCCCCAGAAATAATGCTTGTTAGTAAAGATGACAGCTGGCCCTATTTCCCTATTAATCATGACAGTTGCCATAAATTTTTAATATAGACACCTTATCAAGTCCCAATCCAGATTAAAAGTCTCAGAGGACAGTGAATTTTAACAAATTTTTTTTTATCTACTGGGACGATTATACAGGTTTTCTCTTTTAATCTATTCATATGGCAAATTACATTAAAGATTTTCTAATAGCCCTCTTTGCCTTCCTAGTATGTATTTAGTCATTATGTATTTTTAATCAGTGCTCAATTTACTATTATTTATTTAGAATATTTGTAGCTATGATCATACATAAATTCTGCAAGAAACTTATTTTTTTAATGCTGGGTCCATTTTAAAGTTAAGATTTACTACCTCCATAAAATGAGGTGGAAAGCTTTCCCTCTTTCACTGTTACCATTATAGTTTGTACATAATAGGGCTTATGTATCCCTTGAAATTTTATTAATAAGCCTGGGTCTGATGGATTTTACTTGAATGAGGGCATGCATATGTAAAATTAAAGAACTCAAAAGTTGACTTGAACATTTCTATTTCTATTTTGAGTCAACTGTATATATACTTACATATACATATATATAATTTTAATTGTCCATAGGTTTTCAAATTCCTTGCCAACAGGTTGTTCATAGTATTTTCTTACGATTTTCAAACTCTAATCTATTGGTCTTATTTTTTGTTCTTCACAGGGCTCATTTTTTTTGATCCGCCTTTACAGAGATTCATCCATTTTTTAGATTTTAAGATTTTTATTATCTATTTTCTTTTCTATTTCATTAATATTTACTTTTTTATCTTTATAATTTCTTCTACTTAATTTAGACTTATTCTGTTGGTCCTTTATTACCATCTAGATGAAGATGTGTTCATTATATCAATCTTTCATATTTTCCAATAAGTGCATTTAGAGCTACTAAATTTTCTAGTGGGTTCTACTTAAATCGCATCTCAAATGCTTTCATAGTTACTTAGTTGCAAATATTTTATAATTTTCATTTTCTCTTCTATCCATCAGTGAGCCAATATAAAGTATTTTGATTTTTACCTCATTGCTGATTTCTAGTTTTATTGTATTATGATGAAAGGATACATTTTGATTGATACATATTTTCTGAACATTGTTGAGATTCCTCTATGACCTAGTACACAGTTAAAAGATGACCTATATGCAACTGAAAAAAAGTGTACAGGGTTGTATTTTATTAGGTTAGGCACAATTCTATAAATCTCTAGTTGATGAAGTTTCTCAGTCCTGAGGTTCAATTCTTTGATTCCATTTTAAATTTTGTATCTATTTCATTTTTAAATTTTGGGAGAGGTGTGTTAAAGTCTCATTGTTTTGTAGGCATGTCCACTACTCTTGTAATTTTAAAAGTTTTAAGTGACATTTCAAGGCTATGTTGTTAGATGCATATAAGTTTATGATGATTATGTTGTCTGGGTTGTTGCTTTTAGCAGTTTAAAGAGTCCCTGTCCCAATTAAAAATTTTTACCCTAAATTCTATGTTATTACCCCAGCTTCCTTTGGTTAGTATTTTTCAGATGAACATATTGCTCTACACCCTTTTTATACCACTTTGTTTTGTGTATCTGTTAAAAATAACACAGACTCGTGTTAAGATCACAACAGATTATTTTAATATAATTTCTGGTGTTTTGGACTTATTTCTACTATCTGATTTATGATTTGTATTTCCATTTTTTCTCCTTTGTTGCCTTTTGTTGGACTGTCAAGTTTAGTTTATTCCCTACCCCCAACTTAGTACTTCGGAAGCTATTCCTTCTATTTCTATTATTTTAGTATGTTCTAGTTGCTTAAAATAAATGTCCTTTTCACTTTTCATCTTCTCCACATCACATTTCACACAGTTCCTAACTATTTTATTCAAGGGCCACCACAATCTGGTTCCACCCTTTCTAGCCTTACCTCCTCACTCTACCATATGCCTCTACAAAGCCTAATCTCTAGTTAAACTATATTGCTTGTTAATCTCTAAATGAAATACAAAATTCCTGGCATTCTGTCCTGGCTCATGACATCTTCTCATTCACTCACTCATTCAATCAACAAATAACTTATTGAAAACTTACTTGGTGCCTAGCTCTGACCAATACCAGTAAGTACAAAGGATAAAGTCTCTGGTTTTATGAAGCATCATAATGTGGAAACATTTAATAAATATAAATAGAATAGAACAGAACTTCATGAATGGATGAATTCAGGTAGGTTAACTGGTGATACTTGGTTCCCATCTTCCACTCCATCCTCAAACTACCGTCCCTGGAATACACAACTACCCACCAGGTGGCACCAAACCACACCCAGACCTTAGACTGATTGAGATGTCTTAGTCTGAGTCCCGGAACCCCTTCCACATACATCTTCCTCCATACACATTGTCTCAGGTCATTTTATTAAACTCAAAATAATGCCATATTTTATGTGATCTGAGGTTCTGGGAATTATTTACCACCTCACCGTGGGAGTTTACTATATCACAAGTTGTAGGTGCTACCCAAAAAAGAAAAATGGGGGGCTATGACAAAAATAACAGAACAGTCCTGAGATTGACAAGTATCAGCTAAAGGCAATCTCTCTCTGAGAAAGTGACATTTAAACTGCGACCTAAAGGATGACCAGGAGTAAGAAGCTGAAAAACTGGAAAGCAAACAGTATATGTGAGCACCCTGTGAAGGTAAATGCAGTTCATGGAAATTTGCATTTCATTTCACAGAAATGCAAAAAGACAACAGTGTGTGTGTGTGTGTGTGTGTGTTTACTGAGGTGAGAGGGCTGGTATATAATTCATCAGAGTAAAATGCTTCAGAGTTTGGACTGTGGAGCCCTACTTACCATGTGAATTTATTTTATTTATTTTTTAAAGATTTTATTTATTTATTTGACAGAGAGAGATCACAAGTAGGCAGAGAGGCAGGCAGAGAGATGGGGGAAAGCAGGCTCCCTGCTGAGCAGAGAGCCCAATGCGGGGCTCGATCCCAGGACCCTGAGATCATGACCTGAGCCAAAAGCAGAGGCCTTAACCCACTGAGCCACCCAAGCCCCCCTACCATCTGAATTTAAATTCTTGCTCCACCACTTAAATAGCTGTCTAGTCTTGGAAAAGTTATTCAGCCTAGGGTTGTTAAGAATATTAAATATATTAATATGTGAAGCCCTAAGAACTATTCCTGGCAATATAGTAAAGAAAATTGAAATGTTAGGGTTTTGTTTTATTGCTATTATTGTTATTATTTCTCGATGAGCGAGAGGAGCCAAATTATTTAGTGTCTTAAAGGCCATGTTAAAAATTCTGAATATTATCCTAAGTGCAATTAGAACCCACTGAAAGGGTTTAGGGAAGGGAATGTAATGATTAAATTTATAAAAATATTTTTTTAAATCACTTTGGTTACTATCTAAAGCATAGATTGCTTAGAGTGAAAGGGAAAAAGGCCAAGAATGAAAACAAGAAGTTAGAAGGCCTATGGCCATGATAGTAACTCAAAAATAAAAAATAACTACAGATTGATCTAGGCTAGTAACAATGAAGAAAGAAAGAAATTGGTAGAGTCAAGATATATTTTGGAGGCAAAACTGACATGATTTGGTATTGGACTAGAAGGTGAGGGAGAAAAAGATATAAATGATGACTTCTCAACCAGAAAAATCCTTTGCTACTGGACAAAGATTCGTCTACCAAACTTTAGTCAGGCTCCTAAACCATCTTCTCGGTCCATCTGTGTATTTCCTTGTAAAATCCCATTTTAGCAAGAACTCTGCTAAGTCAGTTTAGCATCCCCATCCTCTGTATCTGATCACTCTCGATATTTGATAGTGTTCCTCATCCTCCCCCACCCCCAGGTGATGTGTGAACACCCTGGCCTGTCTTCAGCAAGAATCTGTTTAGGCCAAAACCCCCACTCCTCCGTTTCTGATATTTCCTCTTAGTAATTTTCCATCCACTGACCCCCATCCTGCTTTTTGGCTATAAATTCCCACTTGGCTTATGCTGTATTCTGAGCTGAGCCCACTCTCTATCCCTCACTGCAAAATCCCATCACAGTGGTCTCTATCCCTATCACAATAGTTCCCCTTTGAATAAAGTCTTTCTCACCATGCTTTAACAAGTGTCATTGAATTTTTTGTTCTGTAACACTTTTCAAATGAAATTTTATTCTCCCAGGCTCAGCTAAATTATGAAATTTCCATTACAACAGCTAATAGCTCTCTCCCCCTCATTCTCAAAATACTGATTTTTTTTTTTGAACCTTAGGTTATAAAAAGTTGTTTTCTTACGTATTTTCCCTAATAAAGGGCAAACTCCTTTACAGTTACGGTCTTACCTAGTTTCTTGTTCTAGCTCCCTGACAGACACACAAATGCTCTGCATAGCACAGGCGGTCTCAGGTAACTCCCCAAGTGGTCTCAGAGCCAGGGCGGCTCCTCATGCTCTTTTACTTCCTTGCTTTAGGAAGTACAAGATTTCAGCCTGCTTTCTTCTCCTTTCAGCTATTCATTCTATCTTTTGGAATTCTGTTTTCCCTAAGACTAGCTGCAGAATTAAACCCATCTCTCATTAACCCCCTCATTTCTTGGGGCCCCCAAAACAAATATACAGGGAGTCTTTCTATTAAAGTGCTTGCTATTAATTACTATTGAAAAACAGAAGGTGACAAAATTAAGGTAGGGTTTTATGACCTTTATGGTTTCAAGTCTGTAGTTTCTGACTCCCTTGGTGAGATGGCAAACTGAATGCACTGGCTTCTACCCTTGACTTTTATTCCCAAGGATAAGTTTCCCAAAAGTTCTTTCTTATTTTTGTGGAGGCTTCTCCTCCCAGAATATAGGACTGCAGATGAAACCCAGACAAAATAATTGGTGTCTTCTTGTCTCAAGTAGATAACTGCACTTCTGAGAGCCTCCTAAACAGGCATGTGATGGTACCAAAGAAATTAAAAACAAATATGATTCTGCTCACCTCATTTTTTTTTCAAACTAAATAGCTAAAACTTAATATTGTAAGTCTGAATAGATGTTAACTGTAGAAAAATGTCTCTAGAGAAGAAGGGGAAAAAAAGGATTTTCAAGTTTGTTCAAGAAAGCAAATGGGTGGCTCAGTGGGGTAAAGCCTCTGCCTTCAGCTCAGGTCATGATCTCAGGGTCCTGGGATCAAGCCCCACATCCGGCTCTCTGCTCAGCGGGGAGCATGCTTCCTCCTCTCTCTCTGCCTGCCTCTCTGTCTACTTGTGATCTCTGTCTGTCAAATAAATAAATAAAATCTTAAAAAAAAAAAAAAGAAAGCAAATGTCAAAAAGAAATCAGTACATTTCGATTTCTTTTTCCTCTTGGACAAAATCTTTGATTTCCTCTTGAAAAGAATTTTTTCATTCTAACTTACTATTCTAAGTATTTATTTTCTGAGAATTAAGTAGCATAAAAAAGGTGTTATAGAAGAAAAAGGATTTAGATTTTCCTAAAAGTCTTGTCAAATGTCGTGTACAATAAGAAGTACCTTTTTGCTAACAAAGTTAGAGACATAACTCCTTTCTTTTTTTTTTTTTTTAAGATTTTATTTATTTATTTCTCAGAGTGAGCACAGGCAGACAGAGTGGCAGGCAGAGGCAGAGGGAGAAGCTGGCTCCCCGCTGAGCAAGGAACTGGATGCGGGACTTGATCCCAGGACACTGGGAGCATGACCTGAGCCAAAGGCAACCGCTTAACCAACTGAGCCACCCAGGCGTCCCAACTCCTTTTTTTTTTTTTTTTAATATTTTGTTTATTTATTTGACAGACAGAGATCACAAGTAGGCAGAGAGGCAGGCAGAGAGAGAGAAGGAAGCAGGCTCCCTGCTGAGCAGAGAGCCCGATGCGGGGCTCGATCCCAGGACCCTGGGATCATGACCTGAGCTGAAGGCAGAGGCTTTAACCCACCGAGCCACCCAGGCGCCCCCCAACTCCTTTCTTTTTGATGTAAAACTTTCTAGAGTGATCTTTTGCAAGGTCATCTAATAATAAGAAAATGTCGGGTGCCTGGGTGGCTCAGTGGGTTAAAGCCTCTGGCTTCAGCTCAGGTCATGATCCCAGATTGAGTCCCACATCGGGCTCTCTGCTCAGCCGCGAGCCTGCTTCCCTTCCTCTCTCTCTGCCTGCCTCTCTGCCTACCTGTGATCTCTGTCTGTCAAATTAAATAAAATCTTTAAAAAGAAAAGAAAAGAAAATGTCTTCCAAGTTCTGGCTAACAAAGAATTCATTTTGTTCAAATATGTTCTTAAAAATAGGTAGTAATAATAATAAAATAATAGATAAGTTATTCTGGAGGATAACTACTTATTATCACCACCTTCTAATACAAAATATATGAAAAATATTTTCTGTTAAATTTTAAAATTGTTCATTCAAGGAGCATAGTATCTTGGCTAATTTTCAAAGTGAAAAGAGGGGCACTGGGTTGCTCAGTTGGTTAGGCAACTGAGTCTTGGTTGCAGCTCAGGTCATGATTTCATGGGTAGTTGAGATCGAACCGGCATGCGGTTCCTCACTCAGCAGGAAGTCTGCTTAAAAGATTCTCTCCCTCTGCCCCCCGCCGCCAATCGCTTCAGCTCTCGCTCTCTTTCAGTTCCTAATAAATAAATAAATAAATAAACCTTTAAAAAACAAAGTGAAAAGAAATCAAACATCCAAATACGATCAAACACTAACCTTAAACTAGGAGAATAAGGGTTATCTGTTATAAAAACTGTCATTCTGTCTTAATAATGCCTAAGTGAAAGAGATGAAATGGGTTGTATTCTTTCTTCCCTAATGTATATACTCAATGAAAAAAAATTACAGAAACATAAAAAATTTTAAAAATAACAATTATTCTATCTCATTTCCTAATCCCACTCCCAAGGGGTAATTAAGTGCTGTAAATAGGTTGTGTTTTTTGCACTGTCCCAACTTTTTTTGTGAATGGGAAAAAGAAGTCCTCATGAGTAGTTTCCAGTACATTAAAAAAATTAAAATGGTGTCATTTAGAAATGCTTAATTCCATTTGACTTGCTCCTCTGCCCCTAAACCCAGAGGCCTTAACTGTCAACTATGCCCTTATGATGAAATTTAAAATGACCCACCACATAGCAATAATGCAATCTGGAACTTTAAATTAGCTACTATACTTGGCGATTCTTTGTCTTTCCTCACCTTTCCCCAACCCTCCCTACTCCATAGTATTATATCCTTGAATGCTTGTTTTTCTCAAATTAGTTGGTAAACTTCTTTGAGGCCAAGCCCCATGTTTTATTCAACTTTGAATTACTTATTCCTAGGAGTCATGACACTGTTTGTATATAACAAGTACTTTGTACATGATAAATGTTACCCTTACCAGTGTCTCAAGTGTACTTAATAACTGTCATATGAAGGAGGAAGGGGGAGAATTTATCTGCTGCTTCAAATGTTTGAAAAGAAATGGTCTTAGCTTAACAGCAAATATTAACTTTATCTAAAGAACAATTTCAGGAAGTGTTAATTTATGTGATCTGATTTGTGACAGAGCAATTTTACAATATGGCAAGTTTATGTGCTTCCTCTGCTATATTCAAAGCACCATGAATGTACGTACGTTGCCTGTCTCTTCTACCCCTCTAGCCCACGCCTAAAATACTGCTTGGCATATAGTAGATGCTCAATGAATATTTATTGATGAATTAATTAATAGTAATTTGTTACATCATCTCATATAAACCTAAAAAAATTTTAGTATCTTTTCACCCCCAATAACAATATTTTGTGATGGGTATAACTCAGTATCACAAGAAGCTACTGTATTAACTGGGTTTTCATGATGGCAGAAGCTCTCTTTCAGTGCTGTCATTCCTAATAGTCTAGACAATGGTTCTCAAAGTATGATCCTTGTGCCAACAGCATCAGCATCAGCATCACTTGGGGACTTGTTAAAAATGTAAATTTTCAAGTCCCATCCCAGATCCATTGGGTCAGACGTTCTGGAGGTGCAGCTAGCAATCTGTATTTTAACAAGTGCTCCAGAAAATTCTGATGTATGGTCAAGTTTGAGAACCATCGGCCACAGAAATCTTTGTCATGGAAATAGAGGGATCTCAAAACACAAACAGGTCATTAAATATTAAATGAGGCTTTAAGGAAATATACTAAATGTTCAAATATCAAAGTGTCTCAGGATAAAGGAAATTAAGTCAATCAACTAAGGGACATAAAAAATTACCACTACATAGTTGAGGGCCTTTTTTTTTCCTTAGCAGGGATCATAAAAGTGTTTTCAATTAGCAACATTTAAAATGACTTTTAGGGGGCGTGTTGTGGCTCAGTGGGTTAAAGCCTCTGCCTTCAGCTCGGGGTGGAGATCCCAAGACCCTGGGATAGAGCCCCACATCAGGCTCTTGGCTCAGCGGGGAGCCTGCTTCCTCCTCTCTGCCTGCTCTCTGCCTACTTGTGATCTCTGTCTGTTAAATAAATAAAATCTTTTTTAAAAAATAAATTATTTAAATAAAATGGCTTTCAGATCCCTTCAATGAGTTATTCGGGAAAAAATAGTAGTAGGGAAGAATATAGAGTAGGGAAGTATGAGAAAAAGGTGGATGACAGCTAAAATAATATATGGATGAGACCTAGAAAAACTGTTTTTTAGATTTTAATTGAAATTAAGCACTTTAATTTTAAATAAAGGCAGAAATCACAGTAGTTTTGGCAACATCTATGACATCATAACCAGTAGAAACATACATATGTTCATATTATAGTTGGTACAGATACCTCAAAATATAATTTATGGTCATCACTACTATGAAATTATAGGCATAAGTTAAATCTGCCACTAGCTCTCATTGTTTAATGCATAATTAAAGAAGCATATGCAAGACTATACTTTCAGGGATCATTTCTATAGTTCGTTACTAGAGAAGCTTCTCTGAATTTATAAAGAAGCATATGCATTAATACATCACAATTAAAAATAGTCTAAAAGCTATGTTTCAATGTATTTGGTTCCTCTATAATCCTAAATATTGTATTTTCTATATTTAAAAAAATTGTTGTGAGAAGACCCACAGGCTGAATTCACCATTTGATCAAAGAGGCCCATGACACAAAAAGATGAAAAAACTCTACAAAAGTTAATAGCTGTGTTGAAAATGTTCTTGACCTCATTTAAATGATGCCCTTTCATGAACCTAAGAAAACTGATAGGCCTCTTTCCCAGTTTACAAGTAGGCATCGAAGATGCATAAGGGACAAAGACTCCTTCTCCTGAAACAGAATTGTACCAAGGCACCCAGCTTTGAATTCTGAAAAGAAAGGCTAGCCATGCAACTACCTTAATCTCTATAATTTTTAGCTTAGTTTGGGCAATGAGCATACCTATAACTCAGACCTACACAAGCAGACAATTTAGTGGAAGGTGAATAAAAACAGTTAACTAGCTACTAGGGAGCTCTGAATGAGAAGCTAAGGAGTTCAGACTTTATTTTAGGTAACGCTTTGCTTGTCTGTTTTAGTTTTCACTTACAGTATTACTTGGGAAACAACTAAATTTGTATAAGAAACATACTTTGCTAAAAACTCTTAAAGGCTTCCCATTGCCCTTTAGATAAGGCCAAACAGATACAAACCTTACAAAGTCCTCAGCAATAAGACTTTACCTCTTTAGCTTCATTTTAACCCCCTTTCCTTTTCATAATCCATATTCTAGGCATACTGAATTCCCTTCTACAACTCAAATAGGCCATGTTCTCCTTCCTCCAGACTTCCTACCGTGCTGTACTCTGCTTGGCTAATTACTTCAAACCCTTCAAAGCATTTGAAATGCTACTTCCTCAGGCAGGCGTTCTCTGCCCTCCTAGGCATTCCCCAGCTGTATACTCCCTAAACCTTTCATTAATCCTATCATAACGCTCATCACATTTGATTATAATAATGTTTAATTGTTCATTTCTCCACATAGCTGAAAGCCTGGTGAGAGCGAAGAGAGGGTCTTGTTTACCCTAAGACACTTGGCTCTGAGCCTGACCATGCTGCAGCCCTCCTTAAGAGCTGGTAGAGGATGAACGGATGGATAATTTACCTAGAAATGTGTTTTAAAGCATTCCTACATTAAGAACCTTCAGCTAGAGCTGCCTGGGTGGCTCAGTTGGTTAAGCCTCTGCCTCCAGCTCAGGTCATGATCCCAGCGTCCTGGGATCGAGTCCCACATTGGGCTCTCTGCTCAGCAGGGAGCCTGCTTCTCCCTCTCCCTCTGCGGGCCTCTCCTCCTGCTTGTGCGCGCTCTCTCTCTCTCTGTCAAATAAACAAAATTTAAAAAAAAAATAAATGAATAAAAACTACATAGACACATTGTTATTAGTGAAATTGGAAGTTAAATAGTGTTTTAAAAACTAAAAAGTCTGGGGCGACTGGGCAGTTCAGTCGGTTGAGCAACCAACACTCGATTTCGGCTCAGGTCGTGATTTCAAGGTCATGAGATTGAGATTTTCTCTTTCTCCCTTTCCCGTTGCCCCTCCCCCTGCTAGAGGGTGAGTGCTTCCTCTCTCTCTCTCTCTCTCTCTCTCTCTCTTAAATAAATAAATAAAATCCTTTAAAAAACAAATAAAAATAAAAACTAAAAGTCTGAGCGCAAAGGAATGAGTGCTACTAGTTTCCAAAAGCAAACACCCTTAGTTGATCTGTTCTCTAGATATACTTATCTTTCCTAATATATAAAACATGATTCTTAAAGCATACAAATACCATTTAAAATCATTCCTTTTTGTTTCTGCTTTATTAACTGACAGGGTAGTTTTTTACTTTGGGCCACTATCTTTTTCCTTCACATGACAATCTGTAAAACATATATTCAAGTGTACTAAAAAGCAATGGCAATTTTAAAGAGTACTTAAAGGATCCTGTTTTAAAATTCTAGTTTAGAAAGCAGAAGCTTCATTTCATTTTCTTCTTGGATCACAAAATCTGATTAAAAAGTAACAATTATGATAAGACTCTATTGATTGAAGAAGTAATGTGTCATATTAAAACACTTTTTCATCTTCTATACTCTTCATAATTTAATACGTTATAATTACTTTGTATACTTTTAAACAATAGAGTTAAATGATTTTTCACTTAAACACCCTCTGTTCAAAGACAGTAAAGAGTTTAGAGACCTTACTCAGCATATATATGGACTTCTACAACCACAACTCACCTCCATTTTTTAGAAACCTGATATTTTAATGTCCAATTCCCAGTAAATAGGAATTTCAGGAACACTCATAATTGCATGATACCATATTTCATTAATTCTAAGATGTACTTTTTTTCACATTTTAACATCTCTGAAATCAGGATCTATCTTACAATTGATGGTATCCTAAAATTTGTAATTGGCAGCACTTATTTCTTTAAGTGGTCTAAAAATGTTCCTTACAACAGATGGTATCTTAGGCTAAATGAAATACAGTTATGAAAATATTAAAAACTTTTCTCTAATAATGCTTTCTAACTCATCTAAATCACAATACAATTATAATTCAAACAGTTCTAGAATCAAAACTAAATGAACTTAAGATTCACATTTTACCTTTTTAGAAAACTAGTGACTAGGCTAAGCTCAAAAAAATAGATAATTAAAAGAAAACACTTCTTTAAAAAATGTAGGAAAAACTCTAGATTTAAGAAGAAGAAATAACAGAAATGGGAAAAAAAAAAAAAAGACTTGAAGATGTTCAGTCAGTAGTAGCTTCCATGGAAGTGGAGGCATGAAATAGCCCTAGAGCTTAATCTATAAAAAGAAACAAATATCAGGAACATGGCAGGGGTTAACAGAGATAACAAACTGTCTAGGAGGAAAGATACTGTTGTATTATTTCTCCCTCCTAAAGGAGGAATCATTGTCACCCTTTAAGCAAAAATATGGAATAGGTAGTTGAAATAATTGTAATTAAATGTAAAATTGTAAACATTCTTAGTAAATTAAAAACCAACCTACCAGCATTGTCTTCCTTCTGGCTCAATCTGTTTCACCTTCAGGTAATCCTAGGATAGGGGCTCCTTTTCAGATCCCCAGTTTTTCATGTCGATCTTCTACCTCCCTGTGGCAACAATATTTTCTAATTAAAAGAGTCCTTTTGTGCCACAGGGAGGATTTCTGATGGTATAACAAATACAAAAGTTATCACAGCTCATCATGAAGTCAACTTAGTCTTGAGATTTTTCAAGAAAGAAATCTGGCTCCTGAACTTATTTTTCATGACAGAAATCTGGTTTTATTTTTTTAAATTGCATTTCAAAAAGCTACTTTCATTTACTTAAAAAAAAAAAAAGGCAGTGCTTTCTTGTTGAATTATATAAAAATTCTTATCATTTGTCTTATCTTTTCAACTAGTCTCTAAACACAATTTTGTTGATCACAAAAAGAAGGTAAGTTTTCTTGATCATTTCTTTAACTATTAACACCAAATTTTTATATTGTGATACCTGGTTAAGAACCAAAGTCCTACTCCTAATCAGAAGAGAGAAGCAGGAAGCTACCAGACTGCTTTCAGCCAATGTCTATTAGTAAAGATTAGTAAATCTACTTGTATTATATAACATAATGTTAATTTTGCTTAAAATGTACATTTAAAAAAGGCCAGCAAGAAATATCAAAAGCAATACTTGCTGTTTCCTTGCTGGTAAGGGATTATGAGTGACTTTCACTGTTTGTTTTTCTTTGTAATACTTCCCAATTTCTCCAATGAGCATGTGTTGACTTTCTTACAAGAAAAAAATCAAATTTAGCTCTAAGTATGAATGATTAAAACCTACTATGACTTTAAGATGAAGTTAATCTAATATCACAACATTATGGCCCTGATTTATTTTGGATGGCCATACTGATGTTTTTGGATGACTACCTTTTTATATTTTAAATAACCCTAAGGTATTCAATGTTCAGCATATTAACAAAAAAGAAAATATGTTTAGATTTTACATAGATGGTTCTTGATTATGCTGCCATACTGAGGCAAAACTCAATCTATTTCAATCTGTATTTCCTAACAGTTATGTGTTAAACACTATATTATATACTATGTTCAACAAAATTAGGAAGTATGGTCCCTGTCTTTGAGAGACTCATATATCCACTCTGAAAACAAAAGGAGTTCGCATACACACAAAAGCAGTATGAGAAAGTACATGGTCAAGAGCCTTAGTCCAGATGGTCTCACAGAGGATCAGGAATGGGAGAGTTTAATGTAGGCCATAATCACTGTGGAGAGTTTTGTGTAATGGGGCCTTAAAAAAATGGATAAAACCTAATCACAGTCTTGACAGGAAACTATATTTGAGCAAAAGCTCAGAAGCATAAATAGCACAGTCCATGCAAGAGGCAATAAGGAAAGTAGCTAGAATACAGTGTTTCAATAGATAAGAAGGCCAGATTGAAAGGATCTACTTCTGGATGATTCCCTGAGTCACAGAATTTGGCAGAGGAGTGGCTTTTGACATCTGATAAACAAAGAGCTTCAGGAGAATGCTAAACATGGGTGCCAAAGCACAGTAAGTCAAGGAAAAAGAACAGACTGAAGGTATAGAGCATTTTTTTTTTAAGTGGAAGTGAGGGGAAAGAGAAAAACACAACAGAGAAGCAAACAAATGTTCTGTTTTAACCTTCTCCATATTTGAAGGTATAAGGAAAAGTTCTAATGACGTTAAGGGGATACTTATGGAGCACTTACTACATCAAAAGCACTGTGCTTTATATCTTTATTTTATGTAGTCCTCACAACTTTGAGTTACTAGTTTATGACAACGAAAGAGACTCTGAAAACGTTAAATACTGTTAGATAAGTAATAAAGTAGGAATCTGAAACCACAACTAAGTAACCATCAATATTCTTCCCTTTGCACTGGGTCAATGGAAAGCCTTGGTAGGGGATTAGAAGGAAGAAGGAGAAGAAAATCAGAGTCCTTATTCCCTGGCTCCTCTTTGTGGCATCATCCTCAAGCCAGCTGCATCCTTTGCTCAAAGGTCCCAGATTCTCCCAAGTTGACCCTCTTTCCAGGGCTCTCTTCTTCTGGGTTCCAGCAACAATTCTCTCCCTTTGGGCCTCCGGCCAAAGGACAGAAACAGCGCTGCTGCCGCCGCCCCTGGACTACTGCTCTATTTCTTATGCTCTCCCCACACTTGCCCATATATCTATAACTAGTCATTCTGTAAGACATTTTTTAAATTACCCTAATTTGAGTATGACATCTCTTTTGTGATGGGATCCTGGCTATATATTTGTGCATCTTTAAATGCTTAAATATTTCTCCTTAGATGTTCTGCTTCAACTCAAAATCAACACACCTACTACCAAACTTACCTGCTTCCCCAAACAGTCTTGCCTTCCTCAAATCGCTATTATGATACTACGACCATCACTTAAGGTAAAAAAAAAAACTGAGTGGTATCTTAGCTAACTATACCTCTCCCCCTAATTTGTCATGTCAAAGATTGTTAGGGCATATAGAGTAGTATTGCTTATATCAGCCCCTTCTGTTCCTATCACTTCTACCTTGTTTTGCTCAAGTCATGTCTTAACTGATACTATAACAGCTAGTCTTGCTTCATCCCTTCCCCTACAATCATCCACTATCTCCTGAGAAACTAATTACATAGTACTTTCTACTCAAAACCTTCCAAACCATTTTGCTTCTTACATGCCTAATCACTAAACCTTGGTTTAAATCACAGTCTAGTCACAACTCCTAATGGAACCCCCTGTCATGGTCTCATTTACTCAGTATCTTCTAAACATGCCTTGAACTGGAATATTCCCATTACTAATTATATTTCCCTCAGCCTACAATACCTTTCATTTACCTCCTATCTGCCCATCCAAACCCTACCACCTGTTCCCCTTCCTTTCTCTAAACATTCCCTAATCCTGTAAACTGAGCTTTCTTCTTCTGAAAATGTCTTTGAATTTATAATAACACCCTATTGGTTCTATACTGCTTTATATTTTCTTTTTTTTTTAAAGATTTTATTTATCTATTTGTCACAGAGAGATCACAAGTAGGCAGAGAGGCAGGCAGAGAGAGAGGAGGAAGCAGGCTCCCCGCCGAGCAGAGAGCCCAATGTGGGGCTCGATCCCAGGACCCTGAGATCATGACCTGAGTCGAAGGCAGAGGCTTAACCCACTGAGCCACCCAGGCGCCCCCATACTGTTTTATATTTTCAATATGATTTATATTATATATAAGTACATTATTAACCCCTTGAAGGAAAGAAACATGCTGAAAACGGTACCCTTGCACATAAGAAATGCAAACTACTTACTGGTGTGTTATCATAAATTAAAGTCAAAGTTTAAGAGGATAAGTACAGCAAGTTAAGGTGCACGATGAAGAAGCAGATCCTAAACAGCTCAATCTTCTCAGCTAAGCCTTAAGATTTCTATCAAAACTTATCTACTATTGGTTGCATTGGTATAAACGTATTACTTTTTATTCTTACTTTTTTAAACTTACTCCTTTTTAAATGGTAACCTACAATAGCCTTTTAAAATTTGTATGTACTTTATACATATGTACATATATATGGTTTTTTAAGAGTGAACGTAAAGACTGCATTTTCAAGTCTTAGTAGGGAATCCCAGAGACTCCCTTCCAGCCCCAACTCAGCACCTCTGTCTGTCTAGCAGGTCTCCAGAGCTGGTGGGCTCTGTGGCCACTAGCAAAGGTATTTCCAGCCTGCCAGTCAAGACCACCCTTCATTCATACTTCACTGCTATTCCTCAAAGGCTCTTTATGATTTCTGATATCCAATTATCATCAAAAAGCAATCTATTGTTTTTAAAAAGTCTCAAACATATTTGGTTCTTCCTATAAAATTTGAGAGGATTACTATTACTCATAAGCTCTGAGGAAAATGTAGATTTTCTCTGTCTATAAAAGACATTTACGACTAAGAAGATGAGAAATTATTTTATACATAAAATAAGATGGCTGAATATACACCATTATGTAATTTGAATACTCCTGCCTGGATTTCATTATGAACATTGTTTCTGGTATAGACATATACATATGGGTATATAGGAATAAAAGAAGAAAAACTTCGATGTAAACATGCAGAGAACTGATATAACAGGTCACTAAATATAATTATGAACATTTTTTAGGCTAATATAATCTAAGTTATAATGTAGGAGCATTCCAGGAAGCATTTCCTAGATGTACAAAAGGAAATTCTGTTCTATACGGATCTCATGTCCACCAATTCACCAAATAAAAACCACTGTAGACATCTTATAAATATTTCTTTCCTTTTCTTCCCAGTCAGCTTCTTCTCCAAAGCCTATACATATGGAATTTAAGTTAAAAATTTATAGCACCACAAGAAATGAACCTGATCCTAATTCACTACCTAAAAGGAAATACATCAGGATAAGTCATAACAACATTTATTTATCTGTATATGTTCTAGATGTAAGAAGAATGAAAATTTATTCAGATTTTAACTTTTTAAAAATGTGTTTTATCCTTTACAGGGTGCCTGGCTGGCTCAGTCGGTAGAGCATGGGACTCTTGATCTTGGAGTTGTAAGTTCAAGCCCCAATTGGGTGTAGAGATTACTTAAAAATAGTATCTTTTTAAAAACTCATCTTGTTCTTTAAATAAAAACAAAATTAAGTTCGGGACGCCTGGGTGGCTCAATTGGTTAAGGGTTGCCTTCGGCTCAGGTCATGATCCACATGGGATCCACATGATCCCATGTGCTCACTCTCTCTGACAAATAAATAAATAAAATCTTTAAAAAAACAAAACTAAGTTCAGATTAACTGATTCTAAACTAATCCATATATATTAACAATCCTTATAAACTTGCATTAAAAACCTATGAGCCATAATATTTTCAAATAACTCAGTATATTGTAGTCTCAAGTTCCACATGTCTTATGATAGGTAAACGGGAGTGTTTTAAATTGTTCTGATTATACTTGTATTAGATGTATGAGCCAGTAGACTTTAATCTGAATTTGGTATTGCCTTTAAAAGAATTATAAATGAATTCTAAGTTTTACAGTGTTATTCTGTAAAGAGAGACAAGAATAGCTATACTATACTATTCTTTATTTTTTGAGGTAGTAAAGCAAACATAGATTTTAAAAAATGAGCCAGAATGGAATTTAAAATGTTTAAATGAACTTCTCAGTTTCTTCTAGACTATTTTAGAATAATGTAAGTTATTTACTAACATTTCCTTTTAGCGCTAAAGAAAACCAATCTAAAAAATATTATCAACTAGTCAAAAAACATTTTCAAAATATCACAAAAGTAGGGACGCCTGGGTGGCTCAGTCAGTTAAGCCACTGCCTTCCGGTCGGGTCATGATCCCAGAGTTCTGGGATCGAGTCCCACATTGGGCTCCTTGCTCGTCAGGGAGCCTGCTTCTCTCTCTACCTCTGCCTGCCACTCTGCCTGCTTGTGCATGCTCTCTCTCTCTGACAAATAAATAAACAAATTAAATCTTTTTTAAAAAATCACAAAAATAACTATTCTTTTAACCAGACTATGTATATCCTCTTTTTCAATATTACAATCATTCATATCTCTCCCCTGCAAATGATTATCCCCATCCTCAGAGTTCAAGATAACTAAGAAAATAAAATCCCTTGAATAGATTATATTTGCTTCCTATTTGGAATTGTTTTTACATGAGTAATTTAATTAATGAAGCACTGATCATCAATTATATAACCCATAAGATTTGGCTGACCTGCTCTGGTATTTTAAAGTGATAAATATGTATAATTTTCTACTAATGGGAATTTGGTACTGTAGCTTTCATACTTTACAAAGTTTCCAGTTTGCTACCAAAATCAGTCTTATTTTTTTGATCAAAACATTTTCCAGAAATTTCAAATAGGTTCTTTTTTGTCATTCAACTGAAGCTATCATACTTTTTTTTCTTGTGCTATTAGTTTTGTTTAGTTACACCCTAGTTACACTCCTATAACAAAATCAGTTGCAATACCTACTTCAAAATATCATCCTGCATAATACTTTTAACTATACTTCCTATTCTTTTCCTCAAGAAGAAAATTCATGTCTGCCATGATGCTTCTAGAACCCTCAAAAAAACACACATGTGTCTTCCTACCACTTGCATTATCTACCGTACATCAAGTGCCACTCCGGGCCAGTCACAGAGCTACCTATTTTGAGAAAATGAATTAACTATCACTTCACATGGGGTTTGCTGGCACTGTTGTCATCATTGCTCTGCAGAGCCAGGTAACTTTTAATCCCGCAGCTCAATAAAAAATACAACTGTAGGAAAAAAAGAAAATCAAAATAAAACTGGAGAAGAACAGCAGTAAGCTAGAAGAAGCTAGTAGTCTTAGGGAATGCTATTGGCATCAAGTATTCAAAATTTTTAGTCATGGGACTTCGCTACATTTATAGAAACTTATCTAAATACTTAAGAATGATGGGGCACCTGGGTGGCTCAGTCAGTTAAGCATCCAACTCTTGACCTTAGCTCAGGTCTTGATCTCACAGTCGTGAGTTCAAGCCCCATGTTGGGCTCCATGCTGGGCATGGAGCCTACATACATACATACATACATAAATATTTAAGAGTGTTTATTAGAATTATAATTCTACTTGTAAACCAAGTATAAGGATTCTTTTTCTCCATTAAGAGCTGAAGGTAAATTTTAATGTTTATTATTACAAAATAGTCACTATAATCTTTCTGGTAAAATACTCTGTTTTCTTTATGGCCAGTGGCAAAAATGAAAATCTTTCTAAGAATTATATATATTAATCTCCAACTAAACATATAACTATCTCACCAAAGAAAGACTGAAATATCAAAATTTCTCAGAAGACAAAAAGGGAAGGAGACTCTGATAGACTGCTACAAAGATGCTTCTGATCTAAGAGAAAAGGAATCATACTGCTTCACCAATATCAATTCAAAGAAACTCTTAATCTGTCATAGAATGAGACTACTGTCTTTATTTTTGAATTAAAAAGTTACTCTCATATACTAGCCTATGGACTTCTGTAAGTAAGTAACTAGTCAATATTCACACTCTCAGGGGAAAAAATGATAATTTTATTGTTATGGGCCTGTAATCTTGTCCTGAGGGTCAATGATATGAGACCTGTTATACTAAAAAGAACTGTAACGTAGAACTGTATGTCAGTTTCCTTAAATAAGAGATATTTCACTGGTTTCCAAGCAAAAAGAGGTTCTTTGGTATAGTACTCATCTGGCAATAGTAATAGTGACACAAAATAAGGAGTTACAAATAATGAACATTTTATGAGATGTCTACCTGTTTCCACATTCTCGGTCTCAACTTCTTGTTCTTCTGCCACATCTTGCATCATGTAAGTCTCATCATCATAGACCAGAACTTGGGCTGCATAGCCCTGCTCTAATCTGGCACTTGGAACTGGCTCCACAATCACTGCTGGATAGTCAGAAACCTTTTCACTTTCCTACAAGAGCAAATTGAGAAAATAATCAACCTTTTTATTCACAAATTCTCAATTTACTTATAAATACTTCAGTTCCCATAGTCTCAAGCAGGCTACACAATGAATGTCATGTACTATAATTATGAATGTAAAAACCAAAACAGATGAAAAGGGAACTTTAATAATCAAGTCTCAGGAGGTAACATTTTAAATAAGCAGGGCTTTAGGATTAAGATGACAAATTAAAAACATGCATATCATTGCATTGTCTCACGAAACCCACAAAAACAAAGTAGATGACTTCCCAACACAAACCCATAAGGAGAAGACGTAAGAGCAACAGAATCTTGGGAGATTGAAAGTGGATGGTAAGTGTATTGAAATGGTTTAGCAAACCCAAGAAAGCCAAACACAGCCTGGCAGCAAAAAGAAGCTGAGAGACAACACACTTGACACTGGAGAGCCCACAGAAAGCAATTCCCATCACTCCTGGAAATGGAGCAGCAGGTGTAGAGAAAGAGGAGGGGTTCAAACAGGAAGATTCCATTAAAGCTGTCTGAAAAGCACTTTGATTCCTAGACCATTCCCTCCTGCATGATGCTAGGCAACTGGCCCTCACCTCAGCAGAAGACTGGAGAATTAACTTTCTGGTGATGGAAAAACAAAAGCATCTTTGAGGAATATTAGGCATATTTGTTTGTATCGGTATTGCACCAAAAACAGAGTTTTCAGTCAGCTTTTTAGACCTCCACTCTTAATGATGAACAGACAGCCAAGTATTACTAGTCATCTAAGGAAGAGCCTCTACCACCGTATATATACACATACGTACACACCCACACACATATGGGGCATATTCTTCATAGAAATAAGATATTATAGCCATAAAACAAGAACAGAATACAATTTAATAAAGATTTAAAAAGAAAGAGTCCAGAAGTTAAAAACATGACAGCTGAAATAAAAAAAGACAGAGGCTGGGAAGATAAAATTGAAGCAGTCTTCCAGAAACCAGAGAAGTAAGATAAATTTTTGAAAAATAGGAGAGAAAAGAGAATGGTATCAGAGGAATAGTCCAAGAGGTTCAATATCTGAATAATAGAGTTCCAGAAAAAGAAAACAGGGGGTGGGGGGGGGGGTTGGAAAGAAATTAAAGACTTCTAGAAAATGTTTTGAGCTGACACATATGAGCTGCCCATTTGAAAGTACTTACCAGATATTTAATATAAAAAATTAAGGAAGACCTACAATGAGGTACACCGCTGTAAAACATCACAACACTGGGGACAAAAAGGAAGATTCTACAAGTTTCTAGAGAGAAAATGCAAGTCACATACAAAGAATATGGACTCAGACTTCTCAACAGTCATATTAAAAGAAAAATGACATTGAGACCATTTCTTCAGATTAGAAAGGAACAACACTATTTCTTTTTTTTTTTTTTAAGATTTTATTTATTTATTTGACAGAGACACAGAGAGAGAGGGAACACAAGCAGGGGGAGTGGGAGAGGGGGAAGCAGGCTTCCTGCTGAGCAGGGAGCCCAATGTGGGGCTCCATCCCAGGACCCTGGGATCATGATCTGAGCTGAAGGCAGACGTTGAAAGACTGAGCCATCCAAGCACCCCTAGAAAGGAACACTATTTCTAACCTGGAATTCTTCAGCCAGTCAAATCATCTTATGAAAATTAGGTATTTTCTCAAATTTGAAAGATCTCAAAACATTTACCTTCCATACATCCTTTCTCAAGAAGCAAGTAGAGAATGTATTTCATCAAAACAAAAGTATGATTTTAATAAAGACAACAACTTAAGATAGAGAATATGGGAGATTCAAAATGAGAGAGAAACACTAGTAATCTTGAAAAGGACTGTGAAGAGTGAGCCCAGAATGCCAGCTCTGCACTGGATTTATAAGGCAAACAGTCTGGATTGCAGGAACATGATTCCTGAGACAGAAGAGAAACTGTCATCACCAAGACAACCACCGGCACTGTTCCTAAGGACACAGTGTCCAGATAAGCCTATTCCCAGTTTTTATTCATATTTGGCTTACTTTGATGTATCTACCTTGCATTGCTACCTACATCAGCGAAGAACACTCATTTCACCTCCTAGATGTGTCCTACTTTGATCTACTTACTCTTAAGTGTTAGAAGAAGGCAACAAAGAGCTTGGGAAACAAACAAACAAACAAACAAACAAAAAGCAGAACAGCTTTCTCTGTGACGGTATATACATCTGCTGAACAAACCTGCAACACCAGGTCATACCATTGCCTGAAACCTGACCAAGATGACCCTATGTTTCCAAGAACTAACTCATGACATTCCTTACTCACTTGCTGAGAGAACCTCCTGAAACTCTGTGACCGGATGCCAGACTAGACTTCCTTTTCCTGGAAGCTTTAATCTACCTGTGATGATGCTATCATTTCCTAACTCAGTTAGCTTGGGACATTATTCATTTTTTCAAAGTACAACAACATGTTTAGGAATATCTCCAAAGACAATAAAGCTATAAAGAAAAGTAAAGGAATAGTACCACATAGATCAGGATAATGGCACCTGTGCGAATATTAAGAGAGAGGCACACTTCATATTCTAAAATACTACTAAATGCTATTTTATTAACCTGATTAATAAGTAATATTTATTCTTTTTATTCTCAAACTAAACATATATATTTTATACACTTTTCATTTTGTATCAAACATTTCACAAAAAATTTAAATAAATTAAAAATAAAGGTACAATAAATTAAAAATAAGCAAGCCCATATGCTGAATATTAACATTGAATTTCCTACTCTGTATGAGGCAAAAAAAGTTTAACATTAAAAAAGAAAATCTTGGGGCGCCTGGGTGGCTTGGTCAGTTGAGCAACGGACTCTTGGTTTCAGCTCAGGTCATTATCTCAGGGTCCTGGGACTGACCCCCATTTCAGGTTCTGCATTCAGGGGGGAGTCTGATTCCCCTCTCCCTCTCCCGCCCCCTCTGCCCCATCCCCTGCTCAAGCACTCTCTCTCTCAAAATAAATCTGTTTTAAAAATCCCTTCCCACAAATTGGATATACTAACAGTTGAATCTCCATGCTTCTTTCTCAGCTTTATAACTACAACCTACAGGCAACATCACCTAGCTATAACAGTTGTTAATGAGGAGCATGGGATAGGTAAAAACTAACAAGATCTCCACTCATCAGAAACTCAGAATGCAACAACAGAAGTGGCATTTGAGCTAGTACTGACCCAAGTACTAGTACTGACCCAAGCAGTAAATATAACTCAAGAGATTTATAACTTCTTTAATTCCTCTGAAATCTAATAGTATTACTATTAGTAACATTAATCTAAATTATTTTTTATTGTGAACTCTCCATCTCCACCTTACCAGTAGGAAATAAATCAAGTCGTCTAAACTTTGCAATACTTGAGTCCAGAATTCTGTACAAGGTCAACTTCCCCATTTATACTATTTTCCCCACCAACTAGGATTTTAGACCCACTCTTCTCTCTCATATGTGTTAGTTGGGTTTTAACATTTCAATGGTTCCATCTTTATTAGAAAAATTCAACTTTTCTTTCTTTTAACCGAACTCCAGATCTTTGCTTCTTATAGCTGTATACACTCTCAAAAGATAGTCTCTTTAGCTAGTTACCTACACATACCTTGTCATCTGGATTCCACCACCTCACTGAAACTATTCTCTTAAATGTCAATAAGGACTAAATTCTTTTCCTACTTTTCATCTTCCCTTCCCTTTCTGCAGACTCTTACACACTTACACACTCTTACCTCATTTTAAAAACTATTTCTTCCATCTTTTTCACTCTCTTTCTACCACTCTACTTTTAAGCATCTCCTCTGATTCTTCTTCCACCTCCAGCGGCTGAAATATAGCCAATTAACTAAGGTTCTGTCCTCAGCATTTCCTTTTTACTCTATTCTACCTTCCCTGGCAAAGCCACCCATTCTTAGGGTTTATTTTAAAATAGCACCTCTATACTGATGATCACTAAATATTTGTCTTCTTCTCTGACTCATCTCCTGAACTCCAGACCAAAGTTTTAAACTACCAACTTAACATCAGTACAAGAATAATCAGCTAATACTCCAAGCTTAACATGTTTAAATGGAACAAACAACATCCTTCCCCGTTCTCCCACCCTGTGTTCTTCTCTAAACCTGTTTCTTCATATTAAAAAAAGAGAGAGAGAGAAAAAAAAAAAGGTTACCATATTCATACCTCTCAAAGTCCCTTGAAAATTAAATATCCACAAAGTACATATGCTTAGCACAGGGTTTAGAACAGAGTAAATACTCAATTAGTGATAGCTAATTGTCATATTGTAACACTAGTAATAGTATTCAAACCTACTATTTGCCCTCAACTGTGAAGGGCATCTTTTCACATTACAATCAGAATTGTATTACTTCTTTGTACAAAAAGCTTCCATGACCCACCACTTGTCTAAAAGGAAAACTGAACATATAAAACAATGGTTTTTAACTCTTTGAAGTATAACCCTCAACCCACATTAGTTGTTGAATTCAGATTGGGGGATTATAGAAGACTTCCTAGAACAGGGTCCTGAATGGATGAAAAGGATTTTGATAGATGTGGAAGGCAATTGTAGGCTCATGAGCAAAAGTCATGGAAGCTTTCCCATTTGGTAATTAAGGACAAAGCAAATAATCAGAGAACTGTGAAAAGTAATGCAGAAAATAAGGCTGCAAATGGGATATATTAATTTTTGGAGCTGTTGTAACAAATTATCATAAACAGAGCTGTAATACTGCTATTAATGTCCCTGCTCATCCCCTCCCTTCTGTTCTACTGCATTCTGTATCACCTATGAGTCAATTTACCAGATCATACAGTAATTGTGCACTTCATTTTAAAAGAACTGTAAAATTATATTATTTTATATTTCCACTATCAATGTATGAGTTCCAGTGCTCTACATCCTTTCAACACATGGTATCCCTGTTTGTTTGCTTGTTTATCCAATTAGAGAGAGAAAGAGAGCACAAGCTGGGGGAGAAGCAGAGGGAGAGGGAGAACCAGGCTCCCCACTAAGCAAGGAGCCGAATGCAGGACTTGATTCCAGGACCCCTGGATCATGACCTGAGCTGAAGGCAAACGCTTAACCAACCCAACCACCCAGGCATCCCTCCAACACATGGCATCCCTGTTATTTTTATCATTCTGTGTAAGTATGTAGTAGTAGCTCCCTGTGGTTTTGTTTCCCTGATGTATTAATATTGAATTTCCTACTCTGTATGAGGCAAAAAAAAAGGGTGTTTTTATGTGCATTTATTGGCCATTCATACTATTAACCATTCAAATCTTTTCCCCATTTTAATGGATTATCTCCAACTTTTTTTTAAAGGATTTTATTTATTTCAGAGAGAATAAGAGAGAGAGAGCATGAGAGGGGGAAGGTCAGAGAGAGAAGCAGCCCCCCCACTGAGGCTCCATCCCAGGATCCAGGGATCACAACCCAAGTAGAAGGCAGACACTTAAAGGACTGAGCCACCCAGGCAGGTGCCCATCCTACCTATTATTTTATATATTCTGAATATAAATCCTTTGTCAGTATACATATTGTAAATATTTTTTCCAATCTTTGCTTTGCCTTTTCATTTTCTTAATGGAATTTTTTAAAAATTTTAAAAACATTATTTATTTGAGAGAATGAGAGCACAAGCAGGGGGAGGGGCAAAGAAAGACGGAGAAGCAGGCTCCTCACTGAGCAGGGAGCCTGATGCAGGGCTGATCCCAGGACTCTGGGATCCTGACCTGAGCCAAAGGCAGCCACTTAACTGACTGAGCCACCCAGGTGCCCTTTAATAGAATTTTTTTTTTTAAGAACAGAAGTTTTAAATGTAAATGAAATTCATCATTTTTTCTTTTAAAGCTTTTTTCATGTTTTTGTGTTCAATCTAAGAAAGCATTGCCTAATTCAAGATTGAAAAAATTTTCTCCTATGTTTTCTTCCAGAAGTTTTTATAGTTTAAACATTTAATTCTAGATCAATTTTGAGTTATTCATTGTCTATGATGTGAGAACAGATTGAGTTCATTTATTTGCGTATGGATATCCAGTAGTTCCACCATTATTTGTTTAAAAGACTATCCTTTCTCCACCAAATTACATTACCACCATTACTGAAAATTAATCAGTGTTACGTGGATCTATATTATATTCCACTGATCTACATGTCTGTTGGCATATCAAACCACACTGTCTCAATTATTGGGACTTCATGGTAAGTCTTTAAATCAGGTGGATAAGCCTTCCAACTTTGTTTTAACATATGTCTTCCAATCCATAATCATGTTGTAACGCTTCATTTATTTCTCAACAACATGTTGAGGTTGTCTGCATACAGATCTTTTATTTACTTTATTAAGCCTATCCCTGTATTATTTTGATGCTGCTAAACAGTACCTCTTCTTAAATTTCATTTTCCAGTTGTATTTTGCTTATATGAACACAATTGATTTTTATATATTCATCTGTTCTAAATTGATTAATTCTAAACGTTGTGTAGATTTCTTAGGAATTTCTATATACATGATTGTATCATTTAGAAATAGACAGTTTTACTTCTTCTTTTCCAATCCATAGGTCTTTTATTTTTCTTGCCCTGCAGCAATGTTGGCATTCCAATGTTGAATAGAAGTGGTCAGAGCAGACATCTTTGCTTTACTATCAACCTTAAAAGGAAAACATACCCCTTTTCATCTTTAAGAGTGATACTGGCTGTGGGTTTTTCACAGATGCCCTTCCTTATCAGGTTGAAGAAGTTGCCCTCATTACTAGTTTAGGGATCTGTATAATAAACAGGTGTTGAATTTTGGCAAATAGGTTTTCTGTGGCTACTGATACGATCACATGATTCTCCCTTTTTACTTTGTTAATGTGATGCATTACATTGATTGATTAAACCTACCTTGCTGGGATAAACTCCATTTGGGACATATGAACTCTATGCTTGTATTTTGTCAAGAATGTTTTTGTCTATGCCCATGAAGGATATTGTTAGTAGTTTTTTTCTCCTATGTATCTCTGGTCTTGGTATCAGAATAATGCTGGCCTCAAAATGAGTTAGGAAATGCTATGTTGTCTATTTTCTAAAAGAATTATGTAAGATTGTTATTATTTCTTGCCTAAATACTTGTTAAATCAACAATAAAACCACGGCACCTGGGTTGCTCAGTCAGTTGTCTGACTCTTGATCTCAGCTCAGGCCTGATCTCAGGGCTCTGATCTCAGAATTGTAAGTTCAAGCCTTGCCTTGGGCTCCATACTGGGCCTGGAGTCGACTTAAAAAAAAAAAAAAACGCAGGCCTAGACAATCAATAAAGCCAATTTGCTCTGGAAATTTCTTTGTGGAAAAGATTTTTCTAGGAATTCAATTTATTTTAAGATAGAGGGCTATTCAGACTTTCTATTTCTTTTGGAATGACTTTCAAGGATTTTGTCCATTTCATCTCAGTTGCCAAGCTTATTGACATAAAGTTGTTCATAATATTTAGTGTCAATACTAAGGACTCTTTCATTCCTTATATTAGTAATTTTTTAAAATATTTTATTTATTTATTTATAAAATATTTTTATAAATATTTTTTTTATTATATAAATTATTATTATATAATATATTTTATAAATATTTTATAAATATTTATAAAATATTTTATAAATATTTATTTATAAAATATTTTATTTATTTATTATTTATTTATTTATTTGAGAGAGTGCGCATGCACAAACAGGGGGTAGGGGCAGAGGGAGACAGAGAAGCAGACTACTCACTGAGCAGGGAGCCCAACGTGGGACTTGGTCCCGCGACCCTGGGATCACAAGTGGAAGCGAAAACAGAAGCTTAACTGACTGAGCCACCCTGGCGCCCTCTATTAGTAATTTTTGCCTCATGGTTTTGGTGGTGTTTTTTTTTTTTTTCTGCAGTCTACTTAAGAGATTTATCAATTTTGTTAATTTTTTCAAAGGACCAGCAGGTAGTTAATTTCTCTGATGTTTGTCCATTTTCTACCTTACTGACCTGTTCTTATTTTTATTATTTCCTTCCTTCTACTTTTGATTTAATTTGATCCTCATGTTCTAGCTTATTTGGACAAAAGCTTAAATTATTTTAGACTATACTCCTTTTCCTTTTTTTTTTTAAGATTTTATTTATTTATTTGACACAGAGAGAGAGATCACAAGTAGGCAGAGGGGCAGGCAGAGAGAGGGAGGAAGCAAGCTCCCTGCTGAGCAGAGAGCCCAACGTGGGGCTCGATCCCAGGACCCTGAGATCATGACCTGAGCCGAAGGCAGAGGCTTAACCCTCTGAGCCACCCAGGCGCCCCAGACTATACTCCTTTTCTAATTAATATAAGTTTTTAAAGGTATAAATTTCCCTCTAAGCACTGCTTTAACTACATTCCTCAAATATTGATATACTGTGTTCTCATTTTCATTTAATTAGGATATTCTCTAAATTCTCTTGTGATTTCTTTTTAATCCATGAGTTATATATAAAAGCGAGCTCTTTAACATCCAAATATTTGAGGATTTTTCAAGAGTTTTTTGTCGTTAATTTCTAACATAATTCTGCTTTGGTCAAAAACTTTCTCTGTATGATTTCAATCCTTTAAAAAGTAGATATGGGATACCTGGGTGGTTCACTCAGTTAAGCAACTGACATTTTTTTTTAACATAGACTAATATTTTATTTTATTTGGATAAAGGGATCATTTTTAATGTAAATTCAATTAATTAATGTACAGTGTATTATTAGTTTCAGAGGTAGAGTTCAGTGATTCATCAGTTCTTTATAACACCCAGTGCTCATTATATCATGTGGCCTCCTTAATGCCCATCACCCAGTTACCCCATCCCCCCTACCTGCTACCCTCCAGCAACCCTGTTTGTTTCCTATGATTAAGAGTTTCTTATGGTTTGTCTCCCCCTTTGATTCTGTCTTTTCTTTTTCCCTCCCTTCCCCTATGTGCCTGTTTTGTTTCTTAAATTCCACATGACTGAATCATATAATTCTTTCTCTGCTTGACTTATTTCACTTAGCATAATACCCTCTAGTTCCATCCATGTTCTTGCAAATGGCAAGATTTCATTTCTTTTCATAGCTGAGTAATAGTCCATTGAACACATATACCACATCTTCTTTAACCATTCATCTCCCGATGGACACCTGCACTCTTTCCATAGTTTGGCTATTGCGGACATTGCTGCTATAAGCATTGGGGTGCAGGTGCCCCTTCAGGTCACTACATTTGTATCTTTGGGGTAAATACCTAGTAGTTGCAGTAACTCTATTTTTAACTCTGAGAAACCTATTATACCATTTTCCAGAGTGGGTGTACCAGCTTGCATTCTCACCAGCAATGTGAGAACTTTCTCCTTTCTCTGCATCCTCACCAACATTTGTTGTTTCCTGACTTGTTAGTTTTAGCTCTCCTAACTGGTGTAAAGTGGTATCTCATTGTGGTTTTGATTTGTATTTCCCTGATGCTGAGAGATACTGGGCATTTTTTCAGGGGTCTGTTGGCCATTTGGATGTCTTCGTTGGAGAAATGTCTGTTCATGTCTTCTGTCCATTTCTTGACTGGATTATTTGTTCTTTGGTTGTTGAGTTTGAGAAGTTCTTTATAGATTTTGGATACTTTATCTGATAAGACATTTGCAAATATCTTCTCCCATTCTGTCGGTTGTCTTTTGGTTTTGTCAACGGTATCCTTTACTGTGCTGAAGTTTTTTATCTTGATGAAGTCCCAATAGTTCATTTCTGCTTGGGCAAGAAATCGCTGTGGCAGAGGTATCCTTTACTGTGCTGAAGTTTTTTATCTTGATGAAGTCCCAATAGTTCATTTCTGCTTGGGAGACGTGTCTAGCAAGAAATCGCTGTGGCAGAGGTCAAAGAAGTTGCTAGCTGCATTCTCCTTAAGGATTTTGATTGATTCCTGTCTCATGTTTAGGTCTTTCATCCATTTTGAGTTTATGTTTGTGTGTGGTGTAAGAAAATGGTCCAGTTTCATTCTTCTGCATGTGGCTGTGCAATTTCCCAACACCATTAGTTGAAGAGACTGTCTTTTTTCCATTGGACATTCCTTCCTGCTTTGTCAAAGATTAGTTGACTATAGAGTTGAGGGCTCTCTATTCTGCTCCATTGATCTATGTGTCTGTTTTTGTGCCAGTACCATACTGTCTTGATGATGACAGCTTTGTAATAGAGCTTGAAGTCAGGCATTGGAATGCCACCAGCTTTGGTTCTCTTTTTCAATAATCCTTTGGCTATTTGGGGTCCTTTCTGGTTCCACACAAATTTTAGGATTATTTGTTCCAGTTCTGTGAAAAATGTTGATGGCATTTTGATAGGGATTGAGTTGAATGTATAGATTGCTCTAGGTAGCATAGATATCCTAACAATATTTTTCTTCCAATCCATGAGCATGGAACATTTTTCCACTTCTTTGTGTCTTCCTCAATTTCTTTCATGAGTACTTTATTGTTTTCTGAGTACAGATCCTTTGCCTCTTTGCTTAGGTTTATTCCTAGGTATCTTCTGATTTGGGGTGCAATTATAAATGGGATCAACTCCTTAAATTTCTCTTTCTTCTGTCTCATTGTTAATGTATAGAAATGCAACTGATTTCTGTGCATTGATTTTAAATCCTGCCACTTCGCTGAATCCGTGTATGAGTTCTAGGAATTTGGGGCTGGGGCTTTTTCAGTTTTCCACATAGAGTATCATGTCATTTGCAAAGAGTGAGAGTTTGAGTTCATCTTTGCTAATCTGGATACCTTTTATTTCTTTTTGTTGTCTGATTGCTGAGGCTGACTTCTAGTACTATGTTGAACAACAGTGGTGAAAGTGGACATGCCTGCATGTTCCTGACCTTAGGGGGAAAGCGCTCAGTTTTTTCCCATTGAGAATGATATTCACTGTGGGCTTTTGTATATGGCTTTTATGATACTGAGGTATGTTCCCTCTATCCCTACACTCTGGAGAGTTTTAATGAAGAAAGGAAAGCAACCAACTTTGACTTCAGTTCAGGTTGTGATCTTGGGCTCATGGGATAGAACCCCAAGTCAGGCTCAATGAATGGAAAATCTGATTGTTTTCCCTGCCCCTCGCTCTGCCCTTCCCCTGCGCACGTGCTCTCTCTCTCAAATAAATAAAAGTATTGAGATGTGTAGATACACCTGCCTACCCAAGTTGGTGGAGCATGTAACTCTGGATCTCAGGGTTGTGAGTTCAATCCTCACACTGAGTGTAGAGATTAAAAATTAAAAAAAAAAAACCTTAAAAAAAAGTATTCAGATATATAGCCCAGCATATGACCTATCTTTGTTCACTGTCCATGCACACTCAAAATGAATGTGTACTCTGGTACTATTAGGTAGAGAGTCCCATAAATGTCCATTAGGTGAAGCTGGTTGATAATGTTGTTGAAGCCTTCTATATCCTCACTGATTTTCTAATTATCCTGTCAGCTTCTGAGAGGAATGAAACAATCTCCAACTAATACTGTGGGCTTATCTATGTTTTCTTTCTTATCTACATTTCTTTCTTTTCTGTCACTTTATGCCTTGTGTATTTTGAAGCTCTAAAATTGAGTGCATATGCATTTCTTGATAAATGATCCTTTTATCATTTATGAAATGTCTATCTTTATTCCTGGTAACATATTTTTTTAAAGATTTTATTTATTTGACAGTGAGACACAGTGAGAGAGAGAACACAAGCAGGGGTAGTGGGAGAGGGAGAAGCAGGCTTCCCACGGAGCAGGGAGCCTGATGCGGGACTTATTCCAAGGACCTGGGATCATGACCTGAGCCAAAGGCAGCCACTTAACAACTGAACCACCCAGGGCCCTATACCTAATCTATTTTTAATCTTATCCAGTGAAATTTTTACAAATAGTATGTATTTCATTTCTGGAAGTTTTGTTTGGGGTTTTTTTTTTCTTTTTTTATGTCTTTTATGGCTCTCCTCTGAGGTTCATGTTTTCTTTTAACTTCTTGAGCATATTTATAATGGCTGTTTTGAAGTTTTATCTGCTAATTTCATCATCTCTATCATTTGTTTTTCTGTCTTGATAGTTTTTTTTCCTTCAAGTTATAGGTTATATTGTACCTCTTTCTTTGCATTTAACATGGCTGGGTGTTAACATGTGTAAATTTTACACTGTTGGGTGCCATTTACATACTGTTGTAGTATTTTACTAATGTTTACTATGAAGTTTAAGTTCCTTACAGGTCAAGTGGCACCTGGCTGGCTCAGTCCGAAAAGGATCCAACTCTTGATAGCATTGTGAGTTCAAGCTCCGTGCTGGGTGTAGAGATAACTTAAAAATAAAAAAAAATTTTTAAAGATTTTATTCACTCATTTTACAGACAGAGACCACAAGTAGGCAGAGAAGCAGGCAGAGAGAGAGGAGGAAGCAGGCTCCCTGCTGAGCAGAGAGCCAGATGGGATCCCAGGACCCTGGCATCAGGACTTGAGCTGAAGGCAGAGGCTTTAACCCACTGAGCCACCCAGGCGCCCCTAAAAATAAAATCTTAAAAAAAAAATTGCTTAGGGGTCTTTTTCAAGGCCTGTTTTTTTAACTTGTTAAGGCAAGTTTGAACTACCCTTTATTTTAGGACTACTTTAGCCCTACTGGAAGGCATAACTCTTCTGAGGCTCTAGGAATGCCCTGAGCATTTAACAAGGACTCTCTCTTCTAACTGCTAAGAATTCTATTATCTCCCAGCCCTGAGTGAACTCTGATTTTTCAGTAAAGTATTGAGTTTATACTTTGCTGGTCATTCTTTGCCTGGTTTCGAGTTTATTATATCTGGGAAGCTTATTCAGCTAAAACCCAGAGTGCCTGAGGCTGCGTTTTGGTATTCTCCCTCTGGGTAGCTTCCTCCTCTCAGATACTCTGCACTTCAAATTAGTGTTTGCCTCTCCAAATTCCAAATTTTAGGCAACCCTCTTGGATACCCGTCCTCCATGGGAGCTTTGTACTATCACTTTGTTATTGCTCAATAAATTGCTCAATAAACCATGCTTTGCTGCCCCCAAACAAAAAAAAAAAAAAACAAAAACAAACAAACAAACAAAAACCCCACCAAATTCAAAACTTTATTTCCTCAGTTCAGTGACACTGTCACTCTTTGTTTGGGTTCCTTCTCCCTACACTGTGATCCAGAAAGTGGCTCCAAGCAATGAGTCAGTACAATCAGAGATCACCTGCTCTTCTCTTGGGAAGCATAGCCCTGTGCCTCCTGATGTCCAACTGTCTTAGTCCATTCAGGCTGCTGCAACAAAATACCACTATGTGGCTTATAAACAGTAGAAATTTATTGTTCACAGTTATGGGAGCAATAAGTCCAAAATCAGGGTGCCAGCATGACTGGATGAGGGTCTTTTTGTAGGTCAAAGGCTCCTTATCGTATCCTTGCATGGCAGAAGGAGAAAGGGATCTCCTGGGAGCCTTCTATAAGAGCACTAATCCCATGCATAAAGTCCCTCCCTCATGACCTAATTACATCCCAAAGGCCCTACCTCCCAATACATCATATTTGGGGGTTAGGATTCAACATATGAATTTTGTGGGGGTCACAAACATTCAGATCATAGCACCAACATTTCAAAACTGTGCTTTCACATGTTTTCATTTTTCTCCTTGTTAATGGTGGGAATAAAAATATGGTCTGTTATTCCATCACAATCTAAGTGGAAGAACTCCCAATTCTGTCGGAAAGCAGATGCTCTCTAAAATTGAATTTGCTATGTTTTTAAGTCCTCTTTTTATTTTTTTCTGCATTAACTCCCATTTCTATGAGACTTACCTGCTATACATTTCCTTTTCAAAAACTGCTGATTATTCCTACATATATACTCTTCCATACAATCTTTAGGTCCATATAATCAATTTCCCCCAAACTTGCCCTAACATTTGATAAAGACGGAATAAAATATATAGACTAACTGGAGGAAATTGACATCCTCCATAATATGGACTCCTTCCATCTCTCCTATCCAAGTACAAAGTACATCTCTTTGTTTGCTAAAGTCTTCTTTCACGTACCTCAGTACCATTAATTCATTGTCTTGAAAGAAGTCCCATTATCTTTTACACTTATTCCTCAATATTTTATATTTGTTTGTTAATTTTCTGAAAGGAACCTTATTTTCCATTATCTTTTCTAACTAGCCCCTTACAAAAGAAAGCTAGATATTTTTAATGTTAATTTGTACCCACCAAATTACCAAGCACTCTTACTCGTTCTAATTGGTTTTCACGGACTTCCTCTGGTTTTCCTAAGTAGAGAATCATATTATCTAAAGATGGTAATCTGGTCTTCTTTCCAGTGTTTATATATTTTTTCATTGTCTTGTCTGATTACAGGAAAATATTAAATAATAGTTACAGTAGTGCCCATACTTATCTTCTTTCCAATTTTTTTTTCTTTCTAATTTTAAAGGAAATACTCCAGTACTTCACCATTAAACAGGATTCTGGCTATTGATTTGTAACAGTTACCTTTTATAATGTTACAGAAATATGTATCTGTATTTATATTATCAGGACTTTTAATCAGGAATGGATATTCAATTTCATAAAATCTCATTTTATCTGGTATTTTATCCCTATTAATATATCATAGGTCATGTATCTTATTAGTAGGGATATATATATTGTTACCCTTGTGTATCTAAAACCTATTTAGTACTGAATTTAATATATGACTGCATTTTATATATTTATTACTATTCCATTTTTTATTTTTGCATCTATACTCATTAGTAAGACTGTAGTTGGCATCTTTGGTTTTTGGTCTCTTTGCCAGAAATATACTTATTCTAATTTTATCAAATGCATTACTTTTATAATCAGGAATAAAGTTAAAAAAAATAAAGCCTAAAAATCATCAATAACACTCCAAATGCCCACAATTTTCAAACATTTATTTTTTTCTTCAGATTCTGGAACTAGGATTATAAAATTTTGACAGGTCATTTTTTCATCCCACCCTACATTCTAGAGTATAGATATTAAATCTATCTTTCACATACACTATCCTCAAAATTCCCTTTGTAATATTAGGTGACATTTCAGATACTAGTTACTTTCCAATTTCTTCCTGGAGTTCTCTTTCCCCAGATGTCTCTATTTCTACAGCTCAATCCCTTACTTTATTTACATCTAAACTAAAATGTACCTCCTCAAGGGCACCTAGGTGGCTCAGTCAGTTAACTGTCTGCCTTCAGCTCAGGTCATGATCCCAGGGTCCTGGGATCAAGCTTCATGTCAGGCTCCTTGAGCAGGGAGCTTGATTCTCCTTCTCCCTCTGCTGCTCCTCCTGCTTGTGTTCTCTCTCCCTCTCAAATAAATAAACAAAATCTTAAAAAATTAAAAAATAAATAAAATGCTACCTCTGCAGAAAAAGCTTCTCTGACCACCCTAACTAAAATATCCCCTATCAGCTCTCCATCTAACTCTAGCCCCAATTTATTCTTCATAGCCATTCTGAAATATTTCATTCCCAGTGCCTCGAAAAGTACTTGGCGCACAGCAAGTAATCAATTAATATTTGCTGAAGGAATAAATAAGTGAAAGTAAGTGGGTATCTCATAGTATAATTTGAAGAAAGAGTTCCCCAAGAATAATTTCCCCCATTCTAGTGCCATACCACCTAAAATGCCTGTGACTACCCATAGGCTACCTACCACATAAATCATTAATCAATAATGCTTTGGGGTAAAATGACTTCATCTATCAGATTCTTTCTTCCATAACAATTAGTTCTCCAGGCCATGAACACCTGGGTTCCATGTAAAGGAAGAAAAATACAGTGTCTTCCAGAAACAAACTGTTGTACTCTTTTTCCCATAATAATGATACCAAACGAGCACAAGGTAAATATACTCTATTACTCTTGGTGGTTCCCTTCTGAGGGTTAAATAGAACAAAGTAAAATTATATAACAAAGAGAAAGCACTGGAAAAAGAAGTAATAATTGGTCTGAGTGATGTGAAGGGGATGGAAGTCCCCAGAGTCTCTAGTCTCTTTGGGGAGTCATATCTAGAAGTGATCATATAGGAAGTGAATCTTCAAGGAACAAACAGAAACTGATTATGAGAATTACTGATTATGAGAATTAAGTACAGCTGTGGCTTCTCTTAACGGACCTTAAATCAGTTTTAGATTCAAACACAGTAAGAACATTCTGGTTACCAAGTCCACCAAGAACAAAGAAAAGGTAGTACCTTCATTTTATCCCCTTCCCACTGAATTTAACTATAGTTACCTTGGAAGACTGAACAGACAAAAACAAGCAAGAAAAAGAAGCAGACTCCAGAATACACAGCCCAATATCCTAACATTTCCTGGTTCTGTCACTAGTCTACTATGCTGGTACTAAGGACCAGTAACAGGAATATCTTCCACAGAATAGAGAGAAAACAGATTTTTAAAATACAGCCAACTCTCCATTTGCCCATCTCATCTCTGATCAAATATTTGTCCATTGTTATGACAGCACTAATATATTTTAATTTAGATCCTTCCCAATATTTCAGTCTTCACTGAATGGAGGGAACAGAAGCCAGGCCTTGGAAGTCCTCATGTTTCTGGTACTGTTATTTTTCTACTCCTATCTCCTATTCTTTAATGTTATCAGTAATAAGAAAATAACCAAATATGCTAATGATGCAGAGTTCTACATGTAAAACATTTCAAAACCTTTCTTTCTGATTTACAAATCACCCAAATTCTTAATTGTATGTGTGTGTATATATATATATATACACACACACATACATACACATATATATACATACATACACATATATATATATATGGGATTAAAATATGATAGTTCTCCATGCTGAATTAGATATAATAAAATAACCAAAAAGCACAGATGACAACTAAAGGAAATACAAAATTCTAATTTAAGATGAAGCTAATTTATGTATTTAGGTACTGTATTTACCTACAGATTCTGTAATCCAAAACAATGGATTTTTATCAGGAATTAAAACCTATGTCAATACTTTGTGTTCTTTCTTTTAATTTTTTCCTCCCAGTTCATTCCAATACATGCATGTTTCAAAAACTCAGATGAGCCTGGCATTACCTACCTCAACCTTCTACTACCTAAATTATGTGAGGGCACATAATATGTACATGTACAATTTCATGCATTGTACATTTCTACTAAAATATACATGTTTAAATATATATATATGTGTATATATATATGTGTTTCCCATTAGTTTCAAAATGAGTTCATATACTGATTTCTGTGAACAAAACAGTAATGTAATACATGGGATGCCTAACCTCTTGATTTTCTACTCCATTGCTGGAAAGCTCCAAAACAGAACCTCCATTGTCAACCACTGCTGATGTCATTGTTATTCCCTGAGGAAGCTTCAAACGCTATTCATCAATGTAATTTAAAGGTTCATAGATGACTGCCAGTGTTACAAGTTTGCATTATCATGTTCTAAAAGTCAATAGACATGGAGTGAAGGAGATATCCAGAAATCCAGTCTTCTAAAGATGATTAACCAGAGGGCCTAAAAAGAGGAAGAATTTGAAAAGTTATTAAAAATATACAGGAAGGATATAAAACACAATCTATTTTACAATTTAATCTTTGACACTTCTGTAAACTAAGAAAAAGGAGCTAGACTTACAAAGCCCCGTGTCAAAAGAGGGCAGTAATGAGCACTCTACTTCTTAAAGCTGTCAAGTTCATCAACAATTTATTGCAATCAAGTTATTGCACATAGATGACTTTATGATACTTACATTCTAACGGATAAAATGTTATAACTTTCTCTTTTTATGAAGATGTACTTTATTTCTGAAATATTTCCATAGAAATTTTAAAATCTTTTATACATTGATAACAAAATATGCTAAATCAAGACAACTTCTAAAATTATTTGCTTATTTACCAAATTAAAAGATTTATTGGTCTGTAAATATTTCATTCTTCCTTGGCTCCATTGGTTTCTTTATTTGATTAATATAATTAGACATGTCTTTTGCTTATGGTAGCAATCTCATTTTGTGTTCATATTCTGAATACTCTACAAGGACTATGGATTAATTCGAGTTATATATTTAAACTTTCAAATAGAGTAGTTTAAAAATAAAATAGCAAAATCACCTGGAATGCCTTTAATATTACTTTATCATGCTTTCCTCAGTAGTTTTTGGGGTTTTTTTGCTATCGGTTAAAAATTCATTATAGCAGCAGTCCCTGAGTGGCTCAGTGGGTTAAGCATCTGACTCTTCAGTTTTGGCTCAGGTCATAATCCCAGGATCACAAGATCAAGCCCCATGTGGGGCTCTACTCTCAACAAAGAGTCTGCTTAAGATTTTCTCTCCCCCTCTTCTCTGCCCCTCCCCACCACTTGTGCTCACGCTCCCTCTAAAATAAATATATATATATTTTTTTAATTTCAATATAGGAAATCATTTCAAGTAAACATAATTCAAGCCTTTTTCCTAGTAGTGATGAATGTTGATATATACATATCATCTAGATTTATGCATTAGATTATTCCTATAAAGTTATATTTTATTTGATTTTATGTAGGTTATATTTTTCATAAAAGAATTAAAGATTTATTTGTTACAGATTTTCATATAAAAATTAAATAATGCAGAAAAATTAAGCATATTTAAATAGAAATGAATATACATTTCTAATAAATCATTCCATTAATATCATGCCCTTTATTAAATTTGACCCCTGGCACTATACAGATATGAAAATAAAATAAAGAATTTCCATAAATTTATACAATAAAAGAAATACCTGGAAAAAAAGCAGAAATTTCACACCTTCTAAAATTCATTCAGGACTATTAGTATTCTTTTGGATAGGATGTATTTGTATTTTAACAACAAAAATTAGTAAAAATCCACAGTTCATATCACACTAAAGCTCACTACTATCATAAAAGGTAATGACTATTTTCAATATCCGTTTTCTTAACACTTAGGTAATAATAGCAGAAATAAAGTTTACTTACAATTTGAATGTTAAGTAGTGTAATCATCCTTCACTATTTTCACAAGTTGGCAAGAGCTAAAATATAAACCAGCAGTTCTTTGGAACTACTATGTGGGGGAAAAAAGACAGTATTAATATAATTCTATTTGAAAATATTTTACCCAAAATAGGTGTGATTCAGATAATATGTACTTCTTACAATAAGCCATCTCCAAATCCTGACAACACACATTATATAATGAACATAACAAAGGAATTATTTCTAGGCTATTGAGGAATCAGAAATCTTTATCAAACTTAAAATTTTAAGTCACCACTAAACTGTCAAATTATTGAATACAGACAGACCCAACATGCTATGGCCTAGGCCTCATACCATGGGCTGTATTTCAAGTAACCAACAGGATTTTAACATCTGGCTGCAGGCATAAACCCTAATGCCCAGGATTATAAAATCAGGTTTAAAAACCCTAACCCAAAAACTACTGTAACACAAAATCAATGATATGCTGCCTATTAAGTCACGTTCCTGCTCTCTCACTCTCCACACCTAGCTTCCATACACATCCAAACATCCCGAGCCTCCTCAAACAGCCCGCTCCCTTCAGAGACTAATCGAACGACCTATGTACTGGATGTTAGGTCTTGCTGCGTCAATTATTCCCTCCTTTTCCTTAACCTTCTCTTACAACATCAGGTCCTTCCCCTCAAAATGGCAGGATCTGTAAGACCCTTTCATCTTAAACACAGGAAAGTCATCCTCCATGACCCTGCAAAGCCCTCCACCTACTGTTCTAGTTTGCTCCTTTCTGAGATGAATCTAGGGGGAAATCTCCTATCTTCTGTCTCCACTTCCTAATTCCTCAGGTGTTCCTCCTTTTATGGAAGTTTGGCATCTATCACCACCAAATGAAACTTTTACCTAATTCCGATTGTCAGTCAAATCCAATGGATATATCTGTTTTCACAGGACTTGATGTCTCTTTAAGTATTTGACACTACTGATCATTCCCTCCTTGGAACTCTATCTTGAATTTATCTTCTCCCTCTCTAACTACTCTTTTTCAATTCCCTCCTGTAGGCCAACCCCTAATTTTCGGGGACTTGGAGCAAGAGTACAAATGGAAGCCTACATTCTACGTGTCTAAATATTTTAAAGTTATAAATCAAGCTAACAAGCTGTTAAATTATTATTCTATCCTCCCATCTTGACATATATACTTTTATAACAACCTAAAAGGCTAAGTTCTGATTTGGAATTCTCAAACTCCCTCAAGTTCAATAGTGGCATGGGAGTCACTCAAATTCTTTGGGAGCCTTCCCCTTTCTCTCCTCCCACCTTTAGTCCCACTCCATTTAATAAGGAGCCTCATACGTATACATGTCAACATCCCATCCCACAAGTCCAAGTTCTGGCCACATGCCTGCACACAGCAGTTGCTTGGTCATCACTTAAGCCTAGAGAAGCCCATACATGTGTTCAGTCAAGAGAGGAGAGAATCAGAGAAGAGGATTTTGAAGGGCTACATGCGCAGGGAATTCTGGGGTTCAAATACTCAGAACTTAATGTAGAAATGGGTACCAAACGAATGAGTTTCCTTGTGCACCCCCCCCCCCACACACACACCCATATCCTCATTCTATCAGGAGGGGTAAAACTCAACAAAGGCCCAATGAGGACCTCTGATGCATAAGTCCTAGGTTCCTGCTTAGCAAAGTCAAAGAACAGTGCTTACATGGAGGTGTTTCCAGAATCCCATCCCTAATCCTCTTCTGACTCTTTATACTTTCTCTAAGCTATCTCATGTACTGCCATGGCTTCATGCAAATCTTTCTTCCACTCTAAACCATTTTAATAGGTTCTGGTTTGTCTACTAGACAGTTTCTTTCTTTCTTTCTTTCTCTTTTTTAAAGATTTTATCTATTTATTTGAGAGAGAGAAAGAGAGGACACAAGCGAGGGGAGTGGCAGAGGGAGAGGGAAAAGTAGGTTCCCCTGTGAGCAGGGAGCTCAATGAAGGGCTCGATCTCAGGACCCCAGGATCATGACCTGAACTGAAGGCAGACACCTAAATGACTGAGCCACCCAGGCACCCCTGTCTACTAGACACTTTCTTGCCTCTACTTCTTTGTGAAATTAAATAGGGCATAAATAAATAGCAAGCATCTATTCCAAGATATCCCAGGCACTCCATTAATTAATTTAGTCATTCAACAAATATTGAGCACCTATTACATGCTAAAAGTTTTCAGTGCTAGAGGTACAGCAGTGAATAAAGCAAAAATCCTCATTCTTATGGATCTTAAATTCCAGTGGGAAGAGATGAAAATAAAATATGTTTAGTATACATGTAGATGGTGACAAAGGCTAAGGAGACAAATGAATCAAAGGGAAAGAACATTCAGCAGGGAAGAGAACTATAATTTCAAACTAGGTTGTCAGAGAAGGATTCACTAAAAAAGTGACATATGAGTAAAGATCCGAAAGTAGGGAGTGAGCTGTGCCAATGACTGGGGGAAGAGCCCTCTAGTCAAAGGAAAGGGAAATACAGTAACTTCAGGATGGAGTACACCTGATTAGTTCAAGGATCAGCAAGAAGGGCACTGTGGCTGGAGTGAAGTGAGCAAAAAGAAGAAAGAACAGAAGAAAATGAGAGAGAAAGGGGAGGGGGACATGTAGGCCCTCCTTGAGGTCTGGGACTTTTACTCCAGGAAAGAAGAGTTTTATGCAGAGATGGATGATTTGATTATTATAGGAATCATTCAGAAGCTGGGTTGAAAACAGACAAGGGGACAAGGGCATAAACAGGAAGGTCAGTCAGGAAGTTACTATAATAATTAGGTGAGAAATGATAGTGGTTAGGACCAGAGCGGTAGGTTCTGGAGAGGGTGAAAAGTGGTCAACTGTTGGATATATTTCAAAAGTAAATGGACAAGATTTTATAGCAATGTGAATATGGATATGAGATAAAAAGAAGAATCAAAAATGAATCCAAAGATAGTAGTCGGAGCACAATGGAATAGCCACTAAATGGGCTAGGGAAAAGTGTGGGAAGAGAAGTTCAATGTGTCTCAAACTAAACCCACTTTTTCCTCTGCTAGGAAAATGTACTACCTCTCCTATTGTGCTTAGCTAAGAAAGCTACCCTAACACCCACACAAGTTATCTAAAAAGTAAAGTTCCTAAAGTTCAGAGTTCCTGAAAAACCATCATACTCTCTCATTGTTGACCCCATCTCTATAATCTCATATCCTCTAGCCAAGGTCTTTTTTTTTTTAAGTTTATTTATTTATTTGACAGAGAAAGAGAGAGCACAAGCAAGGGAGCAGCAGGCAGAGGGAGAGGAAGAAGCAGCCTCCCCACTGAGCAGACCCTGGAGTCATGACCTGAGCGGAAGGCAGATGCTTAACCAACTGAGCCACCCAGGTGCCCCTCAATATCACTTTCTATTACTCTCCTCCCCCATCCACACATGTACCTCCCTCATAAAAATGTCAGGGAAATAACAGCTTCCAGCAGATCCTTCACTTGGTACCTCTTATCAATCTTTTTTTTTTTTTAATTTTTTTTTTAAATTTATTTATTTGTTAGAGAGAGAGCGAGTGAGCACAGGCAGACAGAGTGGTAGGCAGAGGGAGAAGCAGGTTCCCTGCCGAGCAAGGAGCCCGATGTGGGACTCAATCCCAGGACACTGGGATCATGACCTGAGCTGAAGGCAGCTGCTCAACCAACTGAGCCACCAGGCGTCCCCCGGTACCTCTTATCAATCTTAAAGCACAACACCTATGCCTTTCTTTCAAGGTCCTCTAAAATCCTGCTCCTCTTTACCTTCCTAATCTTACTTCCGACTACTTTCCCAAAGTACCAAATTTTAAAAATCTGTGTTTTGTATCACCTAAACCAGTGCCTTTCATACAGCAGATACACAGTAAAGATATGACGAATACAAGAATAAATAAACATGTTCCAATCAGAAAAGTATCTTCACTGTTCACTACACATACCATGCTCATCCCCATCCCATCCCTTTGCTAGTCCTCTTCTCTCACCCTCTTCTTTGATTATTCAAATTCCACCTGTTCCTCAAGGACAAATTTTTCCCTACAATGACATTACCTCTTTCCTATCTCTTACTATACCAGTTCTTTCAATAATATTTATTGAGCACTTACTATATACCAAATACAGAACTATGCCAGAAACACAAAAATAGTCAGGACTCAGCCTTCAAACAGCTTAAAGTCTGGTAAGGAGAAACAACATAGAAACAATTACAATAATGTAAATGTCATTAAAGAAACTACAAAGTACAATGGGAATATAAAAAAAGGAACATCCAAGTCGACCTCAGGGAGTTCTACAGAGACTTCAGAAAGAAGCCATCATTTACTCTGGGACTAGAAGACAGGATAGAAATTGACATAGCAATAAGAAGAGAAACAACTCTGAATAATAAATGTTATTCTCAGGACTGAAAAAAAACTGCAAAATGATAAAAACTTAAGTATCACTCAGAAGTACATTCTGCTCAGACTGTAATTTAGTTGCTTAGAGTACAAATCACACTCTCGTCAGAAACAGTTTATGTGTATGACTTTATTTATATAAAGTACAAAAAACAAGGAAAACCTAAACTATGATATTAGAAATAGGATACTATGGGCAACTGCCTGGCTAGCTCAGTCCATAGAGCTGGACACTCTTAGAAATAGGATACTATGTTACAAAGGGTGAATATCACTAATATATAAAGAACACTTAAAATAGAGGAATAAAGGACCAAAAAACCCAAGGGAAAAATAGAGAAAACAAGTAAACATACAATTCACTAAAGCAGATATAAAAATGGCCCTTAAACATACGAAAAGATGTTCAAATTCACTCATAGGGAAATACAAATTTTTTATAAACCTTTTTAAATAAGAGAACTTTTCTCTCAAGTTGATGAGAATTAAATTAAATTAAACTAAATTATGACTTACATTCTTTTGATAAAGCTGTGCACTTATACATTGCTGGTGGGAATGCAAACTGATATAATTTGGTAATATCTAAGCAAATTATATACACACTTTTTTAAAAGAGCTTTTTTATTTTTTTTTTAAGATTTTATCTATTCATTTGACAGGAAGAGAGAGAGAGAGAAAGCACAAGTAGGGCAGAACGGCAGAGGGAGACAGAAAATCAGGCTCCCCGGTGAGCAAGGAACCTGATGCAGGGTGATCCCAGGACCCTGAGATCATTACCTGAGTTGAAGGCAGACGCTTAACCGAATGAGCCACTCAGGCGCCCCTAAAGAGCTTTTTAAAAAAAAAAAATTTTTTTTATTTAATTGTGGTGGGGGCAGAAGTAAAGAATCTCAAAGCAGACTCTCTGCTGAGCATGGATCTCAATCTCACAACCCTGAGATCATGACCTGAGCCAAAATCAACAGTTGGATGCCTAACCCACTGAGCCACCCAGGCGCCCCTTATAGAGCTTTACTGAGATATAACTGACATTTCATTCAGTTTGCCCATTTAAAGTATATAACTTGATGGTTTTTAGTGTATTAAGAAGTACAATCATCAACAGAATCTAATTTTAGAACATTTCCAGCACAAACACCCCCCAAAAAAAGTCCCATGTGCATTAGCAGTCACTCCCCAATCTTTCCCAACCCCTAGTCCCTGACAACCATTAACTTACTTTCTTTTTTTTTTTTTTTTAAAGATTTTATTTATTTGACATAGAGAGAGATCACAAGTAGGCAAGAAGCAGGCAGGGGGTGGGGAAGCAGGCTCCCTGCTGAGCAGAGAGGCCAATGCGGGGCTCAATCTCAGGACCCTGAGATTGTGACCTGAGCCAAAGACAGATGCTCAACCAACTGAGCCACACAGGCGCCCCCATTAACCTACTTTCTATCTCTAGAGATTTGCTTGTACTGGCCATTTCCTATAAATAGCTTTATATAACATATGGACTTTTGTGACTCGTTTCTTTCACTAGGTATAATGTTTTCAATATTCATCTATGTGTAACGTGTGTTAGTGAAGCAACATAGGGATTATGAATGTTACTCCTTCATGCAGTCAAAAATCCAGATATAAATTTTCACTTGACTACTAAGAGCCTACTATTGACTGAAAGCCTTACCAATTATATAAACAGTCAATTAACACATATTTTGTATGCTATATGTATTACATATTTGATTCTCAGAAGAAGTTAGAGAAAATAAAATGTTAAGAAAATCATAAGGAAGAGAAAATACATTTACAGTAGTGTATTTATTGAAAAAAAATCGTGTGTAAGTAGACCCATGCAGCTCAAACTGGTGTTACTCAAAGGTCAACTACATTCCATTTTGTTGCTGAATAATACTCTATTGAATAGATACATCATATTTTATTTATCCATTCGTCAGTTGATGCAAATTTGGGTTGTATTCTACTTTATCACTATTGTGAATAATGCTGCTATGAAAATTCATGTACAAATTTTTATGTGGACATATACTTTCATCTCTCTTGGGGATATACCCAGGCATGGAATTGCTGAAACATATAGTAACTCTATATTAACATTTTGAAAAACTTTTTTCCAAAGTAGCTACACCATTTTACATTCTCATCAGCACTCTATAAAGATTCTAATTTCTCCACATCTCCATCAACACATGTTGTAGGTAATCTGTTATGCAGCAATAGATAATACATCATCCTGGTAGATATAACAACGATCATTCGATAAAACTTTATAATTAAAGGGGCGCCTGGGTGGCTCAGTCAGTTAAGCCTTTGCCTTCAGCTCAGGTCATGATCCCAGGGTCTTGGAACTGAATCCCAAGTTGGGTACCCTGCTAAGCAGGGAACCTGCTTCTCCTTCTGCCTGCCACTCCCCCTGCTTATGTGCTCATGCTCTTGTTTGCTCTCTCTGAAAAACAAAAACAAAAACAAAAACAAAAAAACAGGATGCCTGAGTGGCTCAGTCGGTTAAGCATCTGCCTTTGGCTCAGGTAATGATCCCAAGGTCCTGGGATGGAGTCGCACATCAGGTTCCCTGCTCAGTGGGGAGGTGCTTCTCCTTTTGCCTGCTTGTGTGCTCTCTGACAAATAAATCAAATCTTTAAAAAATAGTTTAAAAATTTTTAAAAACCTTCAGTGACTCCCTTTCCTCTTTGGACTAAAATCTAAATTCATTAACATGAGATACACTTTTAAAAAAAAGAAAAGAAAAAGAAATAAACTTTATAATTAAAAACAATGCAGCCAAAACTCAATGATAAAATATTTAAAACTTTCCCCTGAAACTGGGACCAGAAAAACTGTATCTACAATTACTACTTCAATTCAAACTTCACTAGCAATCCTGACCTGTAAAGTTTGATAAGAAAAAATTAAAAGGTATAAGAAATGGAAAGGAAGATAGTTAGCTATCATTGTTTGCAGATAAGACTATCTACACAGGGCGCCTGGGTGGCTCAGTGGGTTAGAGCCTCTGCCTTCAGCTCAGGTCATGATCCCGGAGTCCTGGGATCGAGCCCCACATCGGGCTCTCTGCTCAGCGGTGAGCCTGCTTCCCTTCCTCTCTCTGCCTGCCTCTCTGCCTACTTGTGATCTCTGTCTGTCAAATAAATAAATAAAATCTTTAAAAAAAAAAAAAAAGACTATCTACACAGAAAATCCAAAAGAATCTTCAGATATCAGAGTGTTTGCAAAGTATATGGATGTAGATCAATACATAAAAATCAACTGTTTTTCTATACAGAAGTGACAAACAGAAAATGTAATCTTTAAGAAGGATAAACCAGCAACAAACAGAAAATGTAATCTTTAAAAAGGAAAGCAGGCACCTGGGTGGCTGAGTCGGTTAAGCATCAGCTCTTGGTTTCAGCTCAGGTCATATCTCAGGGTCCTGAGATCCAGCTTCATGTCAGGCTCCACACTGAGAAGCGAGCATGCTTAATTAAGATTCTCTCTCCCGGGGCGGGGGGTTGGGGGGGGTGGGCACCTGGGTGGCTCAGTGGGTTAAAAGCCTGTGCCTTTGGCTCAGGTCATGATCTCAGGGTCCTGGGATCGAGCCCTGCATTGGGCTCTCTGCTCAGCAGGGAGCCTGCTTCCCCCCTCTTTCTCTCTGCCTGCCTCTTTGCCTACTTGTGATCTCTATCAAATAAATAAAATCGTTAAAAAAAATTTTTTTTAATTCTTTTAAATATTTTTTTAAATATTTTTAAAAAATAAAAAAATTCAGCCCGGTTCCCTCTCTCACTCTCAAAATAATAATAATGATAATAATCTTACAAATAACTAAATAGGGTAACATAATCACAAAAAGTACAAGATACCTAAGATTCAATCTAACAAAAAATACACAAAGACCTCTCTGGAGAAAATCATAAAATGTATTGAAAGGAATTTAAAAAGTCTTATGTATTTGTAGAGAAAACCATGCTCACAGAAAGGAAGGCTCAATATTTTAAAGACGTCAATTCTCACCAAATTCATCTAACAAATTCAATATATTTCCAGCCAAAAATCCCAAAAGGGCTTTATTTTTTTTTAATTTTATTTATTTATTTATTTGACAGATAGAACACAAGTAGGCAGAGGGAGAGGGAGAAACAGGCTCACCGCTGAACAGAGAGCCCAACGTGGGTCTCGATCCCAGGACTCTGGGATCATGACCTGAGCCAAAGGCAGAGGCTTAACCGGCTGAGCCACCCAGGGGCACCTCAAAAGGGTTTTATTAAAAAAAACTTAACAATAGTGGGGGAAAAAAAAGTATGTAAAAGAGTAAAGGGCAAAGTTAGCCAAGAACCTCCTGAGGAATTACCCTACCTAGTCTATAAAGTTAAGCAATAAGTAAAGTAAGTAATGGTGTATATACAGTCAAATATCTTAATGGAAGAGAATCTAAAGGCCAGAAAAAGACTCCTGCATATTGGAAAAAATATATGACAGAGGCAGTGTTAAAATCAGTGAAAAAAAATTTAATAAATGGCATGAAAACAAGTAATTATCCATACAAGATAAGAAATTAAATCATTACCTCACACCATTCACAAAAGAAATTACAGGTATATGCTAAAGACCAAAATATACAAAATACTTTGCAAAATTAGAAGAAAATACAGACTATCTTCACAAACTCAATTAAGGAGAAATTACTAGATAAGACATGGAAAGCAAAAAAAACAATTAATGAACTTGACTACACCAACTTTCTTTTTTTTTAATGCATAAAAACAGAAACTAAAAACAAAACTAAAAGACAAGAGACTGGGTAAATTTATTTCCCTACTTCCAAAAAAAAAAAAAAAAGGTGGGGTGGGGGAAGGAACTCCTACTAATTAATTATATATAATCAAAATTCTATTAAAGATTTTTTAAAAGATTTTATTAATTGGGGCGCCTGGGTGGCTCAGTGGGTTAAAGCCTCTGCCTTCGGCTCAGGTTATGATCCCAGGGTCCTGGGATCGAGCCCCGCATCAGGCTCTCTGCTCAGCGGGAAGCCTGCTTCCCCCTCTCTCTCTGCCTGCCTCTCTGCCTACTTGTGATCTCTGCCTGTCAAATAAATAAAATAAAATCTTTAAAAAAAAAGATTTTATTTATTTATTTGACAGAGAGAGAAATCACAAGTAGGCAGAGAGGGTGGGGGAAGCAGGCTCCCTGCTGAGCAGAGAGCCCAATGCTGGGCTCGGTCCCAGGACCTTGAGATCATGACCTGAGCCAAAGGCAAAGGCTTAACCCACTGAGCCACCCAGGCGCCCCTCTATTAAAGATTTTTATATAATCTGTATTAAGATACACATTGGTAAAAGTCAAGTGAATTCTTGACAAGGTTCTAATTGTCATGGTGAATGATGTCTGTTTATTAGATTATTAAAAATAAATAAACAGCCATGCTTGTATTCAAGTGTGTCATAAATTAAGGATTATGATTCATCTAATTTTGTATAACTGGGGTTCAAGGAAGGGGGTTCAAAACCATATTGACTTTATTAGTTCCCCACCTAAAGTGTGAAAACCTGAATTGTTTCTTTTTAAATATGTCATGTAAACTGAAAAATATTTACTAATCCCTTGACAAAGTCTCTTTTTTACAATTTAACAGGCTAGATTAATTATTTCTCATCTAATTGCTTCTTAATGCAATTCCTAATTTGTAAGAAAGCTATATCAGCACAAGGGTTAATTGTCTTGTTTGCTATTGCAGCAATTATAGCGAAACAACAGAAGGAAGAAGGACAATTCCATTTAAATGACATTCAAGAAAAGGTAAAACTATAGGAGCAGAAAAATCAATGAGAAGAAGCTGATCTCCAAGGGCACAAAGAAATTTCTGGGGTGATAGAAATGTTCTTTTATTTTTTCAAAGATTTCTTTATTTGAGAGACAGAGGGAAAGAGCACAAGCAGGTGAGAGAGAATCTCAAGCAAACTCTGTGCTTAGAGAGAAGCCCGACTCAGGCCTCCATCCCACCACCATGAAGTCAGGACCTGAGCAGAAACCAGGAGTCAGATGCTCAACCAACTGCACCACCCAGCTGTGTGCCTTGGGGTGATAGAAATGTTCTATATCTTGATTGTGGTAATGATTGCAATACTATGAATTTGTCAAACGCATGGAAATGTAGCAATGAATTTCACTATATGTAAATCAAGCTTCAATAAACGACTTTAAAAGAGGGGGAGAAGAGTGTTTAAAATTAGAATTTAATTTATTAAAGAGACACTCTTATTCAATATTAATAATATTATGATATTAAGAGCTGTAGCTTATAATCCAAATCCATAAGCAGTTTTTTTTAATATTGTTCCTTTTCTTTCTTTTTTTTTTTAAACAATTTTATTTATTTTTGTGAGAGAGAGAGAGCGTTGAATGTGCAAGCAGGGAAGGGGAGTTGGAGGGAGCAGCAGACTCCCTGCTGAGCAGGGAGCCCAATGCAGGACCCCATTCAGAACTTGATACCAGGCCCCTGGGATCATGACCTGAGCCAAAGACAGATACTTGACCAACTGAGCCACAGGCACCCATCCACATACAGTTGAATTCACAACTGATTTCTGCCCATAGAATCAGTGAATTCTCACTCCCCAAAATCCTTATTATTCTTAGCCATTTTACTGGTAAAATTAAATGTTTTGTTTTGTTTTTTTTTTTTAAGATTTTATTTATTTGCCAGAGAGAGAGAGAGAGAGGGGGTACACAAGCAGGCAGAGAGGCAGGCAGAGGCAGAGAGAGAAGCAGGCTCCCTGCCGAGCAAGGGGCCTGATGCGGGACTTGATCCCAGCACCCCGGGATCATGACCTGAGCCAAAGGCAGCGGCCCAACAAACTGAGCCACCCAGGTGTCCCAAATTAAATGTTTTTAAAACAGAATTCAATTCCTGAAATACTTCTGATTCGTATAGTTTCACCATGTATTTTTCTAATTACTGAACCACAAAATTTTATGCATCATCTATTCATCCTTAGGCTCTATGAAATAGGTATAATTATCTCCCTTATTACATGAAGACTATTTTTGACGGTATCTTTTATATTTAAGAGCTAGTATGATTTAACAGTTAAAAGCCTGTTGGCTACTGCATCCCCAGAACATAGTAGGTGCTCAGCAAATATTTGTTGAGTTTTGGCTTTACCTCTATGTTATCTTGGACAATATTTATCTCTTTAAACTTCAATGTCCTCATCCATAATAAGAGAGTAAAACAACTCTGGGAAGTAGGTGTGTTTAGTTCTTTTCATTCCTTACATAAAGTCTCTGGCACACTATGAACACTGTCACTGAACTTATTATTATCATCTCCTCGATAGAATATTGGAACTATATCATATTGCTAAAGCTTCATGTAAGAATAAAGCAGAAGCAGAATAGATGATAATACCTAAAACCCAATTGTTCTTCATGTAGAATTGAGACATTCATTCTTATAATTTGTTCATTCTCATAATTTGTTAAAACAAAAATTAGCACAACTTTTTATATATATATATATATATAACATTGTAAAGGTATAAAAAGCAGGGGCACCTGGTTGGCTCAGTCAGAAGACCATGTGAATCTTGACCTCAGGGTGAGTTGTGAGTTTGAGTTGAGTCCCATGTTAGGTATAAGGGATTATTTAAAAATAAATAAATAAACTTTTTAAAAATTTTTATTTGACAGACACATAGCAAGAGAGGGAACACAAACAGGGAGAGTGGGAGAGGGAGAAGCAGGCTTCCCACTGAGCAGAGAGCCCGATGGGGGGCTCAATCCCAGGACTCCAAGATCATGATCTGAGCTGAAGGTAGCCACTTAACGACTAAGCCACCCAGGCGCCCCAATAAACAAACTTCTAAAAATAAGTAAGGGGCATCTGGGTGGCTCAGCCAGTTAAGTGTTTGATTCTTGATTTCAGCTCAAGTCATGATCTCAGTGTCCTGGGATCAAGTCCCACATTAGGCTCCATGCTTTTGGAGTCTCCTTGAGATTCTCTTTCCCTCTCCTCTGCCCCTTCCCCCTTGCATTTTCTCTCTCTCTCTCTAAATAAAACAAAATCTTAAAAAAAAACTTTTAATAAAAGGATAAACAGTAAACTAATGAATCTTTTAAAAAAAGATTCCTTTGAAATGGGGATGAGATCATGTTGAGGAACTATGTCTAAGAAGTACACACTTTAGAAATATTTGGGCCCATAAGTAAGGGCTGGAAAAAATTTGGGCAGCAAGAGTTTATGTCATGGGACCTACTTTTTAGGCCAAGGTGATTGATCTAGATATTTAAAATTGGATGCTAGAAACTTACAGGAGAAGAGAAATTTATAGGATAAACGCAATTGCAGAAATTGCATAGGATAAAAGAAAATTATTTTAATCTGGAAGAGATCTTAGAGCTCATCTTACACAAGAAAAAACAGATGGAAGAGAATAATCAGAAAATTGAGTGAAACAGCTTGCCAACCATAAAAAAAGTTTTGCATTTCAAGAGTCCCACACCATGGATAACAATAACTTAATATTCTCATTTACTCATGGCCCTGACATTGTTACTCAGTTAAGACACATGTTCTTAATCTTATATATTCATATATGAAATATGTATGAATGATATATGGATAGGGTGAACTTAGATAATCCGTGATTTCATCTAAATTGTTTAAAATGTTTTTTAAAAGATTTTATTTGTTATTTATTTTGTCAGAGAGAGAGAGCGCGCGCATAAACAGGGGGAGTGGCAGGCAGAGGGAGAAACAGGCTCCTGGCTGAGTAGGGAGCCAGATGTGGGACTTGATCCCAGGACGGTGGGATCATGACCTGAGCCGAAGGCAGACATTTAACCAACTGAGCCACTCAGGCATCCCTGTTTAAAATATTTTGATGCTTTCCTTGAAAACATTCTTTGGTTGGTTTCTTCAACCAAAGAACTACAATGGGCAAGTTCCCAGGTATAACCTAATCAATGTTGACTTGTTCAACCTATTTTATGATGATTAAAATCTAATAGAGAAGTATCATTTAAAAATACTCTTGGGTCATGTGGGTGGCTCAGTTGGTTAAGCAACCAACTTGATTTTGGCTCTGGTCGTGATCTCAGGATTGTAAAACTGAGTCTGTGCTGGGTGTGGAGCCTGTTTAAGACTCTCTCTCTCTCTCCCTCTCCCTCTCCCCCTATCCATCCCCACACTTGGACATGCGCACACATGCACTTGCTCTCTCTTTAAAAAAAACAGAAACAAAAACAAAAAAGGAATTTAAAAATACTTTGAATAATCAAACTTTACAATTATTTAAAGAACCGATGAGCAAAGAGACAGCAAGACAAAATCAACCTGACTTGGCTGCTATCGTCACCACTGGAGTCAAAAAATGATACTGCTGCTTAGTTACACTCCTTTAATATTATCCTCCTAATCTCTGTTACCATTTCACATAATGGTCAAATTCTAGGGCAGCAAGAATAAGGGTCAGAATAAGTATGAGAAAACAACCACATCAAGCACATTTTAGAATCCAACCCATCTCGGGGTGCCTGGGTGGCACAGCTGGGTAAGCCCCCTGCTCAGGTCATGATATTAGGGTCCTGAGATTCAGCCTTACATCAGGTTCTGTGCTCAGCACCAGTCTGCTTGGGTTTCTCTCTCCCCCTCCCTCTATACCACCCCCACAAAATAAATCTTTTTAAAAAATTATAGGATCCAACCTATCTTAAGGCTAAAGATAAGCAACAAGGTTCTGATTATTTATCAATAACCCCAAATTTATGTGACTATTCATACTCAGACTTCATGAACTATTCGTAAGAAATACTAAATTGTGGGAATAAATATGTTTAGCCATGTATATTCTGCAAATAAGCAAACCTCCAAATCAATTAAGAACCAGACAAAAGGACTTGTACTACAAGGTTTAGTTAGGGAAAAAGTAATAATCAAAGTCAAGGCTTATGCCCTGACTGTTGCTCAGATGTTTTGAAAAGTCTGAAGTTTGGCCATAATAGCCTCTTGTTTATCCAAAAAGAGATACATAAAAAGCGTAGAAGACTTGTTTCAACTGGCTTATGGAAGTCAAGCAACTCCTTTACAGGAGGCTAGGGCTAGAGGTGGTTGGGATATATGGCAGATTCCCAGTCATTAAGAAAGCCTAAAATCTAGTTAAGTTCTATTCCAGAAAGCAAACTGGGGGAATTTTTCTTTTTTAAGGAGGGATAAATTGCTAGTTTAGCAATTGCCATCCTAAAGATCTTAGTATATTTATCTCTAAAACCTTAGCCAACTTCCTCACTTTCATGATTTAAAAAGGAAGCGTACCTGCCTTATAGGAGAATCTTTTTTAATATTCTGATTTGATAGGATATGAATCCATTAAACTGAATTTATCCTGAAGGAAAGTCGATAACTAGCCTAGTTTAGAATATTTTGCATTCTTTTTCCAAACAATAAAGGGATAATAATAAGTAACATTCATATAGCACTGCTCTGTACCAGGCACTGTTTTAAATTCATTATGTGTGTTAATCTATTTAATCTACACAATCCTACAAAACAGATATTATCCATTTCCATTTTATATTTGGGAAAACTGAAGGCATGGGGAGATTCAAATAATTTACCCAACGTCAAGCAACAGGCAAGTGACAGAGTCACAATTTCAACGTAAGCAGTCTGGCTCCAGAAACTATCTATGCTCTTAATCTTTAAGTTTTTCTGCCTCATGATTGCATAAGTGTTCTTGTTTTTGTTTTATTAAAACTATGAAAGAATCACATAAAACCTCTCCCACCCTACCCTGGGAGATTTTTCTACCTAATTTCTTACTGGCTCATAACATGGGCAATTAGAAGCCTTAAAGGTAAGTGGAAATTATATACATCTTATCTATATTAAGTATACAGACTTTTCTTTCTCTTTTCAAGAAAAAGGGGGAGATGGGCAGGGGGATGAACTCTTTAACTCACAAATTGTCTCATGTTCTATTGGCCTTAGGGAGAAAGTGACAGCATTAGAAATCCTTTCTACTGCTCTCTTCAAGGTTGAGTTTGTTTTTTAGAAAGAAATTTTGGCCTGGAATTCTATACTAGCAACAAGCAAAGATTCTCAGATATAAGCCTTATATCCTAATTCAGGTTTACCCATATTTCAAATAAAAAGAACTACCTGAAACCAAAATATAAACATTTTCATAGTGCTAAATATAGCTGTCTCAGTTGGTGCAACATGCGACTCTTAATCTCAGTGTTGTGAGTTTGAGCCCTAGATTGGGTATAGAGATTGCCTAAAAATAAAAATCTTTAAAAGTAGACAGGTAAGATAGATAGAAAGATCCCCTGCAGAAGCAACTAGGGGAAAAAGTACATCTACTCTTCCACTTTGAGACCTGAACTATTTACAAGGTAGTAAAAGTTCTCAAAGTTTACAAATCCCTCCTCAGGGCCTGGAACATGGGCACATATAGGCCCACAGAATTATAATGGAGGCGCCTGGTTTGGTCATTATGATCCCAGGGTCCTGGGATCCAGCCTTGCATGGGGCTCCCTGCTCGATAAGGAGCCTGCTTCTCCCTCTTCCACTCCCCCTGCTTGTGTTCCCTCTCTCATGGTCTCTCTCTGTGTCAAATAAATAAATAAAATCTTTTTTAAAAGTTAAAAATTAAAAAATAAAAATAAAATAGAATAAAATACAAGAATCCATTATCCATTCCTCATACTCTTTCCTTCCCATGAGAGGAAGCATGCAGAACTTATGCTTCCCCCATCAACAAAAATGCACCAACATATGTGCAGCGTTTCTGCCCAAGGAAGCCCATCAGAGATTCGGCACCCAAAGTTTTACGGAGGCCTGCTCACAAGGGTACCCTTTGCCTTGTGTATACCAAAATTCCAGACCCCCAAAAGGAAAGCAGGTGTTCAACATAAACCATGTTGTTTGCAAACAGTCTAGGCACAGTGAATCATCCTTTAAAAAAAAAAAAAAAAGATTTAGGGATGCCTGGGCGGCTTAGTCCTTAAGAGTGTGCATTTGGCTCAGGTTATGATCCCAGGGTCCTGGGGTTCAGCCCCATATAGGGCTCCCTGCTCGGCAGAAGCCTGCTTCTCCCTCTCCCATTCCTCCTGCTTGTGATCCTTCTCTCGTTGTCAAATATATAAATAAAATCTTAAAAAAAAAAAAAAAGATTTGATTTGAGAGAGAGAGAATGCGCACGGGCCTGCACAAGGATGGGTAAGGGCAGAGGGAGAGGGAGAAGCAGACTCCACGATGACAGGATCCCCCTGAGGTGGGATCCAGTCGCAGGACCCTGAGATCAGAACATGAGCTAAAGTCAAATGCTTAACCAAATGAGCCGCCCAGGCGCCCCACAGTGAATCATCCTTATCAGTTACTAGAAACACCCTTAGAGCCAAGTTACCAGATGCTAGCCATGGGCCAACCTTGCAAACAGGTCTTTCCAAAGAGAGCAGTGTCAGACCTAATATGTTAACTCTTTCTGTGCAGAAAATTATTTAACTTCGTGAAGTCTGAGACTCATCTGTAAAAAGGAAAAAATAATAGAAACTACTTCACAGCTACAATGATTATTATAATTTAACTATCATGGTATTGTTATGTAGTGTGATGGCAAGACTTCATAAAGATTTTTTTAAAAAAAGAAGAGGGGTGCCTGGGTGGTCAGTGGTTAAAGCCTCTGCCTTCGGTTGGGGTCATGATCCCAGGTCCTGAGATCGAGCCCTGCATCAGGCTCTCTGCTCAGCAGGGACCCTGCTTCCCACCCCCCTGCCTGCCTCTCTGCCTATTTGTGATCTGTGTCTGTCAAATAAATTTAAAAAATCTTTAAAAAAAAAAAAAAAAGAAGACTTCAGAAAGATCACTTTGTGATAATGATGATGAGGACTACAGAAAGTTACAGATAACATAAAGACTTCAACTTAAAACTTAGTCTTCAACCCAGCAGCAACTTTTAGAGGAGGATAATGATCTGAAATGAAGAGACGTCGACCTTATCTTTGCACTGTAAAAGATATGCCAGGATTAAAATGCTTTATCATTACAGAGTGATATTATGATTGAGTTTAAGCACTTAGCTATGACATAGTAGAAGAGCATCTCCACTTCCAAAAATTAAGTAAAAATTCATGAAGGCAGTCTTCCTGGAACATTCTCAACCCATCCAGATCACAAAATAAAACATAAAACATGAGTTTGTCCTGGAAGTTTATTTAAGTTTAGAGAACAAAAAAGAGGAAACAATTTACTGATCCTTTTACAAATGAATATATACTTTCTAGTTCTTACTAATTATAATCTAAAATTAAGATAACCATTAAATTTCAATTTAGATGGCACATGTTTAACACGGAACTGAGATTTGTAAGGAGAACTTACTTTTTTACTCATGTACCTAAATGATACCCACTGCAAGGTTATAAACAAAATTACTCAAATTGGACAGTTGACTCATGAAAACATTGAAACTTTGGCCTTCAAGTATAGATAGAAACCAAAGGATTCTGAGATTTAATATCTATTCTGAAATCACCGTATTATTTGTTTTATCCTCAATTCATGAATTTAACTTATTTTCTTACATTATTTATAAAGCTTAGCCTTATAATCAATCTACCACAATGTTCCACTAAGTCTCCTCATTATCACTGATTTGGCTGAGTAGAAACCTATAGAACACGTAAATTACCACAGAAATTTTTTGGTTTTTGCACTTTAGCCAAATTTATAACCCAATAATGCAAATTAACATATGCTAATTTGGGAACCAAAAGAAATTAGCTTTTTTCTATCTTAAATGAATCATATCAAGGATACTAAAGACATTAGGGAAAAGATAGAATGTTTTTTAATTGTCTGGATTTTATTCTGTCCCATATCATCTTCTTGGCATTCCTCTGTAATGAAGTAAAAAGTGAAGAGTGTTTTTTACATGCTTAATGAAAATCTTTCTACCACCCCACCAACACAAACTAGAATCTAAACTCCACTGGAACTGAGCCATAGCTATTTTAATCATCATTGTATATACACCTCTCAGAACAGTGTCTGGCACATAACAGACCACAATTTTAACTCCTGACTCAAGTTTTCTTTTTCTTACTTCCTTCTTCTATTCTACTATCACTAATATATATACATATATGTCCTTTGTTAAGCCACTTTAAATCATTTTGGGAAAAAATAAGTACCTTTTAACAACTATATCTACAATACTGAATACAGTCGGATTAAATGGTTAGTGAATAAAAGGGCAAAGAAATATATCAGATACACACTGTAAATCAGTATTAACACAGCGTTAGGGTAATTTAAAAATACCTTCCAAATTATGAGATGAGTTGATTTGATATAGCTAGCTTATTTGAAATGTATTTTCAATATATTTAAACACTAAAAAACTATATCTTTTTAAATTAGCACATAATTTTAAAAGCATATATTAAATATTATAGAAAAGTACATTTAATTTTACTTATTTTTATTTATTTGTGTGTGAGAGAGAGAGAGCACACGAGGCGAGCAGGAGCAGAGGGAGTGGGAAAAGCAGACTCCCTGCTGAGCAGGGAGCCCAACACAGGCCCCAGGACCCCAGAATCAAGACCTGACCTAAAGGCAGCCACTTAACTGAGTCACCAAAGTGCCCCTAGAAAAGTACATTTAATTTTTTTTTTTATTTTCTTTATTTATTTGAGAGAAAGCACAAGCGAGGTAAGGAGCAGAGGCAGAAGCAGACTCCACCAGAGTGAGGGACAGAGAGAGAAGCAGTCTCTCCGCTGAGCAGGGAGCCTGATGTGGGGCTCGATCCAGGGACTCGGGGACTATGACCTGAGCTGAAGGCAGAAGTCCAACTGACTGAGCCCCCAAGGCACCCCAGAAAGTACATTTTAAATATTTTTTTTAAAATACACTACATTATAAAGGGAAATATTGGAGGTTACTACTCACTTTATAAAAACCATAGCTTACTTTTTTTAAATAAACAATAGTGATACTTTGAAAAGGTGCTTTACTGCAAAAATTTTATTCACATAAAGCTTTAGTGGACTATATTCCACACTGTCTAATCTGAAGTAATTTGAAAGTCTAATTATTATTTTATGTTAATATTAGTTAGCCAAACAAAAATAACTGACTGTGGCACCTGGGTACGTCAGTAGGTTAAGCGTCTCACTTTGGCTAAGGTCATGATCTCAGGGTACTGGGATGGAGCCCTGCTCAGGTGAGAGTCTGCCTGTCTCTCTGTCCCTCCCTAGCTCCTGGGTTCTCCTGGGTTCTCTGTCTCTCAAATAAAAAAATAAAATCTTTAAAAAAAATAATAACTGTGACTGCTTTTGCTAGTGAAATAGAGGGGGAAGAAGTTATATTTAGAAAGTCAGTCATCACACAACTAACTACATCATGTTACCTGTACCTTTTAGCCCATAATTATGAACAGTTGAAAAACTAACATGATAACATGAAATACTAACATGATAATACTAACATGAATGGATTAAAATTGTTATCATAAGAATCTCTACCATTGCTATAACTATACTACAAATTTAGAGTTTTCTAGATATTGGTATTTTATTTCATTTTTAGGTAGCTAAATTTCAAGGAAGAAACATCAGGGAAGTTATTTTCCCTGCTGTTCTTTATAAAGCTAAAATCATTTACAGAAAATCCTACATATATTTATTCACACTCAAAAACTGTGAGAGAATAAACTACAAACTGAGCTGTAAATTAACTTTTTAGTCAAGAATGAAGATCACTACATTTTCCAATTTTTGTAAATCGTACATTTACAACAAGCTTATTCTGTACTTTCTATTCTCTAGGCTACAGGCTCTTCCAGGTCATCCACAGACTGAATCCTCCTCACCTACAATTAACACCTCAAGTACCACCCCCTCAAAGAGGCATTTCTATCATGGCTCCCCGGTTCCAATTATATTACATTGCCATGTAGCTCCCCCATCAGTCTCTATTTGACATCACATTACCCTATTTTGTTTCTTCATTATATTTATCATGAGAATTATCTTACTCATTTATGTTTAATATATGTCTCCTTCACCAGAATATAAATTCCATAAGAACAAGTACTGCATTTATCTTATTTATTACAATCTCTCAAGGAGCTAAAACAAATTAATACTATACAATTAAATGTACAGGCTGAGATGAAGATTTTGATATTTTATAACGATTCTCACACATATTTGCTCTCTTAGGTTTCCTCCATTTTTTTTTCTACCCATTAACACTTACAATGAAAGAATTGGTTTACTCCAAGAAATATGGATAAGCGAGTAGATGTTACACTGTATAAGACCCAAAGTTTGAGAATTAATGGTATATCTTTCAAATTGTACACTGATCCTACATATCAATAAACATTTGTAATTATAAGTAAATTGTTAATTATGTTTAAATTAAAACTATCAGATGAAATTTGGCATTTATGAGTAATACACATTCATGGATATTATGAAATACAGATGAAAATTATTGAACATAATTTATAAATACAACAAGCATCATTTCAGAATTTAACACAGAGTTTAAATATCTTCTACCTAAAATGTAATTTTATCTGAAATTAAAGAAATCATCCTTAAAGAACTAAAGGAAAGTATAACTCAAAAAATAGACAATTTTAATAAAGATATAAATATTATATTAAAAAAGAGGAAAAATGGAAATTCTGGAGATGAAAAATATAATTCAAGTTGAAAGGTTGAAAAGTACAACAACCAAACTTAAGAATTCACTAGCAGAGCTCGATAGCAGATTTGAGATGATGGAAGAGTCAGTGAACTTGGAGACAGATCAACAGAAATTACCAATTCTGAAGAATAGAAAAAAATAATTTTAAAAAATGAACAGAGCCTCAGAGACTTATGGGTTATCACCAAGCACCCAACAAACATGTGATGAGAGTTCCAGAAGGAAGAGGGAGAAAAGAACAGAAAAAATATTTGAAGAAATTATGATCAAAACTTGCCAAACTGTTGAAAAATATTAATCTATAGATTCAAGTTTAATGAATCCAAAGTAGGATAAACACAAAGAGATCCACACCTAGACATATCATAATTGAAAGCCAAAGACAAAGAAATTCTTAAAACTAGAAAGAGAAAAACAACGCATCAGAAACAATGGAGGCCAGAAAGCAGGAGACAACATGGTCAAGATGCTGAAAGAAAGAAAATTTCTAACAAAGAATTCTATATCTAGCAAAACTATTCTTCAAAAATAAAGGCAAAATAAAAACAATCCAAAAAACAAAGATTGAAATAATTCATTGATAACAGCGCTGCCTTACAAGAAATCCTAAAAGAAGTCCATCAGACTGAAAGAAAATTACCAGCCCATAACTCAAATGCACAAAAAGAAATAAAGAGCACCATAAAAGGTAAACATATGTATAAATATAAAAGACTGCTTAATATTTTTTTCTTCTCAGGGTGCCTGGGTAGCTCAGTCCGTTAAGTGTCATGAGCCCAGGGTCCTGAGATCGAGTCCCACATAGGGTTCCTTGCTCAGTGGAGAACCTGTTTCTCCCTTTCCCTCTGCCTGCTGCTCCCCTTGCTTGTGCACGTGCTCTCTCTCTGTCAAATAAATAAAATCTTTGAAAATATTTTTTTTCTTCTCTTAGTTGTTTTAAAAGACATACAATTGCATAAAAAATACAGAACAGTGCTGTCAGGCTTCTAACACATAAAAACTTAGTATGTATGACAATACTAACAGATATGATGGAAAGGGAATGGATGGAAGTTTCTACATTTTACCATAATTAGTCAATCTGAAGTAGACTGTGACAAAGACACATATTTTAATCTCTAGAGCAACCTAAGAAAATAACCCAAAAGATCTAGTTAAAACACTAACAAAGAAATTCAAATGATACTTTGGAAAATATCTATTAACTCCAGAAGAGACAGAACAGGACAAGCAAAGAAATAAAAAAGAAATGAGACAGGGCACCTGGGTAGTTCAGTCGGTTGAGTGTATGCCTTCATGATGCTGGAGCTGGGATCCTGGGATTGAGTCCCCCACCAGGCTCCCCACTCAGCAAGGAGTCTGCTTCTCCCTCTCCCTCTGCCCCTCTCTCACGCGTGCTCTCTCTCTCAAATAAAAAAAAAAAAGATATATCATTGCAGATATAAATCTATCAGTGATTACATTAAATGTGAACAGATTAAACCCTCCAATCAAAAAGCAGAAATGGTTCCATTTTTTTAAAAAAGCAAAGCAAATATAAGACATATTGTAGACTCAAAAAACAAATAGACTAAAGTAGAAACATGGGGGGTGCCTGGGTGGCTCAGTTGTTAAGCATCTGCCTTTGGCTCAGGTCATGATCCCTGGGTCCTGGGATCAAGCCCCCCATAGGGCTCCCTGCTCCCCAGGAAGCCTGCTTCTCCCTCTCCCACTCCCCCTGCTTGTGTTCCCTTTCTCGCTGTGTCTGTCTCTGTCAAATAAATAAATAAAATCTTTAAAAAATAAAAAAGAGGGGCACCTGGGTGGCTCAGTGGGTTAAAGCCTCTGCCTTCAGCTCAGGTCATGATCCCAGGGTCCTGGGATCAAGCCCCACAACGGGCTCTCTGCTCAGCAGGAAGCCTGCTTCCTTTCCTCTCTCTCTGCCTGCGTCTCTGCCTACTTGTGATCTCTGTCTGTCAAATAAATAAATAAAAATCTTTAAAAAAAAAAAAAAGTAGAAAGATGGAAAAATATTTGCAATACAAACAGTAAGCATAAGAGAGCTGGAGTGGCTATACCAACACCAGACAAAATATAACTAGAGACAAAGAGGAATCTTTCTAATGATAAAGGTCAGCTATCAGTAAAACAATTATGTATGTAAAGTGTAACTAACAATGTCCCCAAAGCATGAAGCAAAAACTGACAACACTAAAAGGAAAAATAGACTTTCCAATAGTAATAGGGATTTTAATCTGTCTCTCAATAATTAAGAGTATGGCTAAACAGAAAATCAGCACAGACATAGAAGGCCTGAAAACTATCACTCAACTTGACGTGACACCTACAAAACATTCCACCCAACAACAGCATATTCTTATCTAGGACGTACATATTCTTATCTAGTCCACAGGGAACATTCTTCAGAAAAGATTACATACTAGGCCATAAAATTGTCTCAATAAACTTAAAATGAGAAAATCATACAAATTATGTTCTCCTACTACAGGGGAATTAAATTAAAAAATCAACAACAATGAAATGTAGGGAATCCCCAAATAATTGGGGATTATTATCATTATCATTATTATTATTATGCTGTACATTTCTAAATAATCCATAGTCAAAGAAGACATCAAAAAGGAAATTTTAAAATATTTAGAAGTGAATAAAAATTTTAAAAAGCAAAACATAGGGGTGCCTGGGTGGCTCGGTGGGTTAAAGCCTCTGCCTTCCGCTCATGATCCCGGGGTCCTGGGATCGAGCCCCGCATCGGGCTCTCTGCTCAGCGGGGAGCCTGCTTCTCTCCCTCTCACTCTCTGCCTACTTGTGATCTCTGTCTGTCAAATAAGTAAATAAAATCTTAAAAAAAAAAAAAAAGCAAAACATAGGGGCACCTGGGTGGCTTAGTTGGTTAAGCAACCAACTCTTGATTTCAGCTCATGTTATGATCTCAGGCTCATGAGATTGAGCCCCATAGGGGGTTCCACGCTTAGCACGGAATAGGCTTGAGATTCTCGATCTCTCTCTCTCTCTCTCTGTCCTTCACCCCACTTGCACACACACACACTCTCTCTCTCAGCTAAGTAAATAAGTAAAAGCTAAGACTATATATTGTATGGTTCCATTGCTATAAACTATCCAGAAAAGGCAAATCCATACAGACAAAACACAAATCAGTTGCCTGGGACTGGCTTGAAGGGGGTGGGGTAAGGGTTAACTGCAAACAGATGAGAGGTAGTTTTTGGAGGGCACAGAAATGTTCTAAAAATGACTTACAGCTTAAACCAGTCCTGCTGTCAGTCTGTGGGAGTCAGGTATTGTGCAACTCACTGTGTCTCTGCTGTCTACCCCCATGTTGAAGATGAGCTCTGCCTCTCCATCCCATGCTAGAGTACCTGGAGCTGGCCTCTTGGCCTTCTGTTGTCTGAGTGTGTAGAGTTCAGCAACTTTATGCAGATAAGCTCTGCCCCTGCCCACGAGCAGGAGCTGTCAGGCTGAGGAGATCCTGGGCTTTCCCCCTAGCCAGCTAGGCCACCAGCTTCCCTACCCTGACTCTGGGGGTGTCTTGGCAGGGTGGAGGGGGGTGTTGTCTCCCAGACGTCTCTCACAGAACTTCCTTTGCTGAATTAAAGTTTGTAAATGTTTTTAAAGATAAACAAGGAAACAAATAAATCTGGTTTGTAATGATATCTCAATCTCACATCTTTATCCATTCATGTATTATTGAGGGACACTCAGGTTGCTTCCATATCTTGCCTATACTGTTATGCTGCAATGAACACAGAGGTGCATTATCTTTTAAAATTAGTGTTTTCATCTTCTTCAGATAAATAGCCAGAAGTGGGTTTGCTGGATTGTAGTTCTATTTTTAGTTTGCAGAAGCTCCATACTGTTTTCCATAGTACCTGCCCTATTTTGCATTCCCACCAACAGAGCACAAGAGTTCTCTTTTCTCCATATCCTTGCCAACACTTGTTATTTCTTGTCTTTCTGATAATAGCCATTCTAAGAGGTGTGAAGTGATATCTCATTGTGGTTTGGACCGGCATTTCCTTGATTAGTAGTGATGTTGAGCATCTTTTCATATGTCTGTTGGCCATCTGTCTTTTTGGGGAAATGTCTATTGGGGTCCTCTGCCTATCTTTTAAATGGATTTTGCTTAATATATTGAGTTGTAAATTCTTCATATATTTTGGATTGACACCCCCCCCTTACCAGTTACATCATTTACAAATATCTTCTCCCATTCAGCAGGTCCGCTTTTAATTTTGCTTATGGTCTCCTTCACTGAGCAAAAGCTTTCTAGTTTGATGTAGTTCTACTTATTTTTGTTTTGCTGCCCTTGCCTGAGAAGACAGATCCAAAAAAGTATTGTTCAGACAAATGTCCAAAAGCTTACTGCCTATGTTTGCTTCTAGAACTTTGATGGTTTCTGGTTTTCATTTTAGTCTTTAATCCATTTTGAGTTTATTTTCATATATGGTATAAGAAAGTGGTCAAGAAGCACCTGCTGGCTCAGTCGGTGAAGTATTTGGCTCTTGATCTCAAGGTCAAGAATTCAGGCCCTAGGCTGGGCATAGAGATTACTTTTAAGATAAATAAATAAATAAACCCAAGAAAGTGGTCCAGTTTTATTCTTTTGCCATGTAGCTGTCCAGTTTTCCCAGCACCATTTAATGAAGAGACTATCTTTTCCCTGTTGTAACTTCTTGCCTCTTCTGTCAAACATTAATTGACCTTATAAGAATGGGTTTATTTCTGGACTCTATTCCGTTCTATTGATCTGTGTCTGTTTTTGAGCAAGTACCATGCTGCTTTGACAACTACTATAGCTTTGTAGTATAGACTGAAATCAGGAAGCTTGATATCTTCAGCTTCGTTCTTCTTTCTCAAGATTGTTTTGGCTATACAGAGTCTTTGGATACAAACAAAACTCTATACAAATTTAAGGATTATTTATTCTAGTTCTGTGAAAAATGCCATTGGAATTTTAATAGGGATTGCAATGAATCTGTAGATTGCTTCAGACAATATGAACATTTTAACAATATTAATTTTTCTAATCCATGAGTATGGTTTATCTTTCCATTTATTTATTTGTTTCCATTTATCATCTTCAATTTCTTTCATCAATGTTTTATAGTTTTCAGAGTAAGGTCTTTTAACTCCTTGGTTACATTTACTCCTCAGTATTTTATTCTCTTTGATGCAATTTTGAGTGGGATTGTTCTCTTAACATCTCTTTCTGATAGTCCATTATTAGTGTATAGAAATGCAATAGATTTATGCATATTAATTTCCTGTGCTGTGTACATACCCAAGAGAAATGAAAACACAACCACAAATAGTGCACAAAAATGTTCACAGTAGCATTGTTCATAATAACTAGAAAGTGGAAACTCAAATATCCATAAATTAACAAATAATGTGGTATAACCATACAACAGAATATTACTTAGCAATAAAAATAATGACATAGGCTACAACATGAACTCTGAAAACATTAAACTAAGTAAAAGAAACCAGTCGTGAAAAATCACATATTGTAGGGTTCTACATTTTTTTTAAGCGATAACAAGTGCCTGCTCAAGGAAGGAGGGTGGGAGAGGGGAATCTTAAGCAGGCACCACCCCCAGCTCAATCTCAGGACCCTAAGATCATGATCTGAGCCAAAATCAAGAGTTGGATGCTCAACTGACTGAGCCACCCAGGCACCCCTGTATGATTCTCCCCATAAAAAATGTCCAGAATAGATAAATCTATAGAGACAGAAAAATCAGTGGTTGCCTAGAGCAGGGGATCTTGGGGGGAAAACGAGAGTAACCACTATAGGATTCCTTTTCGGAATGATGAAAATGTCCTAAAATTAATTATGATGATAGTTGCACAACTCTGAATATATTAAAAACCACTAAGTTGTACACTTTAAATTGGTGAATTGAATGGTATATGAATTATATCTCAATAAAACTGTTACCCAAAACAAAGCAAAAAACAAAAACAAAAAAACCATGGGCGTACAAAGCCATCAATACTGGTAGGCCTGCCACATCCAAAGTTACCAACCTATTATTTAGGACACAAAAATCTCGAAGTTATAAGTATCATACTCTCTTTAAGTTTGTAAATGTGTGTGTGTGTGTGTGTCAGAAACTAGAAGCAATGATTAATCAAAGTAATTAAATCACTAACCTTAAAAAACAGGTTGACATTAAATACTCAAATTTCAAATGCCCGAAATATTTCTATTTTCTACTTCATGTGTTTACGAGGAGATAGCACGATGATATTCATATAAACGCACTGCATAAACTGTATGGCCCTACCTATTAACGTTAATCATTCCTGAATTCTTCAAACGTAATTCAGTAATTTCCAGGCTTATATAAAGTCATTTTTACCTTTTAAAGAAAAAGAAACTCCAAAACGCAAATATCCAATCCTGCCTTAGTGAAGTGTACATTGTTCCGTGATTTTGGCACTGTTCTGTGATTATGGCACTAAAGAAAGTGCATAATTTACCTCTTTATAGTGACTCATAGGTAAAAAGAAAAGCAAGTCTGATTACCAAACACAAGATTACTGTTGTATCATCACCGGATTAAAATTAAATCACATAACTGAAGTAAATATTCATGAAGGGGGGAAATTTTAAGTTTTCGAATGAAGTGCTCCCCCCTCACTCATTTAAACTAGTACCAATTAACTTAAAGAAAGGCTGTTCTGCAGCGAATCTAGGTCCTAGAAAGAGAGCCCAGGATGCTGGCACATAAGAAACACCAGAAACAGGGCAATCTGGATTACTCTTGGCCTTATGGAATATTTTCTGTTTTTTATCGACACGGAATAAAAACGCCCGACTGGAGCGGGGGGTGGCGGGGTGGGGGTTCGGCTACTCTACTCGCAAAGCTGGTCCGGCCGTCAGCACCAGCCCTAGCAGAGTCCTCACCGTTCCTTTCCCGCGCCCCCAAAACATCCAGTAGCACGGTCCCAAAGGGACAGCTTTTCCAAGAGAGGATCCAGAAGGCGGTCACCGGACGCGCGTTACAGAGCCCGTTTTTGTTTTGTTTAAAAAACAGATTCCTATCACAGCCAAGCCTCCCTAACCCCGGGGGAACTGGGGGAAGTGGCAGCAGGGCGCCGGCGTGGAAAGCGAGAATAAAAGAATAACCGAGTACAACCTGCCATGCAAGCGAGCCGCGGAGAGAAGGAAAGGTAAGAGGCGGCGATAAGGCCCGACGGGGAAGGAAACTGGTCTCCAGCCCTCCACGCCACCCCGCGCGGCCGGAGCCTTCCAGGTCCCGCCCCGAGCTCGCTGCCCTGCCCCGGCGCCGGCCGCAGCCTCCCGCCCTACCAGACCCTCCCAAGACGCGCTTCCTCCGGAGCCGGACCCCCGCCCTGGCCTCCCCGCGGGATAAGGCGGGTCAGTTCTGTCCGCTCCTCCGCAGAGGTGACTCGCGCGGCGATGTAAACACAGCGAAACCAGCTGCGCTCAGCCCATCCCCCCCCCCACCCCGCCGGGGTCCGTAACCTCTTCCCTCAGCCCTGCCCCGCGCCCCGCGCTCCCCGCGGGCAGGCGAGCAGCGCGCCTTCCCCTTTTTCCAAGTCCCGCTTCCCGACCGTTGCCCGGGGGCACTCAGCCCCCTTCCCCAGTTCCCAGCCGTTGTCACCGCCACAGCCTCCGGAAAACCCTCGGCAAACCCCGGAGCAAACAACACAGGCGCGGGGCGGGGGTGCGGAGGGAGGAGGCGGCACTCGGGACAGCGAGGCTTTATCACCGCGCCCTCCGCGCTCCCTCCCACCAGCCTCGGCTGCTCGCGCTCTTACCTGCTCTCCGCGTCGCCTGGGAAGACCACGGCGTCGCTTTCCCTCCCGGCAGGGCCGCGGACTAGCACCGCCGCCGCCGTTGGCCGGGCGTCCCGAGGGAGCCGGGGCCTCCCCGGCAGCCCGAGCCGCTCCACTGGGAGAGGAGGAAACAAAACAGCGGCGAACCGCCCCGCGCAGCGCCCCCCGCCCGCGCCGCCCCACCGATCCCCAACCGCCGAGGCGACGGCGGCGACACAGAGCCCGGCGCGGGGAGCAATGGTGGCCCCCGCCCTCGCTCCGCTCCCGGCCCCCTCCCTCCACCCCCCGCCTCAGCTCCTCCCCCTCGGCCTCCTGCCGCCGCCACCAGGACACTCGAGTCCGCCTCCCCCACCCCGCCCGCTCCGAGCGCTCCTCCCCTCCCCACGAGGCGAGGGGGGGCGGCACCGCCAGTCACCGCAGCGTCTGTCAAACCGGGGCCGGCTATTTATACCCCGCGGGGCCTCACCGCCGCCGGTCGCCACCGGCCCGCCAACCTGCCTCAGTGGCTCTCTCGACTCTCACCCGCCCCTTATCCCCCAACTTCTCCCAAACCCGCCTTCTCAGGTAAAGACCCTGGCCACTTGTCCCGCTCCCTACTCGGCGCTCCCCCATCCCACTCGGCTCCAACCCCAGACTGGTGCAGGGGCCCCAAGGCGCGGGCAGGCGCGTGGGGGTAGCGGGGCCGCGCGTGCACCTGCAGCGCCCGCCCGCCCCCTTCTCCCAGCTGGCCCGGACCGCACGCACACACCCTCGCCACTCTGCGAAGCCTCCCGCGGGCCCCGGCTGTCACTCCATCCCCAGCTCTGGACTGCCTCCCTTCTCCAGGGACAGCTCCGCGCTCCGGCAGTCTGACAGCTACTGGGGGCCGAGGGTTGGATAAACTCCTAGTCCCGGTCCCTCCAGTCTCCACTCCACAGCCGTGAAAGGTGGGGGCGCGGGCGGGCCGGAGCGCGCCGCCGGCCCCGCCCCGGCCCCTCCCCGGTCGGTGACGCTCGTGGCGCACCGCCCCTCCAGCCTCGCGCCCTCGGCGCCGCCCGCTCCTCCTCCCCGCTCGCAGACGCCGGGCCTTGTACACCCGCGACCCCGCCCCATTCCCAGAAATTACCACCCGCCCAACGGCCGGGCCGCGCGGCGGTTGGTGCCCGCGTTTGCTGACGGTCGGGTGGCGGGGCTCAGCGCGCAGCTGCGGAGCGCGGCGGGCGGCCCCCTGGCGCTGCCCCCCGAACTGCGGGCGCCCGCACCGAGCCATTGTCGCTCTTCGCTCGGTTAGCGACGGATAAGTAACTCAAGTCCGAGTATTGTTGCGAAAATGCGGGAGTGTACCGGTGCGGGAGTCTTTCGGTCCAAGTGCATAACGAATTCGAAAATGAAAACCCAGCAGTAGCTGCACGCTTCTGGTTTCCCCACTTTCACACAAAGGGGAACCTTTGAGCAGGGCACTCACGCGCCTTCCAATGCACAAAAGCCAATGACACGGTGCCCTCGACTGTCCGGCGTTTGGAGCGCCTCGCGAATGATCTTTCTTACGCACAGTTGTGCATACAAACGCAAAGTTGTGCCTCGATCTAGTCCCCCACCACCACACTTCGCCGCCGCCGCTTTTCTTGTATTTGTTTCTTTAACAAAGAGCGATAACTGTCCCGGTGCGCGGAGGGACTAATGCTAGTCCCTCTCGGGCTCCTGCAGCCCCACTCTGATAGACCTGACGCGGTATCCATCAGGTTCATCGCTGGGCTCCAGCCTTAATCTTTTTGCAGCTCCATAACCAGTCATGAGAGAAGGAAAAAACCGTGAAGAATTTAAGTGGTAGCTGTTCTTTAAAGTAACGTGGGAACTATGGAAATAACCTTAGAGTAGGACTTAAATGTCAGAGGGCTGTCAGCCCCACTGATGTGTTCCTGAAGAACGGAAGAATTTAATGATCTTTCTTTTTGAAAGCTGTTAATGTCTTTTTATTTACCGGAGGAGGGGGTACGGGGGAGTGGAAATGGTATTCTTTCTTTTCCTATCTGGAAAAGCAACTCTGGTGACTCCTTAAGAGATTTTTTACTTTTAAACCTAGGGGAAACCTGGATGGCAAATAGGGTTAATCAAAGAGATCCTCTTAACTCTGATGAAGTTTTAAGGATCCCTTAATTCTAAAACATGGCGACTCTTGACATTCTTTTGAACTAAAGAATTCAAATCTTTAATACACAAACAGGATACTACAAACATAGTAACAGTTCTAGGGCAGTATTTCTAATCTCACGTTTCCTGTAAAATAGGGAACCATTGTCCGCTCAATAGATGTAATGAATTAATAATACTACTGCATCTTGGTGACAATAACATGTCATATTAAGGAGCATGCAAGGACAAAGCCTGATTCCTGTAGTTAGGAACAGATCTCAGCGGCTGGGTCCAATCATTCCTGTTTTCAGCTACCAGGAGAACTGTATCTCTCCTGCTGCCAGCTGGAAGTAAACTGGAAAGTCCCACGTGGATAACAATGGTAAATAACGCTGTTCTCAATTCTTCAGTGCCCCTTCCATGCATGTTCTTTGAAATGTGGCTTTGCAGTTCTTCTAATTAGAGGCAGAAAGTTTCTCCACCCTACTGATGTTGGACTTAGATTATTCCACTTGGTTTTGGCCAAAAGAGTATGGGCAGAAGTAACAGTGTAACTGTTCTGAGCCTGTCCTTAGGAGATTTTTCATGTTTCTGCTTGCTTTTCTCCCACACCTGCCTTTCACAATGTGAAGAACATGCCTGGGTAGTCTGCTGGTAAAACAAGAATGAGAGACATGAAGCTGGTCTAGAACCATCCCCAGCTTGGAGCCTGTGACCTGCAGAAAAAAGGAATTATTGTTTTAAGCACTGTGCTTGAGAGTGGCTTGCTACCCAAAACTAGTGTTCCAATAGCTGACTGGTAGAATAGGAGATGGAACAATCTGCTCCCTTGGCATTGGCCTTAAAGGTGGCAAACTGATGTCTCTGCAGCAGCTCTTCCATAGTGGGTCTTGGAAGGGCACATCCTTTGTGGAAGCCAAGTAAAAAACCTAGAAAGTGTGTAGCATGGCATTCTAAAGACCTCAGATTTGGTAGGAAAGGGATGATGTGGTCAGTGGTCCTAGCTAATGAACATAAACTTCAGAATCTCCAGGTTATAACTAAACTGCTCTTGCTTCTGGGGTGCCTGGGTCATGAGATCCAGCGAAGGGCTCCGTGCTCTTTAGGGAGTCTGCCTATCCCTCTGCTCCTCCCCATCCTCATACTCTCTCTCTCTCTCTAAAATGAATAAATCTTGGGGTACCTGGTTGAGGTGTCTACCTTCAGCTCAGGTCATGATTCCAGGGTCCTGGGATCAACCCCCACATTGAGTTCCCTGCTCAGTGGGGAGTCTGCTTCTCCCTCTGCCCCTTACCCCCATGCTCTCTCTCTCTCTCTCTCACTTTCTCAAATAAGTAAAATCAATCTTTTTTTAAAGTTGCTCTTCTTTTTTCATATTATACAATTTATTTTGTAATTATACAAGTACTTCATTAATGCATTCTCATCATCAATTTTCAAATAATACAAAATGGACTTTTTAAAAAGCCAAGTCTCGGGCTTCCTTCTCTACTTCCCTTTCCACTCCTCACCCTGCATACATAACCAGTCTTTCCACATCTCTACCTTTCCACAAGTAACCATGAATGACAAATTAACATTTCAGTTTCCTGAAGTTTTTCTGTGCGTTTATGTACATACCCATGTAATTATGTAGACTAACTACAAATGAAATGGTATAATATGTGTATTAGATAGACTGCTTCTGCACTTCTTTTCTTGGTTTATTTACACTTTGTTCTCTCTTACTACCTAAGAAAGTCTTTTTAAAATTTCACCATCTTCAGTATAATGGATTAGCCAAGAGAAGATGTTTTCCCACTTTTATATCAGAATGTTAAACGGGAAAATGAACTTTTAGGGCCAGTTTAGGAATGGGAGTGATAATCAACATGAGGAACACAGAAGACTAAATTCTCCTACTGGAAGCTGGCTACCACAAGGGCATTCCGCACTATGAACTCTGAATTACTGACAGTCTTTAAACCTGTTGGAGTCCCTCATTGCATATAGGCAAATCCTTACGTTACCAACAACTATGTAGACTTTACAAGAACAGCCAGAAAAATCTCTTCTTTCGCTTCTCTTTAAAGAGTAAGTGGTTCTGGGGTACCTGGGTGGCTCAGTCAGTTAAGTGTCTGCCTTTGGAGGGTCCTGGTCCTCAGATTGGATTAAGTCCCACATCAGTCTCTCTGCTCAACCGGGAGTTGGCTTCTCCCTGTCTCTTCTCCCTCCCTCTTCCTCCTCCTCCCTCTCAGCCAGGAGTTGGCTTCTCCCTCTTCACACTTTCTCTCTCAAATAAATAAAATCGTCTACGGCCATACCACCCTGAACGCGCCCGATCTCGTCAAATAAATAAAATCTTTTTTAAAAAGAAGAGAATAAATGGTTCGGGGTGCTATTGTACAGTTATATCCTGGTATTAACCTACCTTATTTAAAAGCCACTATATCCATCCCTTCCACTGCCCCTTTCTGGGCTTCTACAAAGGTGATTATTCATAACTCTCCCATACTCTGGTTCTGCAAAGGAACCCAGGCTCCAGACTCACGTTTGTTTTAGGTACCATTTTGCCTTGTATGAATCAGAATCTCTAAAACATTTTATTTTATTTTATTTTAAAGATTTTATTTATTTATTTGACAGAGAGAGAAATCACAAGTAGGCAGAGAGGCAGGCAGAGAGAGAGAGAGGAAGAAGCAGGCTCCCCGCTGAGCAGAGAGCCCGATGCGGGGCTCTATCTCAGGACCCTGAGATCATGACCTGAGCTGAAGGCAGAGGCTTAACCCACTGAGCCACCCAGGCACCCCTCTAAAACATTTTATATTAAACAAGTTATAAGAGGCTTTCCCCCAGAAAATGTTCAAAACCTCCGGAGGGAGGGGGCCAGGGGGATGTGTTAATTTGAAACAATCCTTAAGAATGAAATTTGTACCATCAAAAGCAATCAGATAAAATAAGCAGAAAGTACAAAGTTTTGAATATAGAACAGAAGTTAAGTCCTCATAGAAGGGAAGTTAAATCCTCATGAGTCACACATGTAATTTTACCTTGCACTGTTTTCTAGTAAAACAAGTACTTAAAGTCATTTCATACTTCGAGTTCTTGATATATTTTAAAAGCAGCTTTCTCTTTAAGAGAATGCTTTACATTTTATTAGTTCTCTCAACAAATAAATTACTTTTAGCATACATTTTATTGCTTTGTTAAAATATTTGAAGTGTTAAGATGGATTATATTTTATTCTAGTTAGAATTTCTAATATTTTTCAATGATAAAACCAATTTTTGTAAGCAGATTTGCCTCCTTGTCTTTATTATAAGAATTAAAAATCCAAATGAAATGTACATGAAGACAATTTTATTGGTGATTTAAGATCATATTAATCTTTAGAGTTTCTGAATAAAATAGGTTTCCTATTAAAATCCAGGATAAATGCCATAATAGTTAGTTAAAATACAAAGATAAATATATTCCATGGGGAAAGTTCTAAAATAAATTTCCATATTTGTGAGCTGACTAATTTTCAAGGGCATTTAACTCTGTTTCTTCCATGCTACTAAGTTAAAATGAATTAGTAAAAAAATTTTCTTTCCATTTATTTCCTGGATCTCTCTAAAGATTAGAAATGCAAACCAAAAACTTTGTTTTTTCCACTATTTGTTTTCTTTCTTCTCTGCAGTTTTTTCCTATTGGCCAACTAACTAGAGTGGGGGGCATTACTTTAGTAACAGTAAATAATAATGAAATAATAACAATAATATTGACCACTATTAGTATACTACTAGGTACTTTTTCTTAATCTTATGAGTTTTTATGAGTATCTCCATCTTACAGTTCACATCCAAGCTTAAGAAAGGTTAAGCTACTCATTCAAAGTTACACAGTTAACAATAGAGTTGGGTATTCAATCCTTCTCCAGCGCCCATGCTTTTAACCACAAGCACTTCTTAAAGTACAGGTGATTTTAACTGTTCATGATCAAACGTCAAGGACAAAAAGTATTGCCCTCTCCTTCAGCTTTGACACTAGCCTCATGTCCTATTCTCCCAAATTCGCTGGGCTTGGATGCCACCTTGCAGGTCGACTCACTTCTGCTTGGGTCCTGCTCTGCCTAACACAGCAGATGGTTGAGTGTTTCTGGCCCTCTTCCTCATTTCCCTCTCCAGACACTCCTTCCTCCACTGATTGCCAACATAGTCCCTCTCTTCCTGTTCCTATTTCCTGTTCTTCCTGTCTGCTTCACTGTGTCTGACTAGACCTCCCAAATCTGCTGGTGACCCCGACCACTAAGCAAAAAGAGAGAGAGAGATTAGGGTCCAGATAAGAAGCCAATCGATATGGAGGATGAAAGGGTCACTATAATTAAGAAGAAGAGTAATTAAAATGTGAATACCAGGCAGGGAAAAAAATGGAATAAATGGGAAGGTGGGCTGAGTGTTTTAACATACTATGAATCTAGGGGCATCTGGGTGGTTCAGTTGGTTAGGTGTCCAGCTCTTGGTTTCGGCTCAGGTCATGATCTCGGAACATCCAGCCCTGCCATGGGCTCTGTCTCAGCATGATTCTGCTTGAGAATCTCTCCCTCTCCCTCTGCACTTCCCCTGTTCTTGCGTGCCCACTTTCTCTCTCTCTCCCTCTCTCTAAAACAAATAAATAACTAATAAATAAATCTATCTTTAAAATACCATGAATCTATATAAGTGAATGGAAACTCCTATAATGTGAAGAAGAGAGGGAAATAGTAATAGTTCTACAGTTAAAGTTAATATTCAAGAGTTCATGATAGGTATAGTAATTGATAATAACTGTACTTATATGTGATCAGAGTCCTAAATACCCACAAAATACTTTTGAAATTTAGTGTCATCTTAATAGTGTTGATTGAATGTGTACTTACTTTTCACCTTCTATTTTAATCCCCGTAACAACCCAGGAAATACTGTTATCATTTGCAGACTATGACATCAAGGTGACGGAAGAGTAAAGCAACTTTCTCGAGACCACCAGCAAGTGAGCAGGGGAGCCAGGCAGGAGACCCCAAGCAGGCTGGCTCCAGACTCCACATTCCTGCAGTTCCTGCCGTTCTGCTCTGCTTCCTCCTCCTCTGTGTTGTCCTCTCCAGGACTGAAGGAGAGACCAGGTCAGCGTCTCCCTATCCTGTGCTCTCCTTCTGAACAAACCTATACCTCTGATCTGTGATTTGAAGTCAAAGGGCCTTATTCACAATTCAGCCAGCCTGAAAGTAGAGAATTTCTACTCTCTACTAGAAGAAAATTTTCAGAGCCCAGCTACTAAGTCTGCATTTTTATTTGGTTACCTGGATGGAGAAAGAAAACTAATTTTTTAAAAAGATCTTATTTATTGGGGCACCTGAGTTGCTCAGTGGGTTAAAGCCTCTGCCTTAGGCTCAGGTCATGATCCCAGGGTTCTGGGATGGAGCCCCGCATCGGGCTCTCTGCTCAGCGGGAAGCCCGCTTCCTCCTCTCTCTCTCTCTCTCTCTCTCTCTCTGCCTCTCTCCACCTACTTGAGATCTCTGTCTGTCAAATAAATAAAAAATAAAATCTTAAAAAAAAAAAAAGATCTTATTTATTTATTTGACAGAGAGACAGAACACATGAGCCGGGGCAGCAGCAGGCAGAGGGAAAGGGAGAAACAGAATCTCCACGGACCAGGGAGCCCACCAACATGGGGCTCAATCCCAGGACCCTGAGATTTTGATCCCAGCTGAAGGCAGACGCTTAAACAACTGAGCCACTGAGGTGCCCCAAGAAGTAAGCTTTGACAGATGGAAAGGGCAAGGTTGGAGTCCCCAACCTCCAGTTTTTAGTCTTCTAGATCTGTCAGGAATATTATGTATTTACTCTGACCCAATTGTTCTACCGTTAAGAACACTTGAGGCCTAAAAATAAGTGACTTGCTTTTGTTAATGCAGGACAGAGTTGGAATTTGAATCCCGCTTTTCTTATTTTTACAAGCTGCCTTTTGAGGTCACAGGTGAAAGTTGGGAAAGAGGAAGGTCTTTGGAAATGCTGACACCCTTGAGCCTAACTGGGGAAGTTTAGCAATAACAGCCTCCCTCTCACTGACTAGGTGGGGCAGGGCAGGAAAGGGAGGGACGGAGTACGATGGGGGGGTGGGGCGAGAAGCCAGGGGTAGAAGAAGGGAGACAAGCTTGGATCTGGTGAGGCAGAGAGAGAGAGGTGGGAAATTAAGGAGCCAAGGCAAATCTCAGGAAACAGCTAAAATTGGTTAGGCAAACTGTGAACTCAAATGTAGGCAGTTATCTACTTTACGATTGTATCTAAAGCTAGCCAAATCCATATGTTCAAAATTATTTTGCTTTTCAGTTTTTCCTCAGGATGTCCTGTATATTTTTATAAGGTGGTTTACATGTATTATAAGCCGATTTTGGTGTTTTTCCAACACTTCTATGATGGAAAACTTAATCATTTTTATATTGTTCTAGCGAAATTTCAGTCTTTTAATATTTTTTATTTACCATTAACCCAAAGAGGCCCTTAATCACTAACATGGTATTTGCTGAATTAGGCAGAAGCTAGATATACTGAACTTCCAAATGAAAGGGGCTGAGTAGAGCAAGGGGCAAATTTGTATTGAAGTAAGATGCATATCTGGTTATCCGACCAAATGAGTAGCACTGAGTCTTTTCGAGTGTAAAATTTTAAAATGGCAATAGCAGGTGCTTCTCTAAGTGGTCTAGATAACTTGAAAGCAGATTAATTAGTTGTTCCCAGGACCATGGTGCATGTGATTGACTTTGTGAAACCCTCACCCCACAAAAATAAATAACTGGAATCCTGTTTTCCAGTAGCAGACTTTTGGAGTGAGATAAATGAATGAGGTAAAGGAATGAAAAAGTGAGATAAAAGAGTCTTTTGTGTACTTCAGGTATACTCATTGTTTCTATTCTTAGAGCAAAACATTTCAAAGATCTAATGCAAGTAGAGCATGTGACTCTTGATCTTGGAGTTTTAAGTTTGACCCTCATGTTGGGTGTAGAGATTACATAAAAATAAAATCTTATTTAAAAAAAAAGAAAATACAAGAAAACAGAGAAAGCAAGTATGGTAAATTCAGGGCCTAAGGTCATTCAGTATGCTAGGTAACAAACACTTCACATTTAGGGTGCCTGGCTGGCTCAGTCAGTAGAGCATGTGATTCTTGATCTTGGGGTTGTGAGTTCAAGCTCCATGTTGAGTGTAGAGATTACTTAAATAAATAATCTTTTGAAAAAAAAGGACTTCATGTTTTTTCAATGTTAGAAATTATGAAATTCACATCAATTTGAAATGAATAGTATGACGGTAGTGTAAGAAAAATCTTGATGAGCCAAGAAGAGATGAAATTTTTTTTTTAAGATTTTTTATTTACTTATTTGACAGACAGAGATCACAAGCAGGCAGAGATGCAGGCTCCCCACTGAGCAGAGAGCCCCACGGGGCTTGATCCCAGGACCCCCCAATCATGACCTGAGCTGAAGGCAGAGGCTTTAACCCACTGAGCCACCCAGGTGCCCCGAAGAGATGAAATTTTTTAAAACTTTTAAAAAATGAGCACCTGGGTGGCTCAGTGGGTTAAGCCTCTGCCTTCAGCTCAGGTCATGATTGGGGGGTCCTGGGATCAAGCCCCACATGGGTCTCTGCTCAGCAGGGAGCCTGCTTCCTCCTCTCTCTGACTGCCTCTCTGCCTACTTGTGATCTGTGTCTGTCAAATAAATAAAATAAAATCTTTAAAAATATATATATCCTAACAGTCGAGCTTTGAAATGTTATAAAGAAATACGGCCTCGCTTAATCAAATATAATTAGAAGCCTCCAAGAATTAGCCTAAGAAAGTGAATTTCCATGTTGGGAGGGGCAACAGATTTACCCACTACCACTCTGAGAATTTAGTCTTCCCTGTGACACTCACTTCGATGATCACTTCCAGTCCTGTACTGAGCCATTAAGTATGTGCCTCCCAATTAACATTTTCTTGTACTCCCTACTCTTGTCTCATTAGTTGTGAAGCTCTCTAGATTTTCTATCTGTTCTCCTAAATTTCATTCTTACAGATTTTTCATTCTGGCAGATTTTTAAAAGCTGATCAATATCTCAAATATCATAAAATCCAGAAAAATAAAATATACGATACTATTTTTATTAATCAGCTGCCTGACATGCCTCTAAAGTAATTTTATTACATTCACTGGCTACATAGCCTTTCATTGCTTCTCCATGTGATGAGTTTGCAAATATTATTTTCTATAGAAAGAATATAAAGATAACTAAATTTTTTGTCTAGCATAGAATACTAAAATTTGTCTTTTAAAAAAAATTTTTTGAAGATTTTATTTATTTGAGGGGTGCCTGGGTGGCTCAGTTGGTTAGTTATCTGCCTTCGGCTCAGGTCATGATCCCAGGGTCCTGGGATCCAGCCCCACATCAGACTACTTGCTCAGATGGGAAGCCTGCTTCTCCCTCTCCCGCTCTCCCTGCTTGTGTTCCCTCTCTCACTCTCTCTCTGTCAAATAAATAAATAAAATCTTTTTTAAAAGAAGAATTTATTTATTTATTTGAGAGAGAGCAGAGTGGGAGAGAGCAAGTGAGAGCTCACAGCAGGGGGTGGGGCAGAGGGAGAGGCAGATTCCCCGCTGAGTGGGGACCCCCCTCCCCCAACCTGGAGCTCTATCCCAGGACCTGAGCTGAAGGCAGCGGCTTAATCCACTGAGCTACCCAGGCACCCTAGCAGGTGTGTTTAAATGCTGTAACTAAAGATTAGAAATAGTTCATCTAAACCATGAACCTCAAAAAAACAAAGCAAAACAACAACAACAACAACATGTAACTGTTGTAAAATACTGAAGTAGTCTACAAGTTCAGGCACTGTGGAGGCAGCTGTCCCCAGTTCCAACCCTCTCCCACCAGGAAAAATAGCCAGTTGTGGTGGGTACAGACTCCAGAAATAAATGAATGGAGAGAAGTGATCTGAACCAACTGTGGTTAGGATGTCTCACTTTTACAAAGTTTATAAAACCACTGTGAGTATATCGATGGGGCCCGTCCTGGGTTCTCCACAGCAGTCAGTTTAAGTAAGAAGCCCTAAACTTAAAGCTTATTAACCTGAGGCCCAGCTGCCCACCTGCCCCAAGTTTATCTGAATCATCTCAGTTCCCTTATAAAATACTCTCCTTTTTGGCTTAAGCTACATTAAGTTGGTTCCCATTTTTTACAAACCAAAATGTCTCATACAAGGCTCTGTTATACTATTATATTGTCCCCAGATTACTACATTAGACCTGTAACTAGCATGCTTGGGACTCAAACTCATGACCCCAAGATCAAGAGTCTCAGCATGTTCCACCAACTAAGCCAGCCAGGTGCCCCTCTAATTAGTATACTTGATGCTGTTTCCAATTCCAATTGGTTTCATACTTCCCTGCCAGATTAATCTTCTTACAGCATAGCTCTGATGATGTCATCACTACTCAAAATCTCTGAATACAGACTCTCTAACTTGGCATTGGAAGTGATGGGGTTCAGGACATACTGCCCCAAAATTTGGCATGTTGGCATATTAAATATTTTTTTGGCATGTTAAATATTTTAAGCTGAAGCAGTTTGATAAAATGGCAGAAGCAGGAGGGTCACTCTGACCCCCTATCCCCATCCCATAAAACCCTCTGTGAGAAGCGCCCTCTCTATACCCAGAGGAAAGAAACATCCTTATCTCTGAAGACAAAGGAACACCCAGAAAAATCCTGACAAACAGGCCTTGCTAAGTTTCCCTAGTTTATTACCATTATCTCATACTCCTTAACCTATCATATTTTTCTATTACTGTCCTCTCTTCATCAAAGCTAGCATAAAAGAACATAGGTCTGTTTCTTTGGATCTTCATTTCTGTATGAAGATTCCCAGGTCATGTAAAACTTATATTAAATAAGCATGTTAATATATATTATACACATAATATATATTATATGATATATGTTATATAATAACATATTTTATTATATTAATATAATATGATTAATATAATAAATATAGATAAATATATTTATTTCTACTTCTATTTATAATATAAAAATATAAATTAATGTGATAAAATATAATTAATGTAATATTTATATTATATTATTATATGATATATATTATTTAATAATATAATAATCCTGTTAATCAATCTTTGTCCATTTACTTTTCAGACCGGCAGCCAGGAACCCTAAGAGAATAAAGGAAAATCTTTTCCTCCCCTACAAAGGCGTCTGTAAAATCATCCACTGCCCATCTTACCAAGTTTACTTTCCAACATTTTCCTTGATGGAGTCTTGGCAACAGCCACAGCAGCTCTCACTCATCATGCCCTGAGCTCTCCCACCCATGTGTCTTTGCTCAGGATCCCCCTCCCACATACAACTCCCTCTCTTACTCTGGGTGTCAGAGCTACGTGTCCTTCAGAGTCTATCTCTAATATCCTCTCCTTCATAAACTTTTCCCTAATTTCCCAACAAACTTCTCATCCCCCACCCTAAATGTGATTTCTCCCTTCTCTTGACTCACTGTATCTTTTGTTTCCTACTTTGACAATGACACTATATTTTTGCCTTAGTTTATAATCGTTGTATACAGGAGCCTCACATCTTACATAGATGGCAACTCCAAAGTCAGTGAGCAAGGGGAAAAAAGGGTTATAGTCCAGAAAATTCCTGGAAATTCCTCCCAAGGTGCCAATTAGAGAGCAACCTACTGTTCTCTCTGGGTCAGCAGCACTCTCCTTCAGCACGGAAAGACATCACTGTTGCAACCCAGAGGAAAGGAAATGGCCTTCATGGAGAGACCCTCCTGTACAAGTATTACCAAATCAAAGCTAAAATCCCCCTCAGCTTGGCAACACACCTGCCCTCTGAGCATCACAGGAACGGCGCAGGACAGTTGTTCATTTTCCCATAGCACACTCTCTCCAGAGCGCATACCCACCGAGGAGAGAGTGAGGAGGAACTGCCTCCCCATTTAATTTTTCTCACATTCTCTCAGTGTAGATGGTTAAGTTCATGTAAATTAAATGCACATAGAATGGGATTTTATAATAGAGAAAGTACTGAAGAGGGGTTAAGGTGCAGACTCTGGCACTAGACAAAGTGAGTTTGATTCCTGGTTCCACCACTTACTAGACGTGGAACTTGGCCAAGGTATATAATGACTTTTTCTCTTACACCCCACTTTACATCTGCAGAAAGGAACAATAAAGGGGCCTAGTTAATAAGCTTGTTGTAAGGATTAGATTAATTGATCTCTAAAGTAATACTATGTGCCATCTAGGCCTTACATGAAAATTAAATGAGCTAATATAGATAAAGCACTTAGAACAGCATCTTGGCATGTATTTGTACTCAATATTACTTATGGGTATTACTTGTCTTTCTGTCTCACTTCCCTCATATGCTTGTAAAGGATTAAATGAGAGGGGACGCCTGGGAGGCTCAGTTGGTCACTCTGCCTTTGGCTCAGGTCATGATCCCACGGTCCTGAGTTCGAGCCCCACATCAAGCTCCCTACTCAGTGGGGAGTCTCCCTCTCCCTCTTGCCTGCCACTCCCCCTGCTTGTGTGCTCTCTGTCTCTGTCAAATAAATGAATTTTTTTTTAAGTATTAAATGAGAAGCGTTTAGAACAGTGCCTATCACAGAGTAAGTACTCTGTAAAGGTTGGCTATTACTATTATGCCACTATTGCATCCTCCCTATGCAAGTTTCCTGAAGACAAGGACATCATCTTACAACATTTTACATTTTTTTTAAGATTTTATTCATTTATTTGACAGACAGAAATCACAAGTAGGCAGAGAGGCAGGCAGAGAGAGGGGGAGAAGCAGGCTGCCTGATGAGCAGAGAGACCAATGCGGGGCTCGATCCCAGGATGGGATGACGACCTGAGCCGAAGGCAGAGGCTTTAACCCACTGAGCCACCCGGCGCCCCACCATTTTACATTCTTGCAATGACTTCAGTAGTGTCTGCTACACGTGAGTCACTCAAAAAACAGTTGAAAATCAGATAATGTTTTCCTCCTCCAAAATATTGAATCACATCGATTTTATTTTTTAAAAAAAGAAATCATTCCAAAGCATCAGGGTACTGAAATCATTTTATTTATTTTATTTTTAAACGTAATCTTGGGCACCTGGGTGGCTCAGTTGGTTAAGGGACTGCCGTGGGCTCAGGTCATGATCCTGGAGTCCTGAGATTGAATCCCACATCCGGCTCCCTGCTCAGCAGGGAGTCTGCTTCTCCCTCTGACCCTCCCTTCTCTCATGCTCTCTCTCTCTCTCTCATTCTCTCTCTCTCAAATAAATAAATAAAATCTTTAAAAAAAAATAATCTCAGTGCCCAAGGTGGGGCTCAAACTCACAACCCTGAGATCAAGAGTCAGTCCCATGCTCTACTGACTGAGCCAGTCAGGCATCCTGAATTACATTGGTTTTAATTTTTACAAGCTTTTATAAAGAAACTAAACAAACGTAAATTCATGAGTACCTGAATGACTTTCCTATACTCTTAAGCTGTCTTTAGCGTCTTCTGCAGAATTCTTCCTTGCAAGAAGTCCCCCAGGTGGCACTGAATAGCTTCCAGAGTAAGAAGTTATTCAGGTACCAGAGTCAGACTGTAAATTACTTGGGGGTAAATGTTTCTCTGGGTTTTATTTTTACTAAGGACATTTGTGCTATAGCAACTGATCTTTTTTTTTTCCTTAAAGATTTTATTTATTTATTTGACAGACAGAGATCACAAGTAGGCAGAGAAACAGTCAAAGAGAGAGAGGGGGAGACAGGCTCCCTGCTGAGCAGAGAGCCTGATGTGGGCTCGGCTACATCCCAGGACCCTGAGATCATGACCTGAGCTGAAGGCAGAGCCTTTAACCCACTGAGCCACCCAGGTGCCCCTAGCAACTGATCTTTAAATTAATTCATGTTAATTCATGATCTGTGGTTTTAAACCACCTTGGAAATGATGCTAGGACACCAAGAAATATATCATCTTCGATTTGTAACTGATTACCAATCTTTTGGTATCTTATGTGTTTTTGTATCTTTTTTTTTTTTTAAGTAATCTCTACATCCGGTGTGGGGGTCAAACTCATGACCCTGAGATCAAGAGTCTCATGCTTTCCCGACTGAGCTGGCAGGAGCCCCCTTTTTGTATTTCTTAAATAAAAATAGTAATACCAACTGATCTCCCCCCAAATTTGATGACAAATAGGGAAATAAACACAATGCTTAGAAAGTTAATAGGACTACAGTCTATTAGTTAAAAGACTCCATTGTCAGAGATGACATTTTTCTCCTCTTTCATAGTTCACATCTTTCAAAGGGACCACATGGAGAGATAAAGAAAGGGGGACTCTCAAACAGCATCATCACTGAAACAATCTTTCCAATCAATGGGATCACAGAGGTGTCAGCCAGATAGAGCTTTGTTAACCCAAGTAGGTGTCAAATGCTCCTCTTTCTTACTTTAACAAATCGGGAAATCTTATTCTTCTAGCAACTAGTATGGTCATTTCTCTTAGGAATAAGACGTACCTGTTGGGAAAGTTCCATGTTTAGCCAGCAGAGAAGCTGAGATTTAAGTATGAAGAGCTATTCATCAAAAGGAGAATAAGGGGAGGAATTTGTTGATTGCACTAAAGAGGTAGGGGGTAGAGTTGGAGCCACAGAGATGATAGACAGTTGGCTGTGCCCCTTGAGATGCATTCATTCAGCAGCACAGCAAATCCTTGGCAGAATTATTAACCTCACAAAGTGCTTGGCGGATATGGAATTCCAGTGCAAAACAATGAAGAGCATGCGTCCAACATCCATCTTAGCCTAAGGTCCAGGGAGCCCCAAGGAAGCAACCTTTAAGGAATTCACAGAAATCTGAAAGCAGATTTGGGGCCCTCACATCCCATAAAATAAGTGAGTGCTGGAACCAAGTTTTCCTAAATCTCTGAAGGGTGGGAGGCCCCAGTCCTACCTGCTTCACATTATTAGTAGTATTAGGATGAAGGTAGCTTATTTTCAAAATTATGAATAATTAAACAAAATGGGAGAGATGAGAAATAAACATTTTAAGTACCTTTAACACAAACAATAGAACATTTTGTCTACAAAACCAAGCAGACCACTTTCAGTCTTAGAGCAGAAATAAATTATAAGAAGGAAACTTCCTTGCTATATTAACAATTTTGAGTGGAATGTGCAAAAGTACTTAAAATACAGATTGCTCTACTTTATTGCAGCACCTATCTTTATCCTGCCTAGAAATTATGAGCCCTCAAACAGAAATAAAAAATTTATCCTTTCTTACCTGAAGATTTAATTTTTGAGATTAAAGTTGGCCTTGGGGTGCTGGGTGATGCAATTGGTTGAGCGTCTTGGTTTCACGGTGGTGAGATGCAGCTCTGTGTTGGCTCAGGGCTCAGCACGGAGTCTGCTTGAGAGCTTCTCGCCCTCTCCCTCTGCCCCTCCACCCTGTGCTCCTGTACACACACACACTCTCTCTCTCTCTCTCAAATAAATAAATCTTAAAAAAAATAATAATAAAAATGAAGTTGGCCTTTTTTCTTATTGTAAAAGCAGAGTATGGCCATTTTGGAAAAGTTTTTAAATTTGAGAGAGTAAATCCATGCCTTTTAATTTAATTTTATTTATTTATTTGTCAGAGAAAGAGAGAGAGAGAGAGAGAGAGAAAGCACAAGCAGGGAGACCAGCAGGCAGAGTCCCAGCTGAGCAGGGAGCCTGATTCAGAAATCGATCCCAAGACCCTGGGACCATGACCTGAGCTGAAGACAGACATTAAACCCAATGAGCCACCCAGGCATCCCAATCCATGCCTTTTTAAAAAAAAAAGTATTTATTTTGGGGTGCCTGGTTGGCTCAGTTGTTTAAGTGTTTGCCTGATCTCAGGTCACCATGTCAGGGTCCTAGCATCAAGCCCCGCATCAGGCTCTCTGTTCAGGAGGGAGTCTGCTTCTCCCTCTCATTCTCCTTCTGTGTTCTTTCTCTCTCTCAAGTAAATAAATAAGATCTTTTAAAAAAATGAATGCAATAAAAGATATTCATTTTATTTTTAGATTAATCTCTACACTCAGACAGACTTGACCTTGCATGTGGATACTATTTGGCTATCCTCCTTCACCACCACAGCTCAGCCACTGAGAGCCATTACACTTTGAACTCCCAGTTTACTCCAGTGGAGTTCTAGTTTATAACAGTCTTCCCAACTTACTCCTTTTCTCTATTAAAAAGGCATACCTCTCCTTTGTTCTCCAGACTTAACTATAGTTCTGCCAGCAGCTTATTTGCCCTGGATTGCAATTCTCCTTTATTCCTGAATAAACCCATTTTTGCTGGTAAAATAACTGGTAGTTTTTATTCTTACGATTAACAACAAAAACTGACTTGAGCCAGCTAAGCCAAATACAGCAATAAATTTATTGGCTCGCTTATCCAACCCATGGACAGGCAAGGAGGATTGTAACAAAGCCACTCATTTTCAGGTTGCTCACTCTCCATCTTTCTCCTCTGCTTCTTTTAATAATTTGGGTTTATTTTGCAAGCCAGCTTGCTACATTGAGATAGTGTAGCCTTCAGACTCATATCTTCAGTGTTCCTGGGCATCATGGACTAATTCTTACCAGACACAGGAGTCCTATTTCCATAAGAAAAGAAAAATGCTGGGAGAAAACATTTTCAATATTCTTCATTCTTTGGCTGCTGTCTTCTCCACCACACACACTCATACACCTAACTTCTTCCCATACATATAATTCCAGAAGTGTCCTTGCCTAGCCGCTATGCAGCCTGTCCCAGCTCCAGGAGCTTTATGTCAGGTCAGTTCATGATCAGAGGGATGCCTGGGAGGCTCAGTTGGTTAAGCGTCTGCCTTCAGCTCAGGTCATGAACTCAGGGTCCTGGGATTGAGCCTCAGAGTCAAGTTTCCTGCTCAGCAGGGAGCCTGCTTCTCCCTCTGCCTACCACTCCCCTGCTTGTGCTCTCTCTCTCTGTCTCTGACAAATAAATAAATAAATAAAATATTTTTTTAAAAATCATGATCAGGATGTTGAAGCATCTCATTTCCTTACAACTTACAAGTAAACAATAAATCTGAATATCCTTGCTACCCCTTAATAAAAAAATAAAATAAACATTCTTTTCAAAGCAATGTTCAAAAGAGGGCAAATGGAAAAAGCCATACACAGAGCATAGGCCACGACTTCCTGGAGAGGGATAGCAAGTCTTTTGTGGACTCAGAGCATTGAATCTCGGAGGAAGCTCTATAGAGGGGCCACTACCAAGGCTCTCTATGTCTACATGTCTTAGCTGAATGGGTAGAACTATAAATTTATAGATAGCATGCAACTGATGCAGTTTTCATGTGATGAGCCCAAAAATTTTTAGAAGCTGCTTAGGCATAACTGAACCCAGTGGCATTTAAGTTAAATGGCAGGGGCGCCTGGGTGGCTCAGTGGGTTAAAGCCTCTGCCTTCGGCTCAGGTCATGATCCCAGGTCCTGGGATCGAGCTCTGCATAGGGCTCTCTGCTCAGCGGGGAGCCTGTTTCCTCCTCTCTCTCTCTCTGCCTGTCTCTCTGCCTACTTGTGATGTCTGTCTGTCCAATAAATAAATAAAATCTTTAAAAAAAATTAAAAAAAATAAATTAATTAAATGCAATTAGGAAAAGAAAGATGCCATGCATACAGATGTCAAACCATTACCCTGACTACCTGTACACTCTACTAATGGCTTTTTCTTTTTCAAAGTAAGTTCTACACCCAACGTGGGGCTTGATCTCACAACCCTGAGATCAAGAGTGGTATGCACCACCGATGGAGCCTGCCAGGTATAGCTCAATAAAAGTGGGCAAAATGAAATAAAAAATAAATTTAAAAAGAAAGGAAAGAAGGAAAGACCTTAACAAGGGAACATGTACTTGGTATCTTCCACAATAGACATTTACGCCTTATCGTTGTATTGTGTTCAGGATTTTAGGCAGATTTCAGTAGAAGGTAAAGAAATTCCTAAGGATATCCTTCTCTTTATTGAGAAGAATATTTAAAATATTATAAGAAATATTATAGGGGCACCTGAGGGGCTCAGTGGGTTAAAGCCTCTGCCTTCGGCTCAGGTCATGATCCCAGGGTCCTGGGTTCGAGCCCCACATCGAGCTCTCTGCTCAGCAGGGAGCTTGCTTCCCTCTCACTCTCTGCCTGCCTCTCTGCCTACTAATGATCTCTGTCAAATAAATAAATAAAATCTTTTAAAAATATATTGTAATGTCCTTATTTTTATGAAGTAACAAATAACTTGTGATCTCTGTCAAATAAGTTAATAAAATCTTAAAAAAATATATTGTAATGTCCTTATTTTTATGAAGTAACAATATATTAGTAAGTATGAATATTGACAAAGAAAGCCAATCCATGAAATGGGCAGTATCTAAAATTCTTTAGATCTTGAAAAAAAAGACATGTGAACATGGAATCAAAGACAAGCAAATGAGCAGGATAGTAAGTTATTTGGTTCTAGACTGACCCCTTTAGTGGGTCCATCTGGAGCCAGCTGAGGTAGTGCTGACCATATTTAATCCAGATATCCCTGCCATGGGGCAACTGTGGAAGAAGAGTCTGATACTGAGCCTGACTTTTAGGTGTGCCCAAACTGAAGCATGGGGCAGGGGGGGGGGGGGTACCAACTACCAAAGTATCCTCAGTGAACAAGCATGCTAAGTAATTCCATATTTTACTTCAGAGTTCCAGGTCCAGTGGGTTCATAAAAATGTAGTCATCTGCATAGCATGTCACAAAGTCCAAAACTTACTGTAGATGTTTCAAAAAGATAAAAGTTTTATGACTGTTCAGTTCATACAACTAAGAAAATACAAAAGTTAAGTTTTTCAAGTAAGAGTTAATACCACATTATTCACATGCAATTCTGTCAATTTTGAATGTAAACTGTTGTTTAAATAAAAGATAGAATGGAATTTACAAAGATATGATTATTTGAGGGGCACCTGGGTGGCTCCATCAATTAAGCATCTGCCTTCTGCTCAGGTCATGATCCTGGAGATCTGGGATCAGCCCCGAGTCAGGCTCCCTGCTCAGCGGGGAGCCTACCTCCCTCCCTGCCCTGCCTTGGGTTCTCTCTCTCTCTCTTCAAAAGGAAAAAAAAAAAAAACTTAAAAAAAGTTAAGGTCAACTGTATATTAAAAAATGATTAAGATGGTAAATTTTACATGATATGTATTTTACTGCAATAAAAACAATTTTTTAAAAAAAGGTAGAATTAGACATAGATGGCAGTGTATCTTAGATACATCATTAAGTTTGCTACCTAACTGGTTAATTGCATATTTTCTCATGACTAAAAATTAATATGTCCAGACCTGCACTGTCTGTCCGATATGGTAGTTACTGGCCACATGTGGATTTTGAACACTTTTGTTGTGATTTGTCCAAATTGACATGTGGTGTAAGTATAAAATACTCCAGATTTCAAAGACCTAGTTAATAACCCTTCCCAAAAGATAAAATAGCTCAGTAATAATTTTTTATTGGTAACATGGTGATGATAATATTTTAGATATATTGAGTTAAATAAACTATATCAAAATTAATGTCACCTTTTAAAACTTTTTAAAATGTCGATATTAGAATATTGAAATTTATACACATAGCTGGCACTCCATTTTCGGTGAACAGTGCTGCTCTGCACAGACTTTCTGACAGCAGGAAGAGCTTAGCCCTTGTCTGCACATCCTGGGGAAAGGGAGGTGAGGAATAGTGTGGGCAGTTCTCCCAGAAAATGAAACCCTCAAATCTAAAAATCAGGCCATTATTCTTACAATGGGATACTGAAATATTTGTTTTGAACTATATGAGCCTAAAATCTGCTCAGAATCATCATTTAAGAAGTTTTATTTTGTAGGTTTAAACAGAAAAGCTAAAAAACAAACAAACAAACAAACAGAAAAGCTAAATTCCCGGACAATCTACCCACAATATTCGAAAAGGAATTTCCCAATGTGAATAAAAACAGTGAACTGTAGTATTTTTCCTTCTAGAATAGAATTTTACAGAATCTACTGCAAGATTTCCATGTTAAAAAAAAAAACAAAAAAAAAAACCCAAAACTGAAATAGAACTAGGTGGCAGTAAGACCAAAACAATTTGTTTCATTGTAGTCTAGTCTTTGTCCCTATATTTAGAAAATGAACACACAGACAGGATCTTTTCAATTACTCGTTTCCTTTGTGCACACGTAGCACTTAGGTTCAGTGTGTAGGCTCCCTCAGTCAGTCCTCTCAAGGCAACCTCTTCTTCAGAGCAACACTCACAAAATCTCAAACCCGATGCCTTCCGCCAAATCCCAGCTCTTTCTAGCATGAAAGAGAACTCACATGAATATTCACTTTCTGACTTGCAGTTGTGGAGTTTGATTATGAACCCCTATCAGCGAGGGGTCCCTCCATCCTTCTGCTTTCCCTCCTTTCTTGTGCCCACCCCTGCCCCCACCTTCCCTGGGGAGCATGCGTTGGAAGCTCTCAGATTTGGTGCCCTCTTCTGTTTAAAACTTCCAGTGCGCATCCAGGCAACTGGCCTTGCTCTCAAGCAGCCTGAAAAAGCCTGAAACTGTTGGGAACAAGCCTAGAAGGTTCCTGTGAAGGTTGAAAATTGTGTAAACGGAAGCGTCTAAGAAATGTGGAAACAACCAAAGGGATTCAAAAGGACTTGGTTTTCATTATCTTAAGAACAGTATATCGGAAAGTTAGACTTGTCTAACTTTCGTTTCCAAAACTATGCCGAATATTTTTGGATTCGCAATATTTCTGATTTAGTGAATGTCAACACACTTTTCTTTTTTTTTTTTTTAAGAAACTGAATATTAATTTCCTGTGGCTCATTTTTTTAAAAAGATTATTTATTTATTTATTTATTTGACAGAGAGAGATCACAAGTAGGCAGAGAGGCAGGCAGAGAGAGAGGAGGAAGCAGGCCTCCTGCCGAGCAGAGAGCCCAACGTGGGGCTCAATCCCAGGACCCCGGGATCACGGCCTGAGCCGAAGGCAGAGGCTTTAACCCACTGAGCCACCCAGGCGCCCCTCAACACACTTTTATGAATCAACGAAACCAAGTTTTCTTGCTTTCTTGTTAGACAGGGTATATTACCTATTTCATTACACCAATGTTGAAATTTTTTTTTTAAGATTTTATTTATTTGTCAGAAAGAGAAAGAGGAAAAGAAAGAAAGAAAGAGAGAGAGAGAGAGAGAGAGAGCACACAAGCAGGGGGGAGGGGCTGAGGGAAAAGCAGAGTCCCAGCTTAGCAAGGAGCCGTATACACGACTCTATCCTAGGACCCTGGGATCATGACCTGCTAAAGGCAGACACTTAACCAACTGAGCCACCCAGCATCCCTGTTAAGATGTTTTTAAACTGTTCTGACAAAAGAGAATGTTTAAATTTGTACCACATCCTTGACCACAGTCCCACTGCTTGCTTTACCTGCTGGAGGGGGGGGGGGGGAGGTGCAGTAGAGCAGAGGATAACATTCTCCAGTCTAATCAGATTATAACTGTTGGGAAGGGAAAAATACCACTTTAGGAGCATTTGGGACAGAGACAGTGATAGAATATAAAATAGGAGTACTGTGAAGGGCACACTGTGGATGGCCACTCAGGATTCTTTTCCCTTCATGACCCTTGACATTGCTCCTGTCCCCAGTGACCCTGACTCCCAGAAGAGCATGTTCTGCATGGCCAGAAGTAAGAATAAACCAGCCATCACTTTAGGAAGATCTGAGTTTGAAAAGTATCCTTGACCTTGACCACAATTAAATTATGTTGCCACCAAAGGAACCAGATGTCTTGGTTATATCTCAAGGTCCAAAAAATTGATGATTCTCACTGATATGATTCTCATGGTTAAGAGATAAATTTGCTTCCTCATGAAATTGTGATTTTGCAAAAATATAAACTTGCTAAAATGAATGTTGACCTGTATGTACTATATTACTTATATACTGTATGTACTATATAATTATATTATATTACTTTCTCAGTAGCAGAGGTCTTTACCGGGAGTTATCTCAGTTTCAGTACTCATACTTGCTGCAAATTGGGTGTGTGCCTCATGAACAGTCACATAGTAAATCCTCTCTAAGCTTTAGTTTCCTCATCTGTGTTCTTGTGAGGATGGAATGAGCTAACATGCAAAAATGTTTTTTAACCTATAAAACCAAAGGTGTTGCTACCCAAATAGAAAATTAAATAATCCCTTTTGGATTTGAAAATGAAGCCATTTGGGGACCAATTTGATGTTTTGCTTAGTAAAAGGGTTCTGTGTGTTATAAAAGTTTAGCAGCAACATACCTGCCCTCAAGGGCTTCGAGAGACCTTTTTTTTTTTTTAATTATTTATTTATTTGACAGACAGAGATCACAAGTAGGCAGAGAGGCAGGCAGAGAGAGAGGAGGAAGCAGGCTCCCTGCTGAGCAGAGAGCCCAATGTGGGGCTCGATCCCAGGACCCTGCGATCATAACCTGAGCTAAAGGCAGAGACTTAACCCACTGAGCCACCCAGGTGTCCCTTAGAGAGACTTTTAAACCGTCACGACTGAGATGGACAGGGAGAAGAGTTTCAGCCATAGTGAATCACGTGGTCCCCGATCTGAATGGTCTACGTACGATTTTTCTTATATAATTTCTTAAATTGTATGAATAAACAAGTAATATAAAATCCGCCATCATAACTGTTTTTCAGAGTACAGTTCAGTAGGGTTAAGCTCACATTCTTAAGCACGAATCTCGAGAAGTTTTTCAGCTTGCAAAACTGAAACTCTATGCATACTAAACGACTCCCTGTTTCCTCCTGGCCCCTGACACGCTCTATTCTACTCTCTGTTTCTAGGGATTTGGAGACTTTAGATACTTCAAATAAGTGAAATCGTACAGTGTTGGTCTTTTTGTGACCAGCTTATTTCACTCGGCGTTGTATCCTTAAGTCTCATCCGTGCTGTATCATGTGGATGAGGTTTCCTCCCTTTTTAAAAAAATTTTTATTTATTTGACAGTCAGAGATCACAAGTAGGCAGAGAGGCAGGCAGAGAGAGAGAGGAAGGGAAGCAGGCTCCCTGCTGAGCAGAGAGACCGATGCGGGGCTCGATCCCAGGACCCTGAGACCATGACCTGAGCCGAAGGCGGAGGCTTTAACCCACTGAGCAACCCAGGCGCCCCTCCTCCCTTTTTAAGGCTGAATAATATTCTACTGTGTGTCTAGACCACATTCTGTTTATCCATTTGTCGGCTGATGTACATTTGGGTTGCTTTCACCTGGTCTATATAATATTTTTGTCATAATGATATTATGTTCTGAATCAGTTAGCTTGTTTAAGATCAAAGGAATACACACACATCACCTTCAATGATAAGATGGGTAGGAACCTGGGGTTGCCAGAGAGAAAATTCGCTCTAAAAATTGCCTCATGGGGGGCACCTGGGTGGTGCAGTCGGTTAAGCGGCTGCCTTCAGCTCTGGTTATGATCCCACCAGCCCCGCACCGAGCCCCACATCCCTGCTCAGCGGAGAGCCTGCTTCTCCCTCTCTCTCTGCCTGCCTCTCTGCCTACTTGTGATCTCTCTCTGTCAAATAAATAAATAAAATCTTTAAAAAAAAAATAGAGGGTCAGTATTTCAATCCTTCAGAGATCTGCTGTTTTTAATGAGTTAACTAACACATTAATTAATGTGAAAAAGTAGTGTTAACTGGTGTTAATATGGTAAGTCTTTTGAGTAAATTATTTGCTCATAAACTAAGGCCCTTCGGGACACAATGCTTTCACCGAAAGGAGCAGGATCACATAACTTGCTATGCAATTTGTGGGGCCCAGTGCAAAATGAAAAAGCAGGGCTTCTTGCTCAAAAATTATTAAGAATTTAAGAATTTCAACACAACATCAGCAGAACATTAAACCTAGCCCAGGGCCCTTCTAAGTGTGAGGACCTCTGTATCTGCCCAGGTTGCATACCCACGAAGCCAGCTCTACGAAGCCATGATGTCAACTTGGAATTTGAAGCAACATAGCAGGCCATTAGGGAATATGATAGATGGACAGTCCTTCCAGTAATACCATGAAGGCAAGTTTGTTGAAACAACTTATAAAACTATACTTACTGGGGTAGAGAAAAGAGTAAATCTCTTTGGAGGTCACTAGGATGTAGGAAGAAAGAGCAGTCAAACAATAATAGAATAAGAGATTAAATAATGTGTCCGAGGTCACATATTCAGTAGGGTTTGAGTCAAGACTGAAAAATTCCTGTTCACCCGTGTCTACCCCTCTGCCTGTCTCTGGCTCTATAGTGTCCACAAGGCTTGGAAACACAAAGAAAATAGCGTATTTAGTTAGTTCAGATTGGCATTTGGACCCATTGCTTTAAATATAACTAAAGGTTGAAAACAAAATATTTGGCATATTTTTTTCATGAAACTGTAACTCACATACTGTTTAAAAATAAATTTATCTTGGGACGCCTGGGTGGCTCAGTTGATTAATTGTCTGCCTTTGGCTTGGGTCATGATCCCAGGACAGGTCATGATCCCGGGGCCCTGGGATCAAGTCGCTAATGGAGCTCCTTGCTCAACAGGGAGTCTGCTTCTCTCTCTCCCCCTGCCACTCTGCCTACTTGTGTGCACTCTGTCTCTCTCTCTCTTTCTGATAAATAAATAGAGATCTTTAAAAGAAATTAATTTATCTTTGTGGGCACAGTTGAACAATATTACCAGTATACGTCATGCCAATAAACTGTACACATAAAAATGGTTAAAAGGTAAATTTTGTTATGTATGTTTTAGCACAATAAACTTCTTTAAAGTTTTGGTACCTGTATTAGTCTGTTTGTGCCACCATAACAAAATACTACAAATGGAGTGGCTTAAACAACAGAACATTCTGGAAGTTTGAAGTCCATAGTCAAAGTGCCAGAAAATTTGGTTTCTGATGAAAGCTCTCTTCCCGGCTTGTAAACAGCCACCTTTTTCTCCCTATGTCCTCACATGGCCTTTCCTTCGTGCACATGTGAAGAGAGAGAGAGAGAGAGGGAGAGGGCACAAAAGAGTTGTGGTGCTTCTTCCTCTTATGAGGAAACCAGCCTTACGGGACACATTAGGGCCCAACCCTTGTGATCTTATTTAACCTTAGTTACTTCCCTAGAAGTCCTATCTCCAAGTATATTCACACTAGGGTTAAGGCATCAAAACATAAATTGGGGGGGACACAATTCAGTCTATTGCAATACCTTTTGTCAACATGTCTTTCAGATAGGTTGCACAAATGTATAGTGCTGCTCTCTGTGTTTGCCAAGACCCTCCCTGGGTTCCACATTTACAAATGCAGACTGTTTTGAAAATGGATTTTTGGACCTTCAGGGTGGGACAAATGTTCATTATTGCACAAACAGCAGGTTCGACTAAGGGACTTAGGTCGGGATATACATTTTATTATTAAATGCTTCAGATTCGGGGTTCCTTGGTGGCTCAGTCATTAAGCGTCTGCCTTTGGCTCAGGTCATGATTCCAGGGTGCTGGCATTGAGCCCTTCATCAGGCTCCCTGCTCAGTGGGAAGCCTGCTTCTCCCTCTCCCACTCCCCCCGATTGTGTTCCTTCTCTTGCTGTGTCTCTCTCTGTCAAATAAATAAAATATTAAAATAAAATGCTTCAGACTCTCAGATCCATTTTCTTGCTGTGAGCTCCATACCATGTACAAACCTTGATTGGTCCTTGGGTCCAGGAGGCACCATAGCCCATAACGCAGATGAAGCTTACAAGCGCACTTACATACTTTGCTAAAACCCTGAGGGAAGCAGTGCCTAGGTGCAAGGCTTAGAGAAGATGGGAATGAACTGATGAGAAGGAACTAAAAAGTATTCTGCTAGCTGAATTAGGTGAAATATTGAAAGAATGTGAAGGGAGGGGTCATCCCGAGCAACGGGATTGAGAAGAATTCTTTGATATTGAGTTCCACAGCCTGAGGGTACACATTTGATCACAGCTGCTTTTCTAATCCCCAGTGGCAGCTGAGCCTTCGAGAGTCCTTTTTTCATTCAAACTGATCAGGGAAAGATGACCCTTTCCCTGTGTGGATTTCCTTGTTAGACAGGAGTAGGTTATCTAGTCCTACCTTCCAGACGAGGATGTAAGAGACCTTTCTATGTATTCTGAAGTCCAATTACAGACCGTGGGATCCCAGCTGCTTTCAAGAGAGGAGAAAAGGTAGCTGCACTCTAGTTCTTTCTTCATTTCTCCTCATTCCCTAGGTATAATGATCTCAGACTTCTTTCCTAATGGGCAGAGCCCCCCAGGAAACGGAAGATCAAAAGTACGTGGCATTTATTTTGTTGTTTACATTTAAGAACAGCTTTACTGCTTTTTTTTTTTAAGATTTTATTTATTTATTTGAGAGGGGGAGCATGAGCCGGGGGAGGGGCAGAGGGAGAAGCTGACTCCACCCTGAGCAAGGAGCCCAACATGGGGATTTGTCCCAGGACCGTGGGATCAAGACTTAAATTGAAAGACAGACCCTTAACCCACTGAGCCACCTAGACACTCTGCTTTTATTTATTTATTTTTTTAAAATAATACATGCCCATTTTAACAGTCAAACACAGGAAAGTGTAAAGTACAAAGTAAAAAGTCATCTAGATTTTTTTTAAAGATTTCCTCTAAAAAATATTTTATTTATTTATTTGACACAGAGAGAGAGGGCACAAGCAGGGGGAGCAGCTGGCAGAGGGAGAAGCAGGGTTCCTACTGAGCAGGGAGCCTGATGTAGGACTCCATCCCAGGACTCTGGGATCATAACCTGAGCTGAAAAGTATATGCTTAACCGACTGAGCCACCCAGGCATCCCTGATTTTTTTTTTTTTTTAAGTGATCTCTGCACCCAACATGGGGCTCAAACCCACAACCCTGAGACCAATAGTCACAGACTCTACCGACTGAGCCATCCAGGCGCCCCTCACCTAGAGACTTATTATGGACACAACCAATGTCATAATTACAGTTGTATATATAATTTTATGTAAATAAGCTCATATATGTATTCTGTGACCTGTTTTATTCAACCATAAGCATGAAATCTTTTCGACTCAGTAAATGTGAAATAACATCATTATTCATGATTGCATAGTATTATTTTGCATATATATATGGGATAGTTCACTTAGCCAGTTATCAACTAGGTTGTTCCCCATATGTGAAACTGCTAGAACAAAAACAAAGCCTGATTCTTTGTTTCTAAAAAAGAAAAAGAAACACTGGCGAAATCAATGTCCTTGTACATATCTTTCACTATCTTTAGAGATATTTAAATGAGCATATCTGATGTCTTTGAGGTAGAGAACATATTATGAACTATGAAGGCGTGGTTAGGAGAAATTGAAAATATGCACAGCCTATTCTCTATTTATATCCATAGAAGGTAGTTATCTCTACCTTCCTATAGAGTACAAGGAGCTCAAGTGCTTTCATTCTGATCACCCCCTCATCCTCTTTCTTGTCTCAGGATTTAGGCTCTATTTTGTTATTTTTGTTGTAGCTTTACTTGAAATTCTTTTTTTTTATTATTATTTTTTTTTTAAATTTTTAAAAATTTATTTATTTGTTAGAGAGAGAGAGAGAGAGAGCGAGCACAGGCAGACAGAGTGGTAGGCAGAGGCAGAGGGAGAAGCAGGCTCCCTGCCGAGCAAGGAGCCGGATGTGGGACTCGATCCCAGGACGCTGGGATCATGACCTGAGCCGAAGGCAGCCGCTTAACCAACTGAGCCACCCAGGCGTCCCTTTACTTGAAATTCTTTTTAAGATTTTATTTATTTGTGAGAAAGAGAGAGAGAGAGAGGGCATGCATAAGCAGGGGGAACAACAGAGGGAGAGGGAGAAGCAGACTCCCCACTGAGCAGAGAGTCTTACATGGGGCTAAATCCCAGGACCCTGGGATCATGACCTGAGCCAAAGGCAGTCGCTTAACCAACTGAGCCACCCAGGCACCCCTAATTTTTTTAACTTGAAAATTTTCAAGCACACAAAAAGTGAGAAAAAAAAATAGTTCAAAAAACACAAGCACCTCGCCTATCTTTATCAATTGTTAACATCTCTCTCCCCTTCCATTTCTCCCTCTCACTCTTTCTCTTAGAGATATTTCTTACTCTTATGCAAGCTCAGCCATGCATTTAAAAGAACATTTATTATATCTTATCCCACATTTCTAGATATTCTATGGCAAGAAGTTTTTCAAGTTATCTGTTCAACTGTACTTCCAGAAATGGAAGTCCTAAATTTATCAATTTGTATTGTTTTTCAGAGAGCATCACACAACTCTTTCATGATTCCACAAGAATAATTGGCTGTAAATTTATTATTTATAGTCATCTGTAAAATAATTAAAAACAATACATTATTTCTTCAAAAGTAATAATTGCATTCAACTTCTACCTGTGACTTGTGTGGTAACATCCTTCTTCAGTCTCTTACATGTCTACTCATACTCCCTATATATATTTAATTTTATTTTCATAAAAACTTTGTCCTTATTTTGCTCAATTAAAAAAAAAAAGACATTTGGAGCATGTTGGATAGGGAAAAAATCAGCAAACACCAAACTGCATTATGCTGTATTTCTGATGTGGAAAAGATGGCGGGCAGCACCCCAGGCAGAGGGACTTGCGTATACAACAGCCTTGTGAAAGAAAGAGGCAGGGCACATTTCCTAGGAATAGAAAGAAGGACGTGTACTAGAGCACAGTGAACGAAAGGAATGCGATTAGACTGAAGAGGTAGTTGGGGTGACCCTCAGGACCTTGAAGATAGTGTTGTTGAAATTGCTAAGCTACTAGTTTAATCAAACTTGGGTTCGAAAAGATGACTCTGACTGCATTGGGAAGAACAGCCTAGAAGGCACAGGAATAGGTATGGAAAGACCAGTAGAGACTATTGTAATAGCCTTAGGGAGAACTAATGGCTTCGAATGGGGTGCTGGAAAAAGCTAAAGAGACAGTAGTCAGGTCATGATCTTGCTAAAGTGATGAGCAAAACATTTTCAAGGGTTCACTTGGTCCTCTACCAGGATGGAAAATCGGCTGACAATGAGAAAGCTTCCTGCTGTGGAAGCCATGGGGGCTCCATGCTTGTATCTCCTTTCAAGGAAGAACTTGCTCTTCAGCTGCAAGGAATTATTCACCTCAGCCACTCTCTTCCTGGGCAGCCCCAGCCAATTAGCATACATGGCAGGGTTACCGGGATTGATCATTTCTGCCCAAACCTGGGCTCCTCCCAAACCAGTGGCTCTGTGTGGGTTGGCTGAGACCTTATCAGATCTGCTTAGGCCTGAGGACCTCCCTGTGCTAACCTGTGTGCTCCCCCTTTATCTTGCACAGGCTTTATTCACAGATAGATCTCAGTCTCATTATCTGCTTTCCACAGGACCCTACTAATCCACCTGCTAAATAACGAGGTTACAGATAGCTGATGAAGGACATCTGGCCATCTATGACGTTATCACCATAAAGGCCAGAGCTAGGCCACAGTTCACTGTCTGTAACCAGATTCTCCCATGCGTCCAAGGAGTCCTGCGTGTAGTTTTGAAGTAGATGCTCAGAGATGCAGAACGCAGAGGAGACAGTCGGACCTTATCTTCTCTTCAGGCAGAAGGACAGGCTATGAAAAAGAAAAAACAATCACACAGTTCATTGTGAACTGTGTGATTGGTTTCCCACCCATAATATTATTTAACACTATATAACCCAGACTTGGGAAAATGTACTTTTGAGCCTCACTGTGAAAACCAAAGGTGAGATTTCACACCTATACTTGGGATGAATTTTTCTCTGAAAGAAAATTATGTTCCTACTGTCACTAAGCCTGGGGGAAAAAAATGATTCACGGACAGAAATCTGCTGAGGATTTCGAGAGGTGGGCTAAGGCTCAAAGGAGAAAGGGTCTTCCTTTTCTCTTTGGGACTTAGCAGGGTCTGGGAATTGTTGGGTCTGGATTCTGAGGCAGAGCTACGGAGATTAGAGTGGTGTAAGCAGGTTTGGTGGGGCCAAGCAAGCTGTCCCAGATTAATTACAATAGCGTGGGAACCAAACAGGGGTTAATGCAGCCAGAGGCTCTAGGCAGATCTGGGATTGAGCTGTAGTTATAAATTATTTTCTGGGTTGCAGTCCCTCCTTGAGCCTGCAGTAAAACCATGGCTTAAGTTGTGCTGTGCAGAGTTAGTTAAAAGTTGTGCCTACATTTGGGCAAAGGCTATGAAAGGAGCACCATTCCCAGACTGCATGCCCACGGGAACCTCACCCACACGGCAGGTCAGAATTTAGAGGGCCCAGTGAATGATATCCCCGTCTCCCGCCCACACATGGACCCAGCTGAGAGAGAGATGGAAGAGTAATGCAGAAGGAGAGGAAAAACATATCCCCTTTCCTGCCACTAAAAGCCGCTGAAGGATGTGGACTAGGTGTGTCAGCCAAGGGGTGACCTACCACGTCCCGCCCCAACCCTCCCCCCGACCCCCCGCATTGAACTTACCCACCTCATCATCAGCGGTGCTAGACAGATACTGGGAAGAGCAGAGCGGATTGTGTGTTCTCTGCAGGCGGAGAAAACTCAAAGAGAAAAGGAGGAAGAACTCCTCCCCTACTCCCCATTCAAACACCTCAGTCCTCCTGCAGGGGTCGGAAGTCAAAGGGGGCGGAGAAAGGTTAGGAGTGTTCGGGAACCAGAGCACGAGCAACCAGTCCCCAAGTAGTATGCAACAGTGAGTGTGAAGGCTAATAATTTCTGCTCAGGGTGTATAAAAACATTTGTTTCCCAAGCAGAGCCAGCCTTGTCTGTCTTCTACATCCTGTACTCCGGTAGTTCCCTCTAGTCCTTCTTTTATGTCACTTTCCCGTTCCACCTCTTCAGTGCTCAGTGCTTTCTGTCTACCCTGAAATACCCAGTGCCGCACCCCAGGAGTAGGTCTGCTTCCCTTAGGCAAAATTTAGGCCGTTAACTTTATTTATGTATTTATTTATTTTTAAAAAACAGTTTTAAAATTTTTATTTATTTGCTTGACAGAGAGAGAAAGCACACAAAGCAGGGGGAGTGGCAGGCAGAGGGAGAAGCAGGCTCCCCGCTGAGCAAGGAGCCCGATGCGGGACTCCATCCTAGGAACCCGGGATTAGGAATTAAAGGTAGCCACTTAGCCAACTGAGCCATCCAGGCATCCCTAGACCATTAACCTCACAACTTAATGCTTCATTATCAAACCTTTTGAGTGTTTCTAGCTACAAAAAGCTTCTATCTATTCTTTCCTATTAGAAAGAACTGACCAACTTATACTAAAGTAGTAGTTTCCAACACTGGTCTTTAACAGTCAAATCTTTTTTCTTTTTCTTTTTTTAAGATTTTATTTATTTATTTGACAGAGTAAGAGCGCACACACAGAACGGGGAGTGGCAGACAGAAGGCAAGGGAGAGACAGACTCTCTGCTGAGCAGGGAGCCCATGCAGGGCTAAATCCCAGGACCCTGGGATCATGACCTGAGCTGAAGGCAGACACTTAACTGACTAAGCCATCCAGGTGCCCCAAATCTTTTCTTTTTTTTTCTTTTTTAAAGATTTTTATTTTATTTTACTTTTAAAGATTTTATTTATTTATTTGAGAGAGAGGGCGCACAACAGCGGGAAGGTGGGGGGTGAAGCAGAGGGAGAAGCAGATTTCCTGCTGAGCAGGAAGCCAAAACTAGGGCTTGATCCCAGGACCCCGAGATCATGATCTGAGCCAAAAGCAGACACTAAACCAACTGAGCCACCCAGGCACCTGTCAAATACTGAGATTTATCAAGACCATAGTGAGGCAAGGACAATGTAGTACATTTTTCGTAAGGCTGAGTTAGTTCAAAAGATTCTCTTCTATTCTGAAATTTTATGTTGAGGGACCACATAAAAAATTCTTATATTTATTAAATGTTGGTCATTGTTAACCTATGGTATTTTAGAAAAATGGCCTTAGTTGAGAAAATTAAAAGTTGACAACCATAAGTTGGTGTCAAAATTTTTTTTAATTGTACTGAACTGGGAAATGGCTAAAGTCCTATGGTTTGCCAATTCTCAGGGACTTTTTTTTTTTTTAGGATTTTATTTATTTATTTGACAGAGAGAAATCACAAGTTGGCAGAGAGGCAGGCAGAGAGAGAGGGGGAAGCAGGCTCCCCGCTGAGCAGAGAGCCTGATGCGGGGCTTGATCCCAGGAGCCAAAGGCAGAGGCTTAACACATTGAACCACCCAGGTGCCCCTCAGGGACTTTAAAATCTAAAACTTGTACTAAATAAGCATCTTGACCTGACAGAATCATAGAAGTAGCAGGCCTGTTCTAATTCAAATGGCAGATGGGGTTGTATGCCAGGCAGAAAATGGAGGAAGCCAGTAGAACTGAGTAGATCTGAGACCAAGGGAAGGTATCTCAGAGAGGAAGAAATGGTACCTAACAGTACCTAAATCAAAAAACCAAAGATCATGAAAAATAGGCTAGATCTGTTTGGCCATCCATGTCTATTGGGGGTGGAAGGCATGAACATAGTCACTGTTCCTCCTTCCCACTTCTTAACAAATTAAGAGTAGACAAGAGGAATTCAAAACATCAGCTTTATTAAAAATAAAGTAGAGAATATAGCTTGACCCCTACTCAGAAATAGAGTTCCTTCTTCCTTCCTTTCACCGAATCTGCGGAATGGGCCTACGTGTGGTATTGCCTTTAGACCCAGGTGAAGTAGAGCCTCTTCCTTGGGCCCCATGCTTTGGAGGGCCATACATATCACAAAAACACAAAAATTTGTTAAAGACTTCCTTAAGTGCCTCTGCCACATGGACTGCAGTGTTCAGTGTTCTGGAACCCGTATCCTAAGGATCCACCTTGTAACACACCATTCAAGCCCCAGGGAAATGCTTCTTCCGATCTCTTGCCCCATGTCTTCTAAACAAAAGCCAACTGCTTCTCAGTGCCAGCAGCTCGGTGTAAGGCCACTGGTGACATTGGAGATAAATGCTCTGTGCTATGGGAAGGGTTTGAGTGACAAAAGTCCTTATGTAATAGAGAGGACTTGTCAAATTAATTAACTTGTCAACTCCTTTTTCTGAACAGCGTGAATGCAGTGAAAAAAGTACCGGTTTTCGGTAGGACCAAAAGTTTGTTTTTCCTGCTTTTACTCATCTTCTAATTTGTGCCTCTGAAGCTATTCATGAACTGGTGTTTTATTCGTAGTAGCTCTACATGGCAGCTGAAGAACATTTTGCGATAAAAAGCAATGTATTTTATTTTTACATTTTTAAAGTTTTATTTTTATTTTTATTACTTATTTTATTTTATTTTTACAAATTTGAGAGTGAGACAGCATGAACAGGGAGGAGGAGCAGAGGGAGAGGGAGAAGCAGGCTCCACAATGAGCAGGGAGCCCGACACAGAACTCGATCCCAGGACCCTGGGATCCTGACCTGAGCTGAAGGGAGATGCTTAACCAGCTGAGCCACCCAAGCACCCTCTATTTTTACATTTGTATATGTATGCGTAGTATTTATTCCCTAATGTCGCATAATGAAATCATCCTACAAGATAGTGTCTTAAAACATCAATAATGATTTATTATGGGGCACCTGGCTGGCTCAGTCAATAGAGCATGTGACTCTTAATCTCAGGGTCATGAGTACAAGCCCGTCATTGGGAGTGGAGCCCCTAAAATAAAAAAAATAATAATGATTTATCTTCTCTTACCATTTCTGATTATCAGAAATTTAGGAAGAGTTTAGCTGGGCTGCTCTGGTTCTTGATCTCCTGTGAGGTTGTAGTCAAATTTTGTCCAGGGATACAGTTATCTGAAGTTGACGGGGTCTGGAGGATCGAGTTCCAAAATGGTGTACCCACATATGTGCCAGGCTGATACTGGCTGTTGGCAGGAGGCCTTCATCTTGACATGGGCTGGTTGAACATCACCACTTCTTGTCTGCCAGCTTCCTCCAGAGCAAGGAGTCCACGGGATCAAGGCAGAAGCTTCAGTGAGTTCTATGACCTGGATTTGGAAGTGAGCAGCATCTTTTCAGCCATATTCTGTTGGTCGTGCAGACCAACCCTGATTCAATGTGGAAGTAGACAGCAAAATGGTATGAATACCAGCAGATGAGGATAACTGGAGGCCGTCTTAGAGTCTGACTACTGCATAGGTTTAGATACATGTGTTAAGCATGACACGAATTTTTAAAAAGGACAAATAGATACTTAACATTAAAAATGTGAATACAGTAGCCCCCTGTTATTCATAATTTCACTTTCCCCATTTTGTTACCTACATTGAACCATGGTCTGGAAAAACATGATCTTCCTTCTGACACATCCTCAGAAGGCCAGTAGTAGCCTATGCTCTGTCACAATGCCTGCGTCATTCACCTCACTTCATATCATCACGTAGACATTTCATTATCTCACAAGAAGAAGAAGGGTGAGCATAGTACAATAAAATATTTTAGAAGAGAGAGACCACATTCATATAACTTTAATTATAGTATATTGTTCTAATTGTTCTATTATTAGTTATTGTTGTTAATCTCTTACTGTGCCTAATTTATAAATTAAACTTTATCATAAGTATGTATATATAGGAAAAAACATAATATATATAGGGTTTGGTACTATCCATAGTTTCAGGTGTTCTCTTGGAGGTCTTGGAATGTGTCCGCCATGGGAGGAAGGGGACTACTGTAGTTTTATTTTCCTAGAAATATTTAATGCCACTTAATTAAATTTTTAAAAGTAAAATTAAAACTTTAGCTTTTAAAAATCATTTAAATTTTAAGATGTAATAGTCATTAATTATAATTAGCATTTTGTTTTTTCCGCCTTAATAGATAATTTAAGATATTTTACAAGAAAACAAAACTTTTGGGGAAGATACGTGAAAATAATTAAACTTTAATTTACAGTTTTTTATTAAAACACTCAAATTTTGTATATTTTGAATGCAGTTAGTTTTTTTTTAATCTTTTAGATCATAGGTACTGTTTTTGCAAGTTTTGTGAAAATCTTGATTAAAATGGCATAATTAGTGATTTGCTTAAACTAAGACCAGGGAAATAAATATAAAAAATTTATGAATTATGATTGCCTTTATTTTATACTCACAATAGAACACCCAGATGTGCAATAATAATTAAATTCACTCATCTTTCATATTTTGCCTATTTTTAGTCATATTTTGGTCATATTTCAATTTTGTCACTCTGAAGGGATATTTTTCAAGGCAGAAGGTTAAAATAGGTTTTATTAAACTTTTTTTTATTTTTAATCTATGCATATGTAGACATATGGTATGTGGGCCTCCATTTGAATTCTTGCCCTGCTTTCATGACTTAGCCTAGGAAACCTACAGCCCTCTTGCTCTAAAGTATAGAGGAATGGAACCTGTCCAAATCAGTTTATCATGAGGGGTGTTTTTGGACTGACAGGTCTAAGAGAGACAACACACCTATTCCTTGCTTTTTTGGCAAAATAAACAATATCTGCTCCATGGAACTTGGCCAATCATATACATCCGTGTTGAGGGGATATAAGCATCTCCACTACCCACAATATCCAAGGAGTTTTAATTTGCCAGTCCAGACCTGTCAGCAGGAGTCTCCTGGTAGGGAGCTCTTACTCAGTGAGGTGAGTGGCAGTGTTGGTGGTGGTCCATCTAGACTCCAGCAGGACCCCAGGTAAGCTATAGAGGATGGAGGCCCAGTCCAGTCTCTTGAGAAGAAAAATGGCAGGGCACCTGCATCGCTCAGTCGGTTAAGCGTCTGACTACCTGATTTCGTCTCAGGTCATGATCTCAGGGTAGTAAGATAGAGCCCCACATCAGACTTGTGCTGGGTGTGGACACTGTTTAAGATCCTCTCTCTCCCTGTCCCTCTGCCCTTCCCCCATCACTCAAGCTCTCTCTCTTTCTCTATAGAAAGAGAGCTTCCTCTAAAGAGGAAAAAGAAAAGAAAACATGGCAAAACCTAAGCATGCTTTGAGTATCCCAATCCAGTATATTCCTAATAAGGAAAGATCGCACTTCTGGCAGAGGATCTTGGTGTCTAAAGCATATACTGTAGCAAAAGTTTAGGCACACACATCCTAGGGAAGCATGGTGGGTGATTAGGAAAGGGGCAGCTTAAATGACAGACACTAGGGCACCAGAATTCAACCTGGATGTGTGAGAGTGGCAGAAGCGTAGGGCTGACAACAGAATTAAGCCCAGATACCACCTGTGGGTGAAAATGAGCTCTGTTTTATTTTTATTTTATTTTTAACATTTATTGATCATTTTTTAAAAAATAATCTCTACTCCCAACATGGGGCTTGAACTCAGGACCCCAAGATCAAGCATTGCATGCTCTGCACACTGAGCCAACCAGGCACTCCCAAAATGAACTTGAGGTATATTTTCTGCCTGGGTCAAGACTATCTCCAAAATTGGGAAGACCATGCTTACAGTGTTGGACCTGGAAAGCAAGGACTATGGAGAATCAGTAGTTGGCTACAGGGGAGCTATTTCTGAGTAGAAAGTCTTTCAGCACCCATCACATACAACATTCAGATTACCCACTCCCACGAAACATGAAATAAATAAATTTTGGTTGCTGGGTGATGACAGTGTGCCGGAGAGGTACAAGCAGGTCAAGTGATGGGAAAACTGCAGAACAGTCTCCCTTAGGATCAGTGCTCGATGGTGTCTTGAACTAGAGAGGCAATGGTGGAGATGGAAGGAAGCGGGATGATCTAGTAGAGTAAAGGAGGGAAAGTGCTGAAAGAGAGGAGAAAATTACCAAAGCAGAATCCTTGGGAAGAAAGGTGGGCATAAGAACAGAGCACGGGGAGGGCTGGCTTGGACATTTATTTTAGTAGGAGAGAAGGCAGAAAACATGGGACAGAGGATACACAAGATTTATTCAATTCCTACTATATCCCAGGACGGTTCAAGGGTATGACCTTAACTCCTTTAATCCTCCCAACAACTCTATGAGACAGGTATTGTTATCATCCTCATCTTACAGAAAAAGAAATTCAGTCACTGGGTGGGTAAGTTGGCCCCAGTGCCCATAAATAGCAAGTAACAGAGTTGAGATTTGAACTTGAGTTGTTGGCTTCACACGTGGAGCTCTTAACACCAATAGTAAATCCCTGCACTTGGGGAAGCTGACAGGTTTGATGGTGGGAAAAATTGCAGGGAATGAACAATTATACCTCCCAAGAAATTTGCTTTATAAAAGGCTTCCAATAAACAAAAAATAATATTTCTAATCCCCTAACATAGTACCTCCCACTTAGGAGTATTGGAAGAATCCAGGATGTGTTCGACTAACCAACACAATATCCTTTTTTCAACTTTGCCACTAGGGGGAAGAGTGGAGTATGAAAAAAAAAAAAAGTTATCTTCACAGATTCGCAATGGCTGATAATTGGTGTTAGTTCTTTCCCTAATATTAACAGTATATAAAACTTCTTTTGTGTTTTTTACTTGTAAGAGATCGTTTTCAAGTAAGACTCGTCTAAGCATCCATAAATGTTTTTTTCCACTTTGTAATACATATGCCATATATACATTTATGCTAAGTGAAAGAAAATAGGCACAAGGAACAATATAGTGTATGATTCCATTTATATGAAATGTCCAGAGAAGGCAAAGCTCTAAAAACAAATGTAGATTAGTAGTTGCCCGGATATGGGCTCAGAAGAAGGGGGCTGACAGTGAGGGATCTTACTGAGTGACAAAAATGTTCTTAACTGATATGGTGATGGTCACATATGTAAAATAGTAAAATAACTGTACAAAAAATCATTGAATTGTACACTTGAAAGAGTGAATTACATGATATGTAAAATATTCCTTTAAAAACTATTGGAAAAAAAGAAATGTCACATTTTATGAATCAAACGACAACAAAAACCCCCACATATTCAAAATGATTAAAAATATAGGTTTATGTATGCATAGAAATATCTAGAGTCACTCTTAGCAGTGATTAACTCTCGGAAATGCTAGTACAGGGGCACCTGGGTGGCTCAGTCGGTGAAATGTCTGCTTTCGGCTCAGGTCATGATCCCACAGTCCTGGGCTCGAGTCCCGCATTCCGGCTCCCTGCTCAGGAGAGAGTCTGCTTCTCCCTCTTTCTCTGCCTGCTGCTCCCCCTGCTTGCGCTCACTCTCTCTGTCAAATAAATAAAATCTTTTTTAAAATATAAAAGAAGTGCTATTGTAGGGGTGCCTGGGTGGCTCAGTCGGTTGAGTGTCTGACTCTTGATTTTGGTTCAGGTCATGGTCTCAGGGTTATGAGATCAAGCCCCACATCAGGCTCCACACCCAGCAGGGAGTCTGCTGGCGATTCTCTCTCTTTCTCTCTCTCTCCCTCTGCCCTTCCCCACCACTCTTTCTCTCTCTGTCTCTTTCTCAAATAAATAAATAAATCTTAAAAAAAAAAAAAAAGAAGGAAAGCTATTGTAGAGGAAAACTGGGACCTGTTTTATATACTCTGTCTTTCTGTATGATTTGGGGGGTAATAATTAAAAATTTAAAAACTAATTTTTAAGAGATGGGAAATTAAGATGCAGGAAATGCAATGGAATTATAATTATATACCTAATGATATATATATATAAGTAATAAACTTTAGATAGTCGGAATGTGACTTATATTTTTTGTGTTTCTGCTCATTTTCTTTTTAAAGATTTTATTTATTTATTTGAGAGAGAGAGCCAGAGAGAGAACAAGCGGGGGCAGCAGCAGAGGGAGAGGAAGAAGCAGGCTCCCCACTGAGCAGGAAGCCAGATGTAGGACTTGATCCCATGACCCTGAGATCATGACCTGAGCCAAAGGCAGACGCTCAACAGACTGAGCCATCCAGGTGCTCCTCTGTTTATTTTCTAATTAAAAAATGATTATATATTAGTTTTACAGTAAAAACTGGAAAGAATTTAATTTAAAAAGCCAGAAAATATTGACATAGTTGTTTTTTTTTTTTTTTAAGTTAACTTCAGCATAGTGTTTATTGTATTTCATATGTAACAGAGCATTTTTTAGCTCCACAAAGGCCTGGGGCTTAGTTAGATTAAAACAAACAAACAAGGGGCGCCTGGGTGGCTCAGTGGGTTAAAGCCTTTGCTTTTGGCTCAGGTCATGGTCCCAGGGTCCTGGGATTGAACCCCTGCATTGGGCTCCTTGCTCCTCTGCTCAGCAGGGAGTCTGCTCCTCCCTTTCCCTCTGCCCCTCTCACGCCTCCATTTGTGCTCTCTCTCTCTCTCTCAAATAAATAAATACTAAAAAAAAAAAAAAAAAAAGAATATAAGCCTCTTGAAGATTTTTGTCTGTGTTGGTGTAGTAGGCATGCCAGAACTACTTACGCATGATGGATGAATGGAAGCGTGAACATACGAGTGGGAGCCCAGACAGACCTTTGGCCTGTGGTGCTGCTGCGGTTTCAGCCCACGACAGCTGTTCAGGCAGGAAGGCCAAGGCTCTGGAGGCCATGGGCAAGGGCAGGCAAGGTCTGGAAGTCAGTGATGCATGGGTCATGCACGACTGACACGCAAAAGGAAAACATCTCATCAGCTCATATTTTTATTTATTTATTTATTTTTCATTAGCTCACATTTAGAAAGTCAGGAGTGATGGTGCTCTGTCATCCCTCAGAGATTTAACTGACCCTCCCAGCTCATGAGTGCTCTCCTTGGACCTGTGATCCTACCCAAGAGAGCGACCTTGCAGTGTACAACAGAGATGGTTCTAGACACAACATATGCCAAGTTTCTGAAACAGAAATGATAAGTTGGTGTGGTCCAGAAGCACGGTTGTAATCTTGCTTAGAGTTTGCAGGGGGAGGGGGGACGCGGTTTGGGGAGAAGTGGAGAGAAAGTGGAAAGAATGTCAGGAAATATGCTTTAAATTAATGATATTTTTTAAAAAAGAGGATCTCTGAAGTGAGTCCCATTTACAATTTAATGGTTACACTGTAGATGTATGTGTTATTCTTCCTGGAAAACAAAGACCTAAATTCAAAAAGTCTAATAAAATGCCTTATCATATATCACTCTCTTTTGAACCAAGAAAATGCCCCAGAATGTCATAATTGTCACAACATGTTAGTGCCTTAGAAAAACGGGAAACTTCTGATTGGAAAGCGGAGCAACATAAAGCAGAAGGCTTAGCTAGACACAGCGGTCAGTAACATACCTGACTAATGGGAAGAAGCCTTGCCGTAGGGACTGCTGTTTTGATTATGTAACATCCACATTAAAAAAAAAAAATTAGTTCATGTGAAAGCATGCAAATGCCTCAGGCATGAATACGGCAGTAACTGTCCAAAGGGACCAGAAAGGCAACGGTCCTATCCAAAAATGTTCCTCCTCTGTGATTATTATGGTTGCATTCCAAGACGATGGAGCTCCAGAGAGCGCTGAAATTCATCCAACAGACACTCTCGCATCCAATGTAATGAACAGTAATGGTGCTGACAGGAGTCACCTACAGACCCCAACACGTTAGACTCTGAACGGTCACTTCTCCCCTCACCTGGGAGCCCACTGACCCCAGTCTCCACTTCTTCATCTGGCGAAGGGTACTCACCCTTCGAAACCCAAGTGAGCAATCATCTTTGCCCGGAAGCCCTTGGTGACCTCGGTTTCCTTCCCCCACTTTCATAGGCTCCCAGAGCTACTTTAATACCGTGTGTCATATTAATTTTACAGCCCATTTTGTCTGTCTTTCTCTCTGACTAGAATGTAAGCTTTTCCATCTATCCAGGCGCCTGCTGCGATGTCAGTAGCCTAGTAGGTCTTTCAATAAATGCCCATTAATAAATGTTATTCATTGTCTTGAAACGTGGTGAATGGGTTTGGCCAAATAAAAGTTGTTGCTTCGAGAGTTCCCCAGCAGCAAGCCCTGATACCGCAAAGCTTTTCATTGTTCATTAAAAGAGAAAAAAATTAAGAAGCACTGTTGACTTTTCTTTCCATTTCTTCTCACCAAAAGCACAGTAAGAATTTACTATGGCTTTCTCCTTATACTCAGAAAAAAATCGAAAACTGAGAATAATCACCTTTCTTTTCCATTTTCAGCAAGGGCTCTTGCTGTGTGGCAAGCATGACTGGCAGGGATTGTTCTGGAGAACCCGGACCCTTTCATTCTCTTCCAGGTTCAGGACGGCACATTCTCCATTCCCTCCTGGCCACAAAAAAGAAGAATCTAGCCTCAAATCTGTAACACCTATCGCTAATGAGAAAAGTTGTTCTTAAGTTTCCATTTGACAGAGAAATACAGATGTGAGGCAGCAAAACCAGGGGTCTTTGAACATTTGGCTAATCACAGAACCTGTAATAGTTTCCAGAAGGGAATCCTAGGAGAGCATTTGGCCCTACAGGCCAAGCAACCTCAAAATGGAGCTGAAAGATTTTACCATACAATCAAGTGATGGATTTCTAGTTTTCAGTCCACTCTTTTTAATCAATTGTAAAAGATGGTGTGTACTTTCCTTGGAATATTTTAGACAGGGCCTTTTAAAAGTATTATTTGTTCTAAAGTCAGGTAAATCTTCCTTTATCCCTAACCCCCATTTTACATTTCTGAAAATAAAGCAGGAAATTACTTCAAGAAAATCCCTGGCAGAAAATCAAATATTTTCAAACCATTCAGAGGAAAGGAATCTTTTTTAATTAAAAGTTACCAAGGGAAGGGGTGCCTGGGTGGCTCAGTGGTTTAAAGCCTCTGCCTTTGGCTCAGGTCATGATCCCAGGGTCCTGGGATCAAGCCCCTCATCGGGCTCTCTGCTCTGCGGGGATCCTGCTTCCTCCTCTCTCTCTGCCTGCCTCTCTGCCTACTTGTGATTTTTGTCTGTCAAATGAATAAATAAAAATCTTAAAATAAAATAAAATAAAAGTTACCAAGGGGAGAGGGCAGGAAGCAAGTAATGTCTAATTCTTAATGTCCTAAAGGAGGGGGCTGGGGGGGACTATTATTATCCATCATAATTAGGCACAATTTATCATTTGTGCCTGGGAACACACTGGGACCCCCTCTGACCTCCTACAGACCAGCAGTCCAAAGGAAGTGAAAAGGCAGCTTTTTGTCTGCATTTTCTGTCCATGGAGAATACTTTGGCTGTCACCTGCAGCTTGACTTCCAAGTCTTTAGTGCCTGCGGAGGTGCTTAGCTGGTTTCATCTTTTCCAAATGTGGGGGATATAGTAGAGAACCAGAAACACCTTGCAGAAATGCCATTCATTTGTGCAGTCTGGGTATCTCTTTTCTGGAGACAGAAAAGAATTCTACGACTTCGACTAAGTCCTAGAATTTTGAGAGGTAGTGAATCTCGTTCTCATTTAATTACATTCTCATTACTGTATTTCTTTTCTATGTTGAATATATTCATGTTCCTTTAAAATTAAAATTACAACTGAAGTCAGTGTAGTGAATGGTTAACTTTGAAGAAGGTTTAAAGTATTAGTAATGTTTGTATTTAATAAAATTACTCACAAATCTATAATTATTGCTTCTTCTTTCTTTCGGGTTTTACATTTCCCCACACTAATTTTCACAGAGTATGGATGTGATTTCATTGCAAGTTACTCTATCTTTGGAAGTCCATATAAATATTATAAGCAAATAACAAATATAAAACTATATATCCTTACTCATCCTTAACTAACTTTGAGTACACATTTATCTTGGCACCTTTCTGTAAGCTGTGGAGGAAGGCTAATGATACATTTTGTATCCTTATGTAGGTTGTAACTCAAAGTCTCAGATAAAGAGTGACATCCTCTTACATTATTTATCTTTCATCAGTCAGGCATTACCTTTGTGATGCTTTCCCAAGCATCACATTGTGTTATACCAACAATCTTTTTCTAAGCGGCCCTTTCTTTGACATTTTCTTGAAACCTTTTACTTGAGAGTGTGGGTTTTGTTCTTCAAGCGGAGCAGAGATAACTAGAATACAAGGGGAACTAATTCATAAGCCTGGCCTGATTTCCCTCAACCTTTACCTGCTAATTACATCTACATACATATGAAGAAGGGAGGGGTGCCTGCGTGGCTCAATGAACTTAGCCTCTGCCTTCGCTCAGGTCGTGATCTCAGGGTCCTGGGATCAAGCCCTGCATCGGGCTCTCTGCTCAGCGGGAAGTCTGCTTCCCCCTCTCCCTCTGCTTGCCTCTCGGCCTACTTGTGATCTCTCTGTCATATGTAGAAGGGAGACAGATGCAGAGAAGAACATGTTTTCCACTTTTAATTACAACAATTATATATTAGTGTGTGACACTAAGCTCTAACAAATTGACAAAGAACAAATCAACAAATACATAGCGTAATATATGATGATATATGATAAATATATAATGCAAGTTTATTTTATTTCTTATGGGGACAATATTGAATGGAAGAACAGAAGTAAATTAAAGGGAGACTATAAGTTACTTTCAAATGTACAGATGTCCTCCAAAAAGGCCAAGAGACAGAGAAAGGAAAGGGAGACTGTGGAAATGATTTTTACAAAATAAGGAAAAAAAAATTTCCCAGTGGAATCAGGGACTGTGAATCAGCACAGAAATAATAGATAATGAAGTCCATTTGGGCAGAGAGAAAATGCTGGAGCCTGGAGTCAACACTTTGAACTTCATTTAGCAGAGTGCTATAGAATTTTTGAGGCCTGAAAGACAATAGATGTGACACATTTGAGGGAAGGGTTTTAAGATCAGTAAGAAAATAAACCTAGAGTCATTTACATTGATAAATAAAGAAGGGTCATACCATGTTTATGGAAGGAGAGCTCTGAGAAGGTCAGAGGAAGAAACTGCATTTAATTACTAAATTAATGGGGCAGAAAATGGTCAAAACTCCTCAGAAATTTAGTCCATGATGCAGGTTACTTTCTGGTAGGACTCACGGACACTGTCGCATTACAGAGTTCTTGGATCAGAGGCCACATCTGCCTGTAGGACAGGGTCTGCCTAGAGGTTTTCAGTCTCCTGACAGCCATCTAGCTTCAGTCCAGGCCCCTTACGACACCAAGGATTCTGTCTTTCTCCATCCTCACAGGTACACGGATCTCAACTTTTTAGAGTTAGAGGAAACTTAGAGGACATTCCAGTTCAGTCTTCTCATTTAACAAGTTAGCAAACCAAGGTCCAGGGAGGATGTAGGATTTGTTCAAGGCCACACAGCTGGACGCTGAAGGAGGGTAAAGCCCAGGCTCCCAAGGTCATGGTAGTGCTGTATGCCACATGTCTTCTTTTTTCTCTCTTTCCTTTTAAAGATTTATTTATTTATTTGAGAGAGAGAGCTCGTGCCCACGCAAAGCAGGGTGGGGGCGGGTAGGCAGAGGGAGAGAGAAAATCTCAAGAAAGAAAAGAATCTCAAGAGAGAAAATCTCAAGCAGGCTCCTCGCTGAGCATGGAGCCCAGCACAGGGCTGGAGCCCAGAACCCTGAGAGCATGACTAAGCCAAAAGCAAGAGTCAGTTGCTTAACTGAGCCCCCCAAGTGCCCCTGTGTTCTTTTTTCTGTAGCAGAAGAGTCAGTTAACTAATATCCTTCTAGCTTTGGAAAAGAAGGATAAAGTGCAATGAAACACAAAGCAGTGAGGTTTTCTTACTCTTAGCTCACATGGTAATTTCAAAATATTTTAAACATACAAAAAATATACCAAATAGTATAATGAATATACATCTACCCACTATCTTGCTTTGAAATATAACATTTTGCCATTTTTCTTTACATTTTTGTGCCCTCCAAATTAATCTTTTTATGCTGTTTTGTAATGTTGTATCTAAGGTATCCTTCACTGGTCTAAATCCAAAGAAATATTTTCTCCCCCCAAATACTAAATTTTTTCTCTCACTTTACAATTATTAATCCAGGGGTGCCTGGGTAACTCAGTCGTTAAGCATCTTCCTTAGGCTCAGGTCATGATCCCAAGGCGCTGGGATCAAGCCCCACATTGGGCTCCCTGTTCAGAGGGAAGACTTCCTCTCCCTCTCCCATTTCCCCTGCTTGTGTTCCCTCTCTTTCTGTGTCTCTGTCAGATAAATAAATAAAATCTAAAATAAAATAATTAATCCAGGGGCAGCTGGGTGGTTTAGTCGGTTAAGCATCTGCCTTTGGCTCAGGTTATGATTCCAGGGTCCTGGGATCAAGTCCCACATCAGGCTCCTTGCTCCATGGGGAGCCTGCTTCTCCCTTTCCCTCTGCCTGCTGCTCTGCATGCTTGTGCTCTCTCTCTCTCTCTCTTTGCGTATCAAATAAATAAATAAAATCTTTTTAAAATAATAAATAAATAAATTATTAATCCACTTGGAATTTTTTGACTGTAGATTGTAAGGTGATGGGGCTACTTTTCTTTATCTTTACATTTGGATACCCAATAATCCCTGCACCATTTAGTAAAGAGTTCATTATTTCCTCACTGATTTCTTTTTATTTATTTTAAGATTTTTATTTTTATTTTTTTGGTAAGTAATCTCTACACCCTGTGTGGGGCTCAAGCTCACAACCCCGAGATCAAGAGCTGCCCACTCCACCAACTGAGCCAGCGAGGTGCCCCCTCACTGATTTCTAATCGGCCATAATTCTTTCCATCCTATGTGCAACTTATTTCTCAGTTCCCCATTGTTTTCCATTGGCTATTTGTTTATCCGTTCACCTAACCATCTTAACTGCTATAGCTTTACAGCTTTTTACATCTACTAGAGTAAGTTCCCACACACACCACGTCCTCCCTGTTTTAACCATATGTTTTTAGCCATATATTTATAAGACTGCAAACGATGGGGACTTGACTCATCCCCGTGTTGACATTCCACACAGTCCAGATGATGGCCACCTGGGTGCCCTGACAAGAATATGAGAAATTCTGCTTCCAATTAACACTGAGTTCTGAGGAAACAGGAATGTGACTTTTAGGGAGAAGCAGAAAATATTACTGCAACCCGAATAGCCCATAGGTAAAAAAGAGTTATGGTGATACTGGGAACCCTATTTCATTACCATTATATTCGTGGGTAAGTTTTGTTAAGTGTGTTGTCACTGGACAAGAAATGGTCTTTGCAAGGATTTATATAAGTTCTCATGTCAATTTCATTATCTTGATTTGATTTTTGAGTGAGTTTTGAGGAATAATGTGAAGATACTTCTGGATGTTTCTGTTCAGCTTTCCGCTGAGGAGAAAGCCAGTGACTGTCATGAAGAGTCCTGTTTAAACACGGGGAGCAATCTCTTCAGGAGCAGTGAAGCTAGAGTAATGTGAGGCGGCACCTGTGATTGCACTGGAATCTGCCTGCGGCTACAGTTCTCATGTAAATTGATTAATGTGGTGATGCTTGTTCTAAGGCCGCAAAGGCTTCCGGGAGGACTGTTGAACCTAACGCCTCTGCTCATTCTCTCTAGACTATTAACAAAGACATGATGGGAAAAGGTCTACATAGAAGCCTGAGCAAGATAACTTATAAATGAATGCTTTGGGGGAGGGGGAATATAAATGGAGTGAAAAATCCATTCAGAATAACAAGTGGGCTTTGTACTATGAGAAGAAAAATGTAGGCCGATTTCTTTATGGAAAAAAAACACACATTTATATGTGAGAATTTCTTCACTCCAGTTTCCATACAATCTGAGAAAATTTTGTATTTACCTGAGAAGCTACAATTATTTTAGTCAAATTGACCCTCTGAAATGTTCTCAAGATTTACGTCTTGGAATATATTTATGAAAATGCTGTTTTGAGGGGCACCTGGGTGGCTCTGTTGGTTAGGCCTCAGACTCCTAATTTCAGCTCAGGTCATGATCAAGGGGTCATGGGATTGAGCCCCATTTTTGGCTCCACACTCAGCGGGGAGTCTGCTTCTCTGCTCCCTCTGCCATCCCCTTGTTCTCTCTCTCTCTCTCAAGTAAGTTAATTAAAAAAGAAAGAAAGAAAGATATGGCTGGTTTTGTAGGTCAAAATGGCCAAATATCAACAGTTCATAGAGGTCAATTCTATATACCCAGCCATAACTCTCTGAGCCTCATGATCTCATTCAACAAACATTTACTGAGGGCCCTAATATGGTCTTTTCTTCTGAAGCAACTCCCATTCTACTTGGAGATTCTTTTTTTTTTTTTTTTTTTAAAGAGTTTATTTATTTATTTGACAGACAGAGATCACAGGTAGGCAGAGAGGCAGGCAGAGAGAGAGGAAGGGAAGCAGGCTCCCTGCTGAGCAGAGACCCGATGCGGGGCTTGATCCCAGAACCTCGGGATCATGACCCGAGCCGAAGGCAGAGGCTTAACCCACTGAGCCACCCAGGCGCCCCAACTACTTGGAGATTCTAAAGTGTAAACAAATAATTGAAAAACAGAATGATAAATGCAATGATAGAGAAGGTACAAACTGACACAAAGGAACTTATGAAAGATCCAGCTCAGTCCAGTGAGGAAAGGTGTTGCAAAGCCAGCGGTGTTTGAGCTGAGTAACTGGAAAGCAGCTGAGCCAGTTGAGGAACTGGGAGTGTCTTTCTAGGTGGAGAGAACTACATGTACAAATCTTTGAGGCATAAAACAGGATGCCAAGTTCAAGTAACAATGCTGTTAAATCATGTCGGCTGTTTGGGTCAAAGCTAGACACTGCAGGAAAATAGGAGTGCCGACAAAAGATAAGAATGGAGAGAGGTTGAACAGGTGTGGTTTGTGGTGGGTCTCAGAGTAAGAATATTGACTGTGAAGTAATATCAAATTTAAATGTCCTCAATTGGATACTGGTGGGCTAGTGAAAAGCTTCAAACTGGGAGGCAACATGCTAAACTTATCTTTCAGAAGGAAAACTCTGTAAATGGAATGATAGGGAGACTCGCTGAGGGGCTACAGATATGAGGAACTGAGCTAAGGTGACAGTTTAGAGACTGTATGGGGATGGAAAGGACGGTGAGGAGTGAAAGGTGTGATGGCGGTGAATTCAAAAGAGCTTAGTTTCAGAATATTTTCTACCGGGGCGCCTGGGTGGCTCAGTGGGTTAAAGCCTCTGCCTTCGGCTCGGGTCATGATCTCAGGATACTGGGATCGAGCCCCACATCGGGCTCTCTGCTCAGCGGGGAGCCTGCTTCCTCCTCTCTCTCTGCCTGCCTCTCTGCCTACTTGTGATCTTTCTCTGTCAAATAAATTAAAAAAAAAAAAAATCTTAAAAAAAAAAAGAATATTTTCTACCATTTGAGTTCTTTTTAAAAATGTTACATTTTCCTGGGGTACCTGGGTGGCTCAGTGGGTTAAGCCTCTGCCTTCAGCTTGGGTCATGATCCCAGGGTCCTGGGATTGAGCACCACATCTGGCTCTCTCCTCAGCAGGGAGCCTGCTTCCCGCCCCCGCCCCGCTCTGCCTGCCTCTCTGCCTACTTGTGATCTCTATCTGTCAAATAAATAAATAAAATATTTTTTAAAATGTTACATTTTCCTTATTGAATGTTTTAATTTGAGCAAAATAACGGGTCAAGCCTTTGTAAAATCTGCCTATGTATCTTTTTTTTTTTAAGATTTTATTTATTTATTTGACTGAGAGAGAGAGCACAGCAGGGGGAGCAGCAGAGGGAGGGAGAGCAGGGAGCCCAGTATGGGACTCAATTCCAGCACCCTGGGATCATGACCTGAGCCAAAGGCAGACGCTTAACAGACTGAGCCACCCAGGCACCCCTCTAAATATCTTAATAATAGAATAAAATCACTGCATGATTAATTCAATTATCATCTAATTGAAAGATTAATTTTCTTTTCTTTTCTTTTTTTTAGACAGAGCACCATGCACAAGGGGGGGGGTGCAGAGAGAGAGAGAGTGGGTTCGAGAATCTTAAGCAGCACGGAGCCCCACTGGGGGGTTGATCTTACAACCCCGAGATCATGACTTTCATGATCTGAGCAGAAACCAAGAGTCAGGCACCCAACTGACTGAGCCACTGGGGCGTCCCTGGAAAAATTCATTTTAAAAATCAGTTTAGGGGTGCCTGCGTGGCTCAATCAATTAAGCATCTGACTTTGGGGCAGGTCATGATCTCAAGGCCGCGGGATCAAAGTCCACGTAGGGCTCAGGGTGGAGTGGGCTTCTCCCTCTCCCTCTGCACCTCCTCCTGCTCATGCTCTCTCTCTCTCAGATAAATAAATAAATTAATTAAATATTTAAAAAATCAGTTTAGTTGGTCACTCTATGTGGCTTCTGTTTGAGACATCATAGATATAACTACAGCCTACAAATCTTCCTCTCCAAAAGAACATTCTTTCCCTAGTTCTGAGGGAAAGGATTTCTGATGTGTGAGAAAGGATTTTTATTCTTTTTTTTTTAAAGATTTTATTTATTTATTTGTCAGAGAGAGTGAGCACAGGCAGACAGAGAGGCAGGCAGAGGCAGAGGGAGAAGCAGGCTCCCTGCTGAGCAAGGAGCCCGATGTGGGACTTGATCCCAGGACGCTGGGATCATGACCTGAGCCAAAGGCAGCCGCTTAACCAACTGAGCCACCCAGGAGTCCCAGGATTTTTATTCTTAAACGGGAGTAATAATGCCCACAATGTTCTCATCTTCATGTCACCTGAAAAAGGAAAAAGCTAATTTTCTCTTCATTTTCTTCCTCCACCCCAGAAATCACCATCCATAAGAAATAATCTCAGAAAATAAAAGGTAAATTTTTACATTAGTTTAATTATTAATTTGGGCAATGATTACTTGAAATTATACATCCATATGAAAAATTTGAATAATAATACTTAACTGGCCAAATTCCTCCCATTTGTTCATGAAAACTCGCCCCAAAAGTTAAGTAAATAAATCTTTTTCTAGAAATTTCTTTAGAGAGAACTTCAACTGAGGAAAAACATTATATAATGTGCTTTATTATAATGGACAGTATTGCTTCTGGTCAACAGATGTCATCTGACAGGACAAATACTTGGCACAGAAATTACTAGCACATTCAAAAACTAATCTTTCCTGAATTCAGCTTTGACTCAGAAGCTGGCTGTGGAATACACTGCATTAGAAAATTCACGTTAAATAAAATAGAGTAGTTATTTCATATTATTCAAGACTGCTCCATACATTTCTTTCAACAGTGAAAGTAGTGTTTAAATTTCAGGAGCATGTCGTTGGTTAAAACATATGTTGTGTTTTTTATAAATTTAGTCCTCTTTTATATCCCTGTCTTCATCAAAGAGAACTTGGTTATCTGATTCTACTGCCATTGTTAATCTTTTGTAATTGGTTTCATATTCCAAGCCCCACTCTATACCACTTTGACTTTGTTAAGGTATATTTTGAATTTTATCAAAATCAGCCAATGATCTAATAAATACTGTTTGTGAAATACTGTTGTTAAACTTGCATCACATTGGTTGTTAAAGTCTAAAAAAGGCTAATAAAATATAGTTTGCTTTTGGACTTGATAGCTGCTGTTTCAAAAGGTTGTTTGTTCTAAATAAATACTGGACTTTAAAAGGAAAAAAAACCCTTCTGTATATAGTCACACTTGGCATTGAGTAGTTCTAAAATTCTTTTCAGAAAAGGCAACAATTGGCCAGAAGGTAAAGCCGGACAAATTCTGGATCTGTGGGGTACAGCTCATTCTTTCATCATCCCTGTTGAAGAATGTGACAGGCAACAACACAAAAGCTAGTCTGCATCAAATTCAAAGTTAAGCTTTATTTCCTAACTATCTTAACTACGTATTGCTGCTTACAGTGCCCCAACTGCATGGCTTAGTACACAACCCTCTGATTTGCTCACAATTTTATGGATCAGCAATTTGGTCTGGGTGTTCAGCTGGCTGGTTCTTACTTGTTCTTGCCTGGGATCTCTCGATTGCAGTCGTCTGGCATGGCGGCTGAAACTGGAGGGTCTAGGATGGCCTCACTCATGTATCTGGGGTTAGCGCTAGCTAGGGATGGGGCCCCTCTCTCCCTAAGGTCTCTTATTCTCATGGAGACCATACGGTAGTCTCAAGGTTCCAAGCAAATGAGAAGTCTCACAAAATCACTTCCACGGCATTCCATCAAAGCAAGGTACAAGGCAAGTTAAATTCAAGGAGATGGAAAAATAGTCTTCACCCCTTGATGGAAAGAGATATAAAGGCATAATTCATTGGAGTGTATGTGGAAAGACTATGTGACTGTTTTTTCCCAGTCTACCACACTAACGGCTCAAAATTCACAAATGATATGGAAAAAGATTGATTATATAAAAATTAAAGAAAAAATCCCTTGTACTACAAAAACACCATAAGTAAAGTAAGAAGATGAATGACAAACTTGGAAAATACTTTTAATTTATATCAGACAAAGTTTGCTATCTCTAGTACAGAAAACTTTCTTAAAAATAGAAAAGTAAAGGACTAACAACACTATAAAAAAATGCATTGAAGGGGCACCTGGGTGGCTTGGTTGGTTAAGCCTCTGACTGATTTCAGCTGGGGTCATGATCTCAGTGTTGTGAGATGGAGCCCTGCGGTGGGCTCTGTGCTGGGCGTCAAGTCTGTTCATGATTCTCTCTCTCCCTCTCCCTCTGCCAGCACCCCCACTCTATCTCCCAAAATTTAAAAAAAATGCGTTGGGAGATATGAACAGAAACTTTGCAGAAAAAGAAATGTACATTGCCCTTAACCAAATGAAAAAAGGTTCAACCTCACTCTTAATAAAGAAAGCGCAAATTAAAATCATGCTGAGATACAAGTTTTCATCTATCACACGTATCAAAAATCCAAATGTTTGGGGTGCCTGGGTGGCTCAGTGGGTTAAGCCTCTGCCTTCGGCTCGGGTCATGATCTCAGGGTCCTGGGATCGAGCCCCTCATCGGGCTCTCTGCTCAGCGGGGAGCCTGCTCCCCACCCCCCCGCCTGCCTCTCCGTCTACTTGTGGTGTCTCTCTCTCTCTCTCTCTCTGTCAAATAAATAAATAAAATCTTTAAAAAAAAATCCAAATGTTTGACAATACACTCTGACAGGAAACAGGCACTCACATACATTGTTACTTTGGGAATACAAAATAGTATGACTCCTATGGAAGGACTTTTGCAATAGATAGCAAAAGTACTTACACATTTGATCTAGCAATCTCTCTTTCAGAAATCTATCCTAGTGAAACACTGGTAAAAATGCAAAAAGACATTTTGCGGAAGCTTATTCAATGCAGCAGTATTTGCGATTGCAAGTAAGAGAAACAACTCAAATGTCCATCAGTAGGAGACTGTTGAGTAAATTATGGTACCCACTCATGTAGCTCCATGCAACTGTAAAAATTAATGAGAACTAGGGGAACCTGGGTGCCTCAGTCAGTTAAGCATGTGACATTTGGTTTCAGCTCACGTCATGATCTCAGGGTTGAGGGATCAAACCCCAGGTAGGGCTCTGGGCTCAGTGGGAAGTCTGCTTGAGATTCTCTCTCTCCCTCTGCCCTTCCCCTCCCCCCCCCCGCCCTCGCTCTCTCTCTCTCTCTCTCTCTAAAATAAATAAAATCTTTTTCTTAAAAAAGATTTTATTTATTTATTTATTTGACAGAGAGAGAGAGAGGGAGATCACAAGTAGGCAGAGAGGCAGGCAGAGAGAGGGGAAGCAGGATCCCTGCTGAGCAGAGAGCCTGATGCAGGGCTGGATCCCAGGACCCTGAAATCATGACCTGAGACAAAGGCAGAGGCTCAACCCACTGAGCCACCCAGGTGCTCCAATATGTTTTTTTTTTTCATTGTTCATGTGATGCTGTGTGTATGTTAATATACAATCAGTATTATAACCTATATTTTATATTATACATGATCTTTAATATTATAGACTATAGATCATTTATACATTAAACATTAGTGAATAAAAACAGAAGCACTAATGACTTTCCAACTTTATTTAAATGAGTTCAAATCAAAACTCAAGAATCTAGATTAACATACATTAAGGTACAGGTATAGCAAAATTAAAGTGAATGCAGATTGTACAGAAAGCTCAATTCCTATGATATAAAACTGAAATACAAAGATGGAACTCCGTGAGCTCTTTACTGAAATGTCATATTCTGATCTCAGAGAGCAGGAAACTATTCACACCCATAAAATCTCAAAGTCTCTCAATCCCCAAGTCTATCAGTAGATACCAGAAATCCTCAAGTTTTCTAGCAAAGAAGCCTGTCCTAAAACTATGATGACTGAAACTACAAAAGCACCTATCAGACACGATGGCATTTTTTTGGCTAAAGGGTCGGTCAGCAAGAGATTAGCCTTGAGCCGGGGCGTGGGCGTCGGAACCAACGCTGCCTTCCTCCTGTAAATCATCCCCAGCAGAGGATTCTGATTCAACGGGAGGACTCTTTTCTTCTCGTTCAGCATTTCCACCAGCGCTTTCCTTGTCTGCTGTCCCTTTATCATCATTTCCAGCAACAGCTCCAACCTGAGCTGCATTCTGAACCTCTGGGGGCGTTTCGGCGCTGGCTTCTGCGGTGGCGCCCAGCGCGGCGTCCGTCGCCTCTGCCCCCACTTTAGCACCGACCGCGTCCGGCTCCCCGGCAGTGGCCTCCACATCCCCGGGACAGGCTGAAGCCTCCTCTACCGCTGCAGCTGTAACATCTGGAGTGTCTTCCGCATCTACCTCCAGGACTTCCGGGGCAGACACTTCACACACGTCTGAACTTGCTTTCTCCGCTCCCGCCACGTTCTCATTTTCACCTTTAAGATTTAGTCCATTAAGCAAAGGGTTAATTTAAAGAGCATGGGAACATAGCGGAAGTCCGCGAAGTCATTTTTTTTAAAAAAGATGTTTATTTATTTTTTTGACAGAGATCACAGTAGGCAGAGGCAGGCGGTGGGTGGGGGGTGGGGGGGGGAGTAGGCTCCCTGCTGAGCAGAGAGCCCGATGCGGGGCTCGATTCCAGGACCCTGAGATCACTACTCCAGCTGAAGGCAGAGGCTTTAACCCACTGAGCCACCCAGGCGCCCCCCCGCCCCCCGCCGCGCAGTCATTTTTTTTTTTTTAAATGAGACAAAGCTATCTGTACTGATATGAAATGCTCTTCAAGGTAGCCTGTTAAATGAAAAAAGCAAGAAAAAGAGCAATGTATACCGACTGTTACTATTTGTGCTAGGACAAAAGGAGGCAAGGTATATCCAGATAGTTTTTATTTGCAAAGACTCTCTAGGAGGATACAAAGAAGCTGGTATTATTGATTAGCTCTGGGGAGAAAAAAATGGGCATCTGGTTTTTCATAGCCCTTTTGAATCTGTTAAACTTTAAAAAAATTTACAAATACTATTTATATAAATACAAAGAACATGAAAATAAACAGCCAACCTTTCATGTGAAGTAGCATGGAAAAGCAGTCAACTCACTAGTTGATGACTGAGCAATCACTATCCTCTTTCAACCTCAGTTTTATCATCTGTAAAATGGGGAGATCAATAATATCTGCCTCAAAGAGCTATTGTGAGGACTGACTAAAATTATGGTATGACAAGGGGTTTAAAACCAAAAGTGCAGGGGTGCCTGGGTTGTTCAGTTGGTTAAGTGTCTGCCTTTGGCTCAGATCATGATCCCAGAGTCCTGGGATCGAGCCCCACTTTGGGCTCCCTGCCCAGTGCTCTCTAACTCTCTCAAATAAACAAATAAATAAAATCTTAAAAAAAAAACAAAACCAAAAAAACCCACAAAAGTGCCAGGCACCTGGGTGGCTCAGTAGGTTAAGCACCCGATTCTTGGTTTTGGCTCAGGTCATGATCTCAGGGTTTTGAGATTGAGCCCCTCAGTGGGCTCCAGGCTTATCGGGGAGTCTGTATGGGATTCTCTCTCTCCCTCTGACCACTCCCCAAATAAATAAATAAATAAATAAATAAATAGTGCTATGGAAATGATGAATTTTATTATTATTACAATCAGCTTTCTCGTGATTCTATTCAGTAATATTTATTGATGATATTCCATTTCTTAATATTGTCATGACTAAAAGGCTCAGATTGGTTCGTAAGTAGCTAGTATCTGTCCCTAAATAGTAATCATAGTAATCGATAGTAATAGCATTATAATTGAGATGAAAAAAGTATTCAAAGCAAGCAGTTTAAGGCAAAAAAATATACATTAGGGTGAAAATGTAAAGTTTGTGTTCTAGTAGTTGCCATTTTATCATCAGATCAACTCAGGGACTTAATAGACATGATTGATTGTACTAATGTCAAATACACTTTGGGCAAAGACACATGGGCAATTTTAGCCAAAACTGAAACAAAAATTAGTTTTATGATTTAAAAAAAATAATGAGGGAAACGAGCTGCAGAGAGAGACAGATACTAAAATTATGCCCACCTGAATGGAAGCCTGGGTAGGGGAAAAGTAATATTACCAAACAAAGATTCAAAGTCACTGGTCAGCAGTACAAATGTAAAAGGTTTCATTTATCTAATGCACTCATCCAAAACATATAACAATATTCTTTAGGTTTTGGTTGGGCTTTCCCTTTCCGAATGGACTTCTGCCCAAAGCCATTCTGTCAAGTTAGTAAAGAAGCTGAAAGCAAATAGTGTTCATAGCTAGACTAAGATCATGGAAATCAGTGTATCAAGGGAAAAAAATAATAAATCCACTTTACCTTGAAGTGGATGTAACTCTGCTTTGTTTTTTTCTTTCAAATTTGTTACACGTTCCGTGTGTTTGGCTTGCTCTGATGTGATCCTCCTGTAAGTCTGAAAGTAAATGTGCGCTTAAGTTTCTTTCTTGAGCTCTAAAATTCAACACGCCAATCTCAAAAGTATATATAATTCAAAGAAGAGAAACCAATGTACACCAGCATGCTTTTGCTTCTCCTTTGGAAATTTTTGCTACTAAGTGGAACACTTTACAAAGGAAAAAAAAAAATGCTCTAACGGGAGTCAACGATAATAGAAAAACACACTGCAGATACAAAGATGAAGACAAAGAAGGAAAAACAAATCATGCTAGAACCAAAATACTCTGACAAGCATTTATAGATACCCCCTGGCATTTATCCCAGAGAAATGGCAACTTATACGCACACAAAAACCCGTACACAAATGTTCATGGTTGCTTTATTTGTAACATCCAAAAGCTGGAATCTGGCTGGGGGGGGGGGGTTGCTACAACAGGTGAACAGTTACGCAAACTGTGGTACACCCATAACTTGGAATGCTACTCAGGATTAAAAAGGAATGAACTCTCAATACAGATATAACAATTTGGATGAATCTCCAGGTAATTATGCTGAGTGAAAAAAGCCAGTCTCAAAAGGCTGTATACCTCATGATTCCATTTATGTAACATTCTTGAAATGGAAAGTTGTACACCTAGAGAACAGATTTGTGGTTGCCAGGGCTAGGAAGAAGGGAGGAGAGGACAAAAAAGACCGAGGGCAATTATAAAGGACTACACAAGAGATCCTACGTCCTGACAGCAGTAGTGAATACATGAATCTACACTTGACACGACTGCCTGGAATGAAATACACATGTGTGTGTGCATGTGTGTGCACGTGAGCACACACACACAAAGTGCAAGTGAAAGTGGTGAAATATGAATAAGGACAGTGGATTTTATCCATGTCCACTTCCTGGTTGTGATACTGGGTTATCGCGATAAAAGATCTTAATCACCAGAAGAAATGAGGCGAAGATTCTGTGAGATCTCTCTGTATTAGCTCTCATAACCGCATGTGAAACTCAATCACCTCGTAACCAAAAGTTTGAAAAAAATCTTCCAAAACAGCATATTTGTAGACCCTAATGAAGATTCCTTAAGGAAGCTAGGGTTTTTCCTTAAAAGCAGAACTATGACCTGACCATCTGTTATTTCAGAAACAGAATCGGGAATAAAAGCTTAGCAGTAGGATTACGGATTTTTAAGATTTGCCTTTTATATACGTGTTCTCTAAATTGTTAATAACCAAAACCCACATATCTTATTAAAAATTATACTTTGCAAATTACAAACCATTTTAGAGCAAGTTAGAATTAGACTGTGAAAATGGAAAATCTATAACCGCAGGGGTGGAAATGATACTGAAGTGGCCCTAACAAATCTGGCAGAGTTTGGTGAATTCAGGCTTGAATCATCTGGGTTTCAAAGGATCAGCAGGAATGATGGTCATCAATCCGGATGAGAGCAGGGGATCCTTTCCTGGCAGGGTGGAAGCTCCTGAGAGCTTAAACCACTATGCTGAGTCGACATGCTCCACACTCAGTATACGAAAGCTGAGTCTGGCCATCTCAGCAGTGACAGCCCAAGGAACATTGCTTTTTTGTTGTTCAAGGGACTAAAACACAAGATGAGAAGAAAGGCTAGTTCAGGCAGAATCGAAGAGATGAGGATATTGGAATGATTCACACTCATGTGTAGCCTGGAGAATTTAATTTTCCAAATCAAAGGTGGTCATACACAGAGTAGAAAAAAGGCCTGGGGTGCCTGCGTGGCTCAGTGGGTTAAAGCCTGTGCCTTCGGCTCAGGTCATGATCTCAGGGTCCTGGGATCCAGTCCCGCATCGGGCTCCCTGCTTGGCGGGGAGCCTGCTTCCCCCCCCCCTCTCTCTGCCTGCCTCTCTGCCTACTTGTGATCTCTGTCTGTCAAATAAATAAATAAATAAAAAGATATCTCAAAAAAGAGAAGAAAAGAAAAAAGTCCTATCAGAAAAGGCCTTTGCACAGCCTCAAATCTAGACTTCAAAAGTTATTTCCAAATGATATCACTCATTATATGTAAGCGTTTAAAATATCCCACAAACATCTCAGATCCTCAAAAAACTGACATGACCTGGGCCTGCCTCAGAGTCTAAGAGGCCCTTATGGTAGAAGATTTTATGTGGAAATGAAAGACAGGCTGGTGACCATCTCTGGATTCCATTCAGATAAATCTAGTAGAGAACTTATTTTAGAATAGGACAAAGGGAAGGGGGGGGGCTTGAATACGGGTTTTCAAGTGCCTCACATTCTGCATTTCCACCTAACAAGAGCCTAAGATTCTTGGGAATTGAAGCTTCCTACATTCAAGAGTAAAACCACACATTCTTAGAGGTGGAAAGGGACTTGGAGCTCATGCTTTGTCCAACTCCTGCTCCCACTGTGAGAGAACAAGGCCAGAAAGGGCTCAAAGGACAGTCATTTTATAACCTTCCTGTTTATGATTGCTCTTGCAAAGAAAGATTGGACTGGAGAGATTCATGTCTGGCACTAATAAGCATAATTATGGGCATAGTGAGTTCCAGATGAAATTCCATCTATCCAGCTCCCCCTATAATCACATGGCCCAGTTCAATCTCTGTTTCTCCAATGGCCTACTTCCAACAATAGTAGCTCTGGGCAGTGAATTCAACATTAAGCAGTAGATGGTAGAAGGAAAGGAATCTGGGTATGAGTGAAAGCTGGTGGATCAGTGGAGGACGATAATATAAGTGACATATTTGAAGTTTCTGGTTTGTTGAGGCTCTCAAAATTCTGAAGATTAGGATAAGTTATTTTGGTTTGGCCATCTACATACAAACTGTTCCTAGTTATGCCTAAAAGTCCCTCTATGCATATCTCTGTAGGGTCAAACCAAAATGTAGTGACTCTTGTGTACTCTTAGGGTTTCTGAAAATTTTATATTTATTTTCCTTTTGTTCATAATGAAGATTAAATTTTGATTTAGAAAGTTTATGACAAAATGGGGAATGACTCAATAGACTTATTATTACTTATTTAATGCACAAATATTTCATCACTTTAGCTCTAAAATCATACTATCAAAAGCTTCATTTTTCAGTGATTACCTGGAAGGAGTGGGTAAAACATTCTTTTAACTTTGCATATGCCTATTTTGAATTTTTAAAAATATATGATAAATATTACCTTTTTAAAATAATGAATGTATAAAAAGATATATAAAACTAATAAAAACCATGGAGACAGTACAAAGATTTGGGGAAGGAAGAGTGAATACATGGAACACAGGGAATTTTTAGGGCACTGAAACTATTCTGTATGACACTATAATGGATATATTGTTATACATTTGTCCAAACCCATAGAATGTGCAATACCAAGAGTGAACCCTAATGTACACTATAGACTTTAGTTAGTTAATATGTAATGATATTGACTCATCAGTTGTAACAAATGTACCACACTAATGTGAGGTTGTTGATGGAGTATTCAGAGGAGATATGAGAACTCTGTACTTTCTGCTGATTTTTCTATAAACCTAAAATGCTCTAAAAAAAAAAAAATAGTCTATTGGACGCCTGGTGGCTCAGTCAGCTAAGCATCTGCCTTCATTCAGCTCAGGTCCTGATCCTGGGGTCCTGGGATAAAGCCCCACATCAGGATCCCTGCTCAGCAGAGAGCCTGTTTTTCCCTCTCCCTCATCCCCTCCCCACTACTGGTGCTCTCTCAAATAAATAAATAAAATCTTTTTAAAAATAGTCTATTAAGTTAATCTTTCAAAACGGTTCTTGTTTAAATGTTAATAATAGTACCTACCTTACAGAATTGCTGTAATTATTAAATGAGCCGTGAGTCTGTCATATGATAAACACTCATAGGTCAACTATTACTATTAGTATTTATAACAACACATTTTAAAAAAGATTTTATTTATTTTAGAGAGAGAGTGAGAGAGAGCATGAGAGGGAGGAGGGTCAAAGGGAGAAACATACTCCCCGCCCAGCAGGGAGCCTGCAGGTCTCAAACCCAGGTCTCCAGGATCATGATCTGAGCCAAAAGCAGTCATTTAACCAACTGAGCCACTCAGGTGCCCCTAATAATGTCATTTTTACTGGAAGTCACCTGTACTTGGCAGTGTATATTGTGTAAGAAATGTTGATTTCCCACCATCTTGTATATTTAATTAATCTCATGTCCTGACTTTGATAATGTTTTGAGTTTTACATAGGTCATAAAATATATGAATTCCTGAACATTATGGTTATTTAAACACTTACATAATATCCACCAGCACTGACCGTGACACCTACAACCAGATAATAGATCATATTTGATCCAGATGATCCAAACCATTTGTTAGATGACATCCAGCGAAGAGATGCTAGGAAAACAAGTTGAAACACAGTTAGCTCTACCACTTAAGCAAAACTATTTAAAATAATTATACCTTAAAAAATTTTCCCCTTCGGTGAACTATTAACATCAAGTGATTTTTAGCTTAAGGGAATACAGTATCACAAGGTAGGGTAATAATTCCATTTGACATTTTCCCAATCTCATTTGATAAGTACTTATGAAACCTGTCACCTTTGTGCTTAGCATCATGCTTTTCTTGGAAAGACTGCAGGCGTGAGTAAGGAGAAATGACAAAAGCACTGAACAATTTTAACAGTCCAACAAGATGCAAAAGAAATACATTTGCTGTATGCACTCCACTACAGGATTCAGTGGAAAAGATTATTTTTCCAAAAATTGAATTAAATACATTTGAACTGAAAACTCTCATGTTAAGTAAAACAGGTTGAAGCCCAACACATTTCTACAAATCTATAATACAAACGTCCTATGTAGACAGAAATCTTAATTTTTCTAACAAAAGCCTCTAAAAATGAGCAGATATAAGCTTGTTTAGGACAAGATGTTACAACATGGTCATGTGTGAAGGAGAAGTACAATTCTGTACAAACCAATAGAAATAAGAGTATTGTATTATTATGTCTAAATACATAAAACTTGTAAATGTCATACGCCCTCGAATTGAAATTTTTAATAATAGACTCAGAGCTAGAAAGAGCTTAAAGTTCATATAGCTCAAATTCTTTATTTTCAAGATTAAAAAAAGTAGAAACATAAATTTATTCACTCAACAAAAAAGAATTGAGCACCTACAATGTGTTTGGTCTTGTCAGAATTATTAAGGATAGAACTTTGAACAAGACATACAAGGTCCTGAGCCTCATGTAGCTCACATAGTTGAAGGAGGGAAGAAATGCACAAATAACTGAAATGCAGTGTGACAAATGCTGGAACAGAAGCAAGCAGAAGTTGCAACAATGGCATGAAAATTCAGTGAAAAACCTCAGCTAGCTGGCTTAAGGGACCTGTCATAATTAGAGAGACATCACCTGGGTTTTGAAGGAAAGTAGAGGAGACTGTCAGATTAATAAGGGGAGAGAAAATTGCACCAGAGGCAGAAGGCACAGCACATGCATGGTCAGGAGAGCTGAAAAAGTGCAAAGTAATTGGATGTGGCCTGACACACAGGGTGTGCATGAGGACTGGGGAGAACTTTTGATTTGCAGTTGCCCTAGTTACAAATCTTTGTATTAGCAATACTGGAAAGACTTCCTGTATGTGTTTTCAGTTTATATATAAACAATCGCATCTTGGAAAAAATATTTTTTTCCCAACCAATGTAGCCAAAGAGGTTATCTTGAGAGGGTATGGCTTTGACCTGTAGTGGGGCTTTTGTTGGTTTAAAAATACACCTGTTGGGGCGCCTGGGTGGCTCAGTGGGTTAAAGCCGCTGCCTTCAGCTCGGGTCATGATCCCAGCGTCCTGGGATCTAGCCCCGCATCGGGCTCTCTGCTCAGCGGGGAGCCTGCTTCCTCCCTTCTCTCTCTGCCTGCCTCTCTGCCTGCTTGTGATCTGTCTGTCAAATAAATAAATAAAATCTTTAAAAAAAAATACACCTGTTACTAAACAGGGAATATGTAGCTTCTGTAGTTGTCAACCAGACATAAATATCAAAAAGATTATTTTAAATAGGAAGCAATAAAGAAAATCATCAGAGATGTAAGTAAAGACTTAAACACAAATACAATTATGACAATTAAAAGAGCAATGAGGGGCGCCTGGGTGGCTCTGTGGGTTAAAGCCTGTGCCTTCGGCTCAGGTCATGATCTCAGGGTCCTGGGATCAAGCCCCACATTGGGCTCTCTGCTCAGTGGGGAGCCTGTTTACCCCTCTCTCTCTGCCTGCCTCTCTGCCTACTTGTGATCTCTGTCAAATAAATTTTTTAAAAAAATCTTAAAAAAAATAAAAGAGAAATGAAATGGGAAATAAATATTTAATAAAGATTAATTAGTTAAATTAAATGGATGTAATGTGAAATAGATATTAGAAGTTTTGCAGGAGAATATTTGCTTACCTGAGAAAATATTTACAATATAGTAAATGCAAATTTATAGCAAAATAATTTATACAGGGCTATCTCAGTTTGTGGAAGCAATGTGCACAAGAATAAAATGCAAGAGGAAAAAAGTTCTGGAACATTATATATACTAAAATGTAAATGGTGGTATTCTCTGAGTGGCAGGATTACAGGTGACCTCTCTTTTGCCTTTCTGCGTTCCTTCCAATGATCTACTACAAACCCCAATTATTTACTCATCAAAAAGTTACATTTTTAAAAAGCAAAAGCCTGAGAACACAATTTGGTGAGGCACAGCTAAAATTTTACTCTTCAGTTCATCAAAACAGAAAGTACCAACAAAAAGGTCAATTAATCTCCATGACTGAAGCCAGATTCCCGGTCAATAATAGTTCTTAAAATACATAAACAAATCATTGCTACGAAAAAAAGTAATTAGATGAAAATGAGAGAAAGATCAGTGCTGCTACAGCCAGTATTGCTAACTGTCGATTTAAAATGTCTAACCTGCTTTTCTTTTACCCCAAGTTGGGGAAGAAATTATCTGAAATGGGTCGCTACAAAAGAGGTGTGTGTGTTTGTGCCTTTAGCCGGTGGTGCATGCGGAAGATAACGCCAAAGGCCACGGTCAGGGGCCTCATCCTTCTCCCCTCCCCACCCCCAATCACAACGGCCTCGTTATCTTCCGAAGTTTAAAATTAATGGGTTCTACTTCGTTAGTGAAAAAATGCTCTTACTCAGTATAAAGATCAAGGAAAACGAAGATGCTTTATTCTGCTATCGGTGAAGCAAAGACTTCCTACCAGTTTTTTGAGAGAAAAATAAAGCTATCTGGACAGACCTCCCTTCCCTCCCACCGCCATCACCACCACAGGCCTAATCAAAGTGGAGGGGGGGAACTTGGCCCATGGAATCTTCCGCGGGAGTATTTCCTTCTCTGTCGGCTCCAATGCACGCTCTGGGCTAAACTACCTCACAAGCCTTAGGAAGTGAGGCCAAGTGCGAGGAGAACTAAGAACTTTCCAAGAGGTTGTCCAAGAGCCGCTGGGCTAAGCAGGACGGCAAAGACAGGGGAGACGGAGGAGGTCTGGGAAGGAGCCGCTGGGGCAGAACTGCACAGGAGCGCGAAGCCCGCCCGCAGCGGGGAGGAAAACACGCATGCCCACCCTTATTAAGCCCCTACAGTGTTCCGGGCACTATAATAGGCGCTTTTGTATTTTCCAAGTTTTAGTTGAAAGGCTTCCAGCGTGGGCGCCTGGGTGGCTCGGTTGGTTAAGCGACTGCCTTCGGCTCAGGTCACGATCCCAGAGCCGCAGGATCGAGTCCCACATCGGGCTCCCAGCTCGACGGGGAGCCTGCTTCTCCCTTTGATCTTCTCCCCTCTCATGCTCTCTCTCACTCTCTCTCCCTAAATAAACACAATTAAAAAAAAAAAAAAAAAGAGCTTCCAGCTTGAACCGCAACTTCCCCCTTTAGGAAATTTCCGATTCCCTCTTCCCGTGCATCGCCAAATCTAAAGGTGACAGATACCGGGAAGGCTGGGCGGAACTGGTGGATAGCTCCCGGTTTCTGCGCAGCCCCAGGGAAAGTGCTTCGAAGGCTCCTAGAGTTCCCGGCTGCGGAGCCGCGGACAAGCCATAAATTTATTTACTCGGGGCATTTAGCCAACATTCAGTGGGCCCGCACTCCCTCCCGCGCCCTGCCTGGCTCCATCGTGCCACCCGTTCCTCTTTTTCCTCGTGAAGTTGGAGAGCGCGCAGGTCCCTACACTAATAAAAGGAGTAAGCTACGCGGGCGTTAGCCAGCCATTTTTCTAAGCGCTTTTAACGGCGTATTAACTCATTAAAACTCACAACCATTATTGTCCCCATTTTAGAAATGAGGAAACAGGTGAAATCCCTTGCCCAATCAAGATTCGAACCCACGAAGTCTAGTCCGGATTCCGAAGCCGCGCTAGAAAGGTTGCCTACTATCCAAGTCTTCGAGAACATCGGGGCGTCCTCCCCGCGACTTTCCTCCATTTCTCCCCCAGCCCCAATCCCAGGCTTCTGCCCTCGGACCGGGTTTGTCCCCCGCACCTCCCGGGTGCCGGCGGGCACGGGGACCCCGGCAAATCTGCGCGTGATAAGCCCGTCCTCTTCAGGCTTGGACGCCGGGGCCAGCGCGGTACTCACCGTCCTTCCGGAGCGGCGCGGGGCCGGAGGGCGCCCTCAGGGGCAGCGCCAGCGTCTTGGAGACCGCCCTGCGGAGATACATCGCCCCCGCTTCCCGCAGCGCCGCAGACTCTGCTGCAGGCTCGCGCTGCGGGGCGCGGGGAGCCGGGGCGAGCTCCGCCCCGGGGAGGAGCGCGGACCCCTGCCCAGCCCCGCCCGTGTGCCCCCGGGAGGTGGGGACGGGTTGTTCGCCCGCTTCTTCCTCCCCCAACCCAATCTCCCGACTTTGTTGCTCTCTCCCGGGTCCGAAAAACTAGCTGTACGCGCCTTCTCAGAAAAGGGATCGGCAACCGAGAAGTCACCATCACCCGCCGAACTCCGGCGAACAGGCTGGAAATGGTTTAGGGACTTGCATCGTGAATAAGATAGACATGGTTTATCATGTCGGTTGTAGTCTGAACCCATTTTAAGTCACACTCCCCGTTAGCTTTCCTAGGAGTGGAAAAAGCAGCTGGAAGTTTCCGGGAGGTGGAATGAGGAGAGGAGTAGCCTCAGCCTTCCGTTAGTGCGCTGGGTGATGTTCAGAATCGTAAGAAAATCCCCAGGAATAGTTGACTCTCTAGGCAATTCACTGTTACAAAAACTTTGAATATAAACTCCGAAATGCTGTACATTCCTGTATGGGTTGTGAAATGAGTATTTCCACATGAACTAAAAGTGCTGAATTATTAGTTTCTTCCCCCCAGATTTCAATTTCTTGCTTCATGGTGGCTACAGGAATTTGTCATGATTCAAATATGGAAACCAATAATTTATGCTTATCACATTGTCTAAATGATTAATTTTGGAAGGCACGTTCCCTCCTATAACAATCCCTCATATGTGTTTGGCACTTGATAGTTTATAAAGCATTTGCACATATATTATCTCTTTTAATTCTCGTTTCAACTCTCTGAGGAAGATAGTAATTATTACCTTTAGCAAATGATTTGGTGGTAGAGAGGAATGTCCAGGAACTGATGGCCATGAATTAAAAAATAAAGGACATGATCGTAGCTCTAGTTTCAAGTTCTCTTGGCATGTTACAGGCACATTTGCACATTTGCTATGTGAATGGACACTGCTCAGAGGTCCTACTTCTTCTTCTTTTTTTTTTTTTAAGATTTATTTATTTATTTGTCAGAGAGAGAGAGAGAGAGCAGGGGCAGGTAGAGTACCAGGCAGAGGCAGAGGGTGAAGCAGGCTCCTCGCTGGAGCAAGACCCTGGGACCCCTGATGAAGGCAGCTGCTCAACTGACTAAGCCACCCAGGTGTCTCAGAGATTCTACTTCTCTGCCCAATTAATGTATGTTAATATTTCACATACTCTCACTTGAAGAATACAAAGTCAGTGGTCAGAACTGGTTTTTTGAGGGGTGCCTGGGTGGCTCAGTCAGTAAGTGTCTGCCTTTGGCCTCTTCATGGTCTCAGGGTCCTGGGGTCAAGCCACGAATGGAGTCCTCTGCTCGTTGGGGAGTCTGTTTCTCCCACTCACTCTCCCTCTGTGCTCTTTCTGTCAAATAAATAAATAAAGGGGCGCCTGAGTGGCTCAGTTGGTTAAAGTCTCTGCCTTCGACTCAGGTCATGATCTCAGGGTCCTGGGATGGAGCCCCAATCAGGCTCTCTGCTCAGCAGGGAGGCTGCTTCCTCCTCTCTCTCTGCCGGCCTCTCTGCCTACTTGTGATCCCTGTCTGTCAAATAGATAAATAAAATCTTTAAAAATAAATAAATAAATAAATAAATAACACCTAAAAAAAAGAGTTAATTTTTTTAAATATTCAGAGTAGCTAGTTATCCTTAGTGATTAAACACTTAAATAAGAACAATTAAGTAATCCGTTGTTAGTGAGCAATCAAATTTAGATTTCCAAGCACTTTCCTGAAATTAGCAAAATGCAGGTTAGTGCACTTAGTACCTTCACCAACACTGAGTATACATCCGCTGGCAACTAGAGATTAGCTATCTCCGTGGGGTGTAGGATGTTTAATGGACTGCTAGCAGCTAGGACCAATGGACAAATAATCCAAATCTGCCTTCCACTATGGCTCATTCGTTCCCTGGTGTACTTGGGGATGAATTTTTACTTGGCTTTCAGGGAGAGGAAATAGTCAAAGGCAGTAAATGCATTTAAATGAATTAATGCATGTATTATACTGTTATTTGATGTGTTAGAAGCTCCCCTAAAAAGGATTCTTTCCAAGTAAATATTTGTAAATGATGGTGGCTCTTGGAACACTGTTCTAGGCTCCTTTTCAGAATTCAGTTGTATTCTCTTTCTGAGTATAGTCTGAGGTCTTCCAGATCACCTCTCGGTTGCATAGTAGCCACTCAATCTCAGTCAGTTAAACTGGAAGTATCTGTCAGAATGCTTACAAGATGCTAGGGACCATGCTAGATGTTGGAGATTAGTTAAAATTTATTTCACAAATATTTATCAAGTATCTATTATCTTAGGCACTGTTCCAAGGCATTCTCCAATGAACAAGATAAAATTTCTGCTATCACACAGATATTATAGTTCCAGGTAAATGAGACGTGGAACCAACATCTTTTCTCAGAAGTAGTTACCAAGTGATCACAAAGAAATTTCTGATCAGATTTTAATAATAAATGTAATCTAGTGCCTTTGGGTTAAAACCGAGCTAGTTTTAATAATGCAACTGATTGGTTTAAATGAGGCAAGAATAAGACACATATACAGGCCTTTAAATAATTATTTTTTAAAAGATTTTATTTATTTATTTGACACAGAGAGAGAGAGAGGTTACAAGCAGGCAGAGCAGCAGGCAGAGAGAGGGGGAAGCAGTCTCCCTGCTGAGCAGAGAGCCTGATGTGGGGCTCGATCCCAGGACCCTGAGATCATGACCTGAGCCAGAGGCTTTAACCCACTGAGCCACCCAGGCGCCCCCACATATACAGGCCTTTAAAAGCTTTTCCCAAAGTATTGTCTCATCTATTTTTGTACTTTATCCTCTTAACAATCCCAAGGGATATTGGATAATGCTGATTATCCCTCTATCACATATGAGAAAAACTGAGGTAATATAGCACAGTGGTTAAGAGTATGAGTTTAGGAGCCAGATACCTAGTCTATTTTACTGGTCTGAGTAAAATGCGGACAATTCCTTTATTTATAGGGCTGGTGTGAGCTCTAAGGCACATTAGTATGAAATGTGCTCCCCTAGATCCCCAAGATTCTGACTTCCAGCCCAAGCTGGAGCTCAAGTCTCCTTTTACCATATTCTGCTGCCTTTCAATGCACACACGACAAGATCCATCATATTCCACTCTCTTATCATATGGTAAGGTCTAGGGGGGAGCCTATCACGTCCTCTAGGTTGGATGTGGCCAAGCCAGCAGGGAGAGGCAAGAACCGTAAGTTAAATAGTGCCACTCTCCAGGTCCTATTCATCTTAGTTAAAAGCTCCATGCCCCTCATTTCTTTCCTCTTTTTTTCCAAGTAAGCTCTGAGCCCGTGGTGGGGCTCGAACTCACAACCCTGAAATTAAAAGCCTCATGCTCCAACGACTGAGCCAGCCATGCGCCCCAAACTCAACACTTCTTGGATCAAAGGGAATTTTCTACCCACTCTACAGCTCCTATAGAATATGTGGCTTTCCATTTCGATGGCCAACTCTTAACTCTTCACATCTTGATGAAATGCTTCCCATGAGGACATGCGAGGACACGCCTGTGGGTTGTCAAATTCACTCTGTGGCAAGCTGTTTCTCCCAAACACAAGAGAATTTTAACATAGGTATTTGCTGTAGAAGACTGAGAAGCTCAAACAATAATTTACCAGCTGTTGGTCATATTGTTTATAATACTGCCCTTCAGCACATCCTTGACATTTTTCTTGGTCTGGTTGGGAAAACAAGAATCAAGGGTCAGGGATAATTTGGCTTACCTAAGATGGACTCCACCTAACTGTGATTGCTGACAAAGAAGATATTAGTCTTGAAAACATATTGTAAGGGTCCTCTACTGGCAATATTCTTCATACTTACTCAAGGCTTAAGTCTATAAATTAAAAGTAATTTTCAAAGACTGATTTCCTGGGCTCCACCAAAAGTTAGAAAAAGCTTTTCTTTTTTCTTTCTTTTTTAAGATTTTATTAATTTGAGAGAGAGAGAGAGAGAAAGAAAGAGAGAAAACACAAGTGGGGGGAGGAGCAGAGGGAGAGGGAGAAGCAGACCCCCTGCTGAGCAGGTCCCAGGACCCTGGGATCCTAACCTGAGCTGAAATCAAGAATGAGATGCTTAACCAACTGAGCCATCCAGGTGCCCCGCAGCTTTGTTTTTCTTAACACTAAATTCTCAGAGTATAATCTGTACAAATTTGGACAGTTTAGGACAACAGAAATCAATTCTCACAGTTTGGGGCACTCAAAGTCTGAAATCAAGGTGTCAGCAGGGCCACACCTGTTCTGAAACTTGTAGGGTAGAATCCTTCCTTGCTTTACCTAGCTTCTGAGTTTGTCAGTAATCCTTGGCTTGTGGACGCATCCCTCCAATCCGTCTCTGCCTCTATCTGTACCTGGCAGTCATCTCCCTATGTCTCTTCTCATTAATATACCAGTCATATTGGATTAAGGATCCACTCCTTAGGCCTGTATGAGCTCATTTTAACTAATTACATCTGCAACTACCTTATTTCCAAATAAGGTCACATTCTGAGATACTGAGGGTTAGGACTACAACATATCTTTTGTGGGAACCCAATTCAACCTATTACTTTCTATACTTGCAACTGAATTTATATAGCCTGTTTTTTCCATGGAAACTTAATAATTTAGGGGTACCTAGTGGACTCAGAAGAGTAAGCAACTCTTGATCTCAGGTTTGCGAGTTTGAGCCCCACACTGGGCTGGGTGTAGAGCTTACTTAAAAATGGATAAATGAATGAATAACTAAATGACTACCTCATTGTTACTAAATCCGAAAAAAAGGTCTACCTTATTTTTTAAAAAGATTTTACTTGAAAGAGAGAGAAAGTGAAAGAGAGAGCATGAGCAGGGGGAGGGGAGAGGCAGAGGGAGAAGTCGACTCCAGGCTGAGCAGGGCCCCAGGATCATGACCTGTCCTGAAGGCAGACACTTAACCACTGAGCTTCCCAGGTACCCCTGATTTTGATCTGATAAAAATCTTGACTGTATTTGACAAAGGATTTGTCTGCATCTTCTTTTTTATGTAAACTCTCTCACATTACTAAAGAAACCATAATCGGACCACAGTTCCTCTTGGGAATTTAGAATTAGAATGAGTGTGTGGTCCAACTGCACTCTTCAACTTAGATGTAAACCTAGGAACTATTGACTATGGCCTCTTACAATGTTGATTGTGCTGGAAAAGAAAATTGTGTAAAGAAAACAGACAGCAGCACTAAGAGCAAGAGTCTTGATAACATTTGAGTTCCAGACCCCTTATTACTGGGCCCAGGTGCATTCCTGTTCTCGGTGTCTGTCACTCTGTATCCTTGTAACTTTTTTTTTTTTTTTTTTTTTTTTTTTACCTTCGCACATTTTGAGTTAGGTTTCAGTATTTAACTTAGAAAGCATTTCCACCAGTGCCACTATATATACAACTCTAGGTTACTCAAAGAATAATCTGTATCTGTGCTATCCAATAGAGCAGCCACCAGTTTCATGTGGCTATACAAGTTAATGAAAATGAAATATCAAAAATGCAGTCACTGGGCGCCTGGGTGGCTCAGTGGGTTAAAGCCGCTGCCTTCGGCTCAGGTCATGATCCCAGCATCCTGGGATCGAGCCTCGCATCGGGCTCTCTGCTCGGCAGGGAGTCTGCTTCCTCCTCTCTCTGCCTGTCTCTCTGCCTCCTGTGATCTCTGGCTGTCAAATAAATAAACAAAATCTTAAAAAAAAAAAAAAAAAAAAAAAATGCAGTCACATTAGGGCGCCTGGGTGGCTCAGTGGGTTAAAGCCACTGCCTTCTGCTCAGGTCATGATCCCAGCGTCCTGGGATCGAGCCCCACATCGGGCTCTCTGCTCAGCAGGGAGCCTGCTTCCTCCCTTCTCTCTCTGCCTGCCTCTCTGCCTACTTGTGATCTGTCTGTCAAATAAATAAATAAAATCTTAAAAAAAATTAAAAAAAAATGCAGTCACATTAATCACAATCCAGATGCTCAATATGCACATGAGACTAGTGGAGAGCAGACAGAACATTTCCATCAATACAGAGAAGCTCTCAGACAGCCCCATCCTCAGGAATGGCTCCCCCTAGAGTCATACGGGCATAGTCAAGATGAAAGTCCGCATAGGGTAGCTATGTTTGCAAGGCCTGACATACAGTTGATATTATTTATAATTTATTTCCTAGTGAGGTTATCAGTTTCTGGAATTTCAAGTGTCTTCGAGTTTTCAATTCCCTTTTGGGAGGTGTATTTTATTATTGTTATTATTAACATATAATGCATATAATGTACTATTTGCCCCAGGGGTACAGGTCTGTGAATCATCAGGCTTACACATTTCACAGCACTCACCATAGCCCATACCCTCCCCAATGTCCATAACCCAGCCACCCCATCCCCCACCACCACGCCCCCAGCAACCCTGGGAGGTGTATTTTTAAATGTTTCTTTTAGCGGAATGTGCCTTGATTTGGGAGTTGATACCTGACTTCTCATTTTCTGACACATTCTTCTGCCTCTCCCCTCCACTTATAAGGACCCTTGTGATTTTATTGGGCCCAACCAAATAATCCAGGATAATCTCCCCCCTTTAAGTGTCAAATTTAGTGATTAGCAAACTTAATTCCACCTGTAATCTTAATTCCCCTTGGCCATTTAATCTAACATATGCACAGATTCCAAAGAGTAGGCAGTAATCATCCTTGGAAATAACAAGACTCTTGCTCTTAGCGCTGCTGTCCGTTTTCTACCACAGTGTTGTTGGGCAAATCACTCTTCAGCTCTGGTTTTTGCATTTGTTTAATTAATGAGATTGGTCTGTATAACCCCTCAGGTCCTTTCCAGCTCTATCAGCTAGAGCTCCAAACTAACAAAAGTTTATAGTAACTATTATAGCTGGCTTTTCACTGGATTTGCATTAAATAATTACTCTGAAATACTGTTAATTCTGATTTTATGTTCAGAAGTGACTTCCAAAGATATCAGGCCATGAATCTTCCACAGCAAGTGCTGGCCACCGTCCCCAAGACACAAAACCAATTATAATGCAGTAAGTCTTTCCACTTAACATCAGAATGGAGACATAAATAATGAATTTTCAAATGTGTGCTACACTAAGTGTTTAAATCACAAGTGAATGAAGTGGCATATAAATAAATTTTAACTGATGCACAAGAAAGCCCCCCCCCACAAGAAAAGCTTTTGATGAAGGATAAATGAAGTCTATTTTATTTTATGTCTATTAATCTCCTCTCCTCTTCCCCCTTTTCTTAGGAGTTTGCTAAGTCATATTACAAAAAGGAACAACAGACTGCTGCCATTAACTGGTGAGTACAAAAGTCATCCACATGAGGATCATTCAAATTCAAGGAAATGGAGTCAGAACAAACTCTAGTACGAAAAATAAAGGATTCACCTTTCCTTTCTGACTTACCAGAATGGCTTCTCTAGAAGGAAACAGTATTTGGGTTCTTTAGTATTTTGAGTAATAAAGTAGCTCTATCCAAAAAAAAAAAAAAAAAAAAAAGTAGCTCTAACACTCTGACAGACTCAAGATTATTTGGAATAGAAATTAAAAGTTGCTATAAGGGGGGGGAAAACTTGATATAAAGAATCAATCCTTCAGCAGTGATTTTTAATCCATATCCTTAACAAGTTTTCTTACCAATGTGTCCTTAATTACCACTGACCCTGTTGTCAGATGGTACTTTCTACATCAAAATACTTTTTTTCTTTAAAGATTTTTTTTTATTTATTTGAGAGAGACAAAGAGAGCACAGAGGAAGAAGGAGACTCCTTGCTGAGCAGAGAGCCTGATGTGGGGCTTGATCCCAGGACCCTGGGATCATGACCTGAGCTGAAGGTAGACACTTAACCCACTGAGCCACTCAGGCGCCTCTACATCAAAATACTTCTAATAATGTACTTTAGAATTCATTTTCTATATAGTCACAACATCTATAATCTGAAGAATACAGAAGTATTTTTATTTTTTCATTTAATGATGCAAAACACAAATGCTGATTTGACATACATTCACATACAAATTTTTCTTTCACGTTTACAACTCAACAGATTGGTGAATCCAAAGGAACTAGTATAATCACTATATGGAACATACCTATAATGAAGAGAAAAAAAAATTAAAAACTATAGCATTAACTAGCAGAAATAATATTAAAATTAGACCATTCTGAATAATTCACCTAGAGCATCCAGGAAAGTCTAGAAAACAAATTCACAAAGAGTAACAACCCTTCATTTTATTTAAGTTTTAATAAAAAATATTTTATGTGACCTATAAGAGATTAGCAAAAGCATATCTATGTTTATCTCTTGACTGGCTGACTAAAGTAGTGACAGCAAGGTGATATTAATATGAAAAAAGAAATGAAAAATCTGGATAATCAAACCCTAAAGGGCTTAGTCAACCTAATCCATGAAAACTGAGATTTATAAGAGTGATTTTTCATTTTGCAAAAGGATTAATATAGAATTTCTTTAAAAGGACTTTCAGAAATATACTATGTATTTAGATACATATATATTGACATATAAAATAAATTCCTTTAAATCACAGAGCATGCAGAGTATTGTATCTTGTTCACAACTAGATTTTAGTATGAATTGTCCAATTGGGTGTTAGTTGTAGTGACAATCACAATGAAGTGGTCACACAGTAAAAGATTTACCAATCTATTGCTCTTATACATTCATCCATTCTACAAATATTAAATTATCAGTAGGCCCAGGCACTGGGCAATTTGCTGAGTACATTATGATTAATAAAATAGACAGGGTTTCTGTTCTTATGGAGTTTACACTCAGGTGTTGTCTATGACAAACAGATATTAAGAAATACATACACAAATAATGGTAATTTGTCTTTAGTGTTATGAAGTTACTGTGCAGAGTACCATCAGATTTACAAAAATGGTATGATTCTGGTTTTATTCTTTTTTTTTTTTTAAGATTTTATTTATTTATTTGAGAGAGAGAGCATGAAAGGGGAGAAGTCAGAGGGAGAAGCAGACTCCCTGTGGAGCTGCGCAAGCCCAATGCGGGACTCAGTCCTGGGACTCTGGGATCATGACCTGAGCCAAAGGCAGTTGCTTAACCAACTGAGCCACCCAGGCGCCCCCCACCTTTTTTTAACGATTTTATTTATTTCTCAGAGAGAAGGAGAGAGAAAGAGGGGAGAAGGATAGTGTGCGCTCATGTGCACAAGGAGGGAGAACAGGCAGAGGGAGAAGCAGGCTTCCCACTCAACAAGGAACCTGATGTTGGACTCGATCCCATGACCTTGGGATCATGATCTGAGCTGAAGGCAGATGCTTAACCAACTGAGCCACCCAGGCATCCCGATTTTGGTTTCATTCTTAAATACAACTTTCTTTGAACAAACTCAAAGCATAATGATTAAAAATGATGCTTAAAAAATGATTATACTGAGGGGGCACCTGGATGGCTCAGTGGGTTAAAGCCTCTGCCTTCGGCTCAGGTCATGATCCCAGGGTCCTGGGATCGAGCCCCACATTGGGCTCTCTGCTCAGCAGGGAGCCTGCTTCCCCCTTTCTCTCCATCTGCCTCTCTGCCTACTTGTGATCTCTGTCTGTCAAATAAATAAATTTAAAAAAAATGATTATACTGAGAGATGCTTCAGCTAAGGTATTAAAATTCATAAATTTGTCAGAGACAGGAGTATCAGTGCTAAAAAGTATAAACTCAATAGGGGCGCCTGGCTGGCTCATCTGGAAGAGAATGCAATGTGATCTCTGGTTTTTGGTTTGAGCCTGATATTGGGTGTAGAGATTACGAAAAAAAAATAAACTTAAAGAAAAGTATAAACCCAATAATAAAACAATAAAAATACATTATTGAAAAAGAGATCAAACTAATTTGCATAAATAATTAATCCTATAACATTGCATACTTACCATATTAGTATTTCAATAGTTTATTCCAACCCATTTCTTCTTTTATACTCTAAAACATCTTCATTATGTTGTTTGATGAGCTAGAAGTAGGTAACAATTAAAATTAGAAATATAATCTTCCTGGCAACTTAAAGAGGCTAACCAATGATACTTATATTTGGTATAGAAGAGGTATATATGGGCGCCTGGGTGGCTCAGTGGGTTAAAGCCTCTGCCTTCGGCTCAGGTCATGATCCCAGGGTCCTGGGATCGAGCCCCACATCGGGCTCTCTGCTCCATGGAGAGCTGGCTTTCTCCTCTCTCTCTGCCTGCCTCTCTGCCTACTTGTGATCTCTGTCTGTCAAATAAATAAATAAAATCTTTAAAAAAAAAAAAACTTAAAAAAAAAAAAAAGAAGAGGTATATATGAGGAATAAGCATACATTAAAAGAACTACAACTATTCTAGGGGTGAGGGAGGACACGCAGCCACCGGGATCTGGATTTGCTTTTTTTTTTTTTTTTTTTAAAGACTTTATTTGTCAGAGACAGAGTTAGCAAGCATAAGCAGATGGACCAAGAGGCAGAGGGAGGAAACAGACTCCCTGCTGAGCAAGAGCCCAATGCGGGGCTCAATCCCAAGACCGTGGTATCATGACTTGAGCTGAAGGCAGATGTTTAACTGACTGAGTCACCCAGGTGCCCCTCTTACCCTTTTTTTTAAAAAGAAAGAGTTTTGTTTTTTTTTTAAGATTTTATTTATTCATTTGTCAGAGACAGAGAGAAAGAAAAAGAGGACACAAGCAGGGGGAGCAGCAGGCTGAGGGAAAGGCAGGCTCCCTGCTGAGCAAGGAACCCCGTATGGACTCCATCCCAGGACCCTGGGATCATGACCTGAGCTGAAGGCAGGCACTTAACCGACTGGGGCACCCAGGCATGCCTATACTAGTTCATTTCAATCTAACATACTAAATTTGAGAAGGCAACCCTTAGAAGTTTGTTTTATTTATGTATATGTGTATGTATTTACTTATAAGATTTTGTTTATTTATTTGACACAGACAGAGACAGAGGGAACATAAGCAGGGGGAAGGGGGAATGGGAGAGGGAGAAGCAGGCTTCCCGCCAAGCAGGGAGCCCAATGCAGGCTGGATCCCAGGACCCTGGGATCATGACCTGTGCCTAAGGCAGATGCTTAACAACTGAACCACCCAGGTGCCCCCCCCCTTATGAGTTTAAATTCATGTTCTGCCAAATAAATTATTTCATTCAGTGGGTAATTAATGTAATAGAATAATTTACCATAGAGGAGCTAAATCAGCACTGCCAACCAGAACTGAATTATTAAATGAGGTCTAGACTGCTTGCTGGATGTGTTATACTTCTAACCTTGGAAGTTTGATACTGTGAGTGACCAACTCCATCCCCCAACTATATGTGTATTAATTAGATGTCATGGGCGATAGATACTTTCTTAGAACAACTGTCAGACAGAATATGCAACCAAAACAGTGGTTGAGATGGGGTGACATTTGCTGCAATCAAAGATCCAATTTCAGAGTTCTCAACAGCAATCAAGTTTTTTCTAGGAAAATTTTATATTAAAACTTCATCATGACAAATATTATTTCAAAAAGGATTACTGCTGTTGTTATGTTGTAAATGATTTTTAACATCTCTTACTCCTTATCAACTTTTTTTTTTTTTTGGAGATTTTATCTTATTTATTTGACAGAGCACAAGCAGGGGGAGCAGCACACCGAGGGAGAGGGAGAAGCAAGCTCCCCGCTGTACAGGGAGCCCAGTGTGGGGCTAGATCCCAGGACCCTGGTATGACAGGAGACAAAGGCAGATGCTTAACGACTAAGCCACCCACGCACCCCATCAACAAGTCATTTTAATGAGAAAATCCAAAATAAGAGATATAAGAATTGGAGGTGGGAGGCAGTGGAGAAAACCCCTAACACATTAGATACAAAACAAAAAATTTTAAATACTAATCGAGCACACAGACTTTGAGTCAACTTCAGGAAAATTTATCTACAGAGAGGCAGTATTTCACAATGGTCTATAGTGTAATTCTAAATCAGGGAGAACTGGGTTTAGCAAACTAATTTCTCCAAGCGTTTTCTTTATCTATAAAAAGTCAACAATAATAGTACCTACTATACAGGGTTTTTGAAATCATTAAATGAGTTTCTACATGTAAAGCATTTGGCATACTCTAAAGACAAAAAAAAAAAAAAGGCTGCTACACACTAAGTACAATTTCCAACAATGATTTACCCAAACACTGATTAAAATCTTATGTTTTCGAAGTCTAGCGGGACTTAATTTGTATAACTTGTCCAGTGATGATCTGTCCCTATGTCATCTGAAAAAAAAGTGTCCTCATAAAACCCAACCAGTCTCCATCCTCATTACCAAGTAAAGGACAATCAATAATAAAGTTGCCATTCATCACAAAACTGGGCGCCTGGGTGGCTCAGTGGGTTAAGGCCGCGGCCATCAGCTCAGGTCATGATCCCAGGACTCTGGGATCGAGCCCCGCATAGGGCTCTCTGCTCAGCAGGGAGCCTGCTTCCTCCCTTCTCTCTGGCTGTCTCTCTGCCTACTTGTGATCTGTCAAATAAATAAGTAAATAAATAAATCTTTTAAAAAAAATTCTCATTAACCATGAATGACGTAAGTTTCAGCTTCATCATATTTTCTCGATGCTGCTGAATTCTTGAATATTTCTTTTTAGTCTTTGGGATTTCCCTTATGTAATCAGCAATTACATAAATATCCAATTGAATGGAAGATTTGCTCAGCAACAATGTAACACTGACATTTATCCTCCCCAGTGTGTTGGGGTCGCACGACATCAAGGGAGTAAAAACTCACATAGATCCACAAGAAGACGGAGGTGCCCAAGGTCAGTCCAACTTTCAGCCAGTCAGGTTTGTCATATGGCGGATCCCGAACGTAGAACTTTGATCGCGCTGAAGCTGAAAGGGGACAGTGTCTGTAAATCGATAACGTATCGCCTTGCATTGAAAAACCTAACACTTACGTGTGTATTACTGCATTTAATTCTCCCTTCGCCCCCGCCAAACATCTCCCGAAACAGGTTCAGAGACTCAAGTTAACTCGCCCTGAGCCACCAGCACAGCCAGACCGAGCCGCCCCTGTCCTCCAGGACGCCCTCAAAGCCTGGAGAACTGGCTTTTGCAGAGCTTCAGATGACTCCCGAGTTGGCCGCAAGCGGACGGAGAGGGTCTGTAGGACCCAACCTGCAGCGGGTTAGGGTGGTGGGGAGGACCCAGAGTCCATTCGTAGAGACCAAGAGTTGTCGGCACTAAGAGGAGGGTCGGCGGCGCGCGATGGGGAACCTAGAGTCGGAGCTGGGATTTAGGACGTAGGCCGGCGAAGGTCACACTGCAGGACGGGCCCGGGCCCAGACGCCCGCTACCCCGCGGGCTGGATTCACCATGAGAGTGAGCGACTAGAAGGTTGGGTCGGCCTGAAGGAAGAGGGACACTCACAGCCGCTTGGGAGCCTAGCTGGAGCCAGCAGCTTGGAGAACTGGCGTAACAACGCGGGGAGCGCCATCTTGCTAGGCACGGCTCCTCCTTTCCGCAACCCCGTCTCCCCTGGAGTCGGTGTCCAGCCTAGCGCCCCCTTGCGAAACAAGGTGCGGGATTCGCCAGCTGCGCAGCCGCGCTAAGTAGAGATGTTAACTTGAGAATCCTGGTTATTGCCTGGTACTCTAGCTCTCCTGGTCTCAGCCTTATGTCTGTAAAATGGGGTTTGGGAGGAAATGATCAAAGGGGGAAAGGGGTAGTTAGTTTATTCACTTCGCTGTCCCATGAGAATTTCAGGCACCTGCCCCAGGGATACTCGAAAGATTTACTAAAATCTTGCTACATGAGCCAGAAAACTGAAAACGAGGTGTTGTGTTGAGTAACCGCCAGCACTTTGAATTCTGTGTTTCAGACAGTGTACATTATGCATCCTATGATTTACATGTATCGTCTCATTTCATTTTCACAAGGACCGTTTGATATACCTTATTATTCTCAGTTTACAGCTGAAGCTCAAAGAAAGAAACTTACTCATCTAAGGTGACATACCATATAGTTGAAGAGACTTCCCACAGTTCCCCAAGTCTGTTCACATGCACTATCACAGTAAAGCTTCACAACGCTGTGAGGAAAAGAGAATCTTCGTGTTTTGGAAGTGCCCTGTCCGGCTCAGGATCCCACAGCTGGGAGAGGTGGGATTCAGACTGAGGTCTTCTGACCGCAGATCTAGTGATTCTTGTTAGCCCACCTAACAGACTTGGACAATCCCCTGAGGCCATGAGCTGCAGAATATGATTCAAAGAGTCAAGTTGAAAAAGCTATTCCTGGAGACCATATTTTAGCTTTTGATTTTTAGGCAAAGTACTTAATCTCTCTACACCTCAGTTTTACAGCTGTAACATAAAACCTAACCTCTGTGATCCTTGGGAAGCTTGGAAAGTGTCTGGTAGTTGCAAACAACTTGTTTTTGCCTACCAAAGACATTGTACTGACACTTGAACTGGATTTGTGCATTCACTTGTCAATTCAATCTGATGTCTAAAGACCATGTACCAATTTGTATTTAAGTAAAAGAAATAAAGAATTTTAATATTTTAATCCTTTAAACTTAAGGCCATTTAGGATCATTTTTTTTTCTCAATCTATATATCTGTTTTTTAAATTTCTTTTCAGCGTAACAGAATTCATTGTTTTTGCACCACACCCAGTGCTCCATGCAATATGTGCCCTCCTTAATACCCACCACCTGGTTCCCCAATCTCCCACCCCCCACCCCTTCAAAACCCTCAGGTTGTTTTTCAGAGTCCATAGTCTCTCATGGTTCACCTCCCCTTCCAATTTCCCTCAATTCCCTTCTCCTCTCCATCTCCCTATGTCCTCCATGTTATTTGTTATGTTCCACAAATAAGTGAAACCATATGATAATTGACTCTCTCTGCTTGACTTATTTCACTCAGCATAATCTTTTCCAGTCCCGTCCATGTTGCTACAAAAGTTGGGTATTCGTCCTTTCTGATGGAGGCATAATACTCCATAGTGTATATGGACCACATCTTCCTTATCCATTCGTCCGTTGAAGGGCATCTTGGTTCTTTCCACAGTTTGGCGACCGTGGTCATTGCTGCTATAAACATTGGGGTACAGATGGCGCTTCTTTTCACTACATCTGTATCTTTGGGGTAAATACCCAGTAGTACAATTGCAGGGTCCTAGGGAAGCTCTATTTTTAATTTCTTGAGGAATCTCCACACTGTTCTCCAAAGTGGCTGCACCAACTTGCATTCCCACCAACAGTGTAAGAGGGTTCCCCTTTCTCCACATCCTCTCCAACACACGTTGTTTCCTGTCTTGCTAATTTTGGCCATTCTAACTGGTGTAAGGTGGTATCTCAATGTGGTTTTACTTTGAATCCCCCTAATGGCTAGTGATGATGAACATTTTTTCATGTGTCTGATAGCCATTTGTATGTCTTCATTGGAGAAGTGTCTGTTCATATCTTCTGCCCATTTTTTGATATGATTATCTGTTTTGTGTGTGTTGAGTTTGAGAAGTTCTTTATAGATCCTGGATATCAACCTTTTGTCTGTACTGTCATTTGCGAATATCTTCTCCCATTCCGTGGGTTGCCTCTTTGTTTTGTTGACTGTTTCCTTTGCTGTGCAGAAGCTTTTGATCTTGATGAAGTCCCAAAAGTTCATTTTCGCTTTTGTTTCCTTTGCCTTTGGAGACATATCTTGAAAGAAGTTGCTGTGGCTGATATCGAAGAGGTTACTGCCTATGTTCTCCTCTAGGATTCTGATAGATTCCTGTCTCACATTGAGGTCTTTTATCCATTTCGAGTTTATCTTTGTGTATGGTGTAAGGGAATGGTTGAGTTTCATTCTTCTACATATAGCTGTCCAATTTTCCCAGCACCATTTATTGAAGAGACTGTCTTTTTCCCACTGTATATTTTTTCCTGCTTTGTCGAAGATTATGTGACATAGAGTTGAGGGGCCATATCTGGGCTCTCTACTCTGTTCCACTGGTCTATGTGTCTGTTTTTATGCCAGTACCATGCTGTCTTGGTGATCACAGCTTTGTAGTAAAGCTTGAAATCAGGTAACGTGATGCCGCCAGTTTTATTTTTGTTTTTCAACATTTCCTTAGCAATTCGGGGTCTCTTCTGATTCCATACAAATTTTAGGATTATTTGCTCCAGCTTTTTGAAAAATACCAGTGGAATTTTGATCAGAATGGCATTAAAAATATAGATTGCTCTAGGCAGTATAGACATTTTAACAATGTTTATTCTTCCGATCCAAGAGCATGGAATGGTCTTCCATCTTTTTGTGTCTTCTTCAATTTCTTTCATGAGTGTTCTACAGTTCCTCAAGTACAGATCCTTTACCTCTTTGGTTAGGTTTATTCCCAGATATCTTATGGTTCTTGGTGCTATAGTAAATGGAATCGATTCTCTAATTTCCCTTTCTGTATTTTCATTGCTAGTGTACAAGAAAGCCACTGATTTCTGTACATTGACTTTGTATCCTGCCATGTTACTGAATTGCTGTATACTCATACAGTATGTATATATAGTAGTTTGGGGGTGGAGTCTTTGGGTTTTCCATATAAAGAATCATGTCATCTGCGAAGAGAGAGAGTTTGACTTCTTCATTGCCAATTTAGATACCTTTTATTTCTCTTTGTTGTCTGATTGCTGTTGCTAGGACTTCTAATACTATGTTGAACAAGAGTGGTGAGAGTGGGCATCCTTGTCGTGTTCCTGATCTCAACGGGAAGGCTGTGAGCTTTTTCCCACTGAGGATGATATTTGCTGTGGGTCTTTCATAGATAGATTTTATGAAGTTCAGGAATGTTCCCTCTATCCCTATACTTTGAAGCATTTTAATCAGGAATGGATGCTGGATTTTGTCAAATGCTTTTTCTGCATCAATTGTGAGGACCATGTGGTTCTTCTCTCTTCTCTTACTGATTTGTTCTATCACATTGATTGATTTGTGAATGTTGAACCATCCTTGTAACCCAGGGATGAATCCCACCTGGTCATGGTGGACAAACTTTTTAATGTGCTGTTGGATCCTGTTTGCTAGGATCTTGTTGAGAATCTTAGCATCCATATTCATCAGTGATATTGGTCTGAAATTCTCCTTTTTGGTGTGGTCTTTGCCTGGTTTGGGGATCAGGGTAATGCTGGCTTCATAAAAAGAGTCTGGAAGTTTTCCTTCTGCTTCAATTTTTTGTAACAGCTTCAGGAGAATGGGTGTTATTTCTTCTTCGAAAGTTTGGTAGAATTCCCCAGGGAATCTGTCAGGTCCATTTAGGATCATTTTAAAAGCACAATGAATGTTAGTAAATCGTTTTTCCCCCTCTATATTTTTTCTTTTTAAAAAAATTTCTTTTTTAAGTAAGCTCTATGCACAACGTGGGTCTTGAACTCACCACTCCATGATCAAGGGTGGCATGCTGTACTAAGCTAGCCAAGTGTGCACCCCTGTATTTTCCTTAGCAATATTGCTGGGGGGAAAAATTAACCAAAAATTACTGACCAAAGAGTAAAGTAACTGTACTATGTTTTCTGGTTCTTTTTTATATGCAACTGATGGCTAACTGGGTTGCTAAACTGTGAATCACATTATAGTTTGTAACCTAGTTTGAGCCTCCTGGACTCATGCTCAAGTAAGCAAACCACCCAACTAATATGCTGAATCAGTTGTTGGTTCTCAACTTCTTGTCCACTCAGCAACCTGACAGTTGAATATTCTTTCTATGTCATCCCTTGGAAGCTTGTCCTAACACAGCTTTTGCTAGTATCCAACAAGTTGAAACAGAAGCCATATTTAGTCAGAGCATACAGAACCAGTAAGCAAATTACTAATTTCGGTACTGCTGTGGGAAAAAAGGCTGTTTTCTTCTTTTGGTCCCTGTATCCTCTTACTAGAGTATATTTTGGGAAAGTGATGAAATATAAGCACATTCCTCTCAGCATGTTAGAGCTGATGGAACCCTACACTTAGAGTAGGCAGCTGTAGGTGAAACTCCATCTTGAGAAGAATCCTGATGAAGCAATTCCAGCCAGGAGCTAGTAGCTGTGGTATTTTGGTAGAAGTTGCTACATGACATTCATTTAAGCGTTTCCAGAATTTGAATGCTAAAAATTTCTTTATGACCCAGGCAAAAGGAGAGAAGATTTGAGTTAGCAGCCAGAAAACCACAGCTCTAGTCCCAGATTTTTCCACTAGGCAACATCTTACTCAACTCACACTTCTCATTCCTAGGGAGGGTTAAGAAGAGCAAAAGTTGAAAACAATATAAAATATAAGATCACTACATATATGTTTATTGATTTATGATGCATGAAAATATCATACATCAAATTTGGGAGGATCTGGAGAGGGATGCAGTTCCTGATATAGTTGCAAAAATTTTTTTAAAGATTTTATTTATTTATTTGAGCGAGCGAGGGAGAGAGAGAGAATGAGCAGTGGGGAGTGGCAGAAGAAGATGAGAGGCAGATTCCCCACTAAGCTGGGAGCCCAACACAGCACTCATGTGGGGCTCGATTCCAGGACCCTGAGATCATGACCCAAGCTGAAGGGAAACGCTTGACTGATTGAGCCACCCAGGCAACCCAAGTATCTGTAATTTTTTTTAAAGATTTTATTTATTTATTTGACAGACAGAGATCACGGTAGGCAGAGAGGCAGGCAGAGAGAGAGGGGGGAAGCAGGCTCCCTGCTGAGCAGAAAGCCTGATGCAGGGCTCGATCCCAGGACCCTGGGATCATTACCTGAGCAGAAGGCAGAGGCTTTAACCCACTGAGCCACCCAGGTGCCCCGATATCTATAAATTTTTATTTAAAGAACAATCAGAAGCAATCACAAAATGTTAACATTTGTTAAATCTGGGTGACAAATATATAGACTTCTTTAATGTTGTATTTCTATAAAATTTAAATACTTAATGATTAAGGCATAAAAGTGTCAGTAGAGAACATCTTACATATATGGACATGGAGAATTTTACTCTACATATCCCTCTTGTAGAATTAAAGTTCTGAGGTTGTTTATTTATATATTTATTTATGGTTAATTTTTTTGTGAAGAGGCATTTTGGCAATAGTGATATGCAAATATTTAGGGTAAGATGAATGAATGAAACATCATCCTCATCATCAACATCATCCTCATGGTCTGTCATCATCCAGCCTTGGATATGTTAACTTCCTGCATAGCTGTCATTCACAGCATACGGGTTAAATAGGATCTGTTTGTCAAACAGTGGTGATCTACAAGAGCAGATATTTTATTATTGAGTTTAGGCTATCAAGGCACGGACTGTATGGTCCACCTGTTATCTATACGTGCATTTTAACTAGGAAATGACTCAGATAAATGATGATGCAAAGTAGTAGTCACTGAGTCTTTTTTTTTTTTTAAGATTTTATTTATTTATTTGACAGATAGAGATCACAAGTAGGCAGAGAGGCAGGCAGAGACAGGAAGGGAAGTAGGCTCCCTGATGAGCAGAGAGCCCGATGCCGGGCTGGATCCCAGGACGATCCCAGGACCCTGGGATTATGACCTGAGCCAAAGGCAGAGGCCTTAACCCACTGAGCCACCCAGGCCCTCCAGTATTCACTGAGTCTTAAAAATTTATTTGTTATCAGCCAAAAAGAAGATAACAGTTGCCCAACTATATTGGTGGCTTATCTATTCAGGTATTCAGCCTTTGGTGGGGACCACCGTTTGTTTCAAACATCAGAAACTTTCTTCCCTCAAGGGGAAAATAGTATATTATTCAAAGAAGAAATTTAGAAAACCTTAGCAAATAATATTTCTGTAGGAACTTTTGGATATGAAGCCAGATACCTGGAAACCAAAGTTAGTAGTGAAGCTAAAATTATCACTGTAAGTTAGATAACTTTTCTACTTCTTAATAACTGAGATGGTTGAAAGAAAGACCTCTTGGGGGCACTAAGTTCAAAGATTATCATTGAGTGACAACTGTTTTTATGAATTCTATGTTTGCTCTTAGTTTTACTTAAAAAAAAAAAGTTAAGGTTAAAAAACTGTCCATATTCCAAAACTCAAACATGGTTTCCTGTGGATACAACTTTTTTTAGTGAAACTTTTGAACAAAGATAACAGAATTTGAACAAATTGCAGGATTTGATTCATAAAACCTTATTTATGATCCAGGCAGAAGAAGAGATAGCAGGCATTTGAGATAGCAGCTAGAAAACCTGAGGATTAGTCCCAGATTTTTACAATGGGAAACATCTCCCTCACCTTACACCTTCTAGGAAGGGTTAAAGAAGAGCAAGAAGAAACAGTAAACTATCTGGGTAAATACATTTAAAAGAGCAAAGTTATTGCACATATAATGCAATGATTCCTGATTCAGAGAATGCTACAGACGGAATCCAGCATCTGGAGAGAGATCATCAAAAATAATCAGGTGCGAAAATGGCTCATATGAGGGGAAAATTGTAGATCATCAATGGAATGCCAGCTTTAAAATAGTTGTACTGTCAATTACAAAAAGAATTTTTTTTTTTCTTTTAAGTAGGCTCCATGCCCAATTTGGGGCTTAAATTCACCACCCTGATATCAGAGTCCTATGCCCTACTGACTGAGTCAGCCAGGCGCCCCTTTACTGTCAGTTGTTGTTGTTGTTGTTGTTTTTTAAAGATTTTATTTATTTGACACAGAGAGAGAGATCACAAGTAGGCAGAGAGGCAGGCAGAGAGAGACGGAGGAGCAGGCTCTCCGCTCAGTGGAGAGCCTGATGCAGGGCTCGATCCCAGGATTCCGGGATCGGGACCCGAGCTGAAGGCAGAGGCTTAACACACTGAGCCACCCAGGTGCCCCACTGTCAGTTGTTAATGAAATTACTTATACATATACTCATATGTGGAAAAGGTCCACTTCGGTATCTAGTTTGATCTTGTCTACTGCAGCGGTTCTCTATCCTTCCCTGATACTCTGACGTTCAAGATCTGAGGATTTCTGGTGATGGAGAGTTCAACACTCACAACATTAAGCACTTTAGCCATCTCCGGGGGAGTCAATGTCCCTGAACTCCACTCCAAGATGACTCAAACAGTCGTGAACCCTTCGTTGTATGGGCTCAACAATGAAATAAAACACATTTAACTTTCAAATGCTTCTTTGGCAGTGCAAATATGGCACTTAGGATATGGCTCTTTCCTCGCTCACCTTAAGTAATAAACTAAATCACCGATCTTCCAGCCAGCCCATTTAATTGGTCAAACTCTTTCACGGTTTTCAGATTCCATGAACTCTCTCTTTTTCGTACAGGTTTTCAAGTCCCCCCTGGGGTGAAGCCTTCGTTTCCCTTTCGCCTCTGCTTTTTAATTCGGTACTTGATGCACGATCAAACGCAGAACTTCTTGAACACCTTCACTTTAGCACTTCAGGCTCAAAGTATGATCATACAGGCTACGAGAATCTACCCAATGAATGAAAGGCCACTTTGGCATCAAACAGCAGAAAAGCTATGTGCGAGTGGGAGGCTGCTGGAACAGCAGTTAGGGACTCCCCCCAGCTCTTCCCCCAGCGCCTGCAAGACTCTCCGCGACCGAGGGAGGGGCGGGGCCTGCCGCGACCCTCTCGGCCTCCGCCCTCCTGCTGGCCTCCAGGTTTCCCAGCAAGCTCTAGGACAGAGGAGGTGGGGAAAGGAGGTCATCGCGCCTGCGTGCTAGGAGGTGTGACCCGGGTGGGAAAGCCCTCCGCGTCCGCCATTTTGGCTGCCTCTGTCGGTCTGTTCAGTTACCACGTGAACCGCCGACGGAGACCCGTGGGGGGGGAGGCGGCGGCAGCGTTAAGTGAGAAAGGAAAAAAGACAACGAGGGGAAGGGGGGTGTCGGGGTTGGGCGACGCGGTGACACTCGAGGCCTGGTGGTGGCGGTGGTTCGGGGCAATCAAGGCTGAAGCAGCCAGGGGACGGCGGCGGCGGCGGCGGCGGCGGTCGGACAAACAGACTGACCGAGCCGGGCGGTGGCGGGAGCAGCGGGAGGAGCCGGAACGATGCCGGCCGTGAGCCTCCCGCCCAAGGAGAACGCTCTTTTCAAGCGGATCTTGGTAAGTGTGAGACTTTGGGCAAGAAGTGGGGAGGATTTAGCCGGTACACGGGCCTGTCACCCCTAACCTCGGCCCGGCGGGCACGGGGCCACCTCCGCCAGGAAACCCGCCTTCGTACTCCTAGTCAAGCAGTATGCACCCCCTCGTCCCTTTCCTGTGGTTCCCACTTCGCCCCGCGCGCCCCGGGCCACGGGCTTCCTCCTCCGGTCTCCACGCTTCGGAGGCCGTGGTTCCGGAGTAGGCCCTGTTTTCCTAGCTTCTAGACTGCAGGTTTTCATCCGCCCCGAATGAAGGGAGGACAGGCCCGGCCTTTAGCCGGGAAGCGGGCAACACGGGCAGGAGTAGCGGCCGGGGTGGTGCGGGAACACTGCCGGTAGGTCGCGGTGGCACCCTTGTAAGGAACAGGTGGTGCGGATGCGGCACAGCTCATTCATTGCCCAAGCGCGGCTCTCCCTCCATCGTCTGTCCCTCCCTCTTCCTCTCTTGATATTCACCTGTCTCCGCCCGGGCCCGGGGTCACTGAATGACCTGGAAGTCGGGAAGGAAGGGATTTAGTAGAGGAAAAGAAGCTTTCTAAACGACTACCTCCTTGTAGTTAGTTTCATACTTGAGTCTGCAGATTCTCGGCCTTTTCCCCTCGTTTCTGTATGGAGAAGGGACATTTATTTCTTAGTTTCCGAGCGGGAAACAGCCCCACCCCATACCCTACTCGGGAGGTGGGGCCCACTGCGAGGGGGCGGTCCGGTTGGAAGTGAAAAGTTTATGGAGTTTCTGGTTTAGATGTTCTAGACGCGAATTTTCTCAGAGACTTTAGTGTATTAACAGTGATGCAAAAATTTAGCAGCAAAGGCAACTTAAGAACTTTTGAGATGGATTTTATTGACGCGAGCTCACACTCACTTATTTCTTACATTTCAAATGTGTGCGGTTTGCATTTTTTTTAATACCATAAAATACAGTGATGTTTGGAGGGACTGTTGACATTGTAAAATATATCCTGTGGCCTTGGCGCTATGATTAATACATCATGGCACATTTTTAGTTTGGCATTTAGTGTGTGGGTTGCCCCTTCATGCGAAGATTCTTTATGAAAGAATTAACTGTTTGACAAACTTAAAACTTTAAAAAAATTTGGTGTGTGTGTATGAAAGTGTTAGCTGTTTTCCCTTGCAATTTTAATTTGCTTCAATTATTTGAAAAGTAGACCAATTTTGGGGATCCAGTCTTCTAGAAATAGGAAGGAGTAATCCATGTTGAACTAACTTTGATTTTACAAAAATATCCGTATGCCTTACAGATTTAGTCAACTTATGTTGAAAAACTTACCAGAAAGTCACATCCAATACCAAGTAATTTTTCCTTTGAAATCCTTACCATTTTTTGGTTTTAGGAATAACCAGGGTAGATGGAACTCTCACATAGTTTTAATAGAACAATTCATTTGTTTTTTCAATCCTTTATTTATTTACTTTTAAAGATTTTACTTATTTAACTGAAGGAGAGAGCGTGAGCATGCCTAAGAGGAGGGGAGTGGGAGGCAGAGGTAGAGGGAGAAGCAGGTTACTGCTGAGCTGGCCTAGGTCCCAGGACCTGAGCTGAAGGCAGGAGCCCAACCCACTGAGCCACTCAGGCATTCCTACTTTCAAATCTTTTAAAAGACCAACTGGTGTGTCAGTTCGACTGTAACATACTTCCAGGGTAAAAATGTGTCTTAAATCTTACTCCTTAACTTTTTTTGAAAAAAATTCAAGCAGAAAAGTTGAGAGAAGAGTACAAGGAGCACTCATGAACTCTTTACCTTAAGTTAGTATGTAACATTTTGCCAGATTTGCTTCTTGCTCTTCCAACACACATAAGAGTAAATAGCAGGCATAATATTTAATCCATAAATGCTCTAGCAATAAGGGTATTGTCCTGTCTATCCATAATATTGTTAACAGTCATTTCCTGGTACTGTGGGATATCCAGTTCATATTCAAATTATCCCAATTGTTAGGGTAGCAGTTTTTTAAAAAAATCAGACTTTTTATTTTGAGATAACTAGATTCACATGCAGTTTTAAGGAATAATACAGAGATCCCTTGTACCCTTTTCCTAGTTTCCCAGTGCTAACGCCTTGTAAAACTGTAGTTCAATATCATAACATTGATACACTCTATCAATCTTATTCAGATTTCTTGAGTTTATTTGTACTAATTTGTGTGTGTATTTAGTTCTGTGCAGTGTTATCGCAATTGTAATTACATAACCTCCACTACAGTCGGTATGCAGAATGGTTCCATAAGCACAAGGATCCTTCTGTTGCCCTTTTAGAACCACACCCTCCTACCTGCTTTCTATCCCCTTTACCCCCAAACTCTGGCAGTCACTAACTGTTCTGTTTCCTATTTCTATGATTTTGTCATTTCATGAATGTTTACTGAAAAGAATCATACAGCATATAACTTTTTAGGATTGGCCTTTTTTTTTTTTTTAAGATTTTATTTATTTATTTGACAGACAGAGATCACAAGTAGGCAGAGAGGCAGGCGGGGAGAGAGAGGAGAAAACAGCCTCCCTGCTGAGCAGAGAGCCTGATGCACGGCTCGATCCCAGGACTCTGGGATCATGACCCGAGCTGCAGGCAGAGGCTTAACCCACTGAACCACCCAGGCGGCCCAGATTGGCCTTAACACAATATAATTTCCTTTGAGATACATTCCAGTTGTTGGGTGTATTAATACTAGTTTGTTCCTTTTTATTGTTGAGTAGAATTCTGTGATATAGGTGTACCACAGTTTAACCATTCATAGAATAGCATTTTTTGATAAATCATTTTGCATATTTTTTTTTCTCGTGATAGTGGGGCAGAACTTTTAAATTCATTGCTAAAATCGAAGTGCTTTAGCACTTTAGGATTTATTGTGATACAGTATATGCAGAAGAAATGTGAAAATTACTAAAGAGAAGGGGATAGAGTGTTTTTTGTTCTGTTATATTAGGAATGAAAAAAACTTTGCTAACCAAAAGTATAGTTAGTATTTGCTTTTTTAAAATTCCTTCTGATTCCTCAGTTTTTATGGTATGTTAACCCTTTTGATTTTAAGACCGCCAATTCCGAAAAGTTGGGCATACTTTAATGCCTGTAAACCAAGTGTTGCTGGGATGGTAACTGTTAAATCATTCCAGTAGTATTCACTTTTTGAGCTGCTACTTTGTTAGTTGTACCATACTTGTTTGTAGTAAATTCCTTTAGGAAATGAAATGAAGTTAGTTTGTATTTTTAAAATATTTGAAACCTCAATTTCAAAGTAATGAAATATGTTTTTGCCTTTATTTTTCAAAGGAGACCCAGAAAGTTTCTGTAGTGGATTTGCCTGGCTTGTTGTGGTTTAGTTTTGATATCTAAAATTCAGTTTTGGGGCGCCTGGGTGGCTCAGTGGGTTGAAGCCTCTGCCTTCGGCTCGGGTCATGATCTCAGGGTCCTGGGATCGAGCCCCATGTCGGGCTCTGTGCTCAGCAGGAAGCCTGCTTCCCTTCCTCTCTCTCTGCCTGCCTCTCTGCCTACTTGTGATCTCTATCTGTCAAATGAATAAACAAAATCTTAAAAAAAAAAAAAATTCAGTTTTGAGGGCGCTTGGGAGGCTCAGTCGGTTAAGTGCCTGCCTTTGGCTCAGGTCATGATCCCAGAGTCCTGGGATTAAGCCCTACATCAGGCTCCTTGCTTAGCAGGGAGCCTTAGTCTCCCTTTCTCTCTGCCTGCTACTCCCCCTACTTGTGCGCTCTCTGTCAAATAAATAAAATCTTAAAAAAATTAAAATATAATAAAATTCAGTTTTGTTGCATATTGGGCCCTTTTTTCATATGTTACTTAACTATTTTCTGACTGACGAATTGTTATAAATTTGTCAGAATGTCTACAAAATGTGTCTTGTGTGTAATTTGTCTAAAGAAAGGGCAGGGCATGAATTTAATGTAACATATAGCAGTTTAGTTTAAAGAAGAGTTATGTGTGTTTATCAGGAGTGGGTTTTTTTTGTGGGATTTTTGTTGTGATTATACTTGATTTTAACGATTTGGAAAATTAAGTCATTAGAAAATTGTGACTTTGCCTACTTATGATGCTATTTGTTTATCTAAATAGTTTGAGAACAGTACCAGATCTCCATACCACTTTTTTAGGATCTAGGTTAAGGGTAGGAAAAATGAGTTGCTGGAGTGGAATGAAATTCACACCTTTTTAGATTTTAGTCCACTTGGACAAGTTGGGTATACCCTGATGCTTTGCAGTCAAGTGTTGCCAGGTTGGTGACTGTTGCTGCTGCCGCTCTTCTTTTCTCAGGTGTTAATGTGAGCTATAAGGGCAAAAAAACCTATGTTGGGAGCACTTAAAATAGTTTACATCATTAATCTGTTTTGAACTTTTGCCTGAATGACTTATGTTGTTAGTTAAAAGTCTAGAAGACAGAATTTTTCTTTCCTAGAAAAGTGGCAAGAGAAGTGAAGAGAAGTGTAGCATGGTGATAACATTTGTGATTTACTGAAAACTTACCATTTGCACTGCACAATAGAACTTTCTGTGATGATGGAAATGTCCTGTATCTGCCTTGTCCAGTATGGTAGCTGTTAGTCACGTGTGACTGTTGTACACCTCAGATAGGCCTAGTGTGATTGAGGAATTCAATTTTTAAATTTAATTAAGTTTAAATTCAAATAGCCACATGTGGTGGTGTGGGGTTGCCGTTTTGGACAGTGCCCTTTGTGGATCCTTCTTTATTCTTGAAACTTCCCAAGGTGGAGACATTTTTTATTAAGGAAGCAGACTGAGATTAAGGTTAACACTTAGTGTTAGATTCAAGAATCAGTTTTTTTTGTTAGCTCAGGGCATTTGTACCATACCTGCCTAGTGTTTATCTGTTTGGTGGTGGTGGTGTGGGGTGGGAGGTTTGGTTGTAGGTAGAGGGAGTTAGGTGAAGGTGTTGTAATAATTGTAGGTGACTAGATGTATTATAGGTACCTACAGATTGTAGGTAAATTATTTCATATGATTTATTGCATTTGGGAAGAAGTGCTCTTTTTACAGTAATACTTAGGTTGGATTTAGTTGCAGATGAAATTAAGATTAGGAATTGTCAAGAAAATTTCCATGTGTACATGGAAGGTCTGTTGATTTAAATTTCTACGTAACAGTTGTAGTTTTGGCAACTGAATGTGGACAGTAACCTTGAAATTGGTTTTAATATGCTCTTGCCTGCCCTGCATGTGTTCAGAATGTAACAAAAAAATAAATGGAAACAAAGTTTTACCTACAGTGAAGTCCTTTTTCTTTTTCTTTAAAAAAATTTTTTTTATTTATTTGAGAGAGAGAAGGTAAAGCAAGTGAAAACATGAGTAGGGGGAGAGGGGCAGAGGGAGAGGGAGAAGCAGGCTGAGCAGGGAGCTGGATGTGGGGCTCAGTGCCAGGATTCTGGGATCAGGACCTGAGCTAAGGCAGAAGCTCAACTGACTGAGCCACCCAGGTGCCCCTGAAGTCCTTTTCTTCTGTACACTGTAGGTAATCAAATGTTTAAGCCAGAATAAATTTCTTCCTGGAAGTGTACTAGAAAAGGAAATGCAAATTTGCTATACTGTAAAATATACCATATTATAAAATACACAAAATGCTTTTTTTAAAAGTCTGTAAAAATCTTAGGAGAAAAAACCTTTCGATAATGTGGTGAATTCATGGTTTTGTTTGTTTGCATTTATACTTATGCCCTAAATCCTTTCTGGAATGGGATGTAGAATGAATGAACAAACAAAGAAATGTTTTTATTTAAATTGACAAAGCATATGTGTTTGAGCGTGTGTGTGTATTTATTTATTTTTTTTAATTTTAGGGGGGGTGGGAGAGAATCTTACTTAAGTAGGCTCTATGCCTAGCATGGAGCCAGACATGGGATTGATCTCAAGACCCTGAGATCCTGACCTGAGCTGACATAAGAATCAGTGGCCTGACTCTACCACCTAGGTGCTCCCAAACATATTTTTTAAATGGTTTATTGTGTTAGAAACCTGAAATGTCTCAAAGTGATTCTTTTGGATTGAGAGTAGGTTAAAGTACTAGTTTATGCAGATTATTTGGAGAATACTTTGGTTCAAAAAAAAAATCGACCACAGTTTAGTTTTTTTTTTTTTTTTTTTTTAAGATTTTATTTATTTGTCAGAGAGAGAGAGAGAGCACAAGCAGGGGGAGCTGCAGGCAGAAGGAGAAGCAGGCTCCCACTGAGCAAGGAGCCCAATGCAGGCTCGATCCCAAGACCCTGGGATCATGACCTGAGCTGAATTCAGGCAGACGCTTAACTAACTGAGCCACCCAGGTGCCCCCTACAGTTTAGTTTTTAATAGTAGGAGATAACACTTTATGTTCAGAAAAGCATACAAAACTTTAACAGGGAATTGAATTTAATGTTTGATTCTGTGGATATTTTAAAGGCTTGCAGTCTTGAGTCATTATTGGGGATTATACAAACTATGTTATTTGATGATAATAGAATTGCTATCCCAGCTATTACTTTGAAGCACTGGTTAAAAGACAGTTTCCACAGAGGCAGGCATGGTGCCCTGTATGGTTGGAGGACTGGAGAACTACTGGCCAACCTGCTTTAGCTAAAGGGATCTCTTTGTTTAGTGTGCATTATTTCCTTTAATATTTGTGCCTCTGACAATGCAGTTCTCACAGAGCATTGAATCAAATATATCGTCTTTGTACCTGAAAGTGGTTTTGGACATAAAAAGCCAGGTTATATAAGGGATCATATGCAAAGGACTATTGAGAATTTTCTCCCCCATCAGATACCTGCATGGCATATTTCTTCTTTAGAATTCTGTTCAGATGTTCTCTAAATGTTGTGTAGAGGCCTTCCTTCACCAGAAGTCTTCCTCAGCTCAATCTTATTTTCTTCCTTACTTTATGTCTTTCTGTATCATTTTATTACCATATGACATATATGTGTGAGTAATTTATGACATGTCTTCTATAATTAAAAATGTAGGTTTTATGATGATAGGACCTTTTTTCTGTTAATTACTATACCCCCCATTGGTTAGAATAATGTACCATAATAGACACTGAATAAGTACTTGTTGCATAAAATGAGTGTATAAACAGTAACAAGAGAGAAAGCTCTTTGGATTATGTTCTTATATAAAGATTTTTGAAAAAAGAGAGTTACTGGGCCTTGGCATTGAAGAGTACATTGTTACATGAGGTAATGGTAGGATATCAGGCAGAACCTGTATTACCCGGTAAGACCTTAGAAGTTTCATTTACAAGTGAATCATAGTATTAGTTTGTTTACATGGCCTTTCTCCAGTCACAGAAGCATAATAAGAGGAAATTTTATTTCTGTTTTGGTTGCTTTAGCACTGAAGGAAAAAATGGCATCTGGATTAAATGAGGATGTTTGTCATGAGGAGCCTGCTGAATCAGATAGTAAGGCTCAGTCATCTATAGTTTCAGAAAGCTCTACAACTGATTCCAACACACATTTGGGGTTGAGGACCAGTGCATGTGATATCATAAAACAGGAAGGGACATTTTTGTAGATTAAAGTTGTTTTGTAAGTGTTTTACAGAAAATGTAAAGATCAAGTTAAATTTTTGGAATTGGGAAGGTATGCTGGGAGGCTGGTGTGGCAGAGCAAGCCGCATAACTAATCATTGAGCCTAGCCAGCCATCAACATTCACATCTAAATACAACTTTGCTGTCTATTTATAGACAGTAGCCCTACTGAAGAGAGAAAAACTTAAGATTCTTAGTGAAAAATAGTTTTGAAAAGAATGTCAGTTGCCAGTGCTGATGGTGAGAAGCACATGTGAAGAAGTTTAAAAGAGTGTTGGTTCTTAATATAAATATTAGGGTTTGGTGAGGAGGGAATTTTATGCTGTGATTGTATTCTTGACTTTGGGGAATTTCCCTGGAATATCAGCTGTATATCTAACATCTAAGCTGTTTTATAATGCAAACTTGTGTTGAAGTTTTAACTTTTGAAAAACTAGCTTAACTTACTGCATATGGTTTTTCCTCCTTAGGTAAGATAGGAATTATATTGTTCCCTGCTAATTTGGAAATAAAATAATTCTTTAAAATTTTAACTTAATACAGCAATTTCTTTTTACTATTTAAAAGTAAAATAAAAGTTGCAGTATAGGGGAGCCTGGGTGAATCAGTCGTTAAGCGTCTGCCTTTAGCTCCCTGCTCAGCGGGAAGCCTGCTTCTCCTCCCACTCCCTGTGCTTGTGTTCTGTCTCTTGCTTGTCTCTCTCTGTCAAATAAATAAAATCTTTTTTAAAAAATTGCAGTATAGGGGCGCCTGGGTGGCTCAGTGGGTTAAAGCCTCTGCCTTCAGCTCAGGTCATGATCCCAGGGTCCTGGGATCGAGACTTGCATCAATCAGGCTCTCTGCTCAGCAGGGAGCCTGCTTCCCTTCCTCTCTCTCTGGCTGCCTCTCTGCCTACCTGTGATCTCTGTCAAATAAATAAATAGAATCTTTAAAAAAAAATTGCAGTATAGAAATAAATGATGGAAAGATTAATGTATTTGTTGCCTGATATGCTCTAATCCACTGAAATTTTCTTCATTTGGTGTAATAGGAACATATTTTCAGTTGAGATAATTTGAAATTTCTGTCAAAGCCTGTTGGGGAAATTACAATCTTTGTTCAGGCCAATGATTTTTTTCTTTTTTCTTTTTTGAGTAAGCCCTAGGCCCAACAGGGGGTTTGTACCACCACCCTAGGATCAAGGTTTGCATGCTCTACCCACTGAGCCAGCCAGGCACCTCTAGCCAGTGATATTTTAAAGATTTTATTTATTTATTTGACAGACAGAGATCACAAGTAGGCAGAGAGGCAGGCGGGTTGGGGGTAGGGGGGAGAAGCAGGCTCCCTGCTGAGCAGAGAGCCTGATGCGGGACTCGATCCCAGGACCCTGGGATCATGACCTGAGCTGAAGGCAGTGGCTTAACCAACTGAGCCACCCAGGCGCCCCTAGCCAGTGATATTTTAAATCTTGAATATTCCATTATGTAGGAGATTATTTAAATATTCCTGTATGTTATCTGTTAGAATTGTTCTATCTACATGTGTTGGATATAAAAGGAGAAATGAAAGTTTGCTTTTAAAAAGTATAGACCTAGAAAAAAACCCTTAAGGTTGGTTGTTTACTTCCACACATGGTTGTTCCAGTTAAAAAATTTTTTTTTCTTCTTACAGTAATGGCTTCCACTTAATATGGTACTCTTTATTTTTCAGAGAGATCTCGTTGGAGATTACAAGATCATCTTTGAGTATCAGTGCTTTGAAACTGAGTCAGAATCTTTAAGAAGAGGGGAAATGAAGTAAACTGGCATTTATTGAAGATTATTTTGAGCCAGATTTTATGTTAGGCTCTTCTTACACATGAGCTAATGTAAATAAACCTTGCATCTCTCCTTTAAGGAAACTGTATTAAGTATAGCTCATACTTAAGTTATTGTTAAAAGTAGATTTCTGATTGCTTTATATAGAGTCACTTGTGCTGTATCAGGACAAATGCGTTCCTGAAAGTCACTGCACTATGCAAAATCATGCAATAAAAACCACAAGACTTATGGAAAAAATGGGGTTAGGCACAATACTCAAAAATATTTTTATTAGTGAGGGGCACCTGGCTCAGTCGGTTAAGCATCTGCCTTTGGCTCAGGTCGTGATCCTGAAGACCGGGATCGAGCCCTGCATGGGCTGCCTGTTCAGCAGGGAATTCCCTTCTTCTCCCTCTCAAATAAATAAATAAAATATTTTTTTTTGTTTTTTAAGATTTTATTTATTTGGCGGAGAGATCACAAGTAGGCAGAGAGGCAGGCAGAGAAAGAGGGGGAAGCAGCCTCCCTGCTGAGCAGAGAGCCTGATGCGGGGCTCAGTCCCAGGACCCTGAGATCATGACCTGAGCTGAAGACAGAGGCTTAACCCGCTGAGCCACCCAGGCGTCCCTAAATAAATAAAATATTAAAATTTTTTTTTCCTTAGTGAAAAAAGCAAAGGTAAGAACCAAATTAAAATGATAGCACAATTTTTACATATGTTAAATGGTTAACAAATACATAAATATCATAGAATAAATACTGCATTTTACCATGGAAAAGACCAGAAGTTTGTGGGAGTGTCAGAAGGACTGCAGCTTGTGGACTGTTTTGAAGTAATGGAAGGAAAGTTATCTAAAATCTGAGGGAAAGTTGTAACACTAGATAGGGATGGGTGTGGCTTATAACACAGCCAGAACTGATGTAGCTAGTAGATGTTTGAGGTGTATGTCTGTCCTGTACATGCCTATGTGGTTTGTCTCAGCTGAGTGCAGTTTTCTTTGTTCACCTAGTACTTCTTTTTTTTTTTTTTTTTTAAGATTTATTTATTTATCTGACAGAGATCACAAGTAGGCAGGGAGGCAGAGAGAGAGGAGGAAGTGGGCTCCCTGCCGAGCAGAGCAGAGAGCCCGATGCGGGGCTCGGTCCCAGGACCCCAAGATCATGACCTGAGCCGAAGGCAGAGGCTTAACCCACTGAGCCACCCAGGCACCCCTCACCTAGTACTTCTGATGGACAAAATCCCACAGAAACAATCACGAAATTTTGAAATTTAGTGTGTTCAAAATACTCCTTACTGTGTCAGTGATGTTGGAATAAACACATGTTTTCCAAACAAGCATTATAGCAGAACGGACTATACATTATCTAACTTTGTGTTGTAGTAATCACACAGCCTAGGTTTGGGTAACTCTTCTTCCCTCTGGCATGTGATTATTTGGATTACTAAGTTAGAACTTCTTGCATTTAAGACCTGAGATAGTGTCACATTCTTTGCCATCTTAGTTGCCAACTGCCACTGTGAACACTTAAACTTATTTTAGTGTTTTTCTTGTTAAAGAGAAGCTTTGTCCCAGACTATCAAAGTTTCAGGCCAATTCATCCTAAAGATTTTTTGTGGGAACATAGTATTTTTAAAACAGGAAACAAAGTAGTACACATTTCTTAAATTTGTGTTTTGAAACAATTTTCAGTGTTGAGTAGAGGGAGCCTGGTGTGGAAAGAAAAACATTCTGGAATTGAATCCTAGCTCAGCTTTGTTTTATTCCTTACTCTTTTTAAGACTCAGTTTGCATAATGAGTAAAAACAGATAAAAGAGTACTTTTCTGACACACCTCATAGGTCGTGTAGTGAGATACATATGAAAATGCCTGGCAAATGGTAAAGCATGTAAATTAGTACTTGTTTTGTTGTAGGTGTAGTGTATTAAGAACTTTAGTTTTTTTATTGATTTCATTTTGTTTTATGTTATCCTTATGTTTCTTATATTCTGTTTGATATTTTTATTTTGTTCTGTATATTTTTTGGTATTTAGGAAGGTTTATATCTAGTTAGTTACCTTTATATTTTTACCTTTGAAAAGTTCTCTTAATCCTCTTTTTTTTTATTTAGGCTTTTGCTGTTTGATTTGTTAGCTGTAAATTAAATCCACTGATTCTCATTTTCTTACGTATGAGGCAATGAATGAGCTTATTCTGCTTTACATTTTTTCCCATGTCTCTTTTCCTTTGACATTTTAAAGTGATTTTTACTTGGTTGAGAGTATGTAATTTTATGTAGTTCTTTCACTCTCATCAATACCTTTGTTTTAGATTTAGTTCTATAAGTAAATACAGTTTATATTCACAAGCAGACCATTAGCTGAAGTTTTCCTAATCATCCCTTGGTTGGATAAAGCTCATTGTACACTAGAGGTTCCTCAGCAGTGCTTATGGAAATCTTTTAAGTTCATACATGGTTAAACTGTTTTTCCGTAGCCTTGATATTTGAAAGACAGTTTGGCTGAATGTAAAACCTTTGATGTATGTCTTAAGTTTTTTTTTGAAAATATTGCCCTCCTGTTCTCTAGCTTGTATATTGCTGATGCCACTGTGATTTTCTTTGTGGGTGATTTGTTGTTTTTGGAGATCTGAGGAGTTTTCCTTAAATCATTTTACTAGGATTATGTCTCTTTGTTAACTGTTCTGGATAAAATTTCCCTGGTATATGGTTTCAGGTACAGTTACAGTTTGTTAGTTCTCTTCTACTTTATTCTCTGATGATCTTTGCCTGTTGGATCTCCTTTGCCTCTCTATTTTTTATTTTTCCTTGGATTCTTTTCACATTTGTTTGTTTTTCACTTACTTGAGAAGCATTCCTATTTTCTATCACTTTAGATCATATATCTTGAAGTTTAGTCTTCATTTCTGAGATGCAGTTATGTCTCTTGTTTCTTTAGTTCAGTCTGTAGTCTGTACCTGTACCTGTTTTATATTTTCCTATTATTATTAAGAAATAACTGACATAGGGGCATCTGGGTGGCTCAGTCGGTTAACAGTCTGCCTTCAGCTCAGGTCATGATGCAGGGGTCCTGGATCGAGCCTCGCATTGGGCTGCCTGCTCAGTGGGAAGCCTGCTTCTCCCTTTCTCACTTCTTCTGCTTGTGTTCCCTGTCTTGCTGTGTTTCTCTCTGTCAAATAAATAAAAAATCTTCCAAAAAAAAAAAAAAAGGAAATAATTGACATACCTCGCTGTAAGTCATACAGCATTATTTAATTATTTTTAATTTGTGATGGAGTTGTATTACATGTTTTTTTATTGTTAGGCTTTTTGGGTGTGTTTCCATCTGCCACAAGGTTTTTTTACTTTTTTTTATTCCATATAAATAGCTTGGTATAGTTGATGGGTTTTTTTGTTTTGTTTTGTTTTTTGTTTTTTTCTTGTTCAGGTTGTGATGGATTTTACTAGACTAACGCTTGGATAGTTTAATTTTTTATTTATTTTTAATTTTTTTTAAAAGATTTTATTTATTTGAGAGAGAGAAGGGTCAGGGGGAGAAGGAGAAGCGGACTCCCCACTGAGCAGGGAGCCTGAAGCAGGGCTTGATTCCAGGATCCTAAGACCATGACTGAAGGCAGTTGCTTAACCAGCTGAATCCACTCAGGCACCCTTGGACAGTTTTATTTTTGGATTGAGGTTTGTGTGGCTTCCTTAGTCTCTTAGTTCAAGAGAGCACCCTCTTCTGTTGCTTCAGTGAATCATTTTTTAAAATAATTATATATCTCCCAATTGCTCTATCATTATTTTAGTAGAGTCTTCATCTTCACTGGTTTCTTTCTCTATTATGCTTTCAAGTGTCAGTTCCTTCTTCTAAGGTGCCTCCTTCTCCCCAAATGCTATGCCTTGCTAAAACTGTCGTCTTTGATCTTTTTTGTTTTTTAAGTTTTTATTTAAATTCCAGCTAACATACAGTGTAACATTAGTTTCAGGTGTACAATATAGCGATTCAACACTTCCATACATCACCCTGCACTCATCACAAGTATACTCCTTAATCTCCGTCACCTGTTTCACCCATCTTCCACCTACCTCCTCTCTGGTAACCATCAGTTTTTTAGTTAAGAGTCTGTTTCTTGGTTTGCCTGTGTTTTTCCCCTTTGCTTATTTGTTTTATTTCTTAAATTCCATATGTGAGTGAAACCATATGGTATTTGTCTTTCTCTGACTTATTTTACTTAACCTAACATGCTCTACCTCCACCCATGTCATTGCAAGTGGCAAGATTTCATTCTTTTTTGTGGCTGAGTAATATCCCATTGTTCCCATTGTGTATATATACCACATCTTGTTTATCCATTCATCATTCAGTGGACCTTTGGTCTCTTTCCATAATTTGGCTATTGTTGATAATGCTGCTATAAACATTGGGGTGCATATATCTCTTTGAATTAGTATTTTTGTATTCTTTGGGTGAATGTCTAGTGTGTAACTGCTGGATAACTTTTTAAGATTTTATTTTTTAAGGGGCACCTGGGTGGCTCGGTTGGTTAAGTGTGTGCCTTCGGCTCAGGTCATGATGCAGGGGTCCCGGAATTGAGCCCTGACATTGGGCTCCCTACTCAGCAGGGAGTCTGCTTCTCCCTCTCCCTCTTTCCTGTTCCCCACCATGCTCTCCCTCGCTTGCTCTCTTTCTCAAGTAAATATATAAAATCTTAAAAAAAAAAAAGATTTTATTTTTAAGTCATCTTTTTTTAAGTAATCTGTCTTTTTAAAGTAATTCCAACATTGGGCATGAACCCAGAACCCTGAGATCAAGAGTTGCATGCTCTACAACTGAGCCACCCAGGCGCCCCTATTTTTAACTTTTTTTTTTTTTTAAGATTTATTTGAGAGAAAAAGCACGCGTGAGAGAGCACAAGTTGAGTGGGAGCACATGCAGAGGGAGAAGCAGACTCCCCACTGAGCAGGGAGCCTGATGTGCTCTATCCTGGGACCCTGGCATCATGACCCGAGCTGAAGCAGATGCTCAACCAACAACTGAGCCATTCAGGTGCTCCTGTTTTTAACTTTTGGTGGAGTCTCCATATTGTTTTCTACAGTGGCTACCAGTTTGCATTCCCACTGTTAAGTGCAAAAGGGTTCCCCTTTCTCCACATCCTCGCCAAGAAACCTGTTGTTTCTTGTGTTGTTGATTTTAGCCATTTGGACAGGTGTGAGGTGGTGATACCTCATTGTAGTTTTAATTTGCTCTTCCCTGATGGTAAGTGATATTGAGCATCTTTTCATGTGTCTCATGGCCATCTGTATGTCTTTGGAGAAGTGTGTCTTCTGCCCATTTTTAAATTGGATTATTTGTGTTTTGGGTGTTGAGTTTTGCAAATTATTTATATATTTTGGATACTAACTCTTTATTCATATGTCATTTGCAAATATCTTTTTCCATTCACTAGGTTGCCTTTTTGTTTTGTTGATTGTTTCCATCACTCTGCAGAAGCTTTTTATTTTGATACAGTCTCAATAGTTTATTTTTGCTTTTGTTTCCCCTGCCTTTGGAGACATATCGAGAAGTTGTTAATGCTAATGTCAAAGAAACTACAGCCTGTGTTCTCTTCTAGTATTTTTATGGTTTCATGTCTCACATTTAGGTCTGTCATCCATTTTGAATTTTATGTGTGTCGTATAAGAAAGTGATCCAGTTTCATTCCTGTGTATTTTGCTGTCCAGTTTTCCCAACACCATTTGTTGAAGAGATGGTCTTCACAGACTTTATAAGCCTTTTCTTCTTGATGTCCAGTAGCCATTATTCTCATCCATTGTGTCTCTAAGTACTTTCTTTCAAGATGGGGCCTTCTGAGTGAATCCTAGGTAATATTACATATATTCAGTCACCACTTTGGCCCTGTTTTATTGCTCAGTTCCAGTGGGAGCTTCTGATCTTGGGTGGTTATGCACATATATGCAAGCTGGAATTTTTTACTTATCTCATCTTACAAAGCTGGCTTTGGGTGATTTTGTTTGCTCTCTTTCTTGGCCTTTGGTTTTTGTGAGGATTTGTGGAGTGTTTAGAAATTAGTGGGCAGCCTTTATGCTATAAAGAGTTTAGTTTTGGTTTTATGTGCTGTGCTTGTCAATAACGGTGTCTTTTTTTTTTTTAATTGCAGTTCAGGTTTTATACATATAAACCGAGTAATTGATTATGCTTCTGTTTCTGTGTCTTCATGGCCACTCCATTGTTTCTCTTCAGACTCTCTTGGAAGTATTTATTGAAATAATTACAAGGTTCTGTTACATAGTTGACTATCAAATGTGTATGTACCTATGAGTTTTACTGAATTTTGTCCTATCTCTAGCATTAGAGCTCATAGCTAATAGCATTTCTTTAGCAGAGTTCTGTTCGTATTAAGCAGAATCTGAAATCTTCAACTTTTTTCTCAGGTGATGTAGTTGAATACTGAGAAAAAAAAAAGTAAGATAAAACACATTTTACAATGCATTAACAGTGGTGTAGTATCCAGAAAGCAGATGGTGATTGTCACATTGAATTCTGCTGCTAGTAAGACCATATCAGATTTAAACTTATGTGTCCAAAAATTAAGAAAGTTATAGACCAGTGACTCCCTCAGGCTGATATGCCACAAGAATATTGGTGTAAAATTCCTACAGAACTTTCTTTGTTTTATTCTGAGACTGTGTATTTGTTACTTTTAAAATACTGAAATGCCTTTTGTTTTGTGAAATAGTAAATACAGTTTTTTTAAAAAAATGGTTTATTTAGAAAAAATAAAACTTAGAAACCTCATTTAAATGATCCTTTCTCTTTTTTTAGAAATATTACTAGTTTTGAAAAATTATACAGGTATGGAAACAATACTGTATTAACTTCAGAGAGTGGCCCAGGTTGTTAAAGGACTTAAAACTTTCTTAAAAGGAACACTTAAAGAACAAGGACGGTTAGCCTGAAAGAGAAAACTGAACTTTTTTTTTTTTTTTAAAGATTTTATTTATTTATTTGACGAGAGAGAGACAGCGAGAGAGGAAATACAAGCAAAGAGGGAGCAGCAGAGGGAGAGGGAGAAGCAGAAGCAGGCTTCCCGCTGAGCAGGGAGCCAATGCGGGGCTTGATCCCAGGACCTTGGGTTCATGACCCGAGCTGAAGGCAGACGCTTAACAACTACGCCACCCAGGCGCCCCAGAAAACCGAACTCTTACAAAGCTAAAATCAGTAAACAGAAGGTAGAGTGAGAGTTTGGCTCAGTATATCTGAAAACATTTTAATAGAGTGAGCTGGCAGCACATAGGAGCTATGTGACCACTTGCACCAGGTGATGTTTAAGGTTTCTTTTGACTGGAGACTATAAAATAGCCTTGACTTGTTAAGTCTTCTCTCAGTGGAACTTAGTTTTGTTTTTTTATTGTAGAAATAAGAGAAACATTTAAAAAAATAGGAGGAGAGAAGTCATCCTTAGGATTTCTTTTCATGGTGCTTGTAGTTTGCCAGAAATTATATGATATGAGAAGGACAATATATTGTCTGCAAATGGAAGTTGCAACTAAAATAATTTTGGGAAAGAAGATAGAGGTAGAGATCCTATGTTGTTTTTTGTTTTTTAAAGATTTACTTATTTATTTTAGAGAGAGTGCAGCAGGGAGGGGCAGAAGGGGAAGGAAGGCGAGTCTGAAGCAGATTCTGTGCGGAGCACGGAGCCCAACTTGGAACTTGATCTCATGACCCCGACAACACAACCTGAGCCAAAACCAAGAGTTGGATGCCTAACTGACTGTACCATACAGGTGTCCCTCTGTGTTTTCTTTTTCTCTCTTTTTTAAATTATTTTTTTTAAACAAAAATACTTGATATGTAATCCCTCAGGGTGCAAATTGTATAGGAGGGTGAATTATATTTTTGACCTGATAAGTTCGGTCTGATTACTAGACTTTTAGTGTTGTAAATGGAGATTCTTTTTAGATTTTAGTTATTTATCAGAGAGAGAAAGATGCACGCACAAGTGGGGGGAGCAGCAGGCAGAGGGAGAAGCAGGCTCCATGCTCAGCCACCCAAGGGTCCCTCTGTTTTCTTTTTTTAAAAAAAATTTCTAAAGTCAAAGTATAATTTACAGTAACATGATGGGTCTTGAGTGTACTATTTCATTAGTTGTCTTGAGGGTACTGTTCTATTCATTTTGACAATTGCATATGCCTATGAAATCTGTATGCCCCTTTCAAGATGTAGAACATTTCCATCATCTCAGACCCTTCGTTCCCCTTGATTGTATAATTTAATTTAGTTTCTGTTTTCATATTCCTCTGCACTCAGTCAATCTGGGTTAGGTATAAATATTGTAAGCTGTAACTGATACCATAGTGCTTTATTTAAACTTAATTTTTTTTTTTTTTTTAAAGTAAACTCTACCCCCAATGTGGGGCTGGAAGTCAGAGCTCAAGAGTCACATGGTACCAGCCACGTGCCCCTATTTAAACACTTTGATTGAGTGCTTATTCAGGTTCTTTATAAAATTTGTATTCAGTTCTTGCCTAAACCCCCCGCATGGTGGTTGATGATATAGTTGAGGCTATAGTCAGGCCAGTGATACAAGCTGTATATTCAGTGGCTGCTAGGATTTGAACAGTAGACCGTTGTTGTCCAATAGAATTTTTCATGGTGATGGAAGCGTTCTACATCTGAATTTCCAGGACATTAGCCACTGTTCACATGTGGCTGTTGAACACCTGGAATATGGGTAGTGTGAGAGCTTTACTGAAGAATTTTAATTTTTTTTTAAAGGGAAAAGTGGGAAGGGGCAGAGGGAGAGAGAAAGAATCTTAAGCAGGCTCCATGTGCAACGTGAGCTCCATGTGGGCTTGATCTCACAACCCTGAGATCATGACCTAAGCTGAAATCACAGGTCAGATGCTTAAGTGACTGAACCATCCAGGTGCCCGTTAAGAATCTTAATTTTTATTTGTTAATGAACTGAAATGTTAAATGGCTACAGGTCTAATCTCTGACTCCTAAGGCTTTATGTGGTCTTTTACCATACCTTTCTGCTCTATGGAAGTAGAATCACTGAACTAGCTCCAATACACTGGCACTAAGCGCTAGTCAGGCTTCTGGTAAGTGAATAAGCGCTTCTTTTTTTTTTTAATTTAATTTAATTTACTTTTATTTATTTATTTGACAGAGATCACAAGTAGGCAGAGAGGCAGGCAGAGAGAGAGAGAGGAAGAGAAGCAGGCTCCCTGCTGAGCAGAGAGCCCAATGCGATGCGGGGCTTGATCCCAATGACCTGAGCTGAAAGCAGAGGCTTTAACTCACTGAGCCACCTAGGCACCCCTGAATAAACGCTTCTTGATTTGATTTTGGCATACCTAAGACTTGTTTTCTTTTTAACTTAATTGTGAAAATTTTCAAACATGTGAAAATAAAGAAAATAATATAATGAGCCTATCTCCTAATTTTGACAGTTACCAACTATGGTTCATTCTTTTTCATCTGTGACCTCTATCCCCTAGACTATTTTGAAGAAGTCCCAGGCGTCATTTCAACATGGTTGACTTTTAAAGCCAAGTTTGGCTTTTATCATTTAGCTTGATTTGAAACTACATTCTTTTCAGTTTCAAAGAATGAAGTGTTTCTTGGCATTAGCTGAAGGAAAGCAATGGAAGGGTATATATAATACTAAAGAAAATCATGTAATCTTAACGTATGTACAGTTTTTGCCTAGTTTCTTTATTTGCCCTGTCATAGTTCCCACTTCTAGGGAACTCTTTTTTTCTGTAACAAGGATTCAGAAAAAGTTGATGAACTTTATTTCTGCAATAGATAACCTTATATAGTTTCTCTGGGCTTTTCACAACTTGTCTAGTTATTCTGTTTGTTTGTTTTTTTTTATTTTCCCCCAAGATTTTATTTATTTATTGAGGCAGAGAGAGAGAGCGAGAGCTCACACAGATGGAGAGGGAGAGGGGCAAGGAGACTCCCTGCCAAGCAGAGAGCCCTACATGGGGCTCAATCCCAGGACCCTGAGATCATGACCGGAGCAGAAGGCAGATGCGGAACTGACTGAGCCACCCAGGCACTCCTTGTCCAACTATTGTATTCTTTTTTATTTATTTACTTCTTAAAGATTTATTTTGGAGAGTACTTGTGCAAGTGGGGGGAGGGGCAGAGGGAGAGCATCTTCAAGCCGACTTCCCACAGAGCACCATGCCCCATGTGGGGGCTCAGTCCCACAACCCATGAGACAACGATCTGATCCAAAACCAAGCACCAGTCGCCCAACTGCCTGAGATACCCAGGCAGGGCCAGCTATTCTATTTATATAAGCAACCACCTGTTTGGAGATTTCTTAACAGCCTTCATATTAATTTCGTTTTATTATATATATATTTGAGAGAGAGCATGCAAGTGGGGGAGTGTGTGGAGGGAGGGAGAGAGAGAGAACCCCTGGCAGGCTCCACACCCAGCATGGAGCCCGATGCAGGGCTTGATCCCACGACACTGAGATCACAACCCGAGCCTAAATAGAGAGTCAGACACTTGCCTAAATAGAGAGTTAGACACTTAACCATCTGAGCCACCCATGTGCTCCAACCTCCTTCATGTTAGTCAAATTAGAGATCATTTTCCTAGGGAAGAACAGTGGAATAATTTTCAGTATTATGACAAAAGTTCTGTTACTTAACATCATGAGTTTGATTTGCTATGACCTCATGGTACCATAGTGCCTCACCTCAGGCGTTGGTGGCTGATGAAATGTGCTGGGCCACCTAGGGGATCCCAGAGGATCCCCTCTTCCAGGATTCCTCTGGCACAAGTGCCTAAGGCTATGTTCATTTTTTTAAAAAAGTCTTTTCTCTGTTCTTCAGATTGGATAAATTTTACTTACTGATTTACCAGTACACTGATTCTTTCCTTTTATCTCCATTCCGGTATTGAGCCCATATGATGAGTTTTCTTATCTTCCCAAAAAGAGTGTTGGAAAGTGTTCAGTAATTGCTTCCTCTGGTATTTTTATAATAGCTAATTTAAAGTCTTAAATCTCTCTCATCTCCATACTTGCATCCATACGTTGTCTTTTTCCTTGCAAGTTGAGATTTTTCCTGTGTCTTTGCATGCCATATAATTTTGAATTTTATCCTGGACATTTTGAATATCAGCTTACCAGAATCTGGGTCTTTTTGAGATCCTGTGGACAGTGTTACTTTTGTTTTAGAAAATCTGGTTAGGTTCAAGCTGCAAGTTTCAACTCTTTCTTTGGGCTATGGTTATAGTATCAGTTCAGTTTTTAAAATCTTTGTAGTCAGTTTTAAAATCCTGTATGTGCCACCATGTAACTAGTCTGAGTCTTGGACAGTGTATCTTTTAGTTCATTTCTCAGTCTTTGGTGTCATGAATAGGATCAGATCCATCCATGTATGTGCAGTTTAGGGTTGAACCATGGAGTTCATAAATGACTATAGGGTTGCTTTCTCTAGTTCCTCCTTTTCTGTGATATTCTTGGTACTTTCTGTTTCCCTGAGTCTTCTCTTTTCATCCGCTAGCTAGAAAGCTGGGGTTCTAGTTATTTCACTGTACTCTGTACTTTTGTGATTATGCCTGTGTCTGGCTAGAGCATAACAAATTCATTGATCTCAAAGAACTAGCTTTTGGTTTCAGTGGTTTCCTCAGTTTTCCTTCTTTTTATTTCATTGATTTTGCTCTTAATCTTTTTTGTTTCCTTTTTGCTTACTTGAAGTTTAATTTGCTCTTATTTTTCTAATTTCTTAAGGTAGAAGCTGAGATAATTGGAGACCTTCTTTTATACTTCGGGCTTTTCTTCTGTTACTTTTCAGCAGTTGGATTGTGATGTGCCTCTGTTCTCTTCCTATCTTTTTTCAGTTTATCTTGCTCGGGGTTTGTTGAGATTCTTGGATCTGCCGATTTAGAGTTTTTATCACATTTCAGGGTGTTTTGTTTTTTTTTTTAAATATTTATTTATTTGACACAGAGAGAGAGAGGGAGAGTGAGGGTGAACAAGCACACAAGCAGGGGGAGAGAGAGAACCAGGCTCCCCACTGATCAGGAAGCCTGATGAGGGGCTCAATTCCCAGACCCTGGTTCATGACCTGAGCTGAAGGCAGACGCTTAACTGACTCAGCCACCCAGGTGCCCCAAATCTGCAGGGTTTTTGTTTTTTTTTTTTAAATTTTTTATTTATTCGACGGACAGAGATTACAAGTAGGCAGACAGGCAGGCAGAGAGAGAGGAAGAGAAGCAGGCTCCCCGCTGAGCAGAGAGCCCGATGGGGGGCTCGATCCCAGAACCTGGGATCATGACCTGAGCTCAAGGCAGAGGCTTTAACCCACTCAGCCACCCAGGCGCCCCTGCAGTTTTTTATATTTATCCCACTTCAGTCTTTATTTTCTTTTGGTGTTCCTGTTACATGTATATGTTATACTTTTAGACTACTTGTTGTAGTCTATGTAGACTGTGTTATTCCACGGGTCGTTGAGTGTGTGTGTTTTCTTTCCCTGCTACCCCCTTCATTTTCCTCTTTTAGCTTCCATTTTGGGTCATTTCTGTTGCATGTTTTCACATTCATTGCAGCCACTTTAAGTTCTCAGTGGTTTTATGTTCACTGTACTGCCTTCAAATTCACTACAGTGTCTAATATTTTAAGCCTATATGATTAACTTTTCACTTTTTGGTATTTTCTAGTCTACAATGTCCTTTTTTTTTTGCTTCTATTTTTCTTGTTTTTTAAAAATAAATTTTAAAAAATTTTATTTTTAAGTAATCTCTATACTCAGCATGGGGCTTGAACCCACAACCCCAAGATCAAGAGTCACATGTTCCACAGACTGAGCCAGCCAGGAGCCCATCTTTTTTCTTCTTCTTCTTCTTCTTCTTTTTTTTTTTAAGTTAACTATCCCCAATGTTGGGCTTGAACTCCCGACCCTAAGATTTAGTCACATGTTCCATTGACTGAGGCCAGCCAGGTGCCTCCCCCCACCACAAAGTTTGCATTTTTCTATTTAGTTTTTCTGTTTTTTGATTGGGTCCATGTTTTCCTTTCAGTCCTTTATTATTACCTAATAGTTAACTGGTTTAAAGTCTCTGCTACTTCCATCATCATTATTTTTGAATTTCTGTTTATTTTTTTTCCCTATAGGTTGTGGGTCACAATTTTTGCTTTTTCACCTTTCTAATATTTTTTTTTCATAATACTAGGTATTAATAGATACTAGGGCATTGAATGTCTGGCTGCTGTTGTCTTTCTTAGAATTTTGTTTTGACAGACTGTTAATTTGCTTGTGTGTCCGCTTCTCTCCAGGGCTTGCTTTAAGGCTTTAATAAAAGTAGATCTAGATTAGCCTTATTCCTAAAGTGTTGGCTTTCTAGGTCTCTACTGAATCTTGGAGTATTTAATGAAGTCTCTAACTGGTTGTTAGGAACTCAGATGTCTCCTCCCATCCATGTATGAATGAGCACCAGTAGTTATTCTGTTCATGCTAGTTCGTAGTTGTTTTTGCCTAGCTTCTGTAGAATCTTTCAGTCAACCCACTTAGCTTAATATTTGACAAAAGATTCAGGTGTGCCTGGGTGGCTCAGTCAGTTAGGCATCCAGCTCTTGATTTTGTCTTGGGTTGTGATCTCAGGGTTGTGAGATTGAGCCCCATGTAGTCTCTGCACTCAGTGCAGAGTCACTTGAGAGCCTCTGCCTCTGCCCCTTTGTTTGCTGGCTCTCAAATAAATAAAATCTTAAAAAAATATATTTGACTGAAGTTTCCTGAGCAGAATTTCCAAAGCTTCATCTTTGTATAGTTCTCTCCAGTACCCTGCCCCATAAATTCTAACTATTGGAGCACTTTCTAACTCAGATTACCTGCTTAGATCAGTGAGATTGCCATGTTGTTTGCTCCCCACCCCAACCGTACCCCCCCCTTCTACAGTCTGGAAAATGCTTCTAGGCGGAGAAAAGGATTTTCTTGGGGTTTACCTTGATTCCCTTCTGAGATGACAACCTTGTGTTGGCTCTCATCCAACATCTGAAAACAATTATTTCATATTTACTTGTTTTATGCTTAGCAGAAGTTTCATCTTTTTTCTTTTTCTTTTTTTTTCCAGAAGTATTATTTGTGCCAGTTTTTCCTATACATTTGGAAGTAGGAGTCTCAGAGTATATGGTATCATCATTTAGCACATTTTTTTCCCTTATTTTAATCTATTAGGACCATTTGTTCTATTTTTTTTTAAAGATTTTATTTATTTATTTGACAGAGACAGTGAGAGAAGGAACACAAGCAAGGGGAGTGGGAGAGGCAGAAGTAGACATCCCGCCAAGGTGGGAGCCTGATGTGGGGCTCAGTCCCAGGACGCTGGGATCGTGACCTGAGCTAAAGGCAAATGCTTAACGACTGAGCCACCCAGGCACTCTGACAGTTTACTCTATTTTAATTATATCCTATTTTGCTTTACCTTTTTTTTTTTTAAAGATCTATTTACTTATTTTTAGAGAGAGAGCGAGCACGAGTTGGAGGGGCAAAAGGAGGAGGGAGAATATCAAGCAGACTCCACACTCAGCGTGGAACCCAACATGGGGCTCTATCCCATGACCATGGGACCACCATCTGTGTCAAAACCAAGAGTCAGAGGCTTAATCAACTGTGCCACCCTGTTGCCTCGTGGTTTACCCTTTCTAGAGCATAGTATTAGTATTAAAATTTAATTCCTAATGGGAAGGTAACAGTCAACAATGTTCTACTGTTTTTGAAACTATTATGTCTAATTTTGAATTAACATATAGCTGTGTTATAGGTAAGAGAACAAATAGAGCACTGTGGTATTCATTCCATACCAAGGGAAACCCTTATAGTTCTGGAATTTCAAGAACTCCCAAATACAAGAGTTTTAGAGATAGGGTTGTAGACGACGACTTCTTTTTTTTTTTTTTTTTTTTTTTTTAAGCAGTCTCCACACTGGGCTTGAACTCACAACACTTGAGATCAAGACCTGAGCTGAGATCAGGAGTCAGATGCTCAACTGACTGAGCCACCCAGGCACCCCTGTAGACTTGTACTTTTATTTAATTGGATGATTCCACTGTGGAGAACTTAATATGTCTGTCTACCATGTTGTTTTTTAAAATCTATTTTAAATGAATTGAATATGAAACTTTCCTTCAAAGTATACTGTATGTGGTATTTTGCATCTTTCTTTTCCTAAGTAAAAGTTCCTTAGAAACTTACTTTCGGCCTATGGGATTGGTTAAGGCGTTAAGAATCTTGTCATGTGGGGCGCCTGGGTGGCTCGGTCGGTTAAGCGGCTGCCTTCGGCTCAGGTCATGATCCCAGTGTCCTGGGATTGAGTCCCACATCGGGCTTGCTCTGCAGGGAGCCTGCTTCTCCCTCTGCCTCTGCCTGCCTCTCTGCGTGCCTGTACTCTCTCTATCTTTCTGACAAATAAATAAAATCATTAAAAAACAAAAAAGAATCTTGTCATGATGCCTGTCTTTTATATAGTTCTGTAGAATTAATTTAGTGTTAGTGTTACATAGGATTTTGAAAAATAAGCAGATTTTTTTCATTTTGTACATCTCCTCTTTTTGAATGGTTCAAAAAAGGACTTTTTATATATTTTATATTTGCTATTGCTTTTCTATTAAACTAGGAATACTACTTTCATTTGTAAAGAGTGACCTGTTGTAGAAGTAGTGCTTTTAGGCGAAAAAGAGACTGGGATCCATATCTCTTAAATACACACTGATTCTTAAGTATATAGAGATGAATTCTTAGCAGTTTTTTGGAGGAGTATGCCATTTTGAATAATTTTTACAGGTCACATTGACAGCAGTCATTGGTTTAGTGGCATTGTGTATAATTTTAAAATGGAAGACTGCCAGATTTCATTAATTGAGAACATAATCATTAGGAATTGAAACTTAATTATTGGTTTAAAATGTGATAAAATAAAAAGCTAGGTATTTTAGTATTACCACATTTAAAGAAAGTGGAGTTTGTTTTTTAATTTTCATTTGGTAAACTGAATTATTCGGAGGAATTATCCAGTTAATTATACTATGTGTGTTCATTTTTCTCACCTTACTTTGGCACTTCTATTGCCCTTTTATTTGACTATAATAATAAGAAAAGAAACAAGGTGAGGGGCGCCTGGGTGGCTTAGTCAGTTAAACCTCTGATTGTTGATTTCAGCTAAGATCTCAGGGTCCTGAGATCGAGCCCAAGTTGGGCTCTGCACTCAAAGGGGATTCTGCTTGAGATTCTCTTCCTCCATGCGCCTCTCCATCTAAAATAAATCTTTAAAAAAAAAAAGAGAGATAATGTTTGGATTTGATTAGAAGGTCTATTAAAAGATTATAGGCTTTTTAAAAAATTTTAAAGATTTTATTTATTTGACAGAGAGCGAGCACAAGCATGAGAGGCAGAGGGAGAAGTAGACTCCTCTGCTGAGATGAGAGCCTGACTTGGGTTCTGTCCCAGGACCCTGGGATCATGACCTGAGCCGAAGCAGACGCTTAACGATTAAGCCATCCAGGCACCCCAGCTTCTAAAATTTTTATTTTTTTTTAAAGTAGGCTCCATTCCCAACATGGCACTTGAACTCATGACCCTGAGATTGAGTGAGTCACATGTTCTACTGATAGAGCCAGCAGGCACCTCAGAACTATAGGCTTTTTTCTTTCTTTCTTTCTTCCTTTTTTTTTTTTTTTAAAGAGGGAATGCAGGTAGGGGTCAGGGTTTGGGGAGAGAGGGAGAGAGGGAATCCAACTGGGCTCCACATCCAGTGTAGAGCCCAATGTGGGGCTTGATCTTAGGACCTTGAGATCATGACCTGAGCCAAAATCAAGAGTCAGACGTTTAACCATCTGAGGTACCAAAGTGTACCCCACCCCCGCAAAAAAACTATAGCCTTTAATAACATTTATGTTAATAAAATTTTATAAAATTTCTACATATGATGGAAAGCACTTTCATCTGGGCCTCAGAGGGCCTAGGATGTAGTCTAAATTATTTTGCCACTCTCTAGCTAAATTGTTTGTTTTCTAAATCTTACTTGTACAATAAGGATTAACCCTTTTATTCCTAGTTTACAGGAGTATCATGAAGAGTAAATGAGAAGTTAGTGTGCAATCCCTTTGAAAAATGTGGTGCTGTAAACAATGTAAGGTACTTTCAGTAAGACCAAGAAAAAAGCAACTGGAATCCCAAGTATTTTAAGTTCAGCTATACAAAACAAGGTCACATTGTGCATATCAAGTAAGAATATAAATGTCTAGGGGTGCCTGGGTGGCTCAGTGGTTTAGGCCTCTGCCTTTGGCTCAGGTCATGAACTCAGGGTCCTGGGATTGAGCCCCGAATCAGGCTCTCCGCTCAGCGGGGAGCCTGCTTCCTTCCCTCTCCACCCCCCCCCCCCCGCCTACTTGTGATCTCTCTGTCAAATAAATAAAATTCTCTTAAAAAAGGGAATATAAATGTCTATAATTTTTATATGCTTGTTATCAATTATATTTATACAGGTTCACATTTATACTATGGGACAGTGGGCTGTTCTATAGTTTTTGAACTAAAACCTTATTAAAAAATCAGAATGTTAATAGCAATTCCCTCTGTAATGGGATATAGCTAGCTAGCTTGCTTGCTTGCTTTCTTGCCTGTCTGCTTTCTACAGTAGCATTCTATTTCTTGTGTTAGAGGTTTTCTTTTTTTAAGAACGTTTTCTATTTTTTCTTGTTTTTTTGTTGTTGTTGTTGTTTGTTGTTATTTTGGTCTGTGCTACACTACTCAGCTGTAGTAGAAAGGCAGTTATAATGGCTAGGTGTAATGGCTCTGAATCCAGATTGTCTGGTTTAAATCTTTTTTTCAATCATTTTGTAGCTGTGTGACCTTGGCCAAATGATGTAATCTCCCTGGACCTCAGATATCTCATCTAAAATGAGGATAAAAAGAATACTTACTTCATAACATTGTGAGAGTAAACAAGTTTTCCCTGTAAGGCATTTAGCACAGTACATGGCATTCAGTAAATGTGCAGTAAGTATTAGCTGTTAGTACTGTTTTACATGTTTTTTCCTGGCAAGTTTTCTTCAGGATTTAAGGATTCTTTCTGATACTCAGCAAAGTACTTAAGACTAAGTAACTAGTTTGTCTGAAGTCAGTGTTAAAGCCAGAGCTATTTGATTCTATAGGTAGCTCCTTACAGTTTGACTAATTCCTTGAAGTAAATTTTTCTATTCATAATGTTACTAGTCTGTAAAAATTACCTACAAATTTAGTTCTAGGATTATGACATAGTGGCCACACTTTATATGATTTGTTTACTTTGCCAGAGAAGACCTTTAGTACCATATTTATTGTATTGGCTTTGGTAAATTTAAGCCTTAGGCATAAAGGCAATTTTTTTTAAAGATTTTATTTATTTATTTGACAGAGATCATAAGTAGGCAGAGAGGCAGGCAGAGGGTGGGGGGAAGCAGGCTCCCCGCCAAGCAGAGTGCCTGATGCGGAACTCCATCCCAGGACCCTGAGATCATGACCTGAACCGAAGGCAGAGGCTCAACCTCTACTGAGCCACCCAGGCACCCCATAAAAGCAATTCTTTTTTTTTTTTTTTTTTTTTTTAAATAACAGTGCCCATTACTTTTTTTTTTTTTTTAAGATTTTATTTATTTATTTATCTGACAGACAGAGGTCACAAGTAGGCAGAGAGGCAGGTGGGGGGGCAGGGAGGCAGGCTCCCTGCTAAGCAGAGAGCGCGATGTGGGGCTCGATCCCAGGGCCCTAGGATCATGACCTGAGCCGAAGGCAGAGGCTTTAACCCACTGAACCACCCAGGTGCCCCACATAAAAGCAATTCTTAATCCAAAGTAAATTTAAAAATATAGTAAGTTTTTGCTGAGTTATTACTGTTATATAGGTAGGTTATTAGGTATTTTTTGTTGCTTTCACGTATTTTTTTTTTAAGATTTTATTAATTTTTTTGACAGAGAGAGACACAGCTAGAGAGGGAACAGAAGCAGGGGGAGTGCGAGGGAGAGAAGCAGGCTTCCCACTGAGCCGGGAGCCTGATGTGGGGCTTGATCCCAGGACCCTGGGATCATGACCCAAGCCGAAGCCAGACATTTAACCACTGAGCCACCCAGGCGCCCTGCTTTCACGTATTTTTTTTGTAAACTCAGCTGTTAATAAATGTTCATATTTTTCCTGTCTTTTGGTGAATGTATGTTTTTGTTTATTTTGATGTAATTAAGCACCTCTGATGCGCTTATGGGCTGTTAGTATAACCTCTTTTGGGTGCATTTTTTCAAGACCCTTCCCAATTTTTTTAATTTTTAAAAAAGATTTTATTTATTTATTTGCAAGAATGAGAGAGAGAGTGCACAAAGGGAGGCGGAGAAGCAGACTCCCTGCTGAGTGGAGAGCCCAGTGCATGGCTTGATCCCAGGACCCTGAGATCATGATCTGAGCAGAAGGCAGACACTTAACTGACTGAGCCACGCGGGCCCTCTTCCTTGACCAATTTTTTTTTTAATTTTTTTAAAAGATTTTATTTATTTGTTTTACAGACAGAGATATCACAAGTAGGCAGAGAGGCAGGCAGAGAGAGGGGAAAGCAGGCTCCCCGCTGAGCAGAGAGCCCGATGCAGGGCTCGATCCCAGGACCCTGGGATCATCCTGAGCTGAAGGCAGAGGCTTTAACCCACTGAGCCACCCAGGCACCCCCTTTGACCAATTTTTTAATGAGCTATCTATTTGATACTAACTTAAAGGAGTTCTTTATATATTCTAGATATAGGATCTTTTTTGGGCATTGCTTATGTCTTCTCTGGTTTGCCCTTTTTTTTTTTTTTTTTAAGATTTTATTTATCTGTTGTGAAACAGGAAGAGCATGAGCAGGTGGAAAGGCAGATGGAGAGGGAGAGGCAAACTTCTCCACTGAGCAGGGAGCCCAGTGTGGGGCTTGATCCTAGGACTCAAGCTGAAGTCAGGTGCTTAACTGACTGAGCCACCCACATGTCCCTGGCTTGCATTTTATTAATACTATGTTAAACATTTAAACTCACCTGTTTAAGGGATAAAGGAGCCTGTCAACCCAACCTATAATGAAGATATTTTAAAATGGTTTTGGGGCATCTGGGTGGCTCAGTCTCTTAAGCCTCTGCCTTCAGCTCGGGTTGTGATCTTAGGGTCTTAGGATTGAGCCCCGCATTGGGCTCTCTGCTCGGCGGGGAGCCTGTTTCCCCCTCTTTCTCTGCCTGCTTTTCTGCCTACTTGAGATCTCTCTCTGTCAAATAAATAAAATCTTTAAAAAAATTTAAAAAATGGTTTCTTATGGAAGCTTTATTGTTACACCTTTTTCATTTAGATTTGTGGTGCTTTTAGAATTTTTCTTTTGTAAAGAAGGGTTGTTGCTTGGCTTCATGAAGTTTTACCCTACATATTTAAGACTTGGTACTCAACAGTTTTTAGCAACAGATGCATGGGGACTCTGCTTATCTACTTTTTCTATCTTTTTTCTCTATACTTCAGTTCGGGTAGTTTCTATTGCTGTGTCTTCCTTTTCACTCGTTTTTTCTTTTACAATGTCAGTACCTTTAATCTGATATTATACAATTTTCATTGTATAATATTATATTTTGCACCTCTAGAAGCACTGTTTGGTTCTTTTTTATACTTTCTGTTTCCCTTTTCTCATGTTTATATTTTCCTTAAACTCTTGAGCATCTACTTGTCTTGATATTTTGACCTCATTATTTCATCATTTCTCTTATTTCTCCTGGTTATGGATCATATTTTCTTGCTTCTTGGCTTATCTAATAATATTTTGTTGACTATTGGGTATTTATGAATTCTACATTGTTTTCTATGACTTAACTGTCTTTAAGGAGTGTTGAACTTTGTTAATAGTAGACAGTGAGCGTACTTGTATATCAGCCTAGGACTCTGCTTAGAGTGGATCTAGGGTACACTTATTCTAGGGTTAGTTTTTGTCTTCTGCTGAGTAGACCTTTTTGCAGTATTTACTGAATTCTGCAGGTGTTCATTGAAGACTCCATTCTGGCTGTTTGGAATTCTCAGTACCATGTGAACGCTGAAAATTCTTGAACTTACTGCTTTCTGGTCACTCTTTATTTATTTATTTGACAGAGAGAGCACAAGTAGGGGAAGCAGAAGGGGAGTGAGAAGCAGACTCCCTGCTGAGCAGGGAGGCCAACCCGGGACTCGATCCCAGGACCCTGGGATCATGACTGGAGCTGAAGGCAGATGGTTAACTGTCTGAGCCACCCAGGTGCCCAAGTGTCCCACTCTTGATCAGCTCTTGATCTAAAGTCCCATATTGGGCTCCACACCGGGCATGAAGCCTACTTAGATAAAATTAAAAAAATATATATACACACATATACATACATATATATAAAGAAATAAATTTTCAGAAAGGTAATTGAAGATTTTAAGAACAATGCCCTTAAACTGGTCTTTGTATGTATATAGTTCCTGGAAAACATTGACACATCAAGAGTGTCCCTTTTAACTAGTGTTTACATTATTTATTATTATAATTATAAATTATATATATAAATTATAGTTGGTTATAAATAATTAGTATAAGAAGAATATACTTATACTATAATTGGGCTTTCTACTTAGTAAATAGGAACACGAAATTTAATTAGTTATGTTTCTTTGACTACATATGGTTGATGATAGCCCTAAGTTACTACTTCTGCTTTCCCTTCTCTCTTATCCCCAGATAAGGCCTCCCAAGTGTATAGTTGATGGTAGGGAGAGGGGGTAGGGAATTAGGAAGCTCTTATAGAGTTCTAGTGGTACTAGAGGATGGAAGTATGAGTGAAAGAAAGCACCCAAGATAAATAGGGTTTTGGGTTTTTTTTTCCCCTTCATATCTGGTTGGGTGAGTTAAGGGCAAAGCATCTACTGAGATGATGAAGACTTGGTGCAGAAGAGATTCTGGGAGGAAGGTTCAGTTGTGTTTTGAATATATTAAGTTTGAGGTGAGAAATAGCGAAGTAGAGATGATGAGTACATACTTGGTTATAGAACAATTCTGTAGTTGGCCCTAGCATTGAGCTTAAGCAGTTGATTTCTTTCTACACATTTTTTTTTCTTTCTACACTTCTTTTTCTGCTTTGATTTTTGTCATCATTTGCATTAAGTCTCCCTCCCAGATTTTGAAGATACTGTTTTAAAAGTTGTGAGTGAAATTTGCTTAAATTTATGACAGTGAGTTCTGGCGTAGATTATTATATCTTTAAGATGCAGGCTTTTCTCTGTAACAAGTAGAATGGTTTAAAAAATAATTATTGGGGCACCTGGATGGCTCAGTCAGTTAAGCATCTGACTCTTGTTTTTGGCTCAGGTCTTGATTTAAGTGTGGTGAGTATAGGTTCTGCCCTGGGGTTCACGTTGGGCATGGAGCCTACTTTAAAAAACCACAAACATTAAAAAATAGTAATTATTAGTGAAACCACACATTGATACCTGAAAGTCAAATAGCATTAAAACATTTATGATGAAAAAATATGTCCCCCTCTTCCATTTTACACTAAGACCGTATTTTTCTTTCTTACACAAGCCTTTATTTCTCCTAGAGTTAATACTTGTCTCATTTAGTTGCCTGGTTTTCTGTAGACCTAGTGCTCATTTTTCTCAAATGTGTCTGAATTTCTGTCATTTGCTTATGAATAATGATTTCCATATTATGAAATCTATGAGTTCCATTTTGCCCTTACTGGAAATCTGTGTTGTGGTGGCCTTTGGCTTCCTTTTTTATTTTGGAGTGGTTGTTCTCTATTCTTTTTTCTGCATTAAATTTACTTACCAAGTGCCATGTTGTCTTTTTTTGTTTGTTTTGATTCCTTTTAATAGCTTCATAAGAAAGAATGCATAGAGATAAAATTTTAACTTTCCGAGAAGCCTGTGTCATTTTCACATACTTGATAATTTGGCTGGCTTTAGAATTCTAGGTCAAAACTTGATTTCAATCTGAATTTTGAAGGTTTTCTCGTTTTTAGCAGAATTGCATTATGACTTTGGAATAAAAGTTCAGTGACATTCTAATTACAGATCCTTTTTATGTGCCTTTTTTCCCCTCTCTGGAAGTTTTTAAGGACCTTTTCTTTACTTCCAAGGCTTTGAAATTTCATTGTGATCTGCCATGGTATATAGATCTTTTTCTTCTTCTGCATTATTTTGCATGTACTTGTTTGTTCCTGTGGCTTGAGAGATTTCTTTCCTTCAGTAAGAAGAAAATAATACTTTATAATACAATTTCCATACGTTTATTTTCTTGCAGATTTCATTTTCTGTAACATTTGCTGGACATTTTGGAGTGAGCTAATGATTTCTTATTTTACCTACTCTGTATTCTGTCTCTGTCTTGCTTTTACTTTCTATATTTGAATCTTCTGGGTTTTTTTTTTTGTTTGTTTGTTTGTTTTTACTGGAATTTTAGTGGGATTTAGGAGAAAATGGAAATAACATTTGATCATTCTGTTGCATTTAGCAATCAAAATTTTAGGATCGAATTTAAAATTGTTTGCATTTCTTGCTGAACCCAATTTTTTCTTTTTTGTTTTGACAGAGATGTTATGAACATAAACAGTATCGAAATGGGTTGAAATTCTGTAAACAAATCCTTTCTAATCCCAAATTTGCAGAGCATGGAGGTAAGTATAAATACCATATACTAGTAAGTATAAGTAAATAAAGGTTTGCTAACATGTCTGGCTTCCCTTACTTGGGTGAGTGAAGCTTACCCTATCTATCTCAGCTGCCCTATTTTTCAGACAGAATGGACCTTCTCCAACTCTTGTGTAAAGATGTTTTAATACTGTAGTTTGAATTTAATGTCAAGAAAACTGTGACACATTCTACTTGATTTCTGGTTTATTCCCATTTTGAAGATTAGTGCTGTAGGAAAGACAGAGGAAATTAATAGGGACAGATATGTTTAAATTTAATAAATAAGCTCATTTAAGATATTAGACAATTTTGGTTTAGAACTTATGTTGAACTGGAGAAATTTGATGTCTTACATTAAGCATACTCAGAAAGTGTCCATTTTGTCCTTAGCTTATGAGCTAGCATCTTTTTATTCAGCATTGTGTCTTGGGTTTTCAAGACAGTCATGTTTAAGACATATTTGTATATAGTAATGTTCTGAAAATTTACATATACCTTTCGCCTAGGTGAAGGTAAGATTGGACAGTGAGATGTTGGTAGGGTAAGAGTATGTGGCTGAACTTGTGAAGACACATAGGAAAGCTAAGCTTTCGCAAGTCTGATTTGTAGTTAGGAAACATGGCTCTTCAGTAATTAGATAATCTTTTAGTATTGAAGAAGAGGGAGAGAGCGATAGTTCTTATTGGCTCTCTTTACTCCTGTGTATTTTTACTGTAATAATAAAATTGGAGGTGGAAAGCAGGGGGAATAAAACCATCTAAATTGGGGCACCTGGGTGGCTCAGTCAGTTAAGCCTTGACCTTCGGCTCAGGTCATGATCCCAGGGTGTGGGATTGAGCCCCATGTCGGATTCCCTGCTCCAAGGGGAGCCTACTTCTTCTTCTCTGCTTGCCTCTCCCCCATTCGTGTGTTCTCTCTTTTTCTGTCAAATAAGTAAATAAATCCTTCAAAAAATTTTTTTTCTGTTAAGAGTGATGGTATGTTGTATGAAGTGCCATAATTTAATTGAAAGTTTTTTTTTTTTAAAGATTTATTTATTTATTTATTTATTTGACAGACAGAGATCACAAGTAGGCAGAGAGGCAGGCAGAGAGAGAGGAGGAAGCATGCTCCCTGCTGAGCAGAGAGCCCGATGTGGGGCTCGATCCCAGGACCCTGAGATCATGACCTGAGCTGAAGGCAGAGGCTTTAACCCACTGAGCCACCCAGGCGCCCCTAATTGAAAGTATTTTAATAGTACGTAAAATGATGGTTTGTCTTAGACTCACTAGCGAGTACAGGGTTTCATTAATTAAGGCACGTTTAAGATGTTTGGTAAAACTTGTATGGATAGATTTTACATATTTGACAACAAAGAACTATTTTATACTGTTCGCTACCTTGCTAGTTTGGCTACTTGCCAGATATATTTTGTTTGCTTCCTTTTCCTTTAAAGTTTTATATGATTTATAATGATTTGTACTTGATTTTCCCCTCTCTTTTCTATTTCCTTAACTGTATTTTTCTAATAAATGTCCTCAGGGTAATACCTTTCTTTTAATCCTTACTTTTTATTCTTAATTAATTCTTCTATAAATTATAAATTTTAGCCCTAAAATTTAAGTAAATCATAATGAGTATTTTTTATTCCTATATGCTTCATAACATGCACGTTATAAAATTAGGAATCTTTTTTTCTTTTCCTTTTCTGAGAACTTAGTATTTCCCTGAACTCTGTTAATCTTTTGATTGTGAATGACAGGTGCCTGACATTTTCTTTGTTGTGTGTTTGGTAGTAATCCCAAAGAATCATTTAAAAATTTATGAAAGTCAGAACTGTTAGATAATTTATGTGAATGGTTTAACCATTGAACAGTGAATTTAATTTTAATGTAACTTAGGTTCACAGAAATAAAGTCTGTTTTAAGGTAAAGTTTTCCATGCTTTAAGGTAGTGATTAATTATATGAGGTGACCCCATGGAATTCCCTTGAAGAACAATAATAGAGTCATTGTATCTTGTTAGCATAGGAATTACCAGATATTCATACATTTTTGTATCTTTTTATTTAGAAAAGATTTCTGGGGATGCCTAGACTATAGAATGTGTTTCTTCTTGGTTTGTCAAATTTTAAAATGTTTTAATTCTCTAGAAGTCTGAAATTTTTCCAAGTAACCCTCTTGAAAGTTTAAATTCTTAGGATAATGTAACATTTGTTTTTTGTTAATTATTTTTAATGTTTAATTACTTTCTTTTTTCTTCGTTTTCCTTCTTTCTCTTTTTTAAAAAATAGAAACCCTCGCTATGAAAGGATTAACATTGAACTGTTTGGGGAAAAAGGAAGAAGCGTATGAATTGGTTCGTAGAGGTTTGAGAAATGACTTGAAGAGTCATGTGTGTATCCTTTTTGAGATGTTTAAGGATTGGTTTGGGATGTCTTAAGCTAAGACAGCAATTTGGGAGTCAGAAGTCTTAGATTCCTCTTACTGTGTAATTCCGGAGTTTTAAATTGAGTAACGGCTGTCACTGTGGAACATTTTTGTGTACCTCCCCTATTCTCACATTACTTCTATTCGGATACATTGAACTTACCTTGTAAAATACCATAGTCCCACCTTATCCGCAGTTTCACTTTCTGCAGTTTCAGTTACCTGAGCTCACCTGCCATTTGGAAGCACATGATCCTTCTGATGCACTGTCAGGTCAGTAGTGGTATTACCCGACATCACAATGCCTGCATCATTCATTTCACTTCATCTCATCACGTAGGCATTTTGTCATCTCACATCACAAGGAAAAGGGTGAGTACAGTATAATAAAATATTTAAAAGAGAGACCACATTCACACAACTTTTATTACAGTGTATTGTTATAGTTCTATTTTGTTTCTAGTTATTGTTAATCTCTTACCATGCCTAATTTGTAAATTAAGTTTTATCATAGGTGTGTGTGAAGGAGAAAACATAGCTGTATATAGGTTTCAGTATTGTTGATTGTTTCAGGCAGTTTTTGAGAGTGTTGAAACCTATCCCCCACAGATGGGGGTACCATATTTACGAAAGCTCTTCCCATAATTACAAACAAAGTAACACCCTGGAGATTTCATCATCATTATAAATTTAGAAAAAAATACACAATAAGAATAATAAAGAGGCAGATAGTATACTGAGGAAGAGCACAGGCTTTGGAGTAAGCTTCCCTTAGGTTTGAATTTCACCTCATCATCTTTTTGTGATCTTAAGACTTAGTTTCCTAGTGTATGAAATGAGGATAACCATATCTATCTCATTGTGGTGTTTTGAGGATTTAATGATGAGGTAGATATTTAACATAGTCTCTGATAATCCCAGGGTATTATACGAGGTAAATTTTAAGAGAAGTGTGAAGTTAGGAGCAAGTGCAAATGTTTGAAGGAAGATAGAGAAAAAATTGTGGGTTCTTTTTTTTTTCCTGCATAAAATTAATATTTTTGTTGTTTTTTTAAAAAATTATTTTTATTAAAATTAGGTTACTTTTTTTATAAACCATTTTTAACAATATTTCTTTACCTATTTTGTGAGCTGGCACAATTTTTAGTGCTGAGACATTTGAATTTCAGGTGTTTACCAGACCTCTGGTAAACTACAATTGAAGAAAAGTTAGGGATTTTGCTGTTGAGGGATTTATAGTCTGGTGAAAGAAGGTACTTATTGGAAGCATAAATAGGAACATGTTTGAATATTACATAAAACGTTACACTTGTTCAAAAATTATAACTAATCTAATAAATCAGAAATGAGTTGGGAGTAAGCGGAAACTCTAAGGTAATCAAAGGACTAATTAGTAAGACTGTTGTAGATACTTTTTCATCCTTTTTAATGATTGCATAGTGTTCTGTATGTATTTATTTGTGTTCCTCTTGATGGACATATGTTTCTTTAAGTTTTTAGCAATGTTAAACTCCTTAAGTATAAATTTATAGGAGGTGACGTTTAGAAGCAGTTGAAAGATAGTTGCAGTGCTTGAGAGGTGATAAAGTCCTGAAATAAAGGTGATGGGGGCCAGATTATGGAGGGTGGTGCCTTAGGCTTTTAAAAACATGTACTAGCCAAATGAGAAGATTGTGTTAAGCTTTACTTTGTCATTTATAGTGTGAAAGCAAGGATTTTTCAAATAAAATTTATGGTATTAAATATGTTTTTCAGTTAAATTGCCATCCTGGACGTTATGTATTTAACTGACTCTGTTGAGGATCCCTGGCATAAAAGTTGGTAGATTGAAAAGTTTAAATCTGATCTAAGAGAGAAACACTACAAGTTTCTAGAAAGGGAAGTGAATTATTTTCTTTTGATTTTATGTATTTTTTTTTTTTTTTAAAGAAAGGTTACTCTGGAGAGAATAAAAGTAGAGAGACTGAAGGTAGGAGGATCGGTGACTGTGCAGTAATCAAGATCTGAAGTGAAAAGGACCTATTACGGGAGTGGAATTATTTACATATTTTCCCCCTTTATAGCATTTTTTACAACCAACTATAGTTTACTTACCTGTGCCCTTACTAGCCTTCAAATTTTTTGAATGCAGGAAACAATCCATTTCAGTCATCTACACCCTGATTACTAAGATTTTTTTTTTTTTTAAGATTTTATTTATTTATTTGACAGAGATCACAAGTAGGCAGAGAAGCAGGCAGAGAGAGGAGGAAGCAGGCTCCCTGCTGAGCAGAGAGCCCGATGCGGGGCTCGATCCCAAGACCCTGGGATCATGACCTGAGCCGAATACAGAGGCTTTAACCCACTGAGCCACCCAGGCACCCCTATTAAGATATTTTAATAATTATTTGCTAAATGAATTTTTATCTTACATGTGGTTTTTATCTTCTGTGTATTGACTTTCAGGAGCTTTGAACTGCACTAAACATTCTGTACTAAGGATATTGTTAGCTAAAGAAAATGTACATGATGTAAAATAATTATGTGTCATGTATATACCGATTCCCTCTTTTTTTCTTTTAAAAGTAAAGATGATTCCAGGGGTACCTGGGTGGCTCAGTTGGTTATGCATCTGACTCTTTTTTTCTTTTTTTTTTTAAATTAAAAAAAAATTTTTTTTTCAGTGTTCCAAAATTCATTGTTTATGTACCACACCCAGTGCGTCTGACTCTTGATTTTGGCTCAGGTCATGAGCTCAGGGTCCTGAGATCCAGACCAGTGGTGTAGAGCCAGCTTGGGATTCTCCCTGTCCCTCTGCGTACCATGCACATCCCATTCCCCTCGACCCCCCAAACTCATGTGCGCATCTGCACTCGCTCTCTCTTGCTCTCAATAAATAGATAATTCATAACATTTATTGAGCGTTTATTTTGTACCAGTCTTTTCCATTTAGTTATGAAACTATGCTGTGTAAACTTTCTGTTTACATTTTATAATTGAGGAAACAAAGCAAGACTAACTTACCAAGGTCACAGCTAATAAGACAGGTGAGTCCTTTTTTCTCTGGCTCAAAAAGCTGTGTTGTTTTCTAGAGTGTTAAACTTCTATCTTTATATTCTCTCCTTTTTTTTTTAAAGCTTATAATTTTATAAATAGTTGTAGTTTTCTGAGTTTCTTGAGAAATATTACTGGAATATTATTTCTTGACTTGTAGGTTGTGTCCTTAACTAAATCCTTTAGGTTGGCATGTTTATGGCCTTCTCCAGAGGTCAGACAAGAAATACGATGAAGCCATTAAATGTTATAGGAATGCGTTAAAATGGGATAAAGACAATCTTCAAATCTTAAGGGACCTTTCTTTACTACAGATTCAAATGAGAGATCTTGAGGGTTACAGGGTAAGTAAAATAGCCATTTTTTTTTTATTCTAAGGAGAAAGTAGTATTAAAATATTTAAAACTTTTGTGAGTACTTACTGAAAACAAAATTTTCTGTTTTTAAACAGAATTGGATTGACTCTTAATCATCTCCTTCTAGTAGTGATTGTGTATATGTTATGACTAGACTAACCAGATTTTTTAAATAAATTATTTTACTGAGGCAGAATTGGATTACTGTGTAGAATGGAGTTAATTCAGTGAAAATTAACATTGATGTTCCTCAAATAGGCAATGCCTTTGTCTGCTATTAACGTGTAAATACAACCTTTAGTTCTCACACTTTTCTGGAAAGCATATTTGTTTCTTCTTTTTACCTCCACTGAGATTGTTTTTGTGCCTATATTTTAACCCTTAAATCAGTCTATTAATTCAAATCTATAAAGTCCATGTAGTACCTGCTCAGTTGTTTTCTATAGATCTTAACTCAGTAGTTGGGCCCTGTATTTTTAAAAAAAGTTTTTCTTATTTACTCTTTTTCATGCTGTCTCTCTCTTTTTTAAAGTAGTTCAGGAATTAATAAAGCATATTTAGTCTTAAGTTCTAAAACAGTTACAAGATTATCTTGGAAGCTCATTGTACTTCTTACCAAATATTGTTTTGCTCCTATAAAGCTATACAATATGGGTGTCTGTAGCTATTTTCTGTTATTATTCCCAGTGTTGTGTTGCAAATTACTCAGCATTGTTGGATAAATTAATATAATCTTTTTAAGAGCATTTGCTTTCACTGTAAACCTAAGAAAATGTGGTTTTTTTCCACCTTAAAGGAAACGAGGTATCAATTACTTCAGCTTCGCCCTGCACAGAGAGCATCATGGATTGGTTATGCTATTGCTTACCATTTATTAGAAGATTATGAAATGGCAGCAAAGATTTTAGAAGAATTTAGGAAAACACAACAGGTAACAACCAGAAGCCAGACCTAGTAAGCTGGGTCTAATTCTAAGTATAATCATAAAAAAGATTCTAAGTATAATCATAAAAAAAGTATAATCAAAAAAAAAGAAGTGCATACAGACTTGCAAATTTTTTATTTTGAAAGAGTTTCAGACTTCAAGAAAAGTTGCAAGACTAGTACAAAGAACTCCATATATGAGTTCAGTCACATTAATGATAATACTTGGCACATTTACTTTACAATTTTTATTATTTACTTATCTTTTTAAATTTTTTTCCTGAAACATTTGAGAGTAATGCAGACACCCTGATCTTGTACTCCTAAATCTGTTATGTTATTGTGATATTTCCTGAGAATAACTCTTATCGTTATTAACTCTATACATAGTACAATATACATTATCAAAAATTAGGAAATTTAACATTGATAGACTGTTATTATCTAATCCACAGCTCATATTAAAAATATATTAATTGCTCTATTTATATCCTTTCTAAGATTTCCCCCCCATTACTGGAATCATACTTTGCATTTAGTTATCATTTCTTTCCAGTCTGATTTAATCTGAAAATTTCGAAGACTTTTTCTGTATTTCATGACATTGAAATTTTTGATGAGTACAACAGGTGCTTGTGGAATGTCCATCTATTTGGATTTCTTTGATGTTTCTTCATTATTAGAAATAGTTAAGAATTTTTGGGAGGAAACTACAGGAGTTATATTTAGCCCTTCTCAGTTCATCACCTTGAGAAGTGCAGAAGGTTTTTTTGTTCTGTTTAATTACTTGGTTAGGGTGGTGCCTGCCAGGTTTCTTTACTAAAAAGTTGTTATTTTTTTCCTCTCTGTATTTAGTAAACAGTTTGAGATTTTATGAGTAGCCTGTTCTTCATGAAACTTACCACTAGTTTTAACATTCATTGATTGTGATTCTTGCCTGAATCAACTGTTCTATGATAGTTAAAAAGTGGTGATTCTTTAACTCTCTTACTTTTTCTAGATTTATTATTTGACATTCTACCCTTAAGTAAGAGCTTTCCTTTCTCCCGTTTACTTATTATAGGTAAGGACTTAGGGATTCTTATTTTATTCAGTTAATAAGTTAATACTGTCATCTTTTACTTAGTTGCTCTCTAGACAAATGTTTAAGAATTTTTAGAAAATGAATTTTGTCAGTTATTATCCTTTGATCTCTTAAATGTATTTTGAGTGTTTAAACAGTTTTCTAATATGAAAACAAAATTCTTACTGTTAGTATTCCTTATATCCATATATAGACATCCCCTGATAAAGTGGATTATGAATATAGTGAACTCCTTTTATATCAGAACCAAGTTCTTCGGGAAGCAGGTCTCTATAGAGAAGCCCTGGAACATCTTTGTACCTATGAAAAGCAAATTTGTGATAAACTTGCTGTAGAAGAAACCAAAGGTATTTTAAAAATTTTTTAATTTTTGTTTACTTATTTATTTTAAAGATTTTATTTATTTGAGAGAGAGAGAGAGAGCGCGCGCCTGTGCGTGCACAAGTGTGGGGTTGGGGGCAGAGGGAGAAGCCGCCTTCTGCTGAGCAGGGAGCCTAATGTGGGGTTCTATACCAGGACCCTGGGATCATGACCTGAGCCAAAACCAAGAGTTGAACACTTAACTGACTGAGCCGCCCAGGTGCCCCAAAGGTATTTTTCTTTAAAGGATATCATTTATTCTAGTATTTAGTTATGACAAAGAGCAAGACTAAAAAACTAGTTGCTGCTGATAATTGAATATAATTCAGCTTTTTGGAGATAGAAAATCTGTTTCTTGCTCATGCACGCTGAATAATTTGTAATGTTGGAAAATATACATTTAAACAATGGATATTTATATAGGAAAGAATAATTGCAAAAAATAGGATCATTAAATGAAGTGATTCAGGATATTTTTCTTTAAAATGTTTTTGGCTTGAAAATATTAATAAGGTTTGATCAAAGTACAGGAGGTAATTGCTTAATTTTATAAGGCAGGAATAAATTTCTTAGGAACAGCTTATTAGCAAAACTGAATGTGTTATTGACAGTAATATTTGTTGATAATCAGTCTTTACTGAAGTATATACGGGGCAATAATGAGGTCTTTCTAGTTTATTTGGATGTCTTTCTGGACATAGAATATGAATTGAAACCAGAGATTTGGCTTTATGTGTTTGGATTGAGGTAAGAGGGATAGATCCCTCAATAAAGCTTTCTAATGCTGCCATTTATTAGAAGGCTGAAAAAAGGAGTCTCAGTTTTAAAACTTGAGGACCTTATTATGGAAAATGAAAGAAGAATAACCAGTAACTGAAAATAGAAGTACTTTTCTAAGAATTACCATCTGAAATGTCTCTTTGCCTGGGTTAGTCCAGGGAACTGATGTTTGCTGGTTTCAGATTCCTTTGGCTCCTGTTGAAGTTGAACACTAAAAAAGTACGGTACTTGGTTATGTTTGAGGTTGGTGTTGAGGAGCATAACTACCATGACTTCCAGTGCTTTGATGAAACCTCCGATGCAAGGCCTTCTGGCCAAGCATCTGTGATTTTATGTTGTTGGAGCCTTTGTTGTATCCCTGGGGGTTGCAGCTTTCTCTAAGTTTCCTGTGGCCAAACCAAGAAAGCAAGCATATGCAGATTTCTACAGAAATGATGATTCCATGAAAGATTTTGAGATGAAGAAGGCTGGTATCTTTCAGAGTGCAAAGGGATTTTGGAATGTATAGTATTGCTTTGGGTTGAGTTCTATTGAAGTTTGTCACTGACCTGTGTTCCTGAACTATGAAGCGCAGATATTGGGTTATGGAGTTGTTTGTCTTGATAAATAAACAACTAACAAATACTTTGGACAGTAAAAAAAAAAAAGTATGGTACTTGCTTACATAGTGGATATGACCGTTATTTGCCAGATTAGCTTTCAGCAGAGGATACTGCTATTGGCAAGAAAAAAAAAATGGAAGTCTGTACCTCTGTTGGAGCTCATTTGTGAGCTATAGATCCAGAAGAGCCGACATTCCTTTGAATTGATCATTCTGTAACAATCTATTAGTTATAATGGGAGAGTATTTCTGACTTCATGGAAAGATCACAAGATTGGAAAAAACTAGTTTGGATTTCTTTATTGGCTACTATAACTAGCTGTATGACCAGTCACAAGGCTTGGACCTTTGTTTCTTTATCAAAGTACATGCTAGTTTTCAAAATACTCTTAAGTACCTCATTTCATTTGATCCCTTTTGATAATTATTTTAGCGAGAAAGAATGACAGATCAAGTTAGGTGAGGATTCACAGTTGATCAGTGGATTTTAGGAATTTAGAAGTCATTGGTGACCTTAACAAAAGCATTTTCTGAACATTTGGAGGGAGGGTGGAAAAGGTTAAACAAATCGAGTAGAATTAAATGACATTGGAAGTCAAGGAATTAAAGATAGCATGCATGGATGACTCATGAGAGGAGTTTCGTTATCTAGGGAACCAGATAAGTGGGGTTGTGCTAGATGAAATGGAATATAGAATCAAGAGGTTTTTTTTACAGCATCTGCTTATGCTCACTGGAGAATGATCCAGTAGAGACAGAATATTTGATACAACAGAGAAGATGTGATCTAGTGGATAAGTTGAAAGATTAGCTTTAGATAACAACATGAATAGTTCACAGTAGCAAGAGAGGGTAGAATATATAGGCAAGTAGATATATAGATGTAGTGGGTATTTGGGAGTTCTCTTCTGATTGCTTTTGTGTTCTCAGTGAAATAGGAAACAGCCATCAGTTCATTCCAAAAAGTATGTATTGATAATTACAGTCAGGTGATGGGGATGGGGTATATGAAGAGAATAGAAAGGAACCGAGAGTAGTAGAACATTAATCTTTGGAAATTCCAGTAATAAAGGCATTGTTAGTGGTCTGAATAATTTGCAAACTTCTGGAGTGGGTGAGACGGCATAATTAGCAGAAAGTTTCATTGTTGATTTTTTTTTTTTAAAGATTTTATTTATTTATTTGACAGACAGAGATCACAAGTAGGCAGAGAGGCAGACAGAGAGAGGGGAAGGGAAGCAGGCTCCCCGCTGAGCAGAGAGCCCGATGCGGGGCTCGATCCCAGGACCCTGAGATCCTGACCTGAGCTGAAGGCAGAGGCTTTAACCCACTGAGCCACCCAGGCGCCCCTCATTGTTGATTCTTAAACCACCTGTTCCTTCTACAAAGAAGAGGTGGGAGAAAATTAAGGAAATGTTGGGCGGGTATAGTATAGGGGAGAAAAGTTGCAGGATTTTTTTGTTCTCAGTGAGGTAGGCTTTTGATTAGTAGAGAGCAGGTTTGTCATTGTCTGATGAGAGCAGAGTGTGCAAGGGTGAAGTTGTGGTTTGAAAATGATGCCTTTGGTGGATGGAAACCCACTAAAGATAAGGAAACGTGTACCTGAGCAGTGTTTGAAGCTCATTTAACTTTGGAGTTCCTAGATTTCTAATGAAACTGGTATCTCTGTCCATTCTTCTAATGACGTTTTGTGAGAAGGTGTGTAGCAAGCAAACATTTGGGATGATCCAGGCCTTGAAATTGGTAAATAAGGGAGCCTTGTGTTTTGAGACTGATTTTGATATTTGGGTCTCTTAATGTCATTTGGGGATGAGATTTGTTGTGCAGCTCAGAGAAAACCAGCAATGAATCTGTGATTTACTGAAGGGTCTGAAGGAAAGGGAATGGTTTTTCTCTAAGATTGAAGGCTAGGATTAGTGAGACAAGAATGAGCTAGACAAGACAGTGAAGCTTAAAGCAAGATAGGTGCCCTGTTTGGTAGTTGGAAGAGCTAGAAAAAGCAGGTTTTGAATGTGGCCATGACTGTGGGCTGCTATAGCTGAATCCTTTTATAATTTATTTGGAGATCATAAGGTTAGAGTGTTGGATTTGGTCAATAATTCAGATATGAAATTGTGTTATGTCAGGCATAATTAAGTAGTAGGTGGTGGCTTGGTAACTGTGTTTAGTGAATTTGGGAATAGCCTGTAGTTAGACAAATACCTTAATCAATCGAGGATGTGGAAAGGATGGCATTTCTACGTAAGAACTTCAAAAAGAGACAATAATATGGTAGTCTTGTTGAAGGGTATTGGGAATTGAGGATGATACCAAATCCAATTCCCAATATTGGAGAGGCTCTGAGAGAAAGTTTAAGGAAAAGTTAAAGTTATAATCAGAAGATATCTGGTTAATTTAATTTGTTTTTCATCAGGGGAACTTCTGTTGCAGTTAGGTCGTTTGGAAGATGCAGCCGATGTTTATAGAGGATTACAAGAGAGAAATCCTGAAAACTGGGCCTATTACAAAGGTCTGGAAAAGGCACTCAAACCAGGTAGTATTAAAACTTTTAAGTTTTAATTGCACCTTTTGTTGATAAATATTTTATTAATTCATTGAAAAGCATAATTTAGAAAATTAGTCGTTAAGAATTGGTTTCAGAAAAAAAAAAAGAATTGGTTTCAGAATTTGAATACAAAAGTACAGTAGCAAACTTCCATTTAATATGAGAGAGTGAGCATTTTCTGAAACCTCTCTTCCACACATTTATAGAAATAGTTGAGAAAAGAATTCAGAGACAACTTTCAGAAATTCACAAATGGAATGGCAGCAACAAAAATTGAAAGGGAAATTCCTACGGATAGAAATGTCTCCTTACTTACAGAGATGTCTCCCTAAAGGAAAGAAACAGGTGTAACTTCTGTGGCCACAGCAGCATGGCCTCCCAAGGGCATATGAATGTAACCAAGCTGAAAGAGCAGTACTGTTTCCTATGTGGGAAGAGGGACTAAATTTCCATCACTCAAATGAACTTGGGTCCAGAGAGTCTCCCCACAACTTCCCTTCACCCTCTCCCATGAACGGGACCTACTTCGGAGGACAGACCCAGAAACATGTCATCTACAGATAGGGTCCTTAGCCATGATGATCTGATTTGAGGCTGTCTCCTTCAAGAGTGGAAGTGAGCCATTACTGATACATTGATAAGTACAAGAGAAACCATATAACAAAGAATATTTTACTACTCTGGAACACTATCACGAGAATGGTAATCATTAGTACAGCAAAAGAGAGTAAGTGGAGGAATCTAAGATAAAAAAAGGGAATTGGCAGCCATGAAATAATGAAGTTTTGAGAAGGTACCAATTAGGAATTTAAGAAATGAGAAGCCTACTTCTTGACATAAAAATCTTAACAGATTGAATGGAAGAGAGTCCACAGGTGAGGAGAAATTAGTGTACTGGAAGACTGAACCGAGGAGAGCTCTAAGCTAAGAGTAAAAGAAAATATAAAAGAAATAAGGAAAAATGGAAGATGAGGGGATAGATCCAAAAGCTCTGTAATAAAGGATAGGCTGAAGAGAATAGTAGAGAAGCTATGGAAACATAATAACCAAGCCTTTCTTAGAACTAATGTAAACTCTGAGTTCTTAGATTCTGAAAGGTACCTAAAGGAGAATGGATTTAAAAAATTATGTATTTTAGATGATTATAGGTATTTAAAATATGAAAATGTTAGGAAAAAATACTCTAAAATGATTGGTGTATTTGGGTGGTTATTTGAAATTTTCTTTTCATCTTCAACTTTTCTGCTTAATAAGAATTTATATATACTTGGAGAAATTTATAATTTGTTAGAAAAAACATATAAGTTATAATTATATATAAAAATAATTTTTTCTTTGTTTGCAGCTAATATGTTAGAACGACTAAAAATTTATGAGGAAGCCTGGACTAAATATCCCAGGGGACTGGTGCCAAGAAGACTACCGTTGAACTTTTTATCTGGTGAGAGTAATTGCAAAGGAATGAAAATGATGTTAGGATTTACAGTTTGTTTTCTTGGTTTTAGATATATGAATATGCATATTAATATTAAAGTATGCATTTTAGAGTTGTCTGGGTAAATGCAAATCAACAGAATTTTTTTCTTTCAAGGTGAGAAGTTTAAAGAATGTTTGGATAAGTTTCTAAGGATGAATTTCAGCAAAGGTTGTCCACCAGTCTTCAATACTTTGAGGTCATTATACAAAGATAAAGAAAAGGTAAAGCAAAATACCATTTTTCCCCCACTATCATTTCTTTGCTCAGTATTTGGAATTGTTGATTTCTGATTATCTGTGTACATAGTACACATTTGGTGAATCTGGTATCTGTTTTCCTATCTTGCAGTTTAAATGCTTCTGTACCTCTTTATTTTCCTATTTTCTCTTTTATTTCTGCTATTTACTTTGAGTCTGTGTAGGTATGGAAAGTTCATAAGGTAGTGATTTCTTCAGTACTTTCTCTAATCCTTGTTCATGGTGAAAGTCAGATGTGATTTTTTTTTTTTTTTTTTTTTTTTTTTTTTTTTTTTTCAGATGTGATTTTTAAACTAAGGTTTTGCTTAGTAATCTTTCTCCTTTTTTTTTTGGTTGGAAAGAAAATTCTGTCAGCAGTTCGTTTGCTGTCCCAGTAAGTTAACTTACTCTTTGAGCTATGTATAAAAATGCTCAAATTGCTTATTAAGAGGCGTTTTAATTTTAATTTAGATTATTTTGCTTGCAAGTACAGTGACATCAAGACATGTTGGTTGACTAAATAGAAATCAGTTACAGTGAAGAATCAGAAAGATGGGACAAATTGAACATGCTGAACACTTTAACCTAAAGCACAGAAGGTGTGCTTATTTTCCAGTCTTTTGTTGAGAGGCCCAAGGTACGGGCTTTATGATGACTTTCACTCTTTTTTAAATTGCATAAATCACATTCATAAAATGTGATCTCTTGTTTTCAGTATCAATATTATGGGAACTGGATGCTTATGAAGCAGTCTTGATTATAGAAACCTCTTTATTAATGATTTTCCCCTTTGTGGTTGTATCATTGAAACCTTAATTTGTTAGAAGTATCTAATTTATCCTTGAGTCTTTCCATGGTATTCAACGTAGAACAGGTTTTTCTTTCATTCTCATTTATTCAGTTTGCATAATATTGAATTCTGTAATGATGATAATAAATGTAACTGATTCAAACAGGTTTGGGAAAACAAAACTCTTAGTAAGCAGGTAGCTCACCTTGTGGGAGCAGAAGAACATGGGCACACCAGAATAACCTAGCTGTGACCATTCAGTCCTCACAATTTTCTGAGGTAATGGAGAGTGCTGGTGTTAATCTGTTGAGTCAGTTAAGTTGAGGTCATTTAGGAGAGCTTCTATAGTAACAAATCCATTATAGATGGATTAAGTGAGGAAGGGAATTAATAAATTAAAAGTGTTCACAGATCTCTTACAAAGCCAGGAGCAAGTAGTATAGTCATGACTCAGGAGAAACCAGAACCTGGACATCCACTCACTATCCTGGATTTCAGAAACCCACCTGCTGTTCTGTTTTTACTAATGCTTTTCCTTGGATTTTAAAATCAAGAGTTGATGCTATTTTGTACTTTCAGAATTTCTCTTTTCACAGTGTTTTTAATTCTTGATTCTTGGAGGGCAGATGTTAACTGTGGGTGTTATTTATGTGAATTGAGATAAAAATGAACCAAGATAAGTGTCATCTGTAGTGTTACCTACAGTATTACCTCTTTTTAGCCAACCTTTTCCTGATTTCTAGCTTGATGCACATTCCCTCCTTTCTAGCAGGGAAAGAAGTTGCCAGTAAGTTTCTAGAAAGTTTTGTGGTTTTTTTTTTTAAGACTTTATTTATTTATTTGAGAGAGAGGGAGAGGGCATGAGCAGGGGGAGGGGAAGAGGGAGAAGGACAAGCAGACTTGCCAGTGAGCTCAGAGTCTGATGTGGGGGCTCAGTCCCAAAACCCTGAGATCATAACCTAAACCAAAATCAGGAGTTGGGCACTTAACTGACTGAGCCACCCAGGGACCCTGAAAGTTATATCTTAATACCTTCAAAAATGTATGGCTTACTTGCTTTTAATTTTTTTTTTAAAGATTTTATTTATTTATTTGATAGACAGAAATCACAAGTAGGCAGAGAGGCAGGTGGTGGGTGAGGGGTTGGTTTAGGCTCCCTGCTGAGCAGAGAGCCGGAAGTGGGGCTCGATCCCAGGACCCTAGGATCATGACCTGAGCAGAAGGTAGAGGCTTTAACCCACTGAGCCACCCAGGCGCCCCTGGTTTTAAGTTTTTATCCCTAGGTTAAGAGGTTTATAAAAGGGTGTGTACATGAGTGTGTGTGTGTGTGTACACGCGTGCGCACACACACACACGCCAGTTTTTGGAATGTTGATGTAGCTCTTTAAAATAATAAATAACGGGGTGCCTGGGTGGCTCAGTGGGTTAAACGTTTGCCTTCAGCTCAGGTCATGATCTCAGGGTCCTGGGATCGAGCCCTGCATTGGGCTCTCTGCTCAGCGGGGAGCCTGCTTCTCCCTCTCTCTCTGCCTGCCTCTCTGCCTACTTGTGATCTGTCAAATAAATAAATAAAATCTTTTTAAAAAAATAAAATAATAAATAACATTTTGTACAAGAATGGTAACTGCATGTATATATATTTTATTAAAGTGTGCTTGTTTGTTTGTACTCTAGGTGGCAATCATAGAAGAATTAGTAGTAGGTTATGAAACCTCTTTAAAAAGCTGCCGGTTATTTAACCCTAATGGTAAGTGCTCAAGTTTTATGTTTTAAAACATCTTGAAATTTTTAATATATTATGAAATTCTTAATCAGAAGGTCAGTATATTCATTATTTAGACAGTAAGCTTAGTATATTTAAACTTTTTTTCTTTTTAAGATGGAGATGGATTAATTTGCACACTGTGAAAATATTTGGCTAAGAAGAGAATCATATTTTACTGGAAAAAAATATAAAATTTTAAACATCTATAAAACTAGATCTAATCATACAATGATCCTCCATCATTTACCCATCATCCAGTTTTAATAATTTTTAACTCATGGGAAAACACATTTCATGTATATTCTTACCTGCTTCCTTCTTTTCCCATGGTATTCTGAAGTAAATCTCAAATCCAGTCACATCATTTTATCCATGACTATTTCAGTAGTCTAAGATTATAATCATAATATTATCATTACACTGAACATTAATACTTTGTTAAGATCAAAGAAAAAAGTCCATGCTTAACATTTCCAGTTGTCTTAGAAATGTCATCACCCACCCCAAACCCCTTGGCTTTAAAGTTTGTTTGAATGAGGATCCATATGAAACCTGTGCTTTGAGTTTGATATGTCTCAACTCTCTTATAAAAAATCTATAGGTTTTCTGTTTGCTCTTTTTCCTGTAATTTATTTGTTTAAAAAATTAGGGTTTTTTCTAAAGTTTTTCCATAGTCCATATTTTCTTGAATGGATTCTTATGGTGTTGCTTAACATGTTATTCCTCTGTCCTCTGAATTTGTTATAAATTGGTGGTTGGATGTAGAGCTGTGCTGTCTAGTATAATAGCTATCAGGCTCATGTGACAAAATTTTTTAAATTAAAGACAATTAAAACTTCCTTAGTTCGAGTAGCCACATTTCAGGTGCTGCTCAGTAACTATGTAAAGCCAATTCCTACTACCATATTGGCCAGGGCAAATACAGAACGTTTCCAGACTTGTTTAAGCTTCTCATGGACAGGTCTGAGTAGAGGATTAATAAGATTTACTTTTTTTTGTTTTCCCCTTTTAAATATAGGGGGTAAACAGGTTATTTCTTGGGGAGGGGGTGAAAGTATATTCTTCCATCAGGAGGCATTTAGTATTTTGTATGTTAGCAACTGTCAGGAATTACAAACTGGTGATAGTCTATCATTCATCTTCTATTATCTTAAAAGAGAAATTTCCCTTCATCTGTTACCTGTTTATCCAGTATTTTGGTTTGTATAGGAAAAGCAAGGTAAATGCTGCTTCTTTCCCCTTTATCTCCTACTTTTTGTTGTTTTCTTAACTAGTTTTCAGAATAATGAATTCATTTAGTATCATCCTTCAAAGATGCCAGTACACATTTTAAAGGTATTATGAATTCATGGGTTTAAACATACTTGATGTTTTAAATCATTGCAGTTTCGAATGGTTCCAGCCTTCACATACCATGGTGTAGTAGTTGATAGCTTTTTTGCAGTTTGGTATGACAAGATATTCCAGTTTATCTGGTACACTGCCCATAGCAGACCTGGAATCAATTGTTATTCCAAAGGAGCCCTGGTTCTTACAGTGGGAAAGCCCAGTATGGGACCTGGGGTGCCCATTGCTATTGGGTTGATCATTGTTTCTAGGTCTCAGATTAATTTTAATAATAGTTTTTAGAAGGCGTTACCATGGTTTCATTGGTTAATCATCATGATGTTCCTTTGATTATCAGCATTTTCCTACATATTTTACAAATGTGGAAGAGGTTCAATGACATGCCCAAGAATATGCAGCACTTTAGTTGCAGATCTATCAGATCGGGAGTTGGTGAGTTCCACTCCTATTGTTTGTCCACTGAGCCATCCTGCTTTTACTAGGATAAAAATAAGCAATCTGTTGCTTTCTTTGAAAGCAAATTAACAGTTCTTAGATTTTAGATATTGGTATTAAAAAAAGTATTTTATAGTGTGTGGGTTGTATATTTAACTTACACATTTTCTTGTGAGTATATAAAAATTATGAAATAAAATGTAGAGTAAGCATTTTTACTTATCTCAATTTTGGGGTATAGTTTTTATTCAACCTAAATTATGCATCATTGCATATCAGCATAATATTAGAATATATTAGTATAATCACCCAAAACTCAACCACATCACAAGTATATTTATGTATAGTTTAGTATATTAGCTAGAAACCCAATTAAGCAGTCAGGTGTTTTTGTTTTTTTTTTTTAAACCTCACATTAATGGAAAATCAAAGTTTCTTCTGATACCTGTTTCACCTCTCATAAATAACATCCTGATCTTTATAGTTCCATAGTACTAGCACAATTTGTCTCTCCCCCTCCCCATTCTTTTCTTTTTTAGGTAGTTTTTTTATATCTTTGATCTCATTTATCTGCCATTTTTATTATATAAAGTTTTTACTAAATTCAAGGTTTTGTGTTAGGGGCTATAATACAGAACAGACAACGTGGTCCCTTCCAAAGATCTTATAAATTTAAGGATGGTTTTATAGCTAGATACATAAATAAATGGTTCAAACTACTTTTCCGTTTTAATAAAGATAAAGCCATTTGGAGGTGGGTACTCTCTTAATATATGTAATGACTAATCTTGGTTTATTTCCTCTCCCACCCACCTCCCCCACTTTTTAAAGATGATGGAAAAGAGGAACCACCAACCACATTACTTTGGGTCCAGTACTACTTGGCACAACATTATGACAAAATTGGTCAGCCATCGATTGCTCTGGAATACATAAATACTGCTATTGAAAGTACACCTACATTGATAGAACTCTTTCTTGTGAAAGCTAAAATCTATAAGGTAAAAATCCCCCCCCCTTTTTATAAGGTAATGAGTCTTATAAAAACTTCTTTCTATAATTTGTAGATTCTGAAAGCGATAATTAAAATGATACATTTGATGGCTCGTAAAAGCTGGAATAAGTATAGAACATTTCTCAGTCTGATTACTTTTAGATTTGTCATGGTCATAATTTACTCATTTTTATCTCTGTATACACACAGATATACATACATGCATGTGGCTATTCAGATATGTGGTTATTCATATTACATATTCTTATATACACACACGTCTGGTTATTTTCTTGGGTTTAAGTAGTAACAGTATAGATACTTGAAAGTAATTTGCTGCGACATGTTTGTTTCTATTAACATTGGAGTATGATCATGATCAATATCTGGTAATTTCAGTGAAATGAAACTGAAGATTTTACTATTTTACTTGTCTTCTTAACTTCTTGGTCTTACTTGAAAATCTCCAGTCATATGTTTTAGCATCATCTTAATGTTGGCTCTTGTTTTTCTTAATACAAATATAAAGTAGTAATAATAGGTCTTAGGGAAGAGATTGTAAACTTACAATTTATTTACCAAAAACTAATGAAATTAAGAATTATTTTGAAAGCACTTTTCAAAGGTTATGCTCATTAGTTTTGTGACTTTGACAGATGGACTAGTAATGTAAATTAAAACACATCGTGGAACGTCCAGTAATAGGCAGTAATGTTTCCATGATTGCTTTGGGGTGGAAATTTGGCCATATCTTTGCCTTTTTTTTTTTTTAACTTTTCAATATTGATCAATAATTTTTTTTAAAATAAGCATTTTTGTATGTTAGTAGAATTTCCCTGATATTCAGCCATGAACCCTTTTATGAACTATGTGCTGTTCTGACTTAAAGATTTTAATTATTATTTATTCTTAAAGTCAACTATTACTTTTGAGTATTCCTTATGTGCCAGACACTGATACAGGCAGTAGTGAGATATAACTGTAAATAAAAATCTTTACTGTCAGAGAGCCTGTATTCTAGATGGCCAGAAAAGTATCAAAATGTATGCATCTACATTGATTAGGGTCTTATGATCAGTCAGAAGAATACCTTTTTTTCTCATTTGTGTTATAGTTATTTATCAGTAGGTAACTAATTACCTGCATGGTAAAATTAGCATACTGACTGGTTTATTTTGCTTTTCTATAAGCATGCTGGAAATATTAGAGAAGCTGCAAGGTGGATGGATGAGGCCCAGGCCCTGGACACAGCAGACAGATTTATCAATTCCAAGTGTGCAAAGTACATGCTAAAAGCCAATCTGATAAAAGAGGCTGAAGAAATGTGCTCAAAGTTTACAAGGGTTTGTACATCTAATGTTCTCATGAACAGTTTATACTTGTATATTTTTCAAAATTTGTTTTTAGTATTTTTAGTATGAAAATAGGATTTTAACTGAATTGCCATAGGAGAATGAAACTGAAATCAATATTAGTATAAAACATAAATAAAATTTCTTTTTAGTTGGTTGTGGGTTTTTAAACTCTGATTTATATTGATGTATGTTCAGATGAATTTTTTTTAGGGGTGAAAGGAACTAATGTTAAGACTGCTTGCTGTGCGCTAGTGTTCTCTTATGTTACTCTCCAACTCCAGTTATGTAGATCTTTTGATGATTTACAAAGATACATTTTTTTTTCAGTGATTAGAAATATAATTCCACTTCCTTACACATAAGTGTTCCCTCTAATTCTGAAAATGGTTAAAAAGATAGAAAGTGATTTTGAAAGAATTCGTTTATCAGTTGACCATATTTCCTTCTTAAATTCTATGATGAAGTGCTGTATTTGGTAAGAAATGGTCTTATAATTTTCATATAGGAAGGAACATCAGCAGTAGAGAATTTGAATGAAATGCAGTGCATGTGGTTCCAGACGGAATGTGCCCAGGCTTATAAGGCAATGAATAAATTTGGTGAAGCACTTAAGAAGTGTCATGAGATTGAGAGAGTAAGTACTATATATATATGAGTTTCTCATTTTTTTGTTATATGTTGAAGGTTTTGAGAAAGAAAAACTATAGTTTTTCTTCTTTATAATTCACAGCAAGTGATTTCTAAGTATCCGTGCCCACATTTCTACGGTTTTTTAATGGAAATGTTATAGACTACATTTTTAGCAGACTTGCCCATTATCTACTCTTCTGGCAAGAATTCATGTGAAAACTTGATAGAAAGTTTGTAGCTTGGCTGTTTTTACTGATTTTTGAATGTTTCACATTGCTGCTCCATCTTCAGTAATGCAAAGCACATTATGGTATCCTAGAAAGCTGTTTGTTTCAGGGGTTGATTGGTGATGCAGTGTATCTTTGATAGTCATAAAGTATAAGCTTTGAATCCTTTTTGCATATTTCTGTAGCCTGTATAATTCCTCATTTTCTGATAAGTGCATTGTTTTCTTAGTCCTCTTCTGATTTATTTCTTTCACGAATGGTTAGTTTTCTTTTTTTCTGTTTTTCACAGATAAAAATAATTGATATAATTTCACGCTGTTCTCTTACCAAGTCCAGAACCCCAGAGCTAGTTGAATGTGTTAGGTTCTGGTTACTCGACTTAAATGCTAATTGATTTCTCTCCCACATACCAGCATAACGTTATGTAGGATTCAAATTTGTATTTTTAGAAAAATTGCCAAATACTACATATAGTCTTTGCAGGTCATTCTAAATATAAAAACTGAATGTTTAATGTGCAAATGTACTACATCATTATGTGTATTAATTATGTTAATTAGTTGATTAATTATGTTAGTTAATTGATTTGTCATGCTAGCTTTACGTATGATTAAGGAAGGAATACATATATTTCAAATCATGTGTTTACTTTTCATTCAACAAATAATTCAGTGCTTGGTGTATGCCATATATTGTGCTAGGGGATGGCCAGTTGTATTTGCTTATATGATATGCAAAGTATTTATATTGGATGATTGTAATTTTTAATATATTTTTATTTTACTAGTTTTTTCATGCATAGGAAACAAGTAATTAGGAGTTTGATTTCTGTAGTTTTCTTTGACATTGTTTTATTTCAGTATAATAAAAAAGATAATTTTGTTAGCATTTTATAGAAATCACTGATGACCAGTTTGACTTTCATACATACTGTATGCGGAAGATTACCCTTAGATCATACGTGGACTTATTAAAACTAGAAGATGTACTTCGACAGCATCCATTTTACTTTAAAGCAGCAAGAATTGCTATAGAGATTTATTTGAAGCTTCATGACAACCCCCTTACAGATGAGAATAAAGAACATGAAGCTGATACAGGTATAATACTCAAAGATATCTTATTATTTGCTGTGGTGTGTATGTGTGTCTTTGTATTTTTGTGTAGCATAAATTTTTCTTGAGATTTTTAGTAGGCACCTTGTGGGAAGATGTTATACATGCTTAGAAAATGATGATCAACAAAAAAAAAAAAAAAAGAAAAGAAAATGATGATCAACATTTTGTGGATTTCCCTAAGCAATAAAAGAAAAATACTGTTTATACTTTAAAAAGTTAAGCAAGAATTTAATTTGTACTGATCATTAGCTCTTAAGAAGTTGAATTTTATGAGTTTAACATTTAAAATCTGGTTTACCCCGTACTGTAAATTGCTAAGTATCGTTAGTGTCGGCACTCTACATTAGTGTTGGCTGTCAGTATTATCTAGTTAGTCTTCTTTGTAATATTTATAATTAACCTACTGAAAGTTGAATATTGCTTAAACATTAAAAGCCAACTTGGAATCAAACTAGTGAAATTGCCTAATGATTTATCATTTGGCCAATTTTTAAAGTGCTGTTTTTATGCCATGATGCTAGAATGTATAGTCTTCCTTAGATAATTATTTGGGAAGGGATCTCAGAATAAAAATGATACAGGCATGTAGAAGGAAAAAGTGTGTCCAATTTTATTATTCATTCCTGAGCTTATTTTTCTTCTGAAGTTATGGTTGGTTGTTTTCTGTTTCCTTCTTCCTGTTACAGACCTTTGGATTCCTTTTGTTAATTTTTATTAAAATTTAAAATCATAAATTGAAACCCTTGTATAGATTTCACTTGACCCTCTACCTGGTGTTGCTTCTTTAACTAGAAAGCAAATGCCAGTAAGAATCTACAGAACAATTACAGTTGAAGCTGAGAGCTGTGATCCTGTGGCTTCTTTTGTTTACCTTTCTGTTCGCTCCTCTTGCCTTTCTCCTCTTCAAATTATACAAATGATACACAATTAATTCTAGTTAGACAAAGTTAAAACAATTCAGAAATACAACTAGCAAGTGTGAAAATCCCCTTTTACTATTCTTCGTACCTGTAGATAATCTTTCAAAGGTTATCCCTATAAAAGGTTCAGTTGCTTTTGTACAAAATTACATATTTGTTTTATGTGTATGTAAACTCCAAACACATATTTCAGGACAGTTCTTTGAGTTTATTTGGTTTTCTTTTTTTTTTTAATTTTAATCCCATAAATGAGTGATGTTCTCTCCAGTATTTTACAGCTTAGACTTGTTTTTTCATAGTGTTGCTCGATATCTGCATGTAATCTATTACAGTCATCAGTCATTTTATTTATTTTTTAAAAAATCTTTTTTTTTTAAAAAATTTTTATGATTATTTATTTGACAGAGAGCACAGATAGGCAGAGAGGCAGGCAGAGAGGGCGGGAGAAGCAGGCTCCCTGCCAAAGCAGAGAGCTCGATACAGGACTCGATCCCAGGATTCTCGGATCATGACCTGAGCCGAAGGCAGCAGCCTAACCCACTGAGCTACCCAGGCACTCCATTCTAAAGGCTATGTAGGAACCTGTGTGGGTTTTTTCCCCCTCACCATTACAGTGCTATAGTAAATGTCCTTGTAGATCATTTTGTACTTGTTTATTTAGCATGGATTGTTAGAAGTGGAAATTACTGGGTTAGAGTATGAGAATTTGAAATAGTGTCAAATTGCCTTCCGTAAAAGGTTCATCAGTTTTTATTACCACAGACATATGTTGAGCTTATCTTTTACTTTTTTGCTAACACAAAAAATTATCCAGCCTTTACATTTTCATTATTTTGGGGAAAATATCTGATTCATAATTCCTAGATTATTTAAAGATTTATTTATTTATTTTTAAAAAGAGAGAGGACGCATGTGGGCACGCTCGTCTGGGCGGTGGGGCAGAGGGAGAGAAAATCCTAAGCAGACTCTGTGCTGAGGGTGGAGCCTGACACAGGGCTCGATCTTACAACCCCAAAATCATGACCCAAGCTGAAATCAAGAATCAGACACTCAACTGGCTGTGCCAGTTAATTCCTAGATTTTTAAGAATGGAACATCTGTATATATTTTCATGTGGCCTTTGGCTTTCTTGTGTAAATTGCCTGTTCATGCCTTTTTCCCATTTTATTTTTCAACTTGGTTTGTAGAAGTTCTCTGCATGTTCAGGACTTTGATCCTTGTTTATGTATTGTAGAAATTTTCTTCCTGTTTTACTTCAGTCTTAACTTTACGGTGGTTATCTTTTATTATGGAAAAATATTTTTATGAGACAAAATTTCTTTAGTCTTTTGTGACTTCTAAGTCTTGCATAGAAAGGCTTTTTTATTTCAGAATTTAAAATATATTTTAGAAGGTATTTATCTTCTGTGTTTCCTTATAATATTCTGTTATGTTTATAATAATCTGCAGTTAATATTTTAAAAGATTTATTTATTTATTTTGAGAGGGTGGGGGAGGGGTAGAGAGAGAGGGAGAAAGAGAATCCCTAGCGGACATGGAGCTCCATCCCATGACCCTGAGATCATAAACCCAGCCAAAACCAAGAGTTGGATGCTCATCTGACTGTACCACCCAGGCACCCCTCATCTGGAGTTAATTGTTACATAATGATGTGAAGTAGAATGTAGCTTATTACCCCCAAATAGACTGCTGGCTCCTCAACAGTATTTATTGGTACGTTGTCATATTCCCCACTGATTTAAAAAGGGGCACCTGCCTGGCTCAGTCTGTGGAGCATGCAACTCTTAATCTCTGGGTTTTGAGTTTGAGCCCCACATTGGATGTAGAGATTACTTAAAATTTTTAAAAATAAAAAAATAAAATGCCACCTTTATCATGAACTAAACTGCGAAATACAATGTAGTGGGTTGTAGGTGTCTGGTTCTAGCATACATCAGAGCTGCTTGTAAAGATATTAAACTGTGGTGTTGACATCAGTATGCAGGATTCTGTTATGATCTCTTTGTCTCTTCTTAAAATCTAATACTATGTCTTTAGAATTTTCTTGCTTTTATATCAACTTTCTTTTACATTTGCACTGTAGAATTAGCTTGTCAGAAAGTTTAATTTGAATTGCATTTAAGATACAGATTACTATTTGGGGTAGGGATATCTTAAATAATATCGCATCTTTGCATACTAGAATGCATTGTATCTCCTACTTGTGTTTTAGTGTAATTGTCATATAACTTTGGTGAATTTACTGTTAGCATTATCTCTACATGTCTTTTTTTTATTATTACAGTATTCTAAATGAATATTGTTGTAGTTTTTGTTGGTATACTTATTGAACTCTGATATTAAGTTTAATAGTTTTTTCAGTTGATTTTTAAATAATTTTCTGTGTAAGCTATTAATCTGTAAACACTGGTAGTTTTCTTTCAGTATTTATACCTCTCTTTTTCATGCCTTATCGCATTGATGAAGGTTGCTGAAAGTGCTAATTAATGGAAGCAGTAGTATGCTTGCTGCTTTTTTTAACTTCAGACTTAATGTTTCTATGGTCTGCCATAATGCCTGCTATTTGTAGTAAATATCTGGTAGTTACCCTTTATTTGGTTGAGAAGTTGTTGTGTTTTTATCTATTTTCAGTAAATTTAGAATCTTACTTGTGTGGCCAGATTTCTTTTATTTTCCCTTATGTGAATGTTGATTTGGCTGTATAGAGTAGTCTAGATTTGGGTGTTATTTACTATGTATACACTTACGTATGCATACACATACATATACACATAATTTTTTTTTTCAAGATAGTGCAATATTCCAGCATAGTAGAATTCTCCTCTGGCTCCTCCTAAGTGAAAATTCTGAGCCTTTATTTTGTTAACACAAGTAGTAGGTAATTCATGTAAAGTTGAGACACCGTTCTTATCCAGATAACTAGTGCTACGTTAAGTGAAACAGGATTTGAACTCTTAGTTTCTCTATTAACTTCTGATGTGGTTATTCCTTTCTCTTTTTGTGTGGCAACTCTGTTATTATGAGTTAGGTGAGTCCTTTCAAGGCAGTGGTAGATAATACAGAGTAAGATCACAGAATAGCCAGTGGGCCAGATCCATACTGCAGTTTGACTTGATAAATAAAATTTTATGGGGACTTAGCTTATGTTTATGTATTATTTATGGCTAATTTTGTGCTACAACAGCTGCGTTTAGTTGCACCAGAGACCCGTGGCTTACAGAGCTGAAAATATTTAGTATCTGGCCCATTACAGAAAAAGATTATTGACTCCTGGTATAGCATAGTGGAAAGGAAGAACCCAGACTTTGAAGTCAGAGTGAAGTGGATTTAAATCCTTGTTCTACCTTTTATTATTAATCTTGAGTTAATATTTTTCCTCTGATACCTCAGTTTTCTCATACATAAAATAATATTATACTCTAATCCATGAGATTATTGAGGATATTAAGTAAAATGTATGCGTGGTGTCTAGTATATAGTAAGGATGCAAGTGGTAGCAGTTATTTTACAAGTCATTAAAAGGTCAGAATTTTTGTGGTTATTCATTTATAAATGTCTTAAATTTCCAGAATGTAATTTTTGGTCCTTGTTTGAAATTTTCTTTTTTAGTAGTAAGGGCTTCTTTACTAGGAAAAAGAGAAACAGGTATGTATTTATTTTTGATGGTTGTTGTCTATTGACACATAATAAATTACCCTAAATTTAGCAGCTTAGAACAACTATTTTCATAGTTCAGAAATTTAGAAGTATCTAAGTTGTTCCAGCTCAGGGTCTCTTATAAAGCTGTAGTTAAGTTGTTGATGGGGCGGTGGGGGACGCACGTGGGTGGCCTAGTTGGATAAGTGTCTCTGCCCCTTTGGCTCAGGTCATGATACCCCATCCTGGGATTGAGCCCCACATTGGGGCTCAAGAAGCCAGCTGGAAGCCTGCTTCTCCCTTTCTCTCTCCCACCTCCCCTGCTGTGGGCTCTTTTTCCCTCTCTCTCTCTCTTTCAAATAAATAAATAAATAAATAAAATATTTAAAAAGAAAAAGGTTAACTGGGGCTAGAAGATCCATTTCCCAGATGGCTCTCTCACGTGGCTTTTGGCAGGTGACCTTAATATTGTTAGTCTCTCTAGAGGGTTTCTTCAGTTCCACGAGACATAGTAGCTAGCCATGAGGGCAAGGAAGAAGCCACAACACTTTTAACGTTCTGTTCTCTCGACATAACACCCTGTCACTTCCTACATGTTCTATTTGATAGAAGTGAGTCACCAAGTATAACCTATATTTGAGTGGGAGAAGAATCAAACAATTTGTAGACATGTTTTTAACTGCCCGTGTTCTGCATTCTGGACATAAATTATTTACATTATTTTTTTTTCCTTTCCTTTTTTTTTTTTTTTTTTTTTAAGATTTTATTTGTTCGAGAGAGAGAGCAAGAGCAGGAAGGAGCAGGAAGTCCAATGAGGTACTTGATCCTAGGATTCTGGGATCATGGCCTGAGCTGAACGCAGACGCTTAACTGACTGAGCCACCCAGGCGCCCTATTTATATTATTCTTACATGCAAATTACACTTGCCCCTTCCAAGGCCTTCAAAAGTCTCATTCCATTACAGCATTAACTTGAAGTCCAGTTAGTCATGTATGTATATGAGGTACTGGTGTTGATTTGATTTCTTGAATATGGTTCTTTAGTATAGCTGGTATAGCTCTTCAAGTGTAGTTCTTGATATGAAATCCTGTGCCAGGGGCTCCTTGCTCATTCTCTCAAATAAGTAAATAAAATCTTAAAAAATCCTGTGCCAAGTACATGTCCAATATAAATTGATTGCAAAGGAATATTCTTGGTCAAAAGGGGGTAGTGAAGGGGAAATGGAAGGTACACAGGAGTTACTGGTTCTGTTAGTTCTCAAGTCCAGTTGAGGATAGCAGTTCTTTGATGAGGGCTCACGATGTAGGACTGATTCTCTAATGGTTCCTGGTTCTGTGCTCTGGTTTTTTGGTTCCACCTTCTGCATTTTCTTTCCTGTTCTTAAAAATTAGCATTTGTGGGGTCCCTGGCCAGCTCACTTGGAAGAGCTTGCAACTCTTGATCTTGGTGTGGGGGTTCAAGCCCCATGTTGGGTGTAGTGTGATTACTAAAATTAATTTTTTTAAAAAAGTTAGCATTTGTTTGTAACTGAATAGTTTTTCAGTCTGCTTCCAAAATTTGGGAGGTCTTTTATACTATCTCTATTCCTTTCAGTCCAAATTTGCTGTTTCTGCCCATAGAACTTTATGTATTTTTTTATGAATTTTATTGGAAGCCACATGCACAAATATCATTGTCTACCTGAGTTTTTGCTGAGAGGACAGCACCCTTGAGTCTCTTAGAAGCTCTGTTGTCTGAAAGGGTCAGTGAATCATACCCTTAAAGTTTTTAAGAGGAAAGAGCCTTTTGGGTGACCAGTAGCTGAGGCACCATCTTTTGAGTTTTAAAGGATTTTAAAGCCAAACTCTGCTTTCCCCGTTGACATATTTTCTTGGCAGTTCTCTGAATTTGACCTTTGCTTAGGAGCCATTTCCAAAGAGGCTGAGAATTTTGAAAACTGTCAAGTCCTTCTTCCATTTGTTTCTTTCTCTTGCATTTTAATTACAAGCTGCAAGAAGAATCAGGTGCTACCTGAACAACCTTTTTTTTTTTTTTTTCCCCAGTTTGGAAATCCCTCTAGCTAGATCACTCAGTTCATTTGATACATTTTATGATGTTATTAAATACATGTTATTAAACTTTCTGCCTCTGTGTGAGTATGACATGTTTCACTTGCAGCCTCTTCAAAATCCAGACTCTATTAAATAGTCTAGGGTCCTTTGAGCTTCATTAATACTTTTTTCCATGTCTTTCCACCTTTTGCCATGCTCTGGAACCACAGTCAGTCCTACATTTTAGGTTTTTATTGCAGCAGCACCCCACTTCCAGGTACCAAAATCTGCCTTGGTTATCTATTGCTGCCTAACAGATTGCTTACACAGAGCTTTAAATAGCAAACATTTATTATCTCAGAGTTACTGTGGGCCAGGAATTCAGAAGTCACTTAGCTTAGCTGTAGGATTTTGAAAGATGTGGGTTCTCTCAGGAGATTGAAGTCAAGATGGCAGCCAAAGACTTCTGAAGGGTCGATTTTAGTAGGAAAATCTGCTTTCAAGATGGCTTACTTTAGTGGCTGAGGCCTTTTTTGGCCACACGTGTCCTTCCATAAGGTTTTCTGTGTATCTTCACAACATAGCAGTTGGTTTCTTCTGAGTGGTCCAAGAGAAAGCAAGGAGGAATCCACCGTGCTTTTATGTTCTGATCTTGGATGTCATACAGTTTGATTTCTAGCATATTCCATTTGTTGGAAGTGAGTTAAGTGTAGCCTACAATTAAGGGAAGGGGAAATAGGTTCCATCTTCTGAAGGAAAGAGTTTATGGGCATATTTGAAAATCACCACCATGATGGTATACTTTAGATTGACCTTATTCATTTCTCACTAAGTAATACCCAAACAAATACCAGTTGCACACATAACTTTCAGATTTATTGCTTGAAGACTATAGATTTTTTTACTTTATTATCTAATATTTGTAATTTTCAGTCTTTATTTTGAGACATTCCATAGTTTGTACCACAAGAGCTATTGTTAATTTTTAGTGTCAAGCTTTTAATTTACCATATAGTTATTTATTATTCCATGAACAAATATTTGAATATTTTCTGTATATTCTGCTAGTATTCTGGTAGGCCCTGAGAATACAAAATTTATGAATAAGACAGGGTCTCTTCACCAAGAGTTCACAGTCTAAAAGAGAAGCACATGTATAAATGAAGTATTGTGACAAGCAAATATATATGTCATAGTAGCAGCACTGAGTATAGAGAATGAAAACTCAACAAGGTTAGAGAGGCATGACTCTAAGAAAAAGCATAGTCTAAGGCCGTAGAAATATGAAACAGCTTGTTAGATTTCTAGAACTGCAAGTATAATATTGCTGGGGGAACTTGTATGCTTTTATGTTTTGCTATGATTGCGACACCAGGTCTCCACCTGGTTTCAAAACATTTTTTTGAAGGGATCACAGTGTTCTCTAGCCATTGTGGAACCATTAAATGGCAAGGTACACATAGGCACGTGAGCTTGTATAACATGTCATATTTTGTCTGGGAGTTTTAATGAGAATGTCAAGTTAGTGACTGATCATTACTAACCTGATTAATATGCTTTTCATTAATTAACATATTGCCTACAGCAAACATGTCTGACAAAGAGCTAAAGAAGCTACGTAATAAACAAAGAAGAGCTCAAAAGAAAGCCCAGATAGAAGAAGAGAAAAAAAATGCAGAAAAAGAAAAGCAGCAGAGAAATCAGAAAAAGAAAAAGGATGATGATGATGAGGAAATTGGAGGTCCAAAAGAAGAACTTATCCCTGAGAAACTAGCCAAGGTACTTAATAATAGTGTTGAGCACAATTGAGTGAAATTCTGTGACTAGCTATTGTCATTTTATACTGTCTTATTTAACCAATTTGATTATAGATTTTAGAGTGAAAAATCATTTTAATTTTTTGTCTATTTTCTTTCTTTCTTTCTTTCTTTCTTTCTTTCTTTCTTTCCCTCTCCCTCTGTCTCTCCTTCCCCTCCTTCCCCTCCCTCCCTCCCTTCCTTCCTTCCTTTATCTTTCTGTCTCTTTGTCTGTCTTTCTGTCTTCCTATCTGTCTTTTTTTCTTTCTTGGAATAATGATCCTGATCCAGAGTAATCTAGTATGGTATAGTGGAAGGTTTGGGCTTTTGAGTCATTCTGATCTGGGTCCACATATCAGCACTTACACTTCACTGTGTGTCTTGGACACTTTGTCTAACCTCTCTGATGGTATTCTCTTGTATAAAATGGGACTAGGAAAAACTCCCTACTAGGCAGGGATGTTAGGATTAAAGGAACTTTATGTGTAAAGAATGAAGCATCTGTTAAAAGTGGTAACATGCAACTTTTTATATCTAGACCAAATTGAGCTTATCTCTCACCAGTGTGTCAGTTTACGGTATTTCCTTATTGGACTTTGTGATTTGAACCTAATCTCTCTAAAAGCCCCTAAATACCTTCCCCCACGCCAAAAATCATATCTGCCGTTATTAACTGTTAAGCTGAAACCAAGGTATTCATTGTCAGATGAGCCATTTTGATTAGTAACATATCCATGCAGTTTTCTTCTGGCCCTTGGTGTTGGGCTACTCCATGTGAAAATAATTGCATAGTTTATTATGTGAAAGCAGTAAATACAGTACGCACATTGCGCTAGGGTTCAGTATTAGCCTCACTAGTAACTAAAAAGTCAAAATCAGCTACCTTATAACTAAGAAAAATTATAATACCTAATAAGTAGAGTTGAAAAATAGTTTTAGGATCAAATCAGAGCAGATGGACGATAATATCTCATAGCAGTATTGCTAAGAACCATAGAGAAATCTAGCTTGGATTTCAAAGGATTTATTGACATCTTTTCACAAGTAAATGTATAACTTCTAGGAACAAAGATACTACCTTTTTATTGTTGAGAGTTTATTGGAAGAATATACAGAATAGTGAGGAAGCACAGAAAATTGACCTTTTAGGCCTCATGGAGAATTACACAGTTACTCATGGGTAATATCAGCTTTAAGAGCTTTCCATCTTTATGCTTCAGCTTTATTACTACCACTTTTACCACTGTCACTGACTGTGTGCCACCACCATTTTTTCTACATGCTTTCTCTATAGCCCATAATTTTTCCTAATGACTTTTCTTTGTAACACTTCATATCTTCCATTATACTTCTTAAAGAGAGGCTCTATTTGAATTGCTTAGTCACTGTCTAATAAAGGTTACTTATCCCCACAGAGCAGAATTTTTATACCAAGCCTCCTTATAGACTATTGACCTTGTATCCATCGTATCATAGCTGCTCTTGGGCCACATACCAAGTTATAGTCTAATTATTTATAGCTAGAGATTTATAGAGTCTCAGAAGAAAATAATCCCTATAGAAATTGCTTTATTTGGAAAGAGCCAGTGAAAGGTACCCAGTTTCATAGGCTGCCATTTAATATATACTATTCTTGCCTGTTAGGCACATAGCACACTTTTCTTCCTAGGATAACTACCTCCAGGATGCCCCCTTCTAATAGCATCCACACTTACTTATATCCCCAGTGTGGTGGCAGCGCTAGATTACACCAAGCCATCATAATAAAGCTTGGCATTGTAGGCTGTTTAAAAAGCTGCTTGCCAAGTCTGGATTTACAGTGTCTAGATTCTGATTTTTTGTGATCCCGTATTTTATCAGTCTTAATGTTATATCATTATTAATGTTATATCATTCTTAGTGTTATTAATGGTATATTTAGTGTCACCAGTTCAGGATTTTATATATGTAATATAAAAACATTATTAAGTTAGCAGTAATTCCACTTAAAGAAAAAAGGAAAATAGGAAGAGGTTTAGTGAGTTTAATATTCAGTTAACTGGAAAAAAAAAATTCAGTTAATTGAGTATAAACCTGAAGTCTTTGTTTCTCCAACTTACCATGAGGCAATAATTGGTATTTATGAGTTCCCTCATGTACCACCTATGCTATGTTCCTCCTTGCCTTCAGGTAGTATCCATTTCAGCTGGATTATTTTTTTCCTTCTGTGCACACATACGTTTCTCCTCATCAGTGTATTCTTATTATTCTGTCTGTATGGGGTTTATCAGTTTCAAACTTTCTGTTGCTACTCTGGGAGTATAGGGAGATATATTCATATACAGCATATTATAATACAGATTAGACTTCACATCAGTTTATAAATTTAAAAATCGCGTATGATCAAAACTGCCCTTGCAAATCTCTTACATTGCCCATCAACACAATGCAGTCCCATTCTGTATCTCTTCCAACTTAAGTAAATTCAGATCTTCATGACTAGATGTTAAGTTTGAGAAACAAAAATGAGTATGCATAATTCTGGCAATTTTCATCCAGTACTCCACTCAGTGAACACAGGACCCCAGCTGAGTTTGAGACCAAGGAAGTATGACTACCATTTGTTTAGTCCATGTCAGTTCCTGTGTGCCTCTCCCAGTGTGAACATTTTGCTATAATGAGTCTCATTTTGGTACTTAATAGGGCTGTTGTGCACAGAATGCAAAGTTGTGTGTGAGAGAGAGATATATGTGTGTGTGTATATATTCATTTCTATGCATCTTGTCTTCTTTACAGCTTTAGGGATTTGATGGTACTTTTTACTTTCTCTTTTTTTAATCTTAAACACTGATTTTAGAACTCGACCCTGTTGATAGGCTTTTGTATATATAACTTCATATTTCATTATGTATATATGAATATAGAATGTAGGTAGCTTTATTATGGTTATGTACATAACTGTATGTGCATGGTTTTGTAGACAAAATGACAAAAATCTTACCTATACGAGGCACACAGAAACATCTGGGGACAACAGGTCCAGATTTTTTTGTGGTGGCATATGTTCTTCTTTATTAGGATTGCAGGCAGAATTTCTCTTTTCTTTTTCTAAGTTTAAATACTTAAGATTTCAGTAAGTATAATGCTCGTATTGACTTAGCTTCCCTATATTCCTTGTTTCCATTTTGTGACAGCAGCCATAGCTCTCTGGTAGTAAATTACCCTGGTCATTACAGTGATCCTCATTTCAGTCTGTGCTCTGGAAGTCTTAAAAAACTTGATACAGCTCCATTATAATTTCAGTTTTTAGTTCTTTACCTTTCCCAGGTAGACCTTTCTCCTTTGTATACCACAAATCCCAAATCAGTAGAACATAAAATTGTGGAAATAAGAAGCAAACTATCTGCAAATGTATGAGAAAGACATACTTAGGAGGTCTCCTCTCTCCCTGCTGTCTCTTGGTATCTATGGCTAGTAGAGTGACAGTGCCATACAGTGATTTCTTGTTTAGAGCATGTGTCCTTCAGAATAATGCCAGCTGCCTACATGCTAGTATAAGGTAAAACTCCTAGACATCACTTTCTTGCCTACGGTGTTTTTTATTTGTTTGTTTGTTTTTAATGCTGTGAAATAATTTCCTTAGCCAGAATCTGTGTTGGTAAAACCACAATTACCATATTGGTAGAGGCATGTTGGATAGTTAGGGCAAATACAAATTCCACCAAGGATAAATCTTACTACCTCTGTGATGAGACAAGGCAAATACAGGCGCGGATGTTCAGTGCCTTTCTGATAAATATGGTATTCCTCTCTAGCCCCATCCCAGTCAACAGAGATTAATTTTGTCTTAGATACTCAGTCTAGGAATGTAACAGTAACAAAATTATGTAGTAGGTATTTCCTGTCTAGGAATTATTACAAGTATATAATTAGTATGACATCTACATAATTAATAAAGGCTGACAGAGACAGTTCAATAAATATAAATCTTCTTAAATGCTATCTCACCATTCGTATGGCATTGGAATAAATATGGATTCTATAGAATTTGTATGAGAACAAAGCAAGATAGAATGGATATTTTATTGCCTTTAATAGCTTGATTGTACTTCACTTTGAATTTTAAAAGAATGTTGACTCATTCTGTAATATTCTCTTTTTCTCTCTCTTAACCCCTCTGTATCCTATTTAATATTTCTCCTCTGTCCTCCCCCTGTCCTACCCCTTGGCTACCTTACCTGTTCATCTCGCTGCCTTTCTTTGCCTGGTTCTGTTTTATCTTTCTTTTTACTTGTTGGATAGTTTCTATACAGACATAATGTAATATATATGGGTAAAAACCTGTGAAGAGTTGTAGAGTTCAAAATCCCCTTCCTTTAGATTATGGGAGGTTAAAATATGACAGTATTTCTGGGTAATGGGTAAGTGATTTTTACCAAAAAGAAAAAACCCAGAAAGTGAAGTGTTTTAAATAGAATAAGGTCACATCCTCTTCCCCCTCCCCCCATCTTGTTTCCATTTGTATAATATCTTTTATTTTTGTTAGGTTGAAACTCCATTGGAAGAAGCTATTAAATTTTTAACACCGTTGAAGAACTTGGTGAAGAACAAGATAGAAACGCATCTTTTTGCCTTTGAGATTTACTTTAGGAAAGGTAGGCAATTAGGGTATAGTGACCCTGACAAAATTGATCACTGTATTTCTTAGATACAGTCACCCGAATCCAGTAGTCTCACCACCGTAGGGTTTTTTCCCAATGTAGCTTCTCACAGAAATGCCTGTTACATGTGTAAGATATTGTGGGTCTCCTAGGACATTAAAATGAACAATAGATATATATACATAACTAAGATTAAGGTCAGATACAGTAGTTACTATGTATGGGTGTAAATAAAATTAGTTAATGATACAGAGCTTTGATTAGTGCTTGATACAGAGGGAGCACTGAATAAATGTTGGTTATTACTAATATTGTTAGAAGGTGTAGTGCTTGCGGTATATCTTGAAAAATGGATATTTCTAAAAGAGAAGATGCATGGAAAGGAAGAAGATGCTTTAAGAAAACACAAATATGCTTAAATAATGTTGAGGTTGTCTATATTGCCTGAGTCAGGTAAAAGATAATGGAATGTCAAAAAAAAAAAAAAGATAATGGAATGTCTTGGTTGTCTTGCTTAGAATGCCTAGACTATATATAGATACTAAGACTTTGTGGTATTGAATTGCTATAAAGGTAGTTCACTGAAAAAAAAAAAAAGTATATCATTAAGGTGATGCATCCTGAAGGGAAGAGAAATTGGTTAGTAAGATCTGACAGAAGGTTTTTGCTCCAAGCAGTGTAACTGTTCTAAAAGAGATTGAATAAAATGATACCTCTATAGAGTATCCATTAAAAAATCAAGTTTATCCAAAGTAATTAATAATGTTGGGTAAAGTTTGCTATATAGCATAGCTTGGAAGGAGGACACAAAACTATAGTTTGCTTTTAATTTTTATTAAGATATTTACATGGATATGTAAGATAGAGAAAGGGCCAGGAAGAAATAGATAAAAAAATAACAGATGGTCTTTTGATGGATTTGAGTGATTACAGTGATTTCCATTATATTTCTGTTTTCCAAAATGATTATGTTATAATTTGGAAAAGAAATTTAATAAATAGTCCAGTAATTTAGAAACTTTTAAAGAAAACACAACTCCCCTTTTTCTTTCCTTCTTTTCTTTATTTAGAGAGAGTGTGGGAGCTGTGTGGGGGTTGGGGGGAGAGAGGGAGAAAGAATCTTAAGCAGGCTCCATGCATGGAGGAGCCCAGTGCAGGGCTTGATCTCATGACTCTGAGATCATGACCTGAGCCAAAATCAAGAGTCAGGCATGTAACCGACTGAGCCACCCATGTGCCACAATACAACAAATGTTCTTAAACAGAATCCTGAAGTATAAAAAAGCTGTTCTGCCTTAAGTGGGGAAGGGCAATCTGAATTCCTTACAATTGGCTTCTTGGTTGTGTTCTAATCTCTGAAGGGCTCGTAAGCATTTGGAATTCGCTGTAGTTGTGTGATAATAACAAAGGGTATGGCAGTATTTTTAGCTTTCTGAGTGTTGGAGTAAGGGAAAAAGAAATGTCAGAGGAGCCTGGAGTTTTGAATTTTGTTATTTGGAGAATGGTACCAAATCGGGAAGTCTTAACAAAGAAGTGGTTTTTAGATGGGACTTGGAAGTACAGTGAGTAATCAGGTGAAATTTCCATTCAACAGATGGAAACACTACTGAAGCTTGGGAAACATGGGGGTGTGAGTGTAGGGATAGTGTAGAAAGATATGAGAAATCACTGAAAACATAACCTTGGTGAATATTGTACCTTTAGAGGAGGAAGAGGAACCAGGGATTGATTAGGAGAGGACACTCAAGTAGGAGGGAAACCATTTCATATGAATGTCACAAAACCCAAGAAAAGAGCTAGTCTGAAGTATAAATAATGAAGTTTTATAAGTAGTACAGAAAATCCCTTTATTTTTATTAAATTAGGAGGTTAAGAAATGGCTTAAATTTTGTTTATATGGCATTAGTTCAAATATTATTGAATGCTGTCTAAATTTTTGTACTTCATAAAACATTTTTTTCTTAACGAATATTGTGTGGAAAATATTAGCTAATGTTGCTAATCTGAGGAAATCATTTGCTTCAGTCATGTTGCAGTTCACATATGATTGACTCTAAATTAGTTTCTCTATTTGTAATTCTCTAAATTAATCCTCCAAAGGAGGGCAGCTTATTTTATCAAATGATCAAAATATATCTTACTTTTTCTTTTTATAGAAAAGTTTCTTTTGATGCTACAATCAGTAAAGAGGGCATTTGCTATTGATTCTAGTCATCCCTGGCTTCATGAGTGTATGATTCGACTCTTTAGTACTGGTATGTTTTTGTTTTACATTACTTAAGTATTTGATTACAGTAGTTGATAGTGACTGTATAAGTGATCTTTTTAACTTTGTCATAAACTCAATCATTTTAAAGCTGATGAATTTTAAATTAGCTAAAGGGAAAAGCAGGATTCTTTTCTTTGTGATGAAGGTCTTTATTTTAAGGCTAGAAATGTTACTTGATTTTGATATAGAATTGTTCAGTCCGAATATTTGAGAATCACCTTTGTTCCTGTTTCTAAAAAGTTACATGTAAGTTGAAATTTTGAATCATACTGATTGTGTAAAGCTTTTTAATAAATTGTTCTAAAATTGAAAAATCTCGTTGAAATTGACTAACTATCTCCTTGCATACCTGTCTTCAGAATTCCTGGAGTCATAAAATTTTTGTTACCAAATATAGATTTAAAAGAACTTTACTTTTCAAATATTTTCATAGTAAGATACATATATTACTTTTTTTTTAAAGGTCTTTTTTTTTTTTAAGATTTTATTTATTTATTTGACAGAGAGAGAGATCACAAGTAGGCAGAGAGGCAGGCAGAGAGAGGAGGAAGCAGGCTCCCTGCTGAGCAGAGAGCCCGATGCGGGGCTCGATCCCAGGACCCTGGGATCATGACCTGAGCCGAAAGCAGAGGCTTAACCCGCTGAGCCACCCTGGCGCCCCTCATATATTACTTTTAATGTGAAGTAGAACTAAAGAATTTGAGAATGTAAAAGGTACAATTTTATGCTAATTATTTTTCATTTTATAGTTGAGAAATCTAGGACCTTAAAAGATTAAATGACTTAGTCAAGGTAACACAAATAATTAGCAATGAAGCAGGAATGAGAGCTCAGGTCTTCATATTATTCTTTATACTAAAGAGCTATACATTTAAAGTAAAGTATTCCTGTAGTCAAGTGATGATGATGGTTTTAATTTTTAAGTGACTGAATCTTTATAATAGAACAATCTGCAAATACTGTTAAATTACCTATCTCATTGCTGAATACTCAGCCACATATGAATCCATTACATATTTAAATAATGAGAGTAAATCAGGCATCCCAATCAATCTTTTGAAAAATGCTAAATTGTCCTGATTAAGAACATTCTTTTGACTTCTAAGAAAAAGTAAAACCTTACTTAAATTATATTTATGCTTGTCAAAAAAAATGATTCCTGTTCTAGACACTGAATCATAGAATGTTTCTCAGATTCTTAAATTATGAAATTAATAAATAACATAACTGCCTTATAGAAAATAGAAGAAAAAATTGCTATATTTGTTTATTTGTTTTTAAAGATTTTATTTATTTATTTGACAGAGAGTGATCACAAGTAGGCAGAGAGGCAGGCAGAGAGAAGGGGAAGCAGGTTCCCTGCTGAGCAGAGAGCCCGATGTGGGGCTCGATCCCAGGACCTTGGGATCATGACCTGAGCCCAAGGCAGAGGCTTAACCCACTGAGCCACCCAGGAACCCCAGAATTGCTGTATTTAGAGAAAATAAAATTTCTAGTCTCTTTTTTTGTATTGAACTTTTTGAAATCATGAGTCAGAAGATGAAGGCCAGGAGTAATGGTCTTAAATCCATTCCTGGTTAGGATGGAGTGCACTTAAGCTGTTTTCAGAATTAATATAAACACTTTATTCTGTGTAATCAGCTCTTTTCTAAAAAGTAGTAAAATAATACATAAAATTCTATGGATTTGGAGACTAACCTTTGAAATAGGAATTAAAAGTGGCATATCTAAATATATTTACTTAGAGTATGTGTGTGGATTGATGAACATACGACTGTTTCCTTGGAACAGTTCTTTCAAGAATTAAAATGCTCTTGGACTTCAGAAGAACAAAGGCAGGATGGTCCTGATGTAAGAGTAGACTTATTTTGTGTCCCTGTTAGCTATACCCATTGCTCCAGATGTTTAGCTGACAGCATTGTCAGGAAGAGAGTTACAAAGTAATTCTGATTTTGACTAAATTTAGACAGTTAAGTGATAATTTGGAGTGATAAAGATGCACTGTCTCTTTAAAAAGCCTTCAAGAATTGGGTAGACGGCTTACTACCTCTGTTAAAAACAGGTATGTACTGTGTAAAAATATCTGTGAAACTACAAAGGCACAGAGTAGGGGCATCTTTGATATACCCCACAGGGTTCCTTTAACTAATATATTTGGTACTTTAAAAAAACAACAACAACACTAACTTGGAAGTAATTTTTCAAGAACACGTTTGTCATGTCAAGTTATATTATACTAACTCCTTCTTCACAAAGAAATTCGCACAGTAACACCTTTCTGGGAAGTATGGGGATAAAAAGATGCATCAACACCTATTTTATTATAGAAACTTCTCCAAGTAAATATACTCATTTTAGTCTGGTTATGAGTACCCTCAAAATCCTCCGAATGTTGTTATACTACCAATGTAATTAGTATCTGCTACATAGTAATTTACCATACAGGTCATCTTCCTTTCCCCCTTTTAATTATGAAGATGATTTTTAATTTTTTTTTTTAAGTTATAGGACTTAGAGCAACTTAAACTACTACATTCCTGCTCATGCTAAGTAAAAGATAGGAGCTTAGGTATTCAGTTGTTTCATTATTCGCTTACATGCTTTTAAAATCACTGGTCATCTTATTCTACAATGAATCTTTTGTCTTTTCCTCTGTCATTTGTACAAAATCCTTTTTTCTTTTATTTGCAGATTATTTTTCTTCTGTACTAATGTATTTCTCTCCTAAAAACTTCATTAATACTCTCATTTACCTACTTTACTATTTTGAGTGGTAATCACTTTTAGGTTGTCCTTTAACTAGTAGTGAGTAATCTTTAGCTTACACAAAATATGAGCTTTTTTTTTTTTTTTAAGATTTTATTTATTTATTTGTCAGAGAGAGAGAGCACGCACAAGCAGGCAGAGTGGCAGGCAAAGGCAGAGAGAGAAGCAGGCTCCCTGCCGAGCAAGGAGCCTGATGTGGGACTCGATCCCAGGACCCTGGGATCATGTCCTGAGACGAAGGCAGCGGCTTAACGGACTGAGCCACCCAGGTGTCCCGAAAATATGAGCATTTTCTACCCAAATTATAAACGAAAATGCCAGCTAGCCTGGGAATCCAGAGAAATTCTTTTTGCTAAGAATCAGCCTCCTTTTCAATGCAACTGTTAACCATTGATGATTACTAACTTAATTTAATCTGCTCCTAAGCTAATAGCATGAACCAACCATTATTTTAATTTTAAGATATTGAAAGACTCAAATCAAAAGCCTCTTAGAGAAGGTTTTATTACCCTTCCCTCAATCAAGTATTGCTTTTCCATGATTCACAAGACATTGTGTTCTATCAGAAGATAGCAAGGAAAATAAGTAGTCTGGGATTTTTTATTTTCCTGAGACCTCAGTATTTTTTGTTAGTTTTAATCACTTTCAGAGGATTTTTAGATTGATCCAGCAGCCCACTAGTCTTTAGCAATAAAAGCTTATCTAATAGGCTGTGACATTTGAGGTTGCTCCTTTCCTTAAAGATACAGGTAAAATTGTATAGAATTCCATACAACATTCTAAGCTGTACTGCAGCAGGGTTTTGTTGTTGTTGTAATTAGTATCTCCCTGGAAATTACAGTTCCAATCTGCATAACACAGGGGAGTAAACAGAGTCAGCCTCAAACATTTTGTGATTTAGTGACAAATATTTTTGGAAATAGCTATTAATGGAAGTTGGGAGTTACATAAATATTTCCTCTTTATATATTATATATCCCGAATATATATATTTTTTAATTGTGTGGGCTTTTTTTTTTTTTTAAGCAGTTTTGATTTTTCTGGGGAGATTGTTTTAATCTGAGGAAAACACATTTAATAAAGGTCATAAAAACATGAAAAGCTTAGCTTCCACCTGTAACCAACTGTAATATAGCTATATGGTTACTTTCCCATCTTCATACAGTGTCCAGAAAGCACTTAATGCAAACCAACAAAGCCCATGGAAATACCACATTTTATAGAAAACCTGTGGTTTTGACATAATGTTCATTGTAATTGGCTATAATCTATTTTACCAGCTTTTCTTTCAGTTCTCTCTGTACTCCTGCTTCCCCTGAAAAACAAATACTGATAAATTGCAAAAGTTCCAAGTACAGCCATGATGGAGCTTAAGCTATATTCTTTAATAACTCATTTAATTGGGGAGAAAAGCCCTCATTTAATTGAACCACTCAATTCTATAGAATGATAGAAGAAATGTTATTTAACCAACAAAAGTCTTCTAATTAATTATTCAGGTACATAATAGTTATATGTAGAATATTTCATGTAGATATTTACTACCCAAGATTTCATGTTTAATTTTAAACTTAGGATAGTGATCCATTAGGGAGATAATGAAGCAGTTTAGTAAGTCATTACTACCATTTGAAAATCTAAAATAGAAACAGAGTAGAAAATACCAGAATGCATAGCACAAAGTTAGGGTTAGTGTTCTGTGCAACTTTTGCTTCACATAATGAGTTTAAGTACATAGGATACATATTCATCAGTACGACATTTGAAAAGTGACCTCTGTGGTTCCTAACCATAAGAAAGATATATTTTCAATCTATGACAAAAGTAATAATAATTTGTCAAATTATATATTTAGCTATTATATAATTAGCTCTTTTATATATAACCTTTCTTTACTGTGATCATTTTAGGCTAGGTATTTCCTCAATTTTACAGATCAAGAAATAAGTTCAGAGAGGTTGTGACTTGTCCAAGCCAAGATCCATACCCAGGTCTGTCTGGCTCAAAGCTTCAGACTATCTCTCTATACCAAAATAATGATGAAAAAAAGCACACTAAAATTCAGTCAGTGTTTGGGGCGGGGGGTCAGCTTTTCCATCTCTAAATCCCAAGCCCTGGAAATATGATTATTACTAGCATGCAGTCATTACAGGAAAATACTTTGTTGATCCTTTAGAATTAATTATATAGTGATAACTCAATTTAAATAGCCCCTGCAAATAAAGGTCAATGAAGTCAGTCATGTTGTCTTTTAAAATTGCTAAATTTTATAATGCCTTACTTGGGTATAGAAGATGGAGGTTAGGAAAATTCTGTTGTCTTCAGCACTGCATAATTACTGTGACAGTATTTATCAGGTAGGTGTCATCAAAGCCCCTACTTTACAGATTTGATTTGAAGTTGAGGGGGGCAGCCCTTTGGGCTTGGAAGGCTACAGAATTACATCTTTCATTATCTGTTTTGCTTTCTGTTTTTTTCTGAAAATGAATCATTTATTAATGAAATGTCTTTGAATGCTGTTAGAAAATCGTTAGATTATTCTGCTGACACACATTCTTTACATTTATACAATAAGCTCTTTAAATGTTGAATTATAAGTAGGTTTTTCTAGTTTTTACATATAATTGCTGTATTTCATCAGACTCTTCCACATAATTTTTTAATTTCTGCAAACTGTATCAGAGTATCTAACTACTAATTGAGTTTGTTTCTAATCTGTTCAGCAGTGTGTGAAAGTAAAGATTTACCTGATACAGTTAGAACAGTATTAAAACAAGAAATGAATCGTCTTTTTGGAGCAACGAATCCAAAGAATTTTAATGAAACTTTTCTGAAAAGGAATTCTGATTCATTGCCACACAGATTATCAGGTAATCACATTATTTTCTTTTCTTTTTTTTTTTTTTTTTTTTTTTTAAATATTTATTTATTAAAGATTTTATTTATTTGACAGAGAGAGAGAGATATCACAAGTAGGCAGAGCAGCAGGCAGAGAGAGAGGGGGAAGCAGGCTCCCCGCTGAGCAGAGAACCCGATGCGGGGCTCGATCCCAGGACCCTGAGACCATGACCTGAGCCGAAGGCGGAGGCTTACCCCACTGAGCCACCCAGGCGCCCCTCACATTATTTTCTTTTTATCTTAACCTTCTAAAACAATTTCAGTTTTTATCGTAATGGATCAGTGACAAGGTTACATCTTTCTCGTGGAAGAGGTACTGCAATTATCTCACATTTTAGTCTTATGAAAATAGGCAGCTTAAATATGCTTCCTATAAACTTTAAATCTTTTAGACAAAATTATTACTGTGCAACAAGGTCAGTAGTTTTTCCTAGTTCAGCATCGTCTTTACAACAAAGCAAGTATACTGCATTTGGCTGTATATTACATATAGTGAAGGTGGGAGGAGCGTTCTGTTTTTTTTTCCTTTCTCCCTTCAGTGTTTTCTTAAAATTCACTTGGATGTGACCATCATCTCTTACTTCTCATGCTTATATAAGATATTAAACTAAACAATGCAGAACACTTGAAACCTTTTCATAGGCAGGGGTCCATGCTAGCAGTCCAGAGTCTGGACTTGATGGGACCGTGTGGGTAGTACATTAGTAGGATGCTTTTAGAATACCTGGCTAAGAACGCCAGCAGCTTTGTATGCCTTTGTGGAATTCTGAATTCAGCTTTTTGGCCCATACCATCAAGGTTGGATGTCTCCCTCCCACATCCCCAGCCCCATCACATTTAGTGGAGTATTCCCCTCAGCCCCAAATTATGTTCATTTTAAAAAGAAAACTATCCATGGTTCCGCTACACAAACACAACTATTATTAGAATATTTTATTTCTTCATAGTTTTTTACTTTAATCCTAGTTAAGCTATTTTTGGCCTATCAGGGTTTTTTTAAATAGTGTTTCAAATGACTGTTCCTATTTTTCTAATAAAGTGCCTCACTGAGTACACATATATGTTACATTTTATATTTGAATGGATAGAGGATAAGATGCTGATTTTACTTTGAAATAAAACAGACTTCCTTTTTACTTCTTCTTTAGCTGCCAAAATGGTATATTATTTAGATCCTTCTAGTCAGAAGCGAGCTGTAGAGTTGGCAACAACGCTTGATGAATCCCTCACTAACAGAAACCTCCAGGTAAAGAGTTTCTCATAATCTCTATTAAGAGTAGCTGATTACTTCTCTGTTTCTCTTTTAACAAGAATTTCTCTTCACGAAGAGAATAATTTTTACCCAGTTAACTGTTTTTTATTTACGCATACTGTTTACCAAACCATTATGAATACGTATCAGAAACTAACCTTATCTTAAATTTACGTAGGATTGTCTGTGTGTGCACACACATAGCAGGCTACCTGGCATTCAAGAGCTAGTTCCACATCTGTTACTTATTTTTTTCTAGATATATGTTTTAGTAAAATCATATATATATATATTCCATAGTTAATTTTAGATTTCACTTCATTCATATCTGTACATTTTTTTAAATGTGTTTATTTTAGAGAGAGTGTGTATGTAAGTTGGGGAGAGAGGCAGAGGGGGAGGGAGAATCCCAAGCAGGGCAGCTCAGTCTCACCACCCTGAGATCATGGACCGAGCCCAAATCAGGAGTCGGATGCCCATCCGACTGAGCCACCTAGGCGCCGCCATATCTGCATTTTTGAGCAAGCAGTTGTCTCTGTGAGGCTCTTTTTTTAAGATTTATTTACTGAGAGAGTGTGCATGCATGCACACGGGAGTTGGGAGGGACAGAGGAAGAAGACAGTCTTAAGCAGACTCTGATCCCTATGCAGGGCTGGATAGTACCACCCAAGATCACTACCTGAGCTGAAACCAAGCGTCATTCGCTTAACTGACTGAACCACCCAGGCGCCCCCTTGGTGAAGATTGTGACATATTGAAGATGCATATGCCAGTGGTCAAATTAAAACACTCATTTCTTAACTTGTAATGTAACATGAGATTAAATAGAGTAAAAGATACATGGATGTCTTGAAAAATACAGATTCTAGTTTAGACAAAAAACAAAGGACATAGTGTTACTTCCTATGATAATTAGCCAGATAAAATAAGCATTTGATATATTGCTTTAACAGCAAATGAAGTAGATACCTTCAAGAAACATTTGACTTGTTGATTGCTAATATTTTAATACATCACTTAGATTAGAACATTTCTAGAGCGGCGGAGTTGTTGGATACTATATATCTGCAAACTACATAATGTTTTTTCAGGTGAAAAGATAAAACATAGGAAATGCAAGTCAACATAAGATATTTTAAAATATAAGAAGATATACTAAGGGGTTTGGTTGAAACAGTTGTCAGTTTTTATGAACAAATTTTTCTTGTGTATATGCCCTTTGGTTTGAGACTTCCTTTCTTGCTTCGTTAGTACAGAAACCTACAATTTGAATACAAGGGTGAAAAGCAATGTTTGATACTGCCAGCTATCTCTAAGCCTCTTAAAAAAACAAAACAAAACTGTGAAAGGTGTAAGTAACTGACATTACCATAGAAATTTTTGCATTTATATACAGGGCCAGCCTGGGCTGAGGCAGGGTTTCCACCTGGGTTTGAGCACTTGCTCAGAGTGAGTGGGTCTTTAAATGCAGCACCCTACACACATTGCTTGCCCAACAAAATTCATCCTTTTTGTGTAAACCCTGCAATTCCAAAGAAACTAACTCTTATGGGATATATACGTGCGAGTGAAATGCTTTTGTGTATCTTAAATACGTGTGTTTTAGAAAATCTGTGGATAATGAAATGTCTAATGAATTCACAGTACAAACTTCTTCTTTGACAAGTTATAACATGACCTTTTCTCTTTCTTTAGACTTGTATGGAGGTATTAGAAGCCTTGTGTGATGGTAGCCTAGGAGACTGTAAAGAAGCTGCTGAAGTTTATAGAGCAAATTGTCATAAGCTTTTCCCCTATGCTTTGGCTTTCATGCCTCCTGGATATGAAGAGGATATGAAGATCACAGTTAATGGAGATAGTTCTGCAGAAACTGAAGAACTGGCCAATGAAATTTGAACATCATTAAACAAGCAATTGGAATGACTTTGGACCATATCTAGTGTATAATATTTTTGTCACGCACCTGCTGCATTGCTCTAACTTACACAGAATGAGAAGAGTAAATGTTCTTGCCTTCAAATAGTGTTTTACGTTTTTTTATCCTGCTGAAAAAGTATATATAAAATATCTAACATATTACAGGATATAGGTTCAGTTTCTTAAAAAATTAAAAGCTGCTAAAATTGAGGGATTAAAAGAAGATACCTTATTCTATTCCTACCTACCCACCCATGTTTTTTAACTAATTTATATAAAAATCTGGAGGCTGTTACAGCTAACAAAGCAGGTGTGTGGCAGAAATATTACTTTAAAATTTGTCTTGTGAGATTTTACTATATCTCAGACAGCAAAAACGCTGTTTTAGCACTGGATTCTTTCACTGAGCACAAAGAGTTGTTGGGGCTTTAGCATCTGACTGATTTTGTTACGGGGTTGATTCTGACCATAGGAAGTATGCAATGTGAATCACTATTTACAGAGAAACCTACAACAGATGCTTGATGTTGTAGAAGCTGGGACATATAGATACCAAGCAGAACTATAAGAAACCTAGAGGGTGTTCAATACGCTTGTTGTGTTTCCAAAATTCACTGTACATGATCAGTTTGGTGTTCTTGTACCACAGTTTTTAACTGAAGGAACCAGTTGGAACAATCTCAATTTTAACTAAAACTTGAAGAACTAAAATAGCAATGCAAACCTTTCAGCATTGTTTTGGCCAAACTTGTTAAAACTGTAATGCAAGAACCAAATGCACTGTGATGTGGCACCAACTAATTAGCACGCATGAATTTTTTCACCCAAGAGTGAAAAAAGAAAATCTACCGTGGCTTGAAGTTAAAGAGCAGAACTCCTGACTACCATTCTATGACTGATCAAGAGACTAATAGTTTAAAACCTCAGCAGGCCTTGTTCACGATATGCAGAAAAAAAGTGCTGCAGTTTAGATACCTCTGGAATTTTTCCACAGTGTCACAGGTTTGTAATACTTGAAGCCCTACATTTCTAAGAATATATTTCTTGCTCAGTCGTTTCAGGCAAGCCCAAGACTTTGTAATTTTTAAAGGGCCCAAGATTTTTTTTTCAATAACAGACCAGCTTCTTTTTCCTGCAGTTACAGATGTAATTTCCTTTTTGTTGTCAAACATAAGGTACCAAATATGATGCAATAAATTGTTTTGAAAAACAGTTGTGTGAATATTTCAACTAATCTGTGTTGGGCTTCTGTGAAAATACACAGGTGGAAACAGAGGTGCAAGCCAGAGGCAATGTAACGTGCTGTACATCTAATGCTGATGGGAGCGTTTAGGATGGGCCAAGTGCCGATGTCAGGGGAACTCCGTAATGCAGGTGTAGTGCCGCTCCTGCATTAAGATTTCATCGAGGGCTAGGATGGTGGCAGGTACTATGAATGTAATTCCTAACTCATCATTTGAAAGGAAAACTGAATACTGCAATTTTGATGGAGAAAACGAGCCTTAAAATGTTAAACCTGTATACTGAGAACTGGCCTCAGGCTCAATAGTCTCATTGCGTTGGCAAGATCCGAGCAAATTAAGTGACTCAATTGTATATATAATTGACCTTTTTGTGGTACTTTAAGTTTATAAGACGTATATTCTAAAGGGAATTTTCAGGAGACCTTCTGCTCCTACTGACTGAACAGTTGTGCTAAACTCAACCTTTCATAGTACGTGACCTGCATTCCGCGTCCCAGTCTAACGAATTAGTGATGTAAAGAGAAGTACAAACTGAACTCCAGTGCTTTGTTATGTTTTCTTAACTGGCCCTGTCTCAGGAACATCTTAACAGATGGCAAAAAACAAACAAACAAACTTTTTTTCAACTTCTCCTATGAGTGGCAACTGAAGTTCTTATTGTTGGGAAAGAACACTAGTGCTACCTCTGCCACTACTGAGGTGTTGGGAGGAGGCACCAGCCATATAATAGGGGGTATATGTGTGAATTATGTTTAAACTCTACTGTATATTGAAATGAAATTCATATATTTGTCTTGATAATGTTCAAATGATGTAGATTGTCTTAGAATGAAAATTCATAAATACTCAGAACTCTTGATGCAGATGCCACCCGTGAGGAGCTAAATTCCTAACATGTATATTGTACTCCAACCCAATTTTACTGGAACTATTGAATAAATATTTTATTTTCTTTCAGGTTTACTTGATAGTGGATACATTGTCTGGTGTCAGAAGATCTGACAGGGTTCATTTTATGTCCAGACAGCAACCCTAAAGCATTGTACTGTACTGTCTTGCTCTGAGTAGTATCAACTGGATCATCTCACATTTGCCTCATTCACTCTATTAATTCCAAATGATACTGTGGGGGAAAACAGGGTTAGAAAAACAAGTTGGGGGGGAAATGCAGTGATGTTGTATTCTAAACAAGTGCCTTATGTTTATTGCTGAGAACTGGTGTTATCAACCCTTTTCAGAAGAAAGGGTCCCTTGACCTGTATTAACATAGGAAAGTAAAGTTATTTTTGTTTTTCTTTATATTTACTACTCTTGTCATTTCTCATTTAAAAATTAAATTCCAACTAGGTTAGTTTACTCAGCTTTAATTAGATGGTTGAGTCCTACATTTTCAACATTTTTCTATATTTATTATGCACAAAGTGTGATCTATAATAGTATGGCTAAAAGTAGTCCCAATATTAGGGAATAGCTTTTCTGTGGGTTTTATCAGGCCCTTGTTTTCCAGTGATGTTTGTACTCCATGGTGTGTTGCTATTAAAGCTGTGATTGTAAGAGGAGGCCAGAAATTGTGGTCTAGTTTCAGGTAGGTGGTGATAAATTCAGGGAAGTCTCTCTCCTGCACAGTTTCTAGGAATATTCCAGTTGCCATGTGTAGAGTCTGTTTGGGAAAAGGTTAAAAGTGAAGTGTTAAATTTTCTTACAAGATAACGTGTATACTTAGTAACTATGAGCCTTAAATTTTGAAATAACTCTGAGAAATGAGTTCCAAGAAAGACTGACCTGTCAGATGGAAGGTAGTCTTCGTGTTCTAGCTCATGCTCCACTTGAAGTTATAGGCAAGCTTTCTTGATGCCATCCAGCTACCATCTAAACTTCGTTGAATCCACTGCCGAAACTAAATTAAAAACAAAGTCACATGAAATGGCTGTATTGCCCCATAAGGAGCTGAAACCTTAGGTTTTGTTCCAATTTTTGATGATTAAGAAATCTCACTACTTGTAGCAATAAAACATTTTTGGAAAAGGCCATTGTTCTTTATTGAATTGCACTTTCACCTTTTTTAGTATGCAGTCTACAGGGTGGATGTTAAAAGTGTTGGTAGTGTGCAGAAGGTTCGGGAGAAAATGCTCATTTCAATAAAGCATAAGAGTATCTTACATACTGTAGGTTATACAGCTGAGTTAACACTGCTACTACCTCCATCAAGATCTACTCCTTTTATGATGACATAAAGATGAGCAGGAAGAAAGGGAGCAGTATGTGGTAGAAAGTGGGTCTTCATGGTTTGCAGCCTCAGTTTATCCAATTGCCTTTGAAATGACACCATCTTGGGATTGTAGCCAGAGGAAAAAATTGGTATTGTTTATATCAGAATTTTTACTTGATTGTCAATGATAGTCAAGCTTGCAATATTAATGTTCAGTGCTCTTCCTAGAGTGCTAGATGCCAAAAACAATATGGACTGTTTTAAGGTGGCTTGTAAAGCAAAAGTAAAGTTGGTACTTGGCAGTCTAACAAAAGACTGTAATGTAGTTCTTGTATTTTTTATAATAGGCCTTGTGTCTATTTTAACAGTCTGTATTATTTCACACAGGTGGTACAATTCTTAACTAAAAAGTAGTGATCTTGAGCCTGAATATGTGATGAAAATTTTCCTGTGATATATATTCTGCTGTTGCTAAATCAGCTTGGTCTCAGTAAGTTCAAATTATCCTCTCATTTAGAAACAACATAGAAGCAAAGAGATTTTGGGAATATGGTTTGGGTCCCCTGCCTTGCTTTCAGCTAATAATTACATTTGCCTTCTATATCTAGTTGTGCATTGTCTTAACAAACAAGAAGCCTTTCTCCACACCATTCTGTGTTATCTTTCCAGTCTACTATAGTTTCCTAATGGGCTTTTATGAACTTGCTGCTTGTTTAATCTGCAAGTTTACCAGGTCCATTGCTTAATGCTTGATGCTTCATCACAATTGAGATAGGTGCTCGGTTTTCTAAAGTGTTTTTCCAGAACTCTGGTGTTTCTTCATTAATAATGAGTAATTAAATTAGCTACCACTTTTTTTCTTTCTTTCAAACTACTTACTTGCCTTCTAGTAGTCGGACTACTGTTTGATATCTTTAAAAATGAAAAGGGAGCCATTTAAAGAAGTAAAAAATAAACATCTCCCAGATCTTATATTTGAAGTTATGAACTATGGATATACAAAATGCTAATTCTTCCCTTCATTAACTTCTAATAAAATTTACTATGCATTAATAACAGTAGTAGAAGTATTCAGAAACGTATTCAGCTGGCATTTTTTACTGTTAAGCATAATTTGCTTAGATCTGATTTAGAGTATTCCCATTCATCTTGTGCTTCTCTCTTGGTCTTTGGGAATTTCCTCAAAATACCACATATCATTATATTTTACTTATTCTAAGTACATTTCTCACATCTAATTTTTGTTTCTTTCCTGTAGTTTGTCAGTGGAATGGTTGTGACTGGCCTTGTAGGAAGCAGATGACTGGAGGACCATCCTCTAACTTTTTCAGTTGCCTGTTCATTTTCGCTTAAGTTAGCAGTGAATCTACTCATCCTTCATGTCTTTAGCAACCAGCCACCCAGGTAACATCCCATCCCATGGAATTAAGTCACTACAGAGATTGTCATTCAGTGGTTGCTTTTCATCTTTCCAACATTTTAAAGGGATTGGTAACACACACACCAACCACCTATCTAGAGAGCTCTGTTTTCTATAGCCTACTGTCTCTACTTTTAATCATTACAAGTAAGGAGACACTGGGGTAGGGTCTGCAATGGTTAGCTCTAGTCACATGACCTACAGCCAGTGTTCATCACAAGGAGAAGTTGTCCACAGTTGATCTTAAGGTAGGCAATTAAATCCTTTTACTGTTTATTTAACCCTGTTTATTAAAATCTCAGGGCACTATTTAAACAACCCTCAATACATGGGCCTACCTGCAGAGATTCTGATTTGAATGATCTGGAGTCAGGCCTGGGGATGGGTCATAATCTCCTTTCCCACACACCCCACAGTGATTTTAAGGTGTAGCAATGTTGAGGACCACTGTCCTTAAAATTTAAAATACTTTATAGTACTGAGTTTTTTCCTTAGCTTGAAGAAGGAAGCAACTATGTAAGTCCAAAAAGATGAACTTTCCCCCATCTTAACATTAAGGGGAAGAACTTAGGTTTGAATTTTCTGTCAAGACCTTTGTCAAGCTTCTGTCAAGACTCTTCAAAGTCTATGACAGACTTTTCCCTACTTAAATCCTGCTGCTACTGTACTACCAGAGATGCTGGTATTCAAAGAAAAAAAATCACTTAATAGTTTTATTGGATGTCATGGTAACTTGTCTTCATTGAAGCAAGTTTTAAAACATAATTGCCATGGATAGATAGATGCTTGAATTTTTGAGTGGATGAGTACCAAAGCAGAGCATGGACTTTTAAATAAGAATGGGTGCTAGATAGTACTTCCTGGAAATCCATGCACACCTAACCCCCAATCAAATACATGTGTGTTTTCTCCCTAAAGGACATTTTATATAAACAAGTGGATTACTGTTACAGATCAGATGTGAAAGGAACCATGATTCTTCGAAAGACAGAATTCAAAGCTAAGTGTTGGCCTGTTAGTGTAGAACCTGGAAAGGAGATTTACATAACATGCAGTCCTATATCAAACTAAGACCTGCTTTGTGAGATCTGTTGAAATAACATTCTGGGTAGATAACCCAAAACTATCCAATCTAGTGTGTCTTTTTTTAGTAAAATAGGAATTGTTTTATAGACAAGCCTCAATTCTGTCTAGCTTGTTCTTGTCTGGTTAAAGGATTTGATAAACGAGTCTGGTTTTAATACTGTTCGTCACCATTCTTGAGTTCCTAGAGGTAGATGATCTTCCCTCACCTTTGCAAACTAGAAAATCTGAATTGTCTTAGTCTTTTCACATAGAAGCCTGGCCTTACGTGTTAGTTACTTTTCTCTGATCCTTGTGACTAAATGCCCACTTTGTGGCTTGGTACAATAATGTGATGTAGTTGAGAACGTAAACTTTTAGGTAAGACAGAACTAGGTTTAACTCCTGGTTCAGGTCCCTTAGGCAAGATAATAAGAATTTCTAGTTCATAGTTGAAAGGATTAAGTAACATATATACTGTATAGAAAATGACTGGCACAAGGCCTGACCTGACACATAGTAAACATTCATTATAAATACTATTATTTGCAAAAGGATGTTCATTTCTGTTTGAGTATTCGACTTGGTTATCCTTATTTATTGACTGTAGTACATTGGGCCAGCATATTCAGGAAATAGTTTATAATCTTTATCTGGATACTGACAGCTCAGTTTTTTATTTTTTTTCCCTAGTATTTTACTTCACATGAGAACTTTACATTGTTTTGCCTTTTCTCACAGTAGAAAAAAACACCTGTAATACCTGCATCCTTCAGTGATCATTTTGACATTCATGGAAACTTTTACTGGTGTTAGCGAACTTGACAGATTTCTGCAGTTTAAAGTTATTTAGAAGGTGTGGAATTAGGCCAGTTCCAGTGTCCTTCCAGTGTCTATCCAGTAGTTAATGAATGCCTACTACCCCCAGGAATTGTGCTTCATATTGGAAATAGATGACATAGTCCTTGCTCTCACATTTTTTACAGGCTAGTAAAGGAGACAGACAAATCAAGAAATGAATGCAGCAGCAATTTATAAGCCCCCATTCTTTTTGAATGGGCTAGGAAAAGCTTGACAGAATATTCCCTAGAGCTTGGAAAGATAAAGACCAGTTTCCTAGACATATAGTAGGTAGCATGTACCTAAAGGCACAGATACATGAAACATGTATTCAGGGACTATGTAAACTAGTGAGAAGAGAATCCAGTAAATGAGGCTGGAGCTCAGATTAAAGTGTGTTAGATGATTTACTAGAAGGCTTGATTTGGCTTTGTGTAAACAGGGGACAGTTATTGAAGAAAGAGGGAAAGGTAAGTGAGAGAATTCTGCTAGCATTGTGATCATGAGGGCGGGGAGAAAGATTGGAGGCGCCAAAGCTAATCACAACACTCAAGTTGAGCTAATGAAGAATAGCTATCACTGAGTTCTTACTATGTGCCAAGCAATGTAGGGAGCACTTTGCATTTATTAGCTCATTTAATCCTTGAAGAGACCATATGATGTAGATATTGTTCCCATTTAACAGAAAACTTGATTATAATTTGCTCATGGTCACACAGTTTATAAGTGATAAAAGTCTGCATGCAAGCCCAGGTGCGTCTAACTCCAAAGTGCTTCTTTCTGATCAGTATAACCTCTGGCAAAAAGTAGTAAGGACAACAACAGTAAGTATGGGGAGGAGAGCAAGATACAAGAGATGTTAAAAAGGTGGGACTTAGGGTCACCTGGGTGATTCAGTTGGTTAAACATCTGCCTTTGGCTCAGGTCTTGATCCCAGAGTCAGGCTCCCTGCTCTGCAATAAGTCTGCCCCTCCTCCCATTCGTTCTCCCAGTCTCTCTCCTCTCTCTTCAAATAAATAAAATCTTAAAAAAAAAAAAAAAATCAGCTGACTTGTTGGAGGGGAGAGGACAGTGGGTGGAGAAGTAAAAGTTAATGATGTCCAGCATTTGGGCATGAAACACTTTGTCTTTGACAGTATCATTAAGCAGTAAGAGTTGGGAAGAAGAAATTGAGGGGAAAAGAGAGGTCTTTTCAGAATGAATTTTAGTTTATAGGACATGGAAGTCCCATAAGATTAGTAGACAGCTAGGCATATGGGTCTGAAGTTTAGAAGAGAGGTGACTTGTAGATTTGAGCAATTAGTTGTGAGTAGTGTAACCTGGACAAGACTGCTCAAAAGAGAATAAACAAAGATGATGACCTGCAAATGCCAAGAGAAGTGGGTAGAGGAAAAGAAACTAACAAAAGAGACCAAGAAATAATAGAAAGTTAGGAGTAGAAGATGATAATGTTGGGAAATCAAAGTTCTGCAACAATTAGGATCAGTGGGGTCAAAATCAAGTTATTAAAATTTGTGTCAGTCAAGATGGAACATTTTAGAGGTCTGAATATCAGATGTTGGCTGGGATGTTGAAAAACAACATAGAACTCTCAGGTACTGTCTTAGGCAGTATAAATTGATAGCCATTATGAGGGCAATTTGGCAATAATAATTTACTAAAATTAAATGTGTGCATATGAACCAGCAATTCCACTAGGATATATACACACACATATATATGCCCTGTAAATATTCCTACATATTTGCCAGAGAGACATGGAAGAATGTTCATCGCAGTATTGTTTATAATAATGAAATTTGGAAATAAAGTGTCTATAACATAAGAATGAATAAGTTGTGCTATATTTTCATTTAATGGAATACTGTCCAGTTAAAATGAGTAAGCCAGCATTAAGTGAATCAGTTACCCTCCAAAACAGTGGTGATTTAAAAAAAAAAAAGGCAAGTTAATGGCGTATTATGTTTCTTGTATGTATATTTATTAATATAGGACAATACTGTGTGGTTTATGGATATATTCATTTAAAGTAAAGTTTTAAAGGGGTGCCTGGCAGCCTCATTCAGTGGAACATGTGATTCTTGATCTTGGGGTTGTGAGTTTGAGCCTCACATTGAGTATAGAGATTACTTAAAGATAAAATTTTTTTTTAAAGATTTTATTTATTTACTTGACAGAGATCACAAGTAGGCAGAGAGGCAGGCAGAGGGCGGCGGGGGGTGAGGGGAGCAGGCTCCCTGCTGAACAGAGAGCCTGATGACGGGCTCTATCCCAGGACCCTGAGATCATGACCTGAGCCGAAGGCAGAGGCTTTAACCCACTGAGCCACCCAGGCGCCCCTAAAGATAAAAATCTTAAAAATAAGTAAAGCTTTAAAAACAGGTTTGGGAATTATAAACCCAAAATCCAGGACCAAGGTTCTCTTTATAGGAGGGAAAGGCACATAGCCTATACTTTTCATTTCTTAAAAAATATTCTTCAGTATGGCAAAACATTAAGATTTGATGTCCTTGTTAATTTGGGGTCTATATAAGATACTTTCTTGAAGTTAAATAATTTTGCTGATTTTTTAAAAAACAATTTTATTTGTTATACCCCACTAAAAAAATAGGGAGATAAAAATGCCTCTACCATTGAAACAAAATTTCCTCTTTTTAGGGGGGAGGGGCAAAAGGAAAGGGGAAGAGAATCTTAAGCAGGCTCCATGCCCAGCACAGAGTCTGACATGGGGCTTGATCTTGCAACCCTGAGATCATGACCTGAGCTGAAATCAAGAGTCAGATGGTTAACTGACTAAGCCACCCAGGCGCCCCAAATTTTGCTTTGGTATTTTTACTGATGTACCAAGAACGAGAAAATGAAGGGAAGATCACCAGGATATGTGACATAATTTTTCAGGAGGAAAAGTGGCTCCCATAATATCTAAATTTATTACCCTTTGTAATTACTCATATGTAGGTATAATCATTACAGAACATCTCAGAGATGTTAAATGACTTGCTAAGGGAACCCAGCTAATAGTAGTGCAAGTGGTGCATTAGGTATTCAGGTTACAGACCTGTAGATGTTAGAACAGGAACTTGAACCCAGGTTTTTTGTTTCAAGGCAAACAAAACTATGTATGGTGTGTTCCTGGATCCTACTGTTTTGCCCAGAGAGCTATTAGTGAAGTTCAATGTTTTGTGCTATTGAGAAGTCCCTTAGAAGAAAGAATTGTTGAAATGAGATACGGATATTTTCTTAAGTATTCATTTTTATACAGTATCTGTTTACCCCCCCCCCCCCGCTTTTTAAAGATTTTATTTGACAGAGAGAAATCAGTAGGCAGAGAGAGAGTGGGAAGCAGGCTCCCTGTTGAGCAGAGCGCCTGATGCAGGGGTTGATCCCAGGACCCTAAGATCATGACCTGAGCCAAAGGCAGAGGCCTAGCCCACTGAGCCACCCAGGCGCCCCTATTTATCCCTTTTGATATATACTACATACTTAATGCTGACAGAGCTTTATGTTTCAGACTTATCTTTTTTTTTTCTATAAACCCCTGTTATGCTGGCATTTGGATTTCCTTTTGTAGAGATCACCATCTTTAAGATGGTGAAGATAAATGTTTAAAGTTCATTTACCAATTCCATAAATTAGAACTACCATCCCTGTATCCCTCAAGTGAAACACAGTGTCCTGCAAAAGAAACTACACTAGTGGGTAGGATACCGGCAGTAACGTGGTCAAGAGCTATAGGTTATAGATGTATTAATTATCAGACATTGCCAGGCTTTCTTGTCTTTGTACCTGGGTCATGTTAACCCTTCAAATCTCAATTTTTAAAATCATTTTCTAGGAAATTTCAGCATTCAAGTGATCTGTCAAATACCCAAATATTACAGTTCCCAGGCCACGTCAACCCATTCCCTTGGCCATATTCCCTACTTTGTTATAGAATAGTTCTGAGTGATTTCAGTACCCTTCTCCCATCCATATTATCCCCAGTATGCCTGATCAGAATCTCAAGAGCTCTATTCCTGTAATACTGCCTTCCAGTTTATTCTTGTCCCATTTCTTCCATATCTGGCCTTGATCTCTTATTTGGTCACATGACCTGCTCTCTCACCAGTACTTTCCATCCTCTTCCATATTTTTCCTTTCCTGGTATCTTTCTTCCAAAGCACATTTCTAGAACAGTGCTATATTATTCCTGGCATCAATACCCTCAATTCCCTTCCTCCTTGTCTTTCTCCTCGATCTGACATCCATCTCACAATTCTGGATCAGTCCTATGATATCTGGCCCTATAAGCCATTCAGCTAAGATACTAGAAACAATCATAAAATCACTATACTTTTATGATTTCCAAACTCATTTTGTAGTTAACACCACCATTAATGCCTTTGTCTTCTATTTCAGAATGTCTCCATTCTCTTTAAATCCCCTTTTCACTCCTTTGTACTTCACAATAACATCAGTTATTACTTCCTACTTCACAAAAAATAATGAGGCCATATAGTAAAAAACCTTTCCTTTCACAGCTATAAATTTATTTGTAACCGTTCCCCTGCTCCCTTGATTTCTGAGAAAAGGTATTTTTTTCAAGGGCCATCTTTTCGGTTTCCTTTGGGACCTGGCTCTAATTTTCTTTCCCCTTCTCTACAAGCTCCTTTTCATTCAAATTGTCATCATGCTCAGATCTCTCAAATATCATGACTCCTCTCTCTTTTTTTTTTTTAAGGAATTTTTTTAAAAGATTTTATTTATTTATTTGACAGACAGAGATCACAAGTAGGCAGAGAGGCAGGCAGAGAGAGAGGAGGAAGCAGGCTCCCTACTGAGCGGGGAGCCCGATGCGGGACTCCATCTCAGGACCCTGAGATCATGACCTGAGCCGAAGGCAGAGGCCTTAACGCACTGAGCCACCCAGGTGCCCCATGACCCCTCTCTTTTTAACACTTATTTCTTTCTGGTTTCTGCCCTCTATCTCTTCTTTCCATTTTACCTCCAAAACATTTTGAAAGTGATTCTCTTGAAGTCTATGTCCTCATCTCCCATTTCTTCAACTTGTTCCTTGGCTTCAATTCCCACCGTTCTGTGGAAACTAATTTTGCTAAGAGATGACGTCTAATAGCAAAATCTAACATTAGAATTTGTGTTTATAATAGTTTTCAGTAATGGTAATGTTTTCCCTAATTTTACTCGGGAGGAGTTACTCTTCGACCTGAAGTATAATATTTTAACTGGGGTATAAGGTAAGTACAGATAGATCCTATATTCTTGGTTTCTAATTGTAATACTTTAGCAAGAAAGAAAGCCTGGCAATTCCCATTCCTTTCCAAAGCTCAGAAACGTATTTTTCACTTTCTTTGTGAAGCATCCCTCGCCATTTTAAGCCACAGTGATGCCCCCTTCCTGGAAATTCAACCACTGTCTTACTACTCACATGAAAACATCTGATTGTAACAGCTCAAGTTTGTATTTAGTTCTCGATTTACTTGGCATTTTTATTTATTGAGATCTTTGCTACCAAACTGGGTTTTGTACCTGGCACCTTGTATTTTTCTTATATACTTTACTATCCCGCCCATAAGTCCTTGCACAAAGGAAATGCTCACTGAATATTTACTAAGTGCATGACTTTTATCTCACCTGGAAATGTATTATAAACTTCATGTATGCCCTTAATTTGATTAGCAGAAAGTAGATAATTTCTATCATCAAAATCAGCCTGTAAGATATCAAAAAGAATTGTATTTCCATATTACTTGACATTGTCACGATTTTGTATATGACCAGCTAATGGATTGCTTCAAGTAATAATATGTTAGACAACAGGGTTGAGCCTGATATGTGGCTAAAGCACAGGTTCAGGAACTCTGTTTTAAAAGTTTATCTACTGGTAATAAAGCTTGGTGAGACTAGTTCACACAAACATCTGAATAAATTAGACTGCCAGCTTAAATGTATTAACTTACCATAAGAAAGGTCATCATACAGGGTGACTAATCCACTTTAAACAAGTCATAGTTCAGAAGATGGCTCAGTGAGCCAACATAAGCAACCAGAAAGTGCTCAAAAAAGATCACCAGTCATTTCAATCTGTATTTTGGACTATAGGAGCTTTCCTCCTGGAGCTTAGTAGCTGGAAAGTCTTAACTGTTCACGTAAGGTTAGAAATTAGGTAAGTCATAAAAGAAAAAGCTAATGCTTTTTAGAATTTGCCACGAAGTCAAGCATATCATGGGCCATTAGAAGTTAAATCAGTATGTGAGTACTGCTCTAGGTCAGGTATTTAACTGATAAGACTCCATCCCTACTTGTAGTAGCTTTCTGTCATGGGCCCTGGATCCTACCACCTGGAGGAAACCTCGTGTTTGCTAAGGAGCAGTATCAGCAGCATACATGGTGTTTCCATACCTCCAAGGTACAGGCGCCACTTGTTTTGTTTTTCATTTTGAATTTGGGCATTGTGAGAGAAATTCAGAGGCTGAATTTCAGAGGTTAGGTTCAGTGAAATTTTTAAACAATTCATGGTTGTAGGATCTCTCCAAAATATCTTTACTGCTGTTGTCAAGTCCTTATAGACAACTCTAATTCTTCTATTATGTAATAGCCAATACTTGGAAATGGTCAGAACTAAATTCAAACCTCAAGGACCAGATGAATTCTATCCCAGGGTTCTGAAAGAATAATCAATCCAGTAGGACACCAAGGTGGCAGTAGAAAATGTAGTCTTCTCAAGGGAAAGCAGTTTTCCATTAAAGCTAAGAGATAGAAGGAGTATTTTGTTGCACGGATGAGAAAATAGGTGAGTTTGTTTTGAATCCGCAGGATTTCCAGAGGACACGGGGATAAAGAGCAAGAAGAGCTAGGGCTTAGGAGGATTGTAGGGCAGAATGGAGGAGGATGGCCACTTGGAGAGCCTTGTACTGGGGAAGTGCTAAGTATGATAGGGAAGTGAGGATTAATGGACCTTTACAGGTCTCAGGCCATACTTGGAAATGATATATGAGGACTGGTCCAAGGCAAAGGCCTAGGAGGCATCAATTCTGAAGAAGGGAACAGTTGGCAACCAAGTCTGGGAATACATCTCTTTCTATCCTAGCTGGTGTTAGAGACATAATGCTACTAGCAACCTTTATTCAAGTTTCTTTTGCTTATTCAACATATATTGATAGAGCATCTCTTATGTCCCAGGCATGATGCTTGATTCTAGGGGTGAGGTTACAGTGGTATGTGATAGGTACAGCCTCAGTCCACAGGAAGCATAAAACAGTGTGAGATATAGGCCAGTTGCAATGGTCTGACTGTGTTCCACCTACATTCATATGTTGCAATCCTAATCCCCAAGGGGATAGAATTTGGAAGAGAGGACTTTGGGAGGTTATTACTCATGAGAGTAGAGCCCTCATGAATGGGATTAATGCTCTTACAAAATGGGCCCTCGAGAGAGCTTGCTTACCTTTTCTACCATGTGAGGTTACAGTGAGAAGTCTGCAACCCCAAAGAGGGTCCTCACTCACCACTGGCACCCCGACATTGGACTTCCAACCAGAACTGTTAGAAATAAATGTCTGTTGTTTACAACCCACCCAGTCTGTGATGTTTTGTTATAGTAGCCCAGATGGACTAAGAAAAAATACAAATGTAAGACAATTATATTTTATATTATGGTAGGGGAAGTTCAGAGTGTAATGGAAATATGAGTAATTGGGGTGGGACACATAACCCAATTTAGGAAGATCTAGGAATGCTTCATAGAGGGAATGCCATATAAGCTGAGACCTAAAGTTCAAGTGTGAAGTAGCCAGATGAGGAGAGGGGGCAAAGAACAGGTGAAGAGGAAGCAGGATTATTTTAGGCGGAGGACAGCATATGTAAAGTCCCAGAGCAAGATGAAAAAAAGGCTGAGACATTGAAAGAAGCTTGTTCCTGTCTTACAGGGTTGCCGTGAGGTTTAGCTGTGTCTGAAGAGAGTAAATGTCCCATATATATCAGAAATTACTACTGTGCCTAGAGCATAAAACTGAGGGTAAGTGTGAAAAGAGGTGAAAAATAAGGCTATGTGAATAAGCAGAAACCAAAGTAGTCCTGTAAACCATCATACCAGGCATTTAGTCTTAATCCAGGAGTCATTGGTAAACCACTCACAGATGGTGAATAGGACAGTAAATTTCATGCATTTTAGGAAGATGGGCCGAGACTAGCGGCAGGGAGACAAGACAGAAGATTGTTGTAACTGTGGTCTGAGTTAGATAGGGGCAGTGATGACGGAGAAACATGGAAGGATTTCAAAAGATACTTAGAAGATAGATACATTAGTTTTCCTGGGACTGTATAACAAATGACCACAAACTTAGTGATAAGGATAGAAATTTGTTCTTTCACAATTTTAGAGGCCAGAAGTCTGAAATTAAGGTGTTGGTTGGGCTGGGCTGGCAGTCCTTAGTGCTCTTTGGCCTTTGGCAACATGACTTTCGTAGTTCCTTGCATGTTCTCAGGGGCCTGAACAGGGCCTTCTCTCCTGCTTTTGGGTCTCAGTTCTCCCTCTCCTAACTCCTCTTCTTTCTTATATAAGGATACCAGTCATATGATCTCATCTTCAGATCCTTAACTTAATCATATCTGTAAAGATCGTATCTGCAAATAAGGTCACATTCACAGGTACCAGGGGGTCAGAACTTGGACATCTTTGTTGGGGGGCACAATTTGATCCAATATAAAATTAATGGAACTTGATGATCGGCTGGACTGGGAGTGGGGGAAGTTGAAGGAGAAGGAGAAACCAAGAATAGAATCTGCAGCGCCTGGGTGGCTCAGTGGGTTAAAGCCTCTGCCTTCGGCTTGGGTCGTGATCCCAGGGTCCTGAGATCGAGCCCCGCACCGGGCTCTCTGCTCCGTGGGGAGCCTGCTTCCTCCTCTCTCTCTGCCTGCCTCTCTGCCTACTTGTGATCTCTGTCTGTCAAATAAATAAAATCTCAAAAAAAAAAAAAAAAAAAAAAGAATCCATGAACGCCTGGTTGAGAGTGATGGTACCATTCACTAAAATAAGTTAACAATGGAGGAAAAATAAGTTTGGAGAAGGAAGATGACATCTTTATTTTAAGGCACTTGTGGAAACCTAAGTGAGGATCAAGTAAGCACTAGGTCATGTAAAATGTGAGCCCAACAGAGGGAGATGTGGGCTGGGTATGCAGATTCACGTGCTAATTGGAGCTATCGACATGGGAAAGATTGCCAAGGGAGAATGTGTAGAATAAGAAAAACCCAAATCAGAACCTGAGATACACAGAATTTAAGGGTGGGACAAGAAGAGTAGCAGGGAAGTGGGAGAAAAACAGTAAGAGAAGTATGTCTTAGAAAAGCTCCGGGAAGAAAATTAAAGCAGAAGTGAGCTGTTTCTAAGGACTTTTGGAGAAACTAGAATGAATGAAAGATAGACAATGCAAAGAGGGTAAAGAAATATTTCAAAAAGTTTGACTTTGAAAAGCAAGGGAGATTGGCAGCTGAATGAGATGAATACAGAGGACTTTTTTTCTTCTGAGTTTTATTTAAAATGGGAGAGACTTTTGGCTGCTAGGAAAAATGTATGCAGTTAGAGATTTGAATGTAAAGGCTAAGTCAGGATCATTAAGGAGGCCGAACATACAGGAGACAAATTCAAAGAGGAAAAAAAAATCATCTACTTAAAGGGAGGAAGAGGGGAAAGAAGGGCTCTAGAAGTGCTAATTTGATGGCAGGAAGTCAAAAGTTTTTTTTTTCATGGATTCATTCAAAAAATATTTTTGAATGCCTGGTATATGCCAATCATTGTTCTAGATGTAAGCAATATAAAAAAAAAAAAGTCATGGGAGCATCTGGGTGGCTTAGTGGGTTAAAGCCTCTGCCTTCGGCTTAGTTCTGGGATCTGTTCTGGGATCGAGCCCTGCATCGGGCTCTCTGCTCAGCAGGGAGCCTGCTTCCCCCTCTCTCTCTGCCTGCCTCTCTGCCTACTTGTGATCTCTCTCTGTCAAATAAATAAATAAAATCTTAAAAAAAAAAAAAGTCCTCATCTTCTTAGAACTCACATTTCAGGTGGCAAGATACAGTAAATATATATGTATGTGTGTTTTACAATGCCAAGGTATGGTAAATGCTATGAGGAAAAATGAGTATAAGGAGAGTTTTGGAAGGATATCTGTTTAAATAGAGTGCCTAGGTTCAGCCTCTCTGAGGTGAAGAATGAGAAAGCGAGGAATGATGGATCTAGGTAGGAGGAGCATTCCAGGCAGAGCGAACAACAGATAAAAAGGCCCTGAGGAGGGAGTGTGCTTGGCAGAAGCAAAAAACAGCAATGGTATGAAAAGGGAGGAGAGAGGTACAAGAATGGTAGGCAGGAACCAGACCATGGAAGTCTTGTAGCTTTTGGTACAGACTTCGGATTCTTCGTCTAAGAGTGATGAGGATCTCTTGTAAGATTTTGAGCAAAGAAGTGACATGATATAATTTTTGAAAGAATACCGTCTGCATGCATAGAGTAAATGGTGGGGAGAAGAATGGAAGCAGGAAGTATAGTCAGGAAGTTGCTGCACCAGTCAGATGAGAGATGAGGATGGCTTGGACCAGGGGGGTCGTTATGGAGGGATAAGAAATAGTTGAATTTGGGATCTGTTCTGAAAGTGAAGCCCACAGCACTCACTAATAGATTGAAAAAGGGATATCATATAAAAAAGACTCTCCAACACCTCAAATAGAACACTGGCTAAGATGTAAATGATTCTTTCAAGTAAATCCTAGCCCAAGTGTGTAAGGAACATCTGGATGAGTGCATAATGCAGGGAGAAAGGAAGAAAATGTCTATCTGCTAGATGCCCGTATGTCCTAGTTTTTTATGTCATCTCTTTTAATCCTCTACCACCTTTGGTGATGCTAGGATTCTTAATTTTAGAGATAAGAATTTTAAATTAAAAAATTTAATAATTTACTTAAATCATAGTTAATGTGTGACAGTTAATATGTGAATTTTAACTTGAGACCTAAGGTCTTTTCACACACTGTCCTCTAAAAATAAAAAGCAGAAAAATAAAACACTTTTATAATCCTTGTACTAATTTTAAATTTTAATTTATTTTCAAGTAAGATGGTACTTGAGGAAAAGCAGCTTTAGATGATAATTCAAAGTGTGTTCATTTTGGGAGCAATTCTGAAAGATTTTTTGGGTTTTCTTAGGCCTTCAGAGGGTAATGGCCCTAGTTATTTCAGACTTTCAATTTCACTTCTTAAAGATTTATCACTGAGTACAATTTTTGCACGTATTAGCACTTATGCCATTTGGTTTTGAGCACAAAGATAAATGCAGAGCTGGAGACTGTTTTCCCTGAGAATTTGGGCCAGAGCTAAAGAGAGAAGGGGGAAAGTTCGTGAACAAGTGTACCTAATGACGTTAATTCTAAGCTCTGGTCATCAAAAATTTAAGTAGGGAGCATAGCATGGATAAAACTGGCACAGGGGAACCCAAAAAAAGCCTATCCATAGTCCTAAATCTCTGACAGAAGATTCTTTGTTTCCTCATATTCCTCCCAGTAAATGTTTATACTTTCTTTTCAACCATGAGGAACGTGACATTGGGGATATGCTGAGAGCTGTCACCAAAAGCGCGGAAGGAAGAGGCACTGGGGTAGAGCAGCTGCAGGTGGACCTCAGAGTGGCTGGCTCTGCCCCCCTGTGCGACTCACTCACTTTCTCTGAGCCTCAGGATCCTCACATGTTAAATGGGGATAAATGAGAGTAAAAACAGGACCTACCTCATGAATTCCTATGAGAATACAATGAGATAATCCATGTAAAGTACTTAGAAAACTGGTTCAACAAATGTTTGTTACTAATAATAAGTTTCATCAGCAGCATGACTTCAGACAAGTGGCTTCAAATTTTTGCTTTGTTTTCTCAGCTCTAAAATGATGGATAGAACTAGGTGATACTGCAGGTTTCTTTACTACTTAGAATTATGATGTTGTGTGCACTGTTTCTTAAAGTGACAGAAAAAGAAGTAAGAAACCTCTCTGTGGTAGCCACCAGGTGGCAACAGTGAAGAGTTTAACTGCTCTCCCATTTTGGAGAAAACTTCATTAATTTTTCAGGATACAAATTCAAAAAACAAAAAGAATTGTTTAATCATCCTTAACTCTCATTTCAAGGGAACTGCTGTTAACATTTTGATGTATAACCTTCCATCCAGGTTATTTCTTCACCTATGTATATAAATTATTATTTTTAAATTTTATATAAATGAGGATACTATTGTATATCCTGTTTTATAATCAGCTTTTTCTTTAACAAAGGAGATATGCAAACACCTTCCATAGTAATTAATGTAATTCTACACTACATAATTCTGAAAGGCTCCATGATATTCTCCAGGTATTTGAGCCATGATTTGTCTGAACCATCCTCTACTTGGGGACCACGAATTGTTCCTGTTGTTTTGGCATTACAGACATTGCTCTGATAAACAGCTTTGTCATATTATATAACTGTAAGGGCCTATTTAGCCAGAGCGATTCCATCCGGTTAAACAGTGATTTTGTTTATGCAGTAAAACAAACTGACACTGCCCCCCGCCCCAGGGGAACTTACTTAAAAGCAAGTCCGGGAAACCAGTAAAATATGGTCGACCAGTCCCTGATAACAGGGCCCAAATACAAGGGCGGGTCAGGTCAGGTGGAGGTAACAGAGCCCGAATGCAGGGATGAGTTGGGCCAGGTGGAGACTTCCAATCAGTGGGGCACGCATACTGTCTCCCTAGCTACCAAGGAGCGTGGGTCCTGCCTTTTGGGTGCCAATTCTGACTAAGGTGATAGGCTAGTTCAAATAGCTACTACGGGGTGAATTGTAATTCAATTGGCCACCCGTGTGTGACCTAGCATGACTGTGCAGCTTTCTCTGTGTGTTACAATCTCATTGGCCACCTGTGCGTGGCCAGACTCAACCACATGGCCTTTGCTCTATAAAAGTTAGTCTGTGAGGCTGGGAGGGGTCGCCCCCTCTGTAAGAGGTGGCCCCGAACAGTCGGTTTGATTCTCGATGCTTGGCGTGAAATAAAGCTTTGCTTGACTTTCGCTTTGTATCAGTCTCGCTCATTTGATCACGGACCTATCATTGGGGGACCTTTCAATAACTATTTCTTGGGAGAGATTTATACAAGTAGAATGTCTGGGTTAAAGGATATACTTTTTTTTTTTTTTTTAAGCTTTCAATGCAGTTTGTCTTTTCCCATGTTTTCTCGTCTGGGAGAGCAAGGTCCCTGATTAGTACCTTTCCTCAGAATTTAATTTGCTATTCTACAACACTTATTCTTTCTGATGAAATTTAAAATCTTTTTGTCAACTTTTGCCTTTCCCTTTTTCCTAAAATTTTAGTTGGGATTTTGACTGATACTGTGTTAAATTTATAGATTAACTTGGGGTGAATTTGCATCCTTAAAATATGCTTTTCCATTTAGCAACATGGTATGCTTCTTTATGTATTCAATTCTTCTGTCAGTAAAATTTGAACGTTACTTAGTTTCCATATCTCATATCCCTATTTGCCTCTTTTTACAGGTCAAGTCTATATAGATTCTTTTTTTTTTTAAGATTTTTATTTATCTATTTGACAGATACAGATCGCGAGTAGGCAGAGAGGCAGGCAGAGAGAGAGAAAGAGGAGCAAGCAGGCTCCCTGCTGAGCAGAGCCCGACATGGGGCTCGATCCCAGGACCCTGAGATCATGACCTGAGCCGAAGGCAGAGGCTTTAACCCACTGAGCCACCCAGGCGCCCCATATACAGATTCTTAACCCCCAAATGCCTTGCTTTAATCTAGCCTAACTTCCCATTTCTTTTAATCTACTTGATTCTTCTGTTGTGCTGAGATCAAATGCCCTGTATCTTTAACAGTTTTTCTAAACATTCCCTTTGTCTTCTTACTCTAACCAAAAACCTAGCCATTTCCGGAAAACATGGCTTCCTCTGCAATTCTTTTATTAATTTATTTTTAAAAGATTTTATTTATTTATTTTACACAGAGAGAGAGAACACAAGCAGGGGGAGCAGCAGAGGGAGAGGGAGAGAGCCCCATGTGGGGTTCAATCCCAGGACCCTGGGATCATGACCTGAGGTGAAGGCAGAAGATTAACGATTGAGCCACCCAGGTGCCTCTCCTCTGCAGTACTCTTGAGTTGTGGTTTTTTGTTTTTGTTTTTAATCCCTCACTCCACTAAACAAAGGGCCTAAAGATGAGGTAGGTGGCTTGCTTGCTCCCTATTGCCAATTCCACACCTTTCCTCTTCCTTCCAGAATCCTATTCCCTTAGGTGCATACTGTTATGCTACATTATCCATTCTCCCTTCTTGTGACAGTCACCTACTGGTCTGGCAGTCCCTTTGCTCTTATTACAGAAGAGTTCAGCATGTGATATCCTGCCTTTCTCTCCACCACTAGTCCTGTCATTATTCTTGACCTCAGTAACCCAGCCAGTACTTGATCTATGGCTCCACATGATCTGGCCTTTGCCTACTTCAACTTCTACATCCTGCCATTGTTAAGACAGAAATGGAGGTGTCTGAGAGTGTATCCTCCTTGTGAGCTGGCACGGTGGCCTGCCACAGTTTCATACACATATACTGACAGAAGACACCAAACTCCTGGGCCAGGGACATAGAGGATTGGTTACTCATAGCAAATAGCGTTTACAGCAATATTTTATGTCAGTTCCTCATGTCTCAGTTCGCACAGGTGACAGGATGAGGGCCAGATGTATGTGCAGTGGGCTGCATCACAGGAGTATAATCTGAATTTAGGAGTCTAAGCTTTTATCAAGGCTGCTGGTTACAGGATCATCCCCCCCTCAGGAGAGATTACTCATTATCTTGAAATGCAAGCAAATTTCCTCCAGAGAGGAGAAAGGCATCTGTAGGTTTATTATCTTGGAATGTAGTAAACATTGGGGGGTTTTTTGCTAGGTATTTTTATTACTATGCCCTTTCCCCCCACAGAAGGCTACTTTAAACCTATCCATGTTGATTGCCTGCTAAAACAAAAACATCAGCATTCTCAGTAGAATGTAAACAAGACCTAGAGTCTCAAAGCAATATTCAAAATGTCAGGATACAATCCACAATTGTTAAGCATACGAAGAACCAGGAAATTTTCAATTTATAAGGGGAAAAAAAAGAAGATGCTAACAATCGAGAGAACAGAGATGATGGAATTATCTTAGAAAAGCCTTAAAGCAGTTATTTGTTGGGAGATAATTCTCCATCGATCTCCTGTATTTCCACATGTCCTTTTGGGCAAAGGCATTAACAGCTTTTTTCCTGGGCTGTCTTTTCAGGGATGCTTGTATAGCAAACATCCTTGAAAAATAGAGATAACATCTTCCTCTGAGGATAAAAGTAGACTTGTTTGTTGTCCAGGATGAAAAAAGATTGTATCTGTCTCCAGGGCACAGGTGGATAGGTTTGCTAGCCCCTCATTAGGGGAGTTTCCCATAGAGATCCTCTCTTGTAATGCAACTCGCTTTGGGTACAGGTATCACCTTGTCCTCCAGGCATCACTCTGTGGAAACTGGGACTCAGGAAACTGGCATAAATGCTGATGCTTTGCTTCCTGCTACTGCTGTGGGTAACAGATTGTTCTTTGTTTTGGACCCAGGATATTTCTGCCACTATCTATGAAACTGTGGGCAGCCTAACTTATTAATTTGCAGGTAAGGTAAAACCTCAGGCCCTTCAAAGTTCTTGACTATTATAAAAATTCTCTTACAAGTCGGGCTTCTGGCTGGCTCAGTCAGTCTAGCATCTGACTTTGGCCCACGCCATGATCTCAGGGTCCTGTGATTGAGCCCTGCATCAAGCCCCACCCCACTGGACTCCACACGCAGCAGGGAGTCTTCTTATTCCTCTGCCCCACCCCAACTCGTGCTCTTTCTCTCTCAAATAAATAAAATCTTTAAAAAGATGTTCTCTTACAAGCAATCAAAACCACTTTTGAAACCAATGAAAAAATATAAAGTATCAGCAAAGATATGAAAAATATAATGAAAACCAAATGGTTATTTGAGAATTGAAAACTATAGTAGCCAAAATTTTAAAAACTCAATGAGGTAGTCTCAGAAGCAGAGTGGAGATGACAGAAAAAAGTGGTAGTGAACTTGCAAATAAATCAATAGAGATTACCCAATCTGAACAAGAGAGAAAAAAAGTACTGGCTTAACAGTGAATGGAATCTGAGGGATTGTGGGACAATAACAAAAAGGGTTGAAAATAAGTTTTAAAAATTTTTTTACTTATTTATTTGTCAGAGAGAGAAAGAGAGCATGAGCACAAGTACACAGAGGCAGGGGGAGAGGCAGGCAGAGGGAGGGAGAGAAGCAGGCTCCCCACCAAGCAAGGAGCCCAAAGTGGGGCTCGATCCCTGAACTCTGGGATCATGACCTGAGCAGCAGGTAGACACTTAACCGAATGAGCCACCCAGGTATCCTACTGAAAATAAATTTGAATAAATAATTAATGAAAAGTCTTAGATTTGGCAAAAAGACAGAAAGTCAGGTTCAACAAAGCCCAAACATGATGAAAGTGAAATACATAATAATTGAACTGAAAAATAAAGACAAGGTCTTGAAAGAAGCCAGAAGAGTACAATGTATTATCTTCAGAGTAACAATTTGCAGATTTCTTCTTATCAGGAGTCATGTAGTCCAATAGAAAGTGGCACACGATTTTTTAAGTGCCGAAAGAAAAGAATGGTCAACATGTAATGGTATATCCAGTGAAAATATCCTCCGGAAATTAAGGCGGAATGGCATTTTCAGAGGAAGAAAACTGAAAGAATTCATTGCCAGCAGACCTGTTCTAAACAAATTGCTAAAGGAAATTCTTCAGACAGAAGAGACGTACCCTGGAAAGAAATTTGAAACATCAGGAATGCAAGGAAGAGCACCAGAAATGGTAAATGTCTGTAAAAATATAGAAGACCATTCTCTGTTTGAGTTCTTTAAAATATGTTTGACATAGGAAGCAAAATTCACATTTCCTCATGGAGATTTCAACATACGTAGATGCAACTGATGACAACTATAACATAAAGAGGATAGGTTGTATGGGCCTATTATGATGGTAGGGTTTCTGCATTTCACTTAAAATGGAAAAATTGTGTTGATTCTAAGTAGGTTTTAAAAATACAAATACATATATTTGCATTCCTTGAACCTTATTTTTGTGTCAGGGTCTTTGTAGTTGCTTCTCCCTTTGCCTGAAAACCCATCACATCATATATATTTATCACCTGCTCCCTCACCTACTGGGGCCTCTGCATAAATACCAGTTCCTCAAAGAAGTCTTCTCTTAACCACTCACATGAAATGCCACCTCTTCCAATCATGCTCTCACTGCTTATCTTGCTCTATTTTACTTCTTTCATTTATCATTAGCCAAAATTTATGATATATGTATTTTTAAAGATTTATTTATTTGAGACAGAGAGAGAGTGTGATGGAGAGGGGCAGGGGGAGAGAGAGTCCTAAGCTCCTGGTTGAGCATGGAGCCCAATGTGGGGCTTGATCTCAGGACCCTGAGATCATGAACTGAGCTGAAACCAAGAGTTGGACACCCCAACCACTGTGACACCCAGGCACCCCTTATTATATTTTTGTTAAGATGTTTTCCTTCTCTAGCATACAGGCTTTCTTCTTCTTCTTCTTCTTCTTCTTTTTTTTTTTAAGATTTCATTTATTTATTTGACAGACAGAGATCACAAGTAGGCAGGGAGACAGGCAGAGAGAGGGGAGGAGGCAGGCTCCCTGCTGAACAGAGAGCCTGATGAGGGGCTCTATCCCAGGACCCTGAGATCATGACCTGAGCCGAAGGCAGAGGCTTTAACCCACTGAGCCACCCAGGTGCCCCAGCATACAGGCTTTCTATGAAGGTAATGTTTTACCTCACTGACTTCAGTATACCTGGTGCCTAGGCCAGTGTACTGATTTTTATTTATTTATTTATTTTTTGCTTAACCTGTCAAGAATTGAGAAGGTTGCCTGGAAATTTGCCACAAAAATCTGTAGTTTTTTTCTTGTATATATTCCAAGTCCATTTTATTAGTTACAAACAGGTTTAGAATTATTTTATCTTTCCGGTGAATGAAACTTTTTTCATTAGATAATGATCCTTTCTATTTCTAATAATGTTTTTTGTCTTAAAATCTTTTTCTCTGATATTAATATAGATAGGTGAGTTTTCTTTGGATTAGGATTTGCCTGATATGTTTTTCTATCCCATATCTTCTGTTTAGGCCCTTATGTTTTGAGTGTCTTGTACATGGCAAATAACTAGATTTTTTCCTCTTTATTTCAATGTGACAAATTTTATCTTTTAATTAGTAAATTTAAGACACATATCTATTGTGATTTTTTTTTAAAGATTTTATTTATTTGACAGAGATCACAAGTAGGCAGAGAGGCAGGCAGAGAGAGAGAGGAAGGGAAGCAGGCTCCCTGCTGAGCAGAGAGCCCAATGTGGGGCTCGATCCCAGGACCCTGAGATCATGACCTGAGCCGAAAGCAGAGACTTTAACCCACTGAGCCACCCAGGCGCCCCTCTATTGTGATTTTTGATATATTTGGACTTGTTTTTACATCTTACTTTTTAAATTTATGTTTGCCCTTGCGCTTTTTTTTTTTTTTTTTGCCCTTGCTTTTTCTAAGCAATTTTTTTTCACCCTTTTATTTGCACTTTTTTGGTTAGATTTTTTTTAATTCCATTTTTTCTCCATTTATTGGGAATTCATAATTCTATATTCTTTTTTAGAAGTTTTCTTATAACTCTAACTTTAAAAATGTAAAGGTAAACAGCATATTAATCCTCCTTCCAAACAAAACAATGATCTTAGAATAATTTAACTCCATTGACCACTCATCCTCTCAACACCTACATGCTATTGATATTCAAGATATTAGTTTTGTTTTTTAAGTCTCATAAGTCAGACTTTTTTTTTCTTAAGTCAGTGTTTGGATTGACAGGCTTTTTTACTGTTTGATTCACTCACCATTCTCCCTTGTATCTCAAACATTCTTTTAGGATAATTTCCTTCTTAAATTTTTTTTAAAAAGCTCTCACAAAGTATTTATGTTCAGCTTTGTACTAAATGTTTTATTTTCTATTAACTAATCCTCATTTAACAATTCTATGAAGTATATACTATTATTGTCAACATTTTACAAATGAGAAAACTGAAGCCCAAAGATGTTAACTCACTTTTCTAATGCCCTACGACTAGCAAATGACAGAATAGGGATTTGCATGTAGGCGGTCTCCAAAGTAAATGTTCTTAACCTCTAGGAAATCCTGCCACTCAAATCTATTATTTAAGAGTTCCCTTAATGCAGGCCTCTGAGGTAAACTCTCAGTTCTCACTTACCTTTAAATGTTTTGATTCCAATCTTGTTCTTGAAAGATAGTTTGGTTAAGTACACAACTTAGTTGTTCATTATTTTCCTTCAGCATTTGAAATGTATTATTCCATTAACTCCTGATTTCCACTGATGCTGATGAGAAATCCACTGTGGTTTTGTTTTAAGATTTTATTTATTCGTTAGAGAGAAAGAGAGAGAGAGACTGAGCAAGCAGGGGGAGTGGCAGGCAGAGGGAGAAGCAGGCTCCCCGCTGAGCACGGAGCCCAGTGTGGGACTCCATTCCAGGACTCTGGGATCATGACCTGAACCAACAGCTGACGCTTAACAGACTGAGCCACCCAGGCATCCCCCATTGTGGTTTTAATTGCTGGTTTTTTGGCAAGTGATCAGTCCTTTCTCTCTGGCTGCTTTTAGGATCTTTTTTTTGTGTGAATTCTTCAGTTTCTTTACAGTGTGTTATTATGCATTTCTTATTTATCCTGTTTGATTATGTGATTCTTGAAGCTCTGGGTTCATGTTTTTCGTCATTACTGCAAAAGTCATGGTACTGTTTCTTTAAATGTTGCCTCTTATTATAGCAGTTGTTACCAATGGGAGGTAGGGGACAGGGTTTGACTGACAAGGGACATGAGGGAACTTCCTGGGGTGATGGATATGTTGTTATTTTGTTTTTCTCAGGAGGCTCCACTCCCAGCATGGAGCCCAACACAAGGTTTGACTGAGCTACTTTGGTGCCCCATATGTTTTATTTTTTGATAGGCATTTGTGTTACACCAGTATATGCACTTGTAAAAGCTCAGGGAATGATGCATTTAAGACTTGTGCATTTTATTGTACTTAAATTTTACTGGGGTGTGTGTGTGTGTGTGTGTAAAAAACCCTATAACACAATATTGGACACTAGTGAATGGTAAACATCTTAAGGGCGAGGACTGCAAATATACTGTGAATGCATCAAAAAATATAATGCTTTGATGGATGGGTAGGAGAATAGATAAATGATATAGTGTATGAAATAAAATGTTAATTCTAGGGTCTCGGTGGTGGATTTGAATATTTGCTATAAAATTTTTTCCACTTTACTCTATGTTTGAAGTTTTATAAAATGTTGAGGAAAAATACTGCTTTTCTTTTATTATGTCCTTCTTTGATTTCAATTAGTGATAGACTTTCTCATCCTAGCCTCCATCCTTTTGTTTGTTTTTAAAGATTATTGATTTGAGGGGCACCTGGGTGGCTCAGATAGTTAAGCATCTGCCTTGTCTCAGGTCATGATCTTTCGGTCCTGGGATAGAGCCCCTCACTGGGCTCCCTGCTTGGCAGGGAGTCTGCTTTGCCCTCTCCCCTAGTTAAGCATCTGCCTTGTCTCAGGTCATGATCTTTCGGTCCTGGGATAGAGCCCCTCACTGGGCTCCCTGCTTGGCAGGGAGTCTGCTTTGCCCTCTCCCCTCTGACCCTCTTCCTTGATCATGCTCGCTCACTCTAATAAATAAATAAATAAATAAATATTTTTTAAAAAAGTTTACTCATTTGAGTGACCAATGTGGGGGCAAGGGAAGATGGAGAGGGAGAGAGACTCTGCACTGGCCATGGAGCCTGACATGGGGGTCCATCTTGCAACTGAGATCATGAACTGAGCCAAAACTGTGTTGGATGCTTAACTGACTATGCCACTCAGGCACCCCCTAGCCTCCATCTTTTAATATCTTCTCAATATTTTTAATTCCTTGCCTTTCTATAGTATATTCTAGATAATTTCTTCAGGTGTATCTTCTCATTTATTAATTCTCTCTTCATCTATATCTAATTTATTCTTTAATCTTTCCATTGAGTTTTGTCATTCCGGTAATTTATTTTTCTTGTCTAGAAATTCTCCCCTCTCCTACCTGCCTCCCAATCTGCCTGTTCTTTCTTGCTAGTCTTTTGCTCATCTTTGTGATTACATCTTGTACTTTTTGAAACTTTTGGAACATAGATATTCTATACTCTGTATCTTTCAATTCTACTCTCTAGGGCCTTGGAGTTATATATCTACTGAATGTTATTCCTACAGATATCCATATGGTTTCTTTGTGTTTGGAGTTATTTGATTGTGAGCTCATTGCTTGACCTTAATTTCAAAAGTCCTCTTGACCTAAATTGGGTATGTTTTCTTCCAGAGAGATTTTGCTTCTTTTTCTGCTTGTAGCCAGGGAGCAACACAGACTTCATATTAATTCAGTTCTTTATGGGAGGATGAGGATATTCTATGTATGGCTTTGTCACTTGCAGTTAATCCAGGGTTGTGTCTGGATTTCAGCTGACACATGTCCTCCTGTCTGCTTGTTGATCAGCCTGTGCCAAGGGTTTGAGTGTGTGATAGTAGTGGGGATTCCTTAGGACTTTCTCAGTCTCCTGGGGACCAATGATGCCCTTTAGCTGTTTGGCATCAGGGTTCCTCAAAGAACCTTACCAGCCATACTTCTAGAAGAAAATGTTCGATATCCTTTACTAGTATCCTATTCCTAATTTACCAAGGATTTTAAAATTAGACATGAATGTTAAATTTTGTATCAAATACCTTTTTAGCATCTGTAGACGTAGCATCTCCTCTAAGCTTTATTAAGAATTGTTCTATCTCCTAGCTTCACTGCTTGTCCTAAAACAGGAACTAACCTCTTTAAACATTTTTCCTTTGCTAGCTGACAGTGTGAAGCTGTCAGTAGAGGATGCTGGGAAGAACTGTCTTTCCTAGTTCTTGCTTTCTTAGCTGGCACTTGCAAACACATAGCCTCTCTAGCAACTCCTATCCTGCACTGCCTACTTTTCCTTTGCCTGGCTCCTTCCTAGTGCCTGGCTCCTATAGTGCAAGTGGCTCCCGCAGCACAAGGCTCCAGCAGTATGGGCAATTTCTCCAGCACCCGGCAGCTCCTGAAAATCCACCTTTAGACTGTTTTGTCTGCAGGATACCTACCTATGAACAGTTTTTCTGGTACCCTAGAGGGTGGACTTTCAGCAAGTTCCAAAGAGTGGATTACCATCATGTTTCACTGGCACAGTACCACAGCAAATCCTTTACCAGTCATTAAGCCAGGGCCTTGTCCTCTGTAACAAGGTCTAGATCTCAGCCTGGAGCTGGGGGCAGGGTGTGTGTATGGAGGGGTGCTTTGGGGATCTCCACTTAGGGATAGCAACTGCTTCTTATATCTGATATGCCGATAATAGAGTTCTGTTTACTTTCTACCAGCTAATCCCTTGTTACCTCAATCCCATCATAGTTAATAATTGTTTATATTAAATATTACATGGCCAAATTACTATGTATCTATTTCCTGACTGGACCTTGATTGATAGAATTTTCAGTTATTTTTACATTTATTGAGAATTTTATTTTTATTTTATTTTTTTAAGATTTTATTTATTTATTCGACAGACTAAGATCACAAGTAGGCAGAGAGGCAGGCAGAGAGAGGAGGAAGCAGGCTCTCTGCGGAGCAGAGAGCCCAATGCGGGGCTCGATCCCAGGACCATGGGATCATGACCTGAGCCGAAAGCAGAGGCTTTTTAACCCACTGAGCCACCCAGGCGCCCCACATTTATTGAGAATTTTTAAAAAATCTCCCAGTTTGTGGTCTGTCTTGGTGAATCTTCCATGTGCATTTAGAAATAAATGCATATTCTGCCATTGTTTGATGTAATTTCCTCTGAATATTAGGTCAGATGGGTTGATAATATTGTTGAAGTCTTCTTTATCATTACAGATTTTAAAAATCTACTTGTTTATCAAATATCAAGAAGGAAACATTGAAATCTTAGCTATAATTTTGGATTTGTCTATTTCCCTTTTCTATCAGTTTTTACTTCATGTATTTTAAGCTTTCTTGCTCTCTCTTCTTGATGAATTGATCTTTTTATATTATGAAATGTCGCTCTTTATCTCTTCCTAAAGATAGGCCAAATTCCTTTTCCTGAAGTCGACTTTGTCAGACTTTCGTAGATATTCCAGCTTTATTCTGTTTGCTTATCTTTTTCCATCATTTTACTTTGAACTTGTCTGTGTCTTTATGTTGATGATGCCTTCTTTTTTTTTTGGTATTAGTACATAATTAGGCCTTGCTTTTCTATTTAGAGAGGTATGTCTTCCTTTTAATTGCAGTGTTTAGACCATTTGTAATTAATTTAATTTTTGATATATCATTTTCTATTTGTTCAATCTACATCTTTCTTTTTCTACTTGTCTTCTTTTGGATTAATTCGTAGTATTTTATTTTAATTTCTCTGTTGGCTGCTTGTGTTTTACTGTAGCTGTTGTTCTAAGTTTTACCATATGAATCTTCAACTTATCACAGTTTATCTTCAAGTAATATCATACTACAACATGCATAATATAAGACATACAGTGGAAGCTTAAACAATACAGGGGTTAGAGGTGCCAACCCCTTTTTTCTCCGGTATTCTGTTAAACAGGTTTCACAAATTGGGTCTGTTAACCACAGTATCTTTAGCAACTCATATAGTGCCTGTTTTTTACGTGGTAGGTGCTCAATAAAATATTTTTATGAATATGGAGTTATACATAGTATTCTCTTATATTTAAAATTCCTGGGGTGTCTGGGTAGCTTAGGTGGTTAAGCATCTGCCCTCAGCTCCAGTCATTGTCCCTAGGGTCTTGGGATCATGTTGAGCTCCCTGCTCAGCTGGGAGTCTGCTTCTCCCTCTGTCTCTCCACCTTCCCTTGCTTGTGCTCATGCATGTGCTCTAATAAATAAATCTTTAAAAAAGGTAAAAATAAAATTCCCTTTAGGGGTGTCTGGCTGGCTCAGTCAGTAGAGCGTGTGACTCTTGATTTGTCAGTTTTGAGTTCAAGCCCCACACTGGGTGTAGAGCTTATTTAAAAAAAACAAAAAAAAAAACCAAAACCCTCTGAATCTAACTCCTTTTTCATTCTTCACATCTTCTGATTTAAAAATCTTTGCTATTTTTGTTTTGCCATATTTATTTTATTGATCATTTCCAAGAACCAGCTCTTTCCTTTTTTGACCTGTTTTATTTTTCTGGATTTAATTCTAAAACTCAGTAAGCTAACCTATAAAATGGTAGTAGTAATTTACTGTTTAGGTACTAAAATGAAACTCTGTTATTTATACTGTGTATCTCTTTTTTTTTTAAGGATTTTATTTATTTGACAGAGAGAGTTCGTAAGTAGGCAGAGAGGCAGACAGAGGGTAGGGAAGCGGGCTTCCCGCCGAGTAGAGAGCCCAGTGCCAGGCTTGATCCAGAACCCCAAGATGATGACCTGAGCCAAAGGCAGAGGCTTAACCCACTGAGCCACCCAGGCACACCCGCAGTATCTATTTTATATTTGGGGTTACTATTAAACACAGTGGTATGTTAATCTGGTGGAGGCCCGTAAGACCAATTCTATACTTCTCTGGGGAATTAAGAGTTCTCTCTTTAGTGACTCCTACTATCAGCTGGACAGCTAACCAGAATTGTGAGAAGAGTCCTGATATAGGCGGGTGGTTTTCAATGACAGCAGGGAGGGGCCACAGATTTGCCCCTCAGGGGCATTTGGTAATGTCTACAGAGGGTTTGGGTTATTACAACTAGGAGTGGAATAGTACTGGCATATATTTGGTGGCAGCTAGGGATGCTGCTGAACATCCTACAATACTCAGGTCAGCTTCCCACAACAAAGAATTACTGGCTCCAAATGTCCTCAGGGCAGAAACTGAGAAACCTTTACTTGGGCAAGCAAGAGAACTCTCCTTTATCCTCCGTGCTCAGTCCTGAACATATGAGTGAAATTGCCTAGGAGCTATTCCATGGTAAAATCAGTTTAAAAATGGCCTCTGCCACAGGGAAGCAGCATCTCTGCAGAAAAAGCTGAAAATAAGTAATTATACTTTGTACATAAGATTACCCTTATTTTGTGGTTCTAATATTCATTCACTTTTTTCCATTAGAAAAGTATTTTTTTATTTATTTTTTTAAAGATTATTTATTTATTTATTTGACAGACAGAGATCACAAGTAGGCAGAGAGGCAGGCAGAGACAGATGAGGAAGTGGGCTCCCTGCTCAGCTCGGGGCTCGATCCCAGGACCCTGGGATCATGACCTGAGCCAAAGGCAGAGGCTTTAACCCACTGAGCCACCCAGGCACCCCGAAAAGTATTTTTAAACATACATCTAAATAAATACCCTAAATTATAAATTTATAAACCTAAATAAGTACTCTAAACTGTTTATAATGTTAGTTTTTTTTTAAGATTTTATTTATTTATTTGACAGAGATCACAAGTAGGCAGAGAGGCAGAGAGAGAGAGGGTGGGGGGTGGGGAGCAGGCTCCCCGCTGAGCGGAGAACCCAATGCAGGGCTCAATCCCAGGACCCTGAGATCATGACCTGAACCAAAGGCAGAGGCTTAGCCCACTGAGCCACCCAGGTGCCCCTATAATGTTCCAGTTTTAAGTTGTATTGCTAAAAGTTCAAATTTTTTCTCTTCTCAACTATATTGCAAAGTATTAAGAAAAAGTTACATGCTGATACTTTGAGGTCAAGTGGTAGTGCCAGCAAATAGAGAAGAATTCCAAGGACAAAATGAATTTTCAGAAAACAGGGCTGCATAATCCATCCGCTCTTCAAATAGAATCTTCAAGTATCAACCTGGAGGTTCTGGGATTATTCAGTTAAGATGAGTGACATACTTCAGTCACACAGAGTGTCTCAAACTTCAAGCTGAAAATATAAAATGCTTCATAACGGTGTCAAGTGTCTATAGTATTTCTTCTATTTAAGTAGTGCTGAAATGTGTATAATTGGTAAAGGGTTCAAACTGACAAACTTTATGCAAAAATTTTCTCACTTCATTAATTTATTCATCATTTGCTGAAAAGCAATGAGCTTTCCGTCAGTACTCAAGAGCTGACAGTCTGGCTGGTAAGACACAACACATAATTATGAAACTTAAACAGTGAAGACAGTATTCAAAGACCAAATAAGCAATACCCCAAAAAGCAAAGAACATTCTGAAATGGTCATCAGGAAAAGCTTCACAGAGGTGAAACTTTTGATGTAAGAATAGGATTTGGATAAACAGACAAAATAAATTTCTAATACAGTTTAGTAGGAGCTAAACTGAAAAAGCTAGAATACAAAAGAAAAAGGGTCTTAGGATGCAAGGATGCTAATGCCTTTTTTTTTAAACTCATCCTTTGCAATTATCTAATTATCCAGAGCTTTGAATTCTTCAACTAGTTTTTGTCCTAAATCTTCAGCTTCTTTGAATAGAGGAATATATTTCAAGGCCTTTTAATAGTGTCTGGGATGATCAATCCTCACAGAAATAACCTCACAGATAAACAATTAGAATTTTCCAGCCCATGTTTTAGTTTCTCTAATAGGATATTGAATAAATGTAATTGGCATACACATTCAACCAGGTGAGTAAACTTTTTTTTCCTGGCTAACATAACTTGCTCTATTAGTGACTGTATAGTTTTTCTATAGCAACAGAAGTTACTATATATTAGGGCTATCGCAAATTCCTGGTAATTCTGGGTAGCCTCGGGTTCTTCCACTAATTTACAATGACTACATTTTCATTTTACCTAATGGAATAAGCAATTTATCTCCTTTCCTAGAACTTTTAGTACTGTACTGTTCCCCTTACTCTAAAGCCTACCATGTCCTCTTCTCCATAGGCCTTGACTTTACAAGCGGCATAACCATTTGCTCAGAGGAAAAAAAAAAAAAAAAAAGTCTTGTCACTGCAAAACAAAACAACTTTTCACAAAAAACAAAGTTCGCACACTTTGGACCTTTTGAGTTACTGTGCGGGAGGTTTCATCTGACGAATTCCAGAGAAGATTCTTTCCGGTTGGGTGGTCTCGTCTGTTAATGTTTTTCTTAGTGTGCCAAGACAATTTCTGCGTGCGCTCAGGAATACTGAGCGGCCACATCATCATCACCCAGGCATTAAGACATAACTAGGGCATAATGGGTTTTATTCTCATAGAGAGTTCGTCTGGAAACAACTCCCGATTCAATGCCCCTAAGTGTCCCACGAGTGATCTGCTCTACTTCTTGGGTCTGGGGCATCCGCAAAGCGAGCCCTGGGCACCAGAGTCCCGCGGATACCCTCACATGGCCTAGGGGGCGAGGAAATTCTCCGTGCCACGGCGGCGGCGGCCTCGACCTCCCCACGGGCTCACTGACAACTCCGCGAGGCCGGGGGCTCGCCTCCACCCGCGTCCCGGGCCTTCCGGCGGCACCTCACGCCCCACCCCCTACAGTCCTCGTTGCTACGGTCCCAAGTCCCGGGGTCCAGGGAGCCCCGAGGGGGCAGGCGGCACAGCCGATTCCGCGCCCCCCGGCTGCAAGCCGAGAGAACTCGCTTCCACCTGCAAGTCCGGGGAACCCCCAACAACGTCAACAACGGCGCCGAACCCCACACCCCAGCCTTCCGAAGACCTTTCGGCTCCTCACCAGGCACACGCCCCCGTTTAAGGCGGCTCTTCGGCCCTCTCGCGAGAGAGGCCTGGTGGTACCTCCTTCCTTTCAGCTGTCTTTCTCTCCCCGCCCCTAGAGTGATTGCGCGGCTTCCTCCAGAGGGCGGGAGTCTTGGACGAGGCGAGGCCAGTCCAGCCCGGTTGCCGGGCCTAGGGCGCTCTGGCGGGCCGTTCTGCAGGTCCGCTCTCCGCAACCGCTGTCAAGCTCCCGGCAGGGCCCCCGACCGTCAAGCCTTTCCAGGTAGACCGGGGCCGACGGGAGAGACGGCGGGGCGGAGCCGCGGGCTAGGTGGGAGGAGCAGCGAGACGGGGCCGCTGGACGCCACACCTGCGCGACGTGGGGGCGGGAAGGTGCGCACGCGCGCTGCGGGGCGGAGGGCGGTGGCTCCTGCGACGTTACGCTTCCGAGCCGGCAGACTGGGCGCCCTCGCTCGAGGTGGCGTATTCTCTCGGTCTTTCCGCGTCTCCTTTCCTCCGCCTCAGTTTGGGGCGGGTCCGGAGAATGGCTTCGGAGATGGAGTCGTCTCTGGAGGCGAGCTTCTCGTCCAGCGGTGCGGTGTCAGGGGGTTCAGTGTTCCTGCCTCCGGCTCGCTCCCGTATCTTCAAGATAATCGTGATCGGTGACTCCAATGTGGGCAAGACGTGCCTGACCTACCGCTTCTGCGCCGGCCGTTTCCCCGACCGCACCGAGGCTACCATCGGGGTGGATTTCCGAGAACGTGCGGTGGAGATAGATGGGGAGCGCATCAAGGTGAGCGGAGGGGGCAGTGTCTGGGAGGAAGGATGCCTTGGGGTGACAGGTCCGGACCCCACCGTGGGTTGATCGCTGGCCCTGTGCAACGTGTGCGCGCCGTCTTTTCTCAAGCTGATGTAGAGATTGGAGCTGGGGCTCGGAAGGATTTATATATATAAAACTTAGAAGGCAGTGCTCCACAAACTTTAATGTCCCGCGATTTACCCGGCCAACTTGGTTTTTGTTTTTGTTTTTGTTTTTAATGCAGATTCTGATTTAGTAAAGCCGCCGGTGATGCAGATGCAACTAGTCCGTGAATCACACTTTGAGTAGCAAAGAGTGTAGAAGGTATCCATTGACTCGTTGGCAGGGTCTCATGTGTTGGGAGTCAGGGAAGTAAGGCTGAAGGAAAAACAGTGAAATTTCTCAGGCATGGAAAACATTTAATAAATATTGTATATTAAACAGTTGTCTGAGCACTGTCTCAGATATGGTGGAAGTAAAGCCTTATTGCCTTTGAGGAAGTAATTAGGTGTTCTCTTTCGTGCAGTTTGCTTCAGAAGTTTCAATCTGGCATTGAGTTGTTGAGAAAAGTCTATTTTCCTGCAGAACCATTCTATACACAATAGTTCCTACTTGGTTTGCCGGAAAACACTTTCTTAGTACCACCCTCTCCCAATTCTTAATTCTTATTGGTGGCTCTGGAGACTAGGGAGACAGTTATAGTGGAGAAGGGAGTAGGCCCAAGGCCAAGATTAGGGTTCTGAGGGATTGGAATGGGTACATTGGAAAAATGAGGATTGACGACAGGGCTGAGACCTTCTGCTGGTATACACTTCTTCATTCCAGACCACCACTAAGTCTGCAGCCACTGGCTAATCCCACCCCTTAAAACATGCAGACCCCAGGAAAAAGCTGTGCCTTCCTTATACTGTTTACTTTTTTGCTTAAATTAGTATGTACATCTTTACCTCAGTCCCGTGTAGGGGGAAAAGCAGACTCATTTTTTCATTCCTCCTTTCACATCCTTGAGGCAAGAACAATTTATTTTTTAGTTCTCCAACCACTGCCCTTCACCACCACCCCCCTCCCCAGAGGGGTTTAAATGCTAATGATGTAAAGGAAAAATAGGGTTGAAAAGAAATCAGCCCTCTATAGGCCCTTTTGCCTTTTAGTTTTTATTTTAATCTTTTATCATTCCATTCAGGCTGTCTGTGGTGGTCTTTTGGATACTTTGTATTAGGGAGTTAAGAAAGATCTATATATACTACAGAGGAAAAGACAGAATAAGAAAAGACTAAATCTTTTTCATCAGAATTAGGTTAGGCGCAGAATCCTGAGGGTGAGGAAAATAATGGGGCTTCTGAGATTTCAGGAGGAGGTTAGTTTGGGAAAAGCAGGAGTCCTGGGATCTCTCCCAGGACTCTCGTGCATGGGCTTTGGAGCCCAACTGACTTGGCCCAAATTTGAACCTATGAAAGGGTAAGGAAGGACTATGTGTACTTAGATGGGTGACCAATTTTGCCCAAAACTTTCCCAGTTTTATTTTATTTTTTAAAAAGATTTTATTTATTTACTTGACAGAGAGAGAGAGGGAGTACAAGCAGGGGCAGTGGCAGGCAGAGGGAGACGGAAAAGGAACAGGGAGCCAGATGTGGGGCCCGATCCCAGGACTTCGGGATCCTGACTGGAGCCAAAGGCAGACACTTAAACTGACTGAGCCACCCAGGCACCTCAAGACTTGCCCAGTTTTAAAACTGGAAGTCCCGCATCCCAGGAACCCCCTCAATCTCAGGCAAACTGGGGTAGTCAGTTATTCTAGTCCTAAGGCAGGTTCTTTAATCTTTCAGGGACCATTTTCTTTCCTGAAAATACCGTATTTTCAGATGGTGATGAATTGGGATTCGTATTGGGATTCAGTTGGGGTGATAATTGGGATGATAATACCATATGAGATTAGGTGAGAGGATTAAATGAGAACATATGTGTAACAACTGGTTCATAATTGGTAATCTTAAAAAGGTTCTTCTTCTTTAGTAGCTTAATATCATTACTCCTCTTTGACGGTATCACTTCTGTGGCTGTGCACTTAAAGCATGAAGCAGAGATAAAGTAGGGCATAAGCAGACCGGTGAAGGTGAGAGAAATTACCCCCAAAAGCACGATTTTAAAGAAATAAGTAGAGGGAATAGAGGCAGGGGAGGAGTTAGGATTTTCCTCCTTTACCTACTTATGGCTTGCCATTTGTACTTGAACATCTCAGATGAATCAGTTGCAAATTTAAGAGACACTTAAAAAATATAAAACTTGCCCATTATCTAAGCTGAATACTTAACTACTGGAATAAGTGCTGGCAGTGATAAGTAAACCAAAAGCCATAAATGTGATGAATCTGGGAGCACAGAGCTCATTCTTCTGATTGAGAGCAGTAAGGAGAAAACATTTTTGGGGGGGATTATTCCTCCTGAGCTTTAGCCTAACCTGTTTGGTTGGTGGAGACCTGGATACTGAGTTTCTTTTCCTTTGAAGGCCTTAGCCGTTGACTTGTACCTCCAACTTTTAAGACTTGAAAGATTTTTATTGTGGTTGAAAAGACTCTAACAGAAATATTGTGAGATTTCTGTAGTAGAAAAAGATGACTGTTTTGGACATTTGCTTTCACAAAGTTTTAAGAAACAAAAGATATTTCAAAATATGTGTATCCCCATACATTATACATTGGACTTAAAAAAAAAAAAGGTTTATTTATTTGAGAGTGAGTGGGGAGAGGGGCAGAAGGGGAGGGAGAGAATCTCAAGTAGACTGACCAAGGAGCCCTCGTGGGGCTTGGTCTTAGGACCCTGAGATCATGACCTGAGCAGAAATCAAGAGTGGGATACTTAACTGACTGAGCCACCCAAGGCGCCCCAGAACATTTTTTTTTTTAACTATTTTTAGGGGCACCTCGGTGACTCAGTTGGTTAAGTCTCTGTCTTTGGCTCAGGTCATGATCTCAGGGTCCTGGGATCAAGCTCCACCCCCCCACCCCAGTCAGACTTCCTGCTGAGCAGGGAATCTGCTGCTGTTTCTTCCTCTGCCCCTTCTCCTGAGTATGCATGCTTCCTTCCTCTCTCTAATAAACAAGTGAAATCTTAAAAAAAAAATTTTTTAGTGTCTTAAAAAAAATTGAAGTCAATATAGAAGAGCTTTATTCCATGTCCTGATTCTGCTTTTTTGTTGTTAACCTGTAATACATCTTAAGTGCTGCTCAAATGGTCATACATATTTTTTCTTTGGAAAATTTTTAGCCTAATCTGAAATGACTTGTCTTTTCATCTTTCATCTTAAAGTGAAAGCTGGAAGACATTATGTTACTTTACTAATAACATGACATTCTAGACATTTTTATTTGTTTGGTAAAAGTGAGATGTGTTAAATATATTTTTTTAAAGATTTATTTATTTGAGAGAGAGAGAGTACATGTGTGCACACACACGTGAGTGAGGGGGAGGGTTAGAGGGAGAGACTCTCAAGCAGACTCCCCACTGAGTGGGGACCCTGATGTGGCGCTCTGTCCCACCACCCCAAGATCATGACCTGAGCCAAAATCAAGAGTCAAACACTTAACTGTCTGAGCCACCCAGGTGCCCCGTGTTAAATGTTTTTAATTGTGGACTGGAGGTTTTTTAAAAAGCATGCCTTAGGGAAGTGCTCTTTCAGAATCAGTTAAAATGTTTTATGAAATGTAGCAAAGTCTATATTTGTTCACTTTTTCCTAAGTACTATATATGTATGGTTGAAAAAGGAAAATCTTGTTCGCAGAATTTTGGAAGTTGAATAAAATTATAAAATGAATTCTTTAAATAAAAACACATTAGATTTTTAAATTAAGACGCTCAACCCTAATCCTTATGCTCCTTCCTTGTATGTGTATCCCCATCATAACTAGCTCTGTTCCTTTCATACAAGCATTTTACAATGGCAGACACCAACAGAATAATTAAAGCCTCATGTTGCATTTAATCTGTCTTCTCATTAGGGTTGAGCAGTTTCTATTTGAACATTGGGATGGCTTACTTATCAATTATAGAGGTATGACTTTTTGCCATGTTAAATACAAGATGTTAATATTAACTAAAGGAACATAAGCAGGACACCTCTTCCCCTGTTGTTAAAACAAATATTTAATGAGTAATTGCAGGAAAGATGACATTTTTGTTAGTCACAAAGAATTATGATACATCATAGGGGTTGGCAAACCATGCTTGAGGGCTGAATATGGCCTGCTGCCTGTTTTTTTATGGCCAGCAAGCTAAAAGTGATTTTTACTTTTTTAAATGGTTGGGGGGGAAAATCATAAGAATATGAATTCATGACAGGTGAAAGTTATGTGAAATTCACATTAGAGTGTCTATAAATGAAGTATTGAAACACAACTGTGCTCCTGTATTCACATACCGTGCTTGCTTTTGCACTACAGTGGCAAGAGCTGAGTAGTTGTGACACTGTTAGGCCCACAGAGCCCAAGATATTCACTCTTTACAGAAAAAGTTTGCTGACCCTGATATAGTGCATAGATGAATTGTTGTCCCAGATTGGGAGAAGAGGTATGTACCTAAAAAGATGACCAGCAAAACCAGGCGATGAATGAGTACCAAGTTATTGTTTGGATGTGGGTGGAGGAATCATTTGTGTTTGGAGTGCGAGGTGAGGTTTCACAGAGGGAGGGCAGAGCTGAGGGGGCTTTTCTGAAGAGGACCATTGGCAGGATGCTCCATCAGGATCAGAGGTTCTATAGAAAGGTGGCAAGTGGGAAGAATGTGAAGGTGTTGGTAGCAACATTTGTGAGGAGTCTAAAAAACAAAGCTAAAGAGTCTAAGCTTCATTTTGTATGCATGGTGAAAAGTCCCCAATGTTTTCGGAAGATAAATATGGCACCAATAGAGGATGGATCTGGAGTGAGACTCAGTCTACCCCTTGACCTGGTTTTCTATCTACATTCTCTCCTTTGGTAGTCACTTGACTGTTGTCAGCTGTCAATCCATGAAGATAACTTTTAAATCTTTGTTTAGCCTGCCTCTCTCCTCATCTCACTCTGCATTTCCTACTGTCTTCTAGACATGGCTATTTGGATAATCCCTCCTTTGCCTTGAATGTCTGAAGTGAGTTCATCTTCCTTGGCAAATCTGCTGTTCCTGTTTCTCCCCACATCATCTAGGTTGTCATGATGGCATCCTCCTTTTCCTCAAGGCCCCGTTCCTCTCTTTTGTACCTAATTCTAGCCGGTTCTCTACATGCATGATTCTCTCATCCACCCTTTGTTCAAAATCCTAGGTCAGGTCTTTCTTACCTCCCTGTGAACTGTTGCAGCAACTCAACTCATCTCTCATCCCTAGTTCTCAATGAGCCTGTTTTGTACATTGTTGCCAAAATGCCAGATTAGTGTTGCATTTAAGGGAGATTAATGTCTCCTGCCTCAGATGTCCTGGATAGTTCTCCATTATATTATAAAATTCCAATTTAAAAAAATTAATGTAGGACTTCCTTTATCTTGCTCCAGACTGCTTTTCAGACTTTTTCCCCCCCATTACTTTCCTTCAGGTACCCTATAGCCTAGCTGCTTATTTGCTGATCCCTGTGTTTCCCTTTGCATGCCCCGCTCTGCCTGGAATATTTCCTCTGCTCATATTTCAGCACATGTAATTCTTCCCTATTAAACTCAGTGTGTCTATCAAAAACATCCCATTCCTCCTTCTCCATTCTATTTCTTCTTTCTGTGAACTCCCTTTAGCACCTACCTGAGCCTTTAAATGATCTCTTAACTCACTGTACTATTTAGATGTCTCTGTCTCTTTTATTAAGTCTTCTTCGGTCTTACTCAGAGCAGGATCCATGTCTAGTAATGCCATAGACTTCTCTGAGTATCTAGCTTTAGTTTCTAGTTTAGGTTTCTAAACTAGGTAGTACTCAGGGGATACACATCAAACGTATGGAAAACAAGGACATCAGTTGGTAGGCTACTCTGGTAAAATCCAGAATTGAGGTGATAATGGAAACTAATGGAAGTTTGATAGCTGATCAAAGAAGGAAGATCATTTGGGTTAATACCTTTATCATTTTTAGTCAAGCAAAAACAGTATTAAGTCATTTTAGCCAGATCATTTCTCATTTTGGTCATAAAACTACTAAAAGAAATTTCATCAACAGTAAGACTCTACTGTTGAGATTGAGCAAAGAGCTAGGTTGCCATTTTTGTTTGAACTTTGTACTAGAATTTAGAATAGAGATTTGTGAAATATTATTAAAGTATATTTTACATTGTCCTTATAATGTGTAAAGTGGGAGTAATATCTGTGGGAGCATGCATTAGCCATTTTCCGTAAAACATTATTAAATTGGGAAAATTGCTCTGAAAATATTTCCTAATTTAACCAAACAAAGGCATGTCACTTCCTTAGGTTCCACAGTGTAATTCTCCTTTTTAAAGCACCGTGTATCACTCTACTCATAGCTAAACCTCAAGACTTTTCTAAACTGTGATGGGGTTCTCCACTGAGTATCTCCCTATGTCCGTCTCTCTTTTGGTCAAAGTTTCCTCTTGCCTTTTATGACTGACAGTGTTTATCATTTGTCCTGTCCTTTCTTTGCAGAGTCTCTCTTTGCTCATCCCAGTCCCCTTGCCCTCACCTCAGTGTCCCATGCAGGCCTGAAGGTTGCAGACAGCAAGGTGGTTTGCCTTTGCCTGAGCCTTCACTGTTTCGGCAGTTCTGTCAGTGAAATTTTGAAGGTTCTTTTAAAATACTCCTTTGTGGGATGCCTAGGTGGCTCAGTCGGTTAAGCGTCAGCCTTCACCTCAGGTCATGATCCCTGGGATCCAGTCTCCATCAGGCTCCTTCCTTGCTCAGTGGGGAACCTGCTTCTCTCACTGCCTGCTTCTCCCCGTGCTTGTGCTCTACCCCAACCCCCCACCCCCCTACAAATAAATAAAATCTTTAAATAAATAAATAAACACTCCTGTGTAAATGCCTCTTTAACTTAGTAATTACTTTTATGGCTTTCTGGTAAAGTGTGAGAGTTACCTCTTGTTTCCTGAAAGTCTTGATAGGGTAGAATGCATAATTCTGAACAGGACTGGTGGAAATCCAAGTATTGTTGAGTCTGTCCTATCTTAAAACAAACAAATGGTTTTCTTAGGGATAAACAGCCTCATCATCACCACTTTTATTGAGGACTTTCACAGTTCTTTGAGGCAGGTCTAAATTCTGGGTAATTATTATTTGTTTTAAAGTTTAGTTGGTTTTTATAGAAAAAGTGGTTGGTTGTTATGGAAAACAAAAGCAGAAATAAAGGGGGAAATTGCTTTAAAGACAGCATGGTTATTTGGTATTATTTCTTGGTGTGCTTTTCATTTATTTATTTTTAACTTAAAAGATTCTTTGCTTAAACCCTTTAAAATCATTCTTCATTGATGAAATGGTTTTTGAGTACCGGAGCTACAGGAATTCTTTTTAAAAGAGAAAAGATCAGGTCCAGTTTCTTTGGACAGCTTTTATATGTCATCCAAATTATTCCCCAAATATCTTTCTAAATGTTAAAGATACAGCATGGAGTGGGTTTTGTTTTTTTTTTTTTTTGGTCACTCTAAAAAACATAATTCACGTGTCATAAGATTTACCCCTTTAAAATATACAATTTAGTGGGTTTTAGTATAATGACACGGTTTAGTATATTATTTGCTATCCTCACTATCTGATTCCAGAAATCTGAAAAGAAACCCCAGGCCCATTTTAACAGTCTCTCCCTGTTCCTCCCCTTTTCTCAACCTTGGCAGCCACCAGTCAGTCTACTTTCTGTCTCGGATTTGCCTATCCTGGACATTTGATACACGCAGAATCTTATGGTGTGTGGCCTGTGGTGTCTGGCTTCCTTCACTTTCTAGATTCATCCATGTTGTAGCATGTATCAGTACTTCATTCCTTTTTATGGCTGAACAATACTCCATTATATGGACATACATTTTATTAGTTGATGGACATTTGGGCTGTTTTTTTTTTTTTTTTTAAAGATTTTATTTATTTATTTGTCAGAGAGAGAGAGAGCGCAAGCGAGCATAGGCAGACAGAGTGGCAGAGGGAGAAGCAGGCTCCCTGCGGGGCAAGGAGCCCGATGTGGGACTCGATCCCAGGACGCTGGGATCATGACCTGAGCCGAAGGCAGCTGCTCAACCAACTGAGCCACCCAGGTGTCCCTATTTGGGCTGTTTTTACCTTTTAGCTATTACAAATAACTGTTGCTATGAACATTTGGGTACAAGTTTTTGTGTGAACATATCTTTTCGATTCTCTTAGGTACATACCTGGGAGTGGAATTATTGGGTCGTATAGCAACTCTGTTTGTTTCTTTTAAATAATTTATGGAAGTGGATTTCAGATAACATAAGATTAACTATTTTATTTTATTTTTTAAAAGATTTTATTTATTTATTTGACAGAGACACAGCAAGAGAAGGAACACAAGCAGGGGGAGTGGGAGAGGGAGAAGCAGGCTTCCCACTGAGCAGGGAGCCCAATATGGGACTCGATCCCAGGACCCTGAGATCATGACCTAAGCCGAAGGCAGACGCTTAACGACTGAGCCACCCATGCGCCCCAAGATGAACTATTTTATTTTTTTTTTTTTTATTTTTTTTTTTTTTAAAGATTTTATTTATTTATTTGATAGAGATCACAAGTAGGCAGAGAGGCAGGCAGAGAGAGAGGGAGGAAGCAGGCTCCCCGCTGAGCAGAGAGCCCGATGCGGGGCTCGATCCCAGGACCCTGGGATCATGACCTGAGCCGAAGGCAGAGGCTTAACCCACTGAGCCACCCAGGCACCCCCCAAGATGAACTATTTTAAAGTAAAGTAAAATTCAGCAGCATTCAATAGATTCATAATGTTGTATAACCACATCTCTGTCCAGTTTTAAAATATTTCCATCACTCCACAAAGTAAAGTCCCTCCCCCAGTCAGCAGTTTCTCCCCATCCCCCAGCCCTGGCAACCACCCAGTCTATGTTCTATCTCTATGGATTTCTCTATTTTGGATACTTTATATAAATGGAACCATAGAATATATGTCTGGCCTCTTTCACTTAGTGTATTTTAGAGGTTCATCTGTGTTATAGCACGTATCAGTACTTTGTTCCTTTTTGTGGGTATATCATAGACTGATTAAGTTTTTGAGGAACTGCCAAACTGTTTTCTAAAGTGGCTGTACTATTTTAAAATACATCCGCACCAGCAATGTGTGAAGGTTCCAATTTTTCTACATCTCCACCAACCCTTGTTACTGTCCATCTTTTTTGTTTTTTTAATGGCCATCCTGGTGTGAGTGTAAAGTGATATTTCACTTGTTTTTTTTGATTTGCATTTCCTTGATGGCTGATGATGTTGAGTCTCTTGTCATGTGCTTATTGACCATTTGTATATTTTCTTTGGAGAAATGTCTGTTCAGGTTCTTTGCCAGTTTTTAAATTGGTTTATTTGAAAAAAAAATTGGTTTATTTGTCCTTTTATTATTGAGTTATGAGAGGTCTTAAATATTCTGGATGGTAACACCCCTATCAGATATTATTTACAGCTCTTTTCTCCCATTCTGTAAGTTGACTTTCACTTTCTTGATAATATTCTTTGAAACACAAACATTTTTAATTTTGATGAAGTCCAATTTATCTGTTCTTTGATTGCTTGTGCTTTAAATATCGTATCTTAGAAACCATTGTCTAACCCATTTGTCCCAAATATTTATCCCTAGGTTTTCTTCTAAGAATTTTATAGTTTCAGCTCTTAAATTTAGTTTTTTTTAACCATTTTCAATAAGTTTTTATATACGGTGTGAGGTAGGAGGTCCAACCTTGTGTTTCGTATGTTGTGCAAGAACCATTTATTAAAACAACTATTCTTTCTCTATTGAATTGTCTCAGTGCTCTTGTTGAAAAGCAGTTGACCACATATATATGGATTTATTTCTGGACTCTAAGTTTTGTTCTGTTGATCTGTATGTTTAATCTTGACTCCAGTAGCACACAGTCTTGATTATTGTAGCTTTGTGTAATATCCTTTGATATCTTTAGAAGGTTTTGTAATTGTGTGTTGAGTGTTTTTATTCTAAACCTGTTAGTAGGGATAAAAAAGTTATATATATATATTTTTTAGATTTTTTAAAAGATTTTATTTATTTATTTGATAGAGAGATCACAAGTAGGCAGAGAGGCAGGCAGAGAGGAGGGGAAGCAGGCTCCCCGCTGAGCAGTGAGCCCGATGTGGGGCTCAATCCCAGGACTCCGAGATCATGACCCAAGCTGAGGGCAGAGGCTTGACCCACTGAGCCACCCAGGTGCCCCAAAAGTTTTATTTTTTTAAAGGAAAGTTGTATTTTCAAAGAATATACTTTATTAGCTCTTTGCATACTCAGTGTAGCTAGTCTATGAGTGCTTATTTTATAGGGTCTGAAACTAAATTTTACTTTCACTGGTGTAGAAGCTCAGGCCGAGAGGTATAACAGTCACCTATGGCACATAGGAGGCATTGAATTAATATTTGTTAATTTAAATAATCTTCGATGTTAGTAGTTCTTAGTTTACCTTGCTGACAGCTATTTGCTTTTATCTCTGATTTATATGATATTGAGTCTTTATGGCCTGTTTGCCATTTATGTTGCTTACATCACAAGAGTGGTATTTTATAGTAATTTATTTTGTGACATGGTTTTTGGGAAGGCATTGGGCCCAAACCTGTGATTTAGTGAGTAAACGTGAGTGTAAGGGATAAATAAAGATTTTAAACAGTGTGCAGGGTAAGTAATTTTAGGATACCATTCAGCTACATATAAGAGAAATTCAGCTATGATTTAACCATGTAAGGTTTTCTTTGTCTCATGTTATAAGGAGGCAGCAGTCCGTGTGATGATACCTTGTCAGCTGGATTCCAGGTTTATGTAGATTTCTGCCATTCTTGTGTGTGGTCTTCTCCTTCATGCTCATAAGATGGTTGCTGAACCTCCAGTCATATCCCATTCCGGGCAGAAAGGGTAGGGTGAGAGAGGTGCAAAAGGCATGTGCCAAATGCTCTGTCTTTTTAAAATCACGTATCCATAGTTTTCCTGGAAAACCCCACTGAAAGACTGTCTACAAATTATTGGCGAGTACTATGTCATTTGGCCTCCCTTAGTTCTGGGAGAGCCTGAGAGATCAAGTTTATATAGCATTTTATATTTCTGCCTAGAGCAAAATTTGGTTTATGTTAATTAGAAAGAAAGGGAGAATATTAAGAAAATGAAGAAATTTGGTCTTAAAAAGAACTACCAAAAAAAAAAAATCAGAGCTGATAAAATTTAAGGTAGCTTGGGGGTGCCTGGTGGGCTCAGTCAGAAGAGCATGCAACTCTTGATCTTGGGGTTGTGAGTGCAAGCCCCACACTGTGTGTAGAGATTACTAAAAAATTTTTTTAAGTTAAGGTACCATGGAAGAGATTAGTGATATTTTAATCTCTAATCACGTTTTAAAATGTATTTATTCATTTATTACTTCCTAATTGAGCACTTACCATGTGCTGCCATAATCTGAGCACTTTATATCTTATATCCTTCTTTGTGGGCCATCTACAGCATCCCCTCATTTCCCTCTACTTCTGTGTCACTCTGAAAAATCACCAGTCTATTTTATATAAATAGTACAAGTCTTTTGGTCAAAATTTACCTAAGCAAATCTTTTTTTTTTTTTTTAAGATTTTATTTATTTATTTGACACACAGAGATCACAAGTAGGCAGAGAGTTGGGCGGGGGATGGGGGTAAGGGGAAAAGCAGGCTCCCTGCTGAGCAGAGGCCAGCAACTGACTGAGCCACCCAGGCGCCCCATACCTAAGCAGATCTACCTCTAGTCTTTTCTACCTTCATCACTTAACTTTTTTAGGAAGTAAACAAAGGCAGGGTAATTCAGTGTTTTAAGAGAATCATAACACATGACTTATATTTAGTTTTAGATAATTATTTTCCTCAACTTCCCCCCAGCCCCCATATTTCAATTAGGAGATATTGGAATATTGGAATAGTCTTACTGTTAGAGATTTTTAGGTTAAATAAGTGATTTTCTAGCCTTTTAAGATTTTCAAGGGGGATTTCATAGAATGTCTCTCTCTATCTATGTATATATACATACATATACACATATAGGTTTGGGGACTAGACCTAATGACTCCTAGCATCTGTCTTAAATGGACTCTTTTAAGTTAGTCTGGTGAAAGGTAGAGAGAATAGCGTATAGTAACCAGTAACCAGATTTACAGGAATTAGACAGTTAATTGGGGCACCTGGGTGGGTCAGTTGGTTAAGCTTCTGCCTTATGCTCAGGTCATGATTCCAGGGTGCTGGAATCAAGCCCTGCGTGGGGCTCCCTGCTCAGTAGGGAGCCTGCTTCTCCCCTCCTTCTGCCTGTCCTCACCCTGCTTGTGCTCTCTCTCTCTGTCAAATAAAGAAATAAAATCTTAGAGAAAAAAAGAAATTATGGGGCGCCTGGGTGGCTCAGTCGTTAAGCGTCTGCCTTTGGCTCAGGTCAGGTTCCCAGGGTCCTGAGATAGAGCCCCTCATCAGGCTCCCTGCTCTGTGGGAAGCCTGCTTCTCCCTCTCCCACTCCCCCTGCTTGTGTTCCCTCTCTCGCTGTCTCTGTCTCTCTCTGTGTCAAATAAATATATAAAATCTTAAGGGAAAAAAAAAAAGAAAAAGTAGACACTTAACATATTTGTTAAAACCTGATATATTTCTATTTACTATTTTATTTATTTCAATAGTTTTGTTGTTGTTGTTTAGAAATTTTATCTATTTATTTGAGAGAAAGAGAGAGCATGAGAAGAGGGAGAGGAAGAAGTAGGCTTCCACCTGAGCAGGGAGCCGGAGGTGAGGCTCCATCCCAGGAACCTGTGATCATGATCCAAGCTGAAGGCAGACACTTAACTGACTGAGCTACCCACATGCCCCGATTTAATATTTTAAAATCAGTTTTTGAGGTATAATTTCATCCAAACAAATTTAACTTACTGAATTTAAGTGCTGAATTGAAATATTTGTTCTGACACTTGTATTGATTATGAGGTAACTATAGGAGCATGGATCCCATACATTACACTGGATCCCATACATTACACTGAAAAGGCATTATGGATGAGAACAAAGTAATTTAAGTGAAGAAGTACTAAAGACCATGTGGAATTGATTAAAATTTTCAATATGTATAATTGAAATGAAATTCTCAGTTTTCTCTCTTTTTTTTTTTTTCATTTTCAGATCCAGTTATGGGACACAGCAGGACAAGAACGATTTAGAAAGAGCATGGTACAGCACTATTACAGAAATGTCCATGCTGTTGTCTTCGTGTATGATATGACCAACATGGCTAGTTTTCATAGCCTGCCATCTTGGATAGAAGAATGCAAACAACATTTGCTAGCCAGTGACATACCACGGATTCTTGTTGGAAATAAATGTGACTTGAGAAGTGCCATTCAAGTACCTACAGACTTGGCACAAAAATTTGCTGACACACACAGTATGCCTTTGTTTGAAACCTCTGCGAAAAACCCCAATGATAATGACCATGTGGAAGCTATATTTATGACCTTGGCTCATAAACTTAAGAGCCACAAACCATTAATGCTTAGTCAACCCCCTGATAACGGAATTATACTGAAGCCTGAACCAAAGCCTCCAATGACATGCTGGTGCTAAGTAACAGTCTTTATTCTGCTATCTAATTTTGACTAAAGAAATGCTTTTGAAGTATGACAGTGATAAGTCATAAGATTTAATCTCAAATATAATGGATCATCCTGACATTTTACTATTTATCATTGTCATGCTAATTTTTGTATTTTGTATCTACTTAATTACATTTGTCATTGTGACAACACAGGACAAAAGTTGGTTTTCAGGTGAGGTTGAAAATGAAGTAAAGGTAGGGTGAATCAGAATATCTTCCCATTGAGAGCCCAGTGAAGGAGGCTTCAAATGAGAGCACGTTGGTATTTTAGGAGTAGATGACTATACAGTCCTGTGTTCTTGGGATTGAAAAAAAAAATCAAGGGTTTAAGACATACTTACTAGGTATGTCCTTTGAATGGGAAGTGTTCTCATTAGGACAAAACTGGTATTGCCTCTCCCTAGAGTTCTTTCTTTGTATTATTGATGTATTTTATTGCATTATTATTGCTACATTTGAGAACCAAGACTGTATTTAATTCCAGTGTGGGGAGAAGGCATAGAATATTTTTTGGTTCTCAGTGCATAAAGAACAACTTCCAGTGATTCCAGATGCGTGAGATTTCGAATCAGTATATCAATCAGATCTACAGAAGTCATCGTTATCTTTAGGAAAATAATTTGAATTGTTTTCTTACTAAATTCTACTAAAATATGCAAATGTAAGTCTGACTTTAATGTAAATGAAGTGACATAATAAGGTGCTTTATAATTTATTTTGGTATATTTAGTGAAAAACCAATTGAAAGCATTGGAGGAGTTGTAACTTGGGGGAAAACAGGTAAATGTGGTTCCTGGCTACTAAGACCTGTTCTTAGCTCTTAGTAATTCCAAGCTGTGTATCTGGCATAGTATCTCTTGCTCTCCCCCATCATCAGACAATTTAATGACTAAACGTTGAATTAACAGATCAACTTCCATGTGGAATTGTGGCTCTGAAGGCATACCTCTAATTCCTCGGAGCCTGCATATAGTTCTGTAATAATATTGTGTTGCAGTGTATCAGTCTTTAAAATCTTTAAATTTTATGGTCACAACGAGCTGTTCCTCCTCAGTATGAAAAATAAAGTAGGTATTGAGAAATACCTTGTCTCTCTCCCTCAGTGGTGTAAAGAGTAGTTCAAGAAGTTTCTTATCCTAAATATGTTTATTTTGAACTTAAGACTTTGCACATAGAAAATAGTAACTTTTCATACAAAGCTATTACATGAATGGAATGTAAGCCATGAACTTTAACTGAAGTGTGCACATTTACTAATTCTGATGGATTGATGCCCTTGATAATTTTGGAAGTAATTAAGCCAAAAGATGATTATACTTACAATATTTTCAGAATGTGGGAAATCAGATAGGTAATCTAATCTAGTTTAGGATTTCTGTTTAATCATCATGATGATCCTAATTGGAGAATTTAATTATAAAAACAAGATAATGCTATTAAAAGAACTGAAAAATAATTATAGGAAATAATTATTCAGTTTTAAATATTAGAGCTTAAGGAAAAAAAAGTTGGCTTTGTCTGTGTTTAGGGAGATTAATCCATTTTTCCTATCATGTAGAATTAAAAATGGTTTGAATTTAAATTGTTGATTTGTAACTATTTTTGTAGTAAAACAATGACAACTGTGCTAATTGTGGTGGGTGTAACAGTTTTTTAAAGAAGGGAATCTGTTTATTGCTTTTAAAACATTTTCAAGTGTGGGAAGAAAGTTTACAAACTTTCCAAGCACATTTATGTTTTTAAGTGCTGTTAATAATGGTTAAAAAAATAATATAACTTTCTTTTTATAAGAACGTAATAATAGGTATCATTTACAGTTCTGTGAAAGAACTTATTTTTTCACTTTAATATTTATTAATTTTAAAATATTTGTATCTCATTTGTAGTGATTTGCTGTTTTAATTTTTTTCTACACATGTTTTTATTTTTTAAAGAGCACACTTATCAGTTGAATGGGGATAAAGGTTTTAGATATTTTCCAAAATATTTATAAAACACTTCATTGTTGAGAAATCACTTCTGGAATGGTGGCTATCAGACAAATAATTATAAATTTTTAAAGCACAAGTCACACATTTTGTAACTCCTGTGTGAATTTATTTTAATTATGACCCTTAACTGAAAACTTCAGGTATGTTTTTGGGAAAGTCTTAATTTGAGAACAACTGAAGGGAGCTAATCCAGAATCTAATGTAGTTAGCTATTAATGACGATGCTTTATTGACAGTATATTGCTAATATGTTTCCTCATGAAATCTAAAGTTAAATAATTTCATTGTGGAATAGTGTCATTGTAACATTTCCCTTATGAAGTTCAATAAACCAGCTTTGCCATAAAGAAATTGTGTTTCATTCCCTTTGTTTGGTTATTAGGATGATTACAGAGTAAAACAAAAAAATCTTTTTTCCACTCTGGCTTCCAGGTAATGTATAGTACATTAGGAACAAACGAATCTATTTGGAAATAAATTTGGGGTTAGAGAACTTTTCAGAAAAACACCTAAATATTAAAATTAGATGATAAGGGTAGATTTTTCATTTGTGTGGCTGAACAATCAGCTTGTTTAACAGTACTTCAGGGCAAACAAACACTGTTAAGAGTGGTTGACATCTTCAGATTCAGAGGTAAAACAGTTTAACAAAATAATTATAAAATATATGACAAAAAAGAGAAAGAATTATGTTGTCTAAGATCACAGTTTCTACCTTCACGTTATTGATTCAGGGTCTTTAGGAGAGTGTGGATTGGGGCTTGGGCCCCTGAAGTTGATACTCCTTACCTGGCTCATTTGTTTCACATGTAAGTTACTCTTCTGCTCAAACACAAAATTGCATTATTCAAGAAAGACTGCTTTCTTAATCAGATATTAAGATAAGCTGGTCAAGTCTTATGAGGGCAAACTTGCTAGAGCCTGTGTGGCAAGAGTTACTTGATTGGAATAACTTGATTTATCAAACATTTGTCAAGGGCTTTTTTTTCCCCCTAGATTTTTGTATAGGAAGTATATTCACATGGTTCAGTATTTGGACCACATACAGATGAGTAAACAATGAAGTCTCTTTCCCTGCCCCTCTCGGCTCCCTGCTGCTTCCTCCGCAAACAACCGGCAGCATGAGTTTGTTGTTTCTGTACATAACAGTATATCCTGAAGATGAGTTCATATTAAAATATGTAAGGATCATTTCTCTCTTAGGCCTCATGGAAGTCCTTCAGCTGACTGTAATTTAGACAGCGTTCTGTTGCTGGACATTTGGGTTGTTTCCAGTCTTCTGCTATTACGTATTGAGAAGAATAACTTTTGACATAAGTTATTTCGTAAATGTGTGAATATGTCTGGAATATGTCCGAAGGGCAAATTCCTTAAAGTGACTTTGCTAGTTGAAAGGTCGGTGCATTTGCCAGTGGGGTTTCTAATTGCTCTCCTCATAGGTTGCTAATGTGCAAAGAGTGTTGTTTCCTTAAACTCTCACCAGTGCAGTCTGTTATCAAAGGTTTTGATCTTTGCAAATCATTAGGTGAAAAATTGCATTTCTCTTATTGTGAATAGGGTTGAGCATCTTTTTAATGGTCATTTGTAGTTCTTTTTCTGTTGAATTGTCTGTAACCTTTGTTCTTTTTACTGATTTGTAGGAATATGTTATATATTTGAGAAGTTAACCTTTTTTTGGTGATAGGTGTTTTAAATCTTTTTTCTAGTGTGTTCTTTGCCAATTGACTTCTTTTAATGGTTTTGGCATGAAAATGCTTTAAATTTGTCAAACCTAATGATCTTTTTATGATTTTAGTTTTATGTCACAATTAGAAAGATCTTCCTTATTCTGAGGTAACATAAGAATTCTTACATTGTTTCTCAGGACACGTGGGTGGCTCTGTCAGTTGAGTGTGCAACTTTTGATTTCGGCTCAGGTCATGATCAGGGTCCCGGGATGGAATCCTGCTTGGGCTCCGCACTCAGCAGGGAGTCTGCCTGAGGATTCTCTCTTCCCTCTCCCTTTGCTCCTTCCCCTGCTCACATACTTGCTTCCTCTCTCTCTCTGTCTAAAATAAAAATAGACAAATCTTAAAAAAAAAAAAAAAAATCTCATTTACTTTCTTGTAGTACTTTTATGGTTTGTTCTTTTTTTTTTTCCCCCACATATAAATCTTTGATCCAGTTGAAATTTACTTCAATGAAAGATAAAAATTTTCTTTTTAGATGACACTTAATTGACCTAACATCACCTTTTGAATAATCCATCCTTTCCCCCTTGAACTTGAGATCCCAACTTGATCATTGCCTAAATTTTATATGTTTTTAGAATTATTTCTGGATTTTCTTTGCTCTCCCATCAATCTACCTATTCACATGCCATTTAATAGTTATAGTTTATTTTTTATTTTTTAAAATAATTATAGTTTATTGCTTTTATATCTGGTAGGTAGGATTAGTTCTGTTTTTACTCTTTTCCCAAAATTTTCATGGTTCTTGCTTATTTTTCCACAGGAGCTTCAAAATTGGTTTAACATTTAAGCCTAGAACAACAACAGCAAAATCCTGTCCGTGTTTTTATTAAGTCCATATTCAACGTTGGGGTTAAAGAGAAAAGCTGTCTTTATGCTTTGAGGCTTCCTGTTCAAGATCATGGTGGGTCTTTTCATTCACTCCACTGTTCTTTTGTACCCCTCTGGAGCATTTAGAGATTTTTTTTTTTTCGTATAGATATTCCTCATTTCCCGAGAGGTCTATTTTTGATACTTTATCTTTTTTATTGCCCTTTTAAATTTATGTTTTGGGGATTATTAGGTGTTTTGAGAATGCATTTCAGAACTATTCTACATATTTGGTCAAGTTGGAGAAATTGGACCCAGATAGTCTCCAGTTTTGTTTTTTTTTAAAGATTTTAAAAATTTATTTGACAGAAAGAGAGCACCGGCAGGGGGCGTGACTTGATTTCAGGACCCTGGGAACATAACCTGAGCTGAAGGCAGATGCTTAACTGACTGAGCCACCTAGGCATCCCTGTTAGTCTCCAGTCGAACAATTAGAATTTGGGACAAAATATATCAAACACCAGTTTTTAGACCGTGGACAAAAGGCAGCCCAGGACTTGCAATCCTAGAAAGAAGGTAAGAAGAAATAAGTCTGCCATGGCCATGTATGCCCCTAATTAATTCTAGGCTCCCTTACAACTTGGTATGATCATGTGTCATGGTTCTGGTCAAAGAGATGTAAGCAGGTGCCTGCCAGGGATTCCCAGGTAAGTTTTGCTTTCCTGTAAAGAGGACTATCCTGTTTTCTTCCTTCTTTTTTGTTCCTGTATGGCAGGTGAAAGGGAGACTGGAGTTGGTATAGGTGTCTTATAATTTTTTAAAAAATGGACTGGAGAATGGCATCCAAATGCTACTACAGCTCAGACTACTTACCTCATGATTTGTGGTGAGAAAAATAACCCCGATTCTGGGGAGGTTCCGGTTACATAGTTTACCACAGCCCCAGCTGGAAGGACACTTTAGGTGGAAGAGTGAAGGAGACTTGGGGACACAGGGATTAAGGCTTCTGAAGAAAGTCTGCACTAACCCAATCTAGGAACTCCTATCCTGTGGAGGCAGGGAGCCAACATGGTGGCCACAGCTGTCCTGGTGCACCTGGACAGCTAATGCCAAGACTATTGAGTCAGAGTCAAGTAGAAGCTTTCTATCTTGTTTAAGCCAATGTTATTTGGGGTTGATTCCTCATCCAAGTTATCCCAAGGAAGTATATCTAGCATCAAGTTGTTAAAATTTGTCCATCCATGATAAAATTAAGGCTATAAAATTTTACCTTTCAATGTAAAGCAATATTTGTGTAAAGTCTGTTATGGAGTTGGTAGACATTAGGGAACTCTTCTAGCTTGTTTATGATGAAAAAGACTTTTTCAACGGTTTTAGGTAGCTTACAGAATCTCCAAGACCTGGAGCCAAGATTTGGATGCTACAAAGACAGGAAAACCATCAGCCAAAAGAAATACCCAGGTGTGTGGCAGAAGGTCCACCATGTACTACCTCCCCTCAGCACCTGTGACACTCAAGATCTGACACCAAAGTGTCCCCAGAGCTGCCCCGGAAGAGCTGAAGACTTCCAACCTCATGCTGGTTAGAAGGGCCATTCTCCCTGTCACTCTCTTACTGCACGTTCCCTCCCTTCCCAAATAGTAGGCCTGCGGGTTCGAACCCAGACCACACCCAATTCTGAAGCTGCAAAGAAGTCTGGAAATTACAGAACAGAACAGTCTGGGCTCTGCAACAGGAGAGCCACCAGAGCAGGACTGAGAGGCATTGTGTGAGCCAGTCATAATACCTCCCGTAGAAAGGGATGCTGACTTATGCCTCTGAGAGCTTTGCCCTGGGAAGTGTAGCACACTGTGTGTTGCTGTGCCTTTTGGAAGTACGTCTGAAGCATGGACTAATGAAATCCTCAGGGACACCTGGATGGCTCAGTTGTTAAGCATCTGCCTTTGGTTCAGGACCTGACCCCAGGGTTCTGGGATCAAGCCCCGCATCAGGCTCTCTGCTCAGCAGGAAGCCTGCTTCTTCCTCTCCTACTCACCCTGCTTGTGTTCCCATTCTCACTGGGTCTCCCTCTGCCAAATAAAGAAATAAAATCTTTAAAAAAGAATAATAAAGAGGGGCGCCTGGGTAGCTCAGTGGTTTAAAGCCTCCTCCTTTGGCTCAGGTCATGATTCCAGGGTCCTGGGATCGAGCCCCACATCAGGCTCTCTGCACAGCAGGGAGCCTGCTTCCTCCTCTCTCTCTGCCTGCCTCTCTGCCTACTTGTGATCTCTGTCTGTCAAATAAATAAATAAATAAACATTAAAAAATAAAAAAAAAATAAATAAAAAAAAGAATAATAAAGAGATCATCACTGATGTGGTGATTTGTTATATTTCCATAAACTTCTTATGCAAATCAAATGTAAGATTAATAAATGTTGCCTGCTCCTGGGAGTCTGTTACTCCATTGTACATCTACATATGCAACATAGCATACGTTTTAAAAAGTTTTTATTTAAATTCCAGTGAGTTAACATACAGAGTAGTATTGGTTTTGGGTGTACAATATAGTGATTCAACACTTCCACATACCACCTTGCACTCATCACAAGTGCCCTCCTTAATCCCCACCCATTTCACCCCTCCCCCACCCACCTCCCATTTGGTAATCAGTTTTTTTCTCTATAGTTAAGAATCTGTTTCTTGGGGCACCTGGGTGGCTCAGTGGGTTAAGCCTCCACCTTCATTCAGCTCAGGTCATGATCTCAGGGTCCTGGGATCGAGCCCGGCATCGGGCTTTCCGCTCAGCCGGGAACCTGCTTCGCCTTCTCTCTCTGCCTGCCTCTCTGCCTACTTGTGATCTCTCTCTCTCAGTCAAATAAATAAATAAAATCTTAAAAAAAAAAAAAAAAGAATATGTTTCTTGGTTTGCCTCTCTCTCTTTTATTCCCCTTTGCTTATTTATTTCTTAAATTCCACATATGAGGGAAATCATAGGGCGTTTGTCTTTCTCTGACTGACTTATTTTGTTTGGCATTATAATTTCTAGCTCCATCCATGTTGTTGCAAATGGCAAGACTGCATTCTTTTTTATGGCTGAGTAATATTCCATTAAATATATATACCACTTCTTCTTTATCCACTCTTTAGTTGATGGACACTGGGGCTCTTCCTATGATTTGCCTACTGTAGGTAATGCTGCTATAAACATTGGGGTGCATAGTATTCTTGTATTCTTAAATACTTAGTAGTGAGATTGCTGGATCATGAGATAGTTTTGTTTTTAACTTTTTGAGGAACTCCCATACGGTTTTCCAGAGTGTGGGCACCAGTCTGCACTTCTACCAACAGTATGGCAGACATTTTTAAATTCTGAAAATATTGGAAACTTAGTCACGTAAGGTCATGTGCATCATAATCCGGACAAGGAGACACTCCCTGAGCCTTAGTCCTTCTTCCTCTTTTTTCCCTGGCCAAATAGCCTTTCCCTTTATGATCTCGAATCTTCAGGAAACACTTGGTTCCCCAGCCTACTTTCCAGGGCCTTGATGGCCCCTGAATACCTTCTGAGGTACCTAGTGGCACACCCAATAAACATGGCCAAATTCAAACTCACAAACCTCCTCCCTAAACTTAATCTTCTTCCTGTGCATCCTCCAAACCTCTCCCCAAGAGGCTGTGGACGCCGCATGCAGACCTCAAGGTCCAGCAACGTCGGGATCAAGTCCCCAAAATTCTAACGGTGAAACCTCTCACCGCCACCATGTTCTCTCATCTTAGAGAGAGTCTGCCAATCACTAAATGGTTACCGTGAGGGTGAGGTGGGTTCATCATGCGTGATGTCCGCGGCCGCATAGCAGTCTCCTCCAAGACTGAAAGGAGAGAACAGCAATCACCGATGACACGACCTCTTGCTGCTGTGGTCGGTGGGGAATGCGGGCGTGCTCAGCCGGGCAGTTCTGCAGGGGGGCTCTCTGGAGGCTGAGCTGGGGACAGGGGGACAAACAGCCCTCTCGGGGGCTGGCACGGCTGGTGCTCCTCAGCGCCCCCCCGCCCCGGGATCTCTGCACGGTGGCCTCAGGGTAGCCAGACGTCTTACACAGTGGCCAGAGACGCCCAGAGCAAGGGGCCCAAGACAACCCTGTACAAGCCCCAAGGGAGTTTGTAACTGAGCTCAGGCGTCCCGCTCTAGTCACAGAGAGCAGCGATCCCCAAAAACCTGCCTGGGGTTCCGGGGAGAAGGTACGAACTCCGACTGTGCATGGAGGCCTCTTGACAAACTCCTGGGCTTATTAAAAAAAAGCTTTTATAGTCAGTGACCATAAAAACGTTCCAGGGGTTAGCTTCACGGCGGAGTGATTAAAAGACTGAATTAAAGATGTGCTACGCATCTTTCTTTCACAAAGAGACAAGGTTCAAATTGTTGGTCACTTCTATAGCACAAATGTCTGCAGGGCAGGTCATACTAAGGAATACACTTCCTACCTGAGCTATTTTTAGGAAAACAAACACACTTAATCTCGCTTCCTGGTTGGTGTTTGGAAACCTTTCCATCTGATGTGCTCTTGTTTCCAAAGTCTGTGTCACCTGTAAAAACGCTATCTGAACATTCTGTTCCAGCCTTCGGGCTGATGCGCTCCTTGTTTGCTGACCTAAACCCCCCAGTTTGCTGCAGAACTGATCTATTTCCCTTGAGCCCCTGCAGACCGCTGGCTTTGGGGAAGAAAGAGCCAGACTTTGGGGAAGATAAGGCGGGATCGCACTTCAAAACAGCTGCCACTAGCCATGGTATCTCCCATAGGGAGTCTTGCTTCCTGGGGGGAAGGAAAGGTCTGGACTGCCTCGCCCAGGTGCAGCTAGTTGGGCTGCGGAGGTATCCTTTACTGAGAAACCCCCACCGAGTGGAGTAATCTGGAAGCCTTGCCAGACCAAATGATTAACTGCTGAGCGCCAGCTTCTCTTGCACGAGGTCCCCTCACCTTTTCAGCGATTTCCTCTTTAAAAGCCCTCTGCTTGACCTAGACTGGGAAAATGGTCAATGGGATGTTAGCCTACCGTCTTCTCTTAAGAAAGCATACCTTCACATCAACCAGACTCTTGAGTATTGGCTTTGGAGTGGCCAGTAGCTGACTGTGGGTTAGGAACTGGTTCTCTGCCCAGTAACCGTTTTAAAAGCTAGAATTTTCCACTCGGTTTAAGAATCTTCCTGGGGTGCCTGAGTGCCTCAGTTGGTTGGGCAACTACTTTCGGCTCCAGTCCCATACCGGGCTCCGCCTCAGCGGGGAGTCTGTTTCTCCCTCTGACCCTCCCCCCTCTGGTGTTTGCCCTCTTTCTCTCACTCTCTCTCTCAAAACAAAACAAAACAAAACAAAAATCTGGGGCGCCTGGGGGGCTCAGTGGGTTTAGCCTCTGTCTTCAGCTCAGGTCATGGTCTCAGGGTCCTGGGATCAAGCCCTGCATTGGGCTCTCTGCTCAGTGGGGAACCTGCTTCCCCCTCTCTCTCTGGCTGCCTCTCTGCCTACTTGTGATCTTTCTCTCTCTGTCAAAAAATAAATAAAATCTTTAAAAAAAAAATCTTCCAAACTAGGACTGACTACACTGTGGATCCATTTGTTAAAAATACAAATGCAAAATCCAGGTAGTTCACAAGAACAAAATGGGGAAATGGAAATCTAGCAAATGAATTTCAACAAAAACCTTTGCATAGTTGACGTGTGGAAGTGAAAACTCGGCATCAGGGTTTAATAAACCACTGGTTGATTATCTATTTGGACCCAAGTTTCTTCGTGAGGTCTCCCCCCGACCCCTTCCATAGTCATTAAATGCAAGTATCAACAAACTGGACCTTTGCCTTATTTTATCATGAAGTGTTAAATCAGGATTTTCAAAATAATAAAGCATTTATTATTATTAGCAAAATAGGGCTTTTTTTGTGTGTGACAGAATAAAAAGGCTTTTTATCATGTGCTTGTCCTGATGAGGACATCGTGTGTAAAGAGTTGGAAGACCACTGACACAAACACTCTGTCAGCGGGCTGGAAGATGGCCTCAGCAAATGGCCCGATGTCCTCAGCTTTGTGGCTTCGTGGCGCCCTGCCTCGACTGTGTGGGAAAGGGCAGAGTCAGGAGCCCTTGCCCCCGGGTTCCTGCTGAGCATCGTCCCCTCCCTCCCTTCCTAGAACCTTACACCCCCGGGAAGGAGGAGGAACAAGTTTCATTAATTCTGCCTGTAGCAGCCTTGATTACGTATGATTGTCCCCCCAACGTTGCAGTCAGTCTCTATGAATGTCATTTGTTTCCTCCACAACAACCCTCTTTCCCCAAAGTGTTCGCCATTTGGAAATCACTCATGTTCTTAAGTGATGCCTCTTGATTCTATCACAATTTGGCTCCAAGGGCTTTCAAGAGGAAAAAAATGTCCCGATGTGATGGCTGAGTCATGCTTCGTGAAAATGAGCAATTCATTCCCAGCACGCGCTCTAGTAACATTACATTACATTTTCGGAGACCATGTGTCTTCTGGGAGTTTTGTTTCATGAAAGTAGAAATGAAGTCACTCTTCTTTTAACTCCTTTGATAAGCTTAACGAAACAAAGCAGCATTTCTTAATTTAAAGATGATCATGAACTGAAAGTACTGAAGTCCTCCTTCCTTTCTCTTGGATCCTGATGGCAAGCAAGGTCCCGTTTGGCCCGCTGAATCTTGGCAAGATGCCTACAAACCATGTTACACTGCTCGGCCTCAGTTTCCCTATCTGCAAAACAGGGTCAGTAAAACCGGCCCTCTTTATGCCTTGTTAGAACAGTTATTATTGGATTGACTTAAACTAAGGAAATCTTTTTAGAAGCCTAAATGGGACCTCGTTCTGCTATTGACAATGCAGTTTCTGATAGAAGTTTCTCTCTGTTTTGTTTTATGTCTCCCTTCATGCCCAGATTTCCTACAGCTGGAATCTTTTTTGGCCTTATGAAATGAACTCAAATTAGATACCCTTAATTTCAGAAAACAATCAAAAACTTCCAAACAGCGGCCCCAATCTGAAGCTCGCTCAGAGTACCTCTTGCTACCTTTTTTTTTTTTTAAGATTTTATTAATTTATTTGACAGACAGAGATCACAAGTAGGCAGAGAGAGAGGAGGAAGCAGGCTCCCCGCTGAGCAGAGAGCCCGATGCAGGGCTCGATCCCAGGACCCTGGGATCATGACCTGAGCCGAAGGCAGAGGCTTTAACCCACTGAGCCACCCAGGCGCCCCCCTCTTGCTACTTCTTAAAAGGCTCTTTCCCTGAGAGGTGACCAAGAGGCCAGGCAGGAAACCAATGTCTCTTAGAAGCAGCTTTTCTCCTCACCTTTTCTTCCTCCCCGAGCCTCAGGGTTTCTCACTCCTGCCCAGTTTTTGGAACTTGGTCAACAGCTGCTGCTTGGGAGAGAAGGAGGTTCTGGGCTTAAGTCCGTTTCTATTTTGGAGACCGCCCACTGAGTCACCCTCTCCTGCCCCCAGCCCCCAGCCCCCAGCAAGCTCTCATTATCCATTAGATAGCTTCTACACCGTGCCTGGGACTGAGGAGCTTTGTGAAAAGCTGTGGACATTTTTGAGACCTGACAAAAGGAAAGGATTGACCTCGAAATACAAAAACAAAATTAAGAAACATTTTTAAAAAAAAAGATTTTATTTATTTATTTGTCAGAGAGAGAGAGAGAGAGTGAGCACTGGCAGACGGAGGCAGAGGGAGAAGCAGGCTCCCTGCCGAGCAAGGAGCCTGATGTGGGACTTGATCCCAGGATGCTAGGATCATGACCTGAGCCAAAGGCAGCTGCTCAACCAACTGAGCCATCCAGGCATCCCCAAAATTAAGAAACATTTAATTAAATGTCTACAAACTAAAAATTATGCTGACATTATTAATTGATAAATGTTAATGTTCATATAAATGGCAATTAAATTTGAAAACAATTAGTAGGTCAGATTATTTCCCTTGATCTTTTTAAAAGACTTACTTACTTTTATTAGAGAGAGAGAGTGCAGCAGAGGGAAAGAAGAGAATCCCAAGTAGACTCCCCACTAAGTGTGGAGCCCAAGACGAGGCTTGATATCAAGACCAGAGCTGGTGGCTTAACTGACTAAGCCATCCACACGCCCCAAGTGAGTTCCCTTTGAAAGAACTTGCCGAGAAACTGACTATAAATTAAGTGGTTGACTTGTAGCTAAATCATTTTGAAAAGTTTTCAGAAAACCAGTACTGTGTGTACATTTTAGTGTATTTGATAAGATGTGTAGTGAGACCTTTGAAAGACTGAGTGCTTGGAAATCAGAATACAGCCCATGTGCTAGATGGTGTTAGTCAATGATTGTTAATTTTCTTAATTGTGTGGATGGTATTGAGCTTAAGTGGGAGAACCCTAGGAGAGACATACGGAAGTATGTAGGGGTGTCCTGAGGTCAGCAACGTGCTTTCAAAATGTTCTGCAAAATATTAACAACTATGTGGTGAAAAGGAGGAGGTAATGGTCTCATTTATTCTGCTCATAGTAGCCTTGATTATGGATAATAGTTTCCACATCTTTGTGGTCAGTGTCTTATGTTTGAATGTCATTTGTTTCCTACAAAATCATCCTCTTCCCCTAGATGTTTGTCATTTGAGACTCACTGAGCATGCCAGCCACCTGCTTTCAAAAGATTCTATAAATGATAATACACGTGTATGTATAAATATATAAATGTATATATATATGTGCTACACACACATATATAATACATATATTACACACACACATACACACATACATAAAGGGAGAGCAGCAGTGTGGTAAAATGTTAACAAGTGCTTTGAAGACCGTGATAAACCAGGTTAAGAGGATAATGAATGATGGATAGTATGGTCAGGAAAAACCTCTTGGAATAGTAACATCTAAACCAGATCAGAGTGAAGTGAAGAAACAAGATATATAAAGATTTGAAAGAAAAGTATTCCAGGCACAATGAAAGGGATATGCAAAGGCCCTGAGGCAGGACTTAATAGAACTTGATACTGTCCAGCTAAATTGTTGTTGTTAATCTGGTGAGAGTAGAACATTCTCTAATGACTCAAATTTGTATTTCCCTGCTTATTTTTCATATATTTATTTACTATGTGTGCTTCATTTTTTGTGAAATTCTTGTCAAGTCTTTTGCCTAGTTTTCTATTGGGTTTTCTTCTTATTGATTTGTAGGAGTTATTAATATATTCTGGGTATGGCTCCTTTGCCTATTAGATGTGCGGCAGATATCTTCTCCCACTTTTATGGATTGTCTTTTCATTCTTTTTATGGTGTTTTTGTAAGAGCAGGTCTTCTTCTTCTTCTTCTTCTTCTTCTTCTTCTTCTTCTTCTCCTTCTTCTTTTAAGATTTTGTTTATTTATTTGACAGACAGAGATCACAAGTAGGCAGAGAGGCAGGCAGAGAGGGAGGAGGAAGCAGGCTCCCTGCTGAGCAGGGAGCCCGATGTGGGGCTTGATCCCAGGACCCTGGGATCATGACCTGAGTTGAAGGCAGAGGCAGGCTTTAACCCACCGAGCCACCCAGGCGCCACTCCCCACTTTAAAAAAAAAAGATTTTATTTATTTGACAGAGAAAGACACAGCCAGAGAGGGAACACAAGCAGGGGGAGTGGGAGAGAGAGAAGCAGGCTTCCTGCCGAGCAGGGAACCCAGTGCATGGCTCGATCCCAAAACCCTGGGGTCATGACCTGAGCTAAAGGCAGCCACTTAATGACTGAGCCACTCAGGCCCCCCATTCTTCATTTTAATATAGCTGGATTTATCAATAATTTTATTTAAAGTGTGGTTTTGTGTCTGACTTACATTTTTTTCTTATCCTGAAGTAAAAAAGAGATGTTCCATTTATATTATTCTAAATGTTTCATTGTTGTGTTTTTCATATTGAAGTCTTCAATCCACCTAGAATTGAGTTATGTATAATGTGAGGTAAGGACCCAATTTTGTATTTGTTTTCCCATGTGAATACCTAATTGTTTGGACACCACTTCTTAAGTAGCCCTCCCTTTTCCTACTGATCTGTAGGGACCACTCTATCAAGAAAGGCACGATTTATGCATTTATGATTTGGGCTATTTTATTGTATGGATTTATTTGTCTGTTCCCAGACTGACGCTATATATCCTGTCGTTTATATCTTGATATTTAACAAGAAAAGTCTCTCACCTTGCTCTTCAGCCAGAATCTTATTTATTCTTGAACCATTGTTTTTCTACCTAAGTTTTAGATTTAACTTGTCAAATTCTATGAAAAATCCTGCTGGGACTTTAACTGAGATAACTTTGAAGTTATCAGTCAGTGTAGGAGAATGGACATATCAACAAATGTTGAGTCTTCCTGCCCAAGAATATGGTTAATTTTTCCATTCATTTAGGCTTTCTTTAATGACTTTGAATAAAGTTTTATAATTTTCTTCTTGAAAGACTTGATTTATTTCTAAGAACTTTCATTTGGTTCCCTTTTAAAGATATCTTTACAGATCTTCATTTTCTAATTTCTTGTGGCTGATGTATAGAAATACACTTGATTTCTGTATATTGATTTTGTATATTGGTTTTACCTAGGAACCAAGTGAAATATTTATTAATTCTAATTATTTCTTGGTAGATTCTTTTCGGTGTTCTATGTAAGTAATCTATCACCTGCAAATAAGAACACTTTTTCTGTTATTTCTAATTCCTATACAGTCTTTACCTTTATCTGGTTTTATTGCACCAGTCAAAATGTTCACCACAATATTAAATAAGAGAGGTAAAGCTGACACACATGTCTTGTTCCTGATCTTAAAGAGAATGCTTCTGAAATTTCGCTGGTAAATATGAGGTCTGCTGTAGGATTTTCAAAGATACCTTTTCTGACATGTGTTTTCAAACACCACCATTTCTCAGCAGGCACTGACTGGGTGTCTCCCCAACTTATTTTTTAAGATTTCATTTTTTTAAAGTAATCTCTACACCCAGCGTGGGGCTCGAGGCCACAACCCTGAGATCAAGAGTCACGTACTCCACCAACTGAACCAGCCAGGTGCCCCAATGGTGTCCCACAAACTTAACTCACTTCTGACACTCTCTACCTGGAAAGACTATCAGACCCCATAGATTTAGGGCTCAGCCTGCAAGACTATCCCCACTTCAGATGCCAATCACAAGTTGTCATGGACTACAATTTGGAGTTCCTACCACCCCCTCCTCAGTTTTAACTAACTTGCTGGAGCAGCTCACAGAACTCAGGAAAACCAGTTTACTCACATGGGTACTAATATATCATCATAGGATATTAAAGAATACGAGTGAACAGCTGGATAAAGAGATGCACAGAATGAGGTCCAGAAGGGTCCTGAACACAGGGGCTTCTGCCCCTCTGGACTTTAGGGTGGGTCACCCTCTGGGCATGCACTTACATCATGTTCTCATGTGCCAACCTTGAAACTTTCCAAACCCCATAGGTCAGGGATTTTTACAGGGGCTCCATTAAGTCATTACATAATTGGCTAAATCATTGACTGTTGGAGCTGGAACTCAGTCTCCAGACCCTCTGTCCACCTTAGAGGTCGGGGGTGGGGTTGAAAGTTTCAATGCTCTAATCACCTGGTTGGTCCTATGGGCTACCAGCCTCTATCCTCAGGTTACTGAGGGGCTTTCCAAGAGTAACCTCATTAAATTAATAAGGGGTGATTGTAAGGGGCTGTTTTTAATAACAAGACCCCCCCATTTTACCTTTATTGTTCTGAAGCTACTTCAAGAGCTAAGGGCAAAAGATCAGATACTATTCTCCCTTTGCTCTTAGTAGGAAATTCCAAGGGTTTGGGGAGCTTGGGCCAAGAGCTGTGGATAAAGACCAATGCATATTTCCGATTATAAACCACAATATGAAACACACACACCCTTTCCTCCTTAAATCCCCTCCAAGTCCACCCTGCTTGTTTTAAAATAATAACTTTATTACTCTCTTCTATACTGGACCAGGTGCCTTATACATTACCTCAATTAATCTTTTTTTTTTTTTTAAGATTTTATTTATTTGACAGACAGAGATCACAGGTAGGCAGAGAGGCAGGCAGAGAGAGAGGAAGGGAAGCAGGCTCCCTGCTGAGCAGAGAGCCCGATGCGGGGCTCGATCCCAGGACCCCAGAATCATGACCTGAGCCGAAGGCAGATGCTTAACCAACTGAGCCACCCAGGCGTCCCTAAGTAACTTTTCTAGAATAGAGTTGCTGGAAAGGGATTGAACAAGGTTTGTCTAACTCTGAAAGCTCTGCTTTCCCCAGAAATCTTTGCTGCCTTCTCCTTGGGTTGAAATCTATTCCATTATAGGGAACTCTGAGGGATGAATCAGAGAAGTTGATTTAAACAGAGGAGCCTGTGAGGAGAGGAAGTGAACAGAAACAAGAACTTAAATGGACAGTGAGAGCCCCCTCCCCCGGCATGTGATGCTGAATGTGTGGGAAGCAGGCATTTCACCTCGACTGACTGGGTCACCTTCACATCCAAATGTCTTCTCTCAAGACTCCCTCGGACGTCCGTAGCCATGGCAATCCGGGTAGTTCCGGGCGGACGAGGGCCACAAGGTTTTTCCCACCGAGTGCCACTCTCAAGCCCATCACAAGTGCTCCTTTACTTTGGTTTTTTTCTGTTGCTCCCAGGTTGGCTCCCTGAACACCGCTTCCTGGAAATCATCTCACCATCCTACATATCCTGCGTTAACCGCTTGTTATTCCTGCTACAACCTCTTGGTTAGCCTCTCATTTCCTTTGATGGAGAAGTAATAACAGGAGATGGAGATCCACAGGGAAGATGCATTCATTTGCTCCGCAAATACCGAGTGAGTGCCTCATGTGTCTCAGGCACCATGCAAGGGGCTAAGGGTATAGCAACGAACAAGACTGGCAAACCCCACTGATGCCTGTATTTGAGAGACAGAAGACAGGCACCAAGCTAATAAACAAATATAATAAACTGTGGATTGGAATAAGAGATAACCATGCAACAAACTGGGTAATGAGCCGGAGGCTAAGTGGGCAGGACTTCCAAGACGAACGGTCAGGGAAGGCATCTCCAGCTCTCGCTGGAGGAGTTAAGAGCTGACATTTGAAAGAGACAGCACGCCCTGTGAAGAGTGGGAAGGGAGCACTGGGCAGAAGAATCAGCAGGTGCACAGGCCTGCGGCCAGGAAAATGCTTGGCAAGTTTGAGGAACAGAAGGTCTGGCTGGAGTACAGTGAATGGGAGAATAGACTAAATGACACTAGAGAGGGAGGGGGAGCCCGGTCATGGCAAATCGTTTGTATTTTATTCTAACTGCAGGGAAAAGTCAATGCAGGGTTTCAGCAAGGCAACAGCACGATCTGCTTAACTGTTTTGAAAGATCCCTTCGGGCCCTGTGTGAAAAGTGGGTGGGAGAGTGAGAGATGAAGGCAGCATGCCTGGGGAGTGTTTTGCTTTTGTCTTTGTTTTGTTTTTCACGTGATTTTCCTAGAGGCTCTGCTCAGGGACCCTCCGCCCTCCCCCGACATCTCATTGGTCAGGTGGTCAGCCCCAGCTGCAGGAGATTCTAAAAAGGTGACTATTTTAGGCACAGGAAGGCAAAGGGAATAATGGTTTGTGAATGGCTTTTGGGTAGCCCATCCAGTGTCTGCCCGCTAAGCCTCCAGCATGGGTGGGGCCATTTGGGGGGGCTAGTTTCTAAAGGGGAAACAGTTTTAAAACACACAGAGCTCACAGGGCTTGAGTCCCAGCCTTCTGACCTCAAATTCAGTGTGCTCCTCTCACTACCTTTCATTTTTCTGGGCCCCGCAAAAGACCGACCCTGGTCACACAGGTCCTGCTGTGTCTACAGGTGAACAATTCTTCCAATTCTGTGTTCGACATCCGGCGTCCCTGAGCAGTTATCACGGCTGAATGGGAACAGGAGCCTTTCAAAAATGAAGAGAAAAAATACTCTCTTGGGTTATACTCGGAAATACTGTTCCACCGAACAGAAGGATAAGGTAGAGACACCCAAAGGGATGTGGAAGACAGTCCGATGGAGTGTGGGAAGGATACTTATATCTTGTCTTTGTGCGGCTATGGATGACAGAGGTGTGCAGGTTTAGCATTGCTAATATTTAACACGTGAATTGACACGAGAGGTCGGGCGCGGCAGCTCCCTCACTATGTGTTCCTTTCAGTGGATTGTGACAATATGTGTTTATGAGTGCCTGCTTAAGGGGATTTTACCAGTAATAGTATCTTAAACGGTAAACTATAATTCTTTGATGAGATGGGGAGGGTCAATGAAATTCAAATTAGAAAAACAATGGCTAGGGACTCCTGGGTGGCTCAGTCGGTTAAGCTGCTGCCTTCCGCTTGGATCATGATCCCAGGATCCTGGGATCGAGTCCCACATCACACTCCTTGCTCAGTGGGGAACCTGCTTCTCTCTCTGCCTTTGCCTTCTTATGCTGTCTCTCTCTGACAAATAAATAAAATCTTAAAAAAAAAAAAAGAAAAACAATGGCTAATAACCATACATCTATTTCTTCACATGGCCTCGTAGCCAGAATGTGGCATTATAGAGTCTATTCAATGAGTATTTAACACACGTACATTTTTTTTTCCAGGTTAAGGAAAGATCTCGTCCATGAATTCTTTTATGTTGTCCCCCACCTTCAACCAGTTAGGATGGTGATCTTTTCCAAGTAATGACCTACCCCATGTTTTCTATCATGAAAATTCAGTGACATAACTAATGGATAACTAGCCAGACAAGGAACGGATAACCAGAATCCCGGATTAGTCACAGCTAATGAAGAGTATGAAGACTAGCATGTGGGTTGGGGATTGTGCTAACACAATCAGAGCACTATCTCCCTGAGGGCAGATCGACAATCAGAGGATCGCTTTGGTGCACAAGGACTCAGAAGGAGGGGAGTTTTCACATATCCATGTAATGGTTCATGCTATCTGATAGACCATTTACAACAGTGATCACTGGGCCAGTGGGACCAGGAAATTCAAGGCCGGCAGAGTTGGACAGACATTAGGGTGGGTAATGTTGGCCTCTGGGACACTTGTTTTTTGATATGTTTATGGTCACTAACTTTCACTTTTTAAAAATCTCTTATTTCTTTTATGTTTTTATTGTGGAGATTTGGAAACATATAAAAATACACAGTATAAAAGAATGACCTCCCCCCGCCCTCCGTGTACCCATCACCCAATTTCAATCATTATTTACACAGGTCAGTCTGGTTTTTCCTACATCCCCAGCCCCTTTCTCTACTTCCTGTATTGGAATTTGAAGTAGACGCCAGAATCCTGATGGTTTCTTAAGATATTTTATGGAATCAGGTCCTGCTGGTTTGACAGTTGTTTTTTCCTTTCTCTGGTGACTGTAGATGTCTCTGCTCTGATCTTAAGATGGCTCCCAAAGAGCCATTTCTGAGTTCTTGGAGGAAGCCTCTGTTCTGACAACAATTACCATTATCATTATGCAGAGTACATTCCACTTATTTTATCTTTCCTTAATTACACAGGAGTATCATTCTCAGATCCCTGACAAGACTGCACGGTGATGCAGAAATGCCAGGCTTTCTGGGTTCCGCCCAGGGACTCGACCCACATGCTGGATCTCTGCCGCGAGGGTCCGAGAGTCTGCACGGTTTGCAAATTCTCAGGTGACTCTGCCCGCTCAGTTGGAAAAGCAATGGCGGAGCGTGCTGTCAGAGGCTGTTGAAGTACATAGGTTTTCGAGCCACGGTGCCGGGAAAACCAGCCACACTTTCTGATGCTTCTCCCTACGCTCTCTCTTGCTGGCTCCCACCTCTCATCACTCAGAGGCTCTGAGGCTGGAAGGTTGACATTCCTCAGTGGCTGTGTCAGGGAGGTTCTAGAGAACAAAGGGCACGAACTTTGAAATAGCTATTGGCTCAGAAGACACTTGCTTTCAGATTTCTGGCTGTGTTCCACATAGCCATGGGGGCTGCAAGTCTTCCGAACATAAGTGGTGTTCCAGTACACACACACACACACACACCACGCACGTACACACACGCGCATGTGCGCGCACACACGGACACACACGCACCCACACCCACACCCACACACACACAGGCCAGGTGCTAAATTTTGGATAGCTCTATTGTGTGAAGACATTTTGAGAAATTTCTCTTGATATCTCCATCCTACCGGGATGTTATTTTCCTTTTTGGACCAATTTTGGTAGGTATGGATGGACAAAGCTGCCCCCAGTGTATATTCCGTTCACATGGTGAGCTTGAATATGACTCCCTTTTTTGATTTTTTAAAAAGATTTTATGTATTTATTTGACAGAGAAATAGAGAGAGAGCACAAGTAGGCAGAGTGGCCTGCAGAGGGAGACGGAGAAGCACGCTCCCCGCTGAGCAGGGAGCCCGATGTGAGGCTCGATCCCAGAACCCCAGAATCATAACTTGAGCCAAAGGCAGCTGCTTAACCGACTGAGCCACGCAGGTGCCCCAACTCCATTTATTTTAAGCTACTTAAGGTTCTCTTGTTTTGGAGAAACTGTATCCTTATGCTGCAGCTATGAGCTAGATTGTAGAGGTCAGAAGAAACTCGGGAAGCTGCTCATTGGTCAAAGTATCTTAAACACTTGCATTTGCTTCTGCATACCTTGTGCATATGGTTCCCTAGGAGGTCATGTTCCCTGGTGACCCACGACTCTCTCACAACTCCTGGTTGACTCATGAAAGAAAGAAAGGAGGAAAGAAAGAGAGAGGGAGGAAGGGAGGAAGGAAGAAAGAGAAAGGGAAAGAAAGAAAGAGAAGTGATAGGTTAGGGAAGTACAAGATTAGATTAACTCAGGACTAACAAATTTATAACCCATATTTTACAGAAAACTGTGCTCTAGCTAGGTAGAGATTTTAAAGAGCTACATGACATGAAATGCTTTGGTTTGTTTTAAAAAATAAACAAGTTCTACAGGCAGCAATCTCTTTGACCTCAGCCGCAGCAACTTCTTCCTAGAAACATCGCCATAGGCAAGGGAAGCAAGGGCAAAAATGAACTATTGGGACTTCATCAAGATCAAAAGCTTTTGAACAGCAAAGGAAACAGTCGGCAAAACCAAAAGACAACTGACAGAATGGGAGAAGATATTTGCAAACAACATATCAGATAAAAGGCTAGTATCCACAATCTATAAAGAACTTATCAAACTCAACATCCAAAGAACAAATAATCCAATCAAGAAATGGGCAGAGGACATGAACAGACATTTCTGCAAAGAAGACATCCAGATGGCCAACAGACACATGAAAAAGTGCTCCACATCACTCGGCATCAGGGAAATACAAATCAAAACCATGATGAGATATCACCTCACACCAGTCAGAATGGCCAAAATTAAGAAGTCAGGAAATGACGGATGTTGGCGAGGATGCGGAGAATGGGGAACCCTCCTGCACTGTTGGTGGGAATGCAAGCTGGTGCGGCCACTCTGGAAAACAGCATGGAGGTTCCTCAAAAAGTTGGAAATAGAGCTACCCTATGACCCAGCAATCGCACTACTGGGAATTTACCCTAAAGATACAAATGTAGTGATCTGAAGGGGCACGTGCACCCGAATGTTTATAGCAGCAATGTCCACAATAGCCAAACTATGGAAAGAACCTAGAGGTCCATCAACAGATGACTGGATAAAGAAGATGTGGTATATAAATATACAATGGAATACTATGCAGCCATCAAAAGAAATGAAATCTTGCCATTTGCGACGACGTGGATGGAACTAGAGGATATTATGCTAAGAGAAATAAGTTAATCAGAGAAAGACAATTATCATATGACCTCTCTGATATGAGGAATGTGAGAGGCAGAGTGGGGGGGGGTTGGGGTTAGGGAAGGAAATGGGATTAGGGATTAGGAGGGAGATAAACCATAAGAGACTCAATCTCACAAAACAAACTGAGGGTTGCTAGGGGGAAGGGGTAGGGAGAGGGTGTTGGGTTATGGACATTGGGGAAGGTATGTGCTATGGTGAGTGCTGTGAAGTGTGTAAACCTGACGATTCACAGACATATAGCCCTGGGGCAAATAATACATTACATGTTAATAAAAATAAATAAAAATAAACAAGTTCTGTTCAACTTAGTTTACTGCAGGCTTCAAACGTGTTACTGGCTCTTCTGAAAGTTGGGCTTATTTGAAGAGTAAAAAAGTCCTGAAAGTGGTGTCTTCAGTTGGTTCATCAAAGTCCCACCTGATGGCGGGGGTAACATCAGCACAGGGCTAATATTTGTCTTTGCAATGTATTAAATCTTCTTTTTGCTCAAGTTCTTTTTAGTTTCAGGTCAGAAACAGTACCAGATCCTTACCACAAGAGGGAGCTAGACCATGAAGAATTAATGGGTTGCTTTGGAGCTAGAGATAAAAACAGGGCGCGTGCAAGTGAGATAAGATCAGTGATGGAGACAGAAGTTATTCCTCAAGTGATTACCCCATTCTTGCAGTTGTTTACACCAAAATTCGGAGTCAGCCTTGACTTTTCTAACTTCCCAACATATTAAGCTTCTTCCTCTTCTCTGTTACCTTGACTGGCCCTGGACTACCAGTTCCCAGAGAGAGCAAACATCTCCTCCCTTCTACACGCCCAGCGAGCACCGTGGAGCCCACACCACAGCTGGCTGGCTGCTTTGTACATGGCTCATCCAGGCTCTCGATCGCCGGGCCAGTATCACCCAGGCCGGGCACCGGGCAGCTGAAGGCCCCCTGCACACCACAGCCTGCTGAAATTACTCAGAGTAGTCAATCCTAAACCTGGTTATCCTGCCTTGCCTGTTCCTTCCTGCCCCCCCCCCCAACTCCAGATCATAATAAAGGTCCCTGGACACTTTTTCCCCTGTCCCCTTGTGACCGATAGCCAGCCTTCCTCGTGTGGCCTCCTCGCCGCCCCCCCTCTCCCCCGGCCCCCAAGCCCCGTGCCAGCAACACGGTGGTGCCCTCTCCTTTGGGGACAGTGAGTTCCAAGGAGCCAACTGTTTTCCAGTGGCACTTGTCTCCTGGTGTACTGGCCTCACCATATCCGGATAAGAATAAAATATGGCTTTGAAAAGAACGCCATATCTCATCTCTACAAATTCTGTTGTCTTCGGCTTTATGGTATGTCTGAGAGTCGACCACTTCTTTGTCCCTTCTGTTCGTTTCCACCATCGTCTTGTCCTTTGTGCTGTCGCCTGGCCCCGCACTCACTACCGTCTGTTCTCCGCCGGTTAACGGTCAGAGTGACAGAGTGATCCTGCGATAGAAGGAGAGCGGTTCTTCCTCCTCTTCTGTTCAGAGTGCTCCAGTGGTGGGCTCACAGCGATTAAAAATTGTACAATGTTTTTGGAACCTATAGTAAACAAAGTTAGACAATGCTGGTTTGTTTTGAAAAATAGACTAAAGTATTTTATATCATCTGTTGATTTCCCATTACACTCTGAGTTAATCCCCAAAGTCCTTACAATGGCTTTGAGGGGTCCCATCGGTCTGGATACCTGCTCTCCCTTTGAGCACATCGCCCAGTCCTGTCCTCACCAGCCACCCTGGCCTCCTGCTGTCCTTGGACCCTCCGGGCAAGTGCCATCCCAGGGCTTGGCCCCTTGTAGCCCCTCCTGAGTCTGGAAACTTTCCCCAGGCCCCCCGATTTGCGCTCTCCCTTCCTCAGCGAGGGGTCCCCGATTTTGCCACTGCACACCTCTTCCCACACTCCTTCCCCCTTCCCTGTCCCGCAGCATTTCCCTGGCCGGTGTCCCCACCAGGTAGGGACTTTGTTCTTGTTCACTGCTGGGTTGTTCATGTGCTGGAATAGTGGCCGTTGGATGGTAAAGCTTAAGAAATCGATGTTGAATAGATGAGTAAACTGAGAACATGATTTTAAAAATAAAGATCCTCTAGCCCAGTCATTCTCATCTCAAATATTTGGAGACTGCTTTGTACATATCCAGAAAGATACACTGCTGGTTCCCAAAAGCCTGTCATGTAAGTGGGAAGCGAGCTAGAGGTTTCACTTGTTCAGCAGTCTAGAATACGCATCACACATCTTGGCGTGGTCTCTTGACCTCTGCGGAGTGCAGAGAAGGGGGACCGGTTAGGGTGGGTCCTGAGAGGTGAGCTCCCCCGGGCAAGGCGTCTTCACTGGGGACTTCCCGGAAGGAGGCAGGCTTTGGCTCTGTCCAGAAAGTGGCATTCCGAAGCAGTAGAGCCATGGTTAGTGAGCCCGCGCCATGGGTCAAACACAAGCTTTTTCTTTCTTTTTTTTCTCCAGGTGTCATTATTAGTGCAATTTTACAAAAATTGTAAAATTTACAAATTTATGAATAAAGAAACGGAGGCACAAGGAAGTTATGTCGCACAGTTAGGGCACGACAGAGCTGGGTTTTCAACCCAGGATGATTGCCCAAGTTCTCTTAACTGTTACGACCTGCTCTGTCCCTCTCCTTCGTGGGATTTAGTGACTGCTTACAGAGCACCAGCTGTTACAGATCCACCAGTGAATGAAACAGATTGAAATCCACGCCCGCCTGCAGCTGACAGTCCAGTGGGAGGAGACCTTAAACAAACGTGATCGATCACTAAATGAGATAGTAGTTAGAAGTGATGGGTGATATGGAGAACAAGGAAGGCAGGCAAATTGGTTTGGGGATTCTGGGAGTCAAGGGGGTTACAGTTTATGTGGCATGGCCAAGGTAGACCTATTTCAGTGAGCACTTGAAGGTGGGAGGCAGCCAGGCAGCTACCGGGGAGGAAGACATGCACGGGTCCCTAGAAGGGCGAGAGCCCAGCATTTCAAAACACAGGGAGGTGCAGGTGACTGCACTGGAGGAAGGAAGGGAGGGGGGCACAGCACACATCACTCAGTCTCTTCAACCCCAAAGCACCCTTGTGCAGCAGGGTTTATCCCCATTTGCTGGAGTGCAACCTAAAGCCTGATGTCATGTAGACAGTGGCAAAGCTGATTAAAACCAGGCTGACTCAAAAGCAAACAATCTGATTAAAAAATGGGCAGAGGACTTAAATAGACATTTTTCCAAAGAAGACATCCACATGGCCAACAGACACATGAGACAATGCTCAACATCACTAAGCATCATGGAAATGCAAATAAAACCACACTGAGCTGTCACCTTGCACCTATCAGGATGGCTAGGACCAAAAAGATGAGAAAAAAAATAACTGTTGGCAAAGATGGGGAGAAAAAGAAAACCCTCATGCACGGTAGGAGTGTACATTGGTGCAGCCATGGAATAGAGTTTAGACATTCCTCCAACAATTAACACTAGAAATACCAGATGATCTAGCAATTCTACTTCTGAGTATGTATCTGGAGAAAACCAAAACACTACCTTGAAAAGACACATGCGCCCCTCTGTTCATTCCAGCATTATTTACCATAGCCAAGATATGGAAACAACCTCAGTGTTTACAGATTGTAGAATGGATAAAGAAGAGGTGGTGTGTAGACACTGTGGGATGCTACTCAGCCATCAAGAAGAACAGAATCCTGTCGCTAGTGACAACAGGGATAGACTGAGGGCCTATCGTGTGAGGCGAAATAAGTCAGACAGAGAAAGACAAATACCATTTCATTCCACTTATGTACAGAATCTAAACACACCCACACCCGAAAAACAAAACAGAAACAAATTCATAAATACAGAGAACTGGTGGTTGCCAGAAAGGAGAGGATAGGGGATGGGCAAAATAGGAAAAAACAAAAATAAGAAGCAAAAAACCAGTCTGCCTGTAGAGCCCAGCTCTTCTCCAGCACATGGCCCTCCCAGGGCCACCAAGGACCCACAGGAATGGTGAAGCCTTGTCACTGAGGGAGCTTCATTTGGTGGGGGTAAGGACTGGGAAATGAGATCCAGGCAGAGGAGGGTGGGAGCTCTGGATCCCGGCAGAATCTGGTGAGAATTTGGTGGCAGCTGGTCTGGGTGTCCCATGGATTGGCTTAAGGAGGGACCACAATCTGTGAGATCAGTTGATTGGTTGGCTAAGCAAATGATCAAGGGAAAGGAAAATTAAGGATGTTAATGATAGCCTTAGCATGTGAAGGGCAGGAGAGAGGCGCTCCCACCGTTGTGGTTAAGAGAACAGCCTAGAGCCCAGCCGATATTCTGCCTCTACTACTTCCATGACTACTACTTAATTGCAAGTTACTTAACATCTCTGTGCCTCGGTTTTCCCTTCTGTAAAATGGATTAATAGCAGTACTCATATCATATGGCTGTTAAGAAATCATCTAAACATTTAAAACTGCCTTATAAACTCTACATGAATGTCTCTCTATAGAATTTTTCCCATGCCCACCACTTGAGAATACTCTAAATTCATGCGAATTAATTTAAAAATTCATTTATTTACTTAAAGAGACTAACCTCCTTTCTTCTCCAAAGAAAATAAACAAAACCTGTGTTGCAGATGAGGCAGATACTGTGGGTGGACAGCCCAAATGTCATTTCTCCTTCCTTTCTTGCTGGGAAACCCCATCTTTGTTTGGGCCACCCATTCCTCTCTACACAGCCCTATGCATCCCTCAGATAATCATGGCACCCCCATGGCCCTTGCAAGTGATTTGTTTAGGTTATCTCAGTGGTAGAGAGAAGAGACTTTCCTTTTCACCTACCAGATGCTGGCTGTGATGTCTGGAACTGCAACAGCCATGCTGTGACTGTGAGGTGGGTGGGCCCCTGGGGGTAAGTCTGACAAGCTGAGAATTACAGGGTAGAAAGATAGAAAGGACCTGGCTGAGCTGCTGAATTAACACCTCCAGGGTCACCCAATAGCATCTCATTATGTGAGGGTCTTATTATGTGAGGTAATAAGTCTCCTTTATCACTTAAGCCATACTGAGTTGGGTTTTTATGTTTCTTGAAGCTGGAAGCATTCTGATACTTGAAGTAAAAATTTAGTAGCAAGCTAGATAAATCCATTCATCTTTTTCTATGTATACTATAAGAAGTGAAGCTTTAATTTCAAAACCATGGCTTCTGGTTTTCACAAAGAAACCAAATTTTAAGAAAAACATATACCAATATACTGTTGTAGAGTTAGCATTATGTTTTTACATAAAAGGCAACAGTTTTCTAAAATCGTTTTGGGGCAAAACTTTCTTATTGAACCACTCCAAATCAGTCAGATGCTGAGCTGAAGTGAAATGTTGAGCACAGGGGTGTCTGGGTGGCTCAGTCGGTTAACCATCTGCCTTCTGCTCAGGTCATGATCCCAGGGTCCTGGGATGGAACCCCACTCCACATCATCGGGCTCCCTGCTCAGTGGGGAGCCTGCTTCTCCCTCTCATTCTGCTGCTCCCCTGCTGGTGCTCTCTTGCTGTCTCTCTCTCAAATAAAGAAAATTTTTAAAAAAGAATAAATGTCGAGCATAGCATTAAATCCTTCTGAATGGCTTACCTAATTGTGGATATGGCCACTGAAGTAATTTCAAGTGTAATATGAACCAGCAGGCAGAACAGTCTGGAACATTAAAACCTCAAGGCAGACATTTAGTGAGAAGTATATGTGGGACGACCACCAAGACTAAAACACTTTGGTCTCCGTCTTCCTCCCCTTACCTTATTCTACCACCCTTGACTCCACACCAAGTTTGATACCCAGAAAGTTGCCTCATCCTTCACTTTTGAGATTTTAGCTTCTCAGACTTACCCAATTTGCATTAGAATTTTAATCTCATCCCCGTTTCTTCCGCAAGGAGGAAGAATACTAATATTGTGGGTCAGTGGGTGAAACTCTGTCTTAAAGATCCAGACACGATGTGTCCCCGTCCGAGTGATGAAGCTGACCAGGGTGAGTTTGGATTTAGTTGTCTTACCTGCTTCCCTTTCCTTCCTTGGGTGGAAGGAAGTATGAGCAAATCAAAGACTGGTCAACGGAGGGAGGGAAGATAAAAGCCGTTGGTCTCACAGCCTGCTTCGGTTTGATGCCTAACTGCACCTCCCTTAGTAATGCCCCACTTACCAGAAACCACTGTTTTGGGTCCCTGGGCACAAGGGACCGCTGATACAAAGCACTATTTTTTTATGTGTGTGTCATTGGCTTTTGTTCTTTGGGAGTGTTGTAGTAGTGAGTTTGGGAATGTGAGCTGTGATTTGGGGAGGAACAAGGGGTTCCTGCTTTCCTGAGCTCAAAGCTGTCCTAAGAGGGCCCAAGTCTATCACATCTAATAAAATTCCCATTATCTTTCTTAAACCGTGCGCTGAAGCGTCCCATCCTTCAGCTGTTTCCCGATCATTTCATTTATATTTAACGCCCTTAACATTAATGTAATTAACTAGACTTTGGGTTGGTGTTGAGGATTCTTCTGGATTCGTAGGTGTATGTGAAGTCAGGTTAAATAAAGATTCCACACCCCTCCTCTCTTCTCTCTTCTTGTGCTTTGAAAACGGCAAATGGCTGATAACATTTTAAAACAACTCAACATGTAAAGTTGGCTTAGTAATTTAAACACGTAGGTAGGCATGTCATAATGGGGTCCCTAGGTGGTTAAGCGCCCATCTTCGGCTCAGGTCATGATCTCAGGGTTCTGGGATGGAGCCCCAAGTCAGGTTCCCCTCTCAGTCGGGAGTCTGCTTCTCCCTCTACCTCCCCCGACCCCTGCTCTTGCTCCCTGTCTCTCAAATAAATAAATAAATAAATAAATAAATCTTTTAAAAAATATACTAAAAAAAAAAGAAAGAGAAAAAGAAGAAAGTTACCATCTTTCTGCCCTCAATGACCAAAGGAAGACAATGAGAGATGATTGTATATTTTGTTTAATACTTGCATTGTTTCTATAGCGCAATTATAGCAATCTTTAAATTTACTTTTCATTACAAATATTTGTCAAGTTTTGTTTCAGAAACATTTTTCCTACTCTCTTGCACATGCACCCAGACACACTACAAAAAAACTCATTCATAACACAGTAAGGGCAAACATTATTCATGTAAACATCTTTCATTAATTTCCCATAATTTAAAAAAATCATAGAATTATAGATATTTGAATAAGGCTCATAGATTTAGTTCAAATTCCACAAAGACCAATCTTTTGTTAACTGTGATGGGGTTAACTTTTGCTCTCAATAAATGATGAAAGCATACCCCTAGGTTCCAATCCTTAAACATACCTCACAACCTAATAAACACGTTTTAGGATAAAGAGAGAACATAGAAAACCCAGGAGGAAACCTTTTGAAGGAGGGAGCTCAGACCATGAACCTAATTTCTTCCATGATAAGCAGGCATCACACATCCCTGTGGTTTCCCAACACAAGAATCAAGGTTAATTACAGTAACCCAAAATATAACCAAGTCGCTATGATAAGATACATTGGCATGTGTGTACATATTGCTAGTAGACACAGTGAAAATTTTGTCATATTTATCATTTCGTATATCTAGGACCAAAGCAGAGGGGGGAAAAAACCACAAAAACAACCCACTCAAGTTGAATACCATTATAAAGGAGTGTTCTAGTAACGCAAGAGTCAGGAGAGTTGGGAGGTATGTCCCAGAGATGTGATTGGTCTTGGTATTAAAACGACTTCTAACAACAGTGTGTAAAGTCACAGACAAAGGAAGCAAGGGTTTGCGTTATCCGAGGACGTCTCTCTCTGGATGGAAGTTTGGTGCTTGGGTGCATAGTCTCCCAGAGCCGAGACAGGAAATGTACTGTGCTGAGAAATGGGCCCCTTGCCAGCTGCTCCCTCCTCCTTCCTCTCTGTGAGGTGGAGGCCAGGAGGCGGGGATGGCTGGCAAAACCGTGAAGTTCCACCCTGGGGCTGGGACCCCAACTCCACTGAGGGCAGCCTCCCTGACACGTGTAACTAGGCAGTAAGGGTGGCGGTTGATGGTGGCCAGAAAACCCAGCTCCGAGGTTCACGTGGCCATATCTGGCTTCGGATTCTGCTGCCCTGCAAAGAAATTGTGCTCTGGATAACTGCACCAGTGTCTCTAATGCCTCTAATTCACTCGCAGGCCCTCGGAGGCCAGGAGTGACATCACTTAAAGGTAGACACACCTCCATGAGCACCTAACTTACACCAGGAAGCGGCTGAGGCACTGGGGAAGCCTACGAGCTCTCTCCATGTCAGACGCAACCACACAGGGAAGTTGCCGTGAGTCAGAGTTATTTGTAGGCTTTTGATTTTTTAAAAATCAAAATTGATCTGCATTGTATCTCGATAGACTCAGAGGATTCTCACCAAAAATTTTGTAATTTGTTTAAATAGCACTGGAATAATTCGACTTCATTTAAATATATTCATTCTACCATGAAAATATTTCATACAAACATCTATTTACATACAAACACATTAAAATTTGTGAAAAGGGTTTCTTTCCACCCCTGTGGTTGTATGGCTTGAAATAGTTTCATTGCTTTGAATATGTATGCACACATTTGGCAAAATAAAACTATCACAATTTAGTATTTTTTTTTTTTAAATAAAAAAGTGACACCAAGGCTCCAAATTCCTGGAGGGAAAGAGAAAAGAAAAAAAAAACCCATCTATCAAGGTACCTCAAGTAGATGTAAATTTAAAGTATTTTGTGAACCTTTGATCTGCGGCAAATAAACATTACACCTATCAGTCTTGCAACATAGTTTTGCTTGTTTTTCTAAAAGAAAAGATGTCTGGATTCTAAATCACTACTCTTAAGACAGAAACTTGAGGCAACGGTTTTTAAAACAAGGCAAAACAGAAAACTCTACCTTCTTGGAAGATCTTAAATGCACTTTGCAGTGAGTGATTTAAAATTTTATATATTAAAGGAAAGTTTCTAAAGTGCCACATACTGTCTCACTGAGAAGGCAACCCTTGAATTCACAGTTCACAGTTACTGCCATCTTAACGGTTACAATTAAACGTTGTCAATGGTGACACTTGCCTCCATGTCGGCCTCTTCAGGCTGCTGGCGGTAAGGAAATCCTTTTTCAAGTGGGAAGAACCCCTGGGAGGCAAATGCATTTAACGATATGCCCCAGACAGGTTCAAAAGAGGTCTCGCGAATTTCCTTCTTCGTTTCTCAGGCAGACCAGGGATGAAGCAGGTTAAAACAAGAATAGGTACTATGGAACTCAAGTCCTGCCTGCCTGTTGCCTCTTCGTCTCCTCTTTGCTTTGGGTCAGAAATTCAGTCCTCACAGCGATTCTGTCAGGCCGTCCAAATGTCCACGTGGGGACATACTCCTACAGATTAGTTCCTATTCCTAACTCTAAAACAAGAGAATATTTTGTCACAGAGAAGCTGCTAAGGAAAGATCTAGTCATGCAGGGGTGGGGATGAGAGAGCTCTGAGTGAACCTCCTCGAGACTGTGGCGTCACGCGCAGGGGCCAGGCCTGTGTTGGGAGAGCACGAGGTTACTTCTTTATTCCCCACCACATGGAATCTTCCGCAGTTCTGCTGTGATCATCGCGCCCATAAAACTGCCAGATTTGGCTGCTTCCTGACACGTTTCCTTCCACGGTGGATGTAAAGATTCGGTAGAGAAATAAAACGAGGAGAAACCCTTCCTTCCGCACCAGTTAATTCCTTATGGAACCTCACCCCCAACCCCCACCAGCGACTTCTTCACCTACCTGCGGAACACAGTGAATGTCAAGGCCGCCTCGGGATTCTACTCTGTGACAAAGTCTTCCATTTGGGAGTGGGGGAGGGGCGGGGAGGGGAGCAGGAGCCACAAAGCCGGGCAGAGGCACGGAGTGAAGGCACAGAGGTACACACCGAGGGCCTAGCGAGAGAGGAGAGACACTCAGAACGGGGAGGGAGAGGATGGAAAAGAGCAAGAGATCAGCGGGACAGGGACATCCAGGCATTCTCACAGACGAGAGACAGGATGGGAAGCTGGAACTGGAGAGAGAAGGCCCAGAAGGTGAAGGAGGAGGGAGAGAGGAGGGAGACAGACAGACAGGCTCAGCATGGGTGTGGTGTTTCCTCTGATTCGTCTGAAGGTCACAGACACACTGCTGGGTTTTAAACCCAGTGTTGTCATTCAATATCTAATTTGAAAAATGGATTCGATGGTTAATTACTACTTAAGACTCTTCAATCCCTTAGATCAAAAGAAAGAAAGGAAAAAAGATTCCATTTGAGTGGGGGATAATCAGAGTAACCCATGAGGACAGAAATTATACCCGTCCTGCACCCTCAACAAGAATGGTATCACCACCAGGAATGAAATCCTTCAAAGCGAAGCTGTGTTGGAAGTGTGGCCGGCGCCATCCTGACCTTGCTCGCTGACCTGGCTCCAACACCCAAACACCCCGGGCCACTTCAAGCCATCTTTCTCCCGAAGACAGTCACTCACTTTGGGACGCGTCTGAATGAAAGCACCCATCAGAATACATACAAGTCCCGAGACTGCCCATCCGTCACAGTTTGCAGAACGGTCTCTTTCTACAGAATAGAAGCTATCCTATCCTGAGGCGTTATCATCTAAAAACCCTACTCGGGTTCCCCTTGCGGGAGATCCTTCTGGCAGCCCTGACAACTTCTCACGTGGGGAACATCAGCTTACCCGCCACGCCACTCCCCGGAGACCACTGCTGGCTAGCCGCACACCTTGCACTGGCCACGTGCACTGGCACCCCCGGGGAGGCGGGGAGCTCCGGGAAGCCTGGCCATGGAGAGGACAGAAGGGTCCCTTCTGTCACTGTCTTCGAGGGCTGAATCCCGTGCTCAGGGTCCACCTGAACGGAGAACTGTGAGCAGCCCTGGGCCAAGCACTTTTGTTGAATTCTTTCTAAGAGCAATGCGTACCTGCCAAGAAACACCAAAAACTTCCTTCCTGCCCGTTTCTTTACTCTTCTCACTGCCAGCCAGCGACCTCTGCTCGGCCAAAGCTCCCAATCGGCTGTGGCTTGGAAGCCTTTAGTTTTCAAGCCCAGACTGGCTCAGGCAACAGGTGCCGCCACTGGCAGCGGCCGCTCTCCACCACTTCCGGCAGCCTTGCCTCGGCCTCCGAAGACGACACAGCTACGGCCTGGGGGTGAGGGCACTAACGAAAGCCCCAAACTCGCAGAATTCACTCAGAGCCATCCCGGGTCCATTATACACCTAACCAGCTAAACTAAAAAACAGGGGTTCTCGCCTTATTTCTGCAGTTGTGATTACACGTGGCTTGCAAAATGGCTGAAATGCTATTGATATCATTGCTTTGAAACTATACAGGTGTTACTCTTAATTCACAATGCTTTGAAGCAGGTAAGTGCTTTGAAAATACAACAATGAAGAGTTGTAGCATTAAGGTTCGATTTGCACCTAGTGATCGGTATGTCTCTCCTAACAGTAGCAATTAAAAAAAAAAACACCTCAGCTTTAGAATTCCACGTTAGAATTCTAGGTTGTTGTTTGACTTCTGAATTCAATGCACTGCGCCACAAGCCGGACTGCTCTATGTTATGTACATTTAATGGGTACCCGAGGAGAAGAAATTACTAGCACTATTGAAGAGATTGCAAAATTGCCACAGTTACTGCTTAGAAATACTAATTTCCCTCTCTCCTTTCTTAAAGTATATATTACAACTCTCCCATAACTTAATGCAAACGAAGTAAATTCATTTCTTCTCACATCTTAAAGCAAAGGTATCTTTGTTTACATGCGAGAATAATAGTTCTAGAATAATACCCTGGCCCTATGAGCCAGTTCTTTATATTAGGACGTAATAATGAAACAATGATATAGAAAGAACCAGAGAGACCTACGCACTGGCACTGACACAAAATCCATTTGGAAGTTTTTTCTCTCGTAAAAGATATCTAAGATAGAGAATGGGACTGACGGGTGAAATGACTCAAAAAAGTGGGATTCTGTTCGCTAGGGGGAAAAAAAAAACCAAAGCCATTCTATTGCAAGATACAGATCAAAGGTTAAAAGGCAAATTATACTACATTTAGAGAATAAAAATGTAGTAATTCTCTATCCTCCCTACGGCCCGTATGCAAGTGCGAACACACGCTTTATGTTGGCCATAGGAAAAAACCTCATGGAAAAACCACAGACTACAAATGACTGAAAAGCCCCCTTTCCCTTTTTCAGTCTAATCATTTGGCATCTCTGAGTGTGGTACAGATTTAGGCTTGAACCACCCAAGAGCATCACGCTGTCTGTGTCAAGTGTGCGACAATACCTCTCAGTAGGACGTTGTTGCAAGGCTAGCTAATTTTAAATCTGGTATGAGTAATACAGTCAAACCTAGTTAGTATGCGAGAAAGTCGTTGCTAACGCGGAGTGAGAGGATGTGATGTCACAGCATGAGCAGTCCCTGGTTGTCCCGTTGTCGGAAAACGTAGTGCATAGATCCAAGTTTCTATTCCAGGTCTCGGAAGCTCAGGGCTGAGCCTTTCACTTCTGCTGGGCGGCCTGGAAGGCCTTCAGCTCCACCTGGTACCACTCCGGGGCTTCAGGCCCGCTCTTCCCCGGGGGGCTGTGGTCGTAGCCGTAGGCCACGGTGAGCTCCTCCTCGGCCTCCACGGCTCGGAGCGTGCGGATGCATTTGATGGGCCCGAAACGGGGGTGGACAAACCTGGACATCAAGATGCACACTGTCATTCCTGGGGCGGATCAGGAGCTTAGAAGCAAAGCCTGCAGGGGGGTGGGGTCGGTGGTGAGGGGGCAGGAATCGCCCAGGAGCTCTCCCCTGGCCACCCCGGGTAGGTCCTCAAGTGTGGCCAGCAGCAGCTTCACCTTCCCGCGCTGCTAGACCCGGGGAATCTCAGCCCCGCCAGACCTGCTGACTCGGTGTCTGCATTTTAACAACTCCCCCAGGTGATTCACACGCACGTTCAAGTTTAAGAAGCACTGCTCCGTCTTCCTCTTTGAGCATATCTGGCACTCTATTTATAAACCAACAACATGGGCAACAACAAAAAACCTGGACTTGATGAGAAATTGGATGTAGCCCGGACAGGAGGCGTTTGGGCCCACCTGGCCGGTGATGGCCTCAGGTTACTGGCCGCGCCTTGTGGACAAGGCTTTACTGGGGCACTGTGCAAGGTGTACGGAAGGGCCCTGTGGACTTTCAAAAGCGAAAAACTGGATTCCGCCCTGTACAGACAGAGGAAATATTATTTTCTAGCACAAAAGTAGATGAAGACTTCTTTCCAGGAGCGAAGCCTAGACCTCTCTGCCAACCTGCTTTCTAACTATTTCCCCATGAAGCATCTTGTGAAGGGAGCGGCTTCCAGCGTCTTGGAACCTGAGTCAGGGCTAACGCTCTCGGCTGTGTCCCTGTGCCAGAGGCTCCCAACCTGGTTCACCCCTCCAGCCCCTGTAGGAGAGGAGGACACAGGTAAGGAATAGATTTAGCTCACCTAACAGCTTCTGAAACCCAGAAGGGAAATATGTAAGTCACAGCCAGAAAAGAAATTCACTTTATCTTTATATGCATCTGGTCAAATCAATCTCATTCATTTATAGTCACATTTTGAGCAAAGGATATTGAGACGCCACAGGAAGACGCTTCCAGGCCCTAAGTGAGATCGGCACACAGGGCATGACAGTAAGTACCTGGTTGGTTCCCTCTATGGGTGGTGGGGAAAGAGTGTGTCTGCGGTTTAGGGACACCTTATATGTGGAGGACAAAGGAACAAGCTCACCCCCCCACTCCAAGGGGCCTCCATGTCCACCCCTCTTAGGTGTCATCTTTCCTGGAAAGCACACTTGACCGGGGGTCAGAGACTTTGTTCTGAGTCCCAGTTCTGCACATTATTCCTGCCCCCTCTCAGAAAGCCCACTTCTGTATCTCTGAATCTCACTTTCCTCATCTACAGATTCACTAATACTAGCAATCCTAATCGTGTAAGAGTTGTCAGGGTGACAAAACAGGGTCCCCTATACAAAGCACCTCACAGGGGCTGGGCACAAAGTGAGGACAGAGCTGCTGCCAGTGACGGGGTGAGCACGTCTGTGTGTGAGTGTCCATGGGCACAGAATTCTCATACTGTGCTCCATCACAGACACCCCTGCACCAGGGATCCTGGAAGTCCTTATTCAAACTTGGGGCACCCAGGTGGCTCAGTTGGTTGGGCATCTGGCTCTTGGTTTTGGTTCATGTCATGAGATCTCGGGGGCCTGGGATCGAGCCCCATGTGGGGCTCCCCGCACAGCGGAGGGACTGCTTATCTCTCTCTCCCTCTTTCCCAGCTCGTGCTCTCTCTTTCCAATAAATAAATCAATCTTTAAAAAAAAATAATACAATCATGGGGCGCCTGGGTGGCTCAGTGGGTTAAGCCTCTGCCTTTGGCTCAGGTCATGATCTTGGGGTCCTCAGATCAAGCCCCGCATCGGGCTCTCTGCTCAGCAGGGAGCCTGCTTCCTCCTCTCTCTCTGCCTGCCTCTCTGCCTACTTGGGATCTCTGTCTGTCAAATAAATAAATAAAATCTTTAAAAAAATAAGACAATCACAACTCTGTCTCTAAATTAAAATATTGCATTAAAAAATAATATCCTTGAAGCGGAGCTCCAGCTAAACTTCTTGCACACTGACAGAATTCCATGAGAAGCCCAAGACTTCTGGTATAATCCTCTTTTACTTTCATTTTTCCGCTTACTATCATTATTTTCAGAGGGTAGAAAAAGGGCAGACTGAAAAGAAGGCACTCCATTTCAGGTGCCTATTCTCCCAGGCGGCACGGGGGACACTTAGCTGCTGTAGCTGGGAGCTCCGCGGTTCCAGTCTGTGACGGGGGCAGGGAGGACAGGAACAGAGGCTGCCCCTCGGAGATCCTGGGAGGCCTGAGTGAGAGAACTCAGGAGAAGCCATTAGCCGGACACAGGCCTAAAGGTCTCAGTCCTTGCCAGCAGCACGATGAGCAGTCAAAGCAAACCTCTGCCCTCAGTGCTTTGGGCCCTTGGTGACATATCACCGCTATGGACGATGAGGGCAGTAGTTCGTGTCTGCTTGTCCATTGGATTTTGTAGCAGACTACTGCTTATACCGGGATATCGTTTTGCTGATGTTAAAGCGTGCAGAACGATACCAATAATTCTAGAAGCAAATGAATGTCATGGATCAGTATCTGATTTTTGTATTTTACTTTTTTCAGGGAGTCTTCTCACTACCCCATAGAACCAATTGTTCCCACTGGGCTGGAAGGAAATAACCCCGAGGAGCTTGGGGACCTGATTTTGCACAACTGGTTCCCTCCTTTGTCTCCTGCGCATCCTTCTTTTTGGTGAGAAAAACCATGTCCTTGCAGCAAAATCACAGAACTCGTTTGTTTTAAAAGAGTAGTTTTTGAATAGCATGTGTTACTGTTAGTTACCGCCGCTTTAAAAGACCATTGGGAAGCAGTGTGCAAGCCTGGAACGATGCTTTGGCCTAATTCACACTGGGCACGAAAGCCCTGGATTTAATAACAGTGTCAGTTTCATTTCACATGACACATGTCCTTTGCCATTTCTACCTGCCCTTTCAACAGAAGTCGGAGCTGCAGTACTCGGTGCTGGCTGCCAAGGAGAGCAAGGCACTGCCAGGACCATTTCCAAGCCATCTCAGGGATGCGAGGAGGGACACTCAAATCCTGGCAATTTTCCTATAGATTAAATGCACATGATCGGATCCTGCTCCTGGTAACAAGCAAGAGACGGCGGGGGGAGGGGACTGTGAGCTATAACTGAGCAGAAAAGGTGGCACACAGCCGCCTGGCTCCCAGGGGAACAGGCATTTTCTGGCCGAGCTAAGGGGATCAATGATGATGGTCCAAGGAATGCCAACTGTACTCTTCAAGGAATAGTCAGAGATGCTTGACTTTGGAAGGAGAACATTCAGGGGGCATAGGAAAGCTGCTAAAATATTTGTAGGGCTACTATGTCAAAGAGAGACTGGGATAGTGCATAGGGAGATACTTAGGGCAAAGGGCTGGATGTCACAGGGAAACCCATTTGGGCTTCCTAAAAAGAACATTTTAATCATCAGAGCCTGAGAGCTAATTTCATAGTATGTCAGTCTGTCCAGATAGCTGCCTTCGTGGATAACAGTAACCTCCCCATCAGTGGAGGTCTACAAGAAGAGGTCAGCCAGCCGCTGGAAGGGGAGGCTCAATTCTGAGAGGTAGGACTATTTGACTTTTTAAGTCTTCGAAAGACAGCTTTGTTGAGATGCAACTCAACAAATGTATACCCTAAAATTCACCCACCTGAAGCATACAATTCAGGGGGTTTCAGGTGGGTAACCACCACATTATCTAATTTTAGTGCACTGCGCCACCCTCAAAAGAAATCCCATGCTCATTAGCCATCAGCTCCATTTCCCTCCACTTCCCCCCAGCCCCCGGGCAACCACTGATCTGTATTCTGTCTCTAAGGGGCGCCTGGGTGGCTCAGTGGGTTAAAGCCTCTGCCTTCGGCTCAGGTCATGATCCCAGGGTCCTGGGATTGAGCCCCGCATCGGGCTCTCTGCTCAGCAGGGAGCCTGCTTCCTCCTCTCTCCCTGCCTGCCTCTCTGCCTACTTGTGATCTCTGTCTGTCAAATAAATAAATAAAATCCTTAAAAAAAAATAAAAATTTAAAAAATTTAAAAAAAAGTATTCTGTCTCTAAGAATTTCGCTGTAACAGGCAAGTCATCTCACTAGACTCACACACTATGGGGTCTTATGTGACTGGCTTCTTGCACTTAGCACAGTGTTCTCAAGGCCCATCCACACTGTAGCATGCCACAGTATTTTTTTCTTCTTTATTGTCAAGTCATGGGGACTCTGATTTAATCAGTCTTTTCCAACACCAAGAACTTGTGCTCTAGGCTTAGCATTTTCTTTTCTTCCTTCCTTTCACAAACACCAAAAAGTTCCTGAGTCTCCATGGTGCAGAATAATTTTAATTTTTCTAATCTTTCAAATAACACTATCTTTAATTTCCCAGAGTGAGACCACTTAAGGACAAAAAAGCATCCAAAAATAGCAGCCAGGAAGTGTGGTGTTCCCAGAGCACTTCGACCCTTCCAAGCGCTTTGCCATCTCAGAGCCTACCAAGGCCAGGGAAGCAAGCGGCTGTTTAAATTCTGAGTGTCAAGTCCTAACCTCGAGGCCTCTGGGGGAGGAGCATCAGGAACCCGGAGGTAGTGGCCTTCCCCGTGACATGCCCCCACCCAGTTGCAGGGCCCCTGAAGATGGGGCCCGGACCCACCCTGGCACTTGCTGTCATACTCACATATCATAGATGCAGTTTGGAGTGAAGGAGTGATTGGCCTTGTGTCCCAAGGAGGCACAGTACTTGGACACGTGGTTGTAGGGCTCAGGCACATCAATGACCGTTTCTTCATCCAGGGAGAGGGTATTCCCATTAAGGGCCCAGTCCCTGCTGTCCACCTGCAGGAAACAAGAAAGCGAACGTTAGAGAGGCCCTTTCTCCCCCAGTCTCAGAGCACATCAGCAACATTCACTCATTCCCCCTTACGTTGCGAGGCGTGAGTGCGATATTCGCGAGAAGAACCCAAGGTGCCCCTCCCCATCGATGGTGCGAGAACCCTCTGCGGGCGGCTCAACTTACTCCCTACTTACTTTTCCTCCTCTTAGGTGAAGAAAAGGACCTAAAAACTCCCTGACAAAGACACGCAAAAATATAACCACATGTCCCTAGGCGGTTTTTTTCTTCACTGCAGGTTACGACCTGTTACCTCTAAAGCCCTCCAACACCAAACTCAAGTTTATACACATGCAGTTGTTTCTTCAACAGCCCAAACAAAGTGGAGTTCTAGCCACTTTGTTGGGACTCTCGCTGAGACACGTGACCCCATGTCTGCTAGCAGATTAGTCCCAGCCTAGCGCCACAAAGCCCCCAGACTGTCTCGTCCTTCAGAGCTCTGTGGCCCAGAGACTCCTCACCCTACGTCACCTAGACACGTCAGCCCCCTCTCCAGCCTGCTCTTTCCTGGGAGTCCCTTGCCCCCCTCCTGCTCCAGACGGTGGTTCCTGGGCCACAAGCCGCTGGACCATCTCAGCCTGGGAGGGACTCCCCTCTCTCGCCTCCCTGTCCAAGCGAGGCCCTGTGTCAGGGAAGCCTGCTGTGTGTGACTGCCTCCTGTGGTGGGATCTGGGGCTCTGACCAATCCCCAGGTCCCTGGGAGCCCTACTGTGAAGAAGATGAGGCAAAAGAAACACACAAGGAAGAACATCAGATGGAACCCGAACAATGAGGAATGCAAAACTGTACTTCAAGCAGAGTCCCTCACCTTTGTTACAAGTGGGGGATCCATGGGGCTAGTGTCCCCCACTCCCAGTGTGCGCTCTCATGTACAACAGCACTCACTCTCTGCAGGCACCAACAGATTCCCTTCTCCGAACCACTGCCCCACTCCAACCCATACCGCAGCATCTGCTGATGTCAGCACGGCAGGTTTTCTTTGGAGCAAATAGGATTATGTTAAACATTTTAAATATTATTTTAGAGACAGAGCGGCACGGGGAGCAGCAGAGGGAGAGGGACAAGCAGACCCCTGCTGAGCAGGGAGCCCCACGTGGGGCTCAATCCTACAACCCTGAGATCATGACCTGAGCCAAAACCAAGGGTCGGAGGTTTAACCAACTGAGCCACCCAGGAGCCCCTAGGATCACATTTTTATAAAGAACTGTTGACTCTCACAGGTGTACTGCCTCTCCTGTCCCAAAATTATAATTATGCTATTTGTATCTGATTTTCATTCAGTAAATATTTACTGATTGCCTCTCACATGCCAGGCACTGTTCTAGGTGTAGGGGACACAGCAGCAATGAAAGTGAAAAAAATCTCCACAGATCTTAATATTCCAGCCCTGTCATATGATACTGATATGTGGTATTTGGTACCATCTACTTTTTTTTTTTTTTAGATTTTATTTATTTGACAGAGATCACAAGTAGGCAGAGAGGCAGGCAGAGAGAGAGGCAGGAAGCCGACTCCCTGCTGAGCAGACAGCCCGATGTGGGGCTTGATCCCAGGACCCTGAGATCATGACCTGAGCCGAAGGCATAGGCTTAACCCACTGAGCCACCCAGACACCCCGGTACCATCTACCTTATGTTGCCATTAGTTGCGTATTTTTCTTATCTCCCCAACAGAATCTAAAGATTTATTACTTTGGAGAGAGCGCGAGAGGAAGAGCAGAGGGAGAGGGAGGGAGAATCTCCAGCAGGCTCCCCACTGAGCACGGAGCCCGATGCAGGGCTGTGTCCCACGACCCTGACATCAGGACCCGAGCTGAAACCAAGAGTCCAGCTGACTGCACCACCCTGGCGCCCCTCCCCAACAGGATCTAAATTTCTTGAAGGCAAGGAGGGGGCCCCATTCGGGTCCATGGCATAGCACAGTGAGTCTCGCGGGGAGCCAGATTCTGCTATTTGACAGCCTGCTTGCACTTTGCTGGTTACTGTATTTGTGACCTCGGACAAAGAGCTCACCCCATTTCCTGGACCAGCAGCGCTGCGGACACAGAGGTCTGGCCATCACCAGGGGGTACCGTACTGTGTGCCAGACCATGGCTCAGTTTTGAGGGTCTCGCCATCTTTGTATGACGGCTGTGAATGGGCAAAAACTTGATTATTTCATGGCATTTCCCCTGTAGCATTCCACAGCAGTAAGTGAAAAGGGGAAGTACATGAATGAGGGATATGAGCAATAAGTCCACGTCCCATTTGTTTAATGCAAGTGGGACCAGAAGGAGACTGCAAGCCGTCTCAAGCAGCCGGCTTTTTGCCCTTGAGTGGACATGTAAGGCAGTTTATTGTGACGTGAAGAAGCAAAAACAAAAACACCTCAGAATTCTGAAAAATACATCAAAGATTGTATTTTAAAAGCAAGAGGTGATTATTCTTTAACTTTTTGTTTTCGGCTTTTTGGGCAATAGAATCTTTCCTGCCTGGATATAGGTTACTGTGTGACTGTATGACTTTCGCAAATACAGAAGTAGGGGGCCTTCTTATAAAGCCCTCTGTGCAAGATCATAAATTAATTGTTGACAGAATCCAACCAGATGTCCCTAGGCGGTTTCCCAGGAAGTGGTTTCTGACCAGACACCACATCTGCAGACACACTGATCTTGATGTCCAGCCTCCAGAACTGTGAGAAATAAATGTCTGTTGTTTACAAGCGACCCAGTGTATAGTATTTAAAAAAAAAAGATTTTATTTATTTATTTGAGAGAGAGGCGGACCGAGAGAGAGACAGAGCGAGAGAGTACAAGCAGGGGGAGCAGCAGGCAGAGGGAGAGGGAGAAGCAGACTCCCCCTGGCCCTCCAGCAGGAAGCCTGACATGGGTCTCGATCCTGGGACCCTGGGATCATGACCTGAGCTGAAGGTAGGCACTCAACCGACTCAGCCACCCAGGCTCTCCAGTGTGGTATTTTTGCTATAGCAAAGACAATTGCTGTAGACAATATCCCATCAATTTTACAAAAAAAGACTGTGTATTCCTTCATACTTCTAGCGAATACTAAAATAAAGGGGCTAACAGGAAAATTAAGAGTGTTTTAAACCAAGCCCTGTAACCAATCAAGTTGATTCTCCACTTCGACCCCACTCACCTCTTGGTGTGTAATCCGGACTCCATTATAAAAAGACATAACAGTGTTAGGTCCCACCGCTACCTTTGAAAACAGTCCTTCTCCAGCACTGGAAATGAGCGATTCAGCAACATAAACCCTAAATAGAAAAAAGGGCCAAATCACGGTTCTTTTCGTTTGATATGTCACTGTATCAACCACCAAAATATCAGTAATGCTAATGAATCTGAAGCATCAGTTCACAGAAATCCAGTGAGGAAGGAAGGGAGGGAGCATGAGAAGTTAAACCACAGTGTTTGGCACTGGAAACTGAAGAACTCGTATTCCTGTATCTTTAAGAGTGGTGTTTAAAATCCACTCTCCAATATGGGGATTATTCTACACAGTCGGCCCTTGAACAACATGGGTGTGAGCGCAGGCCACTTACATGCGGATTACTTACAGTACTGAAAATGTCTTGTCTCTTCCTTATGACTTTTTTTTTTTAATTTTATTTATTTATTTGACAGAGAGTGAGAGAGATCACAAGTAGGCAGAGAGGCAGGCAGAGAGAGAGAGGAGGAAGCAGGCTCCCTGCCGAGCAGAGAGCCCGATGTGGGGCTCGATTCCAGGTCCCTGGGATCATGACCTGAGCTGAAGGCAGAGGCTTTAACCCACTGAGCCACTCAGGCGCCCCTATGACTTTTTTTTTTAAGGTTTTATTTTTAAGTAATCTCTCTACCACATGGGGTTCCAACTCACAACCCCAAGATTAAGGGCTGCATGCTCTGCTGACTGAGCTGGACAGGCACACCTCCCCCCTTATGATTTTCTTAATAACATTTTCTTTTGTCTCGCTGACTTTATGGTAAGAACACAGTGTATAACACCTATCACATACAAAATACGTGTGACTCAACTGTTTATGTTATCAGTGAGGCTTCCAGTCAACAGTAGGCTCTTAGTAGCTAAGTTTTTGGGGATTCCAAAGTTACACGTGCATTTTCAACTGTACAGGGGAGGGGCAGGGGTTGGTGCCCCAACCCCTGTGTTGTTCAAGGTCTCACTGTATTCAGAAAGTGCTTGATATAGGGTTTTTTTTTAAACTTACATTTTTAGGGACTGAGTATTTTCACTGTCTTCCTGGATAAGTAAACCATTTCCAAAGTAATTAAAGCTGTACCCAAGTTTGTCAATGCCAAACAGGAGGGAAAGACTGTTTCAACTTAGCCCCAAGATGAATCTTTCACACGAAAGAGTGACAATTAATAAAACATATCCAATAAGCACTTCCCAAAAGAAGAGTTTATCATGGGTCTAGCACCTACAGCCCCAGGCTCACATCTGGCAGCTGTGCCTTTTTGTAAATGAAGTTTTATGGAACACAGCCACCCCTATTTAGTTAGTGTTGTCTATTGCTGCTTTGGGGAGACAGAAGCAGAGCCAAGCAGTTGCAATAGAGACCCACAAAACCTAAAATATGGGAAGTGTGGCTCTGTACAGAAGGGGTCTGCCAATCCCTGCATTCAGAGGAAGACAGCGCTCATGACTACTGAACCACATTTAATAGGAGAGTACATGTGTGCCCTGTCAACAGCTACATCAGTTCTCTGGGCGCTGGGCTGTAATCACTTTGGGGGAACTGGTCATCCCTAATTTGTGTTACATGGATGGTCTGCTTCTCTTGTGGACTACAGGGGACTGCATTATTGTTTCCGACTCTTTCCTCCTTCCCTATGGTAGAATTATACGTCCCGGTACTTTGCTGCATGACCTTGTGGTGCTCCTTCAGAGTGGGGAGACGATGTACCCTGCCTGGATCCCTCTGGCCTTGGCCGTAGGATCTACTTTGCTACTTGAACATGGGCAGGAGGACTGCGTGCCAGGACTCGGGTGGTAAGAGGCATGGTGAATTTCTGCCAGCTTCCTTGAGTTTCTATTCATCCCCATGGGCAGAAGATGCCCCAGGGGGCTGTTGCTCCTTTAGCTGGAGTCTTGGAACACAGACATGTGAAATAGACCTGAACCCAACTTGAAATCTGGAGCCTAGCCTTGTTGAGCTGAGCCAAGAGGAGTCAAGTCGAGCCCAATCGAAAGGAGCTGAAGCTCAGCTAACCTACAGAAACATGAGTGTAAAATAAAATGTGTGCATTCATAAACCACTGTGAATTTTAAGGGCATCCTTACACAGCCTCATCACAACGACAGTAACAAAAAGGACCCACACATAGGATGGTCGCCCTACTGTGTTTTGGGGCTAACAAGAGACCGAACTTTCCCTTTGTAAATGGACCAGGGCTCTGTATCAAGAAAGAGGCCATTCATTCATGGTGACGTTGCGGTGTGAGCCCTGTCAGTGCGACCAGGGAAGAAGTCTATTTTTCAGATGGGAACAGGACAGGAAGTGAATGGAAGTCACGCTTTGTAACTCATGCTTACGAAGAGCGAAGCAAAGAGAGAACCACCTGCTAATGGCTCTCTTCCTCATGAACAGGCCGGTTGCTGGGGGTAAGAATCTCAGGCAGAGTACTAGGGAAAGCCACACCCACAATGGACAGCTGGAGTTCAGAGAGGATGGAATGGAACAGCACTTGACACTTGGGGAGTGAGCTTATTGAATCAGAAGCCCATCATTTGTAAGCTGGAAGCTTTTTAGGTTTCCTACAGTCTTTCTTTCACTGCTGTTCTCCCTTCGTAAATCAAGAAATTGTCTAGTGTTCGAGATCCCCTGTGGCTGGGCTGAGCAAGGGAGGCATTCTGGTTCCTGCCCAGATCAGAGGTTTAAGGAGTTTGAAATGCCCCCCTAGAGGCCAGCATGTGGCTGCAGCATCAACTGTACCAGGGCCCCAAGAAAGGGGACATCAGGTCTAGAGGGCTCTTTAGACGTAGATGTTTCCTCTGGGGCTGACCCATGGCCATTCTGTGCTTTCTGGGTGGAGAAACTCTCTCACAGGGACGGACTCCATACAAGCATAAAACATTCTTCCTCGGACTCTATGAATATTTTCTTCTGCTCAGAGGAGGGTTAGTTCCCACCACGAGGGTTATTTAACTTCCCGTAAACAATGCCGTTCAAACCACAAGGAAAAAAGTTACCTCTCTGATTCATATGGATCTGGAAGAAGAGCACGGGTAGAAATGCAGGATGACGTCGATTTGTCAAAGTGGTACACCGAACCTGAAAAGCAAGTGTAAATCTCAATCTAGAGATTACCGAGTTAGGGAAGAGCTTTCAAAGCAAGAGTTAAATAACAAAAACTGTTATTCAAGTTACACCGACTAGGATAAACTCTTCAATATAAACGCACGGTCTTTAGATTTGCATTTGAGTTTATTTTTAGGTCTTAATGAACAGCCCTCAGACGTATCTCTTAAAATCCCATTTTTGGCCTTTAAATTTTCTTTCTTCACATGGTTCACAAAGTGCTTATGCAATTAAAATTTTTTAATCAAGAACCTGCTTTGTCATGAAATTTTGAGATCTCTCTGGTCAGATCGGGTTGGATGATGGTTTTAGAGTTTTCTTTGGTTTTCTTTAGACACCCTTCTGTAGACTCCAACCAACCAGCCCTGGCAATTGTCCCCTTCACTAAAAATAAACATTCGCCTCCCCAGAATTAAGAACAGAACTGCTTTTGATAAGGCAAAAACAAAGTCTTCTTATTTCTATAAAGGTAGTTCAGAAGCCAATCAGTAATTTATTCCAGAAACTAAGGCACACAACTGTTCTAGAATTAATATTGGTTCTCTGCAAAGGATTAGCCTCCGAGAATCTTCCCAGAGCACAATGAAGATGTCGGTGCTCTAATCCCTCCTAAGAAACACATTTTAGAACCGAAGGTTTACTCCTTTTAGGCACTAAGGCATCACGAATCATCCCATTAAGCAACTCCTCCGAGGTTACCAGGTCCTCCTTCTGGTTTTTGTTTGTTTGTTTGGTACAATCACAAAACCCAAATCAATGCCTCAAACTAAAAGTTAAAAAAGCTGTCCAGGGGTGCGTGGGTGGCTCAGTGGGTTAAAGCCTCTGCCTTCAGCTCAGGTCATGATCCCAGGGTCCTGAGATTGAGCCCCACATCAGGCTCTCTGCTCAGCAGGGAGCCTGCTTCCCCCTCTCTCTCTGCCTGCCTCTCTGCCTACTTGTGATCTCTCTCTGTCAAAAAAAAAAAAAAAAAGCGGTCCAGATCAGGGGCGCCTGGGTGGCTCAGTGCGTTAAGCCTCTGCCTTCGTCTCAGGTCATGATCTCAGGGTCCTGGGATCGAGCCCCGCATCGGGCTCTCTGCTCAGCAGGGAACCTGCTTTTCCTCCCTCTCTCTCTGCCTGCTGCTGTGCCTACTTGTGATCTCTCTCTCTCTGTCAAACAAATAAATAAAATCTTAAAACACACACACAAAAAAGCAATCCAGATCAGTCAGTGTCTACCTAGGAAACAGACCACTTGCATATTTCGAAGAGAGGATTTCACTCAGGGAATTGGTTCTACGGAGCACAGGGGAATTGAGAAGCCAAAGGGACCAGTGAGGAACCCAGAAACTGGCAGGAGCTGTCAGCCAGGTAAGCCTAAGCCGGAGGGACAAAGGTGGAGGTGGTGTGCCTGGGACTGGAGAGCTGGGGTATACCCGGCCAAGGAAGCTGGGATGTTGAGGGGACCCTTGCCGGTGGCAGATGGAATCAGGAGACAGGCCACTGCTTGGAGACCCTGCTGGACACAGAGACAGCGTCTCCCTGATGCCTTCCCTCTCCGTGTCCCTGGCCAGTGCCCCACTGTGGCCAAACCCAGACAGAAGCCAACACATAAGAGCCTAGGAAATGTGGCCTGCAAGGGGCAGAAGAAGCCCCCCGCCATAAAAGCAGGGCAGCAGAAGGCCAACTGGTAACGGACCAACATTACCAGTTAAAGGAAGTCAGCTGACAAAAGAAACAACCCACATTTTTAAATGAAACTTCTCTGTGAAATACTTGTTCTATTGTGCAGAAAATCTCTGAACTCCCCCTTCCCTTCCCTAGACTAAAGCTGTCATCACAAAGGTACCATGTGCCAGCTACACGGAAAGCCCCACGTTCGGGATGGGGCAGAGGCAAACAGGCAAAGCATCCCCGGCTGCTTTCAAGGGGCTGATGCTGTCTTTTCCAACACACCCCGTCCCTTCCTGTTTTTCTGCCACTGGCCAATGCTCCAGGCCAATGGAACATACCCTTTACTTTTCCTCCTCTCCTCTGTAATTTATACCACACCCTTTGACCAGAATCCATTCATTCCCTTGACCGACATTAATTCTAAGGGGCAAGCCAAGCCTTAGGATGGCACAGGAATTACCAGAGAAAGGAGTTCCTTTGCGGAGAAGGTGAAGAGATGAGGCAAGAAAAAAACCCAGTGTGAGCCCACCACGACCAGTTCTCAGGAAAATAACTCTCTGAGATTATCACCCTCGCTTCCCAAAATCTGTTGCTTACTCACACCAAGAGGAATGCAAAGAGAACAATAACTTCTCTTATGCTGTTGTATACTTGCTGCCAATAGCTGTGTTTTATAATGAAGAAACAGATTCCGAAGGGATATGTAACTTGCCCAAGACCCTACTATGGTAAATGTTAACACTGAAACCCAAACCAGGTGACTCTCAAGTTCACGGCTCTTGCTGCTAAAACACGCTACCACTTCTCAAGTTTTAAAATGGGCATCCCCCATTGGGACCCTCCCCAGGCCCGGAGCCCCTCACTTCTAAACACGGTAGCACTCTCTCTGTTCAGAACTCATGTGACGAGCACAGAGAATAGAATTTGAAGTGCGAAGACTACTGTTTCACTTAAAAAAAAAAAAATCTTTTCATTTTGGAAGGCTTTTAAACTTATAGAGAAGCTGAAAAGATAGTACAGGGCACCCCAATACTCCTCACAATTTCTTGTAATGTAACTCCTTAAGTTACATGGTATGTTTGTCCAAATTAAGAAACCAACATAGCTATGTTACTATTAACTAAGCTTCAGACTTTTTTCAGATTTCACCAGTTTTTCCACTAATGCCTTCTTTCCGTTCCAGGATCCAATCCAAAATCCCTCACTGCATTTAGGCTGCCTCAATTTTTAACTTCAAAAAAACAAAACCCGAGACATTTAAAACAACCAAGTTGGACCTAAGTGTAAATGCTAGATTTCCTATTTTTGGACACTCTCCTCTGGAGATTCTCCTTTGGATCACAAAGAGCTAAATATTATTTAGAACGATTAATGCATAGACTTATTCTCTTCTCTCCTTCTTTTCTCTGTATAACCTAACTTAGATTAGACACACAGGCATATCTTGCTTTCAAGGAATCAGACCAATTTAAACAGATTTTGTTTGTTATGCTACCCAAAATACAAAATCCTGGTTTTCCTCCTTGTTTTTTTTCCCCCAGACTTTCTACAGTAAATAATTTTATACTCAGAAAAAAATGCTTAGTATACCACACCGTATTTCTAAAAGGAAATAGGATTTTTTTCTAATATGGATTCCACTGGGCTCGCTCATATATCTACCATGTGCCCCGTGGAGATACTGGGCTCTGAAGGAGGCAGGGGATACCAACATGGATTTATCTTTCCCAATCAGAGCTCAGGCTGAATCAGTTTTACAATTTGTACCAACCCAGAGATCTACCTAATTTGATTCTTTAGTATCATTAAGCTGTATTTCAGTTTTTTCTGAGATCTAACCTTTTGAAATTCACCAAATTCCTGCTATCATCTCTTCACTTCTTCCCCGTTTCAGAATTATACAGCTATGCCTTTATCCTGACTTTTTAGCACCTGCTACTGAAACGCATGGCATCTATTTCCCCATCTCACTGATATTTGGCTTGGCTGTGTGATCTGCTTTGTGCAGTGAAACGTGGGTGAACGTGACATGGTGTCCATTTCAAGCTAAGCTTTCAGAAGCAGCACAGGTGTCTACTCATGCACTGGCTTCCTGGGACCCACCTGGGAAAATCTTGACCCAGGTCACCAAAGTCCCTTCAGACTGGGCCCCAGAATTAAGACCTATAGGGCGTAATAAGATAAGAAGCCTCAAGTCCAGCCATGTCCAGCCCAGCCCAGCCCAGCCTAGACCAGCTGGAGTACAGCTCGCCAGCCGACCTGTATGTGAGGTATTGACGTGTCTGTTATGCAGCAAGGCTGATTAATACGTGATTCAAGTGGTCTAGACAAAGAAATTCATTTCTCTCAAATATGCCCTAACAACCTCCTTTGGAATTAGAGCAACCCATCTGAAGCAGATCCAACTTACTTCCCGGCATCAGCTCAAAGTGAGGTCTTCCTTCTTCAGTGGACATAAGGGTAGCCAGTTTTCCCTCTATCATCTCTCCATCAATGAATTTTCCATAAAGGGCTGTCCTCTCATCAGGGTACACATAGGCTATCTTCTCTCCAGTCATCTCCCCATCTTCATTTACTTCTCCCACAAGGCTGCCTCCATCCTGACAGGAGAAACCAAAAGCCAGAAAACATTACATGTAGTATTTATCCACAGGACACGACTTCAAGGAATTTTTGTTGCGTACTGCCATCATTGATAGTGCTAACATGACAGCTGAAGAGCTCAAAGCTCAAAGTGAGTGAGAAAAACATGATGCATACCTCCCCAGCCAGCCCTATACAAATAAACTGCTAGAAGTTACACACACAGAAGCATAAAAGCCCGATTTTAGGGAGTCAGAGACTGAGCCCCACTTTTTAATCCTGACAAGTTATCGACACTCTATTTTGGTTCATTATCTAAGAAGCAAGTGCATTGTACTTGTAATATTAGTTACAAACTATTAAAGGAGGTGTAACTCTATGTTAAACTGTGGACCCACACCCAGCATGATGAGGACCTAGAGCAAGATGGTTTTACCCGCTGTTCATACCATCTCACTTCTCCATGTGGGATTTTTGGATTTCAGGTCCATTAGGAAAATCTTTAGTTCAAATGTATCTAAGAGTTAATTTAGTGAATGTGAGTAAAGAGTGTTGTCTACATGTCCTAGGAGATAAACAAAAGGACTGTGGTCACTGCTGTTGTGAGAATCCTACACTGTCACTTTCTATGGCATTACAAGGAAAAGGGAAAAAAAAATCAACTAAATTTGATTCCCTCCCCCATCACCTCTTTCTTCCCACTTTCCTTTCTTTACTGCCCCCTTCTGTCTCCTTCCAGGAGAGAAGCCATCTGTATTTTCTGCTTAACTGTTGCTTGCTTGCATTCCTAAGGGTCATTAAATATTTTAGGGCACAGGCTCTGATATAACTGTGCATCCTGGTAAGTGCGAGGGACAGAGTAGGTGATCCATAAATGCTTTTTGAACTGAACTGGGATTACCAGTTCAATAATCTAATAAATAAGCTAATACATAATCAAAAAATTATTGAATCTAGGGTCCAAGCGACGTTTCCTTTTTTCCTCCCCATGCAGAGGGTCTTTAAGGTATAACTGAAAATCTGAGACCTATGTGGGTTCAATATAACAACAGTAATGCCACGACTTCTTCTGAAAGCTTGGTTATTTCTCCAACTCAAAGGTTCTAGAAACAGCTACTCAAAGTCAGTGGTGTAGGACAGCTTCTGAGTGATCTTAAATGCTGCTTACTGAGAGAGGGCAGGAATAAATAACACCAGGTCCATGATTTCTACAGCTCACCATAGTCTAATTGCTCTTTGGAGAAAAAGGGTCATGAATTTTAAAATGAACCACAGCACTTTCATAGAAAGAAAAACATTTGGCAGCATTTTTAACGCATAGAAAGTGCATTAGAGCTATCTAATTGCTCTCCTCCCAGAGTTAATTCTTAATAAGCCAGCATAAATGGGATGATACTTTCTGTAAGATCTGCCTTCAGGCTTTCAGTGGTGATTACTGAGCTGAAGGGTGTTAGCACACTTGTGCTCCTAACATGCTGTAACTGACGTAAGCCACTGTCACTCCTTATTAGTGCAGAATTCTGTCTTTCTAGGCTCTCACATTTTTTTTTTCCTTAAGTACTTTAAACTTCTGGTCAGGGAGGTGGTGAATGTATTTGTCTAGTATGATAAAGCAGAGATTCTTCTTTTATTTCGAAAAGAAGGTGTACGTTTTAAAAACAGATTATTCATTTTTTTGAGAGAGACAGAGATAGAGAGAGCACAAGCAGTGGGAGCTGCAGGCAGAGGGAGAAGCAGGCTCTCTGCTGAGCAGATGTGGGGCCCGATCCCAGGACCCTGGGATCACGACCTGAGCCGAAGGTAGACGCTTAACTGACTGAGCCACCCAAGCGACATCACTGTTCCAAGGTAAAAATTTGAAGGACATAAGCTGTCCTGAGAGTAAGCTTATAAATACTACAGGGTGAATCATGATTTTCCCTGCCTGCTCTGACTCCAGATCACAAAACCGTCCTTGTTTGCTGTGTCGGGGAGTGTCGAGGAGGAAGCCGCTGCCTTCTGTCCTCTGCTCAGTGGCTCCTTTTCATGGGAGAAGGAATCATTCATTTGATTAGTGAGCAGGCAGGGTCTGACACCCACTGACACCCATCTCTTTATTGGGTAGGGGTTAACAGGATAGAGCCAGCTGCTCCCAGAGGTCCTACTACATTTTCACTCACGCTGTCCTGGCAGCTGCCGGTGCCTGCAGGCTGCACCTGTCCCCCTCTCCCTCAGGCAGGCCCTACTCCCCCGGGGGAGACCTGCAACTTTCTAGAGCTCTATCTGCTGCTGGTCCAACTGTTTAGTTCACAGGGGGAAAGCAGAGAAGCCCATTTTGACTTCAGGTCCACACCCCATCTCCAATCTGCCACTGCCATTAGAATAAACCCACCTTGATCTCTGACACCTAGAGACACAGGTGTCTCAGTTGAATCTGAATCCAGGGAGAAAAGGGGGCTGATTAGCTCCCTCACTGCCAACAGATACCATATATAAAGCAAGTGTTATTCCAAGTTAATTCTGGATGCTCCTAATTCCCTAGTGCTTCTTTCCTAAGGCAGAGTCTCCTTTTGGCCTTTAAAAAGATAATCATTAACACCAAAGGCTAAAATGTAGGCGCACCATTTAGGCGTCCAGATGCAACTACATTGAGTCAAATGGATCCATTCATCTTGGTGCATCTTTGATCTCTTCGAGAGACCTTAACTGACCATCGTCATAAGTAAGATGGCAGGTGGGAGGAGGCTCTGGTAATCCCCATTTTGCCTCTTTCCTCTACCCAGGCTCCCACAGAGGGTTCCACATTCTCTGACTTCATGATTCACTGTCATGTCAACAGATCCCCAGTGCCAGGCAGCAAATGCTCCCCCGGCCTCCTCACAAGGCAACAAAAGTTTCAGTCTTCCTAAACTGGTAAGTACCACCACCACGTCCTTCTTCCTGCCTTCGAGGCAGTAACTGAAAGGACTTTGGATCTACTGCAGAGCCTACCAAGAAGATATGTCATTGCTTTGGTCATTATTTTAAACATGTTTTACAGTCTTCTTTCCTTAAGCCCTGTTCCCTAGAGTATAACCTGTTTTTAAAGAACAATAATGTGTAAGGAGATTTAGCTCGGGCTGCTTTTCCTAGCACACATGTAACAGATCATTTGTTTTTATTAACTTTTTTTAAGCATAAGAAGATAGGGTTCAGAGTAAAAAAAATGCTTTTGTATTTTGACTGAAGCTCTGGAGAAAATAAAATATTACTATTATTATTATTATATATAAATTTTTAAAGTAAGCTCTATATCCTACACAGGGCTTGAACTGATAACCCCAAGATCAAGAGTTGCATGCTCTACTGACTCAAATCAGCGAGATGCTGCGGACAAAATAAAATAGTAGACAAAATATTTTCTAAGGTCTATTTCCTGGCACGTTCTTAGAAAATTCACTAATAACAGATGGGCTATTTGAAATGCAAACAATTAGAGCATTAATTCCCAACCCCATGGGTTGTGCCACATCATTTTGCTCTAGTAAACTCCAAAAGTATTGGAAAACGTTAAATACTCAAAGGCAAGTTAATTTTAATCACCTTAATTTAAGCAACACAAGCCAAAAATCACTTATAAAGTTGGGAGTAGGGTTGTAAGAGCAAGTAATAATAGTGCAGTACATCCCCGAAGATGGGAGATTGCTGGGCCAGGTCTCCTGCATGAGAACCAGAATAAAATTAATAGCAACAATGAACTATTCCACCGTCTCTTGCTATATACCAAAAGAATATTTCTATATATGCATATTTTAAAATATTTTATTTATTTATTTATTTACTTATTTTTAATTTATTTTTAGAAAGAGAGAGCATAAGCAGGGTGAGTGGCAGGCAGGGGGAGACGGAGAAGCAGACTCCCCGCTGAGCAGAGAGCCCCATGTGGGACTGGATCCCAGGACCCTGGGATCATGACCTGAGCTGAAGGCAGACACTTAACTGACTGAGCCACCCAGGCGCCCCCCCAAAAGAATATTTCTAAAAAGCATATGTTTTTTATCTTTATTAGTGGAACAATAAAGCCATTTAGTTCCAATTTATTTGAATCATGACTATTCATTCCTTTCTAGAACAACACCAAGGAGGAATGAATAGTGGCTGTGAGGATCCACAGTCTAGGAGGACAGCGAGTAACAGGGAGGGGCACACCTCGGCAGCAGCTGGGGGCTTCAGCTCCTGCCACTCTCCAGTTTCACAGCTTCACGTTTTCTAACACAGAGGATACATTTTACTCTTTATTGCCAGGAGCCAAAGCATTGGTTTAACCCATGTTACATTCCAGCAAAATGAACAGTCACCAGGCTTACTGGGTAGTATATCCAGCAGACTCCATGCCGAATGTTATCCTTGTACTGCCCCTTGAAGATCAATCTCCCATCCGTGTCATACTCCTGGGCGGGCCCATTCAGCTCTCCGTCTACATATGTGCCCTGCAGCACGCCCCCGTCCTCATAAGTGTACACTCCCTGGCCCTGCAGGGCATCGTCCACATAATACCCCTCCAGGGTGCTGTGAGAGAAGGGAGAACAAAAGGGAACAGTCAGACCATGACTCCACTCTCTTAAAAGAAAGGATCACATGCAAGGAACTGCATGCCCAGCTCTGTTTCGCTGCTGACCCGTATTCAGTGCACCTCCTGAATTTCCCACATTTCTAGGAAAAATACTCCAGAGATGTGGGTGGGATTAGGGACGGGGGGGGGGGGTAATTTCATTCTTAACTTCCCAGTTCCCATTCATGCTTTTTCTCTGCTAGCAGAAATAGAGAAGAACAAAGCCACAGGTGGAAACTGAGAGACCAAGCCTCATCTGAATATGTTTTCAAGGCTAAGATGCTGACCAATACCGGGCAAGAGGAATGGCGGCAGTACCCTTTTCATAAATAAAACACCCATGTTTAATTCCCTCAAGAGTGGTCCAGACGTCACTGGGTTCTCAGGCTCTTTCAGATGGCCTGTATACAGTGGTCTTTAATAATACAGTCGTGGTTTAGAATGTAAATATCTACATATTTATCGAAGTCATTAATGTATTACTTATGTGTGACAACCATAATGGATATCCAGTCAAAAGAATCCCTTCCATTTATTTGGATGATGTATGGGGATTTACTTAAGTATAGGCATGTGCGCATGTGTGCGTGTGTATGTGCATGTGTACATGATCAGGGCAAATGGGGGCAAGTAAGGAAGACCTCAAGGTGAACCTTGTTAATATCATTAGCAACCTCATAGTGTTGAGACCCCTCCTTCCACAACAGAAGAAACTCACAAGGGTGCAGCTCATGATGAATTTACAAGAACCTCCCTGTCTCTCCCCCCTCAAAGAACACTTTTGGCATTTCAATATGTTTTCAGGATTAGCTTCTCAAAGGCCATTATACCATGAAACTAACTTGACCAAAAATGGCTTCTCTGTACTGCCACTTGCAATAAGGGAAAGAGCAGCTCAAATATTTTTTTAAATTTAACATGTAAGATGTTTAGCAACAGTGATGGTTTATTTTAACATCTGCGGATAGCACTCACCCATTAATTCAACTAACAAACATTTATAGGGTACCTTGTAAGTAGCAAGCATTGTGGGAGGTTCTAGAGAGCACGAGGGACACGACAGCAGAGGCTGGCAGGCACACACTGTGTCATGCGAATAGACGGCATGCCAAGGGGCCACAGGGACTGAGGTGGCTGCACCTGGCTGTGCCTGGTAAAGTCTGGTCTTGCTTACCGAATGACAGAATGATCTATGATCTTTAAATGAAAAGCACAAGCTAAATAACCGTAGCTTCTGATCACACTGTAATTACACAATGGGTAGTCTCCCAAGGAGAGAAATCGTTGTTTCAGTTCTGTTTGTACTACCAATGATAAATAGGTTGAGTAAATTCATGAAGAGAATAGAGTGCACTTTAGCATAGCCCTTGCATAAATAAGCAAAATTCTATATCAGTTGGAATTAATGAGATCCGACTCCCCCCATGGCCAAAAAAAAAAAATATATATATATATATATACATATATATATATATTTATATATGGCCATTAGGCTCCTCCCCATGGCCTCTCTCTCTCTCTCTCTCTCTCTCTCTATATATATATATATATATATATGAACAACCTTGGGGAAGGATAGCTAATCAACTCACATAATGATACAAGAGTGCAAAACACTACTTACTCACCCATCTTCCCATTTAGGTGGGCCAGATAAAATATATAAGACGCTTAGACAGGTTTGAATTTCTGATAAACAACAGATCATTTTTTATTATAAATAGGTCCCTAAGATTGAGCAGAACACACACTTATCCTAAAATACTTTTTATTGCTTATCTGAAAGGCCATTTTAAGCGACTGTCCTGGATTCTTATTTGCTCAGCCTAGCAACCCTATTGGCTAAGTTCTCAGGAGCATTTAGAACATGCCTGCGTGTGTTTGAGCAGAATTCTCCCCTGACACACTAGTCTGCCAATGTTTCTCAGGTCATGGTCAAATCCACAAAGCACAGGTCTTGGAAATCACTTAACAGTATTATGGACTTGCACATATTTCCCCTCAAGTAGCTTGTCCCATCCTCCCTTATACTGGAGCCCATCCCTGCTAGTCTCGTAACACTAAGAATCACAGCTATTTCCCTCTGAGCCCAAATGACAAAGATGCACAAATGCAAACTCTTAAGGCGCTGGAGAACAAAACTGATTGCAATATTTTTCAGCACCTGCTTGAGCAAACAGCTCAGCTCTCTTAGCGGGTCTGTAGGATAGCTTGGATGAAATCTGAGGACCAAAGGGGCACGTGATCGCATGAACTGGGTCCTCCAGGGCCAGAAAAATGATAAGGCTTTGACATCCTCTGTCACGAAGGAAACAGAATAAAAGCTTCTGGGTCTGGGGTCAAGGGTCCCGCCATTCTTTCTAACTTTTTCTTCCAGGGGAGGTTGGCAAACCATGGCCTGCTGCCTGTTTCTGTAAATGCAGTTTACAGCCACGCACGTTCCTTCCCCACGTCCTCCAAGGCTGCTTTCCTCTCCCAAAGGCACAATTGCAGAGTTGCACCAGGCACTGTAGGTGGCCCAAAAAGCAGACAGTGTTTACCATCTCACCCTATACAGGGTAAGTTCGCTGACTCTCGTTCTAGAGTCCCTGCTCACATAAGTTTATTCACTGGTCCCAAGCACACACACCTGTCTATATCTTACCTCCCATACCATGGTACCCTTGCTTCCACCTTTAAAACACAGGTAACCAAACGTTTTAAATCCCTGAGGACACAGTCAGGAAATCAGCCGCAGGTCAGATTTTCTTTTTTCTTTCTTTCTTTTTTTTTTTCATTCAAAACAAAAATAACCTGGGGTAATAGTGAATATTCTCAAGCCTCTGGCATTTTTCTATTCAAAAAATAAATACGCTGAGACAATGGCATTGTTTTGTGGCCACTAAATTGTTAATATCAGAGAATATCGGAAAGGAAACTACATACAAGTAGCTTCCTCATCCTCTTGCTGAAATTGGATGGACAGTTGCATTTTGGAGGAAGTCTGCTCATCCTGGCTTAACCGGAGCCTGCCCATCCTCCCTACAGAACCCTGCTTCCCCCAGAGTCCACCCTGAGCACCGCACCCAGGCCACACTTCTCACTGGAGCCTTATCATGAACCATCACAGAACTTTCCAGGTGTTGACCGGTGGTCACCTTATGTATCCCACTTCTCTAACTAGATTGTAAGCCCTTCATAGGAACAAATTAGGCATTACCCACCCATGCATCCCTCCCGGACACGGGAGCACAGCCTATCTTCAAGCGGTACTTCCTAAATGAAAGAATGGAAAAGGAAACTGGGCTAATTTTGCTTTGAGAAGAGACGACTGAGAGGGAACATAACAATGTTACTCAAGGGCAGGGAGTACTCTTTCTGCTCGTCAGGGAAGTCTCTTGAACTCTCCCTACTTCATTTCTTCATTTGTAAACTGCAGCTACTAATAGGGTTAATATATATCAAGTACTTAGGAGATGATCTGGGATGTAGTGATTGCCCAAATAAGTAATAGCTATTCTTATTAAGCATGCACACTCTTATTAAGCATGCTTTCTCCTGAGAAACTGGGCTTTAAACAGCATCAGGGAAATAGTTATGAGATACTGGAGTAGTCAAAGACATTTACTAAAACTGCTTTAAATCTACTGAAAAAACCAAACAAACCAACAAACAGGCAAGAAAGGGTCCTCTGTCTGGAACAATTCATGAGTGACCCATTACTGGCAGAAGAATGAAATAAATGCTTAAGTGAAAAAAGTAACATGTATTCATTGTAAAACAAACCAAACCAAACGAAGTACCACAAAGATGCAGAAAGCAGGAATTCCCACTCCCCTCGCTCAGTTTGCCATATGCCACTGAGGGCTTTGTCCCCATTTACATATCATGCACTTTCCCACCTTTGTTGTTTCTGTTTTAATGAAAATGGGATCATATTATATATAGCGTTCTTGACTGTTATTTCCTGAAGTATCTTTCAACATCTTGGCAGATTCTTTAGTATGTTAAGAAACTTCAAAAATGGTCTTTCGACTGTTAGATTTTTCTGGCACCAGCATCGAATCAAGTAACCAGAAAATGTGGAGAAAATTAAAACATCAACTTTAATTAAATTTCTTTCTGTACATATACACACAGACCATTGTTATCTATTTTATCAAAGCTCTTGAAATTAAATGTCTGTAATAAATTAGGAAATCTAGCTTAAAAAGAAATTGGTAATTTTTATAATTATTTATCTAGGCTTACACATCTGCATTTTACTCAAATATTATTAAATTTTCTTTTTAAAATTCTCTTTAATATCTGAATACACAAAAGTGTTCTTAGGAGATGTGACAGCTTTGGCCTTTCCTTGGTATTCTGGGGACCAGGCTTTCCACGGTGTGAGGCATAAACTCTGTTCCCTTCCTGTCATCAGCTGTTGTAAAATAAGAATCAAGAGGGAAATTTTAAATGAATCATAATTCTACTTTAAATTCCCACTTTGAACCAAATTAATTTGTGACTCGTAGTATTAAAACACTGAACAATTATTTTGTGACAATATATATTACCTTTTTAAAAAAAAAACTGAGATGTAATTGACATACAATATTATATTATACATTAGCTCTTAAAATATTGAACAGTAAGTAAAGATAAAGAACATCCCCCACAAACCCAAACCATCTGCTCGGGCTCTCTCTGAGAGAAACGTCAACTTCTTACAAGGTGTGATAAGCAAGCTGAATGGAGCCCTACCACGCCTTCCCTGTGATAGGGTGTGTTGTCTATCTTGAAAGTTTTTTTTTATCCTTTAGTAGAAGATCTGTGAGTCTGCAGGATCTGATTTTTATAAAGCCTCAAGATGACAGTAAAATTTCCAAAGAGCAATTAGTGAAACTGAGCTTTGCTCTCTAAAAATAAATCCTAAGGGCACCTGGGTGGCTCAGTCAGTTAAGCACTGGACTCTTGATTTTGGCTCAGGTCGTGATCGCAGGGTTGTGAGATCGAGCCCCTTGTCTGACTCTGTGCTCAGCGGGGAGTCTGCTTGGGATTCTCTCTCTTCCTCACCCTCTGCCTCTCCCACCTTCTCTCCCCCTGCCTAAAAATAAATAAATGAATAATTTTAAGAAAACTCTGCCAGCTATTGTTATTGACAAATAACAGTAATGGTAATAGTGAGAAATAATAATAAAAATCCATCCTTGATCTTTTTTTTTAAATTTTATTTATTTATTTTTTAGAGATCACAAGGAGGCAGAGAGGCAGGCAGAGAGAAAGGAAGGGAAGCAGGCTCCCTGCCAAGCGGAGAGCCCGATCCGGGGCTCGATCCCAGGACCCTGAGATCATGACCTGAGCCGAAGGCAGAGGCTTTAACCCACTGAACCACCCAGGCACCCCTCCATCCTTGATCTTGAGGGCACTGTGCTAAGAGAAATAAGTCAGACAAAAACAAATATTGTATGTCCTGACTTACATGTGGGATCTAAAAAAGCCTAACTCATATAGAAACAGAGCAGAACAGTGGTGGCCAGGGGCTGGGGGCTGGGGGCAAAGGGGAGGCGTTCATCAAAGGAGACAAACTTCAGACTATAAGATGAATAAGTTCTGGGGATCTAATGTACAGCATGATGACTATAATTAACAATATTGTATTATGTATTCCAAAGTTGTTAAGAGAGTAGATCTTCAATAATATCACCATTAATAAAAAGGTCATTATATCAGGGGATGGAGGTGTTAACTAACCTTATTGTGGTAATCACTTCACCATATAAATGTATCAAATCAGCATGTTGTATACCTTACACTTACACATATCATATGTTGATAATATCTCAATGAAGCTGGAAAAATGTAGACACAGAGCAACAGGAAACAAACCCATGTTTCCCCATATGTGCCTCCTAGGTACCCTCCACTCTGCAAGGTCTTTACAGGTGTTCTCATTCAATCTTCACAACAACTTGGGAGAAGTCAGTCTAATTATCCTCACTTTACAAATGAGGAAACAAGTTCACAGATCAGAGTTCTTCTGAGCTGCTTCTTTAAGTAAACTTCCCATCAATCTGCCAAGCTCCTACCAAAGTTGGTCAAGCCCCACAAGTAAGTAAATAAATTTACCCAGCACTCTTTTGAACTTTTCACAAATGACAGCTAATGAGTGACTTCAAGAAAACTTAAAGCAAGAAAGAAAGGCAGTTGGGGTCAGGGCTATTTCCTGGCTCCTCATTGGAGGAGAGTGATGGGTGTAGTGAGAAAAGGAGGGCTCTGGGATTGAGCTCACTTTGGCTTGAATCTTAGTTCCAACACTCACTGATGGGTGACTGGGCAAGTTATTTAACCACTCTGTGTCTCAGGTTTTTTTTTTTTTTTTCTTTTAAAGATTTTATTTATTTATTTGACAGACAGAGATCACAAGGAGGCAGACAGACAGGCAGACAGAGAGGAGGAAGCAGGCTCCCTGCTAAGCAGAGAGCCCGATGCAGGGCTTGATCCCAGGACCCTGGAATCATGACCTGAGCGGAGGGCAGAGGCTTTAACCTCCTGAGCCACTCAGGCGCCCCTGGGTCTCAGTTTCTTATGCAGAATAGGATTTTAAGCCTACAATACAGCTTGTCCCTAAGGGAACGTGTCCAGTGTTGAACAGATGATAGGTATTCAAAGTTATCCATTTTTTCCCCACTCCCTTCCCTTCTGTATTTCACAAAAAATTTTGCCTCAACTGGAACAGTTCATTAGAATACAGACAAATGTATTTGTTGAGCCTGGTTTCAGCAAAAGCTGGATGACTGTCAGGAATATAGAAAGAACTGTGGCTTGTACGGGAGACAGGAACACCTGACTTCAGAAGTCCATTCCGGCTCCAATTCCCCCGAAATGTGACCAAGCACCTTCCAAAATCCAAACACAAGGAATCATGCATGGGCCTGTCACCAGGAAAATGTCAGCCTTTCGCAGTGGCTCACTGAATGGACAGCCTTGCTTACATTATTTGGCCAATGATAAATGACAAAAGGCCCTCTTAGCTGGACACATGAATGTAGCAATCAACACTAGGAGAAGTAAGTAACACTTTGAAATCTAGCTGGCATCTTAAGGGGAAGCATCAATAATATAAAAAAATAAATAACTAAATGAATTACCTCACCTTTATCTCATAGTCAGGCTAAAAACCACACAACTCACTAATATTATCCAGCCCAAAGCCAAGCTGCATTGAAATACCTCTTTCTTGTTATCACCCTAAAATTTCAAGTAGTTCTACAAAATTACCTTTGTATCTATAAATCTTGGTTGAAATGAGAACAATTCAGAAAAAAAATGCATTGAAATGGACATCCAGAATTGGGATTAGTATAAAAATCAGAGATGTGTACCTCAAAGTACTCCGCATGTTAATTACTTTCCTAATATGTCCCCTACCCCACCACAGTCCAGTGGTGCCAGAGAGACCCCAGAACCACAGCAATGAAGCCTCTAGATCCCCTTCTTCTCACCACATTAATGCCTTCCTCTCAGGACCAGAGCAGATGTTAAGTCCCAATGACCTAATCTCAGTCTTATGACATTTTCTTCATTTCCTTACAAAGGGGGAGAAAATGGAAAACAATAGCTGCTTGAAACGACAATTTAAAAAATAAGGTCAATTTCCCCATTCATTCCTAATTGTTGGGATAACTTATCTGTTAAAGAATGACTGGTCTGACTTAAGCCAGTTTTAATGTTTTTTTGTTCTACATTTTGCCATATAATAAACGACAGACCCACTGTTGAAGATCTCAAAACTAGCAAACATTCTAAGGCTAAGATAGTAGTAAGGTACAATGTACATTTTGGCTATTTAAATTGATTTAGAAATAAATAGCTACTTCCTTTTTTTACCTTGAATATGTTTAATTAATATGCTTAAATTCTCTGCCAATAGTGGTTCCCTCTGTGATGTGGGGGATGAGGGCACAGAAAAAGGGGAGGCATATTCACTTTTTACATTGGTGTATTTCTTCTTTTGTTTGTTTAAAGATTTATTTCCTTCCTTCCTTCCTTCTTTTCTTTCTCCTTCCCTCTCTTCCTTCCTTCCTTCCTTCCTTATGAGAGAGAGCATGAATGTGCATGAGGAGGGGGGACAGAGGGAGAGGGACAAGCAGACTCCCTGCTGAGTGCAGAGCCCAATGCAGGCCTCCATTCCGGGCTCAATCTCAGGACCCCGAGATCACGACCTGAGCCGAAACCAAGAGTCAGATACTTAACTGACTGAGCCACCCAGGAACCCCACATTGGTGTATTTCTTAAAGTCTGTTATTCTACCAAGTATTTGCTCTATGTGCAATTGAAAAATATTCTGCTTCTATCTAGGAACTTGCCTAAAAAATTTAACAGGGCCATTTTTCCTCGTGATCTGAATATTTAAAATTCTTATTCAGGATTATCACAGTCTACATAAAATAGAAAAGTGATTCTAGAATTTCCCTGCTATAAATCTGTGTGTGTTTGTAACCCTCTCATAAATCATGTATGTAGCTTATGGCATAGACTGTGGTAATGGTTTCATGAATATATACTTACCTCCAAGTGCATCAAGCTGTATGTATTAAGTACGTACAGCTTTTTGTCCATGAGTTGTACTGCAAGTAAGCTTGCTTACAGAAATCCCACAGCCCCGTTCAGGTGTCACATAAGATTAGAACGCACCAAGGCCAAATCTTTTGTCACGACACTTTGCAATTTTCCAGACAGGTTCCGGCAATTGCAAACAAATCCTCTGATGGGAACATAAGCCTGCATTACAGGTTTGGACAGCTTTTAAAACCTCTCACAGAAACTTTCTGTTTCCTCACCTGCTATTTTAAAACCTTGATTTCAGCCCTCTTGGGGGGAATTTTTTCAGACTAAATCTCCTGACTGGCAGTGAAAGCATAGGGTCCCTGCTTTGTTTTACCCAGTACATCAGACCCTAAAAATTAGGAGCAGTTAATAGGGAGAAAAATTAATAGACAAACCTAAATTAGGGTACCGTTTCATGGAGAAACAGCTGACTTCTCTATGACCACATCCTGCACCCTCCTTAAAAAGGCCCAGTAGATTCCACGGCCTTTTTTTCAGTCATAAGATTACCTCACTCATGTTTATGGCATATCCTTTTAACAGATGTCTCATAATACGCTGAGTATTGGGTTGAAGAAAGGAGGTGACAGTGACCTTTTGAGAACCTGTCACCATACCACTACATCATAAAAGCAGTGGTACGACTCTCTCCCCTCTAAGTGTTAGCCCCAATCTATCCAAAGAAGGGCACAACAGTAACCTCTTGAGGACTGTGCTAATACCATCATTCTTTGATTCTATCTAACCTAAGTCTCTCCAGATGTTTGACTGCTACATATAAAAACTAGTGAATTAATGCCTCAAAAAGGAAAAAAAAAAAAGGGCAATCAATTTCTATTCCACTGATAGGTATTGGCCTCATGTTTCAATGGGACCTAGTGTTTCAGCTTTTTCACGCTGGGACACGCATGCGCAGGGCTGCAGGGGGACGTGGGTAAATCGAGCTGCAGCTAGAAGTGACCCGCCTGACAGAGGGAGGGAGGGAGGGAAGGGCTTGGGAAGGGTCTGGCCTCACTCAGCTCCTCCCACGCCCAACAGGATCAGTATCTTGGAGCCAACACAGCTTATTCCTGGCACACTGGTGCGGAAGAGAAGTCTAGCCCTTCAACACTGCGTGTCAGGTCTGGGGAGCAAGCAAGTCAGCAACATTCCCGTCAGCTGACCCTGCTGCACTGTTTCCCGGGAGTCAATGACCGGGTGGGATCATCAGCTATCAGACTGAAAGCATGAGAGAGAGAGAGTGTGTGTGTGTGGTGGGGGTGGAGTGGGTGTTCTGGGTGAATTCTACCTTCTCTTTCCGCTTCCAGACTCATTTAGCAAGACTCTCTCTCTCTTTTTTTTTTTTTTTTTTTAAGTATCAAATTAAGGGAAAGTGCCACGAAGTGTAGCAGGTCAAACAGCTTCTGTCCTCAAGGAAACCTCTGTCCTCTAGGGGAAGTAAGATATTTGCACAAATATACATTTGTTGAATGAATAAAAGAATAACTGCCGCATGAGAGAAGAAGTAACACTTTTCCAGAAAAGAGGTATAAATAAACTGCTGTGAGAACAGGCAGGAGCAGCTTCCCTCTGGACAGGTTAAAGGATTCGTGAGAGAAGCAAGCATTGATACCAGATTTTGGAAGAGTCCTGTGTGGGACTCGGGTGTCCATCAGGCATCCACAGGGGGGCAAAGGAAAGAGAGTGAAGCATCTGGCCATTTAAAAGGTACAGTTTGTGGGGTGTCTGTCTGGCTCAGTCAGTGGAGTGTGTGACTCTTGATTTCAGGGTTGTGAGTTCGAGCCCCACTTTGGGTGTAGAGATTACATAAAAGTAAGATCTTAAAAAAAATGTACAGTTTGTAAGCAAAGCTCACTGAAAAGAGATGTGGTGTGGGGTTGGGGAGCATAGGAAAGAGAAGGTTGGGATTAATAATGAAAATGAAATTGTACAAAAGTTCTGTGATAGGTTTTTGTTACTTTCCTCATTGTATCAGATAATGGAGGGCCTGAAGAACTGTTAAAAACTTTAAAAACAACCCACTCCATCTACAGAAAAGGCATTCTGGTCACAAGCCAGTCCTTCCGTCACCCTTGAACTGTCAGCTCAGACATTTCCTTTCCCAGAGGAATTCCCGGGCATAGGAAGCTTTGGCTTATTACTGATGTCCCGAGCTTAGAAGCAGCGCTCTACCCTGCAGAATCTTAGAATCTGCTTTAGCTAAATCCATTTCCCTGTTCCTCAATCAAGCGGGCAGAAAGAGAGCTGGCCTTCCCGTGTCTCTGAATTCCTCTCAGTGCTTGAGAAATTCACACGGTCATTCTCAGTTTCTGAAACTGACATGGTTTAAAAGTCACGGTCGGAAAACTGTGCCCCTACAATTCCATCTTTTCTTGAAAGAGAAAGTCATTCCTGTGGTCATTCCCACCTATTTCAAGAGGGTAAGGAGCTTCTGCCTCATGGCATTCTCAGATGGGAGATGAAAGCAAAATAACAAGAACCCTGCGGTGGAACGTATTTCAGCTAGAGGCAGAGCATCAAAGGTAGCAATTGTGACATCACCACGGAGGGACCACACATAATGACGGTCATCCCAAAGGGCAGCCTGTCAAACACCATGAATCTGGAGTTGAACACCCTGTGTTCACCCGTCCCGTGTCTCCCTGGTTGACCTGTGATGAGGCAGCTTTGAAGAGTCTTGCTAAATGTTTTCTTGACCCGTCTCATGAGGACAGGGCATATGCTGAGAAAATTACGAAGCTGCGGAACCCACGAGGTGGCCGCATCATCCTTCAAAGTGTTTGAAGGAACCAGACCGTGACAGCGGAGAGAGAGAGGGCTGCGTGCACTGGAGTGTGTGTTGTCCTTGAAAAGAAGTGAGAATCAGTTGCTACCTGAGCTGCCCAAGCTGGGCCCCGACAAAAACAACCCCCATCTGTGTGACTTCACAGGGATTCATTATGTGGACAAGCAGGTGAAATCCATCAAAGAACTGGGTGAGCCCCGTAACTAACGTGTGCTTGATGGGAGCTCCCTGACTGGGGCACGACAGAGGAGCTGTGGCAAGCACAGCCTAGGACGCGGTGATGAGGGACCTAAGCCTCAGGCAGACTCCCCAGAGGAGCACGAACGACTCCCTGGGTCCCCAGAGCAGTGTATGGCTGTTGGGGTGACTTCTGCCTCTTCCGTAAGTGGCACCAAAACATCCACTTAAATTCTTTCATTTGTATCATTCCTTCAAGTACAGTAATTTGGTAACTCCGCCCCCCCCGCCCCCCCCACCCCGTCCCCGCAACAAGACCAAACTCAACAAAACTGTGAGGGCTACCTGCCGTCAAAGAAGAAGAACTTCCCTCGGCCGTTCTTTTCTCCGTGAACAAAGTTCCCCTCAAATCTGTCCGTGGAGGAGTAGGTCACCGTGCAGAACCCGTGTGGTAATCCATCATCATCCAGGTGCCCTGGAGAAAGGGAAGCACACAGCAAAGCTTAACATCTTCAGTGCGTTCCCACCACCATGTCTGCACTCAGATCCTGCCAGCACGTTCTTTGAGCCGGAGGGCCCCCTGCCTGCCTTGGGGGGGAGCACCTACCAAGCGTTCTGTGCCTGCATCAGCAGTATCAACTGATCTGTTATGGACACTTTGTGAACAGGTGGGGGCTACAGCAGAGGGACTTAAACAGATTTCAGACTAGGAAGCACAAACGAGCTGGCATTTTACTGGGGACTACAAGTTATTCCCAATAATAACATCTGCATGTTGCAATTTACCAAGTACTTCCCTACATGACACTGCTCATATTTGGAATCAATGCCCCCAAACTCTCTTGCTTAACTGAAATGAGATTGAGAGAGCCCCATTTTATAGTCTATTGTAAGGTACTTTGTCTTTGTAATAAGTTATCTAGTTGTAGAACTCAGTATACGATATAATTTTACAGATCATTATGTAGGAGGATGTGGAGGACTGCTAGCCGGTGTCTTTTGAAAACCTTACTGCTTGCTCTGTCATACTCATACAACAAGGGACACAGCCACGTCTCTGAAACTGCCCTAATATTTATACACCTAACATTGTACTAACACATGAACTCAGAGTCCTTCTAAGCCTGAACTTCGGCTTAACCTTGAACTTACTGCTTTCCTTTACAGTGTCTTTCAGCTTTGAATGTTTATTAATAACCTTGTCATTTACCCTCTCCCACTATGTTCAGAAGGTTTGTGCTTTAAATGCAGCTGCAAGTATCCATGCGGTCATTTCAACAGTGATTTTGAACATCAGCAGCTCTTATTACACTGTGATCTTTAAATTGCTGGTTCTTCCTGGGTCACAGACTCGTATATTCCAATATTTATGTTTACAGTCAATGTTTAGGTTTTTATTATTATGTGCATTTTTCACCTCATTGGTATCTCCCCAATTATTCTGGTGAGCTAATTTTATGGAGGTGGGTGAAAATGAAGGCAGTAGTTAATCTCCTGGCTTTTTCCTGGGTTAACAACCTGGGTCATGGATGAAAAAGGTATGAAAGCATTAAACACGGTGTGCAATGCAGGGACATTAAACACTTAAATGGGGCTTCTAGATGGCTTACAGACATAAAGGAAAACACACACTATACCACCACAGTGAATGCTTTAGTCTCCTAAAATGGTTTCATGTGGACATGATAAAAAAAAAAATCACCCCTTAGAAGAGAGGTTAAGTAAGCGTTATTATGAACAAAAAAAGCTCTCTATTTGTGTTATTGATTATAAACATAAAATAACAATGAACAAATACACTTTTATTGCTACACTTGACTATATAGAATGAATTATCTAGAATATTACAATAAAACGTGACTACTTAAATCACAATTGATATGGTTACTTTCCTCTTAGCACAAATTTTTTTCTACAAAAGGCCAGGAAATTAATGGTTAGAAAGCAACCAGGCCATAATTGCTTTCTTCTCACTCAAAAATTAACTACACATGGCATGTTCAATGATACTCAAGTCATATGAAATAATTTGGACAATTATTTTCTAAATATGTACTGGTGACATTTCTCTCATTGAAATAAATTAAATATACTTTTTTTCTTTTCATTAAAAAACCCACTCCATGTATAGCTGAAAGCTTGCTTCTACGAAATGCTGGGATTAACATTTCTATGGATGTAGCATTCTACTTATGATTTAGGTATATCAGAATAATCATTTTAGCCTTATACTGAAGTGGTCACTGATTAGTTGAAAGTGCTTTCCCCACAGAAAAAAGTTCACATATTTTAGACTTTAAAATGTTAATGTTTGATGAAAATGTTTATGGTACTTTAGATGAAGAGATCTATTATAATAAACATGAACACTGAGGAGGAAAAAAACCAGTGTAAAAATTTCATTTCCACCTTCCCTCATTCATGACAGTCCTGTCCTATTTCTGAATAAAACACTGCAGGTGCATCCCCAGCGGTGGAAAATTAGAGAAAATTTAAAGTGTCATGTGGACACTTCACATGGAACATGCTAAAAGCACCTGAGGGACAGTACTGATCCCAATGGAGATGAAAGCAAAAACATTCAATCCCATCCCATGAAGGATGCTCATGTCAGCGTGTCTTTCAACAGGCCAGTGAAAAGTGGTCCCAACACCTTCTTAGCCCCTAGCTGAGATAGGGACAGAAAACACGAGCCATTTCTTGGGTAACACGGTGTGTTTGGGAAGATGTGGATGCATGATGTTTCCCTCTCCCTCTATCAGTGCACAGCAGGCCCTCTTGTTGGCTTGTTTTGTTTTCCTCTCATCTTTCCAAAAGGAGGATGATGTTATCAATGAAAAGGATCAATTAAAAAGAGCTAGAAATTAAGACCTGTGATCATTCGAGAACTCCACCCTGAATATTTAATAGCCTGGAGTGGTTTTCCTAGCAGTAGAACCTGGTATCTGAAACCACCCCAACAGTTAACAACAACAAAGAGACTTTCCGAAGAAAGTAATGTAGGGAAGAGAAGAGATTTGGTTGTTTGGCCCTCCCACCTCCATTCAACATTAGAGCTTCTGTAGACGATCTGGTATAGCTCTTGTTCAAACACCATGTGGATAACAGCATCATGGAATAGTTGTCTGGTCAGTATTAGTCAATACCGCTGCTCTACAGAGAAGAAAAAAGTCTGCATGCCTATTAGGCATCTGGCAATAGAGGGCATCCTTTCCTGTTATCTCAAGTACACCTCACAACAAGCCCTCACATTCCAAGCTTATCTCCTCATCTGAGGAAGCCCACGCCTTGCACCTGAAAAACATATTAACCACTTTGAACGGTGCTAATGAATACTGAAAGCCCCTTCCCCAATTCTTTCCATCTTTTTCTCTCCAGATAAGAGCAAACTAGCAGCATATCCTTTCTTTCCTGCTGCTGGCGGAAGAAGGTATCCCTAAAAAGGTAGGTATTCTTGGGACCCAGGAAGAGAAGTGGAAGAAGCCTCTGGAATTACAGTATTTCTCAAAAAAACACCAGGATCTCCTACAGCATGTCCTGCTTGCAAATTCCTATCACTTCCAAGCGTTACCTAACTCAAAGAGAAACACTAGTCCTCCTTGCTCTGATTGAGGTCAATTTGTAAAAATGCTCCGAGTCAGCCAACAGCCTTCTGTTCCCGATAAACAGAGGCTGAACACCAGACTCAAACAACAGGAAAATTCACTGGAATGACTATTTCTGCGTTGATCATACCATCCCAGCCCATGTGCTGTAGATCCGACCGCAGTGTGATTTTAAATATTTATAGAGGTTAGAGAAGGAAAAAATGTAACAGTCTCATACTTTTACTTTTTCACTTTGTCCTAAAGATCAGTATCTACTGAACAGTTAGAAAGTTAAAAATTACCCCTCCAGTTACCTCTGAGCTTTTTTCTTCACCTGATGAGAGCCAGGCCTGTCTTCTGGGCGGTGACGGTCCATCTCCGCAAAGGAAATTCCCTCTGGGTCAGACACACTGCTGCTGACTGCCTCAGGCTTACCCACAGGAGATCTGAGAGTAGGGCGTGTGTGTGTGTGTGTGCGCGTGCGTGCACGTCTGCACGTGCGTGCGCATGAGCACACGCCTGTGTCTAGTGTGTTTCCTTCAGAACAAGAGACCCTTACATGCACTGTTGGTTTTGTAGAATAGAGCTGCTTAAAAAAGTAGTAATAATAAAAGGCAAACTGATTCTTTTTAGTGCAAAGAACAGGCCCCTCACGATGATGCATTTACACTGGGTGTTAAAAGCATACTTTGGTTTTTGAGAATATTTCTTCGTGAGACCTCAATTATTAGTTGAGAGGGTCATAATTTTAGTGCGTGGCCAACGGGGAAGGGGTCCTACCAGTGCACTTGGCATGCATTTTCCCCAAGTACAGAGCACGAGCCAGCCTTGTTAGAGACAGGCAGGATAAGATACTAAGGGGACTTAAAAATATTTTTAGTATTTTGAGGAGCTGCGGGCAGTGGAATACTGGCTTGCTTGTTTTCATCCTCTCTCCCTACTTTCAGACATTCTGATACTTGCTTTTTTTGGAGTATTTTTCCTCAGTATCTCCTATATTATTCCAAGCCTTTCTTTCTTTTTTTTTTTTTTTTTTCCTGCCTGCTTTACCACATATGTGGATTATTTCAAGGAATCTTCTAGGTGATCCCTTATCCTGCTCACCATTGCTGGTTCACCTTCCCAGAGCAGAACTCTGCTCCTGTCATTCCCAGCTCTAAGAAGCCCCGGTGGCGTCCCATGGCTTTCAGCACACAATCCACATTTTCAGCCTCTGACACACAGCCTCTTCCCCTGTCTTATTGTCCACTTTTCTCCCAGGCCCTCTGTTCTGGCAGAACCAAATGTTTAGTCTCTGAATGTGCCTCCATAATGACAAGGTACCAACCTCTGTGTTCGATCACTGAGGCCCCCTTTCCACTAGAATCAACTCCATACCACCTCTTCTGGGAAATCTTTCTCCATCTCCCTCCCCAAGCTGGAAGTAATTTTTACTTCCTCTCAACCACCATAATTCATCTGTTTGGATAGGATAGATGTATTTAAAATTCTATTAGAGACCACAATGTATTCATCTTTGTTATCTATGGGTAGACAAAGAAATAAATCTAGTAATAAACACTACTTCCTACTGAACTAATAAGCCTGGAAGAGTTTTTAAAAAGCCACAGCAGGATCTCAGGTGGCTTTCTTGGGCCCTCTGAGGCCCAGGGTTTGCTGCCTACCCAGCAGCAGTAAACAGCTACTCCCTCCACTGGCCACCTCCCCTCGGGATTCATCCACTCAGAGCCTAGAACTTTACCCAGGCTACGGTTCCACCCTGACAGAACCAACATTTCAGCTCTACTCCTGCGAAGACCAATTTCTTCCCCAGGATAAATTGCTAAGGAAGAAGAAAAAGAGGAATAACGATGTCTGTTGGAGAGGCTGTCAGCTAAATTCTCTTCCCCCAAATATATTTTTCTGAAAGTCACTGAACTCTGTCAGAACCAAGCTCTCCAGTGATAAAAACTGGTACTGACATAGTACTTAACTATTGCTTCCAAACCCAGTTACTGAGTATTGCATATATTTGACTGACTCACTAAAAACTTAAAAAAAAAAAAAAAGGGAAAAATGTGGGGAGACAGTCTGGTATGGTGGAGTGAGGTTCTGGAGGTCTAAGCCTATCTCCTACCTCGCTGAGTGTCCCTGGATTAGTTCTTAACTCTTCTGTACCTCAGTTCCCTCCCCTGTAAAATTAGGATACTATTAGTGCCCACTTCATAAGACTGAGTGGATAACATTTGTGTGAAACATTTAGCACAGAGTCTGAACACAGTAAGAACTAAACAATTACAGCAGTGATCATAATAGTGAAGACAACGGAACTGTGGAGACGAAAGGCTCTGTTTATGGAGCCTTTTACCAGTCTCCCAAGGTCGTGTTAGATGATAAGCAAAGACTGTTACAGATGGCACTAGAAAGGCCAACAATGGCTGGAGAAAAGCCCACTGGTACAGTTCACTTCGTGTATACACACACACCCACTAAGCAGAGTTTGAGCCTTAAATGCTTCTAAGGACTCTAAAAGATTCTGTCCTACTCTCATTGTTTACTGTCAGGTACAGTGAGTGACCATGTGTCCTGGATTGCTCCCAAACATTCAAGGCTTGAACTAGTTGTGCCAGCATGAGTATTACTAGTGACCCCCTCACCCTCAAGCATATTCTTGATTTGGGACAGTAATGCATACAGTTGGTCCTATATAACAGATTCTTCCTTGTTTATATAAAGGACTAACCAACAGACACATTTCTAAATCTGCTTGTTCACCTTCTGCAAGGAACCCAGGGACCATGAACAACAGGGCCTTATGTTTCTAAACAGCTTCAAAAAGGAATGTGGTTTTTAACCTGGGGAGCACTGCCTGTGATCAAGGGTTTGCATTAAATTTTTACAAATAAAAGTAAGCTTTGAAGAATGAGAACAAGCCCTAACAATTTGAAGAGAGCACATTTTTTATCCTTCATAACATGAAGGCACAAGAAATCAATAATTTAAATTAAATGAAGGCTTCCAATGGACCCTCTCAATCACTGTCTCTGGGGCCAGAAGCCCCCAACACTGAATTTGATTATTAGATAAACAGTTCTGTGAATTCACAACATTGTGAAATTAAAACAACAACACCTAACACTCTTTGAAGCTGCATAGAGAAATAAGTTTTAACAGTTACATCAGGATGGATATCTTCCAGAGAATTCAGAATTATTATTATACTTAATCTCACCGTAAGACCTCGAGATCACTGCAAAAGGGATTAATTATGTTTTATGAAAACATAAAAATTGATTTCTTCTCCCAGTGTAGCAATAACTATATATCCTTATGCATTTGTACATTGTTGCTACTTTCTTTTTCATTACCTTTTGTGACAACTTGTTTATACAAATTAGATAGAAACCAGATTCAACCAAAATCTTAACGTTATTTACTTGGACGCTTGGTTTAAAATATTCTGGAATAATACCACACAACATTGCAAAACATCACGACGTGCTGTCTGGGGTGGAATCAAAAAAGTAAACATGCTAAGGAGTATTTTCCAGTACTCACTGTTACAAAATCATAACATCTCCTGATACAAACAACTAGATTGTATAACGTCCCCACCTCGCTTTTTAGAACTAGCAAAAAAAAAAAAAAAAAAAAAAGAGGTGGGGAAACTCAGCAAAACAAAGTGGCGAGAAAAGTCGGGGGAGGGGCGCTAGAAGAGAAGGGGCGGAGAAACACGACACCGAGGCGGTGATATCACCCACAGCCAACGGCATGGAATTCAGAAAGTTAAGTGTCACCCAGCAATTTCGGTCAGGGCTTGCGGCGCGCCTGCACAGCGTGGCGGCGGCGGCACCCGAGCTCGGAAGCAGGAAGGGGGAGGGGCGGTTTGCCTGAGTTCGCTCGGGGGCAGCGGAGGGGAGGGCCTCCCGGTCGGCGTGCGTTCAAGCCCCGGGTCCGGAACGTGGTGGTTGCCCTGCAATGATTTCATCTTTTCGGAAGAGCGGCCGCCCCGGCCGCGGCTGCCACGTGCCTGGGTCGGCCCCGTGCGCTGCGCCGGGGGACGAACCCGGACGCGGCCGCGGTCACCGCAGGTCGCAGCGGCGAGCGGAAGGAAAGGGCTGGCAGCCGGAGAGGGGCTCGGGTTGCCAAAGCCGGGCGGGAGGGAGCGCTCCGCGAGGCTGCGGGTCTCAGGGGGTTGTCCTCCCGCGCACCCCCACCTTCCATCCCCGAAAGGGGCGAGGCCAGAGTGCGGGGCAGCTTCGCAACTCCGAGGGCGGATGCAGGCGCTGGCCCGGCAGGCTGGAGCGGCCGTACCCTGCCGGGGGCCCCGGCCCGGCGGAACCCCGTTCCCGGCCTGCGCTCCGCCGCGCAGTGCGCGCTCCCGGCGGCGTGGCCGTGGCCGCCCGGCCCGTGCCCGAGCTGGGCAGCGGGCCACCCGCGTAGGGGACAGTGGGGGCCGCGGGGCCCGGCGCCGCGCCGGTCGCTGCCCGCCACTCCTTCCGCGTTCCAAGCCCTCGGCGCCTCCTCCCCCAGCCCCAGAGAAACGCTGTACCTTCCACCGCCTCCTCCACCATCTCGTCGTCGCTATCCATGGCGGCTGGGGACCGTGCCCAGCTCGGGGCCGCGCGGCTGCCTCCCGTCCGTCCGGGTGCTCCGGCGGCTGAGCGAGCGCTGGGGCTGAACCCTGCGAGTTTGGAGGAGGAGGAGGAAGAGGAGGGGCAGTCGGGGCTGGTTCGCACTGCCTCCCCCTACAGCCCTTTCAATTCCTTGGTCTTAAGCTGCTGCGGCAGCAGCCGTCCCCCCCCCCTCCCTTCGCCCGCTGGCCCCTCGCCTCGGAGGCTCCGGGGTGCCGCCGTGACCGCCGCCGCCGCTGCAACTTTCTCCTGTAATACCCCCTCTTTGTTATCGAGCAGATGATCCGCTGACATCACCCAGCGCCGGTGCGCTCCCTCCCTCGCTGATTGACAGTTCCCTGTCCCTTCCCAGAAGTAAGGCTCCTTAAAACGAAAGGCGCTCCGGGTCCGCGCTGACTCTGCGCCGCAGCCGGCCAGCCCCCGGGCCCAGCGGGGTTTATCTTTTGCTTCTGCTCGGCTTGGTGCGCTCCGAGCGCCGCACGCGGTCGGGTGCACCGGGCTTCTCGCGGGTACTTGGGACCGCTGGGGCACCGCCCTCGGGGGGCTTAGAACTCCCGACCTCCAGCTGTGCGGGGGCAACTTGGAAGTCCGCCGTGCAGAGCCCTCCAGCTCCGCCTCGGGACAGCCTCCAAAGAGCAGGGGAAGCCAAGGCAGCGTTTCTGACGCTCCAGCACCGCAACTTCCTCTCGCCCTCGCCCCCACTTCACCCCGTTTGCCACCCGGAGCTGCACGAGTGCGGCACGCAGGGGAGCGCAGGTGTCCCTGCGTCGCGGCATCACATCCGTGAGCAGGTTTCCTGGACTCCAGGGGGTGACATCCAGCCCCGATTCCGCCGAACTGGGGCTCCCACCCCAGCGCACCGAGCCCCCACCCTCCTCGGGACTGTCGGGCGGCTCGGGTGATTCAGAAATTCAGCAAATCCAAACGGCAGCGGGCTCGTTATCAGGCAGGAAACACGCCGCGCGGAAGGCCCGGCAGGTTCCCCCTCGCGGTTGCGGTAATGGAAAAGGAGCCACCGAGCGGAGCTAACGAGGAAGGACTCTCCGTCTGGCGCGCCTCCTTCTCGCGCCTTCCGCCCTGTACGTGTGATGCCCCAGCTGTCTCCTTGTTCCTTCAAGGGCCAACCACTCCATAGATTCGGGCTCTTCAAGTGGAGAAAGTCACGGGGCACCCAGTTCCCGGCCCAGCCACTTAGACTCGTTATGGCATTGCCTCTTACAGGTGGCGGTAAAGGGCGGCTGTAAATAGCTGGTTGAACGGATGCAAATGTACACAATGTCCCGTGGAATTACAGGGTGCTGCTCTGGGCATCTGCCAGGAACAGCCACGGGAGGAGGGGACAGGAGCGAGCAGAGAAAAGTTGCTCCATTTTGTTTCCTGAACAACAAATGAGACTTTCAGGATTTCAGCGTACTTCCAGCACCCGGGCGACCACGCCTTGTTTTTGGCTTTATGCTTAAATGCTAGATATTTTTATCGAGTATTGTGAGTTTCTCCTTAAATTCATGTTCCCTTTGTGAAAAAAAAAAAAAAAGAACAATGCTAGGGACACTCGGACACTTGGACACTCGTACCATACACTGCCAGGAATTTCAATCCCTTTTCACTGCTTTAGAAACAGAGGGAAGGGTCCTGGACCAGGACACTTGGGTCCTGGTGCAGCTGACCTGCAGGGGGGGCCTGGGAGCCCCCTCCCCTTGCCAGCCTGAATTCCTCCTGCAGGAGATAAGAGGCTTAGGCTACTCTGGTATAAGGCTGCTCAGACTTAGGCTAGACGACTCTGAGATCCCCAGCTTAGGGGAGAGCACTCAGAGGTCCCCTGGCTTAGGTTAGACCACTCTGATTTCCTCCTGTGAGGCTGTGCTGGTATAAGGAACCCTCCAGCTTAGTCTAGGCCACTCAGAGTTCTGCCAGCCTAGGCTTGACCACTCTGAGGGCGCCCCCACACACAGCCCCACTGCTGAGGCTTGACCACTGAGCACCCCCCTCCTGGCCCCTGGCTGAGGCTAGATTACTCTGAGGTCCCCTGGCTTAGACTACACCCCTCTGAAGTCTTCTGGCTCAAGCTGCACCTCCTTCAAGTCCTCCAGTGCAGATACCTGGGCTTTAAAGCCACACAGAGCTGTTCCTGCAGTGGAGAATGAAATAACCACTCCACGTTATGTCGTCATTTTCAAACATGAACCGCAGAAAGAGGAGTTTATTTCTGATTTTTTTAAACAAAAGCCATCAGGTACTGAGCTTGGTCATTCACTGGTTTTGAATTTTATTTGTTCTTAATTCCCCCTATTAAATATATCATTTCCTCCCTTATGTATGATATGGATGCGCAAAAACACACCAGATCCTCATCTTCTTCTCCAGTTTACCAGGGGGCAAAAAAAGATGCTGAAGGGTAAAGGAAGCAAAAATAATTGATTCCTTTAGTCAAAGGGAGCTCGAGCAGGTGAAAGGTGGGTTGGAAGAAATCGCCCCTCACCACACACAGGTGGAACCATAGACATGCAGGCAGGTATGTGGGGGCGTGGGGAGAAATCACATCCCAAGTGTGCTGCCCCAAGTTTAGGTTTAGAGGAGGATGTTCGACTGTCCCCGGGTGCTGTGAGGTTCCCCACCCCGCCACCCTGTCAAGTGTTCACTTTCCACCCAGGCTTTGGAAGCACCTGGAGCCCTGCACCTGGCCCCCATCCCTGAAGCAGACCTCCTCTGGGCTGTAAGGGGGGGGGGGTGGGAAGCCCCCGGGGCCTTCCTGTCAGAATAAGAAACAGGGAATAAAAGTTCCCTGAGAACCTTCCTCAGATTTGCACCGAGGTAGCCAGTAGTGGCAGTGGGGACACAGCCAGAGGCCCCTTCCCCTCCCATTCATCCCTGCTGGCTCTGGGCCCAGAGTTTAGGCAAAACAGTTTTAATGGTTCCCTTCACATACATTTACGTTTTGACAAATCATTCCATGCATGTTTCTGATCATCTTCTTATCTGTAGCTCCAGAACCCAGCACAGTGCCTGGTACAGAGTGAAGGTGAAGCATTGTCCACGATGATTTTGCAGAGATGAATACTTTGTTTTCTATAAACAGGGTCGAGTCTCACAGACTGGATCGTCTTCCTGTGCTTTGGCGAAGTGCTTTGTTTTAGCTCCAGTCCGAAGAGTGATTTTGAGTTGTTCTACTTTCCCACATCTACCGGCCCCCAATCTGCTTCCATCGCATTCTTTCCCACAGTGTCCTTCATTGAGAGCTCATTTCATAAACCCTCTTTGCACTTGGCTCCCCGCCATTCTCCTCTGTCGTACTCTGTCCCCACCAATGTGGTCACGGGCTAGAAAATCAATCAAGCTCTTAATCACCATATGCAGCGGCGGCAGCAGGGCCCAGCTCCTAACTCAGCAGATCCAGGAGCACCGCAGCAAGCGAGCCCCACCAGGAGGAGGGGGCCCGCACGGGACCCGGGACAGCCAGGGCCGGGGTGGGATTGCCTCTACACTCCCACGGAGACGTGACTTTTCTAAGCTGCTCAGTCTTGCTTCCTTGGCATCCTGGGACATACCCTTCTCTTCACACTCAGCTTGGGAAACGTAAGTCCCTCTTCCTCTGCAGTGAGTAGTCACAATACTGAGTTATCTTCTTCATTTTACTGCCCATATCCTTCCCCCAGAGAAGGCTGGTGCTTGCTTATAGGACTCCTAGAACTCTTGCGATCAATATATTTTTAGAGGCATCTTGTATTTTATGCACCTTCCTACATTTAGGGGTGAAAATTCTAGCAATTCATCACCATGCAATAAATGAATTGTGAAAAACCTAGTGGAAAGGGAGCTCATGGGAGATTCACTAGTGCTGGTCAGTGTCCCCGAGCTGGTGACTCCAGGATAAGTGATCTCTCATCCAGCCATGCTGGTAGGTCTGGAGGTTCCCCCCGCCCCCCACCATGGTCTTCTGAGCCTTCACAATCTTAGAAGGCAGGACCGTCTCAGGTGTCCTGGGGGAACTGTGGCTGATACCCTGGCTCTGTTTTGATGATTTGTTTATACTGCCAACAGGGAGACAAGAGCAGGATGGGTGAGGGAACTCTTAAATAAGCATCACGTCTTAATTTGGCACTGCTCACCCCTTAACTAGATTGTTTCCCACCGAGCTCGCCAATTTGATTGAATTTTCACCCCATTGGTTTTGTATCCTTCAGGAGCAAACCATGCGACTGGGCAATTAAGCTCTCTGGACCTTAGTTTTTCCATCTGTAAGTGGGCTCTAAAAATTCTTTTCCTGGGGAAAGTTAAGTAGAGCGTGAAGAGCCCCAGGGACGTGCACAGAAAAGGGAAAGGGGAAGAAGCCAGGGCAACTCTAACAGACTGAATATTCAAGACTCAAGTCATCTCAACTTCACAGCGCTCAGATCTGGGGGGTGAGAGAGAGATCTTTATCTTAATCTAAGAAGAGAGACTTGGGCCATTCAGGAGAATCAAGGTGCTTGGATCCTGAATTACTGAGTCACTAATCAAGTGGCTGTGTTAGTGACAACTGCAGAAGCTGGAGGGAGGGGCAGGGAGAGGAGCAGCGAGGAGAAGGTGTGGGGGAGGAGATGTGCATGAAGGGCAAGCATTTACAGCATGTGGTGCACAGCAAAGAGCAACAATGAACATCAAGGGCACCGAATAAAGGTCCGGGGAGCAAAGGAAGAGATGGCGAAAATTCATCCTGCTGGAAATAGACATGACTGCAGTCATGAAGAGGACTCCCGAATTCAGGGTGACCTGATTTGATTATGGCAACAGGAAGAGCAGGAGAGGGCAGAATAACCCGACCTGAGGAAGTGAACTGAATAATAGAGAAGACATCATAGTTGCTATGGCATTAAAATACCTCGCATCACATTAAGCTTCTTTTTTTCTCTTTTGCTTGATTCTTGTTCTTGCAACATGTTAATGTCATTGCAGTATATCCAGTAAACTAAATTTAGATCTTCTGGGGCATGGGGGAAGGGAAGAGGCAGCCCAGCTCTCCCTGTTTGGGTCCACTCTGGGCAAGTATTCTTCCTCTGCAGCGTGCCTGGTTCTTGTGGTCCTTGTGTGGTGGGATATGAAAATCCGTGTCGGGCTTGGGTCTGCTGAAGCTGCTGAGTGACATAATTTGAAAAGAAAGAAAGAAAGAAAAGCGGGAAACAATTTTCAAAGAGGCACCTGCTTTAGAAATTACTTTGGAAAAATCAATAGGATGCCGAAATTTGAAAAACACCACTACCGTCAAAACCAAATGCATTTTCCCAAGTATTATTTGCTTTTACTGCTTTATAAATTATTTTACCTGGTTATAATTCAGGCTTTTAGGTCCTGCCATCCTTCATATGCAAATGAGACCATGGGCGGGGGGGGGTGGGTATGTTGTATATTCTATTGACATTACTGTATACTGAGTGAATAGAAGGGTATTTCCAGCTGACTCATTTGCCACAAATGACCCCACATTCACTGAGGCCCTGATCTTGCCCTTCCTCAAATGGATTCACATTGACCAGACCTCAGAGACTGATGTACATACCCAAATTATGACCAACAGACCGGAATACCCACGTTGTCATGGCAAGCACAGTCTTCCTTTGTGGATAAATATACTTGAGAAGACAAATTCCATCCAAATGTTTGCTTCGTTAGCCTAAAGTTAGAATAAATGAGATTAGTTGTGTGGTCCCCAAGAGAAATACTTCTGATATAATTCCTGAAATTATGAGACTGCCCACCCACCCCACTCACTCCTGCTTAGGTGGCCCTGCCAGCCTCTCCTGAGACTTCGGGCTTCTTTTCCACCTGCTCTAGTCTCTTCAAACCGGTTTCTCCGCATAGCCTCCTATACAGGCAACTAGGCAGATTTACGCTTTTAAAGTCATAATCGCATTCTGTTTCTACCTTCCCGATATCACAGTCAAGTTACTTTGATGGGGATTTGGGGTATCGCCAAATTCCTCAGTCACAAATTTAGTCACTGTCTCCGTATAGTCCCTCTGAAGTCTAGTCAAATCCCTTGTGTGTGCCGATTTTGCCAGTCTCACTTTCTGAAGGCAATGTGGTCTTAGAGAAGGACCACATTTTTGCTCCATGGGCCACCAATAGCAGCCCAACCTGCCTTAGGTTGCTGGGCACTCTGGGTGAAGAGATCAGGCTTATTAAGATACGGATATTCTGGACTGTGATAGAGTCACCCATGTTTTCTGGAGCATCCAGCCAAAGGATACTTCTCCTCCTCTGTTGGGGAGGTTTCGAGGTTGACCTTTTGCTGTGATGACGTAGGCTGTGAAATGTCACCTTGAGGGTGCAGGTGCCATCCGCTAGAACAGAGATGCAGAACAAAGTGGGCTCCTCATTGTCCTCATTGTCCAAATGGGACTCCAACTCTGAACGCATTAGCCAGAAATGAAAATATCCCACAGGCCCGTTAGCTCCAGTCATGGACCAGGACAAGATGATGACATGTTGGGGATCCCTGGCATTGAAATGACACCTTTGACCCATAAGCAGCCCATACCCAGAGGACCTTCATGCTAAAGCATCCCTTTTCTGAATGTAATTTGCTGGATGCCAGGCTTTTTGAATGAAGAGTGTCCTTTTAGGTCATTTAAGGTCCCATTGCTCCTCCTTGCTGGGTCTGTTGCTCAATTCCCATGAAAAGAGGCTGTAGGCCAAACTTTTGGAATATCTTTAAAGAGCCCAGGTCCAAAGCCCCTGTGCTCAAGATAGAGGAAGATAGACAAGGGCCCTGTGGCAGGCCTCGCTCTGTCTCCACAGAGAACAATCCTAGCTGATCGGCCTGGGTGTGGGGGTTCATCTTCTGTAAACCCTGAGCATCTCTGCCCAACCTGGCATCTGGTCCGTGCCTCAAGCCTGGGCTGAGCACGGGCTCCCCATCAGAGCAGCAGCCTTGTTATTGTTCAGAAGGTGGGACCCCTCCTCCACAGAGCCTGGGCTTTCTCTCTCTCTGGACTGGCTTCCCCTGGGAGTCCCCCATTCAGTGTGGCCAAAGGTAGTGAATTGAAGCAGGCTATGTTTGTTCATTCTCAGTTGTATATATGATAAGAGAGGGGGCAAGTCAGTTTTCTTTTCCCTTCCGCCAATCCTGTACAAGATCTGGGTATTTCACAATTAACTTTCCTATTTCAAAATGGTCCCTCTGAAAATGCTTATTGAAAGTTTTTTGATTATACAGTGGATTTATCTTATTTATAGGATCATTTTCATCCAAGGGCCATTTCTCTTATTACCATTCTCTCCTAGTTTTTGGAGAGCTTTATCTTGAATAAAAAGTAATTTGGTATCTGTGACCTCATTTTTATCTGACAGTAATCTCCAAGACCACGAGAGTTCGAAGACTTACCCAGGGTCCCACAACACAAACGTGGCCAGCTGGGGCTCAAACCAAGGTCCATGGGGCCTTCAACCACACCACACATGCCAGTGCAGAGAATGAGATCGTTGGAAGGGTGGGCATGGGAGGACAGGAGAGTAGCAAGAAGGGAACAACATGTAGAGACAGTCTACTGTATCCCAGGAGCTTGAACCTGATGATTTCCTTAAATCCTGAAAATGATCTCGCCAAGGATTATCTCCAAATAAAGAGGAGGAAACCTGAGGGTCAGAGTCTAAATAACGTGACTGAGGTCACATAACTAGTGGTAGCGGGCTTGGAACCATGACTGTCCTCACCATGAGGATGTACAGAAAGGAAAGGGAGGTAACGGGACAGTGGTGGAGAAACAGTTCTAGAGGAAGGTAGAGTAGAGAAAGAGTTCTAGGAGAAGCTTCCTATATGATTTTCTGGTGTCATCAAGCTGGACGAATGGGGGGCACCTACATGTCTAACTTTGGCTGGCAGAGGCATTTATCTCTGGAAGTACGTTCTTACGGAGGGGTCTCTTATTTGAGATGACTCTCTCTCTCTCTCTTTCTTTCTTTCTTCCTTTTTTTTTTTTTTTTTTTTGAAGATTTTATTTATTTGAGAGAGAGAGTGAGAGAGAGCACATGAGTGGGAGAAGGGGCAGAAAGAGAGGGAGAAGCAGACTCCCCACTGAGCAGAGAGCCTGATGTGGGTCTCTATCCCAGGACCCTGGGGATTATGACCTGAGCTGAAGGCAGACGCTTAACCGACTGAGCGCCCAGACCCTCAGTTTTTTAAGATGACCTACTCCTCAAGCCCAGTTTTTTCAGTTTTTCTGGCTACAGAGGCTGAAGCGGAGGGCAGAAACTGGGTCTGCTGTGCTGCTGCATCAGGCCCCAGGTGCTGGGCTCGGGGCTGCACGTGTGGGGGTGCTGGAGAGGAACGCAAGGGATTGCCCGGAGGCGGCCTCTGCCACTGACCGACCCAAACAAGCGCAGTGGAGCGGGTGACTGGGGATGGCCATTTTGGGAGCAATTTGTGTCTGACGCATGAGTTTTGAACTGTTGGCACAAGAAAGGACAGAAACATGCTTTTTTGGAGAACTCCATTATGTTAAAAAAAATCTGAACTTACGCTATAATTTTAAACCATCGTTTACTATGTATTACAATTTGACATTTTTTTTCATACCTTCATTCAAGACAGATTTGTGGACAATATTTCTGAAATTAATAATAAAAAGTAAAAACCCTGTAATCTAAGAATTATGTCACATATAAGTAAGCAGTCCTATGGCTTTTGAAAATAGTAGATAATATATTTCCACAGCACAGAGTCTGTAAATACATGTACCAAAATGTTAACAGTGGTTAAGTCAGAATGATGTGATCTCAAGTGATTTATTTTTTTCTTTTTGTCATTTAAGAAAAATTTTTTCAAAATAACTATTATTAATTACATAATTAGAAAAGGAGTTTTTTTTTTTTAATCCAACTAGCCAGAGACAAGTTTCTTTACTTTTTTAGGCTTTATTTTTTCCTATGTGTAATATGGAAATTCTAATAATTTCCATTGGAGAAAGCAGTTGTGAGGATTAATCAATGTATTGCAGGTAAAAGCGCTTTAAAAGGGTTCCAGGCACAGGGTAAATGTCCAGCAGCTAATGGCCACCACCATCCTGACTATCCTAGTATTAGTGACAGGTTCTGGTTCTACTCTTGCCTTCTCATGGAGTAGGAGTGTGACCTTTTAAGTCAGATCACGTAAGCTGTTGCCCTTGCACTCTGGACCAGATCTAATCAGCTCACCCTGGCTGCAAGGCCTTATAGGATTCGATTTCTCACCACCTCTGCAACCAGTTCTCACATTACCCTCCCTCCTTCTCAGTTGCTACACTCCATTTATGCTGACCCTTTCGTTCATGGAATAAAATCAAGTTCCAGCCAACCTCAGGGCCTTTGCACTCCCTGTTCCCTTTGCCTTCAATTCTCTTCCCTATTATCTGTTTATAGCTGGGTTTGGTCTCAGTGTAAAAGTCCCTTCTCAGGGAGGCCTTCCCTGACCATCCACCCAAAAGTAGCTCTCCAAGCACACTTCTCCTGCTCAATACTTCCCCTGGCTTAATTTCCACTGAAGCATTTGTCGCTACTTTACATGTTCTTGTTTATTCCTTGTATTCTGTTACCTAGTGTCAGTTTCCCCATAAACCTTGTTTGTTTTGTCAGAGGTTTCACTGGAACAGCTAGAGCATGTCTAGCATATCATAGATGCTCAATATATGGCTGTCGGCTGCTGTAATTAATGAAGTAGATGATCATTGTCACCCGAATGAACAATTTAACCACCACCTCCCACCACCTTCCCCTTAAAAGTCGCATTTTCCTAAAGAGGAAGAAGGCAATCAAATCACTTTATTTCTACACCTCTCTCCCAGTTAGAAAAAGGATGATAGAATCAAAATGGTCTGTTTCTCAGGTTCCCCCACATGTGGCCAGATTCAAAGCTTTCTCTCCCAGATTGAGACTTAAAAAAAAAAAAAAAAAAAAAAAAAAGAGGCTGTCCAGATTCGAAAAGAAAACGCTGGTATGCTTTAACTCTGATACATTGGACCGGCAGTCCCCACTCTACAAAGAGGTCGTGTTCCCAGCATTTCTTTGTGTTGTTGTTTGTTTCCAACACAGAATGCGTTTTTTCACTGGAAACAATGTTCCCAGACTAGCCCACAAAAGCCTATTTAACCCACAATGCTCAGTAGAAAAAAGCATGTTGAAATTCTAGGAAACAAAATGAGGAAAATGAATGCGAAGTACCATTTAAGTGTTTATCTTGAATAGGAGGGCTTGAGGAAAAGCAGCTTCCCACAAAGGAGGATGAGGGAGGGCCAGGGCTGTGGAAGTTTCGGAGAGCAGAGCAGACGCCCTGCTGCCACGGCCCCACACGGCTGAGCGGCTGAGGTTGTGCACTGCACAAGAATCACGACTGTCCGGACTGCTTGGGCATAGGCCGGTCTGAGCCTGTCCGAAGGAACATTCCTGCAGATCTGGATGTAACAGAGGGCACGGGGAGGTGGGAGTAGGCCTGTGTGTGGAGAGCGACGCCAGTGCTTCCACCCGTCGAATCTGAGTGGCTCGACTCAACATGTGAGGATTCTTCCACAAAACCAAGATCAGAGTATGCAATAATCAGTGACTCAGGAGCTTTCTCGGGGAATTTCTGCTTGAGTTATCTAAGTATAAACATGATAATACAACTTAAAAAATCGTAGGTTCAGTTTTGGTTTCATCTTTGAAAATCACCGAAATTCCCATGAGGTAACTTCAAGCATTTCCCCCCTTGTAGCTGATCTTTCCACCACTATCTTGAGGCCAAAGGTTTTAACCCCTAAAATTGAGGCCTCGCAAAGAGGCGGCAGGGAAGTCTCCTTATAAGGGGGTTCTAAAATTCCTCATGTTATTTTGAGTAAGAAAGTATACTGGTTGGGAAAGACCCATTAACCTGAAACAAAGCCAATCAACCCTAATTTTGGAAGCTTGTAGAGAGGATCTGCAGGTAGAATTGATAAAGAAGGAGGCAAAGAAATTTAACACACGGTTGGTCAGTTATTATTCCTCCAAAGAGGACCTCACCATTGCTGTGCTGTATATCCTTGTAAATGAATTCTTCAAGGTCATTTAAAAGCAATAGTGGTAAACAGTTATACTTGTAGAGCTGATGAATCTAAATTTAGAGGGCAAATACAAAAGAAGGTAACATTTCCAACTGCATGTCCTGGGTGGAATTTTAAGTGCTTAGGCAGGAGAAGAATGTGCTCTGGAAAACTGTTAGGTGATTCCAAAAAGGGCTTTTGTGACGATGAAGCCAGGGATGTTGAAGGTGTTTCTGAAGGGTTTGAGACAATTGTCTCATGAAATATGAGATTGAAAATAGCAACCTTTTTTACATCATGTGTAATTTAACTATATGTTAAATTAGTTAAATTTAGTAACCAAATTAGTATCTTTTTTCAAGATTTTATTTATTCATTTGAGAGAGAGAGAGAGCGCGAACATAAGCAGAGGGAAGGGGTGAAGATAAAGGGGGAGTGAGAAGCAGGCTCCCTACCACGCATGGGGCTCGATCCCAGGACCCAGAGATCATGACCTGAGCCGAAGGCAGATGCTTAACTGACTGAGCCACCCAGGCGCCCCCCAAATTAATATCTTAAATATTATAGACATTTGACTCTCATCTACAGCTGTAATAGTTTATATATCCAACTGGGAAAATTCAGGGGGGAAAAAATCTCATTGGAAAAATAGGGATCACATCATATATGTGGAACATTTCACACCCACGTTTGTTTGCTTCTAACAGAGGCAGGACACACTGGACTAAGAGCGAGGAGGTTTCACTACCCAGGCTCTGGCTTAAGACTTGGTGCAGCCACGTTCTCTGGGAAAGTCCCTTCTTGCTCCCAAGTGCTCAGTTTCATCGACTGTAAAATGGAGCCCATCGTACTTCTTACATCACTGTTTTTATCTTTATAAAATATGCAGACTCAATTATTGATTAATTTATACCAAGAGCTAGAACCAGGGTCTGGACAATCTCAGATGACTTAATTTAAAACCATTTTACACGGGGGCACCTCGGTGGCTCAGTGGGTTAAGGCCTCTGCCTTTGGCTCAGGTCATGATCCCAGGGTCTTGGGATCGAGCCCCACGTCGGGCTCCCTGTTCAGCGGGGAGCCTGCTTCCCTTCCTCTCTCTCTGCCTGCCTCTCTGCCTACTTGTGATTTCTGTCTGTCAAATAAATAAGTAAAATCTTTAAAAAAAAATAAAACCATTTTACACATATATAGTATTGTGTTTTGGTATTTACCTTTCTGATCCAATCTGCAGTTTTACTTTAAGCAAAATTGGGAGAGGAGGCCATAAATACTGGCCTCAGTGGGCTTCTGGGAATAGCTGAGTTTTCTCATCTAGGTGTGGTTCTTCCTGTGTTGTATCAACAGCAACCTAACACGGGGGGCTTTGGGGTCAGATGGTCCTAGATCAGCTCCAAGTCCTACCCCTTTTGAGCTGTCTGATCTTTAGGAAATGTCTTAATCTTACTAGCCAGGCCTGTGCGTTTTCTAAAATGGGGATGACAGTGAAATGAAAGTGGGGAGGATAAACCCAGTTCACTGGGTTATGGATAGGATTAAATGAGATCACACATTCGAAACCCTGGGACCAATGGTGGCCATTGTTGTCATTATTTTAAAATCCAGGCTGGTAATTGTATCTGTGTCCTAGCATGGCCACAGAGCACGACGAATCCAGTAGCTTAAAACAACAGAAATGTATTGTCTCACAGTCCTAGATGCTGGAAGTCCCAAACCAACGTGTGAGCAGGGCCTGTATCCTCTCTGCGACACGGGGAGTCCTTCCTCACCTCCTCTGAGTGTGGGGGGTTGTCCGCCATCTTTGATGTTCCTTCATCATGCCCTTCTCATGTCATCCTCTCCACGTGTGTCTGTCTCGGTGTCTAAAGCTCCCCTTTTTATAAAAACCCAGTCGCATTGGATTAGGCCCCACATGAGTGACCTCATTTTAACTTGATTACCTCTGCAGAGATCCTATTTCCAAATGAGGACACGTTCTGAGGTACGGAAATTCAGGCTTCAACATATCCTTTTTTTTTGGAAGGGGACACATTGCAACTCCTAAGAGTGATAGTTCTGTCTTTCAAACGTTCTCCAAAATAACTAACGTCTTACATTTTGCTCTCGAAAATCTCTTCCCTGCAAGATGTTATCATCACAGAGACTTTGCTCAGCAAGAACGTTGAGATGTAAAAACAGAAACTCTTAAGTTGGTTCTGTTTGTCAATACACTTGAAAGCAAGGAATCTGCTGTTTAAAGAGGAAGGCATTCTTTCCAGCAGGACTCTGTCCAGAGCATGTGACAAATTGTCACTATCAGGCCGCCCTTAGAGTTAGCTGAGAGCTATCTTAGGTATCACCTAGTTCCGTGGTTTCCCAATCTGGCTGTAGGTAAGGATGGCCCAGGGGACTTTGGGAGGTTTTATTTATTTATTTGCGAGAGAGAGTGAACAAATGAGCAAGCAAGAGAGAGAGCGAGCATAAGCAAGGGGAAGGGACAAAGGGAGAGGGAGAAGCAGACTCCACGCTGAGCAGGGAGCCAATGAGGGGCTCGATCCCAGGACCCTGGAATCGTGACCTGAGCTGAAGGCAGACGCTTAACAGACTGAGCCACCCAGGCGCCCTACCCAGGGAAATTTTAAAACATATTGGTTCGTAAGCATCATCTGCAAGACCTTCAATCAGAGTTGCAGAGTAGAGCTGACCTTTGAAAGGCTCCTTAGGTGATTTGGTTACATTCAAGGTGGCTCTGGGATCTGGAACTCACTGGCAGATGGGGAGCTAAGGCCCAGAGGCTAAGTATCAAGTTTGGTCAGGTGTTCAGTAGTTGACTGACACCCCGGTAAGCCTGCTTCTGCCTTTTTCTCGAATGGTGCCAGGGCTTTAATACTGGCGGTATTTGCAAGGAGAGCACAGCCATCCTCTCACTGCTCACAGTGGTTCTGGAGAGCCTTTCAAGGTATAAAATAGCTTTGCAATGAGCTGTACAGGTTTGGTATGTTTCCTTCCAAGGGTTCTGCCTTTTTTGTTCTTTGCTCTGACATAACTTAACCACTTTGCTGAATCATGCTTCCATGTTTTAAAATATAAACTTGTTTTTTCCCATTTTTTTTTCCAGAAGAACTCAAAGGATAGTTATAAAGAGCCATCAGCTCCCTTCCATCAGAAACCACCCATGAAAGGCCAAGAGATTAAAGGAAGGAGGGGCAGTGCAGAGAGAAAAGTGGCAGGAAATCAGCTTCCCACAGAGGTGAGAGTTTGGTATGCGGAAGAGGAGGAAGAGGCCACCGTGGGGCACTCTCCAGCTCCCTACAGGAAGATACTGTCTGGTGCCTTCTCAGAGGTATGCTTTACTGTGTAAGAATGGACGAGTTAAGAACGTGGGAGTTGAAGTCAAACAGACCTGGGTTCAGATTCAAGCTCTGTCACCAGCGGGCCACTTACTAAGGTCTCCAAGCCCCGGCTTTCTCATCTGTCATGCGGGGGTACTACTACTTCACAGGGTGTGGGGAGATGTGGAGTTCCGGATCCCTGGTAGACCGCTTACAAATGGTCTCACTATTATCATGGAAGAATTATGTTTTGAGGACTTGTGGAGGACCTTTTTCTGTCTCTTGCTTGAGGCCTTCCGTGTGGTATCTTTCCGTGGGAGGACGGTGGACCTGCCTCCCACTTTAGCAGAGGAAGTGGTAGGAGTTGAATGTGGCCTCACTTTGCTAGCAGAGAAGGAGGTGCTGTTTCTGGCCATCCACCCCCCTTTCTGGTCTGCCGTTGATGGGTCTGGAATAGAAACCCTTTTCTTTGCTCAAATGAGATCAATGCAGGAGAAGCAAGTTGTGTTTGGGAGGGGAGATCAGGTGAGAGGCCTGGGGCAGAAAAGGGTAGCTGGCTGTGAAGAGGTCTTGGTGTCAGGCCAGAGAGGGTAAACCCCAGACCGGGTTTTGGGGCAGGCATGAGGCTCAGGAGACCACCTCTGCAAGCAAGCAGGGCAAGTAGGAACAGAGGGAGGGGACACGACAAAGGCCGGATGACCTTGTACGTCTTAGAATTCCGTCCAGGCCCACCCTGCTGGGTGGACTCCGCTGTGAACTTTGAATTCCTCCCCTGATTGCGACTGGCCCACAGGGGCAGGCTGCTCCTCTCCAAGCCCCTAAGAAGGATGGAACCCAAGCCCTCCTTCATAAATTGATTAGACAAGTAAGCAGGAGATCAAGAATGGCTCTAAAAGTTTGATGGTATTCCTTACACATTAAGAGGCAGCGGGGGCACATTCTCTCTCCTCCGGAGCTTTGAGAGGGGCCGTCTGTATCCCTGGCAAGGACTCAGGCAGGCCTGTGGCAGCCAAACAACATCATCCCTATTTTCAAAAGCTTATCTTTTGCTGTCCGTGATTGTGGGTGAGTTAGTTGCGGTTGTATCAACCCGGGGGGTGGGGGTGGCATTGCGCCATTGGGTGCGCGTGTGCTCTTCATTTCTCAAAGATAACGTCCAGATGTTGTTTCTATCCCAAATCCCTTCTTCGCTTCTGAAGTTTGCCAAGTCCTTTGATATAGTGATTAGCATCCAATCGCTTGACCTACTGACAATGATGTTTCTAGACAAAGCACAGATCCAGGTCATTTCTTCTCCCCGAGCTTCTCTCTACAGTGGAAAAGAAGGTTGTCTGAGCCACAACGAGGGCCCCTCATCATGATAAAATCCTGCATCTCCAGAAGCACCAGCCCAAGGCAGTCCACAGTGGGGATAATGCAGGCAACCGATTGTTAGCGGCAAGAGGCAGGCAAAAGGAGGGTAAAATGCGTGTCGGGTGCTTTGGCAAAGGGGAAGCACAAATCCATTGACTCTTCTTTTATCTTTCCTTCAACAAACGTGTATCAAGCCCTTAGAATGTGCAAAGGAATAGCAAAGCTAGGGCACAGTTCTTTTTATTTATTTATTTATTTATTTTTGGTCTTTTAAAGATTTTATTTATTTATTTGACAGAAACAGAGGGAGATGACAAGTAGGCAAAGAGACAGGCAGAGAGAGAGGGAAGCAGGCTCCCTGTTAAGCAGAGCCCGATGGGGGGCTCGATGCCAGGACCTTAAGCTCATGACCTGAGCTGAAGGCAGAGGCTTGATCACTGAGCCACCCCGGTGTCCCATTTTATTTTTATTTTTATTTTTAAGGATTTTAAAAACTTATTTTTATTAACATATACTGTATTATTTGCCCCAGGGGTACAGGTCTGTGAATCATCAGGCTTACACACTTCACAGCACTCACCATAGCACATACCCTCCCTAGTGTCCATCATCCAGCCACCCCATCCCTACCCCCCCACCCCCCAGCAACCCTCAGTTTGTTTTGTGAGATTAAGAGTCTCTTACGGTTTGTCTCTCTCCTGATCCCATCTTGTTTCATTTTTCCCTCCCTTCCCCCCATGACCCCCTGTCCTGTCTCTCAAACTCCTCATATCAGAGAGATCATATGATAATTCTCTTTCTCTGATTGACTTCTTTTGCTCATCATAATATAGGGCACAGTTCTTAAGGAGCTCCCAATGGAAGGAAAGGTGAGCAGACTACAGACCTCTTGGAAGGGCCTATGCAGGAAGTAGGGGGTGCTGTGTGTGAGAGAGATGGTCCAGGAGGGGACAGGAAATGCAACCTAGGCCCTTTGATTTTAAAAATCCCACTTCCTTTCTCCATTGGCACCTTTCATTTGAAACGTTTGATCACGGTGGCCATGGGATAAGGGAGAGTCATGAGAAGCACCTCCCACCTCTCTCCATCATACTCGAAGTCAGAGGGACAAGCCAAGGCCTGAAGTGGCCCCATCAGGCTTGACATTGGGTTGGGTTCTGGGTTGGCAGCTCAGGTTATCCCTGTGGATGTGCGGGGCTGGGGGGAGCGTCATTAGGGTACTGTCCCTTCCCCAGTATCTCCCTGAGTTGGAGAGAGTCAGGTAGAGACGGGGCTGTGGGACCTTAGGGCCAGCTCTGCCCGAGGCTCTCCTAAAACTTCTTTTCTAGATCATATAATGAAGCCACTTACCATTTTGTGATGAAAGAAGGAGGGGTTATTATCGTTCCTACTTCATGCCCAGGAATACTAAATTAAAAGCTTACGTAATGTTTTCAAGGTCAGCTGGCGACTAAGGAACAAGGAGAGGGAAAGGAGTCCAGTTTCTGGTCCTTCCTGTTCCATTGCCTCAGGGTTAGATCTCACTGTTCCTTTGAACCCCACGTTCAGTTGGGATTAGGGGCTGTAGCGGTGAGTTGTTTCCACTTTAACCTTCCTCATTAAAAAAAGAAAAAGCAGGGCAACTCTTGCTTTCCCGTTTGTCTACTGCAAAACCCGCTTTTTGACTTTAGGGAGCGAATGATGGTCGCAGTCCCCACTCAGCACGGAGGCAATACCCTTGTTCTTTCGGCTGTTGGTATTCTGTACCAGCTGTGTCTTACGGAGCCTGGAGAGTTCCAACAAGGATGGGCCGGAACTCCAGCTGCTGGTGAGCAAGTGTTCACTATTTATAGCGAGAGGGGGCCTGCAAAGCAATGGAATTTTTTCCTTCTGAGTCGTTTTGATGCAACCAACAGGAAGTGGGCTGTGATAGATGCTAAATTCTCTGACATGAATGAAGTCACTTTTCAAACTTGGTTGCGCATCAGAAACCGCTCGAGGGGTTGTTAGAACATGGTAGCTGGGCCTGGCCCCTGGAGTTTCTGCGTTAACAGGTGCATTGTTGACAAGTTTCAGGTGATGCTGATACAGCCGGTGGGGGGGCCTTGCTCTGTTGTAAGAGTGTGAGGGGACGGGAAAGGGCCATCCCTCATGGCCATGGATTGAACTAAAGCAATGAACTGTCAGGCACCAAAGCCTCTCGTTGGTGATCTTACTGTCCTTGTCAGATCAATTTCTAGAGCATAAGTGTTATTTCCTAAGTAAAGAAAACTGCATTAAATGTAAAGGATAGTGCTTATAAGAAATACGGATGCATAGTGTTTTATAAAAGTTATTTTTCATCTCTTTTTTCTAGTGAAAAGATACAATGTACTTGGTGATATTATCACCTTGTAATGTTTGGAGTCAAGGCTGGCAGATTGGACCTCCATCTTCAAGTTCAAGCAGAGCCAGACCTGGACACTGTTGGTTGATGAGGCCATCTATCCTTGCTCAAGGGCTGGGAAAAGCAAGCAGGCAGGCACGGGAAGAAGGTGGCTTGTCCACCCAGCAGATCAAGACCTTGGCTTTGGCCTTTGATTTCTTCCATGAGATTGGCCTGTTAAGGTTTTCTGCTTCTTTTGAAATGGTTTTTATATTTTGTATTTTCCTCAAAAATTATCCATTTCACTCAGATCTTCAAAATATTAGCATATATTTGTACAAATGATTCTTTTGTAAGAATGATAGTTTTCTCTATACAAATATTGAATCATTATGTTGTACACCCAAAACCAATATAATGTCAATTACATCTCAAATGGATAAATGCAAGTTTTTTTAAAGTTTATTTTTATTTTTTTATTTTTTTGTAAACATATAATGTATTATTAGCCCCAGGGGTACGGGGCTGTGAATCGCCAGGTTTACACACTTCACAGCACTCACCATAGCACATACCCTCCCCAATGTCCATAACCCCACACCCTCTTCCACCCCCCCTCCCCCCAGCAACCCTCAGTTTGTTTTGTGAGATTAAGAGTCTCTTACGGTTTGTCTCCCTCCCGATCCCATCTTGTTTCATTTATTCTTTCCCTACCCCCCAAAGCTCCCATGTTGCATCTCCACTTCCTCATATCAGGGAGATCATATGATAGTTGTCTTTCTCCGATTGACTTATTTCGCTAAGCATAATACCCTCTAGTTCCATCCACATCGTCGCAAATGGCAAGATTTCATTTCCTTTGATGGCTGCATGGTATTCCATTGTGTATATATACCACATCTTCTTTATCCATTCATCTGTTGATGGACATCTAGGTTCTCTCCATAGTTTGGCTATGGTGGACATTGCTGCTATAAACATTTGGGTGCACGTGCCCCTTCGGATCACTGCATTTGTATCTTTAAGGTAAATACCCAGTAGTGCAATTGCTGGGTCATAGGGTAGCTCTATTTTCAACTTTTTGAGGAACCTCCATGCTGTTTTCCAGAGTGGTTGCACCAGCTTGCATTCCCACCAACAGTGCAGGAGGGTTCCCCTTTCTCCGCATCCTTGCCAATAAATGAAAGTTTTTAAAAAAGAATTTTATTTTTTAAAATTTCTTTTTTTAAGCTCATTGCTTTTTTTTTTTTTTAAGATTTTATTTATTTGACAGAGCAAGAGAGCACAAGCAGGCAGAGCAGTAGAGCAAGAGGGAGAAGCAGGCTCCCACTGAGCCCGATGCAGGGCTTGATCCCAGGACCCCGGGATCATGACCTGAGCCAAAGGCAGTTGCCCAATCAACTGAGCCACCCAAGTGCCCCAAGAATTTTAGTTTCTTATATACATGTGCTAATTCACTTTCGAATTCCTAAGTTTATTTGTATTTTCTTTACTTTTCTTTTTTTAGATTTTATTTATTTATTTGAGAGAAAGTATGAGTCAGGGGAGAGGCCGAGGGAGAGGGACAAGCAGACTCCCTGCTGAGCAGGGTGCCTGACATGGAGCTCGATCCTATGACCCCGGGATCATGACCTGACTTGAAGGCAGAGTCTTAACAGACTGAGCCACCCAGGCATCCCTGAAAATGATTCTTTATCTTATTTTATCTTGTTGAATAATCACTTCCTTCGCATTCATTCTTCTTAAACTAAAAAGTTTTTAAGATTGTAACTTTTCCTCTGAACAAATCTTTGACTACATCTCAAAGATTTTAAGTGGTATTTTCAGTAGATTCCCCCAATCACTATTTGCTAAATTATATGGCTTTTCTTTCTTATTTATGGAAGTCAAAGCATTGAACAAAATTAACCAGTCATCTTTGGGTCTCCTTGCTCTCTTGGTTCACTGTCTTTTCTTTAGTCTCTTGTATTTAATAGGATTTCTGTGACTGGTGTGTTAAACAAGGTTAAAAAGCACTCCACTGCAATTTAAGAGGAAATGGAATTTGGAATATGAAGACTCGAGTCCTGACTCTGGAACTTCTTACTGGTAACCAAATAAACCATGCACTTGGAGCCTCACTTTTGTCCACAAATGTAAGATTGAATTACGTGATCTCTAATGTCCTTGTCCATGTATGACTCTAAGACACGTGGATAGTTTCAGTTAAAGTGGTTGAATGATTTCCAGGCTGACTTGTTAGTTGAGGCAGACACCTAGAAAAGCTGAGTTCAACCCTCGCCATGTTTTCTTGTGTGACACTTTGAGAGGAGAGAAAATTACATGGCTCTGGAGGCTTATTTCCTTTTTTTTTTTTTTTTTTTTTGTAGTGAGAAGCCAGTTGGTGGGAGTTAGCTCCAGGAGGACGAGGATCATGCCGGAGGCTGAGCCCTGGAGCTTCTCCTTTCTTTTCTTTTCTTTTTTTTTTTTAAGATTTTTATTTATTTATTTGATGGACAGAGATCACAAGTAGGCAGAGAGGCAGGCAGAGAGAGAGAATGGAGGAAGCAGGCTCCCCACTTGAGCAGAGAGCCCGATGCGGGGCTGGATCCCAGGACCCTGGGATCATGACCTGAGCCGAAGGCAGAGGCTTTAACCCACTGAACCACCCAGGCGCCCCGGAGCCTCTCCTTTCTAACAAGGCTATCACGGCTCAGGAAACGCCATTGCTACAGAATTTTCTAGATGGTCCTGTGCGTCTTTCCCCAAATGTGTGTGGAGCCCTAAAGGCATGGATTCTTTCTCTTCAGATCTTTCCAGTGTTGTGTCTGTCCTCCTATGCTGAGTCTGACACTCCTCTCTGGGGAATCACAGGACCTCAGAGTCTTATCCACACTCATTACTTCCATGCCTGTAGGCTTTTCCCCAATAAATCCCATTTTTCATTTACCTCACGTGTGCTGTTAATATGTGTTCCCATTACAACACACCCTATTTGATGACTGTACTGCTGAATGGTTTAAATACTTGGTCTCATCTAATCCCCATAACAAGCATGATAGTTAGGCATATTATCTCCATATTACCAATGGAGAAAACCTGGTGCTCAGAGAAGTGAAGCCATTTGTCCACGGTCACATGGCTGGAAGAGGCAGGGCAAGAGTTTGAATCTACTTTGTTGGGTTTTAGAGCCTGTGTTTTGAACTCGAAGAGGGCTCTGTTCACATCCTAGATGTCATAGTTGTTTTCCTGCAGGTGGTGCTAAAGGGTCTTATTCAAACAAAATTAGTATAGTACAACAATTTTTTAATAGAGAAAAGTATTTGTCCCAAAGCACAGCATGGATGACGGCATCTCTGATGTAATATGACTGTATCATAGGAGGCGATTAATACGTGGTGATGAAAACATATATATTTTCTCAAATGACATGTTTAATTCAAGATGTATTCAGCACCCAGGAGAAGGCAAAGCCAGGTGTCAGAGGGGAGAAACAGGGGGCGGGGCTAGCAGTGTGGGTCCAGCAAGCCCAATACATTGACCTCAGAGGTCCTACGGCCATCACCTTCAAGCTAACTCAGGTTCTCACTCTTTCCTCGCTGCACTCTGTTGGCCCTTATTTCTCGAATCTTCTAGGACAGTTACTGGGGACTAGTGTGTCTGTTCCATAGCATTGCTGCTCGAAGGAAATACCTACTGTCGATATGGAAGGCTCCGACTAGGAACATCTGTTTTATAAAGGCAGATGGGGAAAAAAATCTTCGTTGTAAAGAAATGAACTTTATTACCTTTCATGAGCTAAAAATGACCCTTTGTATCTACGGCGCTTCGGGCCCACATAGACTGTAGAGATCCCCTACCTTCTGAATAGCATTTAGTTACAAAGTATCCTTTAATGCTTTTCCATAAGGCTCCAATGTCCTACTTCCACAAGCTATTTTCAGTTTTTGTGAGCAAAATACTCTTCTGAGATCTGCCAGCATCCACATTAACTCATTCCCGGCTTTTCTCCCTCTGGCTTGGCAAATGACAGATTCTCTGGGGTCCGAGAAGGACCCAGCCTTCTAGATTCCCCCTTGACTCAACATTCATGTGGTTTAAACAGATTGTCACTTCCCGGCAGCCCGCAGTCCTAAACGGCCCTCAAAGCGCCCCTGAAGAACTCGTGGTAGTAAATATCTGTATGTGCTTTCAACACTGGCTATGTACACGGTGTGTATCCACGGGCAGCTGATGGGCCTAAACTGTGAGGTGAAGGTTCACATGGAGCTTGTCGAGGAAAGCACAAGACTTTGCTTCACACTCTAAATCCACACATGTAAATGCGGACGTGTGGGGAGCCCCACAGAGACAAGCAAATATCCATACAGAAATAGGTAACGTTACCCAGAGAGCTCACGGATGCATGGGGTCTTCCGTTAAGAGGCATATAAAATGCCTCCATAGACTCCTGATTTAAGAGGATCCCAGGGCAGGGGTAGTACCTGGGTGGCTTCAATGTTAAGCATCTGCCTTTGGCTCAGGTCATGATCCCAGGGTCCTGGGATCGAGCCCCACATCAGGCTCCCTGCTCAGCGGGGAGTCTGCTTCTCCCTCTGCTGCTCACCCCACCTTCATGCTCTCTCTCATTCACTCTCTGAAACAAATAAATAAGATCTGAAAAAAGAATAAAAATAAGAGGATCCTGGGACTTAGGAAGAAAGTAAAATTGGCGGAAGTTCGAGAAGATAACTGCCTTGATGAAAACAGGTTCACAGACAGCTGAAGGCAAAATAATAGGGCACTGAAATTTCATGTGAGTGCAGCTCCTAGCTTGGAGTCTAGGGAAAGGAATGTTCCAATAATGTGATGAACTCTCATTCTACCAAGGGGGGCGGATCTTTGATTTGCACAGGAATGTCCTTGGTAGGAAAGTAGTTTTGTGTAGGTTGTATGAATGTTGTGCATGAATGTCCTTTACCTCTAGGGGGTTTCCATTTTACTGATCCCAAGTTCTTCTAGATTAGCCTGTGGATAATTAATTTGGCCCCCTGAAAGCATAAATACTGCTCGACTCAACAGAATTTTAGTAATACCGAAGCTAGTTCCCCTTGGAATTTTTTTGGGAGCTTCCTAGGGAAATATTAAGTCAGGTATATCTCCTATTGTGAAAGTAGTAAGTGTATCCTGGTGTGTAAATGAGTCTCCTGAGAGTTGGTTCATACAAATTCATTTGGTATAATTTGAGCTGAGAAAGTGGAGTTTCTTATCTTTAACATCAGCCAAAATAGCACTTCCTCAAGCAATTCACCCTACCTCCTCGGAAGTAATCCCATAGATTTCGTTCATTCAACAAATACTTATTTTGCACCTAATCTGTGTCTGGCCGCCTCTTAGGTAGGGAGCAAACCCCACAAAACTCTTGGGGAGCTTATATGCTAGGGGAGACAGCACCTTGGACTCTTTCCCTGGAGTGTCACATAGGGTGTGGTTACTTGTTTGTGATCCTTTGATTTCCAGATTTTTCCTCTTGTGTGAGGTCTGTGAGGCCGGCGGGGTCAGTTTCACTAAGCCTTGTACATCGGGCGTTAACACAGTACCAATTTACAGAAAGCTCTCAATGAATATTTAAGGGAGGAGTAAATCAGTAATTCTCAAAGCTTCATAACTGGACTCTGGGTCTCGAGAAACTGATCCTAAACCCTCAGAACCTTTAACAACTATGCATGCTTGGAAATTATTAATGAATATCACTCTCTTGGTACACGATCTCTGTGCCATCCAGTCTTCGGGATAGCCATAGAAAAGTAAAGCAGTCTGATCAGGAAAAGAGAAGCCCCTAGCTTAGCTCTCCTGAGTTGCCCTCAGCTCTTACGTGGTGCAGAAGTTGAATTGAGAGTTGGTAGTCTTACCATGGGGGCCTTTGTGAACACTGGATGAGTTGCCCCAGAGCAAGGCTTGGGGTGGACCAGCTGGCCATAAGGGCTGGTGGGAAGCTGAGGATTTTGCAGTGAGAACTGAGATGAGGCTGGGTTGATAAGTGAGGAGTCACTGGCCCCACCCCTGCCGCGTTCCTGCACTGCCTGCCTGGAGTTGCTGAACCAGCATGGCCAGTGTTAGCATCTGAGGCCAGTAGCCCTGGGAGAAAGAGGCAGATTGTTTAGAGACCAGCAGATTGTGATCAGCAAGTCCCCAGACAAATGTACCAAGCCAGGGTCACACCTTGCACCCAGGACCACGGGCACAGTCTAACACATGTGCTAATCAAGCCCATCAGAAAGATGCCAAACAAGTCTCCAAGCTGGCTGGTTATCCTGCTGTGGAGCGGTGATAGTGTTGGTCAGTTAGGGAGTGAATGGCAGCAAAGAAGAACTCTGGACCCCAGTTACGCTGGGACAATCCGGGGATAGTACCAGATTCCGCTTCTTGGGTTATACCAAGGGAGAAAACCCTACCTCTCCCTTCTTGGGGAGGCAAATGCAGGTCCCACCCATTTCTTTGTCTTATCATATCCTGTATTCCTCTTCTGTTGGAGAACTGGCTGGACTCTGTCCCAGGACAAGTCAGGGACAAAGTTCTCTTCCCTCCTATACCCTGGGGCCATTATAGCAGAGAAGTGATGGGAAGGAAAGGCTACCTTGGAAGTGTGAGATTTGAAAAGTTTTTATAATTAACTTTACTTTGTAGTTTGTACTATTTTATATTACATATTAATTATATATGTTATTCATAAGATTTTCATATTACCTTTTAAAAGATTTTATTTATTTATTTAAGAGAGCACACGCTCACAAGTGCGAGCAGGGGAGGAGTGGAGAGAGAGGGAGAAGCAGGCTCCAGACTGAGCAGGGAGCCCCATGTGGGTCTTGATCCAGGGACCCTGGAATCATGACCTGAGCCAAAGGCAAGATGCTTAACCGACTGAGCCACCTAGGCGCCCCTACTGAGATACTATTTCCATGTGATAAAACCACAGATGTTAAGTACGGAGTTTGAATTTTGACAAATATACTTATGAAACCAATGAATGCCCCAATGAGGATGTAGAACACTTCTGTCACCACAGACGTTCACTCGGTCTGAGGAGTGAGAACTTTCATCAGAAAAGATTGAATCCGAAAATCACATACATGATCAGATCAAAACAAACTTAAACATGGTGGGATCTAAGTTAATTTTTATCTGATGCAGCCACAGTTTTAGGGCTAAGGAAAATCAAAGTAATTGTAGACAAAACAGAGTAGGTACATTTTATCTGTATATCTCATTTTAAGCTCGAGCTAACTTTGTGTCCATGCTATGCTTGAGAAGTTGAAGGATTTGATGTTGGAAATTAAGAGAATTGGGGAGAAAAGACTATTCAGTTGAAGAGGTAGGCATAAGAAGGCTGGTATGGGGGCGCCTGGGTGGCTCAGTGGGTTATGCCTCTGCCTTCGGCTCAGGTCATGATCCCAGGGTCCTGGGATCGAGCCCCACATCAGGCTCTCTGCTTGGCGGGGATCCTGATTCTCCTTCTCTCTCTGCCTGCTGCTCTGTCTACTTGTGATCTCTCTCTCTCTCTGAGGAAAAAAAAAAAAAGAAGGCTGGTATGCCCATTCCCATTGCAGCATGCACTAAAAGGTGGATGAGAGTGTCCATTAGTGGGTAAATGGAGTAACCAAATATACACACATACAAATATGTGTATATATATAATGGAGCATTGCAACATAAATATGGGAATATTGGAATAATTCAGTATCATTCAGCCTTAAAAAGGAAAGAAATTCTGACACATGGTACAACATGAGTGAATCTTGAGAATGTTAAGTGAAATCAACCAGTCACAAAAAGAAATAATGTGTGATTCCACTTGTGTGAGAGACCCAGAGTGGTCAAATTCATAGACGCAGAAAGTAGAATGGTGAGTGCCTGGGGAAGTGAGAATAGGGAGCTGTTTAAGGGGCATGGAGTTTTACAAGCTGGAAAGGGTTCTAGAGATGGATGAGAGTGACGGTTGTACTTGGTGCCACTGATCTGTCCACCTAGAAATGGTTTCTAGAAGTCAGTTTCTAGTTAGGTCTATTTAGAAATGGTTTCTAGAAATAAGTTTCTAGTTGGGTCTATTTTATCACAATTAAAAAAAAAAAAAAAAAAGAAAAGGTGGGTGATGAGAGGAATACCATCTGCCTCCCAGGCCATGACGTATACCCTCTTCACTAGACCAAAGGGGTACGGACTCATTCTGCTTTCTTTTAACCATGAGCACAGCTGTGGACCACAAGGTCTGTCTCCCATGAGCCCCCGAAGAGGTGGGTCTGTGGCATGCATGCCAAGGACCACGTGCTCACAGGGAGCACACATCTCTAGCATTCTCCTTGGTGCAACGCAAGGTGGTAGCTGGCATGTAGACTTGTGGCAACAAGCCAGTCGATAAAGCATGGATTGAGTAATCTTTGTGATCACACCAAATTAAGCTCAGTGGAAAATGGTCATCAATTAGCACTCTTCACAGATTTGCTAAGTGACTGCCATGTTTAGGCACTGGGTTAGGAGCTCTGTGTGTGTGTGTGTGTGTGTGTGTGTGTGTGTGTGTGTGTGTGTTGGGGAGGGAGCAACAGGTGAGGGAAGTGAAGAGGAAAGACCTACCTGGATGCCCTTAGGTTGGTTATGCTATAGTAGGGGAGATTAGTTTGTAGGCCAATACCTCCAGAACAAAGTTCAAAGTTGTAAGTGGCTCGGTAGAGGCATAGATACAATGCTAGGAGGAGGGCAACTGGAGAAGGAAATTTCTCTGCACTGATTTTAGCTCCGTGGTTGGCAGTTGGGCAGAAATCATTTCTCATGTGATTCTCCAAACAATTTCTAGATGGATAGTATAATAGGGATCACTGAAGTTCAGAGACAAAAGGGACAGCCCTCCCCAGATCCCACGGGCAGAAAGTTGACAGAGCCCAGATTCAAACCCAATCTTTCTGACTCAAAAGACAAAGCTTTATTTGGTGGACCAGTAGTCTCAAATTAGGGAACCTAGCCCAGAGGTTATTCCAAGGTATTTCATAAGGTATGTGGGTGGAGATGGTTTTAAGGGTATGGTCAGTTTTGTTTTCCAAAAATAGCTTAACCAGTATTTCCCACCCACATGCTCTCCTGGAATCTTGCATACCCCAACAGGAAGAAGGAGTCTGTGTCTCTCCCCCCCTTGAAGCAGGGCAGGCCTTTGTGAAGATCTCAACTAACAGAGTTGGTAGAAGCAAAGCTGCATGAATCCTGTAGGTCTACCTGCTCTCTCAGGATGCCCCCGTCTGAGTAGTCCTGCACAAGCTACAGGTTTGTGAGCAGTTGTTGAAACTACAGAGTTTGGGTGGTCTGTTTTGCAGCAATAGATATGGAATCATTTTCCTGATTGTGAACTTTCATATGTATCTCTTCTAAAATGGATCATCCTGAGAACCCAGGATCAACACAGAGCCTTCCCAGGGCCATTCTTCCATTTTTGTTTGTAAACAAACAAAGTTGTATATGCACTTTCCTGATTCTTATAAGGATGCTTTGTCCTAGATCAGGAGTAGGAAAATTTTACCTGGTAAGAGCTAGATAGTAGGGGCGCCTGGGTGGCTCAGTCAGTTAAGCATCTGCCTTTGGCTTAGGTCATGATCCCAAGGTCCTGGGATCGAACCCTATGTGGGGCTCCCTGCTCAGTGGGGAGCGTGCTTCTCCCTCTCCCTCTGCTTCTCCCTGACACTCACGTGGATGTCTTCTTCTCTCTTCTCTCAAATAAATAAATAAAATCTTAAAAAAAAAAAAGAGCTAGATAGCAAATATTTCAGAATTTGTGGGCTAATTCTGGGAAACAGTATGGAAGTTCCTCAAAAAGTTGAAAATAGAGCTACCCTGTGACCCAGCAATTGCACTACTGGGTATTTACCCTAAAGATACAAGTGTAGTGACCCGAAGGGGAATGTGCACCTGAATGTTTAGAGCAGCAATGTCCACAATAGCCAAACTATGAAAAGAGCCCAGATGTCCATCAACAGATGAATGGATAAAGAAGATGTGGTATATATATGCAATGGAATACTATGCAGCCATCAAAACCCAAAAATCTTGCCATTTGCAATGACATGGATGGAACTTGAGGGTATTAAGCTAAGTGAAATAAGTCTGTTAGAGAAAAACAATTATCATATGATCTCACTGATATGTGGAATTTGAGAAACAAGGCAGAGGATCATGGGGGAAGAGAGGGAAAAAATGAAACAAGATGAAACCAGAGAGGGAGACAAACCATAAGAAATTCTTAATCTCAGGAAACAAACTGAGGATTGCTGGAGATTTGGGGGTGAGAGGGATGGAGTGGCTGGGTGACTGACATTGGGGAGGGTGTGTGCTATGGTGAGCACTGTGAATTGTGTAAGACTGATGAATCACAGGCCTGTATCCTCAAACCAAATAATACATTATATGTTAATAATAATTAAATAGAGAGGGAAAAAAAAGAAATTGTGGACCACATACTATTTGTACATTCGTGTGTGTGTGTGTTTTAAAATCTTTTAAAAATGTAAAAATCATTATTGGCTCGAGGGTTATTGAAAAGCAGGCTGGAAAGGATTTAGCTCCCACCAGCCAACCTTAGTTTGCTAACCTCTCTCCTAGTAATTAGAAAAGCAACTGCCCCAGATCAAAAACCCCCAGTCCAGCAAACAAATAAAAGAAAACCTCCAGTACAGCCATGAAAGGTACAATTTGAAATATTGGTGTCAATACTGAAAATACTTGGCTAGCAAACCCTTTTGCAAACCACATGTTTTCTAATTCATTGCTTTCAGCTGTCCTGAAGGAAAACCTAATTAAATTTTTAGCTAGTAGATCATAAAGAATAACTTTAGATGTTAGATCACTATATGATTGTTGGTCTATAACCTGGAAAGCATTCAGAGAATGAACTAAAGAAAATGAAATTACAAAATTCATTCCATTTTCACCTACTTATTCATGTCCACAATATTCTTTGATGTGTGTGTCTTTATTTTTTTATTTTTATTTGGAACCCAACCTGGGCCTTAAACTCACGACCCTGAGATGAAGACCTGAGCTGAAATCAAGAGTTGGACATTTAACTGATTGAGCGACCCAGAAGCTTGAGTACATGTATCTTTAAAAAATAGAAGAAAAAAAAAGAAAGAAAAATGGGTTGCCTGGGTGGCTCAGTCGGTTAAGCATCCGACTCATGATTTCAGCTCAGGTTGTAATCTCAGGGGTTGTGGGATTCAACCCCTTGTTGGGCTCTGCACTGAGCATGAAGCCCACTTAGGATTCTCTCTCTCCCTCTCCTTTTGCCCCACCCCCCAAGAAAGAAATAGAAACAGAATTTATATAGAAGCTTGTATCATTCTACCAACAAGGAATATTAATGAAAAAACACAAGAACTAATTGAAAAAAAAAAGCAGTCCCATCTAATTAAGAAATACATTTCCAATATAATTTTACATCTCATTTTAATAGGTATATATACGTTGATTTATCTGATAATGTTCTCCTACTAATTGTGATTCTAACTTCACACAAAGCAAATATGTCAAACACTCAGAGCCTAATAGTCGTAGGAAATTGAAATGAATTTCGATTCCAATTTCTATACACACATTTATGGTAGAGATGTATGAAAGAATGATCAATAACATGTTTTTAATAATAAACAGATTGCATCAGCACACAATTCAATGGAGGGAATAGAATGGAATGAACACTCAAAGAGAAAAAGGAGCAGTATAATATTTCCAAGTGTCAAGAGAACTTATTCTTGTATTTTTTAAAGTGGATGATGGTGGCTCTCACATTGCAGTGATGTTTAGATCCCACTGGATGCCCTTAAAAGAGTGATATGACAGTTTATTTTGAAATGTCAGTATTTACAGTACACCAGGACAGCAGCTCTCAGAGTGTGGTTTCTGAGCCAGTGGCATTCAGATCACCTGGGGACTTGACAAATTCTCAGGGCCAGCCCCACAGAATCGGAGACTCTGAGAGCGGGCCCAGCGTTTAACCTGCGTTCCAGGTGACTGATGCGTGCCCACATTATGGCGAATATCTTTTTATGTCAATTTAAGATATGCGAGGGGACACGGGGTCTTACAAAAAATTACTGAGGTCCTCAGGCAAAAATGTTTGAGGACCGCCACCCAGACCCTGCACCTTTTTCTATCTTTAGAGTTTTCTTCCAAGGAGGGGGTAACAGACGGGGACAAGCACTGGGGATGGTTTCATGTGGGAATTGAGAAGGATTGGGACGTGGACAGGGAGAAGAGTATGGCAGATGGAGCGCCCAGGTGGCTCAGTTGGTTAAGTGGCTGCCTTCGGCTCAGGTTGTGACCCCAGGGTCCTGGGATTGAGTCCCATGTCGGGCTCCCTGCTCAGCTAGGAGTCTGCTTCTCTCTCTCTCTCTCCTTCAGCTCCTCCCCACTGCTCGCTGTCTCTCTCTCTCTCTCTCTCTCTCAAATAAATAAATAAAACAAATCTTTAAGGAAAAAAAAAAGAGCATGGCGGGCAGAGAGGACAGTATGAAAAAGGCTCAGAGGTGGGGCAGCGAGGTGTGAGTGAGGGGAGAGCTGGGCTAGGCAGGAGCCAGGAGCGGGGGCAGAGAGCTGCTGGAGGTAAATCTGGAAAGACATGATTGTGGTGATGCCAGGACTTTATTTTGAGCAGGTGAAGATACGGTCAGAGATATGCTTTGTTGGAATGAGTCTGGCATAGATCAGGCGGCAGACACCGGAGGCGGTGGGACTAGCCGTAGGGCTGTGTCCTGGAGTCCTCAATCCAGGGGGGTTACCATCCTCTCTTGGCTGAAGTGGTCCCTGTCCACCATCACTGAAAAGTGTGGGTGATGCCTGTCAGGGGTATGATAGGAAATACATGTGGTCTTTTCTCCTAGTTCCTTCACAGAGCTCCTTAAACCCTTGGAATTCCCTGAGTAACAGAAGTGTCTGTTGGTGTTCATAAGGAGCCCCTTTAGAGCAGACCTGAGTTTATGCTGATGAGGTGACTTAAGCAGGGAGGGTAGGTGGGGGCGCTGTACATAGCCTCAGGATGCATCTGGTCCCCCAAAAGACCAAGTGATTAGAAGGTTGGAACCTTCAGCCCCACAAGCTGACCTCTGGGAAACGGAGGTGTGGGGCTGCCAATCGAGTTCTACCAAAACCCCGAGCAAGGAGATTTAATGAGTTTCTGGGTTTCCGAAAACATCCACGTGCTGGGAAGGTGGAGCACCCCAGTTGCACGGGGACAAAAGCCCCTGTGCAGGAAACCCTTGTGGACCTTGCTCTAGGGACCTCTTCATTGGGCTCCTCATCTGTGTACTTTATAATATCCTTTATAATAAGCTGGCAAAAGTAAATAAATTTTTCTCTGAGTTCTGTGAACTGCTCTAGCAAATTAATCACCCTGAGAAGGCAAGTGGCACTTGCGATTGGTGTCTGAAAGGGGGACTGTGGGATTTTAGCCCTTAACCTGTGCAACTTGAGGCTAGAAGTCGTGTCCTAACTGAGTGAAATTTGTGGGACACCCAGCCAGTGTCCCCTGAGAAACGGGGACTTGCTTGATGGTGTTGGAAAACATTCCACACCACCCAACCCAAGGAGACCGGCAAACCCGGGGGACAGAGAGAGTCATGTCACTGCTCTGAGGCGGCTAAGGTCCATCTGTCGCTTTGGGCTCTAGCCTGGTGTCACGTTTGCAATTCTGGCCATTCCCTAAGCAGAGATCATGCCCACCTCCTGAGATCACTGAGAAGTCTGCAAAATGCCAGGAGTTGTTCAGGCAGAAGGAATTCACAAACTCCTGGAGCACATTATCATTATCTTTGTTTCTATTTAACCAAGGACTCGCAGGGGAGATAGGCATGACATCATCAGAGCGATCTCTTATTGGCTGCCCATTCCCCAAGGGGAGGGTTCTCTTTCCAGTTGCTTAGTTCTCCTAAGTATTATTTGCGGCACAGAGGCCTGTCCTGTCACTTCCTTTTCCAGATTCAATGCCTCTGATATCATTAGGTTATGGCAAGAGAGTGCGATAACACCATGATGGTAGATTTTAGTGGACAGAACGGTGCGCCTTGGAGGAAGCAGCTCTGAGCCTCTTGCCATCCCCTTTAAGGTCGGCTTCAGGTGTTGCATCACTACATTAATTCATCATGCAATATGCATGAGGGACAGGGATAATGAAACGGTGACACTGGTGCTTCTATTTAGTGTCCTATAAAATGGAATGCAAATGAATTGGTTCTGTCGGTGCATTTCATCACCAAGCTTTGATTTACAGTTCCCGCGAGGATTGCTGTCCGCGTGCTTCACGTTCACGTGCCATCTCCGTTTGCATTATCTGTCTCATTTCTGGAAGGTTAATAATTTAACTGATTTTTTTTTAAAGTCTCATACAATCATGTTGAGGAAAAGCAGGAAATCGACATAATTTCTTTTCCCCAGACTTGAATTTGATGTTTCTTTTGGATGAGAAGAAGAGTTAAAATGAATACCTCATTTTGGGGGGCAGTTATAAAGCAACATAATTCTAAAGCGAAGTTTCATTCACTTAACCCATCAAGCGGTTCCAATCATCGAATGATGAAAAAAATGTAAAGAATAAGATTTCAAAGGGATGTTATTTGAAAGTAGCTACTGGGCAGGTACTGTAATAAAACTTTTAATGACCACTTTATTTTTCATTTCTGAGCTCATCTTTAGAGAAATTACTTGGTGGTGAACAAAACCAGAGTGATGGCCTGGCAGACAAAACTTCTGCTTTTGAAATAAGGTATCATCGTCCAGCGATTTTGAATCTTTCGTGGGAACTCACTGCGTCTTCTAAGTAGCGTGGCCCAATCCCCTGAGCATTCCCTCCAGGCTGGTGGAGGCTAGATGAGGCTGGTCAGGGTAGTGGAGGCTAGTGGAGGCTGGTGGAGGCTGGAGGAGGCTGGAGGAGGCTGGAGGAGGTTGGAGGAGGCTGGTCAGGGTGGTGGAGGCTGGTGGAGGCTGGTGGAGGCTGGTGGAGGCTGGAGGAGGCTGGAGGAGGCTGGTGGAGGTTGGAGGAGGCTGGTCAGGGTGGTGGAGGCTGGTGGAGGCTGGTGGCAGGGCATCTGACAATGTCTGCCACCTTCACTGGGACCTTGCGGTGTGGGGCTGAGGAAGTCCTGGGAGGTGCCATAACTTTACAGAGAAAACACAGTTCCCAAATCAATTGAAACCTGCCCCCCAGGACTCCTGGCAGGAGTCTTCCTACATATGACTCCCAGAGATCCACTCCCACCGGCTTCATGGGGCCGGGCTTCTCAGCAGCGCAGCACTCAGGAGGATCTGACCCAGCGTGAGTTTTCTTTCTCGAAAGTACACTAGTCTTTCTGGGACACGGACCAAATTTACAGCAATGATGTCCAAAAGAACCCATCAATAAAATTGTGTTTTGTGAAGGGCTTTTATGTTTTCAGAGAGGGTTTGGGGTGATATTTTTACATCTGACTGTTAAAAGCTAATATGGCATCGTGGTTCAAAGCTGAAGCTTTGGAATTAAAGTGGGTTGGGCTACTGGATTCAGCACTTATTAGCTGTGTGGCCTTGTTAATAACTTTCTGAGCCTCCGTTTGCTTTTCTGTAAAATTGGGATACTAAGTCCGTGTTATAAGCTCGGTGTTTGAATTAAATAAGATTATATAGGGGCACCTGGGTGGCTCAGTGGGTTAAAGCCTCTGCCTTCGGCTCAGGTCATGATCCCAGGGTTCTGGGATCGAGCACCACATCAGGGTCTCTGCTCAGCGGGAGCTTGCTTCTCCTCTCTCTCTCTGCCTCCCTCTCTGCCTACTTGTGATCTCTGTCTGTCAAATAAATAAATAAAATCTTAAAAAAAAAAAGAATATATATATATGTTCATCTGTCTCATGGCAATTTGCTTCTTAGTCAAGCTCGAAGGATCTTTGAGGGGATAGGATTTCTTTCTTTCTTTTTTTTTTTTTTTAAGATTTTATTCATTTGTTTGGGAGTGAGAGAGAGAGCACGAGGGGGTGGTGGGCAGAGGGAGAGAGAGAAGCTGAGCAGGAAACCTGATGCCGGGGCTCAATGCCAGGACTCTGAGATCATGACCTGATCGGATAGCAAGTGTTTAAACCAACTGGGACACCCAGGTGCCCTGAGGGGATAAGATTTCTTGCTCCTCACATGGATACCCATGATAAAGTATCCCATGATACTTTATGATACCCATGATACCCATGATAAAGCTTAGTTTATAAATTAGGCACAGTAAGAAATTAACAACAACAATAATAAAATGGAAGAATTGTAACAATAAGCTGAAATAAAAGTTATGTGACTGTGGTTTCTCTCCCAGAATATCTTATTGGACTGTCCTCACCCTTCTTCCTGTGGTGACGTGAGATGACAGATGCCTGCCTGAGGAGATGAAGTGAGGGGGATGATGGAGTCTTTGTGACGTAGCGTTGGGCCTCTCCTGACCCTCTGATGAGCCTCCAGAAGGAGGACCACGTGCTTCTGGATTGTCCCGTGGGTGACTGAAACTGTGGATAAGGGAGACCACTGTGCTGATGTTCCCCGGGGGTGAGGAGCCCCCTGGGGAGAATGGGAACGCGCAACCAGTGAGGCAGACTCAACTAAAAGGGCTGTTTTCAGAGCTGCCTCCCAAACGGGCAGCACTGACTTCATGCCCAGGGGAGAAGAGGGCTTTGTGCCTGAATTGAAAGGGCTTGTGACTAAGGCTTGTGGCACTCTGAGGCTCAAGAGCCCTTGTGTTGTCAACCCCCTGAGTGTTAGCAGGGAATGGTCTTTTTATTATTATTATTAAAGATTTATTTATTTATTTGAGAGGGTGGGAGAGAAAGAGAGAGTGTAAGAGAAGCGGACTCCCCCGCCAAGTGCGGAGCCTGATGCAGGGCTCCGTTTCACAACCACCGTGCGACCAAGACCTGAGCCAAAATCAAGAGTCGGATTCTCAACTAACTGACTAGGCCACCAGGTCGCCCCAGGGAATGTTCTTACTTCACCAGACACACGAGGCTTTGGTCCCACTTGGAGTTTCAGAGCCGCCCCCGCCCCACAGGCACCTGGATGGAGCAGGGGCTCTGTGTGAGTGGAGAGTAGCCACCAGCTACTCCCAGTGATTCTCTGGGATCAGGGTTGAGGTCCCCTCTCAGTCAAGCTTGCCACTTTAAGGACACTTTAAATACACACCCGGAGATCCCCAAATACACTCAAGTGAGGGGAATCTTGATGTCAAACTGATGGAGGCTGTGAGTTGTGGAGATTCAGGTGTATATATGTAAATGAAATCCCACCTGTGGTCCCGGGCTAGCGGAACGTGAGATATTTTGGCCACAGATACCCAAAAACCGTTTCCATAAGATGTACTCTTTAGGACTTAGCACTCAATTTTCTCATTTAACCACCCATGATCGTTCACTAGAAAACCAAATACTGCTCAAGATTGAAGCTGAGGGGCACCTGGGTGGCTCAGTTGGTTGGGCGGCTGCCTTTGGCTCAGGTCATGACCCTGGAGTCCCAGGATTGAGTCCCACCTGGGGCTCCCTGCTCAGTGGAGAGTCTTCTTCTCCCTCGGACCTCTCCCCTCTCATGTTCTCTACCCCCCTCTCTCATTCTGTCTCTCTTAAATAAATAAATTAGATATTTTTTAAAAAGATTGAAGCTGAATCTTTTAGATGCCCGTTTGGGGGAAAATCCAGTCAATCACCTCACGCTGCTTTCTTCCCCACTGGAGGGCGAACAACTTGCTTCAGATGTGTGACTCTGTTGATTGATTTGGCCAGCTGTTTGGCAGTGTGGGACAGACTTGCAGTGAAGCCTGTGGAATTTAGGGAGTTTCTCGCTGATTGTTGCATTGTTCCTGAAGTGACTGTGCTATTTAGCAATAGAACCTCACAGAGCAGTTTCTCTGAGGGGTTTTTCTCACACAGCCTCCAGTGCTATTAAGGACAACAAGGTCTTTGCCTCAGGAACCTAGAAAATTTAAAAGCTTAGGACTCAGTCTTGGCATCTCTTCTGAGCCTGTGTGGGGAAGAGTCATGTGCCTTTCTTTCAGAGTCAAGGGCTCTAAACACTGACCCCCCCCCAAAAATTCTCTGCCGATGAACACAAAAACAGAACACTTGGAAAACACACTTCATTGTAAGATCACTTTGAGATGATTTCACGTAGATGGCACTTGGCTTTCCCACATCATAAAAGACGAGTTACGTGAAAATGGCAAAATCTTAATACAGGAAACCACAGAGGAAATTTCAACTCATACCTAGAAAGCCAGGTCTGAGAATTTGCAAGTGTGATGCCACAGTCGGAGTTAGGATCCGATCAATCTTTTCTCTTTGGAATAAGTTCCTCATTTGGCAACTAGGACCTCACTCTTTCCTGCTTCTCCTCCTGCCTCCTTGGCTGCTCCTCACAGTCCCTCAGCTGGGCCGTCTGGAGGCCGGCTCGCTTCCCTCTCCTATCTGCACCCCTCCCCTGGTGGACGTCAGGGGTCTCGTGGCTTTCAAAGCTCTCCACATCTTGCTTCCTCTGTCTTTGTATCTCAACCCGTACATTGCCCTGAGCTCCAGGCTTGCTCACCCAGCCTGTTCAACATCTCCCCTACGTGGTAAATGGCATCTCAAGACTGACACGTCTGACCCCGAGGCCGGTCCTGGACTCTTCTTCCAAATCTGTTTAAGCCACATGCTTCCCCATCTCAGTTGATGGTGAGTTCATCCTTGCAGTCACTCAGGCTGAAATAACTTTGAGTCGCTGCAGTGAGTTGAATGGTGACTCCCAGGAAGCTATGTCCACGTCCCAACCCCCAGCACCTGTGAATGGGACCGTATTTGGGAAAAAGGTCTTTACAGATGTAATTAAGCTGACGATCTTGAGATGAGATCACATCCACTCTCTGGTTGGCCCCCAATCCAATGACAAGTGTCCTTAGACAAAAGAAGGACTGAGAGAGATGCAGAGGTGAAGGCCGTGTGAGGATGGAGGAAGAGACCCAAATCATGCAGCCACAAGCCAGTGGGTGCCTGGGCCTCCCAGATGCTGGGAGAGGCTCCCCCTGGAGCTTTTGGAGTTCTTCCTGCCAATTCCTTTGTTTCAGACTTCTGGCTTCCAGAACTGTGAGAGAAGACATTTCTGTTGTTTAAGCCTCCAAGTATGTGGGACTGTGTTATTGCAGCCACAGGAAACTAACATGGTCATCTTCAACCTTTCCCTCTCTTTCTCTTGAGATTTACGTCTAGTCTCACAGCAAATCCTCAGAACCATGACAGTAGATTTCTTTTTCTTTTTTTCTCTTCCCTTCCCTTCCCTTCCCTTCCTTTCCCTCCCCTCCCCTCCCCTCTCCTCTCCTCTCCTCTTCTCTTTTCTTTTCCTCTCCCCTCCCCTCCTGTCTCCTCTCCTCCTCTGCTCTGTCTCCTCCCCTCTCCCCTCCCCTTTCCTCTCTCTTTCTTTCCCTTACTCCCCCTTTCTTTCTTCCTTTCTCCCTTCCTTCCTTCCTTCTTTCTTTCTTCCTGTAATGCGAATGTCTGACTTAAGCTTTGATGACTGAGGCAACCATTTCAAAGAGGCATCACTTCAAAGATGGTTATCTCGAGAAACAGACTAAAAAACCCCACATTGCCAGCCACATGACCAGGTAAAGAGCCAGGCCCCCTGCCCACTTTAAGGCTCCTTTGTTTTAGAGGTCTTGGTTGATTTCAATAACTGACCATTTGGACCACTTGTTTTTGCTCTTTCCACATTTCAAATTCTTGCTCTTGCATTTTAAATTTACCCATGAAAAGTGAGCCTGGTAAAACCTTAGCCCCCCACCCCCACCCCCCAACCCCAATGAAAGCAGAACCTCAGGCCTGTGCCCACTCTCTATCAGGGACCTTGCTGTGTGGCACCAGGTGTGCTAGGCAATTTCCAGGGCCTGTAAGTAATAAACCTTTATTTTTTCAAAGTTTCCTGATGGTTATTGCTAAAGGATGTAGTAAGAACCACAAGGGCTGGTCCAACCCAACATTGGTTATTGGTAGACTGAGACTGGCACACGAAACATCCTATTTTCAAAACAGACCCAGAATCTGGCCACTTCTTACCACCTGCTCATCTACCTGGCTTGAGCTCTCAGTAGGTCTTACCTGGAATACTGCAATCCCATTAGTCTCCTTGGCTCTGCCTTTGACTTTCAGCAGTGATCCTTTCAACATAGAAGTCAGAACAGGTCAACACTCTAGCTACCATCTCAGAGTAAGAGCCAAAGTCTTACTAAGAATGGGCTGCCATGCCTGGCCTCTTATGTCTGTAACCTCGTCTTAGACCACCTCTCTTTGCTGCCTCTGATCCAGCCACTATGGCTCCTCTGTTCTTCTTTGTCCATATCCGTCATCCTCCTACCTCAGGGCCTTTGCACTCACTTATTCTTTTGCCTTAAATGCTCTTCCTCCAGACACCTGCATAACTAATCCCCTTATCTCGTGCAAGTCTTACATATCGTCTTCTCCGTGAGGTCTATTCTGACAATGCTGTTTACAATTACAACCCTTACACATGCCCCGTCTTCCTTCTCTGTAGCTCTTATTGCCATCTAAATACCACATATCTTACTTGTTCACTTTATTTACTGTTTTTCTTCACCTGCTGGGAGGGGAGATCCCTATGGAGAGGGAATTTGGGGGAAATTTTTTTGTTCACTGCAGTAATTCCAGCCTCTAGAACAAGCCCGAGTGTGTGCTCAGTAAATATTTGTTTAATGAATAATTGAAAATTAGAAAGCCTCAGTGCAGTGGTCTATAAGAGTAAATGCAACAGGATCTTAGGTTCCCATTCATCTTCTGGAGACCATGAAAAGGGAGCGAATTCTATGCCACACAAGGTGTATTTAGGCATTTATTTTAAATGTTTAATTGTGGGAAAATACACAAATTACCATCCTAACAATTTTTTTTAAAGATTTACTTACTTATTTGAGAGAGAGGGAGCATGAGCAGAAGGGGCAGAGGGAGAGAGAATCTCAAACAGACTCTGCACTGAGCACAGAGCCAGATGTGGAGCTCCATGTGGGGCTCGATCTCATGACCCTGAGATCACACCCGGAGCCAAAACCGAGAGTATGAAGCCTAACTGACTGTGCCCCCCAGGCGCCCCCCATCCTAACCATTTTTAAGTATGCAGTTCAGTGGTGTCAAGTACATTCACATATTTGTAGAAATGTCACCACCGTCCATCCGCTGAACTCTACATCTTGCAAAACTGAAGTTCCATACCCAGTGAACAATAATTCTCCACTCTTCCCCCCAACTCCTGATGACCACCATTGTACTTTCAGTCTCCACGACCTTGAGTCATAAATATACTCAAATACTACTCATACATAGTAGTACATAGAGGCAGTACTCTATGTACCTCATGTGAATGGAATCATATAGTATTTGCTTATTTGTGACTGGTTTGCTTCACTTAGCATTACTTCCTCAAGTTTCATCCATACTGTGGCATGTGTCAGAATTTTATTCCTTTTTAAGTTGAAAAGCTGTGCTTTCCAGTAGCACCTCGTATTCCGATTGGGCCCCCCTGGAGTGATCCAACCCCCTCACCACATTCACTGCCTGTCCAGCTTAGGACAAGTCACCGAACTTGACTCCAGGGGGGCAACCCATGATGCTGTAAACCACATATCACAAAGTTTCCCCCAAGTTCTGTTTCCCAAGATGTCAACCAGCTTTGCCGGACCCACTGCCGGGAGGGCCGAGGCAACTGGGCCAGTTTATAGGCTGAAAATAACTCTTTCCCTGCCAAAACATCCTTTCTAGAACTCACCCACTTGTTGCCAGATGATCTGTCAAGGGTCTTTGCCCCCATTTTAGTGGGTACAAGTCAACTCATCATTTCATGAAATGAAATCATTTCATTTATTTCATCTCAATAAACTCTGAGAATTAACTCAGATGCAGGCAGTCTGTACAATCAGAGTTAAAGGACTCTGTAGTGAACTTCTCTCCCCAGAAGAAGGGACCCTCTGACTTAGGTAGAGGGGGTGAATTTGGGCAAAGAGGAGCTATCCTTGTTGCTGGCAGTGAGGTGCAGTGAGGCTATCCAATAATAATTAGAAAACAACACATGTAGATTTTCTTTTTTTAAGATTCTATTTATTTGTCAGAGAGAGAGAGAGAGAGTGCGCAAGCAGGCAGAGCAGCAGGCAGAGGCAGAGAAAGAAGCAGGCTCCCCTGCTGGATAAGGAGCCCTATGCGGGACTCGATCCCAGGACCCTGGGATCGTGACCTGAGCCGAAAGCAGCGGCTTAACCGAATGAGCCACCCAGATACCCCATGTGTATACATTTTCTATGTGCCAGACACTGTTATAAGTGCTTTGCAACATGGACTCATTCAGTTCTCTTAACTTTATTTTATGTACACATGAAAGAACACTTAATATGTGATCCTTTTAACAGAATTTTAAGTGTACAATAAAGTATTGTTATTTATGGGAACAATATTGTATTTCAGATCTTTAGAATTTATTCATCCTGCAGAACAGATTTTATGTATATTGATTAGTAACTCCCCTTTCTTCCCATACCCCAGCCCTGGGAACGGCCATGCTATTCTCCGCCTCTATGGTTTGACGTTTCTAGATACTTCATCTAAGAGGAATTACGCAGTAGTTGTCCTTCTGTGATTGGCTTATTGCACTTAGCAGAACACTCTCAAGGTTCACTTACGTTGTTATACATGGTGGGATTTCCTTCCTTTTAAAGTCTGAGTAATAGTGCATAGATTCGTTATCCGTTCATCTGTCAATGGACATTTAGGTTGTTTCCACACCTTGGCTATTGTGAACAATGCGGCGGTAACACGAAAGTGCTGATATTTTTCCGACATCTTGATTTTCATTCTTTTGGATTAAAAAGCCAGAAATGGGATTGCTGGACCATATGAAAATCTATTAAAACACACTGAGCACCTCCATACTGTTTTCCACAGCAGCTGCACCATTTGGCATTCTCACCAACAGTGCACAAGGGTTCCAAATTCTCGACGTCCTTGCCAACATTTGTCTTTTGCTTTTTGATGATAGCCATCTCAAAAGGTGTGAGGTGATATGTCATTTGGTTTTGATGTGCATTTCCTTGATGATTTGTGACACTGAACATCGTTTATGTAACCGCTGGCTGTCTGTATGTCTTCTTTGGGGAAGTGTGTATTGGAATCTTTAGCTCGTTTTAAAATCAAATTATTAGGGATGCCCGAGTGCCTCAGCTAGTTGAGCGTCTGACTCTTAGTTTCAGCTCAGGTCATGATCTCAGGTTGTGGGATCAAGCCCCACATGGGTTCCATGCTCAGCAGAGTCTTCTTGGATTTTCTTCCCCTCTCTGTCTGCCCCTCCCTCCCTCTCCCCTCAAGCTCTCACTATATCTCTAATATAAATTTAAAAAATTTTTTTTAAAGATGTGTTTTATTTACTTGACAGAGAGAGAGAGATGACAAGTAGGCAGAGAGGCAGGCAGAGAGAGAAGGGGAAGCAGGCTCCTCGCTGAGCAGAGAGCCCTAAATTTTAAAAAATCTTTAAAAAATGAATCAAGTTATTAGTTGCTTTGCTGTTGAGCTGTAGGAAGTCATTATGTATTTTGTAAATTAACCTCTTACCAGATATGTGGTTGCCAAATATTTCTTCTATTCCTCAGATTGCCTTTTTGTTTTGTTTACGGTTTCATTGGCTGTGCAGAAGCTTTTTAGTCTGATGTGGTCTCACTTTCTAATTTTGCTTTTGTTGCCTCTGCTTTTGGTGTCATATCCATGAAATAAATCATTGCCAAGACCAAGGTCGTGAAGCTTTCTCCCTTTGTGTTCTTCTAGAAGTTTACAATTTCAGGTCTTATGTTTAAGTTTCATTTTCAGTTGATTTTTGTGTGTGGTTTAAGATATAGGCCCAATTTCACTCTTTTGCATGTGGATATTTAGTTTTTCCAAAACCATTTGTTGGAGGAGATAGCCTCTACCCAGTGTGTATTCTTGGCACTCTTGTCCGAGATCAGTTGACGCATAGATGCATGGATTTATTTCAGTGTTATCTGTTCTGTTCTAGTCATCTATATATTTGTCTTTTTGCCGGTACCATACTGTTTTAAACGTTGTAGCTTTGTGATATATTTTGAAATCAGGACGTGTGATGCTTTTTGCTTTGTTCTTTTTCAAGATTGTTTTGGCTAATTGGGGTTCATAGGGCTCTTTACCGCTATTTTACAAAGAAGGAATATGAAACGTAGGAGATAAAGTGACTTTCCCAAGGTTGTAGAACTAGTAAATGGCAACACCTAGTTTCAAACCCTGGGAGTCTGATTTTGAAAATTATCCTCACCCTTTATACTCTATTGCCGCTCAAGTCTTTAAAACCATCACCTCACCTCTCTGCCCCATTCATTTTATATATATATTTACAGGTTTTTTCTAGAAAGAAGTAGATATACAGATATATATATCTATATATCTATATATGTCTATATCTATATCTATATCTCAACTTCTTTCTAGAAAAAAAAAACTGTAAAATCTCACCACCCAAAGATTCATCTCACAAACAGCTGCATCTTCCAAAAAGCAGGTACATCCTGAGGCTTAATTCTGGCCTTTTGTAAGAAGCCAATTAAGAATGTCAGGGTCTCCTGGGTATATATAGATGTACAGTGCTTTGAGCAAATAGGAGAGTGAAACTGTGCATATAGAAAACAAACATAGTCAGAGGGTGGTTGTTTACATTACAAAAGGATTCTTTAATTTAGAAAAGAAACCAGCGCTGGGGGCCTATAAACAACAGCTCCCTAGGGCCAACGGGGGCTTGTGTGTTTGACTAAATGCTTGGGGTCAGAAAAGCCTCCAACTGTGTTTTTAGGTCAATGTGATCTTTTGAAGATCAACCAGAAATGATGGCGAATATCACCGAGAAGATTATGTAATTGGTGAGAAAAGAGAATTTACTTACTCCCTCCTCTCAAATCATCTTAAAATATGCTTTGGAAGACATGTCTTTGACATGAAGCTAAGCACGCTCGTACACGCCGGTGCCGTGTGGAACAGTCTGGCATTGCCACTCACACGGGATGGAAACCGGAAGACGGCGGCGTTGTCAACATTTTCAGAAGCTCGGGAGATAAAGCAAGTCTGTTTACAGACAGGAGGCCAGACCCATCACTTCTTATTTACAAACAGCACACACCCGAATCCTTTTCATGTGTGTGGTTTGTTAAAAAAAAAACAAAACAACTTATTTTCTCTCACAAGGAAGGTTTAAAGGCTTTGGAGAGCCCTATGTCTTAGTGATTGTAAGCAGTTGCTTACAAAACGGTGGCTTTCCAAATGCGAATTAAATGTGACCATAAAAACCACGGCTGTTTGAGGAGAAAATGCTGTAGCTAACCTAACCTGAAATTTTGTATTTCACAAGAAAATCTTAGTATTCAAAACACTCGAAAGGACATCTGCAAAGGCTTTGGAGGTTATATGCTTTTTGTAGCTTTTTTTGGATTTTATGGCTGGAGACACAATTCCAGTAGATTTCTTTTAACTGTAAAGATTGAAATTTAATTTCTCAGTAAGGAGGAAATCCCATACAGCTGCAGGTAACTAGATGTGTGTCAATCTGGACAGATTGAGAAGAGGAAACAATTCATTTCTGGCACCAGAGGGCACCAAAGCTCAAGTTGCTAGGAAGACAGCAAGCCCCGGGGTCCCAGCGTCAGAGGGGGAGAAAGCCCCTGAAAGGTCATTCCTGTGGCCATCGGACAAGACCTTCCCTAATTGTTTCAGAGGATCGAGAACGTCTCCAATAAGGAATAACTTCTCCAGCTTGTTTTTTGGCTCCTTGTACTATTTAACCCTCTCCTGGCCAAGAAATTCTCAATAACATTTGTTCATCCAGAGCACAGATATTTCTTGAGCACCTATTATGCACCAGGCCCTGGGGACACAGAGGCAAGCAAGAAAGGCGAAGTCGGTACCCTCATGAATCCGTGGTCTACAGAAGACGGGCGTCAAACAAACGTCCGCAACAGCGTGTGACATGGGGACCCTGGGAGCAGAGGGCAGAGGCCTAACCTCACCCATGAAGTCATGGTCATGCATTGGTTTTCTGTGGCTTCTGTAACAAATGATCACAACCGGGTGGCTTAGAACAACGTAGCTTAGTCTCTCACGGTCTGGAAGCCAGAAGTTGAAACAAGGTGTTGGCTGGGCCACTCTCCCTGCCAAGGGACTCGGGAAGAATGTGTTCTTGGCTCTCCTCTGGTGTGACTCCAGGCATTCCTTGGTCCACAGAATCTCTGCTTCTGTGGTCCTGTCACTGCCTCCTCTCGGTGTGTCTTCTCCGGGGTATATCTACATTATGAAGATACATTTGGTTGCATTTGGGGCACGTTATGGATTGAATTGCATGTCTCCTGCTCTCCCCCTGCCCAAATCTGCATGGAAAGTCTGACCTCTAATGTGACCTTGTTTAGAGATAGAGTAGTTAAGATAATTAAGGTTAAATGAGGTTATAAGGGTGGGGCTTTAATTCAATGGCATTGGTGTCTTTAAAAGAAGATGAGAAGATACCAGAGTCTCTCTCTCTCTGTAATGAAAGACCTTGTAAGGATATAGCAAGAAAGCCAGCCATCTACAAGCCAGGAAGAGAGGGCTTTCTAGAAACCAAGCTGCCAGCACCTTGATCTTTGGACTTAGGGCATCCAGAGCTGTGAGAAAATAGATTTCTGTTATTTAAGCCACCCAGTCTGTGGACTTCTGTTAGGGGAGTCCAAGCAGTTGAATATAAGGCCCACCTAGATGATCCGAAGTAATCTCAAGATTCTTAGCTTAGTAACATTGTTCACCATACCAGGTGATATTTGTAGGTCATGGGCATTAGGACAATGGCCAGACTTTAGACAGCAAATGACGCCTTGAGAGTAACTGAGCTCATCCAGGAACAGTTTGGAGAGTGAAGAGAGAGAAGAGCTTCGGGCAAAGCCGTAAGAGAAAATATAAGACAAAAATGCATCCTTTGAGGGTGGGGGATCTAGAAAGAAGACTGGAAAGGAGAGATTGGGAGGGAGAGGAGAGGCAGAGAATATTTGAGACCAAGAGAGCTCGGGCATTACAGAAGGTGAGAAGGCAGGGCCGAGTCTGCGGTGGCCCTGTGTTGCCTGGAGGTCAAGAAAGAAACAAATGAAAGAGGGTTTGACTGCAGAAAGCTTTAACTTGGTCAGTGGGTGGCCCCGGTGAACGCCATTTGCATGCCAGCAGAGCCAGAGCCGGAGTGGGATGGGTGAGGGGGTGGATGGAGAAAATAGGTCTTTCATGGAGAGGCAGGAGACAGGTTAGAAGTGGGGACTGAGGGAGATTTTTAACTTATTTCTTAAGATGAGAGAAAATGAACATGTTTAAATACAAATGGGAAGAGTCTACAGAAAGGGAGAGACTGAAGATAAAAAGAGCAGCTAATCCGTCCCTGAGAAGTGGTTGAGGAGGGGTCCAGAGCTCAGGAGGGTAGGATGGATGAAGGTGACCTTGAGCGTTGTAACCAGAGGGAAGGGGGAAGGTGGAAGGAGGCAGGGGGTGAAGAGTTGGTGGGAAATGTTATAGATGTTCTTTTCTGGCAAGATCTATTTCTGTCTGGGTGGCCAGGGAGGGGGATCCAGTGGGGGTACAGCTGGGGGTTTGGTCACCCTGGAGATCAGGAGAGAGTTGACTCAAGAAACGAGGTGGGGCTGTTGATGTCAGAAATGTTATCTGGGAAGTAACTGAGTAAGCTAGTTGGAAGGGTAACAAGTTACGGTTCTGTGTATTATTTCAGAGGAAGAGCGGGGCTGGTGGGACAAGGTCAAGTGTGTCCAGAAAAAGAGCAGCTCTTGTCAGCAATGTGGTTCTTGAGGTCAGCTTAGATGCTGACAGCTCTTGGGGTAGAGAGAAAGAGTTCCAAGCAGGTACCAAGATCTTTACTGGAAGACAGAAGCCTGTGTGGCTTAAAGGCAAATAAATGGAAGAACCATGGTTGCAGGAGGCTAGACAGGCGACAGGTGTTCCTGTGGCTGACAAAGTTCTGCAAACCGGTCTAAAGATGGGCTATGTTTTTTCAAACTGTGATAAAAGCTCATTAAAATGTCTTAGCTAAAAAAATGACCAAGAATTATCTGCCAACTTATCCAGTCAGTTGTGCAGTAAATGGATGCAGCAGAAAAATAAAAAAAAATCCACAGAACAGTCAATGGTTGTTTTCTTTTTTCTTTGTTTTTGAAAGATTTTATTTATTTATTTGACAGAGAGAGATACAGTGAGAGAGGGAACACAAGCAGGGGGAGTGGGGCCAAGCAGAGAGCCCCACACGGGGCTCCATTCCAGGACCCCGGGATCACCACCCGAGCCAAAGGCAGACGCCCAAGGACTGAGCCACCCAGGCGCCCCTCAATGGTTGTTTTCATAAAGACATTCCTTTCCTAAGTGTCAGTCACTCCTGTCCAAAGCCAAACAATTCTTTACCTTATAAACTGGTTCGTATTACCAGTTTCTTTTATTCTAAGTGTGTTTAATCCCGAGTTGGCTAAATCTCCGCTTTAAATGCCAGAGTTAAGGCTCATTATTCATTTCTGTCTCAGCGGAGATGGAACAGAGCTGACCACTGTACTCATGATCAGAACATTAATATCCTTATTGAAGATGGCTATTAATTTCACACACCCTGCCTTTTTCCCCCCAAGCCAAATCCTGCTTCTGTTATCTCTTTCACAGTGTATACCCCTTAATAAGTTTGTATGCAGTAAAAAAAAATCCCCTTAAAAAAAAAAAGCAAGAGCTTTGATAGACCCATGTATTTATTAAGCATGTCTAAAGTCAGGTCAATAGTCAAGCACTAGAGATACGACGTTGAGGAAAATTTCTGCTGTAACAAGGAATTTGTATCCTTTTGCAGACATACTTTTTGCTATCCCAGGGGCAAGATAGGATCTTTCTTTCTCTGATCTTTAGCGGAAGAAAATTAGTCCAGGACGAATTTATTTTTCTGAACATCTATGGTGGCTGGTTCGGTGTAGCAGTCCTAGCCAGTCCATACCGTTAAATGAGAATTTACAGCGTGCTAGGCTCTGGGTTGAACACCTTATATACACCCAATGGAAACATCACAAAACAAACACCCATCGGGTAGGTATATTTATTATCTTCATTTTAGGGACACATCACAAGCCCAGAACTTGAACACATGCCTGATGGGCACAAGCAAATGAAAGTAGAACTTGAATTCAAAGTTAGATTAGTCCAAATCCAAAATCCATGCTATGAATGAACTGTTTCCCATTGTGACAAGAATGCAAGGCTGGCGTGCGCGCGTGTGTGTGCATGCGCTTCTGTGCATGCATGCGCGTGGGTGTGCCTGAGCGTGCGAGAGAGATTTTCCGTGAGGATTTGGGAAGGCAAGCGCAGGCATAGAGAGAATAGAGTTTGTGAAAGGTTTGGGAGCAAGTGAGACAGAGAAACACTAGAACTAAGGAAAAGAAATTAAGGAACCATAGATATATATTTAATGGCAGAACTACGAAATGAGGTGTGGGAGACTTTTATCCATTCGAGGATATGCTTTCTCATTTTTTTACTCCATGAAAATCCCAAGGGATTTGGGACTGCCTGGCATAAATTTTTTATTTTTATTTATATATTTATGTATGAATGAATTTATTTTTATTTATTTGTAAGAAGATTTTGAGAATTTATTTGACAGAGAGTTAGAGAGAGCCAGAGAGCACAAGGAGGGAAATGGCAGAGGGAGAGGGAGCTCCCGCTGAGCAGAGAGCCTGATGCAGGGCTGGATCCCAGGACCCTGAGATCATGACGCCAGCCGAAGGCAGAGGCTTAACCCAATGAGCCACCCAGGTGCCCCAAGAATAAACTTGTTAAACAGTATTCTGATTTTGTTGGCAATCGTCTCTTTTTCATAAGTGAAAGGAATATAATTTGAAGGCCTGCCTTTCTTTAGCCTGGGAACAGGCTGTTATGCCAGCCAGGTGTTCATCTTACTTTGGAATTCGACTCTGAGATGTGCCATCCTATCCCGGTGGCAGGTCCTCACCAGAATTTTCCTGCTCCAGGGCTGTTATTAGCCTTTGAGTTTATACGTCTTTCCTTATGTCAGAACCACAGTCTTGATTATTATTGCTCTAAAATAAGTTTGTAAACTGACAAGTATGAGTCCTCTGACTTCATTCTTATTTTTCAAGATTATTTTGGTTATTCTGGGTCCCTTGCATTTCCATATGAATTTTGGGATCAGCTTGTCCATTCGATTCAGAAAAAAAAAAAGGCAATTGTCATTTTGGCAGGGATTGCATTGAGTCTGTAGATAATCTGGGGAGTGTTACCACCCTGATAACATCATCTTCCAATCCATGAACTCAGGATGTTTTCACACTTATTTAGGTGTTTTAAATTTTTTTCAGTGATGCTTTTTAGCTTGCAGGTACACATCTTGCATTTCTTTTTTTAAATTTATTCCTCAGGGGGCACCTGGGTGGCTCAGTCAGTTAAGTGTCTGCCTTTGGTTCAGGTCACAATCCCGAGATCGTGGGATCGAGCCTGGGATCGAGCCCCACTTCGGGTTTCCTGCTAGGTGGGGATCCTGCTTCTCCCTCTCCCCCTGCCTGCTGCTCCCTATGTTTGTGTTCTCTTTCCCTCTCTCTCTGTCCAATAAATAGATAAAGTCTTTAAAAAATGTATTCCTCAATATTTTTTATGTGATTGTTAATGGAATTGTTTTCTTAATTTCACTTTTGGATTGATATTGTTTGTGTTCTCTTTCCCTCTCTCTCTGTCCAATAAATAGATAAAATTTTTAAAAAAATGTATTCCTCAATATTTTTTATGTGATTGTTAATGGAATTGTTTTCTTAATTTCACTTTTGGATTGATATTGTTTCTTGCAACTTTGCCAAACTCAGTTCTTAGCTCAGTGATTTTTTTGGGCGGATTATTTAGGATTTACCATATACAAGATTATGTCATCTGCAAACAGAGATAGTTCTATTTCTTCTTTTCCATTTTCTTATTTCCTATTTTCCTATTTCTATTTTACTTTCTTGTCTAGTTGCCCTGGCTAGAACCTACAGTACGATGTTGAATGGAGGTGGCAAGAACAGACATTCTTGTCTTATTCCTGATCATGGAGGGAAAGCATTCAGGTTTTTCCCCCTACGTATGATGTTAGCTGTGGGTTTTTCATAGATGCCTTTTTTTTTTTTTTTAAGATTTTATTTATTTATTCGACAGACAGAGATCACAAGTAGGCAGAGAAACAGGCAGAGAGAGAGAGAGGAGGAAGCAGGCTCCCCACCGAGCAGAGAGCCCGATGCAGGGCTCGATCCCAGGACCCTGGGACCATGACCTGAGCCGAAGGCAGAGGCTCTAACCCATTGAGCCACCCAGGTGCCCTGACATAGATGCCTTTTATTAGGCTGAGGAAATTCCTTCTATTTCTAGTTTGTTGAGTATTTTTACCATGAAAGGAAGCAGGTGTAGAATATATGAAAAACACCTGTGTTCCATCTATCTTTTCCTCTATATGTGGAGCAGACCCACTCTTGTTAGAGCAGAGTGAAGGAAAAGCATATTGATAGGGACCCTGTTTCTAGAGCTTTGATATACATTATAGGATGCTGTATCCATTAGGGTTATATTTGAATGTAAAAGAATACTGACCTCAGTGGCTAAGCCATACTGTGGCTCATTTTTCTGATGCAACACAGTTTGGAGGTGGTCAGTCAGGGGATAGAGGCTCATGGATGTTGTCATGGACGCAGGACCCTTCCAGATTCTTACTCTATCCTCATTACATTTGGTGATCATCTTTACTGAATGGTTATCCACCTCCATGACCACATCTGTTTTCCGTGAGTGAAACAGAGGAAAGGAGTGAAGGGCATTAGGGATGTAGTAGGTGGGTCTGTGCTTTTTTTTTTTTTTTTAATCTATGAAAACAGTAGTATTTCCAGAAACTTCATTCAGCAGAGATTTCTACCTTAATGTCATTGATCAAAATGAGTCACAAGGTCACCTTTAGTTGCAAGGGAGAAATGAATATTTTTAATGAGGCACATTGCTACCTGTTTAAAAATTATGGTTTCCATTGGCTAGGAAGAAGGGAAGAATGGATATTGCTTCATTTATTAGCTTGCAAGTAGAATTGCTGGGAGTTAAACATAGGCAGTTTGATTCCAAAGTCCATACTTTGCATTATGGATTATGATAATCGATAGATGTATTTTCCCTTCATTTATCTAATCGGTCAATCATGAGATATTTATTTATTTGGCTTAATATACATCGATAAGCAAAACAGATTAGCCCTCTGTTCTTTTAGAGGTTTACCTTACAGTGGAGGTTGGAGTGGGGGGCCAGAAATAAACAACTGACAACACATTAAACACATTAAATAAGCCAATCATAAAGTATATTGGAAGGTGTTAAGATTAATAGAAAAAAGGTAATAGAGCAAGGGTAATGGGAACTGGGAGTGGGTGTATGTGGGATACGCTTCCTTGAGAGGGTGGATTTGAGCACAAACGGAAGGTGGAGAAGGAGTTCTTTGGAATCCTATCCAATTCCCTGTTTTCTATTCTTGTAAATAGTTCTCAATGAAATTTAAGCCACCTCCGATCTATAGGTGATATTGAATTTACAGCACCGTCTGAATGTTTGCTAAGCAGGAGGAATCAACCTGAGATATCAAGTTACTAGAAACTGTAACCAATAATATAAGCTCAGTCTCAGCTATGTGACCATTAGATGAAAACAGATATTCTTCCCCCCATATCTGAGCTATATGCAAATCCGAATGGGCAGATGCCAATCCAAAGGGCATCTAGGAAACTCAGGGGCAAGATAAACATAAGTGACTGGCCTAGAGACCCAGAGGACAAGCTATCGAAAAATAAAGCCAAACTCTTTGTTCTGGGGCCTTGGCTGCCAAGCAAATATCTTCCAGTGAAATCAGCTTGATAATACCTGAAAGTATTGAGGGTTTTTTGGGGTGTGTTTTGTTTTCACTTCAGATGTCTTAATATAAAATATTTATTGAACTGTTTGGGAGAAATATTTTGATATATCGATTGTTACCCCGCCCCCCCCCCCCAAAGGAACTAAACTGGCATCAACGCAACTGTCTGGGCTGAACATCCTGTTAGTTTCAACCCTTCACTGGATTGGAAACTCTGTGAGGATAGGGGTGTGTCTCTCTACGGGATGCTCAATACTTATCAAGTTGAATTAAAGGAGAATTTTATTCTCCTTTGAATTTGTTGAATTAAATTTGTTGAATTTTTATTTTGAATTTTTTGAAAAATTTATTGAATTAAAAGAGACACAAAGGAAGGAAGAAGAAAAGAAAAGAAGTCGGGGCGCCTGGGTGGCTCAGTGGGTTGAAGCCTCTGCCTTCGGGTCAGGTCATGATCTCAGGATCCTGGGATCGAGCCCCGCATCAGGCTCTCTGCTCCGCGGAGAGCCTGCTTCCTCCTCTCTCTCTGCCTGCCTCCCTGCATAGTTGTGATCTCTGTCTGTTAAATAAATACATAGAAATAAAAAAAAATCTTAAAAAAAAAGAAAAGAAAAAGAGTCAAAGAAAAAAAGGAATTGAGAAAGAGAAGGAAGGAAGAAGAAAGAAAGAAAGAAAGAAAGAAAGAAAGAAAGAAAGAAGAAAGAAAAGAAATGAAGTTCTCTTTATTCAACCACCTTCGATATGCTGAGTGGTATTTGAGTAGCCTTTGCTACAGGGACAAACGTTTGTTTAACTTTGACACTGTATGTGTACTAACTGTTTTTCACTAAGACAATTGTGAAAGAGGAATTTGTGCTGAGAAGGCTGACACTAATTTACTCGTCTTTGAAACATTAAAGTATAATTGAGATACAACACTGTATTAGTCTTGAGTGTACAACATAATGCTTTGACATTTGTCTGCATTGTGAAACAATCACCATATTAAGTATATTCGCGATCTGTTACCATACAAAGTTACATTTGGTTTCTTATGATGAGAACTTGTAAGATTTATTTTCTTAGCAACTTTCAGATTTGCAATATGATATTATCAACTACCACCCCCATGCATACATTCCATTCCATGACGTACTTGTTTTATAACTGGAAGTTTGTACCTTTTAATCCCCTTCACTCATTGCCTCATCCACCAATCTCCCTCCCCTCTGGCAACCACTGATCTGTTCCCTGTGTTTATAAGTTTTGTTTTATTTGTTCATTTGTTTTGCTTTTCAGATTCCAGACATAAATGAAATCATATAGTATTTGTCTTTTTCTATCTGACTTACTTCACTTAGCATAATACCCTTGTGGTCTGTCTGTGTTGTTGCAAATGGCAAGATTTCATATATATATATATATATATATATATATATATATAATTATATTTTTATGAATTTATATAACTTGTATATATAAATTTATACATATATTTTATATACATATATGGCATATCTTCTTTAGCCATTCATTCAATGATGAACATTCAAGTTGTTTCCACATCTTAGCTATTGTAAACAATGCTGAAATGAACATAGGGATGCATATACCCTTTCAAATTAGTGGGGGTTTTTTGTTTTTTGTTTTTTGTTTTGATAAAAAACTCAGAAGTGGAATTGCTGAATAATATGGTATTTCCATTCTTAATTTTTTAAAAAAGATTTTATTTATCTATTTATTTGACAAGAGATAACAAATAGGCAGAGAGGGAGGCAGAGAGAGAGAGAGAGGAGGAAGCAGGCTCCCCACCGAGCAGAGAACCCGATATGGGGCTCAATCCCAGGACCCTGGGATCATGACCCGAGCCGAAGGCAGAGGCTTTAACCCACTGAGCCACCCAGGCGCCCCTCCATTCTTAATTTTTTGAGGATTCTCTAAACTGTTTTCCACAGCGGCTACACCAATTTACATTCTCACCAACAGTGCACAAGTGTTCCTTTTTCTCCACATCCTCACAAACACATTTTACTTTTTGTCTTTTTGATCATGGCCATTCTGGTAGATGTAAGGTGATAGCTCATTGTGGTTTTGATTTGCATTTCCTTGATGATTAATGATATTGACCATCTTTTCATGTGCCACTTGGCCATCTGTATGTCTTCTTTGTAAACTTCTCTATGCAGGTCCTCTGCCCATTTTTTTTTTTTTTTGAAGATTTTATTTATTTATTTAACAGAGAGAGACTCAGCAAGGGAAGGAACACAAGCAGGGGGAGTAGGAGAGGGAGAAGCAGGCTCCCTGTGGAGTAGGGAGCACGATGTGGGGCTCCATCCCAGGACCCTGGGATCATGACCTGAGCCGAAGGCAGCCGCTTAACGACCGAGCCACCCAGGCGCCCTCTGCCCATTTTTTGATTGGATTTGTTGTTGTTGTTATTGAGTTATATGAGTTCTTTGTATGTTTTGGATATTAACCTCTAATTGGATATATGGTTTGCAAATATCTTCTTCCACTTGGCAGGTTGCCTTTATATTTCGTTGATGGTTTTCTTTACTGTGTAGAAGCTTTTTAATTTGATGCAGTCCTATTTGTTTATTTTTCCTTATGTTGCCATTGTTTCTGGAGTCAGATTCAAAGGGATATTGCTAAGACCAATGTCAAGGAGCTTATCATTTACATTTTCTTCTAGGAGGTTTATGGTTTCTGGTCTTACATGCAAGTCTTTAATCCATTTCAAGTTTATTTTTGTATATAGTGTAAGAAAGTGGTCCAGTTTCATTCTTTTACATGTGGTTGTCCAATTTCCCTAGCACCATTTGTTAAAGAGCTCGTCCTTTCCCCATTGTATATTCTTGCCTCCTTTGTTGTGACTTAATTGACCATATATGCATGAATTTATTTCTGGGTTCTATATTCTCTTCATTGATCTATGTGTCTATTTTATGCCAGTACCATACTGTTTTAATTACTATAGGTTTATAATAAAAAATTTGAGACGAAGGAGCATGAGGCCTCCAGCTTTGCTCTTTTTTCTTAGGGTTGCTGAGATTAGTTAGGATTTTTTATGGTTCCATACAAATTTTAGGATTGCTTGTTCTATTTCTGTGAAAAATGTCATTGAAATTTTAATAAAGCTTACATTGTATTGAATCTGTAGATTGCTTTGGGTAGGGTGGACATTTTTAACAATAATAATTCTTTTAATCCATGAGCATGGAATATCTTTCCATTTACTTGTGGTTTCTCCAATTCTTTTCATCAGTGTTTTATACATTTTAGAGTACAGATCTTTCACTTCCTTGGTTAAAATTATTCCAAGGTATTTAATTCTTTTTAATGCAATTGTAAAGGGGATGATTTTCTTAATTTTTCTGACAGTTTGTTGTTAGCATATAATAACACAACAGATTTTGTATATTGATTTAGTATACTGCAACTTTACTGTGAATTTGTTTATTCTAGCAGTTGGGTTTTTTTTGTTTGTTTGTTTGTTTGTTTTTTTGGTGGAGTCTTTAGGGTTTTCTGTCTATAAATAATATCATGTCATCTGTGAATAGTGACAATGTTACTTCTTTCCAATTTGGATGATTTTATTTCTTTTTCTTACCTAATTTGTCTGGCTAGAACGTCCAATACTATGTTGAATAACAGTGGTGAAAGTGGGCTTCCTTGTCTTGTCTTGATCTTAGGGGAAAGCTTTCATCTTTAAGCTCTTAAGTATGATGCTAGCTATGGGCTTGCCACATACTGCTGTTATGATGTTGAGGTATATTTCACATAGATTGAGGCTTTTTTTTTTTTTTTGGTCCTTAAACCAGGTTAATTTTATTAATTTTATTTCTTTTTTAAAGATTTATTTAGCTGAGAGAGAGCACTCACATGTGTGCATGTGCAAGTGGGGAGAGGGGCAGAGAGAGAGGGAGAGAGAATCAAGCAGACTCCTCCTGAATGTGTCTCCCACATGCGGCTCTGTTCCCAGGTCCCTGAGATCATGACCTGAGCCAAAATCAAGAGTCAGCTGCTTAAATGACTGAGTCACCCAGGCGTCCCAGATTAATTTAATTAAAAACAAAAATCTATACCATACATCATTTTGGGAGGAAGTATGTGCCTAATGAAGTAAAAATAGGGTATCACAACTCCAAAAACATGCATCTTGGGAGTGAACCATCTTCCTGATCAAGACTGCCTGATGGGCAGTCCTGCATCAAAAATTTAAAATACGATCTGGGATGGGCTAGAATGTTCACAGCAATAACGCACATGTGGTCACAAACCAGATCACTCAAAGGCCCTGAGCAGTAGAAGTGATACGTAAATCCTGCCTGTCGAGGCAACAGAATGCTTGACAACAGTGAATGCAAAATCAACAAACTATAATTACACACAACATGGTTGGCTCTCCCAAACATAAGGTTGAGTAACAAAAATGACATGAGAGTATGCACTGTGTGATTCTATTTTTTATGCAAGTTCAGAACTAGGCAAAACAGACTGTCATGGTTAGAAGCCAGTCAAGGTCATGATTATACCCAAGGAGGCAGAGGCTGAAATGAATGTGAGGGGCTCCTGGGTGCTGATCTTGCTCCGTCTCAGGCCCGGGCTGTGTCTGAGGCTGACTACTATGATTTGTGCATTTTCATGTACATATGTTACATTTACATAAAATTTAAAAAGAAAGAAGCAAAAAATGGCAATAGTCTAGTGTTAAATTAGGCCTGGGCTGAATGAACAGCTTTGCTGGTCTATATACACTTTGTTGAGAGTTTTTATCACGAATGGATCTTGAATTTTGTCTAATGTTTCTTCTGCATTGATTGATGTGGTCAAATTATTTTTTTCCTTCCTTCCTTCCTTCCTATCTTTCTTTTTTTCTAGTGTGGTTGTTATATTGGTTGATTCACAGATGTTGAACCATCCTTGCATCCCTGGAATAAATCCCACTTGATCAAGGTGTATGATCCCTTATGCATTGTTGAATTTGGTTTGCTAAGTTTTGTTGAGGATTTTTTTTTTTAAAGATTTTATTTATTTATTTGACAGAGAGAGATCACAAGTAGGCAGAGAGGCAGGCAGAGAGAGTGAGAGTGAAGCAGGCTCCCTGCTGAGCAGAGAGCCCGATGCGGGGCTCGATCCCAGGACCCTGAGATCATGACCTGAGCCGAAGGCAGCGGCTTAAACCACTGAGCCACCCAGGTGCCCCTGTTGAGGATTTTTGAGCCTAAATTCTTTGGGGGGGGGGCTTTGTGGGTTTTCTTGGTGTTTGTTTTGTTTCGGTTTTTGGCAGGCCAAAACCCTAGTTTAGTTCAGCATCAGCAACATCTTAGCCACAAAAATAAACTCTACCAAGGGCGACAGAAGTCCCTCCGTGAGGCGAAGAGTTCAGCTGCCAGGTGGCAAATATCAGGGGTGCTGGCAGACACTGTCGGGGAGCAAGTTAGGAAACAGTAGGGCTGGTGGGGGCGGCGGGGCAGGCAGGTGCTTCGTTTGTGGGCAGGCACGAGGTCATCAATAGCCTGGCCCTGCTCCAGCTGCCGCTCCACCTCCGTAAGCAGCGTCAACTGTGCACCGCCATCTTTACAGGCTCCACCTCCGAGAAGCCCCGGGGGGTCTGCGTCAGAGACATTGCAGACCCCGCAGACACCGCCCACAGCCCTGTGTCCACACAACCTGTGCCTAGTTTCCAAAGCTGCAGCCCCTGGAGCACCTCCGGAAATTTCGCATGCTTGCCCAGGTGGGGCAGTTTGATGTGCACACCTGCCCGCAGCCCTCTGCCCAGATGGGGTGGGCAGGTGAGGAAGTAGCCCAGGTGAGGGTTCCACATGAATTCCTAATTCTTAGACTTGAGGAATGTTTCAGTCTGGGTGAGGTCATTGTAGAAGGGAGTGGACACCTTCATATTGTTGCCTCCCTTCTGCGTGCAGGTGATCCACAGGTGGTCTTCGTGGTGGATCCACAGCAGGAAGGTCTTCTTGTCACAGTGGTGGATGCCGAGGCCAAGGGTAAATGCGACAGGGCTTCTGGAAGAGGAAATGGTCCTTGATGAGCTGCTGTCCTGCTCTCCAGTGCATAGTACCTGCCTGCCAGGTCTTGGTGGAAACTCTGTCAAGCCTTGACTTGAAGGTGCTTGACTTGAACCCTCCCTTTTTTTACTTAGTGAGTCTAGCTAAAGGTTTGTTGATTTTTTTTTTAAATTTTTTTTTAAATTTATTTATTTGTTAGAGAGAGAGAGCGCGAGCACAGGCAGACAGAGTGGTAGGCAGAGGCAGAGGAAGAAGCAGGCTCCCCGCCGAGCAAGGAGCCCGATGTGGGACTCGATCCCAGGACGCTGGGATCATGACCTGAGCCGAAGGCAGCTGCCTAACCAACTGAGCCACCCAGGCATCCCAAGGTTTGTTGATTTTGTTAATCTTTTCAAAGAACCAGCTCTTACTTTCCTTTCTATTGTCTTTTTAGTCTCCATTTATTTCCACTCTGATCTTCGTTCCTTCCTTCTGCTAATTGTGGGCTTCATTTGCTCTTTTCCTGTTCCTTTAGCTGTAGTGTTAGACTGTTTATTTGAAATTTTTCTTGTTTCTTTAGGTAAGACTGTATCACTGTGAACCTGCTTCTTACTGCATGCCCTAGATTTTGGGATGTTTTATTTCCATTTTCGTTTGTCTCAAGGTTGTTTGTGATTTCTTCGTTGACCCATTGGTTGTTCTGTAGCCTAGTTTTTAATCTCCACCTATTTGTGATTTTTTCCAGTTTTTTTTTTTGTAACTGATTTCTAGTTTCATTCCATGGTGGTCAGAAAAAATACTTGATATTGTTTCAATCTTCTTAAATTTATTGAGTCTTGTTCTGTGTCCTAACATAAGAGCTATCCTGGAGATTGCTCCATGTGTCCTTGATAACGTATGTTCTGCTGCTTTTGGATGGAATGTTCTGTATATGTATGTTAGGTCCATCTGGTCTAATGTGTCTCTGAAGTCAACGTTTCCTTATAAATTTTTGTCTGAATTTTTCTATCCATTGATTTAAGTGAAGTATTAAAGTTAGTAAATTAAATTAAAGTCAGTGGGGTAAACTAAAGCAGTATTACTGTACTGCTGTCAACTTCTCCTTTTAGGTCTATTAGTATTTGCTTTAAATACTTAGGTGCTCTGTGTTGGCTGCATAAATATTTACAAGTGTTGTATCTTCTTGCTGGTCTGTGTGGATCCTTACCTCTGAAGTGAGTCTCCCGCAGGCAGCGCATGGATGGGTCTTGTTTTTTTAATCCATGCAGCTGCTCCCTATGATTCAGATTGGAGACGTTAGCCCAGTTGTTTCAGATTTGTAGATCCCAGAACTGCAGTCCCACGTGGCCACCAGAGACAGGTGCTCAAAGCCAGCTTTGGCGGGGCCACCGTGGAGTGGGGTGTGGGAACAGGGTGCTTGCCCCTTGGGCTTTGACCAGGCTGTGGTGGAGTGGTGCACAGAGGCCAGGCTGGCCTGGCTGGCTGAGGTGGGGCCCCAGGAGCAGCAGGTGGGGGAGGCTTGCCCCTACATGCACCACCCCCCCCCCCCGCCCCCCTGCTAATCGGTTGGAGGGAGAGAGCAAAATGCTATCTGTCAGAGCCAGGGTAGAAGAATTCTAAAAATGGCGCCCACCAGCTTCTCTGTCCCATAGAATCCCAAAAGGTTCCTGCCCTTCTGGCAGATGCTTTCAGATGAGCAAATGGACCTCCTTTACTTATGGCCTAGGTGCTTTTCAAACTGCAGCTCCCATGCTGGATCCCAGGGCACGTGATTCTGCCCCCCACAACCCCCCGCCTCCCTCCCCGGCCCTTTAAAAGCCATCTCCATTCCCTGCGGCCCTATGGTTTCCTGGATGTAGGCCTGGTAGGTTTTTAACAGACAGAGATCGCAAGTAGGCAGAGAGGCAGGCAGAGAGAGAGGAGGAAGCAGGCTCCATGCTGAGCAGAGAGCCCGATGCAGGGCTCGATCCCATGACCCCGGGATCATGACCTGAGCCGAAGGCAGAGGCCTTAACCCACTGAACCACCCAGGCACCCCCTGGTAGGTTTTTAAAACCAGAGGTTTTGAGGGCTTTTCTCTTTGGTGCGGCTGCCACGTGTTGGGGTACCTGATGTGGAGCACAAAGCCCTGCTCCTCAAGGAGAAGGCCCCTATTTGTGAGATCTCTCTTGACTGCAGGCGGCCGCAGTGAGGTAGGAATTTTGGGGAGACCATGGCTCCGCCTCTTCTACCAGTCTGGTGTTGCCCTTTGTTATTCTTTGTTATGGAAGAGCTTGTTCAGGTAGTTTTCAGGTCTTTTTCAGAGGGAACATTTACATATGTAGCTGTAGATTTGTTCTGTCTGTGAAGGAGGTGACTTCAGGGTCTTACTCTGTGAACATCTCAACTGCCTTCCTGCTAGTTTACTCTAGCGACTAGGCTAATGCCTATATTTGGAAGGTAGAAATCAAGGCAGTAGCAATAATTTTCATGAATTTTTGTTTGTTTGTTTTTGTTTTTGACATCAGTGTCAGACCATGCACATATTTGGGCTGAGAAAATATCCTTTTATAGTGATTTCCAAATTACAGAAATCAGGATGCCTGGGTGGCTTAGTCCATTAAATTCTGCCTTTGGCTCAGATCATGATCCCAGGAACTTTGGATCGAGCTCCACATCAGGCTCCTTGCTCGGTAGGGAGTCTGCTTCTCCCTCTGCCTGCTGCTCCCCTTGTTTGTGCTCAACCTCTTTCTGTCAAATGAATAAATAAAATCTTTTTAAAAACCCAAATTACAGAAATCAATCTGTTTGTGAACACATTTTTAAAAATGGCAGACAGAAAAGGATAAAACAGATATGAGTTCATTGTAGGCTGTGAGGGTGAGAATTGTAGTGTGTATGTGTCTAATGGATTAAGAGGTAAAATACATTTCTTACTATGAAAAGTGCTTTAAAGAAAAGTTCGAAATTCAAACTTTAAATCAATGAGTTGTTTGAGTTGGGGAAAATATGATCTCTAAATGATGAGTAAGCCATTGAAATGCTTCTGAAGTTCAAATCACACTGTTTAGTCGAGAAGCATTCCGTAAACTTGTAAACTGGTTCAAATCCAACCTCTACCTGTTCCTAACAGGGTGACTTTGGACCTTTATTTCCTTACACAGGATATGGGGATAGTAGTATCCACTTCATAAAGTTGTTTCAAGAATAGAAAATGAGTTAATTATGTAAACTGCTTAGAAGATTGTCTGGCACCTAGTAAGGACCACATGAGTATTAGTGATTACTATTTTTATTGTCGTAGTTGTTCTGTGATAAGCGCCATGGGAGAAGAAACACAGACACTGTCTTATTTAACCCAAGACCAAATGTGAGTTTCAATACATGCAGTACTTTGTACTTTATCTAAAATGGAGTCTGGCTAGCTGGCTTTTAAGAAGAAGCACCCAATGTCTTTAAAAAAACAAAAAAACCAAGGGGCGCCTGGGTGGCTCAGTCGTTAAGTATCTGCCTTCAGCTTGGGTCCTGATCCCAGGGTTCTGGGATCGAACCCCATGTTGGGCTCCCTGCAAGGTCAGGAGTTGGCTTCTCCCTCTCCTACTCCCCCTGGTTGTGCTCCCTTTCTCACTGTGTCTCTCTCTGTCAAATAAATAAATAAAGTGTTTTTAAAAAAACACACCCCCCCCACCCAAAACAACAACAAAAAAAACCAACAACCACCATCTTCCTCGCTGCTTCTACATAAGATTATGTGGAATCATTAGAGGCTCTATTTTATCTGGATAGGCAGGTTTTTAAAAAAAAAATGTTTTTCACTTTTAAAATATGAATGCCCATAAGCAGAATTTATACTCCCCTATTTACCCCAGTCCTTATCACTTCTTATTGTCTTAGTTTAGCCACTTGGTCATTTATATGACCTGTCTGACCCCCAGATGCCTTTGAATTTTAAATTTTTGCTAAAGATGGAAGTGCCGATAACTTTCCCACTCTGAATATTGTTGTGCAACATCAGCTCTTAAAACTGAATTAAAAGATTTATTACTTAACTGTGCTTCCCCCTTCCCTCCATGTCTCCTTGCCTGGGATACAGACAGAGAAGTGGCCCTGGCTGGTAGAAGGATCTTATCAACCTGTCTTGTGGAAGTCACTCCGAAATGAAATGGCAAAAAGCCTCTAGGAAGCACATATCTTGGCAGGCACAGAGTCACATACATGTATCTAGGGGCGACGCCGGACATGTGTTCTGAGCTCCAGAACTCTTAAGATGGCAGGTAGAGGAGGTGTGGAAACGTTCCGTGTTGATCCTGCAGCCCAGAGTACAATCAAATCTGCGTCACTTGGTGTGTTATGGGCCTCGGCTCATTTTTAACTAGGTCTTAAATTTATACAGCGCCGTTCTCTAAAAAGCCACGCTACACATACTGGATCTAAAGCATCACCACCCCACTCCTTTAGAGTGGATAAGTGGGTGGCGTATGATCTCGGGAGGATATAGCCACCAAATGGCGGCTCAGACTAAAAATATCTAAGGTGACATAGATGTTAAAGTCATGATTTTCATCTCGTCCATGCTAAGAGCACGGAGATCTGACTTCTCTGGTTAATCTGATAGATGCGCGTAGCCCAGAGCTATGCCGGTTGGCCATCCCTATTGACAACATTTGCCATTTCATTTAGGGCTCTCTAAAGACTCCCAGTGTCTACTGTTCCCTCAATGGCCATTAAAGTCACTGAGGAGAAAAAAAGATCTTTGGAAAATACACTGTGAATAATGGCAGCAAGAGAAGAGATTCCTGGTTATAGCCCACTCACATATTTTTGAAATGTAGGTCAGATCTAGAGGAAGTGAAAGAAACTTCCTGTTGAATTTTCATTTATAGCATGTGTCTGGAAATCTCTAAATGTAATTTCTTGGTGTAAAATAAACTGCAGAAATCTGGGATGTGTCAGTCTGCTTTATGTTTATTGAAGCCATTCTATTTGAAGCTGAAATGTTGTAAAATTATATAGTGGAGTGAACAGCTACAATTAGTTTAACAGACATGACTGTATTCCTCAATTGAAAAGCTGTCAGGACCGCAACAATCAGATACAAAAAAGATCCAGGAATCCCATAAAATCCTGTCTCCTAGGAAGGATAACATTTCTCTTTAGTTACTACACATCTCTTTGCGTTTTTTACTAGTTTGGCCCCATTTTTTGTTTAAAAAAAAAAAAAGAAAGAAAAGAAAAAGAAAAAGCTTGTCCCAGAAAGAAACACTCACAAATAATGTTTTTAAAAGTTTGAACTGATTGGGACAACTTGGATGTTTTGATGACTCCAACCAAGCTCAAAATAAAAAGAATTTTGGAAAAACTGTAAAAATGTCATCAGTCATCACTATGGCGTGACAGACATCTGCATCTACCTTATCTACAGTCTTCCTTGATTTTGGATTTTTCTAAATTGAGATGAGAACTCTCTTAGTTGTTAAAGTAATGGTACTCTATAAATGCTACTTGGTGATGATAAATATTACTTGATGTCCCTTGTAGCAAACACTGTTGACCGCCTTTGTAATAACAGCAGGAACTCTGACTTTGTGGTTGTACCCACCCCGCTTGACGTGAAGGGGCTTCACATGCTATGTGATGGTCACTTTATTTTGCCATCTGGGGAGGGGTGAATGATGATTTCATCGAGCCCATCATGATAATCCCATTTTCCTTGTCAGTGACTGCTTTAAGGATGGTCTTCTGGGGCGCCTGGGTGGGTTAAGCCTTGCCTTCAGCTCGGGTCAGGATCTCAGGGTTCTGGGATCGAGTCCCGTGTCTGGCTTTCTGCTCAGCAGGGAGCCTGCTTCCTCCTCTCTTTCTGCCTGCCTCTCTGCCTACTTGTGATTAAAAAAAAATTAATAAAAAAAATAATAAAAAATAAAAAAGGATGGTCTTCTGACCGAAAAAGACATATGCAGAGCTTGGGACATTTCCTCGAGATGTCTTCTCTTCTTTTGGAGGCTGTTGCATCTGAATAGGATGCCGGGGAGCATGGTAGCCATTTTGTGACCCTGTCACAAAGCCGACATGTTAAGAGCAGAGACATGCAGTGACTCTGAGTCCTCCATAGTACCATTAAACCGTCAAACCCTGAAGAAACCTACATTGAAACTTTCAAAAATGTGGGATAATTTTTTTTTTTTTTAATTCTGTTAGGACTCGCTGTTACTTGCTTTCCCAGACACCCTAACTAATACTGTAGCAAAGAAAAGATCTCCATAATGCTGTTGGGAGTAGAGCCTTCTGCTTCATAGCCTGAGCTAAGGCTTGGCTTCTGGGAGACTGGAAAGACAGCATAATATTGAGCAAAGAGCAACGCACCTAGGGCCAGAATAACTAGCTCTAAATCATACCCCTTATTTTTTCTAGAGGCTTTTATTTATTTATTTGTGAGAGAGAGGGAGAAAGAGAGCACACACAAGTGGGGGGAGCAGCAGGCAGAGGGAGAAGCAGGCTCCTGGCTGAGCAAGGAGCCTGATGAGGGACTTTATCCCAGGACCCTGGGATCATGACCTGAGCTGAATGCAGACACTTAACCAACTGAGCCACCCAGGCGTCCCAAATCACACCCCTTATTTATTATTTGTGTGATCCCAGGCAGGAAATTTAATCTACCTCAGCCTCAGATTAACAACGTCAGCTCACCAGCTGGTGGTGAAGGTTAAATTAAGTAAAACATGTGAGAGTCCACTAGATTGAGTCACCTTGAGGGCAAAGATTGTGTTGCGCTGTTTTCGTGTCCCTATCACACACTGGCTAGCATATAGTAGCAAATACATGTGTATCAACTACTCTGGCTAGTGTTTTTCACGTATGAAGTATTTGTACGTATTCACTTACTTAATTGTCACAACGACACTATATTATTACTCCCCTTCACAGATGAAGAAAAAGGCTGAGAGAGATGAGATGAGATCACTTGTGCAAGGCCATCCAGATGGGAAGGAATAGAGCCAGGATTTGAAAGGCAGCCTTCAGAGTCTAGGGTTTCAACTACACAATATTCTGCATAGTAGGGGCTCACGATTTATCAAATGGATGACTGGTACCTGGTAGCAGTTCAATTAATGTTTATTGTACTAATGGGAAAATAATTTCCTTTTCTTAAGAAAGAATGTATTGTATCTTGATTTTTCCTCTTAAAAAAAGTTCTTCCACATTTAATGGGTTCTGTGACTATGGGTTAATTTGGGGGGGAATTTGTCCGTTGTAATAAGAGCAGCCTACAAGGCAGCCACCAGCAGGATCAGACCCAAATGCAAGGACTATTAAGTCAAGCGAGTCTCTGAAATGAAGACTCTGCCTGGGTTCTTTACCTCCTCCTGTCCCAAATTGCTTCTGAGAGCGTGTGCTGAAATTTCTCCTGGCTAGTAGAACATCCTGATCACACACCCAGGACTACTGGTAGCTAAAAATTAGTTATTGCAGTTTAGTACACATCTCATTGCTCGGCCGTGTCTCTCTATCCTGTGGCACGGCCATGTCTCAGTCCCCATCCTTGGCCCCCCCCACTGCTCTGCTCAGCATACTACCACCCACACCGTGCCCCCCAACAAAATCTGTGGTCAGCAAACGGTCCTGAAAGGAAGAATTCTAACAATGGGGCCAAACACATAAATGATCAAAATAATAAATTCCATGCTGTGATACAGAATTGACTCATAGCTTAATAAATGTGTTCTTTCTCCGTGGACAATTAGTAGAAGGACATTTCTCAAATCTGAGAGATCAAGCTGACAGGCCAGTGGAAAAGAGTTGGTTTGGGAAGGAAGGGCGACAAATGACATTTTAGAAGGAGGATATCTGCTGTTCTTGCCAGGCCATACGTTTAGTTTCTGCAGTGTTCCTATCACTTCCAAAGTATGTGGCCTTCATCCCTCCCTTTCCAAGTTTCCTTTCCATTTCTCCACACCCCACTTTCCCCATCTTCTTAGGGAAGCAACAATTTCCATTGTTTTTCTGTGGTCTGTTATAAGACCCAGAACACCAGCTGTAGACTGGTCTTTGGGAAAACATTGCTTTTAAGTCACTTCATATCCCATAACTCACACACCTAATACCTACAAACAGAACGAGAAGTTTAGCAATTTTATAGAAAAAAGGGATGTAATAAACATTAAACTATAAGCTAGCACTGCCCAACAGAAATGCAATGCAAGCTGCATATGTAATTTAAAATTCTCTTGTAACCACATTAAAAAAGTAAAAAAAGGCAAGTGGAATTAATTTCAATCATATATTTTATTGAACCCAATATATTAAAAACAGAAACATTTCAACATGTAATCCCATAAAAATAATGAGTGGGATATGTATTTTTTCATACTAAGTCCTTGACTTGTCTTCTACACTCATGACACATCTCAATTCAGATGAGCCATATTTTTAGTACAATTGATAGCTACACATGGCTAGCGCTACCATATTGATAGTACAGCTCTGTACTATTCATATCTTCTCACATATTCTAATTTTTCCAAACAGTCACATATATTTTGCATGCATTTTGAACCAGTGTATTCAAACTCTCTTGCGATCTTTCCCCCCCAACGTGCTGTATCTATAAATAAATGTCACATGTATTTAGATGTTGCATGCATTATGTATACTTAAATAGATAATATAGATTTATCTCTATGATTACTGTGGTCTATATAAATGACCAATCATTCGTAAAGTCAGTGTAATGATCTTCTGTTGTGTCTCCTGATGACACATTCGCCTACTGGGCATCTGGGCAATTTATCACTCTGTTCTGAGTATTACTGCCACGAATGCCTTTTTTGAGAGTGGAATTCATTTTTTCCTCTTTGTCTCTCTTTCCCTTCCTTCTCTCTAGTCTCTTGTCCCTTTTGAGATTATGGAGAGTGAGGTTGAGCAACCTTGCTTCTTCAGTTGGCCCAGGATCGACCAACTTTCCACCATATGGTGCTGTGTGAGGGCATCTGCGTCTGCTGTGATAAAGGAAAGTCAGTGACCAACTCTGGGCCCAGGGCAGTTAATTCACGAATGTGTGTAGAGGAGGAACAAGGGATGGTGGGGGGTGGGGGGAGGCCTTGAAAGGTGTTGAACACTTTCTTTCCTAAAGGTTTTGCAGGAGAAAAGAAGAGCCCTTCATTTTGAAGTGTAATGAGAAGAAGGAATAACAAAATAGAAAACACAGGCATGAATATGGATACAGCTCTCCACATGGCCCCGCTGACTAGAAAATGACAAGGGAAAGACTATCATGGCTTCTATTACAAAGGTGATGGGCTGGATGTAATTAGGGATTAATCTGAAATTTCTAGTACATACCCAGTGTCTTGGGAGCTTGACAAGCTGCCATCTCTCCAAGTTCCCCAGGAAGAGCAGTGTGGCTGGCTTAATGGGGGCGGGGGGTGGGGGGTGGGGGGGTGGGCGGGAGGCGGGGCTGCCCCTGGCAAGCCACTTATCACAGTGCTAATGAACAGGGAGGCCTTCCAAGGGGGAACTGGAGTGGTGGTGTCACTTTCCCTTTGTTGTGTGCATATTAGCCGGCATCTCTGCAGGGGCAGTGACTTGTCAGCGAGGAGACCAGTTGCTAGGTAACCAGGAAATCTGAGGGAAGCCCCCTCCCCCATCCCCAGCAGAGGGCCAAGGGGGCTCCAAGAAGGATTTGGTGGTTAAAACAACTACAGCCTTGAAGATGGAAAGATTTAGGGTTACCCGAAGGAGTAGCAGGCTGCTGTTTGCGGGGGGGGGGGGGGGGAGGTGGAGTGGAAGAGAACTGCTGTGACCTAGGGGTGGAAGGAGGGGGAAGGTGGGGCCAGAGAATAAAGGAGGACAAGTATGAAAAAGGGAGAGAGGGAGAAGATTGTGGGGGAAGAACGCGTCTCCATCATGAGAAATGACCTCATTAGGGGAAGGGTACTAGAGCCTGCATCAACTCCGGGGGCCTCAGAAGCTTACGACAGACAGTCTGTCCAAAAAACAGGCGAAGTATGGTCTCTGGACCAGCCACGTCTTGTCTGGAGACTTGCTGGAAACGTATCAGACTCCACCCCGGGCCTACTGGTTCAGACACCATGTTCTAACAAGCCCTCCAGGTGATTCAGAAACACACCAAACATTGAGAGCCACTGCCACGGAGGGATGAGGTGGGTTTTGGAGGGTGAAGAGGGGGGTGTCGGCGTGAAGACTGCACCAGGCAAAGTTAAATGGGCAAGGAAAACTTAATGCAAGACTGTGCAAAAAGGAGAGAGGTCGGAGCAACTTGGTCTGAACTCAGTTCCCTGCCCTAGAGAGGCCAAAGGTTTTTAAAGACTGGGGTGAGCTAGAGGCAAAATACTGGAGGGTGTTGGTGGGAGATGGGGCGGGGGAGTCCTAGTTCATTTGTGTTTGCTAATAAACTTCTCCTGTTTTATGACAGGAGGTAGTTTTACAACTTGGAGCAAGAGATCCCCCTGAAGTCAGCCCCTGCCCTCCCACAGAGACTGGAGATGGAGAAATTATCTCCTTTGATGATGACATTTCAAAGAGATGGTCCCTAGGTCCTAGGGAAAGACATTCCTGAGCTGTAAAATTGGCAAGAGGCTTTAGAAAGGATTTATATACATCTCAAAGGGACAGAGAAAGAATTTACAAGTTTTCTAATGAAAATGCTCTAAGAAGAGGGAGGTCAGGAAGAAGTCTGGAGTTTTTAGAAAAGCTGATGGGAATGGTAAGGCTGTCTTGGTCGGGGCGGGGGGGGGGGTGGGGAATACAGACGCTTGGCAGAGTCAAGAGAAGGTTGTCCCCTTTTTGAATTGAATCCTTTCTTTGAATTCTTCTGCTTCTCTTTGTAATTTAACCCAGCACGGTACTACAGGCTACAGAGTCATGACGGAGGTGACAGAGATGAAAGGCAGCTTATTCCAGAAGATGGCGCTTCAGGGGGATGGGCAGGAGGGAGACGGGTGGAGCATGGACAGGGGTGGGATGGGGAAAAGCATTTTGAGCTGAGCCTCCTCCCTCTCTGTTCTGCTGGTCTCGCTTCTTTCAGGGTCAAACAGACTGGGACACACAGAGAGAGGGAGGGCAGCTTGGGCTTGTTTGGCTTGACTCTCTCTCAAGCTTTTCTGAAGCACTGATCCCATTTGCTTGCACCAAAGTGGCTGTGGGGAAGATAACAAGCCAGATGAAATCAGGTCTTTGCTGTTGCCCAAACTAATCAGGTCTTTGCTGTTGCCCAAACCCTTGCGACTCCCCGTGGCCCTACCTCGGAGGGACTTGGTCAAGATGAACTGTCTTCCAATGGACTTACAGGAAACCTTCATGCCTCTAACGGGGGGGGGGGGGTTCCTGGGGACATGGTCACCCTTGTATTTGAACATTAGAAGTCTGGCCAGAAGGGCTGGCTTTCTTCCCATTCCTATTGTCCGCTGTGGCCCTGCTTCTTCCACATTCCTGGTGACTGAGCATGCAGCACTGATCGGGCTTGAACTATTACAAAGGACAACAGGCTCTCGTTAGTGACCTTTTAGATAACCTACCTTTGGTGGGTGGGTTGGGGGGGGCGGTGGCAGTGGTTCTTGAAATAGCAAGGAGGCAGCTGTTCCTGGAAATGCAGCCAAGAGCTCTGGCATGTGGCTTTGGGTAATGTGCTCTGGGAGGCCGAGCAGCCCCTGTTTGCCCAGGCCTGGTCACCACACGCCCGGGAGCACCTTTGCTCAGCTAACCTGCCTCCCGCCTATGAGGAGCCAGACTGCCAGAGCCACAGGTCTTGGAGGCAAGGGATGGGCTCATCTGGGTACCAGTGTCTGCCACAGTCTCCTGCTTTGTCAATTGCTTCTGGGCCAACCAAACGGTGGCATTTAGTAAATAGAAAAGCTAAAAAATGTCCATCATTATCACTTTATCTTGTGATCCTTTCCTTAAGTGTTTCCTTGGACTGGGGGGTTCTCAAGGCAGGGCTGAGTCCCAGACTGATGCGGGGGGCAGTGTGTGAGTAGGAGAACACAGGGTCCTGTGCTGCCTTCCTTTGCTCCACTCTGCCCCTGCCTCTTACCATCTTTCCTTTCCTCCATAGCAATGTTTCTGGGGTCCAGACCCCCCAAAAGGTGTGCCTCTTTCATCACGGTCAGGAGTTTGAGAACAGCTCCCAGAAGAACTATCAGAAGAGGGGCAATCTTGCTCATATTATAGGGATTCATTCAATAAAACAAAAACAAAACCAAAAACAAATAAAACCACAAAAAACTAAATTAACCACAAAAGGACATAATCTAGCGCTTGGTAACATTTTTTGCTTGTTTGCTTGAATTGCTAAGGATGCAACAAATGTAGGGACAATGCTCATTTGTGACAAAGATCTACAAAATGGCCAGACGAACATTTCAGTCTGAGCTAAGAGATGAATGCAACTGCACGTAACTAACTCACCAAAGAAATTATTTAGTGACGCTTACTGTATGCTTGGCAGGCACAGAACTGCAAAGAGCACATTTGCCTCCTGTAGGACTCTGTAAGTAAGATGCCCCATCGAGGAAAAGAAGCCCAAAGAGCCTGGAATTGTGTGCAGCCAAATAACATTTTCAAGGCTAACGGTTCTAAGGGATCTGTTTAAAAGACACTATTTTAAATCCATTTAAAAACAACAGTACGCGATTCCCATTTTAAACTGTTCTTCCCCGGGCATAAAGAAATCTTCCTTATGCCATATAAACTCTGAGCACAGCTAAACCGAGGACCGATCTGAAGAAATCGGTTTTAGCCGTAAGAGGAAAAGGCTGGAAACCAAACCGTATCCCTCCCAAGTGTCTTTACTCCGTCTAATTCTAAGCAGCAGGCCGGGAAGCCCTTGTAAGCATTTGCATTGCAAAGCAGGCTGGAAATTGGCCTTGTTGAAACAGGGGCTCCTCGGGAGGCCGCCCTCCGTCTCCCACCCTTGGCAGCCGCGACCTGCCCCCGCTAAAAGAGGCTGACACGTGAACGTTGCAGCTGAAAAGAAGCCTTGGAGCAGCTCAACTGTTTAACTAATTAATGCAGTTCTCTCCCTAAGGTTAGCAGTGAAAGGAGGTGGGGTGGGATTTGCGAGTGATACACCGCTTTGGGTCTATTATCCGCCGGCAACAGAGACGCAAGGTGCGCGCGCCCGGTTCAGTCCCGCCAAACGCGGCCCGAATCCCCCCTAATCCCAGGCGTTGCGCGGATCACAGCGAGGCCTTGGGCTGCAGGGCGGCCCTCCGTGGGTCGATAACAACAGGAAAGGCTCAAGCTGCTTTTGATCCTGGCAGAAATCGTAAGGAGAAAAAAGTCAGCAACTCCCACCGTGGAACTTTTGTCGTCTAAACTGGGAGGTTTAAAAACCAAGCGAACCTTTGAGAACACTACGAAGTGACCTGAGACGAAGGCAGAGGGCCCCGACGCAAACAATTGCCTTTGTTGGAGGTGGAGTGTTTGCCTCAGTCTGATGGCCAGACCCACAAGTCCAGGGAATGGAGGCCCAGGAACAGCGGTTGGGTGGGGGTAGTGGGTGGGGGGGAGAGGTGGGGGGGGTGGGGAGAGGTGGGGGGGGTGGGGAGAGGTGGGGGGGTGGGGAGAGGTGGGGGGGGTGGGGAGAGGTGGGGGGGGGTGGGGAGAGGTGGGCGGGGTGGGGAGGAACCAGTGTCCTGTTGTGTGACAATCTGTGTGTCCTGTTTCTCCCCTTCTTTTCTCTCCAGTTATGCCAACTAGAGCCAGACCCGTGAAAGCTTGTGAAGAAAAATCCAGGTTTGGTATCCTGCAGTAACCTCCCCGCTTGATTATTATGTCTTGTTTATTTATTTTAACAAATTACTGTTTATTTATTGTTGTTGTTGCTGTTTTCATGTACTAGTCTGCTTGGGATGTCATGATGAAGTATCACAGGCTGGGTGACTTCAACAATGGAAATTAATTTTCTCAGGCTTCTGGAGGCTGGAAGTCTCAGATCAAGATGGCCGCTGGTCTAGTTTCTGGTAAAGCCTTTCTTTCTGGCTTGCAGACAGCCACCTTCTCACTGTGTCCTCCACGGCCTGTCCTCTGTGCATGTGCACTCCTGTGTCTCTTCCTCCTCTTCCAAGGACACCAGTCTTAGTGGATCAGGGCCCCATCCTCATGATTCAACTAATCTTAATCACCTCCTTAAAGGCTCTGTGTCGGAATACAGTCACATTAGGGGTGAGGCTTCAACGTAATGGAACGTGGGGGACACAGTTCTGTCCATAACACAACTCTTTGCTCTTCCTTCCACATTTGCAGGCCTATCTTTTTTATTTCTCTCCCCAAAACTCTACCAAAACCTTCACTCAAGAAGGTGTGTATCTGGCATGGCCCCAGGCATATGGGGGATGGAGTGGTGGGTGATGGAATGGTGTCCTTTATTTAGGGGCTCTTGAAGACATGACGAGTGTGCAGTGCCTGGGGTGCAGGGCTGAGCACAGACTGGGACGCCGAGTGCTGCAACTAAGTGGTCACTACCCTGTTTCTCGCCTTTCCACATTCAGCTTCTAGGAAAGGAGAGACACGCGTGTATCCATTTTCTCACTCCCATTCATTCTCCAACCTAGCCTGGCTTCCTCCACAATTCTGAAATGTTTTTTTTATTGAGATGGCTCAAAACTCACTGCTCAGCATCTCCCTGCCTTGTGCTGTAAAGGAACAGCACCTCTCTCCTTTCCTCGCCGTGTTTCTCTGCTCTCACACCACTACCTGGACAACACTTCTCACACCACATGTGTGCGTTTATTCCCACACTGATCAATTCTGCAACACTGCCCGGGGGGTCTGTCATTCAATTCAGTTCTGACTACTAGGAGAGCACGTCAGACCCCACAGGAAGTGCACGGCAGACGCCAATTCCAAGTCTAGGTTATCACCTGTGCCTTTGACCTAGTGGCTATACATCAGAGGTGGCAACAATCAACCCTCCCATCTGATTACTTTCCTAGAGCAGAACTCACAGAACTCAAGAAAACAGTTTATTTACTAGCTTACCAGTGCATTATAGCAGGATGTAACTCAGGGACAGCCAGATGGAAGAGATGCCCGGGCAAGGCATTTGGGAAAGGACGAGGACCTTCCACAAGCCCTCTCAGGGAGCCACTCTCCCCTCACCTTTATGTGTTCACCCCCCTATGAGCTCCCTGAACCCTGTCCTTTCAGGTTTTTGCAGAGGCTTCATTAGGTAGGGATGACTCACTGAATCACTGGCCATTGGTGATGGATTCGAGCTCCAGTTTTTTGTCCCTGGAGGGGGGGGGTGTATGTGTGTGTGTGTGTGAAAGTTCTAACCCTCTCATCACAGGGTTGGTTCTCCAGACAACCAGCCCCCATCCTTATGGGCCTTCCAAAACTCACCTCATTAACATAAACTCAGGTGAAGTTGACAAAGGTTTGTTACAAATAATAAGACACTCTTTTTGCCTTTATGGCTCTGGAGCTATTTCAAGAACTGAGGCCAAAAGACCAAATACTATCCCAAAGACGATCCCATAGCTCTGATCGCCTTGGAAATTCCAAGGGTTTAAGCAGCTCTGTGCCAGAAACTGGGATGAACACCAAATGTACATTTCTTATTATAAGTTACAATATCATATACCCCTACACACACTTCATTCATTCATTCAAGCGTGCATTCAACTGAGCATTGCCCGAGCCACAAGCCAGCTTCCCCACCTTGGCCCAACGAGGGCCCTGCAGACAAATGGATCTTCAGCTCTTGGATCATCTCCTTACTTGACTGGGTTGTGGGATTGTACATAAAATTTCTCTCCTCTTAAATTTGAATTAGAAAAGTGCTATTTAGCTTTTAGACACTGTCTGTCGCCCACATGATGTCATTTTATCTTGGGGAGTAGGAACATGATAAAGTCGCTTTATTAGAACAATGCCATGGCTGTTACAGTTCTGCATTTTGGGGGAGGAACAGAATTCCTCTTAGAGAGTGATGGTTCTTTTCTTTAGAAAAACACCTGAAGGAGCTCCTGGTGGTTCAATCAGTGAAGTGTCTGAGTTTTGATTTCGGCTCAGGTCCTGATCTCAGGGTCCTGAGATCAAGCCCTAAGCCCCAGTCCTGCATCAGGCTCTGTGCTCAGCGGGGAGTCTGCTTGAGCTTCTCTCTCTTCCTCTGCCCCTCCCCCTGCTCACGCTTTCTCTCTAAATAAATAAATAAAGTCTTAAAAGAAAAATACCTTGAGGGATGCCTGGATGGCTCAGTCGGTTGAGCGTTGGACTCCTAGTTTCCGTTCAGGTTGTAATCTCAGGGTCCTGAGCTCAAGCCCTATGTTCGGCTCCATGTTGAGTTTGAGGTCTGCTGGAGATTCCCTCCTTTTGCCCCTCCCCCAATTGCCCTCTCTCTCTCTCTCTCTCTCTAAAATAAACAAATAAATCTTAAAAAAACAAAACAAAACAAAAACCAAACCTTGAAAGGCCTTTTGGAAACACACTGTGGGACCCCCATGTGGCAAGAGTTGTGGAAGAACTGCCCACTGCATGTGTGTTCACTCCAGAATGCCAGAGCATTGCCCCAGAGGCTTGATCAAAGAGGGCTTGGGGGGGCGCCTGGGTGGCTCAGTGGGTTAAAGCCTCTGCCTTCGGCTCAGGTCATGATCCCAGGGTCCTGGGATCGAGCCCCACATCGGGCTCTCTGCTCAGCGGGGAGCCTGCTTCTCCCTCTCTCTCTGCCTGCCTTTCTGCCTACTTGTGATCTCTGTCTGTCAAATAAATAAATAAAATCTTAAAAAAAAAAAAAAAAGAGGGCTTGGGGGGTCAGATAACTTGGAGAGGCAGAAGGGTGGAGAAGAGTCTCTACAGACAGAGGTGACCTGAACAAAACTGGCGGAGTTGGAAGCCAAGGAGAAAAATGGTCCTTGCTATTACAGAATATTCAGTTCTAATTATTTCTATCCTTACGCTCTTCGGTGGTTTCCTCCTTCATCTGCAAATACAGGCACGCCTCGGAGATGTCGCGAGTTTGTTTCCAGACCACCCCAATACAGCGAATGTCACAATAAAGCAGGTCAAATGGATATTTTGGTTTCCCAGTGCATATGAAAGTTATGTCTACACTATACTGAGGATTATTTTTTTCAAAGATTTTATTTATTTATTTGACAGAGAGAGACAACGAGAGAGGGAACACAAGCAGGGGCGGATGGATAGGGAGAAGCAGGCTTCCCGCTGAGCAGGGAGCTGGATGCGGGGCTCGATTCCAGGACCCTCGGATCATGACCTGGGCCGAAGCCAGATGCTTAATGACTGAGCCACCCAGGTGCCCCTATACTGATGATTATTAAGTGTGCAGTAGCATTATGTGTAAAATGAGTCTGCACCTTATTGCTAAAAGCACTAACCATCATCTGAGCCTTCACTGATCCCAGATCACTCTAACTGATATTATAATAATAATGAAAAAGTTTGAAATATTGTGAGAGTTACCAAAATGGGACACAGAGAAGTGAGCAAATGCTGTGGGGAAAATGGGGCTGATAGACTTGCTCCAGACAGGGTCACCCCAGCCCTTCAATTTGTAAAAAACGCAGGATCTGCAAAGCACAGTAAAGCGAAGCATAGTGAGATGAGGTGTCCCGGGGCCTGGTGAACATTGTTCGACTAACTGTGCCACTGGGACTTGGAAATTGGAGTGACCATGGCCACAGACAGAGGGTGATGGTGAAGGAGTAGATGGAGAAGGGATGAGAATAAGCTGGACCCCGATTCTCCAAGGCTCATGCAAGAGGGGAGAGAGACCCTTTAGCATCCTCAGGCTGGGTACTGACCTTTCAATACCCACATAGACGATCCATTCAACACCTCGATGTTCCTCCCTCTCATTTCCCTGGTTCTCTTCCCTCCGCCTGTCTCAGCCACTCGCTCCCACATTCACAGGCAGATCTTGTCAGCCATAATTGCCGCATCTCCTCCAAAGCTTTGGTTTCAAGCATCCTAATTGCCGATTACCCTTACGTATCCTTCCTGCTCACTTCCTGCAGTGTCTTTGCTCTAAAAATAATCAAGCACACATGGATTTTAATTTTTCACTCACCGAGTTTCCCGTCCTCACATTGATGTTCACACTTTCATGACCTCACTCGTCTCCTAACCCAGCCAAGGGTCTTTGGGCCATCCTTAAAATCACCATCAGCTCGGGGCACCTGGGTGGCTCAGTTGGTTAAGTGTCTGCCTTTAGCTCAGGTCATGATCCTGGGGTCCTGGGATAGAGCCCCACATCTGGCTCCTTGCTCTGCAGGGAGCCTGCTTCTCACTTCTGTCTCTGCCTCTCATAAATAAATAAACAAAATCTTAGAAAAAAAATCACCGTTAACTCCTTCCATCAACTCTTCCTGGCAAAGGTCTAGCCCTTGTTACATCCAACTCTTTGCCTCCTTTGTGTCTTCACCCAAAGAAGAGCGTGAATATTACTGGGAAAAGTCACAAGTCATCCTGGTTATTCTCACTTTAAACTCATGAACTCGAACTTCAAGTGGGCAGTATCAGACTGGATCCAATCAGGCAAACAAACTCTTCTGAGTATCTACAACAGTGGGAATCCAATACAGGGAATTGGTCCCCTAAGGGATGGATGGACTGAGAAGTCAAACAGGCTGGGGAGGCACCTTTTGGAGTAGCAACAAACAACATGAAGCTCTACCATCTTTACATTGGAGACCAAGATGGAGACAGCACCACCAGAGTCCAGGATCAAAATCACCAGGTAATGGGTAAAACAATGGTGAGTGTCTTGGGAGATAGCTGGAGAGAGAGAAGAGAGGCAGACAGGGCCAGGTAGGATGTGCAAGAGGAACAAGATGGAGAAATTCCCTGGCTTTGTCTTCCTCTGCTCTCTCAGCTCTCATTAGGGTTCCCATTGGCTAAGTCAAGCTGGAGGCCCGCTGATGGAGGAGACTGGGAGACATGGAGGAGGGCAGGCAAAGGATGAGGAGAGATGCAGGGAAAAACAGGACTAGCACAGTCCCTCCCTTTTGTTCCTCAGGTTCCTGTCCTTTCAGCCTGTGTCGGTCAGAATTCAATCTGAGAAGCAGAAACACACACGTGCGCATATATGTACACACACACTGTTTCTGTTTTTGTTTTTAAAGATTTATTTATTTACTTGACAGACATCACAAGTAGGCAGAGAGGCAGGCAGAGAGAGAGAGAGGAGGAAGCAGGCTCCCTGCTGAGCAGAGAGCCCGATGCAGGGCTCGATCCCAGGACCCCAGGATCATGACCTGAGCCGAAGGCAGAGGCTTTAACCCACTGAGCCACCCAGGCGCTCCTCTGTTTTTGTTTGGGCTGGATAATAGAGTATCAGAGACCAGGTAGTTTATAAACAATAGACATTTATTTCTCACAGTTCTTTAGCTGGGAAATCCAAAATCAATGTGTCAGCAGATTTGGTGTCTGGCGAAGCCTAGTTCCTGGTTCAGAGATGACCCTCTTTTCACGATGTCCTCACATGGTAGAAGGAGTGAAGGAGCTCACTGGGGTCTCTCTTACAAGGGTACTAATCCCATTTGTGAGGCTTTACCCTCATGCTCTAATCACTTCCCCAAACCCCCATCTTCTCATACCAACACATTAGGGGTTAAGATTTCAACATATGAATTTTAGAGACACAAAATTTAAGCATATACATATATATATATGTATTTATATATGTGCATATATATATATATATATGTATGTATGTATGTATAGGTATTTTATAGGAATTTTACCTTGCGCAGTGTGGGACCTGGTTATCCAGTCTACGGGTGGCTGTTGTGTCCATTGTCAGGACCTGATATCAGTAGGGCAGCCGGTTGGGAAGGGAAGATGTGAAGGAGAAAGCAAGAACATACTAGACCCTCCCACGATGGGCTGAACCATGACAATGGAATGCAAGTCATGTCAACCTTTCATCTCCCCCCACCTCCCACACATGAGAGGGAGCAATCTGTGGTAGAATCTGGTACCCTTTACCCCAGAATGAAACATAAACCTGGCCCAGAGTCAAAGAGGCTGAGAAGGAGATGTGCCGGGGCAGAGGAGCTGCGGGCCAACTGTGCCCTCTGCCAGCAAGGACAGCCAGCAAACGAGGGCCATGTACATGAGTGGTGACAGCCCCTTATATTCTGTGCTGACCTCCTAGTACAAAAAGAAGAAAATTCCTCCTTCACTTTGGCCTTCCATATCTCACACAAAATGTCCTTGTGGCCCAGATGAACGCAGAACTTCTCAGAAAAGAGACATATTTCTAGCTTAACTAAACCGACACTCCAGAAACCCACTGGGTACATGTCAGGACGGAGTCTGTATTCTTCTTTTAATGATACTTAGATTTAATTCCAAATTAAGAAAGTAGCAAAATAATGCTTCCATCTAACACTGTGACTGCCTCTCATACAACCAAAAACATACTCCTCCTCCAAAAGATGACCCAGAGTCCCCTTTTCCTTCTTTGGGTCATAATCATTTGTCTTCCCACAGAGTCACTTTATCTCTGTGAGTTAGAAAGTTAAAAATCATGAATGCATTTATGTTGAATGGTAGATGAACAGAAGAGGGAAAAGAAAGTTACATAGACCCAGCTTCACATCAAAATAAGAGAGAAATCCTCCTAACTACCATCCTTCTTGTTTCCACAGTGGATCATATGGTCTTGGCTGGTATTTATAACTACCTTCTTTCCTCCTTTACTTCCTTCATATTTCCTTTGCCCATAGCAAATTTGACTGGACACGATTCCTTGTCTCCATTCCCGAGAGGTCTGGGCCATTGGCAGTCCTGATAATGTAATTTTCCGTGGTTTTCAGTCCAAGGCCTGAGAGTACTAAGAGACACCAAGGGAGGATCCTGCATTCCAGACATACTCCTCAGGAGAAACCCAAATTCCCCTTGAAAATCAGGACTAGTCACCTCAGCCAGTACACAGCCCCCCTTCTTTGTTGATTTGCTGGCATAAGGAACCCAACGGGGCCAGATGGCACATTTAACAAAACCAATGTGTCCCTTGGTGGTGGCAATTCCTTCTCTGGGAACCAGAATGTCTAGGCCAACAGAGCTCAAAGTTGTAGGGATGGGAAGCAGAACTTCCTAGAGGATGTCCCCTCTCACCAAGTAATCCTCCCATCTCCTGGTAGCAGGTTGATGACCAAAGGCACTTCCGTAGTGGAAGGGGCACACGTTGTTCTCATTAAAACAGACACTTCTGGATACTGACTCCCCTTCCCTGTCAGACATGTGTCTGACAAAAGCACGACCCTGACTGTGCAGTTGGCCTCATAACGGCAGCATGTGGACCCCACCGTGGCACCAGCGCCCTAGGACTGGATAAGACTATGACAAAACACCAGGATGCGGAAGGATCTTGTCCTGAAGGAGGCAATTTGCCCTTGCAAGGGCTGAAGAGGGGGTGGGCTGAGAATGGCTTAGGCTGTCAACTAGTGCTGGTTTGCCCTCGAGAGGATAGCAGGGAAGTCTGGGAAGAAGCAGGGACTAGAGACCCCATAGCCACCCAAATGAGGATGTGATCACTTCCCAGCACAGGGAAATACAGACCTCCAAGCCTGGGCCCTGTTGGCCACTGTCACACAAGGGCTACCTTTTTTAGTCTCTAGGCATTTCCCTTGTCTCCCCTCTATAGTTTTCCCTCTGGGAAGGGACAACTTCTTTAGGATTTCTTAATTCTCTATGACCTTCTTCTAAACAAGGCACCATGGAGTCTGGCCTGGGGCACTCCCAGGTTGAAAAGATGCTCTGGCCTGAACTTTTATCCTGGGGACAATTCTGCCACCCCTAGAGCCCCCCAAGGTATGTCATGGAGATCTGGGTAGCCGCAAACTGTGTCCCAGGTAGAAAGCCCAGTGAATGAGAGAGTTCTATGACCTCAAGGAGTTCTTGGCATTGGAGGGTGTTCAAACGAGAGGCGTGAAGGAACACAGGGCTTTTCCTAGAGAAGCAGACAGCTGGTGGTGTTCTGGTTAGTTCCTGAGTTATAGAGACACAAAACCAGATCCATCAGGGCTACGCCATGAGCGCCTGGGACAGACCGTTTTGCTGTTACTTGGATTGCTTCAGCTGTATTTATCCTTAACATCACACAATTGGTGAAGTTCTTAAAGTGAAATTCCTGAACACATTGTGACCTATGACTTCTTCCTGTGTCCTCTTGGGGCCAAAATTCAACAAAAAATTTTGCCCTTTACTCGGGATTTCAAAAAATAAGTGATCGGGTCCTGTTATGGACTGAATTGGGTGTCCCCCTCCCCCATTCATATATGGAAGCCCTAATACCCTGCACCTTGGAATGTGACTGTATTTGGAGATAGGGTCTTCCATGAGGTGAGTAAGTTAAAATGAGGCTCCCGAGGAGGGCCCTAATCCAGTCTGACTGGTGTCCTTAGAAGAAGAGGAGATTAGGACACACACAGAGCCACTGGGGTGCACATACAGAGGACTGAGTGAGAAGGCAGCCAACTGCGAACAAGGAGAGAGACCTCAGAAGAAAACAAACCTGCCAACACCTTGATCTTGGACTTCCAGCCTCCAGAGCTGTGAGAAAATAGATTTCTGTTGCTTAAGATTCCCAGTCTGTAGTACTTCGTTCTGACAGCCAGAGCAGACTCAGGTCCCCCAGACCAGCATGTGTGTGTTGTGTGAATGCTGCGTGTGTGTGTGTGTGTGTGTGTGTGTGTGTGTTGGGTAAATGGTGGGGAGGGGACATGTCTGGGAAATGGCCCACCAGTTGCTGTGGGGAAGGACTGCAGGCCCTGATCTCACCCCTTGCTTGGCCGCTGCCCTCTGTCTTCAGGACGCCCTATTCCCTGATGTGGGTGGGACTAGTGCCCTCGTGTCAGGGCTAGAGAGAAAATAGAATCAGAGATGTGGGTTAGCAGTAGGATGGTAAGGAAGAAAGAAGCAAATTCATTTATAGTCTGCGGAGAGCCAACCAAGGATCCCGGTGGGAGACAGGGCCAGGCAGAAGGCTTCACTTTCCTAAATAGAACTGTGTTTTGACATTCTCCCTGCAGCTGTTCTCCCCCACGCTTGTCTGTCTCTCCAAAAGCACTAATAAAACCCGGCAGATTTTCGCCTCCCACTGCGCCATCTGGTGGCGCTCAGGGAGACAGACCGTGGATCCTGTGTCCGCAGCCCTGTCTCCCCAAAACTTCCGGAACCGCCTTCCGTTCGGTAAGAATGACAGACGGGGAGATACAAAGACCTTTGGGAAGAAGGTGATAGTGCAGAGAGCACTGGGCTGGAGTCAGAAATGAACTCTGGCTCTGCATCTGATTAGCTGCGCGATCCCGGGCAAGTTGATTCATTTCTTAGTGTCCGGGCTTCTTCACGGAAAACAAAGAATACGGGTCACCAACACCAACGGGATTTTGTGAGGATTCACGGAGATAAAAGTCCCAGCAACAGTAAAGGAATGTGGTCCCTCAATAAATGCTTCATCCCTCCTTCCCTTCTTCATTCTTGGATTCCTCCCTCAGCCGCTCCCCACCGCGACTTACAAGATTTTGTAAAGAATCCAATGTTATTACTGCTGTAGGCACTGCTCTCTTGATTCCTGCGGTGGGGGTAGGAGGGCCCAGAAAAACCTGGATCTGCATGTTGGGAGAACAGGAAGGCATGGGTCATGGGAGTCCGGGCTGAGACTGGGGGACGGCCCCCAGGCACTGCCCTTGAAAGAATCAGAGCTAGTGTCTCAGGCCTGACCTTGACGTCTCCTTTTAGAAGAGGACTCTGCCTACTGATGATCAGGAACAGGAGGCGGGGGGCATGGATCACTGTTGTATGTTCTTATTTTTTGAGATCTCTTCAGGCCTGGGAATGTGATGAGTCCATGAACTAAAGCAACACCGATAAGAACAGGAGTCAAAGGCCCCAGTTATCTAAATAATGGAAAACGGACTGACTTTATGCACATGTAGAACGTTTTCAATTTGGGTTTAAGGGAAGGAGGAGAAAGAGAGATCCATGTTGCGAAGGGATTCCAACGTATTTGAAAATAACTCTTTTCACCACACATTAAAAAAAAAATCTGATGGTATCTCTCCTGTATTTCATTGGGGTAGAGGGTGTGTTTCTGGATATGGCACTACTGCAGATTCCATGTCCTCTCCTAGAGGCCACTTTTGTCCTCTCTAATATGCTATTCTTAGAATACGTGATTTAGCTGGGCAAGGATCCCACCCTAAGACCTGGAAAATATTCATGACAGAGGAAAGAAGAATTGGGGACAGACCTTAATCAATGACCTTGACCGTCTTTGGTGACCTGGGCTCCCCCTTCTTGCCCTATACAGAGGACCCACAGACACTTGAAACTGAGCCCCCTCCTTTTATCTAATTCCTATCTCAATAACTCTACCTGGTTGCTCAAGTTCAGAAACCAGAAATGTGGGACTCCTTCAGTCCTGTGTACCCTCTACCTTACCCCCTTTCCAGACATTTCTAGCACACCATGCCTGACATTCTTGACGTCATCTCTCTCCTGCGTCCTCCACCTTGGCTCTGCTGTGATGGACTGACTCCCCGTGGGCTCTTTGTAATCCACCACCTGAGGACGCCCAGCCATCATCCTGGCGTCCCCAGCTCCTGTCTGAAATGCCACATCGCAGGGCATAGGGTGGTGTCAAAGGGGCCAATGAGGCATCCTGGAAGGTGTACTCATTAACTCACAGTGAGGTTGTTCTGGTGACTGCTCAGGTGTGATAAATTACTTCTGAGTTCAGGGGTTTAAAACAACCATTGGGGTAGGCTCACCAGTTACCTGGGTCAGTAGGCCACCACTGGCTCCTGTGCCCCTCAGTGTCTGAGGCTGGGGGGGGGGGGGCGACTCTATGATTGTTCACTAGAAAGAATCCCCTGCCAGAATCTTCACACACAGGTCCAGCAGTTGGTGCTGGCCATTGTCCGGGCCCGTAGTTGGAGCTGCCAAGCACAACTTCCCATGAGGGCTCTCTCCCTCCGTGTCCTGGGCTTCATCCCAGCATGGCGGCCGTAGGGTAGGGGACTTCTGACTCAGTTACCAGGGGGATCCGAGCATAGGCACTTACTGAGCAAGGTGGTGGCCACAGGGCCTTTGACTCCCGTGCCTTGGAAGTCATAGAGCATGGCTCCTGTGGCCTGCTCCGGGCTTTGAGCACATTCTACAGGCCAGTCCCGCCTCACAGGAAAGGATGTAGTCCCCACTTCATGACGACAGGAATCTCCTCAAGGAGTTGGAGATATGTATCAAAACTGACATAGGGTCAATTTGACTAATGGGAGACAGGAGATGGAAGACACGTTTTCCTTCCCTCCCTTCAGAGGACCGTCCCGAGATGCAGTGTCTCCTACCATTCCCACCTTCACTGCTTCCCACCATCCCGCCCCTTCCTTCACTCTTGCCGCGCTGCTATTCTACTGTCCAAATAAAGCCTCTGCATTGAGCCTTGTCTCCGGCTCTGGGCTCTAGAGAGGCAGCCTAAGCTACCATCCATGGTCTGTCACCAAATCTCATCTGTGCTTTTGAAAATCTTTCTCAGCCGTTCACTTGGCTCCACCCACACCGACATTCTCCACCCTCCCCGCCATCTTGCTTAGACCGCATCAGGCCTTCCTCACAGATCCCTTTGTGTCTACGCTCGTGATTCTCTGTCAGTCCAGCTGAAGTCAGAGTGATCTTTTTGGAACAAATCTCGTGACAGCATCAGCCCCGCCTCAGCGCTGTTGACATTCTGAGTGGGGTCATTCCTTGTGGTGGGGGCCTGCCCTGTGCAACGTAGGATGTCTGGCGGCGTCCCTGACCTCTTGTCAGTAGTTACCAGTAGCACCTCACTCCCTGCTTGTAACAAGTAAAAATGTCTTCAGACACTGTCAAAGGTCCCCAGGGTTGGGGGAGGGGTGGGTCGTAAAATCATCTTCGTTGCTAACCTCTGGTCTAAAGGAAGCGTCCTGAACATGGGCCTGGGCCGGCAGGCCCGGCGCCCCAGAGCCCACCCTCTCTCTGGTCTCTGTGCAACAGCCACTCTGCAGTCCTCTCAGCATTCTCTGACCGTGCCAACGCCCTTTCCTCTTCAGGCCCTTTCACTGCTGTCCCTCAGCCTGGGGCATTCCCTTTGCTCCTGTCTCTCCATCCCCCCAGCACACACACCTGCAGCCCAGTCACCTCAATGACATTGTTATCAGTTCTCAGCTGAAAGGTCACTTTTGGGGAGGCTCTTCTGTCCCCCAGGCTAGGTTATTCCCCTAACGGCACCTGGGACTTGGTCACAACGCCCGGGAATTAATTAGCTTTGCAAAGCCTTGTTAATGCTTGTCTTCACTCCTCTGTTAACTGCATGACAGCTGGGCTTAGCACAGAGCTTGACAGGGGAGAGGTGCTCAACCTGATATTGAATGAATGAATGAATGAATGAATACTCCTTACATGTATTCGTGGAAATATCTTCAGATTCCTTCCTCTCCTTGCTTTAATTTTTCTCTGCTGCTGTAAGGCAGGGCCCTCACTCCGGGTATGGTTGAAGGCCCCATTCTGTGATGTTTTACCAACCGACCGGTCTAGCTGGTCCTGGGAATCTCTCCAAAGTCCACAGCATTCTGACCTGCTCTTTTGCTACGAATTTATGCAAGTCTTATGTGGAGTACTCCAGACTCTTACCAAACCACTCCAGAGGCCAGAGGCTCATTGAGGGATCAACTCAAAGTCCAAGATGTTGTATTTGGTTCTCTGGGTCTCCCCCTGGGCTGCTGCATCCACCGAATGGCGTCTCCTTTGTCTTTTCTCCCCTCTTTCTCCTGACAGCTTCCTGTAGTCTCCAACAGGGACACCAATCCTGAAGTGTCCTGTTTTGGATCCTAGGTCTTCGGGGGGCACAAACCGTGTTTCGATTGTGTTCAGTTTTGAATGGGTCAGAGTGAAGTCCTGGTATTTTTACATTTAAGCACTTGGGGGTTTGTGCCTGTTTGAGGCTCCCGAGTGTCACGGGGCTCTGGCTGGAAATGGTCAGTATGTTGATCTCTGAGAACCCGAAAAATATTTTGGGGGACATTGTTTAGAAATGAGTTTGGCAAGCAGTTTTTGTTAACTGACTTTTCTAGCTTGCTGATGTGCATTCTTAGGAACCTCTGGAAAGCCAGGGGGAGGAAACTGTCATGGGAGCATCTGCGGTCCCGAAGCTCCAGCTTCCGTCAGAGGTGTGGAATCCTTGGAGTTGTGATAACCCTGGGATTTACTCCCCCTAGTGGTTTGACAAAATATAACTTCTCTGGATGAAAAGGACAACGTTTAAGCCCCAGCTCCCAGCTCTGAATGTGTGGCTGTTCAGAACCAAGTTAGGCATGAACTGAGATGATGAGTCCGTGCATCCTTTGAGAATAGAATGGGAAGTGGGCTCACGGAGGCAGGAGGAGGTGAGGTGCCTAGAAGGGCCAATGAAGCTGTTTTGTCCGGAGTTCTGATCCCAGATGGGTATGCCTGGGACAGGCCAGCGACTGAAATTCTGAGGATGCTTTGCTGACAACAAAGATGGGAGAAAAACACAGTCTAAGGGAAAGCGGGAGGGATAAAGAAAAAGAAAGAAAAGAAAGAAAGAAAGAAAACCATCTTTCAACCGATCTTTGGAAATCTTTGTTGTTGTTGTTGTTTAATTTTAATTTTTAATTTTTTAAAGATTTTTTAAAAAGATTTTATTTATTTATTTGACAGAGAAAGATCACAAGTAGGCAGAGAGAGAGAGAGAGAAGCAGGCTCCCTGCTGAGCAAAGAGCCTGATGCGGGACTCGATCCCAGGACCCTGAGATCATGACCTAAGCCGAAGGCAGCAGCTTAACCCACTGAGCCACCCAGGCGCCCCTGTTGTTGTTTTTAAAAAGGTTTTATTTATTTGTTTGACGCAGAGAGAAGGAGACAGCAGGAGAGGGAATACAAGCAGGGGAAGTGGGAGAGGGAGAAGCAGGCGTTCCACGGAGCAGGGAGCCTGAGGCGGAGCTCCATCCCAGGACCCTGGGATCACGACCTGAGCCAAAGGCAGACGCTTAACAACTCAGCCACCCAGGTGCCCTCAATCTTTGAAATTCTTTATCCTCTTGCTAAGAAAGCAGAAGAAAACAGTAGCAGGCCTTCCTGCCTCATGGTGTTACCCTGGGTTTTCCTGCTTGGGGCTGGTAGACTTGTTTTATTCTATTTCTTTTTCTGCAGGTCCTGCCTTGGCCTACAGTCAGCTCAGATCCCTGTGTCCGTGAGTCAGGTTGTCACGGGCCAAGCCGTGTTGCAATCACTGCTGGTGGGTGAGTCAGCCCGGCGCAGGCTTAGTGCCATGGTTCAAAGTGAGTAAGAGCTGTTTTAACTGTTTGCTCTTAATCGGAGACCTTTGTGTTTTTTCATCAAGAGGGGGATAATTGCCCTTTCCTTTTGCCTTAACAAGCCCCAGAGAGACAGGCGGGGACCCCTCAGCCCCTGCTTTTTTTCTTCAGTGGTCCGATCACTCAACACCACCTACGAGCTAGATTTCTTTGCCGTCTGCATAGGATACCTAATGAAGGAAGCTGCGTTCCAGAGACACAGTAACATTGACACCTTAAGGGCCAAGCTGAAGAGAAATGGTAGGTTTGGGGCATAGAGGAGGTGAGCTGTCCTCCTTTGGTGCAGAGAAATCTCAGTAAGTTCTCTGAGGCGGTAGCGGGTCTCGCTGGCGTTGTAAAATCCACGCGATTTCTCAGTTAAATTGATATTTATTTAAAAAGTGCCCTGGGTGATTCTAATGTGAGACCACTGGTCTAGATGCACATCAAAGTCAGTTAGCGGGAAGTGCTGGTAGCTCCAACCTGGGATTAGCTGAGACACGGCGGCCCTGCCCAGATGTCTCTCTGCTGGTGGCTCAGGGCACACCGTCTCCCCCAGCTCTGCCTCGATTTCCCTCCTCAGGCTGTCTTCTCCTCCTGCCTCCCTCCAGACCCCAGGAATGCCTTCTGTGGAAATCCCCCTCGGGCCTCCAGCATCCCCCCTGGGTTGCACCCGGCTCGGACCCCCTCCAGCCCCACCTTCTCCTTCCTGCTGCCACAGAAACTTCCATACCCCTTCTTGGGCTCTACTGATGCCCGCTTTGGCTTACACCAGCTAATTCTCCCTCTCCCGACTGCCCCCAAGAGGGTGTGTGATCGTTCCTCTGGGGGGAGCAGGGAGATAGAGCCACTGGGTAAGCTCCTGAAGACCCCTGAACCTGATTCCTTGTCTGTAAAATCAGAAGAATCGACAACCTCGTAGGACTGATGTTATGTGAGGCCATGTATGCTTAACCAGCATGAAATAGATGCTTAATAATGGATCCCGGCTGAAGCCTGGAAATCTGCATGTGTGTATCAGCTCTGGTGTTAGAGGTCGGTGGTGGGTGGTGAGGACCACACTAAGAAGCGTTGCTGACGATGGTGCTTCTCCACTTTGTGAGCTTCGGAATCGTCTAGGGAGCTTTCAAAAAGTGGAGGTGCCCAGGCTGAACTTGGGACAGGCGAAATCTGTACTGCCGTGAGGGGAGAGGATAAGCATCGGTGTTTCTAATGGCCACCGCGCAATTCCAATGTGCAGCCAAAGCTGAGAACAAGGTTTTGGGATCTGCGGGACTGGATTCTACTGACCTTGAGCAGATCACTAACCTCCGAGCCTCAGCTTCTCCCATCAGAAAAATGGGAATAAAATATGCTCGTCTTTGTTGGATTATGTAGCTTAGTTGAGACAGTTCTCCACAGGACCGGCACAGTGCTCAGAGCTTCCCTTCTGTTGAGTGGAATTGGGGAGCTGGCAGCCCATAGTGGATGTCAGAGGCTCCCAGCAGACCGAGGCCCTCTCAGCAGCCCAGGGCCCATCCAGAGTGCATGGACCCTCTCAGCTCAGAGCTTATCTGCCTCTTACTGCTCTGGTTCCAGCAAATTTATGAATCCTGCTCTGGCCCGGCCCACAGGGAGCCTGGCTTCTCCCCATGGGGCAGGGCAGGGGGGTCATGCCAACGACGCCTGCTTTCAAGTACTTAATTCCATACACTAGTCAGTTAAAAAATTAGTAACGATTAATTGAAAGAGGCAAATCAATAGCGTTTGTTCCTTCTGTTGTTGTTCGATCACCAATATGCAAAATGGTCTCTCCCTTCTGGGTTAAAATGTTGTTCAACATCTGGCCACCTGGAAATATGGCCACCACTTACATTATTTCCATGAGAATACGTGTCCCCTCCTGGGAGATGAACGTAGCACCTGTGAGTGTGCCTGGTTGTGTGTGAGCGTGTGGGTGTGGGGTTTGAAAGAGTGCGAGGGTGTGTTCAGTGTGTGTGAGCGTATACGAGTGTGGGTGTGAGTGTGTATGGGCGTGTGTACGGACGTGCGGCGTGTTTGTGTGTGTGAGTGCACTTGTGTGAGCGTGTGTGTGTGTGAGAGAGGAAGCTGCATATGCTGGGAGTTGTCAAGAGTGAGAACGCAGATTTCTCATTCTCTCCACCAGTCTCCAGATTCTGCTTTCCTTTATCCTCTCCTAAGCCTTATGTAAACTTAAGACAACGCGGGCTGAGACCTTCTATTACTGTCAAAAGCCATTTTGAAGTAATTCAAGCACTCTGTTTCCATTCTTCTGGGAAATCCTTGCAGTCTTGGAAATCACAACGCCTGCAACGCTCATCTGTTGCCTTGTACAACGGCCTTCTCGCCAAATAGATCTCGTCTCTTCTGGGCCCACCCAGGGCCGGAGGGCGTGGGGGGAGTGGCAGAGACAGCTGCGCACGGCCCGCCCCATGCCAGCTTCTGTGCTATTTTACTCTTTTTACTGTACTACGCCGGCAACTGATCTCTCTTTTGCTTTCTTTGTAGCTCTTCTTTTGTCTCTTTGAGCCGTGGTGGGGCTTTCCTGGTATTAGGTGACCGGCAGTTTGTGTCTGAAACTTGGTGGGACCCGATTGTCATCCTCCCTGTGCCCCGTCTGTCCCAGGGCAAAGGTCCCCTCCATGGGGAAGATGCCTTGGCCTTCTTCAGCTTCATTGTCTACATCCAGGCCCACAGAGCAAAGTGCTCCAGTTTCTAAAAGGGGAGGGCGTATTCTGAGGGATTGCCGCAGTTCTCTACTTTTTTACACTGCCCGGATGGGGGCACGATTTCAAATTTGGTTTATCTGAGTTTTGTTTCAACACATGCCACGTTGTCACAAGGCTTCTTCAACCGGTCAGGGGCTTCCGGTGAGATAATGCAGTAAACTCCAGGCACGTGGAGAAACTTACATGCTCTGTTTCTTTAGGGAAGAGTATTGTGGCTGTCGGATATCCTAACTGCCCTGGTTATTTCTGGGCATCCTGGGGGAGGGTGTGCATTTTCTGTCTCTCTGCACGAGGACTGTTGGCAGCCGCCCTGCTACCAGAAACAAGATGACCACCTGCCAATTTTTGAGGGTCAGGGATAGAGCATAGAGGGCAAGGCCAGGGACTGATGGGGGTAGGGGGATGCCACTGGTCTGAGAGGGAACATGACTCTAGTTAAACGTATCATTTCTTCTCATCTCTTACTGCAATTATAGGGAAGTAGTTGTATTTACAGTTTGTGCTTCATGAAAACAGCTCTTTCACGTGGGCCGGAATGGTTTTTATGTTGCCAGACCTTGGCCTCACTATATTGCCTTCCCCAGAGTATCATTTTAGCAACAAACACTGATGAATATGGTAAATCTGTAGAAACTCTTATAGATTCCTTTGAGTTTCTATAGGTAGAATATATATTTTAAAGTCCACTGTATTGTAATTACCAATATGCTGCGTCTCCTTTTGTTTTTCTTTTCTTACAAAAATGTAAGGAATGGGACACTTATCAGAAGGATCTATGTGTCCTGCATGCAGGGACGACGCTTTTCATCGTCAGTGCAGCCAGGGAAAAGGTACAGAGAAACTCACGTGTTTGCTAGTCTTTGTTCATGGGATGGCAATATTTCAACCATAGGATCATCTGGAAGTTTTATCACCACACAAGGTGATGAACATCTCATTATTCAAAGCTCCATTGTTTTATACCTTCCTAGAGGCAGAAACTGTACCAACTTTCAGTATCCATCAAAGCAGATTACACATGAATGCACTGGGTTTCAAAGTACTTGAGTACCTTTTTTCTCCCATTGTATCGATATCTCTTAGGATCTGGATTTGGGGACTGACTGGGGTTGGCTTGGAAAAGTGAGCAGGGAATCTCAAGATTTGTCTGGAAAGTGGGAAGAAGGCAAATCAGTGGGAGCCAAAGAAGTTCCCTCTGGAATTGCTTGTTTTGTTTGTTTGTTTTCCAAACTAGTTCCCTAGTTTGGATGTACCCAAGTTTCTCAAAATGGGAGCTATAAACACTGAAAGATTGTGGCCACGGGCCAGGGGCCCCATTCCCTGCTCCCCTCTTCCTTCTGCTGTTTTTCATTCTTGGAGCAATCCTCTCCCTTTGAGAGCCTCTGCGTGCCCACGGGCCCAGCCCAGACCTCTTCTCTGAGGCTGTCATTGGAGGAGGTTACTTCAGTACACGGTGATAGGAGTTCGGGGCAGCTGGCCAGCAGTTCGGAATGCCTGCTGAGAACTGAAACCCCAAGCCATTCAGTCAAATACACAGGAACGTTTTGGGGCCACCGTGAACTTCTAGGATCTGCCTTCTTGCATAATGGTCCTCTTCAGTGATTTCAGAACCAACAAGGGCAGAGGGAACCTGAAGGGACCAACCTGGCATTGGGAGCAGACCTGGTTTGCCACTCTTTGTAAGTTAATTTTAGCATTCCTTACTCCCTGTTGTTAAAAACAAGACAACCGGCCCCAAATAGAGTCGCTTATGCGAAGTCCCACGTCAACACGCCGAGACTTCACTTAATAACTGTTTCAGCTCTTGGAGAAATGGAATCTTAAACTAGATCGTCAGAAATCACCTCATCAGCATTAGTTAAGTAATCTGCCAGGTCGATCCCTGCCATGCCCTAAAGGAGAGTAACCTTACAATAAGCAATTTACTTTTTGTCTGGTCAAATGTCCTTGTTCTACCCCCTTCTGCCTAGAATAGTCTTTCATTTCCTACAGCTCTCAGAGCTCCTTCCTGTCTGCTGGGTGCATGAGTATCTGAATAAAGCCGATAAGGTCTTTAACCTGTCCTCCGCTGAGTTTTGTTTTTTAATATCATATATGTGTGGTTTTTAAAAATTCTCCTTTGAGCTAGTTAAAAGGTCATTCTGTTTCCCCCATTAATGAATTTGATAAAACCTTCGATGTGTTTTCATTTAATATTTGCATGAGAGGCATGATTTTTACCTTTTAAAGTATATCTTTCTACATTAGGTACATAATACGCTAAGTACTCTTCTAGATGCGGATGGGGAGCAAGAATTTTCTGTCCCCTCAAGGGTTTTTCTAGCTGGACTAAGAATCAAATTGACTTGAGGCAGATTAACAGGAGAAAATCACATTTAATGGTGCACACACAAGGAATCCACAAAGACACGGAAATTCCAAAGACAGGCAAGATGACATGTACATGTCATTCTGAACTAAGGAGAAGGGGGTAGAGGTCTGGGACTTCAAAGGGAAGGAATGCACTTCACAGGAAGATGAAAAAGGGTCAATGTTGGGTCAACAAGTGTTTGCTAGGCCATACTGAAACAACGGGACATAGAGGACTCTGACCAAACAGGCCTCGTTAAGTTCTTCCCTATCTACCACACCCGGTTCGTATCCTACCATCCTTATCTATAGTGATACCTCGCTTCCTGAAGCAGGTTCTCTATCTAAATTATTTTTAGGCAGTTGGGGGCGGGAAGGTAAAGAGCTTTTCCTGAATCTGCTGGATTTGACTCCTTTTTAATTCAAAATCATCTTCACGCCAAAGTGGCCCATTGTGGGGTGGCGCCTTACATGAAGCCCCTTTGTGTGTTTATTTAACAAACCCAGAACACAGGTTTGGATGCTATGCATGCTGTTTTAAGTGCTTGATAAATGTAAACTAACTTAATCCGCCTAACAGCGCTACAGCACCTAGGAGTCCCTTTAGCCTGTCTTAGCCCCTGGTATCAGACTGATGCTCAGCATCTTGGGCAAGGTTGCGTGAGCACTAAGAGCCAGGGGAGGGAGCCCAAGCACAGGCCTGGGTGAGGCTGAGGCACCCAGGCCCTTCTGGCTCTGGGGCTCCCTCTAAGTAAGGGGGGGGTGAGATGAGAAACAGGCCCCAACTTTGTTTTGTAGGAAGCTGCATCTTGAAGGAGCAAAAGAGTTGTGTTGACAGAGGGGAGGGGCTATAATAAATGGACTCTGTAGATAAGTCCCCAGCCAGGGGGGACCCACACTGGGCCTGGTGGTGTGGGGCAGTGCTCTGACTGGCATGATGACCGTTGTGCTGTGTTTCTTATAAAAGTCAGCTTAGGGGCCGCCTGGGTGGCTCAGTCGGTTAAGCGTCTGCCTTTGGCTCAGGTCATGATCCCAGGGTCTGGGATCGAGGCCCACGTCTGGCTCCCCACTAAGTTTGGAGTCTGCTTCTCCTTCCCTCTCTGTCCCTCCCTGCCCCTTGCTCACACACGCTTTCTCTCTCTCTCAAATAAATAAATAAAATCTTTAAAAAAAGTCAACCTAACTATCCCTCCACTTCCCTGAGGGCCCTCTTTCTTTTCAGAAAATATACTTTAGTTTATTATTTTTTTAGAATGTATGGTCACCAGGCCAGGGAGAGTCAAGGTGACAGTGGGAGGCAGCAGGATGGGGAGTGGGTGCGGTGAGGGAGGGCACAACTGGAATCTGCTGGACTTGTGTTCAAATCCAAGTTCGGCCATTTACTGGAGAATAAAGTTCAAATCCCTTTAAATGAGCATTAAACCTCAGTGGGATTAAGTAAAGGCTTCCGTCTCTTTTCCTACCAGAAGTGAGCAAGGGATCAGCTCGGGTTTGCAGTTGGGGAAGAGACTCAAGGGTCCTGAGGTTGGAAGAGGGGGAGGGGAAGTTGGTTCGGAATTGGTTGAGAAGAAGGTCTTCCCGCAGGTGCTGCTGGGGGAGGGCTAATCCGGAAGGCTGAGCTGCAGCCGCAGTGTGGGGGGGGGGGGTGGGGGGGGGAGGAGAGAGCCTCCCAGCAAGCTCGGGAGGCAGCTCCCAGCTAGATAAAGATCTGTGACTGATAGCTCCAGATTGACCTGCTGTCCCAGTTCCTGTTCCAGGGCAAAGATCACCCAGCCCAGCCCTTAGACTCGTCCTTCTTTCTTTCTTTTTTTTTTTTTTTTTCCCTTCTCCGGCTTTGTTTACCTTATAAGGAAGGTCAACATTACAAAGTCGAAAGTGCCTGCTACCGGCCCCTGGATTTCGACAAATAGTTTCTTGGACCAGAACATTCCATGTGAAGATGGCTGGGCATTCAATCCTGCTGGCTGCTGTCTCAGTCCTGTCCGCCTGTCAACAAAGTAAGAGTCTCAGGCAGTGTGTGTGTGTGTGTGTGTGTGTGTGTGTGTGTGTGTGCGCGCCCCCCCCCCCCCCCCCCGCCTCCCGAGGGGGAAGAAGGTCTGGTTTTTGAGTTTCATGCTTCCTTCCTGGTGGCCATGGGAGCCACACAAGGCGTAGGGTACCCTGGGTCGTCCGCGCCTCCTTCCCCAGAGAGATTTTGGAACATTCCAGGGAGCAGTTCTCGCAAAGCGGCTGAGGGAGGCTCTCTGAGCCTGGAGATTCTGCCATGTTTGTGGTTACCTCCCACGGCCCAGTTCAGATGACCCTTGGAAATGCACCAGCTAACCTGACGGAAGGGGGGCTATCCATACTAATTTGGAGGGTTCCAGAGGAAACATTGTACCTGCTTTAGACCCTGGCTGTGATTTTTTGAAGCCTCATGTTTTAATTAATGTTTCTTAAATAAACTGCCTATGGCAGGTATGATTATCAGGTTTAAAAAAATCTGCAGAAATACGAGCTTCAAGTTAGGTGATGAATTCAAAATCTTAAAGCACCTTCCCACTAGACTTATTGGGCATCTCGATTGGCTGGTTATATAAAGAGCATTTGCTCCATGGAGGGTCAATTATCATCTTATCTATGATGTCAGCTTAACATGCTAAATGGGGAAAAGGGTCTGGACACTGGGGAGCAAGACTGGGAACCAACCATGCATATTTCTTTATTTTTCTGACTGTGCTGCTCCCAGGAAGGGGAGGCAGAGCTGGGGACGGCTCAGGGTGCACAGACGGCCAGAGCACGAAGGGACCACAGCTTTGGATAAAGTCCCGGCCTACATGCATGTTCAGGGTCTTGCCTAACCAGTGTGTTTTGTGTATTTATGAAAATATGATACTATGACACACATTGTGTGGATTGATTGACATTCTAGAGTAAAGCAGGGTGTTTATCGCCAACTAAAGGGGCCCTTGGGTCACAGCGGCCCCACGTTCCCACACACCTCCCCGGAAGCGCACCAATCCTGTGTGTTTCCTCCTCCTGGTGCCGCAGAGAGCACAAGACTGGGTCCACAGACGCCCCAGAGCCTCTGTCAGCCTCACAGAGAGGCGTCTGTGTGCTGGTGGGTGCAGGGGACAGCGGGGAACTGTGGCCAGAGGTCAGGTGGGGGTGGCTAGGAGTGGGTGGAAAGGAGAGGAAACTGGGCCCCTGGTGGTTGGTCGGTACTCGAAGATAAAATTCAACTGAAAGTTGTAAAGATCTTATTGGCTTTATTCAACGAGTCATGAATCAGGCAGCATCCCATCCGGCAGATAGAGAGGAGCTCTGGAGAGCTGTACAATATGAAAGACAGAGGGCAGGAGGGGGCACAAAAGGAAGTTGCTAGCAAACGGGGATTGTTTGTGGCAAAGGTCACCTTTTTTAGATAGGATTTATCTATCAGGCCTATTGCCTCACTAGTGCTAACCTGGTAATTCCAGGTTGACTTGTGTAAGATTCCACTTCGGGGAGAGGTTGAAACCGTAATTAAGTGAGGGATTAAGTCTCGGTTCCGTGATGTCAGTTTAGCGCTAATGACTCCATTTTGAGCCTGTTGTCTCTTTTTTAACAGTGGTAGATGGGGAACATTTACTGATTGGGTGGGGGAGAGAGAGGGAGAGAGAAAGAAAGAGAAGACACAACTGTTTAGTTGACATGAAGGACCAGAATTTGCTGCTTCTGCAGAAGTCTGGTGTTTATGGAGAAGGGACACCATGAATCATGGTAGAAACAGATCTGGTTTTGAAAACAGACAGTCCCCTATCTGTCCAGCTCAGCCACTTACCAGCTGGGTACCCCTGACCGGGATATTCTGCCCTTCAATGTCCTCTTCAAAGAGGGTTAAGCAGGATGCCAGATGGGAAGTGCCTACCAGGGGGCCTGGCCTGGGGTTGGGGCATAGCATGGTCAGTCCACAGGCGTGACCAGGTGCTATGGAGAGCCAAGAGGAAGATGGTACTTTCAAAGCTTTCACACATGGCTTTATTTCGAAACTCTAGGTTCTTGCCCCATTGCCCAGTGTAAATCAAGGAGCACACGTCTTTCATTGTTTCCATCTTACAGATGGAAGCAAGAAGACTTATCAAGTGTTTTCTCCAAGGCTGTGGAGCCATGGTGGCAGCAGGGTACAGAATGGCTGCCATATTTCCCCTCTGCAGACACATCGCCTTTTTGGCTCCAGCCGGGCACATGACTTATTGGCCTCTCCAGATTCAGGCTGCCTTGCGAGGATTTAGCCAGGGCTGGAAACAGCCAGTGCCCAGTCCTGCATTTCCCAAATCTTCACCCTGCTCTGCCTGGCTTCAGGGATGCCACAGCATTTTGAATGAGAGACTCTAGCAGAGCATTTATGCACTTTTGATGTTCAGCTGCAGCGTTTAAATCCTGAGCCATGGTTTATTTGTAGAGGAGAGGAAGTCGTGGGGGAGGGAAGAGGCCTGCTGTGCGAGCCCTTACTGAACCAGGCTCACTATTTACTGACTTGTCAGAACGGAGATAGGATCGAGTCTCAGGAGGAAATGCATCACGCCAGAGACTGTCACACAAGCTAGAAACGTGGTGCGCAAAAGGAAACTAGATTTGAAACATGAGCAAGTGGGAAATGGATGTGGAGGTACTAAAGTAAGCGAGACCAGGATCGCCTGGAGAGAACTGGTAGGGAACTGAAACCGGAAGAAATAATCTGAAGGGAAATCCTTGACCCCAGAGTTAATTATGGGGCAAAACTAGGGTGATAAGGATGGGAGGTGAGAACAACTGACCAAGGAGGAAGTGTGATCTGGAAGCCAGCGAGCTTCATAGGGCTGGTCATCAGATGCAAGCAACTCTGGCATTGGGCTTGGATGATCTAATGCAACAAATGTGGCCAAGGAAGAACAAAGTCATGATGATCTCATAGTAGGGAAACTGAGTCAGACAAGGAGGCATGGTTCCCAAAAGTTTTCTTGTGACCTTCCCTCCTGGCTCTTGCCCTCTCTAGGTAGTCACTGATCTGCTTTATGTCACTATGGATTCATTTGCATTTTTGAGAAGTTTATGTAAGTGAAACTCTACAGTACTGTTCTCTTCTGATCTTGCTACTCTCGTTCAGCATAATATGTTTGAGGTTCATCCCTGTCGTTCCATGTGTCAATCGTTCATTCTCTTTTACTGTCTAATAGTATTCTATTATATGGATATACCACATGCACCACAATTTGTTTATCCATTAGCTTGTTGACCAACATTTGTGTTAGGGTTCTCCAGAGAAGCAGAACTAATACAACACGCACACACATTTATTTAAAAAAAAAAAAAATTGGTTCATACCATTGGGGGGGCTGGCAACTCTGAAATTTGCAGGGCAGGTTCGAAGGCTGGAAATTCTAGCAAGAATTGGTGTTGCTATATGGAGCCTGAAGGCAGCGTGTAGGCAGAATTCCTTTCTCTTTGGGGAACTTCAGTCTTTTCTCTGTGGGCCTTCAACTGATTGGATGAGGCCCACTCACATAAGGAGGGTAATCTGCTTTACTCAGATTTACTCTACTGATATAAATGTTACTCACACCCAAAAAATATTTTCACAGAAACATCTAGACTGGTGTTTGACCAAACAGTGGGGCACCATGGCCTAGCGTAGTTGAGACAATAAAATTAACAATTAACAATTGCAGAATTGTTCCTAATATTTGGCTATTATGAATAAAGCTGCTATGAACATTTGTGTACACATTTTTGTATGGACGTATGATTTAATTTTTCTTGGGGAAATAACTAGGATTGGAGTGACTGGCTATATGGTCTATGTATGTCTAACTAAAAAATCCCATTCCAAATGGTTTTCCAAAGTGATTGTACATTTTACATTTCCACCAGAGTATATGAGAATTCTGGCTGCTCTGCTAGCCTTACTGCTCTCCTTTTTAATTTATATGATTTGTCTTTTTAATTTTAAACCTTTTAATAGGTATGTGATGGTATCTAATTGTGGTTTAAATTTGTGTGTTTCCTAATCAATAGTGATGTGCTACATTTTAATTGTTAATCCCTCTCTATCCTTGCAGGTTATTTTGCTTTGCATGTGGGAAAGGCAAGATTAAAATACAAAGTTACACCTCCGGCAGTCTCTGGGTCACCAGAGTTTGAAAGAATATTTCGTGCACAGTAAGTAATGCTTCCCCCACCCTTCTGGGATCTGGGCCTACCACATATAGAGACTTCTGATAAGGGCAAAGAGGTGCAGAGGAGATATCCCATTGTAACAAACCATACTTCACAGCCAAACCCCTTCTTATGATCCTTGAAGCTTAAAGCATCCAGCTCATGGAGTCTCTACCAACCTACATTTTGAATTTAGAGGGTGTATTTATAGAAAAGGCTGGGATCTTAAGAAAGACTTCTCTATATCTCTAAGCATGGCAGTTTGGTTCAAGAGCCCCTCGAGTACTCTGAGAATTCGATAGCCTCCAGCTGGATTAGCTATGACATCAATTTCCTATCTTTATTTTACCTTTCCACGTGAAACAGAGACAAACCGTTTCCTGAAATCCCAAACCTGTAAGAGTGAGAAAACTTTCCATTTCACACATACTTGTAGTGATTTTGATCATCTTGTCTTTTCAGATGCATACAGAATGTTCCACCATAAACACCATGAGTTTGGCTGCTACAGATGCTAGGGCTCCCTTTAGATCTCATCCCCCAAATAAGTGCTTTTAGAAACACTGCATGTGTCACCATTTATGTGTCACTCAGCTCTTTTGTTAATACTTCGGGATTTTTCATCTAGATCATGAGTGATGTGGGCCTATAATTTTCCTTTTTTTATATGATCTTCGTCTCACTTTGATATCAAGATTATACTAGTTTCATGGAATGAGTTAGAGAATTATTTTCTCAGAGAATTTTAGTAAGATTGGGAGAGTGTCCTCCTTCAAAATTGTGAGAATTGCCTATAAGATGATCTGAACTGATGCTTTCCTTGTGGGAAAAAACCTGAACTATGAAATTTGATTTCTTTAATGATGACTGGATTATTTGGCTTTTTATTCCATCTTGAATCACTTTGGGCAAGTCATGATCCTTGAGCTGACAGCATCGTTCTCTTGTCCATCTCTTTACTTCAAAGGCAAGAATTGCACAGACTGGGCGCCTGGGTGGCTCAGTTGGTTAAGCAACTACCTTCGGCTCAGGTCATGATCCTGGAGTCCTGGGACTGAGTCCCGCATTGGGCTCCCAGCTCCACGGGGAGTCTGCTTCTCCCTCTGATCTTCTGCTTTCTCATGCTCTCTCTCACTGTCTCTCTTTCAAATAAATAAATAAAATCTTAAAAAAAAAAAAAAAAGAGTTGCACAGATTATTCCCCAGGCTTGAAAGTGCGGGATGTTAATAGAAGAGATAATTTTAAGAGGTGCATAAACATGTTTTTTTTTCAACAAAGTTTTCTTGTGGTAAGAACATGTAACGTGAGATATACCCTCTTAAAAAATTTAAATGTATAAAATATTATTGTTTGTCGAGGTACAGTGTTGTACAGCAGATCTCCAGAGCTTGATCTCTTATTTGACTGAAACTTTATGCCCAAGATATGATTTTCAGTAACATTGAATGACATGGTGAGAGACTCATTTCCCTTTCGGTTGTCTTTGAATCTTTATGATTATGTCAAGTGGAAAGCATTGGTTTGGTGCCGGTATGTCCCACACTCCAATATTTATTTTTTATCAGAGTAATAACGTGTATGTGGTCTGAAGATAAAGTGACATTACAAGTTTGAAAGCAACAAATAACTCTCCTTACTGCCAATCCAACCCCAGAGACAACCATTGGCAGCCTTCTGACTACTACTTTTAGTATTTACTTCCATATTTCTAAACATTATGCTTTCACTGCTATTTATTGAGTAATGGATTTTAGACATTATCCATTAGCTTCCTTTTATGGAAGAAAGAATTTCATGTCTTTCCCCTTCCTCTTTTCCTTACCTCCCCTTTCCAGTACCGTTACATCACTTTGTTGAGTTAAACCGACAGCCGATGTTTATATTATTATAATTAAGTAAGTAATGTTCAAACTTGAGTTGAATAGTATATAATGATTTCAGCTCTTTCCTATGAATTTTTTCATTTTATCTGGGGTTAATGGTTGCCTCTTTATTTGTTTGCTTAGTTTCATCCTCAAATCTTTAACAGAACTGAAAATCTCTTAATATATTCAAATACATTATTCTAGTAATACCATTTTTTTTCTTGGATCATTTCTGCTTGGGTCCTCCATCTTTCTCCAATCTGGAGAATGCTTTTTAAACCTGCTACATGCTGTCCTTGTGGGACTTTTTGTCATCATTCCAGGAATTCTCCTTATCTTCTCCTGATTTAGATTGCCTGCTTTCCTGGATCTCCTATTTTCCTATTTATTGGTTTTCTCTCATTTTGGTGGAACTTACCCTGCAGAAGTTTGCTGAGAGAGGGTGAATAGTTGGTCAGATTTTGAGACTTTCCATTTCAAAATATGCTTTTACTCTGCCTCATGGTTGATTGATGACTTGGTTGGACATGTATTTCTTATTTATTTATTTATATATTTTTAAAAGATTTTATTTATTTATTAGACAGAGAGAGAGATCCCAAGTAGGCAGAGAGGCAGGCAGAGAGAGAGGCAGGAAGCCGACTCCCTGCTGAGCAGAGAGCCCGATGCGGGGCTCGATCCCAGGACCCTGAGATCATGACCTGAGCCAAAGGCAGAGGCTTAACCCCCTGAGCCACCCAGGCACCCCTATTTATTTATTTATTTAAAAGATTTTATTTATTCACTTGACACAGAGATCACAAGTAGGCAGAGAGGCAGGCAGAGAGAGAGGGGGAAGCAAGCTCCCTGCCAAGCAGAGAGCCTGATGCAGGGCTGGATCCCAGGACCCCAAGACCATGACCCGAGCTGAAGGCAGAGGCTTAACCCACTGAGCCACCCAGGCACCCCAGGACATGTATTTCTATGTTAAAAATTCTTACTCTCCGAATTTTGAAAATATTTCTCTTTTATTTCCTAGTTTCCACTGGTATTGTCATGATGTTCTGTGCCATTCTAATTCCGGGTTCTTTGGAAACTGTGGAGGCTTTAGAATCTTCCTCTCATCCCAACGTCCTAAGATGTTATGGTGCTGTGCTTACTGAGAGGCATTTGTCTTTACTGTGCTGACCCCTACATAAAGCTTTTTTACAGACTGAAAACTCATGTCTTCCTGTTCTAGAATTTTTAAAAAATATCTTTTCCCCTGAATTTCCTCTTCTTCATTTTCTCTGTTCCTTTATTCTTAAAACCTCCATGAGTTGTATGTTGAGCTCTGGATGGGTCATCTAGTTTTCTTTTATCTATGGTTTTTCATCTTCTTGGACTTTTGCTCTTTCTGGGAAATTTCTTGAACTTCTGTTTACTAACCTTTAAAAAAAATTCAGATATCAATTTTAATTTCTAAGAATTAATTTTTATTCTTTGATTGTTCTTTAGCCATTACTGCTGCTATTAAATCATCCCTTTTTATTTTACGGATACAGTGTAATTTCTTATATCTAAGGATTTTTATGGTAATATTTTTTAAACTTCTTGTATCATTTCTGTTTTTTCCAAGCTCCTTCTTATTTGTCAATTTTAGCCTCTGTCTTTCATTTTTATGTATTATTTGCCCATTAAATATCTGTTGACCACCTCTATATACTTGGCACTGTTCCAGTAGCTTATGATATACCAGTGAAAAAATTAGACAAAGATCCTTGCCCTCTTGAAGTTCACCTTATAGTCGAAGAAGACTGAAAGTAAACAGGTAATATCATAAGAAAATACTATATTAAGCAAGAGGTGGTAAGTGTTAAGAAATAAAGGAAGAAGAAGTGCACTCTAAGGGAGCATAGGGATGGGTTGCTGGGGGCGGGTTGGGGCAGGTTCCTATTTAGGTTGCTCCGTGTGGACCCCACGGAGAAGGTGACTCGAGCAAAGGCTTGAAGCCGGTAAGAGTTAGCCATGTGAACATGCAGAGAAAAGCCTCTTGAGGCAGAGGGAGTAACTACTGCAAAACCCTAAGTGGGAATGTGCCTGGTGGGTGAGCAAGGAAGTCTGTGGCTGAGAGAAGGAGCTGACAAAGTGGTAGGAGGTAAAGTTAGAAAGCTAATAGATGGATCGTGTTGGGCCTTAAAAGCCTTTGTAAGGCCTTTGGCTTTTCTCTGAAGGAAATGGAAAGTCATTATAAGGTTTTGAGCGGAGGACTAACACCATTCTATGTTTTCAAAGGATCACTTGATCTGCTTTGCTGAGAACAGTCTATATGGAGGCATTGGTAGAAGGAGGAAGTTCGGTTAGGAGGCTACCTTGACCCAGGGAGGTAGCAGTAGAGATGGTGAGAAATGGTCAGATTCTGGATATGTTTTGAGGATAGAGCCAAGAGAATTTCCTGACATAATAAATATGGAGTATGAGAAGCGTCAAGAACGACCTCAGAGATTTGGCCTGAGCATCCCAACAGACAACCGAGAGAGAGAAGGCAGCAGGGGAACCAGTTTTGGGGGGAAGACCGGACGATTCTGATTGACATGTTGTGTCCGAGATGTGACTTACGCTACAGCTAAGGAGAGGCTGTCAGCATTGTCATTCACTACGCTACTTGGATCCTTTCTTGTTGCATTGTAAACAGCCTGGTATGGTACACATCTGGGTAGAGAGACAGCAGGCAGGTGGATATATGAATCCTGCAGAGGGATCTGGGCTGGAAATATAAATTCACTGGCACACGAAGATGATTTAGAACCACGACACTGGAAGAATTTTTTTTTTTTTTAAGAACTCTTTAAGGGAGTGGGTGTAGGTAAAGGAGAGAAGAGGAGCAAGGACTGAACCAGCCTTAGAAATCAAGAAGACAAGGGTCCAGCAAAGAGATCTGAACAAAGGAGATCTTAGAAGCTTTACTCAAAAGTCAAGTGGTTCTTGATGGGCTGTCTGTGCCCATTTAATAAAGAATGTCAGAAAATGAGCTGGGAGCTCCGTGTGCCTGGGTGGGGCTTACTGAGTTAGACAGCTTCACCAGAGGGTGATTGATCATCAGCAGCTTTCTTTGGGAGAGCTCCAAAAGTCAGTATCTGTAGGTTCTCTTTCTGGGACCATTTGGTTTCTCTCGAGAAAACTCTTAAGCCCCCCTGTGGGGGCAGGCAAGTGTGGGGTGAGGGAGGAGGATGAGTATAATAGGTCTTACTTCCAAAAACCTGAAAGTGTGCCAGGTGAAGGAAGGAAGGTTCTTCTTCTACACAGTATGTAGGTGCACATGGTTCCTAGCACAGAATTTTGTTCTGGACTCCCCTGTGATTCTCTGGTTGGGGTTCTCTAGGCAATAGAGCTCCCCTGTCCTGGGATGGGGAAGTAGGAGTGGGGCTCAGAGGTGGAGGGGAGCTAAAGCACTCCTTATTAGAGTCTGTCAAATAGTTCTTCCCATTCAGCCTTTGGCCTCACAGGTACCCGGAGTCCCCAGTTCCTGAGCCTGTTGGGGTTCTGGGATGAGCAGTGTCTTAGTCTTCATTGGTCCGTCCTTCTGCGGGCAGTGAGGCTTCATCTGTCTGCACTCTGTCAGCTCAGCTGCCATTCCGCTGAGGGCTGTCCTTCAGAAATTTGCTAACATCTCTCTTCCACTGCCGTGTCTGCTCCCGCTCTCCTTGTTCTCAATGACTTTATGTCTATTTTTTTCCTTTGCTGGCATTTTAGTGAGGTTTCAGGAGGGAGAAGAAATAAACGGGTTCAATCTGTCACGTTTAGCACGGAGCCCTCGTGACGTGCTCTCAACACCTCTTGAACATCCATTCTCTTCTTCGACAGAAGGAGGGTCTTGTGCGCTGAGCCTTCAGCAATCAACAGCATCTAATGAGAACTTGGCAAATTTTGTTCTCATGGGATTTATTTTTATACTTTATTTAGAAAGTGATTTTCTTTTTCTACTCATAAAATTTCATTCTCCCTAATTTAAGTAAAAAAAAAAAAGGTGATTTATAGAAAAATAGTAAGTGTTATATGGAGATGCTAAACTTTTGACAGTGATATATTAATGCTTGAAGTTTAGGAGACACTGTACTATTTATAAACATCTTCACAGGAGGAAATTCCACATCTTCCTACCTTGTCTTCTGTCATCTAAGAACTTTCTGTTGGGACGTGCTGGGCTTCTGGCCTGCTCAGGCCTTGGGCTGCTTCTGGTTCTGTTTGTACTTACCCTTTCCACAAATTTGATTTCTTTCAAGTTACTGCTCTCTCCTTTCTCTCTCTCTCTTTTTTAAAGATTTGTGTATTTGTTTGAGAGAATGAGAGAACGTGGGGGTGGGAGTGAGGAGGAGAAGCAGGGAGAGAAGAGGAGGAAGGGCTCAAGAATCCCAAGCAGACTTTGTGCTGAGCACAGAGCTAGTCCCGGGGCTCAGTCTCACAACACTGAGGTCATGACCTGAGCTGAAACCAAGGGCTGGAGACTTAACCAACTGAGCCACCCAGGCACCCCTCTCTCTTCTTTTCTATAGCTGGACGCCATTTTGAAATATTTCTCTTAAGCTGCTGTTTATTAAAAAAAAGTATACACACTTAATTTTCTTGTTAGGAGTGTTTTGTTTGTTCTGTTTGATTAATCATGGCAGAATGAAGAGGGGTTAAAGAATAATGGCCAATAATTGGGGCAGAGGGAGTGAGGAGTCATCCAATACCTTTAAGAGCATAGTAGTAATTGTCTAGCATTCTCTCTGAAGGGTGAGTGAGGATGGCCTACTCACTTCCCCGAATTTCTTCTTAGATGTTCCATTGCACTAGACCAAGTCTTCACTTAGACTATAAGGTTTAAGTATATCAGGCCAAATCAGATTGGATTCATTGCTAGTGAAGCCATTTGGATTTTATCTGAGGTGGTTAGGGCAGGATCCCTTGGGATAACCAGGTCATTCCAAAGCCTACTCGGCTATTCTTGTCTTCAAGGGTAGGCTCTTTTGAGCTCTGCAAATCCCTGAGAGGAAATGTACTTTCTTTTCTGGCTCTCCTGGACCAAAGCATTGAGTCCGTCAGCCTCCCTTGAAGGTCTTAGGGTCATAGCTATATCAGAAATGCTGTCTTTTCCCCTGCTCTTTTTTCCTGCTCTTTTGTCCTAAGTATGGTCAAGAAGCCTGGCCTTAGGACTAATCCTAGCTCTAAGTGGAAACTGACATCTCCTGACAACCACTTCAAGGTCCCTCTGACCACGCTCACCTCAGGTTGGATATTCATTTGCCAAGCAGAAGTGATTATTATGGCTCCCGGTTTACCCATATTACCAGCCCAGGGCCTCATCCCCATTCAGTTCCTCTTCCCTTCTTACAGGGAGGTCTTAAAGAAGACTCTCTAGAGTTTTGCGTCTTTTACCGGAATACATTTTTAAACTTGTGAACAAAGCAACTATAGTTTCAACAAGGGCCATTCCTTCAAGTTATTGCTAAGCTTAAAAAATTCTATCTCGTCTAATTTGAGTACCTTGATCCCTTTAGATTGGAGGCTTTCAGAAATCTAAGAAGTAGATCCAAGTAATAGCTTGATCTTGTTGCGATTTAAGTACATTCCCTCTGATTCTATTCTCCTCAGGAGAGTGGCATAGCTGCTAATGACCCCACTCTTTTTCATACAGTTGGGGACCATTATTAAGTATCTTTCATCTTCTGTATTTTGAGGCTTCATTGTAATAATTCTTTAGCTTTCCCCCCCAATCATTAAAAAAGTTTGGTTGTTCTCTTTGGACTAAGATTTTTCGTATCCTAAACCTGAAGCCTGGAAGTATATGTAATGTCCCAACAATGGTTTCTTTAGTGCTGGGTAAGATAGTAGAATTTCCTCTCACTTAGTTCTTTGAATGCACCCCTATTTGCTTAATATTGAATTATTCAGTTTCTGTTCCAGAATTAGCCAGTCACAAGTAACCCATTCATCATGAACCTGAGTACTCTTAGAAATATTACCCTCTTCTTACCCACTGTAGCTGTAAATTTTTTGTTTTTGCTGTTTCACTTACTTTTTTGTAGTCATTTTGAATTCAAATCCAGAAATTTAGAGATTCAAACTAGTGGCTCTACTGTATGTCTAAAAACTCTGGAGAAAGGAAAATTCACAAAGAATAATTTTCAGGTATTCTGCAACACTGGGATTATAAGTAATGTGGATCACCTATTTTTGTAATAAGTACAAACAAGTTAAAGAGAGGCAGTAAACATATCTCCATTTTTCTTACAAGTGCACCCATCTTAGACATTAGCTAAAAGCCCAAGATGTCCTTATCCACTGAGTTAGAATGGGCTACGGGTCCCCGAGGTGAGATAATGACTCTAAACTATGAGCCCTTCAAACTGTAGCACCCTCCTCCACAAACTGTCTGTATCAGTCAGCTCAGGCTGCGGTAACAAAATACCACAGATTGGGTGGTTTAAAAAACAGACATTTGTTTTCTCACACTTCTGGAGATGAGAAGATCAAGATCTTGATCTAAGATCATAGTTCTGGCTGCTTGGGTTTCTGGTGAGAGATCTCCTCTCTTGGCTTACAGATGGCTGCCTTCTTGCCATGTCTTCATTTGTCATTTCCTTGGCGTGTACACGCAAAGACAGAGCAGAGGGTGGGCGGGGTGAGTCTGGTGGGTGGCAGAGAGCTCTCTGGTGTCTCTTCATAGAAGGACACCAATCCCATTAGATCAGGGTCCCACCCTTCTGACCCCATTTAACCTTAATTACTTTTGTACTCCACGTACGGCCACACTGGAGGTTAGACCTTCAACATACGAATTTTGAGGGACACCAACAGTCAGTCCATGCCACCACCAAATAGCTCTGTCCCCCACGCTGGCCGAGTCTCAGGTAGCGGGACACAAGGAGCAGCAGGGGTGTGGATGAGTTGCAAGCCTCGCTCCCTTGTCTGCTTATCCTGGTGCTTCTGCAGCAGGGGCACCCCTGAGCGGGGGGTTCGATCGTGCCCTCCTGCCATCTGTGGCCACTGCCCTCTCGAGTTCCCACACAAGGATTACTCGACAAGGAGCAGTTCAGATGGTTACAGATCTATATAGAAAGATCAGCTCAGCACCTTTACTCTGCAAGCCTTTGCTGAGCATATTAACCTGTTTCTCTGACCCTCAGCCAGTGTAATTATCAAAAAGACGTTCCAGGGTCAAAAGCCAGCAGACTGAGGCTGGGCCATCTGCTAACAGAGCAGGCCGCTCATGGCGGTGGGCGGCCCGCTGCTTCCGAATGATTCACCCAAACAGAAGGAGAAAGAAAAAGGAGCTAATGAAAACTCGAAATAGGAAAACCTCCTAAGAAGGCTCCTTTAGGTTGCCTTGTCTGTTTTTATTTCTGAAGCGTGTTATACTACTAGGTACTCTAGGTAATCTGGTTTTTCCCTTCAGTACCTGCTTCACATTTTCTGGGAACAAGAGTGTAATACACAGTCTCCTAATCCACCAAATAGCAGAGCAATTCAGAAGAGCTTGAGGTCAGAGCTCCCCCAGGTGACGCGTCCATGCTGAGGGGACACTAAGTAATCTGCTGGGAGGGTGAGGAGCTTCGATTTATATTTGCTCTTAAAATCTCGTTCTTTAATTTCTGTTTTGTGTGTGTTTTATCATGTAGATGATACTCTTTTCCAGTTGATTCTATGAGCTGGGCTAATGGATCAACCCCATATTCCTGGTGGTTTAACACAATGGAAGTGTATGTCTTGGTCATGTAGGGTCCTGTGTGGGGGTTCCTGGTGGAGCGGCCTTCCACATGGCCATTTAGAGGCCTACACTCTGTCCATCTAAGGGGTCTATCCCCATCCATGTCCTCAGAACTCTCCCCACTCAGCCAGTGTGTGGGGGAAGGGAGATTGGCACACCTGCTTCGTGACCATTTGGCTCAGAGGTGACATGTTTTACTTTCTCTTTCCATTGGCAGGAAATGGCCCTGCCCAAATCCAGGACAGCCGGGCATCTGGTCCCTAGGTGTGCAACACCAACTTTGTGGCCAACTAACTACCTCTGCTACATATAGGACATGTGTCTGTTTGTTGTTGTTGTTTTTTTTTAAGATTTTTATTTATTTATTTGACAGATCACAAGTAGGCAGAGAGGCAGGCAGAGAGAGAGAGGAGGAAGCAGGCTCCCTGCCAAGCAGAGAGCCTGATGCGGGGCTCGATCCCAGGACCCTGGGATCACGACCCGAGCTGAAGGCAGAGGCTTTAACCCACTGAGTCACCCAGGCGCCCTGTTTGTTGGTTTTTAATGGGGTTATGCAACCATGAGAACTATACAGTCAATAAAATTTGGAGACCCGTGTTTTAGCAACTGCTCAATTTGGCTGTCAGGCCTCAATTTGGTTCTTTTTTCCAAAATGAGGTAAACTGAGCAGTACAGTTCATGACTGAGACAGGATCTAATGGTACTTAGTTCAGGACTGTACTCACTACCTCTAGCCTTTGGGTCCAGTGGGACTCTGGAGTGGCCACGAGTCTGGGGCCCCACAGCTAGGCTCCCTCGGAGTTGGGGATGAACCCTGAGGGGTTCCAGCCACTATAACGAATCAATCCCATAGGCTTCTTCGGGTCATCCTTTCTGGTGACCAGCTCCTTCCGGTTCATCTGACACTTTCCTACTCAAAGTTCTATGTCCCAGGAAGCCCTCAGGTCTAGGCGGACTGAGACAATGCATCTGGGACCATCCTGGTTATGAAATTCAAAGTCCCATGTTCTGAAATCCTGCTCAGTCTAGGGCAAACTAGGAGGATTGTCACCCTACTGTCTTCCTAACAAACTCTTCCTGTCATTGCCCCTGGGCAGACTTTGAGCCATATGGTGACTCTGCCTATAACAAAGGAAAAGCTTCTCCCCCAGTCATTTTATGGGAAGCTTAAATATCAAAAGAGCACAGGTTTTTTGAGCAAAGAGGGCTCTAACCAGGGACGAGTAGACATACACGTTTCCCTCAGTGTGGGCATGCGGGAAAGGGGACAGTCCCTCAGTGGCCATAGTCGGCTACCCCCTTCCCTTCCCACATGAAGGGAAATGGGCACAGCTGTTTCCAGCTTTTTCTGTTGCATTTGGAGACTTTTTCTGAAGATCACCTAGTGTAAGAAGACAGACTATATCTGCTTTCATGTCCAAAAGAGACCAGGAATTATTTCCAGTTTAGTTTTCTTGTCAATGTTACTATAATGAGTCACCGATAGGATTGTTAAGAACAGTTTCCGAACTTGGTCCCCTTGAGTTGAACAGTGTTTGTGGACACCTCACTGTGAACGAGCTATCTTGGGACACATCCAGACACAAATCACTTAACTGTGGTGGCAGAAAGACATGGTCGCATGCTGGGTTGGGGTGGTGCAGGAAGAGGTCATACTGAACAGGTAGAACGGGACGCAAGGTGTGTCAGCCAAGCAGGACCTGGTATTCTCGGTAGGCAGCTACAAGGAATACCGTTGCCATATAGCTGGGCTCCATGGCTGGCCATCAGGAGAATTATTTTCGATCTCTGATACATGATACTAAGACAGGGACAGAGCCTCCTTTCAGAGGGACTAGGGCTTAAGGCAGAGCAGCCCAGGTGGGGCCCGGAGGAGCAATGGATAATGACCACCGCTAGGACCTGAGGCCAGGGTGACACCAACAGTGACTAACTGCCTAGAGGGGACAAAGGGACTCGTTTCTTGGGAGCAGAACTGCCCAGATACTCCAGGCTCCGCCCTCAGGGAGCCCAAATGCAGTTATAGTCACACCCTTGCCGGAATCTCAATGGCTCCTTAAGCAGCCCTGCTCACCCAGGACCTCAGCACCCCCTCCCCCTATCTTCTGGGTCACTTCCTGGAGCCTCAAGGGAGGTGAGGGACACAGCCCCTGCTGGCAAGCCCCTGAAGGGAGGGATTGTGCTGCATCCTGCTGGAGTCCTTCCCCAAAATCCCGTGGATGCAAGCCCCATTAGCTTTCAGAGCTAGGCGTTCTGAGGGTCCAGTCCTCAAGCAGGAGTCTTAAAAGTTGGCAGCTATCTGTGGGGTCCTCAGGGAGAAGCTGCTGGTATGGTGTTGTGCTGGGGGGGCGGTGCATGGCGAGCGTGTGTCTCAGCCTTGCCCACCTGTTTCAGGGTGGGTATCTTTTCCTTGTCTCCACTATAGGAGTCATCAGCTGGCTTTTGGGTTTCCTTCAGAGGGAATCGCTCTGTGAGTGTGGCTGTACAATCAGGGTATCCGTGGGAGGAGGGAAGTTCCAGAGCCCCCTGTGTTGCCATCTTGGTGGCCAAAGCAAAATAAAAAAAAACTTTTTTTTTTTAAATTAAGAAAATAAAGCCCCTCATGGTGACCTTGGCTAGAAGATACAGGTCTTCAGATTTTATTTTATTTATTTATTTGACAGAGAGAGATCACAAGCAGGCAAAGAGGCAGGCGGAGAGAGAGGAAGGGAAGCAGGCTCCCCGCTGAGCAGACAGCCCGACCGCTGAGCAAACAGCCCGATGCGGGGCTCGATCCCAGGACCCTGGGATCATGACCTGAGCCGAAGGCAGAGGCTTTAACCTACTGAGCCACCCAGGCACCCCAAAGATACAGGTCTTCAAGAACCGGTATCAACTATTTCTGGGCTGATTGTCTCATAACGTTACATACACAAACTTCAAGGAAGAATGTGGAGTCATTTTGGATTCTCTACACTATGCCACTCCCACCAGGGTCAACTCAAGACATCACAAATGACAGTAGAGTTCTTTCCGGTTGTGATAGTGTCAGCAAGGAGCACAGCCAACCTAACCGAGATCCCTTGGGGGTGCGGCATGGGAAGGATGAATAAAATTCATCTTTTTTCTCCTCTTTGCTAGGTGCAGATGAATTATAGTTTTCAGAGAACTGTTCCTTTTTGCTTAAAATAGTATCAGATTTTCCATCCAAGTTTTCTATGAATAGAGGCAATTTGACTTGATGTTGGGACAGGGCTTTGGAATCTGGTGGTGACACAGTACCTTTGATTCTCTGCAAGGCATGGGTTGGTTTGTGCTGTCGGGACTTATTTTTTCCCTCCATATAATGGGAATGAAGAATACTCCATTCAGGATATTTTAGGGAAATTATTTAGGAGTGTTTTTTAACTGCTGTGTAACTCAAGTGGAAGGCAATGAGTGTGTAAGAATTTTTGGGAAGAGATCTGATAAATATAAATTGTGTTATTTTCTGGGTTCTTTAGAAAAGAAGTGGAATGAATTTTGGGCTTAGAATCAGAACCAACTCAAGGTCTGTCTTTTGGAAAAGAGCTAAAATTCATTCCTACTACTGGCAGCTTACAGGTAGGAAAGTGATTCTTGGCCCGGATCTGAGGTTTAAACAGTGTTTGAGTCTTACCTTGGAAAACTCATTTGACATGAAAAGACATCTAAGTTTTTATGTAATTCTTAGATTATTTTTATAAGAAGAGATTAGACATTTACCTCCAGATGAAAGCATAATGTTTCCAGGTTGAGTCTTCTCATAAAATAACCCATGTCTGAGGTGTCTGGGTGGCTCAGCTGGTTAAACATCTGCCTTCAGCTCAGATCACGATTTCAGGGTCCTGGGATCCAGCCCTGCATCCGGCTCCCTGCTCAGCGGGGAGCCTGCTTCTCCCTCTCTTCCGCACTGGTGTTATCTCTCTCTCTCAAATAAATAAGTAAAATCTTAAAAAAAAATGACCAATGTCTTTATATTTTTTTTTCCTACAGACAAAACTGTGTGGAGTTTTACCCCATATTTCTGATTACGTTGTGGATGGCTGGATGGTATTTCAATCAAGGTAATTTTAAAATAGGATCGACTCTGTTCTAATGATGATTGTGGTTCTTAGAACCATTAAGGAACGGATGTGCCACCAAACATCGACTGATTCCGGAAATTGTTTTAAACAAAATAATCCATGTCTCTGTGCATCAAAGAGCACCGCTCTGCAGATAAGCTAACTTTGGCTTCATTTCAGTTTAACTCAGTAAAACAAAAAACAAAAACAAAACAAAACAAAAAAATCATCTTGGAGCAAACCGCATGCTGGGCATTCCCAGATGAAAATGACATGATCACGGTCTTCAACTCTGATTCCTTAATTCCAGTTTCTCTGCAAGAGTTCACCCTAATGATCATAGCTATTATTTACTGAGCACTCACTACATGCCGGGTACTATTTTACATCTTCAAACCCATCCCATGGACAGGATAGGTAGGATTGAAACCTTCCTGTGAAGTAGGTTCTGTAACTGATGCCTACTCTACAGATGAGGAAACAAACTAACAGCTTACGTAGTTTGCTCAACTTAACATTCATCAGTATGGGAGAAAACTGGCTTTCAAGTACAGGAAGGGTCCATAGGTATTTTCTCAACAACATGTGTACCCTTCCTTGAGTTCACAAGGCTGTCGTGTTCATGTGTGTAGCCGCTCTGCAAACATCTGGGAATATCCTTGGTGAGCTGAAGCCTTAACCCAAATCTGCCTGTTTCTTTAATGGGGTCAGAGCAGCACTGGCTACCTGAGTTGGAGAAATTCAATCTCTTTGGCTTTCTGATAGCTTTCATCACCTCATTTGGGTCTGACACTTGATGGCTAAGATTTCACTAAACCCCAATCCAGTGGCTTTCAAAGGCAACCCCCTTCACTGTTTTCTTGTAATTTTTGCTGTCAACTGAGGAATTTCAGATAAAATGTCCTTCAGAGAGAGAGACTTCTTAACTCTATTCCAACTCACATTTTTGTCCCCTGAGGGCATGAATGAAGGCGATTGTTCCTTGTCAGGTAAGACTGCATTAACGACTAATAAGAAACGTGCCTTTGATAATGGGACTCAGTCTCTGCTGTTTGACCCTTTGGATGTCACTGTAACGGGCTGAATGAAGCCCACTGTCAGAAAAGGATTTTCTGTCATAATTTTGTTCTTTCTCATGAAAACTTAAGTTGCCTGTTAATTGCCTGCAGTAGTTCTCATTGGCTTCGAGAGAATTAAGTCATTAGATGGGGGGTTTGGTGGGGAGGCTTCAGAACTGCAGTCTGCTTCAGGATCTCTCCACTTCCTCCCTCACATGCCAGCTGCCCCCCACCCCCGCCATCTCGTCTCTTCGCTTGGCCCCCTTCTTCTCACCCGCAGGTCCCAGGCACGTGACCTCCCCGCACGAGGCCTTCCCTGATCCCTTTCTAAGGGAGGCCTCCTCCGTCCCCGCTGTTCCAGCCCTCCTGCCTCATTTCCTTCCCTGCACTTTCAGTTCTGTGATGTTCTTCCAAGTTTTCTCCTTGTTGGCTGTCTTTGCTGATAAACTCCGGAAAGACAGGGAGCTTGTATCTATTGCACTGCTGACCCCAATCCTTAGACTCTGCTCAGTGTAGAGTAGAAACTAAAGAAAATGTTTGTGATCTAATAAAATCAGGAATTTAATTTTATTCAGGATATCAGAGCCCCAAAGATAGGCTCCAAGTGTGTGCCAGAGGGCTCTCGCAATTTGCATCCGTTGGGTGCTGAGGAAGAGAGAGGGTCCCTGATGGTAGGGAAAGTATTGATATTTTTTATGGGACAAGATGACAGAAGATCCTGCTATACTTTACATTTCTTTGAGGTAAAATCTGTACACTGTATAGTGAAAGGCACAGATCATACATGGTCCATTCCGTGAGTTTTAACAAGTGTGTGCCCATCAAGATGCAGGACATGACTACCACTCAAAATTTTTCTCTTTTTAAAAGATTCTATCTATCTATCTGTCTATCTGTCTATCTGCGAGAGAGAAGGGGGAGAAGCAGAGGGAGAGGGACAAGCAGACTCCATGCTGAGCATAGAGCCCGGTGTGGGGCTTCATCTTACAACCCTGAGGGTATTACCTGAACTGAAACCAAGAGTTGGACATTTTACTGACTGAGGCAGCCAGGTGTCCCCAGAACGTTTTCTTCTGCCCCTCCTCGTCAGGCACGTTCAGAAGCAAACACCATTCTGGTCTTTTTCATCATAGTTCAGTTCTGCCCATTCTAGAACTTGCCATCGTGGGAACCATACAGTGTTTACTCTTGTGCCGTGCTTCATTCACTCAGAAGAATGTTGAGACTCACCACGTTGTTGCAAGTATCCGTGTCTCTTCGTTGCTGAGTGGTATTCTGTAGTTTGATTATCTCAGTTTGGTTATCCATTCTCCTGTTGGTAGGTTTCTGGGCTCTTTCCTGTTTTTACTATTATGAATAAAGCTGCAATAAACATTCTGTACAAGTCTTTTTATGGACATCTGCTTTCATTTCTTTGGGGTAAATATGTAGGAATGAAATTGTTGGGTAAAAAGTATGACCCAAAAGTTGAGTCATAAAGAACTATCAGAACTTTTCCCAAAGTGGCTGTACTATTTTGCATTCCCACCAATAATGTATGAGGATATCAATACCGCCAACATTTTGTGTTGTTGGTCTGTTTAAATTTTAGCTGTTGTAATGGGTTTGCAGTGGTATCCTGTCCTTGTGGTTTTAAGACGTAGTTTGCTGATACTGAATGATGTCGAATAATGTTGAAAAAAATTCTCATGTGCTTATTGGTACATTTGCTTCTCTTCCTGTATGAATTGTCTATTCAAATATTTTGCTCATTAAAAAAATTAAGTTGTTTTTGTCAGAGCTATTTGTGCATTCTGGACATGTACACATTTTGTGAGCATTTTCTCAGTTGTCATACCACGTTTTGAGAGGCCGCCATCACATTCTGTATCTTCTCTGTTTTCTCTCTGTAGTTTTTGCTACTTGTCTGGGTCTGGTGTACATATATGCCCGTCACCAGTATTTCTGGGGATATTCGGAAGCAGCTAAAAAAAGGTAAGGAGAACCTACGAACTGGGTGACACTTAGGAAAAGAGTGGCTGGATGGCGTCCGAATTAGCTGCGTGTTCCTGGGGTTAGTAAGAGCCCCGATGGTCATGGTTGCATGAGTGATCTGAGTGGCCTGAGACCCTTCTTCCCAGGCCTTGCATAACTAGGGGTGAGACGGAAACGTCAAGTACAAACTGGGCACTCAGTGTGCGCTTGCGGCCACCACACTTGAAATCCTTGCAAGGATTGCACACGATCTCCAAAAAGTCGCAAAGGAAACAATCCTGCCCAGGTGTAACCATCCTTTTAGTGTGCAGAGGAGCCAGCCTCTGTGGCTAGGCATCCCCTTTAATTCATGTGATGAATCCAAATTTTCAAATGGCAAAAGTGTTTGAAGTTCTGGGAGGTGCCAGCGGCGAGCAGCCTACCCCAGAACGCCTCCCTTCATTGCTGCACTGGTTACCATGTCTCTGCCTCGTGTCTGTCCTGTAGGATCACCGGTTTCCGGCTGAGTCTGGGGAGTCTGGCTCTGCTGATAGTCCTAGGCGCCCTGGGGATTGCAAACAGCTTTCTGGACGAGTACCTGGACCTCAATGTCGCCAAGAAACTGAGACCCTTCTGACGTCCTCCCCTCCCTTTGCCCAAATGTTTGCAGAAGCTATTTCTACCCTGAAGGTGATGTGGAGTCAAGGGATCAATTATTAAAAAGAGAAGTCTTTGTTTTGTTTTTCCTGAAATGGCTTTGTAGGAACATACCCGTTAGAGAATGCATTTCCTGTTTAAGAATTAAAGTCCACCATGACAGGGTACAGCCATATCTTCAGTGGAAGGTGCATGGGCTCTGGTTCTTGACATGCGTGCTGAAGCCACGACTGCTTATGTGGGAGAAAGCAGCCTGACTGCGTGCTGGGTTTTCTGTGGGGCCGTCGTCCCTGCACCGATAATGGTCCCATTACTCCTGTCCCACTACTACGTTCCAGACAGATGCTAAACAGGTCGCCATGCTCCCTTTATGGGTTGTAGGAGAGCAACAGGTGGCTGTACATGGGGGGAAGTCAGGCAAACACATAAAGTAGCCAGAGAAGACAGTCATCAACTAATAGCACAAAACAAATCTGGGTGCAAAATTTACTTTTGAAAGAAAAAGGGAAAAAGGGGTGGGGGGAAAGGCCTATCATTTTTAAGGAACCATCCCAAGACTAGTGTACAGCAGATGTCCTTGCCCCTGGTCAGGGGAAGGAGGGTCATGGTCACAGCTGGAGCAAGGACAGGGTTCTGCTATACTTCCTGTGTCATGTGGGTTTGGGGTTGGCAGCTGTTGTGACCCTGCTTCTTTATTTTCTTCGTCTTTTTTTTTTTTTAAGATTTTATTTATTTATTAGAGAGAGAGCACAAGCACAAGTAGGGGGAGCAGCAGGCAGAAGGAGAGGGAGAAGCGGGCTCCCTCCTGAGCAGGGAGCCCGATGCAGTGCTCTATCCCAGGACCCTGGGATCATGATCTGAGCCGGAGGCAGACACTTAATCTACTGAGCCACCCAAGTGCCCTACTTTCTTCATCTGTAGGATGGGAATGAGTTCACCTCACAGTTTTCAGGGACTTCAGGAAAATGGAATTATGAGCCCATATAACACATTTTAACATCAGGAAAAGGGCTCTGTCAATTTTTCTAGAGAAATCTGGACAGCGTCGAGTCTGTCGTGGGCATCTTCAAGAAGCTGTTGATTGGGACTTTTCTTTTTTGGGGATGGGTACAAAGGAAGTTTTAAAGACTACGCATAATAGGAAAAAAGATAAAGGCATTGAAAAAGTAGTGTTTCCAGAATAGTGGGGAAGAGATGACAACCCCGTGTCCCAAATAACAGTACTAAATATTTGCAAATACCTTGAGAACGCAGTGGTCTGAAAATGGGGCTATCAGGATCCTCCTCACGGGCTGTTTGCCTTTGAATAAGGCCCCTCACCCATAGGGGGAGGCTAGCGAGGGAGTGAAGACCAGAGCCGGCCAACACCAGTCCTGTTTGAGCCCGTGCTGGGCCCGCTACCGCAGTTCCGTGTGGCTCTTCACCTCTGTTTTCCTTGGTTAAAATGGGGCTATTCCTCACTGTAAAATGCTGTGTTTCTATGGCCTTTTTACTTTTTAGTATTCTGATCAGTTATGATGACTTGTATTGTGACATTTGATTATTTTACACATTGAAGACAATAAGGAAGAAAGAAAGCAAATTTTTTTTTTTTAAAGATTTTATTTATTTATTTGACAGACAGAGATCACAAGTAGGCGGAGAAGCAGGCAGAGAGAGAGAGGAGGAAGCAGGCTCCCGGCTGAGCAGAGAGCCTGATGCGGGGCTTGATCCCAGGACCTGGGATCATGACCCGAGCTGAAGGCAGAGGCTTTAACCCACTGAGCCACCCAGTTGCCCCAGAAAGCAAATTTTTGACACCAAAGAACAGTTTCTGCATAATCATATCCTTTGGAAGTGGCGAAAAGAACACACGACTTTCTCAGTCCGGCGCTTGAGCATTTATAAACAATTTCTATGTTGCATCTCAATTGGAGAGATTTTAAAAAGTAAATTACAGGGGTGCCTGGGTGGTTCAGTCAGTTAAGCATCTGCCTTCCTTTGCCTTCTACTCCAGTCACGATCCCAGGGTCTTGGGATTGAGTCCTGCATCAGGCTCCCTGCTCAGCAGGGAGACTGCTTCTCTCCCTCTGCCTGCTGCTCTCCCTGCTTGTGCTCTCTGTCAAATAAATAAATAAAATCTTTAAAAAAAAAGTAAACTACAAATACACAGAATTTGCTTAAAAACTTGTGGAAAAAGAAGATGGGTACACCAGGCTATCAGAGCTTTGTATCTTTAAACATCTGAACCATAAAATTTATTTCCTTTGTTCTAATTCTATTGTTACCAAGGCAACCTCTTGATTATTTTAATTCCTATAAATTTGGCTACAAGGAGGAAACATGCTGGCCAGAGAGATGTGAGTTTCTGATCTGTTTGAGAATTATAGATGTATATGATTTGTATACTAATCAGTTGATGGGTTTTATTTTTAGAAATCAGATTCATTGTCTCAAAAAATGTTATGAAAAAAGGGACAGGAAACTATTCTCTAGTAAAAGAGTCTTAAGAGGCATAAAAACCAAATGGAAATATGGGATCCTTGATCAAATCCTGGTTGGGAAAAAAACCCAAAACAGTTATGGAAGACATGTGGGAGACAACTGGGACAATCTGAACATAAAGTAAGAATTAGGTGGTATCAGGGAATTCATGTTAATTGTGTGAGGCGCGGTAACGATCTTCTGGCTAGGGGAGAGAATGTCCTAATTCTCAGGAGCTGCATGTTGAGAGGTTGAGGGGTGAAGGAACCGAATGAGGATAACTTATTTGGAGTTGTTCTGCAAAGTGATCACGGAAGGCATATATGACACAGTGCTAATAGTTACTATATTGAGGCAAGTGTTCAGTTACTCATCGTATCGTCTACTTTTCTTTTGATGAGGTTCATAATGCAAAGTTCAAAAATCATTTCTAAGAAGTTAAAACCTAAAATCAGATTCTTGGTAGCTGTGAATTTTTTTTTTTTTTTAAGATTTTCTTTTTCTTAATTGAGTGCTCTATGCTGTGGGATCTGTGGGATCGATAGAGCCACAGCAGTAGCGGTGGCCCAGCAGCTGTCCCGGACACGGCAGGGATGCCAGGGCCTCCCCTGTGCAGATGCTGCCGTAATTGCCTCCACCTGTTGCATGAAATCAGACAGGTCGCGGTGGCTTGCCCATAAGACACCAGTAAGGGAATCAAATGTCATCGAAATTGGAAAAGAGACTAGAGGACAAAACAGAGAAGAGAAGAAGAGGGGGGAAAAAAAAGAAAAAAGAAAATAACAGAGCACTGACTTTACAATCAAGTAGCTTTGGTCCCTTTCTGGGCATTTCTTCTCCCAGACTTGCCTTTGCTGGGTTGGAGGTGGGCGTGGCATTAATAAGGAAAAATACCAGCTCATTTGTTTTTTCACCTCTTGTCTCCAGACACAGTTTTCCTTGAAAAGAATGATCACAGGCAGAGATAGCTCATCTGGTGCTTCTGAAAGCTCCTTAACTTTAGGCAATAAAATGCATCTTTCTCACTGAGACAAACGTGGAGTGACTTCCCAGATAGATGTTTACTCTCTGCCTCTCCCCGCATCGCACACTTACTGCACTGGGATTTTAAAAAGGTCGGAGAGACACATATAGGAAATCCTTCCGAAGGAGAAGGGGATGGCGTTCATCCTGTGCATGACACACTTTGGTGTCAATGAAGATGCATGCTTTTAATGAGTCAGGGCTTAGGAATACTCAACTCTTCTGGAGCTTCGAGTTTTTCTGTTTATCAGACTACCCTCCCCGCCCATCAGTTCATTCTTCCAGCTCCTATCATCTGATAGAGTACTAAGCCCTTATCAGTGGGACAAAGCCCCAGGTCACACTGTTCTCTCCACGCAGTTATTCGGCAGCCATTCTGGAACCATTGTCCTCCAGGAGTAGGACTGGCCTCTCCCACAGTCAAATGCACTCTCCCTCTTGGTTGGTATGTGTTAAAACTCACCTTTGTTTTGGATCTGTTTTTGATGATGATTTTATTCTGTGCTTGTGGGCTGTTTTTCTTCTTAACCCAGAGAGTTTTGAATGGTGGTGTTTTACTGTGCCTTTTCAAGTTTGATGGAAAGTCTTAGGTCAAGTCTCCTAGAAGGGGAGGGGTTTCACATGTGTGTGATTCACATGTGTGTGATTCGTTAGCAAAGGCCCTCCAGGAGGGTAATCGGAACGGAGTGGGGAAGGGTGAGAAGCCAAGTAAGGACAACTTCAGGCAAAGTCTCAGCCTCTGCCTGGTCCCACAGGGGAGTTCTAGAACATAAATCCTACCTCAGGACTTGTCCAGGCCACCCGACTGCATTCTCACATTCTTGCACTAGCGAGTCACTGACTACCGTGGATCTGAAGAAATGTAAACTTCTAATCATTTCCAACAGTTTGTGGACGGTGCAGGCCAAGAGAGATGCAGCGAGGGCTAGAAGTGAGGTGTCCATGGGTGTGTGTGTGTGTGTGGACAGTGTCTGCTACAGTGGGGCAAGACCCTTGTGTTACTTTTCCTTCCCTATATTCCTTGAGATTTCTTTCTTTTTTTTTAAAGTGAAAATTTTACTATCAATTTTCTAATGAGCCAGTTGGAAATTGTAAGTACTGAATCTACAAGTGGACTTCAGTATGTTCCTTTCATAGCTGACTTTCTTCTCTTCTGTTTGCTACATCCCTTGGGATGCAAATTTAGAAAGTTTTAGTTGTGCAGTTGAATTAAAAAGACTAGGAATGATAGACTGATCTCCTCTGTTAAATAAATGTTTAATGATATCACGAATTTTGAGACAGGAACTGCAGTTAATCAATTAAAACCCAGGCATAGTATATCCGTTTAATTAAGGTTGGAGATCCAGTGACATTCCTAAAATAAACTATACTTTGGGTTGATTCAGATAATGATCTTTTATTTGTTTTCTTTTCTTTAAAAGTGGTATGTCAACATCACTTCATTTCTACATTTCAGAGTTCTGTACATTTCTTAAAAGGAAATAAGCAATGCTCAATGTACAAAGTAAAAACAGAAAACTAGAAAAATCTGAATAAAATGGAGCAAGTTGCCATAGGTCATACAGTACAAATTAGTCATTAGATGTCATCTGAAGTGCAATATACCACTGCTGTGATGATGAGTTAAGGAATGAAATAAAAATACTCTATTTTAAACAAACAGTATATATATATTTATATGTATATTTTTTACAGATAGTAGACCCAGTGATATCTGCAGTATTGTAAAAACTTATTTACAAATAACTTTTTTAGACATTACATATACATCAGCACCGTAGTAAAAACAAAAACAAAAACAAAAACAAAACGACCTTATTAAAATCTACCTCTCTAGTTAGTTGGTCCCAGTACTAAGCATTTGGAGGAAGCTATTAAAAGGTAATGGAGCCCCCTTCTCCCCCCGGCCACCTCCAGTTTCTCATCATTGCTCATATATGTTTCCTGTACCTTTCAGAAAAAGGTAATTATGTTTTCTGTCTTCTTGCTTGTTTACTCTTTTATTTTCTTCGTCTGGTTTTTACCTGTTTCTACTCAAGAGTTTCCATGGTGGCGTCCCTCCCTATGCAAGGAGTTCATGGTCACCTGCCACCAGGTCTTCCTAGGAGGAGCACAGCCCCTGCCTGGGCTCTTGCCCACCTGGCCTCCTCCGGTCTCCATGCTGCCCCTTGCTCAGTAGATCCACCACCTTGGGACATGGTGAGCAAGCCAACGACAGTGTTTGCCTGCCTGTCACCTCTCTGCCCTCTGCCCCCAGCTTTCCTCTTGAACCCCCCCCCCCAGTCCCCCGTCTCAGGACTCGCCCCGTGAGTGCAGCCAGGCCAGCTCCCCACAGCCTGTGCCCACGCGTGCTGCAGAGAGGCGTGCGTGGTCACACGGAGGGAGCCAGGCTTTCGGACACTGAGGGAGAGTGCAGCGCGAGAAAAGCACGCTCCGCTCTTCCTCCGGACAAGAGGCTGCATGGCCTCCCAAACGGGGCAGTGGGAACAGCAGCAAGGACAAAAGACACAGCCTTACGGTAAGTAGCAGAGGTTGTCATCCCTTCCAGCAGACGTCGCTTGGGGCAGATCTGAGTGAATTACAACGAGAACGACTGTACAGGACTTTGGAAGTGGATGACCTTGCCCATGTGGAAGGAACAGTATCTTCCTTCTTTTTATCATAAAATGGGTCAGGTGGAGCAACTGACCCTTCAGTTCCTCATCTCTGAGCGTTTTCGAGTCGTCTTTCTGGTGAGGAGGGATTAAGGGCAAGGCCAGTTTCAGAGCATCACCCCTGGGAGTTTTCTAAAGGGAGCCAGAGAGGGCTCCGTTTGGGCCACGCCTCCCAGGGTAGACCAGAAGTACCGGTTGTGGTTCATGGTAACCCGCCATGCAACGTCAGAGGGGCTGCTCAGTTTCGGGCAGAGAATATTCAGCCGACTACACGTTAGAGAAAGAAAACTCCAGTGTTGCCTTTGCATTTCAGGCGTTGTCTAAGTTCTTGCCTTTATTAGGATTCTGCCCAGGTCCCCTAAAGACAAAAGCTTCATTTCTTCTCATATAGTCTGTAAGGAGAAGCAAGGGCAGGATGGGGTGGAGGCATGAAGGAGCAAGGGCGGGGGTGGGGGAAAAGCGGCCACACGGGCAGACACAGCATCCAGTCGGGGTCTCCCCACCCTGTGGCCACCGGAAGTAGATGTGAACTGCCTAGCCAAATCGGTAGGACACCGGGCCCCCAGGAGGCTCCAGCCCGACTACCTGGAGTGCCGGCCGCCATCGTCATGGTCATGGTCACTGGCAGAGGGCTGCCTCCCCCAGGACTGCTGGAGGTACCCTTCTCCAGGCTCGCTTGGCTCTTTGAGAGGCAGCTGACAGCAACGCCTCTACAATTCCTGAGGGTCATCACAGGGCAGCAGACAGGCTCGTAGGATCCTCTGTCTCCCATTCTTCGTGCCTACCCGCCAAACACAGTCGCATGTCTCGACGCCTGACCTCTCTTTGCAGCCAGGGTTCAGCGCATTTCTGACCTGTGCTCTGGGCCTGTGCAACCACGCAGCAGCCTCTGCGGGACGCTCCCCGGCCCCCGAGGCTTTGCGGTCTCCGGCCCCCGGGGCCAGGAGGGGCTGGCGGAGCCCTCACGCTGGGCAGCAGTCCCGCCCGGCTGGAGCAGAGCTCCCTGGGCCAGGCGAGCACCGGAGGGCCGAGCGGAGGGGCCTCGGATCTGTCTTCTCTGCCTGCCTCCGTGGTGTCTCCCTTTCTCACAGCCAGGATCGGCGTGGCCTGGTGTCTCGGCTGCTGTGTGAAAATCAGGTGAAATGAGGCCCAGTGGGGCTGTGGATTGGCACCTGGATCTTTCACTGTCAGCCAGCTGCAGTTTTGCTCAGTTTGCGTGGGTCAAAAAAACAAAAAAACAGGGATGGCTCAACATCCTGTTTCTTTTTCACGTTTTAAGCTTTCAACACTAGGAGTTGTGGTTCTCGGGTTTCCTTTGGACTAGGGGTTCCCGAACAACTCATCGAGCTCCTGCATCCACTCGTCCCCTGGGCCGCCTTTGATGATGGAGTCCACGAGGTCCGCACTGTCCGAGAGGCCGGGGAAGGAGGCCCCGGCTGCCTCACCGCTGTAATTGTAGGACATGTCCTGAGGGGCGTTCCGCTCGTAGGCCTGGCTCTGGCCACCCGGAGCGAAGTTGCCGCCGGGCATCTGCTGCTGGGCTGGGGGCTGGCTGAACGCTGGCAGGCTGGGGACGCCCTGGCTTAAGCTAGACATGACCATCGGCCTGGCCTGGCTGCTGCCTTGCTGCCCTGGGAGTGGCGGCATCATCTGCCGGCCCATGGCAGCTGGGTTGAGGGTTCGCACGGCGCCAGTGTTAGCGTCCACGACCTGGCTCAGTCCCTGTGGGAAGTGTTGCTTGGTCAGCCTCGGCTGGCCAGCCTGAAGCGGGTAGCTGGCGCCATTGTTGAATGATCCCAGTTCTCCACTAGTCCTCCCGGGCATGCCTTGTAAGCTCCTCTGTGGCCAGCTCTGTGTTCCCTGCTGGACTGTTCCCATAATGCCCTGCAGCCTTGGCGGGCCTTGGGGCCTTGGCAGGGCTTGGCTCACCGGCCCTTTCATCTGCTGGTGCTGCTGGGTAATGGCGGAGTTCACCAGCATGCTCTGACCAAAACCACTCACCATCCCAACCCCTTGCCCCGAGGTGGGCTGCCTTGGCCCCTGGGCTTGGTTGTGTGTGATGCTCATGCCGCTTTGGTTTGGGTGCTGCAACATTTGGGTCATTCCTGTGCTCATATTGTACATTCCTGGTTGGCTGGTAGGCGTGTTGCTATAAGGGGCCAGTCCCATCTCTGACTGGGCTGCTGCCGTGGCCATTGTCCCTGGGTTCTGGGAGGGGCCCATTCCCATCATGCCTGCGTTCTGTGCCATCAACCGTGACGTTCGAATGCTCTGGAGGGCTGCTTGGCTTCTCACAGCTGCGATGTCCTGGGGAGAACCTACAGGAGAAGAAAAGACATTCCCATCCACTCATCTCGATAAGCAATTTACTGTAATGTATTGTTGGGATTATCTTTAGGCATGACAAAATTCTTTTATATGAAAGGATCTACTCTGATCATAAGTCCTTAACAAAAATGATTATTTTTCTGACTATAACATATGCTGATTGTAAAAAAACTCAGAAAACACTGAAAAGTACAACGATGAAAATTCGTTACCCAAATTCCCCCCATCCAGAGATAACCACTGATAACTCCTGTATAAATAGACACATGAAAATAGGGATCATACTGGACACGTGCTTTTGTAGTTGATATACTCTGTTATTATTTTTGTACACACTTCACAAGCAAATTTTTTTCTCACTCTTCTTGATAGGATGCCATCCTCAACCAATCAGATACCATTATTCTTGGAGGTGAGAGGGAATTCACATCCTGGGCTAAATTAAGAAGCAACGGCTGATCACTTTGTGTATTCTATTTGTGAAGCGGAACATGGTTCAGTAGAGAATACTATCAATAAAGACCATTAGACTAATTTCCCTTAAGACTTGAGCGGGATTTGAGAGGTTAAAGGCCACTGCTTCTGCTAAGAAGCTATTTCGACAGATGGGACATTTTTTGGATCCACTCTACAGATTTCCACATGCTCCAGATTCTCTGAATCATAACATGTCAGTGCAAACTGGCCAGCTTCCTGAGCTAGAAAAAGAAATCATCCCGCTACTTGCTCCTTGGCAATGAACTTTATGCATTTTTGCAGCAAAGTCCACTCACTTCTACAAATCGGCAGTGACTACTTCTCCCGGCAGATCGCTGACATGGTTTTAATGATGCTGTTTAAAAGCTGGCCAGAGAATGAAGGCCAAGTTCCTCAACTTTAATTAGGCATTTGAGGGAGTCCTTCTTTACATGTTCCTAGGAAATTTCCAAATCAGCCGAGAGAAAGAAATGTCACCCTTAGAGCCCCAGTTAATTTTGTAAAGGGCTAGGAGGTGCACAAAAAGTTTTTTCTATGTCCCTCTTAATAATGATTAAGTCTATGAGACACAGAAAAATGGCTTGTTTTGTTTTTTTCTGGACATTTAAAAAAGATGCAGCATGGGAGCCAATCGATATTATAAGCAAATGTGATACCACCTGGAACTGGGATGAGAAACCAGATGAGAACAGTGTAAGCTTGTTAAGCCTGGCACCTAGGCAGTAAGTGTGTTTCTGTCTTCCTGATGGGGTTATTGATTTCTGGGCAGCAAATAGGTCTCCATATTTTCTTTCTTTCTTTAAGAAAGAAAATTATGGGAATTTTGATTATGATTTAAGTTTTTGTGGCTTGAGATCAATACCATGTTGCACTGAGAAATGAAATGGTTTCTGTGGGGGAAAGCTGCCAGGGCTGGGGGCGAGCCCTAGAAATGTTTCAGTTTTCCGTTTTAAGCTTCATTATATCTAAGTGATTAAAAAAAAAATCAAAAGTTTCTGTTAAACACTGGATGGGAGTATATATTGCAATCTGTAATCTTGTTATGAAGTTTTGTGACCTTAATGACTAAATCTGTATCGACTGCATGGCAAGTCTGATCAACTGTGGTGAAATGGGTTATCGAGTTGTTTATAAAAAAATTTTAAGGAGAAAATATTGCTGACTCAGAGACTGATTGGCTAGACCCAAATTATGCAAACAGGCTAATGAGCTGCTGGAAACAGATGAAAAGACTTCCATATTTTGGACATTTTTGTTTTATGTTTATAATGGATATATTGAGGGACTGGAAATGGTCTGGGCCACTTTGGTGAATGAGAAATAGGTTCCTCTTTTTAGAGGACAGAAATGCTGCAATGCCTTTTAAGAGGTATTGAAGCATTAATCCAAGCCAACCTTTATTTTTAGTATAAAATGACTACTATCTAGGTATAACTTTTATAGAAAAAAGGGCATTTTTTATTTATTTATTTTAAGATTTTATTTATTTATTTGACAGAGAGAAACACAGTGAGAGAGGGAACACAAACAGGGGGAGTGGGAGAGGGAGAAGCAGGCTTCCCGCTGAGGAGGGAGCCTGATGTGGGGTTTGATGCAGGGCTCTATCCCAGGACCCTGGGATCATGACCTGAGCCAAAGGCAGATACTTAAGGACTGAGCCACCCAGGCGCCCCAAAAGGGCATTTTAAAACCAGCACTCAGCTCCATATTTTTATCCTAAATAGAAACAAAATGCTTTTTATTAATCTAGTTTAATACTTGTATAGAAAAAAAATGCAAATGTGTTTAAAGAATTACCTTATCGTTATCTGATTACTATATATGTTAAATAACAGACTAATTTTTTTTCCTTCTTCTTCTTCCATTTTTGTCTAAGACAGATATTATTGTGGGGACGCTGTACTCAAATTAATTTTCTTGCCCACCGGTCACAGTGTCAAAGAAAATCTTCCACATTCAAATAGAAATCATAGGCAATTTTTTTCTTAAAAGGGTCTGTTTCCTATTTTCACTCGTAGGAAGCCTGTATTTGTGAAAAATAAGCATTTCTCTATTGGCATGTAACATTGCCCAGAGGCACAAAACTCAATAAGGGAAAGATAGTCATTAAACCTTCGAAATATATAGTGGTGAGTGTTCGTGGAGGTTCTCATGCAAGTTATTCCTAACGTAACTCTCGAAGGACAATACTTCTTATCTACCAATTTGCTGTTTTCCCAGATACATAACATTATGATATCTAAGGTGTTAGTAAAATAAAATAAGGATGAGAGTAAAAAAAAAGAAAAGAAAAGAAAAGAAAAAAGTGTACCAGTCACCTCAGGGACCCAACAATGTCATTGGTGGTTCAGTCTAAGTACAGCTCAAGTTCAAAGAGGAAAACTTTTAAAACTGGACCCAAAGCATATGGAATAACTCCTAATACAGAAAAAGTATTATATTTTGGTGGGCTTCTTTATTCCAAAAGATAATAAATGAGTTATGAACCCAGAAAAGTCAAGGGACACTCTGCCGGGTTTATAGGATTTTACATTTTTAATTTGTTCTTAATGGAAATCACTGGTTCTTAAAGTGTGGGCCTTGGGCCAGCAGCCCCAGCAGCAGAGCAACTCCTGGAAGCCTGTTGGAAAGGCAGATTCTCAGGACCACCCCAGACCTGTGGAATGAGAGACTCTGAGGGTGGGGCCAGGCCGACTGTGCTGGTTTTGTTTTTTTTTTAATTAAAATTCAATTTAGTTAACATATAGTGTATTATTAGTTTCAGGGATAGAATTTAGGGATTCATCAGTCACATATAACACCCAGTGCTCGTCACATCACGTGCCCTCCTTAATGCCCATCCCCCAAATATCCCATCCCCCCCCTCCCCGCGCCCCCCACCCCCCACCTCGTCCCCTCCAGTGACCCTCGGTTTGTGTTTCCACAAGCTCTGCTGGTGATTCTGATGCAGCTTAAGTTTGAGAACTGTGTCTACAACAAGAACTATGCGTGTAACAGTGACCGTTTCTGCGCTCCCCTGCCTATGACCAAGTGAGAAGCAGAATTCTTCAAACAATATCAGCACTAATTTAGTGCACAGAACACTTGTGCACAGCTTTATTCCTTTTGTCCTTCCCCAGGGTCAAGTCCAAGGGTTCTGAAATGATACATGTGTTCCAGGGGTAGGAGGGGGAGGGATAGCTACTCAAGCCCCCGTATTTTCACAGGCATTGTTTTCAGACTCTTTAAAACCACTACTCATGGCGTGTGATCCAGGATATACACGTGTGGGTTTATGACAGAAATAAAAGTTTCCCTTATTGTGATGTACTTGGATAATTGTTTTCTATTCTATTATTATTATTTTTTTTTAAAGATCTATTTATTTGACAGAGAGCAAAAGAGAATGCACAAGCAGGGGGAGGGGCAGAGGGAGAAGCAGTCTCTCCCACTGAGCAGGGAGCCTGATGCAGGGCTTGATCCCAGGACTCTGGGATCATGACCTCAGCCGAAGGGAGATGCTTAACTGACTGAGCCACCCAGGTGCCCCAGTATTCGATTTCTTTTAAAAAATGTTAGTTGTGGGGCGCCTGGGTGGCTCAGTGGGTTAAGCCTCTGCCTTTGGCTCAGGTCATGATCCCGAGGTTCTGGGATCGAGCCCCGCATCGGGCTCTCTGCTCAGCAGGGAGCCTGCTACCTCCTCTCTCTCTGCCTGCCTCTCTGCCTACCTGTGATCTCTGTCTGTCAAATAAATAAAAAAATAAACTCTTAAAAAAAAAAAAGTTAGTTGTGACCCATTAACTTGTCTTTACAACCTACTTGTGTGTTGCAGCCCAAAGACTGAAAAATGCTACTGTACATCATGAATTTTTCACCCACCGTCCATTGAGCAGGGTAGCACTTGTGCAAATGCTACGCAAAGTCTGTATATATTTACATATATGCATATTCATGTGCAAGGGGCTTCGCAGCTTCTGGCAGATTCTCAAAGCCTTAGGTAAAACTTGAGAAATTGGGACCTAGGATCTAGGTCCCACGCAAAGGGCAGAGGATGGGAATTAGGATTTCCACTACTAGGTGGCCCCTGGAGCCCTCTAAAAACTCCTGTGATAAGATTGGGAAGGGTCTTCAGTTCACCCTCTACCCCATACAAGACCTTCAGGGGCTCTCTTCATCAGAGAAGGAAGGGATTGATATTTGAGTGGATTTTCTACTACATAAAGGAATGGCAACAGAGATCATACAATGTGCCCATTGCTACTGGGTCACGAGCCAGGATTTCTGCAAAGGGCAGCAGGATCAAGACAGTCCAGTCAAACTCAAGGCCCTCTGGGTCTTCTAGATTCAGCAGAAATTAGCGGCTGCTGCAGGCCAGATTTTTCCACGTCAGTCGTTGGAAGTGAGGGCTTTGGCCTGCTGATGTGTTAGGATTAGCAAGACGCATGTGGCACAGGGCTGTTCCTCCCATGTTCATTGAGATGACGATCCAGACATAGCCAAGGCTGACATGGAACCAACCAGGCACCAGTATGCACTTATTGGCTCTTAAACTATTGAAATACTTCCCTATCTCTGGTAAAGAATAGCTGCCCCAGCCCTGCCCCTGCACCCCCAGCCACTCTGACCCCTCCCGGGGCCAACCAGGACCTCTTTGTGACCCAGCCACCCAAAGGTCAATGCCTGGCACAGTAGAGGATTCCAAAAATGCATTCTGATGGATTGGTACCCTCAGTTTTCAAATATTTTTAATGTTACCTGAACGTGAACCCAGCCCAGGAGGCCAGGCTCCTGGCTACACTTGGATTTACACATCATGGCTGGAAGGTATAAAACGGAAGAGGGGTGCACTGGCCTCACCTTGGAACTGATTGACCTGCTGCACGGGGTATGGATTCCGCTGCTGCTGGAGATGCTGGCGGGGTAAATGTGATTGCTGCAGCTGCTAGAACGACAGGACAAGAAGGGCAGGGGGGTGACATGGGAGAGACAATGAAATGTCGTGGCAGCTTGGAGGAGGCACTTTTTCAACATGAAACTTGGTGTTGAGGAATCAGGTGCATCCAGGCGGGTGCACAAAGCACGAGTTTGATGGATTTTCACAAAGCAAACACATTCCTGGTAACCGGTGTGTGGATCAAGAGACTGAACTCTGCTGGGAGCCCCGCGTGCCCCTTTCCAGTCATTACTGACCCCAGGGAACCACTTTATCCAGCCAGGAAGCACTCTCCTGACCTGACAACACAGACCAGTGATGTCTGCTTTCGTAGTTGGTGTAAGTGGATTTCTACAACGTCCTGGCGTCTGGCTGTGGTGTCTGGCTTCCCGCATTCATCACTCTACTTACGAGACTCATCCATGTTGGTGCGTGTAGCTGTGGTCAGGTCGCTGTCACCACTGAGTATTATTCCATTATGATGAGACCAAGACTTACTCACCTGTTCTCCTAGTGATGATCTTTTAGAGTGTTTCCAGTTTTGGGCTGTCCCCAATATGCTGCTAGGAACATCCTCGCCCCTGTCTTTTGGTGAACATCTGGCAGATCTGCTGGTCCAGGAGGAGGCGGTTTTGACTTTGACCATCTACCACCTGCCTGCATGTTTTTCTTAACATTGCAGGACCCAGCTCGAGGGACAAGCAACTAATTTTTAATGACCTAAATAGATGCTTCTGGTACAGGAAGTTGGGATTCTCAGGGGCTACATAAACAAGGCTCATCTTATTCCCATGGGGCCATACTGCCTGTAAGACACATCCCCGCAAGTTAAATACACAGCATTTAGTGCCTTATGGAAACCGCGAGGGACTCCCCTTGTACCAGGAGCCGGGAGGCTGTCCACGCCGTCCCTCTTCCTCCACCCCTCGGGGATTCCGCCCTGCCCGCACTGTTACCAATCTACTGGAAAGGCTATTATGATCATTACCATGCTGTATGCGAAAAGGGAAAGAAACTGAGAGTGAGATGGCAAGAGCAGAGAAAGGGGTTTGAGTTCCTGGTCTGCTGTCAAGTAGCTGCGTGACCTTCGGCCCGTCATTACTTCCTCCTGCCCCCGTTGAATATTCATGGAGCACCTTCCACAGCGAGCGCTTATAAAGGACACACATCAAGGGCCCTGCTCTTTCAAGTGTTCATTATAAAAATAACACACATTGACCACTGCTTAACACATGTGTTTATTTCTATTTTTTCCTCTTGTTTTTGTTTCTGGGCAGCTCTATAATTTTCTTTCTTTCTTCTTCTCTTTTCTCTTTCTCGACAACGCCAGCCAGCACTCTGGCAACCAAAGAAAAGGAAAGCTTCTGTCCTGCTCACCCCATCCTGTGATGCCTACCAGGGTGTTTTGCACAAAGTGTTGAAATTAATTAATTGTGTAGATGAAGTGTAGACAAGAAACCGTGCTAATCTTTTAGGCAGCAATAGAAGGGCATTATTGAGAGTAAACTGAGCACTTAAAAGCTTCTCCTCGGCCAAACTTCTCATATTATGTAAGAATTTAAGTGTCCCAGTGCCGAACAAGCCCGGGGTGGCCTGGGGTGGGGTGGGGTGGGGGTGGGGCTTCTGTTCTAGTCCCTGCCTCTCTAGCTCTGCCATGACTTCTTCCATGAGCTCCCTGGCCTCAGTTTCCCCATAGGTAAAAAACAAAAGCCATCCTAATCACCAGTATTTTTTTCAGGTCTAAAAGTCTAGGTTCTGTGGAACCTTTGTGAATGGAAGAGAGGTGACCTGCTCCTTGCTCTTCGAGAATAAGGGATTAAATGTTAACTCACACCTGCTTTCAACCTGCTCTGTTCTGATTCTTAAATCCACTAGTATCATTTTGAAGTTCCCAAAGATAGGCACGATCCCAAATCCTTCTGTTTTTCCCCTCACATGTCCCTTCAGGAAATCCCAGGATCTCTAATACTCTGCTTTCAGGACTGAAATACTCAGGACACTTTCATTGCTGTGGCAGAGCCCCAGAAAGTCAGCTGGGCATGGACAGGGCAGTATTCATTCTCAAAACAAAACGCTGAGAGCTCACCACTTGTCGACCCCTCGGAGGCCTACACTGATCAGCACCGTCTCGGGGATTTGTTTCTGCGCATGCTCCCAGCCTCGCATCTGGACTAGTCCCACTGGAGGGCTCGCACCTGGGGCCGCAGCCCTCAGGTCAAGTTCCGTGACACCAGGGTCACGTGACTGGCCCCCCCCCCCCCCCGGCGACGTGCACAGTTTCCAAAGGCTTTTACATGCTTGATTCCATGTGATCCTAAAGCAGTTACAGGAGAAAGGCTGGGAGATTATTAAACCTAAGCTGGCAGATGAAGAGAGGGGGTGAGAGGTTTTTCCAAAATGACACCACAAGCAAAAGATGGGCCACATTTTGAGTCTGAGTAAAACTGTCCTTTCCTTGGTCCCTCTTCATGGCTTGGTTTCCACAACTTACTAAGGAATTACACGCATTCCCCCATCTTTCCAAGGGGCCTGTATCTCTGTGTGTCCTGGGTTCTGAGGGGTGCCCTGTTCTCTCGGCACCTCATCTGACTAGCCTCCTGTGGCAGCTCTTCTTCCACTCTTTTGCCTCCCTCCTTGTTCCCTGAGGTGTGGCTGCCCTCGCCAAGTGGGACAACCCTGGCTGGCCCAGCGGCGTTCTACGCGGTTACCCCGTCTCCTATTTGTGCCTTGGTCACGGCACACACATCGAAGGCCATCGCTCCAAGTAGCAGGAGCACCTGAAACTTCCTGGGATTGGCTGAGGAGAGGATTTACACAGCCCAGCTTCCCCTCAGCAGCTCCATTTATCACTGCCTGAGAGATATTAGCATGGTTCCTTGTCACACACCTTATGCAGGGTGAGAGGGATAGAGGTTTGTTTGTACAAGAGCTGCCAGGCGGCTGACTGACCTTGGTAAAAAGAGAGATAATTACACAGCTGCTCAGGAACAAAAGCAGGGAAGGGAACATAAGTGAACTGTACTCAACAGTACAATTTTTCTATTTGGGGGATGACTGGTGTTACTCTGAACCGCTGTTCTTGGAAGGGACCTCAACATGTCTGTGTCCCACACAGCATCGTGTGTGTGTGTGTGTGTGTGTGTGTGTGTGTGTGTGTGTGAAGGATGCTTGATAAATTTCCAAAATTTTGATTGTACTAGGAACATTCTAGAAGGGGAACTGTGAGGTGAGAGCCCCGTTGGGCTCTAAGCCTCACATGACAACCTCACACCTACCTCCGCTAATCAGAGAGAGCTGCCCTGGACAGACCCCCCAGGAGCCAGCTAAGGATCTCTTATGGAAGGCCTCAGGCCTTTCCTGGGATAATACTGAATCAGGCATGGGCGTCTTGAAAAACAAAACACACTGAAATCTACAGAAGCTGCTCGCTTTCAGGGAAGGCTTTCTTTCAAAGCTGGAGGAATTATATGGCAAGGGTGGACAAAGATACCCAAGGTAAGGCTTTATTTGTGTTAGCCCTTCCTTTAACTCAAAGATTTCTTCATCTGTTTTAAAGCTGTTGGGAATTTTCTTAAGTTTGCACCCTTTCTGTGACCCTGAGTTCAGGTTTCCAGGTAGTTCTGTGGGCCCTATTCTTCTCCTATTGTTCCTGTCCCATTGTTCATGACCAATTCTGTAGAATTCTCCTCAATCCCTCCTCCTGACATTTTCCTTCAAGAAACAAAGTTCTCCGAGTTATTTTCTTTTTCTCTTCATGCTAGAAATATTAGCGTCTATGAAGAATGGGAGGCAGCCTCCCAACCCCCACTCTGATGGTGCAGACCCCGTACCAGAAACCAGAAGAAAGGAGTCAGGCTTGAATCGAAGAAATGTCTCTGGCAAATGGGCCTTCAAATAGATGGCTGAAGCCTGTCTTTTAAGAACAAACTCATTCATTCTAAGAAAAAGCCTAACTAATTGAAAGGTCTAAATTCTGCAGGTTCTTCTGTGATCCCAGAAAATGCTGGACTGTGACTACCTCGACGAAGCATGGGAACTGGAACTGTCCTGCAGACACCAGGCACTGAATATGCGCATCATGTTACCTGCTCGGCCAGAATCTGCTGCTGCTGCTGCTGCTGCTGCTGCTGCTGCCTTTGCTCCCGCAGGAACTGTTGCTTCTGTTGCTCCATCAGCTGGGCCCGCTGATCCATGAGCATCTGCTTCATGATGGCTGCTTGGGGCTGGCTGCCGAGGAAGCCGGGACCCGCGGGACTGGCTCCGGACACCATGCCGCTCGAGCCTGGGGGCACCGAGGACTGCATGGGGCCAGTGGTCCGGGGGAGTCCAACTGGGTGCTGCTCCTGGGAGGACAGGAAGATGAGAGAAAGCACAGATTTCATATTTGAAAGGAAGCACGGGGCAGAGGCCTCTGCTTGTGGACCCGAGGGGTCCCCAGTGGCACACAATCTATTCCACAGAAACACAGGAATCCTCAAATCTGGCCTTACCATGGTGGAACTGGAGGGGTGCAGGGGGACAGTAATAGAGGACGGCTCTGGGATGTCTGAGAGCAAGTCCAGTCTCTTTTGGATGGGACTGATTAAAGGACAAAGGCCAGGTAATCAGCTAGCATTCTGTTTCCTCCAAAGGAAAGGGATGAAGACCTCAGGCTGGGCTCACCTTGAGTCTGGAATGAGATAGCCTGACCTTACCTCTTTTTTTTTTTTTTTTTTAAGATTTTATTTATTTATTTGACAGACAAGAGATCACAAGAAGGCAGAGCAGCAGGCAGAGACAGAGGGGGAAGCAGGCTCCCTGCTGAGCAGAGCCCAATGTGGGGCTCGATCCCAGGACCTTGAGATAATGACCCGGGCCCAAGGAAGAGGCTTAACCCACTGAGCCACCCAGGCGCCCCCTGATCTTACCTCCTAACCTTCACTGCCCACCTGGCCTAAATGGACTTCTTCTAAGTTAGCAGGAAAGACATTTACAGAAGAATTCTGGAATTTATTAATCAAAAGATCTACTATTCGATGGAATTCTAATTAATTGCAACACTAGAAAGCTTTGCTATATGTAAAAAAAAATTCTGCTAGTGGGAGTTGTTGATGGTGAGAACTGGGAATGTGTTACACTGAACAAAGCTACGCAATCTCCCAACATCTTTCAAAATAGAACCAAGCCTCCTATGTCTGGGACAATTTAAAATGTGGGGGTTGATCTGGGTCTTTTGATTCTACAATTGTCTCAGTCAAACGATGGCAACTTGTAAGGATTGGTTCTTAAGGAGTAGGAAGTTAAGCGGTAGAAAACTACCCACAGAATCTAGTGACTACTTAGAAGATGTGTTCAGAGGGGAAGCCCGTAACAGTCAGTGTAGACCAGGGAAAAATAGCTGATGGGCAGAGTTGGTAGGTGACCATAAGATTCGGCTTCTAGATAGTTCCTTTCTTGTTCGTCTACCAAGTGCACCTGGTAATGGCATGTATGGTCAGACGACTCTGCAGAAATTTTCCTTTTAACTCATTCAAGTTTCAAGTAATCAATCTCAACACAGAGGATCTGATGTCTGAGATGAACACAAATTAAATGGGCACCCATGTAAGGACATACCCAGTCATAGGGTGCGGGACCATCATGAGGCCGAAATAGTAAGAAATGAATACGAATAACTCTACAGTTATTTAAATATTTTTGTCTCCAAACTGGGTTTTAATATTTTTTCCTACTTCTGCTTTGCTCTTTGGCACAGATATAGTCAATCAGGCTGGCACTGTCCTCTCAAAACATGCAGCTGAGTTTGATCTCTGACTCTCCTACAGACCCAGTCCTGGATTGGATTCCCCACAGCCTGGGCTGGCGGACCTTCCTTCTGTGGTGTGGTGCTCAGCCACTCGTGCTTCTCTTTCCAGTAGTGAGATACGTTAACCACATCTTCAGCTGCTCTTCCTCTCACCCTCCACTGACACAGACGACACAAGTGAAACAAACAAAAAACCATGACTCCTCGCAGCCTGGGCACAAGAGGCCAAGAAGTCCTGGGGAGTTAGTGCAGTAGCCCAGGTCACACTTAGCCGAAGGAAGAATCGGAAAGAACAGAATCCAAACAATGACCTGGGGTCTAAATTTAGTATTCCTTCCACTAGCACAGGCCCGTCCCAGACTGCAGGTCACTGGTGCCAAGTGTATGCCCAAGAATTGCTTGCAGACTAAATATACAGTATGTCTCCCATAAGTGTACTGTGTTCTATTTTTCAAATGCAAGTGTTGTTGCAAAGCCCTTTTTGTCTTTGTGTATTTTCTCGGTAGTCAATTATTAGGTAGACAGCGGTGAAATATTTATGTGAAAAAGAACTTAGGCTGAAAAATGCCAGGAACCTTTATGCTACCACAAAGTTTCCTTTAGGCCTGACCCCCCCAGGCCATCAAGATATTTGAGTCTCCCCTCCCCCCCCCCCGTTTTTGCTTCCTGTTTCCAAGCCCTTTCTTCCAATGGGATAAAGCTGCTTCTTGCCACCTTTAGAAACAAATGGCTGATTGACTTAACACTTTAACAAACGAACTCACACTGAAGTAGAAACAGTTAATCAATCAGCAAAAATACAGAATACAGGGTTTTGTTTGCCCCCACCCCGTGTGTATTTCAGTATATTTGATATTTTCAAATTTTGATGAGGAGAAAGTTAGAAAAAAAAATGTGACCCTAGGGAAGATAAAGTTTGCTTCAGCTAGTTTTAGGACAGGGCTGGTCTGGGCTAGCCCTGTTGATCTTTGGGCACTTTGGGATATTCTCCTCCTGGGTGAGCAGGCCTGGGGAGCTGGGGCACGTGCTCAGAACTGGTAAGTAGTCACGAGTTGCTTTCCTGGCCTTTTCTCCACCGTGGAAGTAAGGGAGAGGCAAATGAGATGGTGATGTAGATACACCCAGTCACTTTTGGCCCCTGTCTTCCTGGGGGAAAAGAAATACTTCAAAAGCACAGTGGGGACAAAAAAAGGGGGAAAAAAAGAAAAGAAAACTCCCCAAAGAGATAGTTAGGTTATTACTTCCCAGGATTATGCATTTCTCCAAAGGATTCCCTCCCAAAGGCTTCGCCTTGGGGTTTCTTGCAGAAGACCTATAGACCTAGGGACGGGAGGGCCATGTGCATTTTCAAGGCTTGCCTTCCCTATGAAACATCAAACATGGGTGAATCTAGGTCTTTCTCAACAAGTTCTAATGCATTCAGCAGCGGGTGAGTGACACCTAGAGCCCCAGCCTCAAGTGTGTATTCCAAAGTGTGAGGCTTGCCTTACAAATGGAGCTGGCTGAGGCCATTAACTGTTTCATATTACATGGCAGCTTTTAACCTCCAGTCTAAGAGGGCTTAATGAGCAATAGTCTGTCGAATTTCAGGATTTCAGGCCACCGCTCTTGTTTCTAAGGAGGACACACACTGCGTGTGCAATTAGAGAAAACCAGGCTGAGCTTTCGTCAGAAAAATGTAATGCCTTGAAGCCAAATGATGCAGTATTTTTAGTTTTAATTACCGGCTCGTTCTCCACCCCGCCCCCTGCCCAGCGACCTCCCTTGCCTTGCCAGTAGCTTCCCCTCGGAAACGCAATTGGCTACTAGACCCTCATTACCCCCCAAACCTTCGCACTCTTCAGTAAGATAAAGGGAGGGGGAACAAACCAGAACCGATGAACCCATTTTACCTAACTGCTTCTCCAGGGAAAAGATCTTAGCGATTTTTCTAAGGGCTGGAGAGAGGTAGGAGGTGTAAAAAACGCCCTGCCTCCTCCGAAGAGGCAGTTTTCTACTTCAAAAAAACAGCTGTGGTAAAAATATCTCCCCAGAGCAGCCAGCTGTTTATTTATAAATCTGTGCGTGGCGAAGCTTCATTTCTCTTAAGTGTTTTCAAGAACAAGCGTAGTGTTTGGGTGAGAGGGGCCGGGGTGGCTGGCGGCCAACCCAAAGAGCGCCGGCTCCGGGCAGGGGGCTCACGAGAGGCCCCCCGTAGAGACGGGGGCCGCGGGGCCGCGACTTGGGGGCGCGCGGGGGGCCTCGAGGACGCCCCGGCTTCAGCCTTTTCCAGGCGGTCCTCGTCGGAGGAACAAGGAGCAGCTGCTGTTCTCCGCCTGCCCCAGCAGATGGTGGTGTCAGCCCGGCGCTCCGCCTGGCAGCCCCAGCTCCGCCCGCGCGGCGCTCTCCCCCCCGCCCCCCAGATGGCTTAATCAGGACTCCTGTTCCTTCCCCCCACCCCCCCGCGCCGCCCCCCGGCCCCCGCCCCGCGCGTCTGGGCGGACGCTGCGAACGTGGAGCCAGGCAGTCAAGTGTTACTGCGTACAGCAGGTAGCCTGGCAACTGAGAGCATAATACCGAGCAGATGGTGTTCGCACGGCGTGATGGACATCACACACGACAGCCTGAGACAATCCAGGAATTCCCTGGTGACTCGAGGCCCTCTTTACACAAAATGAGTTCTCTCTCCATTGCCGTGTATCTCTGGGGTTATCTCCCCCCTCTCTCCGACTGACACCGAACTGGTTTCTTATTACCGACTTTCCTTGCAGCCCGAGGGGAGGGAGCTTTCAGGTCGGGGTGGGGAGGCCGAAGAAGGAAACGGAAGGGCTGGGAGCGGGAGGAGATTGGGGGGGGGGTGCGGTGGCGCCCGGAGAGGGGAGGGCGAGTGGCGTACACCAGCCCCCGGGGCTGACCGTCCGAGAGGGGCAGAGTTCCCCGCAGCCCAGGCTGCACAAAGCCGGCGCGGGAGGGCGGCGCTCTGGGCGGCCCGGGCTCAGAGTCTTTGCAATCACATGCCTACGAACAGCCTAAATGAAATTTAGGATTTTACTTAAAAAGTCCCCTGAGGCGTAATTTAGCCTCTTGACTCGATCCTATATGCTTACAAGTCCTTAGGGGGCTCTAAGAAGTCAGGAGTGGGGCCGCAGGCCCGGAGATAGCTCTCAGCGCAGGCGTCTCTAACAAAGAAACCGACGAGGCGGTCCCGGGGCGCGGGCGAGTCGCATGGGGGCCACGGAGGCCCTCGGCCGGCGCGCGCTGCTGTTTTGCGGGTGAGCCGGGCGCGCTCCGGGGGCGCATTGCCCGGGTTCCCCGCACACTGTGCGTGCCGGGGCCAGGAAGGAAATGGGTGCGGAGGGCAGGCGAGGGGAGAGGAGGGTTGTTCATGTAGGAAAAAGTAAAAATAATAAAATGGATGTCCCCAGAAAACAAATCTATGCTTTTCACACACACTGAACTGGATCAAGCAATTAAAAAAAAAAAAAATCAATCTCCAGCCCAAACGGAATTCTGCCTAGGTTCTATATATCAAGAGGCTCTTATGTCCAACCAGTCACCAGTATCTAGAGCTTTTTCCTGCAAAGACATTATTCAAGTTTTAAGTTTCAGACGAAGGAAGTCTTTTCAAAGGTGGAAGCTAACGTTTCACGCAGAACATCACACTTGGTGGGAAAGAGTTCAGCAGTTCTATGTCAGAGGGCAGCATAGGATGAATCCGACACCCATTGCAGCCTGATGGATGCGTCTGGCTGTGATTCCCAGAGGCTCAGGGTGGTGAACTGGCATTCTGAGGCTCTGGGAAGCCATCTGAACTCTCGGTTTCAGTCTCCACCTCCTCAAATGAAGATCATATTCATAAAACTACTCCCTTGACCAGTGGAAACTTTGGAGGTGAGTTACAGAAAGAAAATGTTTAAGAAGATGCTCACACCTCTCCCACTTCCAGTTTGGGCAGTTCAGGAACAATAATGGGCTAAATTCAATCAGAGGTTCTGAAAGTGGGTTTCCAGGATCTACAGCATTAGCATTACCCAGGAGCTTGTTAGAAATACAAATTCTCAGGCCCCACCCTGGCCTACTGAATCAGAACCTCTGGAAGTGCTTCAACATACCCTCCAGGTATATTAACGATGCCCCACAGTTTGAGGATCACCAGGCAAATAGTACTCCTGGGGCATCTGAGCTCTCTGGGCTTTGATTTAGATTGCAAAAGCAGTCTTGCACTTTGAAAAGCAAGTCAGACTTTGTCTAGGTTTTCACTGCAAATTCTTCAGCATTTGGAACAAAACTCTTAAACTTTCAGAGGGCTGCTCATGCAATGCAAAGGATGCAATGCAATGCAAAGAATAAGAAATTCTGGAAGGACCCCATGGCCATGATTCTTCCAGGAAGGCCAGGCCTCCTGCAAGTCTGCTGTGGGGGCTGAGCAGCAGCCAAGACTGAGGAAGGGGTGAGGCCACTGAACTCCTTTGCTCAGGCAGGAAGCACAGACATCACTGGACTTCCCATCTCCTGGTCTGATACAAGATAGAACTATGGAGAGCTTTGAGTAGAGTTCCCTCTGTTGGAAAATGTTCTTCAAACACAGAGACCAGAAGCAATAATGGAAGAAGACCAGTGACACTTACAGGGCACCTACTGGATGCCTTCACCTGCATAATTAAACACATTTGGTTGATTAAAAAACCCCAAGTCTTTGAAAGGTTAAGGAAATTGTCTGATGACCCACAGCTGGTGGTGGTGTCTTTGGGATTCTCACTTTTCCATTGACTATAACATACATCTGGTCTAAATTGAGCAGACCACCCAAGAGCGCTGTGGAGTAAAGAGAAGTGGGAAGGGGGTAGGGGGTAGAGAGGAATGGGCATAGAATAAAAAGGTAGAATCTCTACAGGGATCAAAGGGCGAGGCTGAAAGAGCATAAAAATATGCATCATTTTTTATATGTTGCTTGATACCCAAAATTAGGATGCCTTTGTGGTATCAACTTTGACATTTAAAGAAAGGGCATAAGATTAGACCATTCAACCATAAGTGGAAGGAAGAAACAAAATAAAATAAAACCTTAGAATTCTCTTTGAAGTTGATCAAGTGTCAGGGCAGACGCTTGGTTTCAGGATGGTGGCTCCTTTTAGATATTCTTTGTCCTTGTCCAGAATAATTTTTCACTGTGGGTCTGAAGAGTTGCTTACAATATATTGCCAGCAGAGCCCCAACAGGGCCCATCCCGTATATAACCCTCTGTTTCTGCAGATTATTGAAGAAGGTTGGATAAAATGTTTGTTTTCTGATCTGTGATGGTTGTGTCCCCATGACGATTAAGTTTTGAGGCAGTTTACCAATTTAGGAAACTTATCACTGAAATGGCAATGACTTGAGGCACAGTGGTAAGCCTAATACATGGGTTCAGCAAAGTTCTTTGTTCAACCTTAAAGAAGGAGCAGTTTACGTTAGATGAACCCACCAGGTTTGGGTAGAAACATAGTTCCATCATAGGCCCAGTGGCTGGCCCTCTGGACCACTTAACAAACAGCTTGCTATTATTACTGTTACTGTTTTAACCTCTTGATCGTGTAGCCCTACAAAGTCAGGGTAAGGAAAAAGCTGTGTTTCTATTTCTAGCTTAGCTCCTAAAACAATAAGGATGAAGACTTTAAACTTGGCTTTCTTTTCAGGTTCTCAATGAGCAGAATGAGAGTTCCTACTCATTTAACTACTTAAAAAAATAAATGGATTGCTGATTCCTGCTCCCCCACCCCGATCATGGGGAATATTTGGAATATTCCATAAAAGTGTAAAAAACAAGAAAAGCAATATTCGTTTTAAACACTCAGAGGCAACCATATTAATATTTTGATGTGTTTTTGTATTTCCCCCAGCTTTTCCCTCTGTATACAATAAAATAGTTACCACAGTCATGGTAATGTTCCGTATGTGATTGTACCCCTGTTTCTAAGTAAGATAGGGGAGTATAAAGTTCCAGCCTTCCAAATGCTTACAAGTTACAGTTTTCTGGAGAAATGACATCCTTATGGCAATGTATCTGCCAGGCCCGTAGAATCTGGACGAGTCTCTTCCAGCATCTAGCAGGGAGCTAGGTCCACAGTTGCCACAGAGTAAATGCTTGCTGAACTGACCTGACTATATTGACAGTGAAGTCATGGTCTAAACCAGTATCAGGTATGACTGGAGAGGAAAAAAAAAATGGCCCTACAATGGATGGCTTCTCCAATCTACAGGAAAGGACCCTCCAGTGAAGATGAAGGAAAGGGTTAAAGTTGGCAGTCCAGCCCAGACTAGATGCATCAACCACAGAAGGCCAGGCTTTCAAGGACTAACTTGGGGGTAAGAACAACAAAAATACCATTTGTCCTTATCAGTGCTTTGAACATAGTCACCATAGGTCCCTCCAGTGGAAACACAACTTGGAGAGTTATGCTTTTCCTCTGCCTTTGATGTAAATTATAGAGTCCTTTTGATCCCTTTGTTGTGATTAAATCTACCACCAAAGCAACTCTAAATTGGTTAAAAGTTCATTCGTGTGCAACAAAAGGAGCTTGATTCATTAAACTATGGTACATCCATACCATGAATACTAGGCAGCCAATAAAAATCATGCCTTCTGAGACTGTCCAATCACACAGAGAAAAACTTACAATATAGAGTGAAGAAGGGGAGGGAAGCAGTTTCTAAAACAGTACTCACAGAATAATCATGTCAGACAAGGGTTATAAGTGATTTTTACTTTTATGCCTTTTCAGATTTTCGATTATGAAAATACTACTCTGAATATTATTTTTTAAAACATGCTCTAGAAACTAAAGTCTTTAGTCAAAAAAATAGAAAAAAGAGACACAAAGAAAAGGAAAAGAAAAAGGGCCTCTTTTCTTGTTTTCAAGGATTCCAAAGTTCTTTTTTTTTTTTTTTTTAAGATTTTATTTATTTATTTGACAGAGATCACAAGTAGGCAGAGAGGCCGGCAGAGAGAGAGAGGAGGGGAAGCAGGCTCCTCGCTGAGCACAGAGCCCGATCAAGCGGGGCTTGATCCTAGGACCTGGGATCATGACCTAAGAGGAAGGCAGAGGCTTTAACCCACTGAGCCACCCAGGTGCCCCAAGGATTCCAAAGTTCTGATGAACATGGAGGCTTCCCTAGTTTCTAGGCAGTGATGGCATCTTTGTAGAGAAGGAAGCACAAGGCAGGTCCCTGAGCCTTCTACAAGAAGGCACAAGAGCACAGAGACCAGCTGTGAAAGCACCTGACTGTGCCTGGGGAGGGGAATGGAGGCTTATCAGAAGTGATGTCTCAGAGTGGCTCAAGCAGCAGGAGGGGAATGGCTTCCAGAGTAGAGGGACAGAGTGATCAAACACTGACTAGAGCAGACCCTGAAATTCCATTTCTAAGGACTCATCTCATGGAAATAGTCATAGCTTTGTACCAAGATTGATCTGGAATAGCTTGAGGGATTTGGAGTAGCAAAAATTAAAGGTAGAGTCAATGGTCAACATTTAAAGGATTCATTAAACTATAATCCCCCCTCCCTTATTAAGCACACTTCATCTAAACAGACGTGGATGGAACGTAATGAGTTCAAGAGGGGCGCTGGTTGTGTCCGGGACCGCGACTGTTTCTCCCTGAGCCCACCTTATGCTGTGGAGTGTGCTGTAGACAGGATTAAGTACCAGTTCTGCTCTCAAGACCCGGACATGGCATGAACACGAACAAACTGGGTTTAGATACAGGCTCAGCCACTGGGCCAGCTATTCATGGCTTCCACGGAGAGCTCCCCTGTCCCAGAGAAGGCCCTGACGGGCAGGGCACTCACTGTCTTCCCAGAATTCTTCAATTCACCCGGACAAGCCTATCTGGGCTGCACCATCCTGCTGTCTGTGTTTTTTCTCCAGAGCGTGGCCAGAACCAGGCCTATCTTGAACTCAAGAGACAGTGAAAAGCCACCATTGTTTGCCTTTACCTGTTGTCTTCTCCGCGGGGCCTGTAAGAAGACCACAGCCCCAGGGGCGGCCAGACCTGCCCCACAGAGGCGGGCACAGCATCTGCCCACATCCAAGTGGCCTGAAGGACACATGGGCTGCAAGGGGTTTGGCAGCTGCTCCAGGAATTCGGGTGTCCCCCCCCCCAATATTTTCTGCCTTTCTTCCCTGGATTTAAAAATAGAGAGGGGGAGGAAGGAGTCTCAGCTGTCTTCGGCAGAGCTGCTGGGAAGAGTTTTTCTCTGGAGCTACTGTTCCCCCCAACTGTACCTTTTCTCTTTTATTGCCTCCCCCACTTTCTGATGAAGTCATCACAGCAAAGATTGCATAACTGATGCAGAGGCCTATCCTGTGTTATACTGGGAGGCAGGCCAATGTTTCCATTTATAGACAAGAGCACCATCATGCTGCCAAATGGAGCTCTCTGCTGCAACCACTACAAGACAGGAGGAAGGGAAGGAGGGCTCTGAGCTGGAGGGCGTGCTGCGAACAGAGGCGGGCACTTCCTCCATCCTCTCGGCAGCCTTGGGAGGGTGGAGGGACACAGGCTCTGAGCTCCTGGGAAGAGCCCCTCTACAAAGCTGCCAGCGCTTGGCCCTCCGCTCTCCTGGCTCCAGGAGACGCTGAAGAGGGAAGGTCTGCTGGTCGGCCTACTCGGCGGGCTGCTGAACCCGTCTGTGCGCAAATCAGCCGTGATCACCGCGAGGCTCTGAGAGGAGCGCTGCCCTAGCCACGCGCCTGCGAGCAGAAGCCCGGCCAGCAGTGGTGGGGTTGGAGGAGGCCAGGAATTTGAGGAGGGAAGGACAAAGTAGGAAAAAAAGGAGGAACATTTAGAAATCTGGGGTTGGGACATCGCATATTTAGAGATTTTGGCTGAGAACCACGTTCTCAGAGGAAGCAAGTCTAGAAGAGGGGCTCCCCCAGGGTCAGGGAGGCCTTATGGGCCGGCGGGGATCAGGGTGTCTTTGGACCCTGGATCTTATGTCCTCAACGATCCTTGAGTTTAAGATTGTCAGCTATATTCCTCACACAAGGTTTTACATGGGGTCATTGAGAAACCCTGACAGAACTGGAAGATACCTTCAATTTTATGCCTTTTTAAAAAAAAAGATTTTATTTATTTATTTGATACAGCACAAGCAGGCAGAGAGGCAGACAGAAGAAGAGGGAGAGGGAGAAGCAGAAGCAGGCTTCCCACTGAGCAGGAAGCGGGATGTGGGGCTCGATCTTAGGACCCTGAGATCATGACCTTTGTGGAGGGCAGACACTTAACGGACTGAGCCACCCAGGCACCCCCAATTTTATACTTCTAAGTTGTACCCTGTTGCCAGCTCGTACTGCTCTAAGTCCATTATGAGTTAGTATTCTTAAGAAGTCCCATGTTTACCTTGTGAATGATAGAATAACACCACACTATTTTTAAAAATAAAAAACATTTTTTTTTAACCCTAATGGCCTTTCTTCATTTTGTAAATCTATCTGCTGACTCAAAAAACAGAAGTGGCCAGGGTCTTCTGTTAACCTTGAGAAGATCTGGGGACAAACTGGGATAAAAATTGTCTTGGAAGAAACACGGGCCCCAGACATTCTCCTCGATTGCACCTGCACTGTCGTAAGCACAGCTCCGGGCTCCTGCCTCACATGTGCCGTACGCTGGTGAGCTGGTGAGCGGAATCGGGAAACAACTCGAAATCATCCTCTACCAATCTTGAACTTGTCACTTGTTCTAGCAAAACTTTGCTCAGGTAGTGTGAGTCAACAGCGCCCGGCATACCACAAGTGCTCATCAAGGTTTGCTCTCATTAATGCCAATATCAATAATCGCGAGGAAATTAGAAACTAAGTAGGGCCGATGTTTTCAGCTCCCATGTTCTTTTTTCTTAACAGTCAGATCAGCTCCTTAGCCTTACCAAGGAAAATATCCTTTCGCTTGGGATAAAAACAAAGCTGAGAGCTAAATATGGAATCAGACCCTGGGATGATGGTCAAGTTTATGGGAAACTTTCATTTTCGTGAGGAATAAATCCACTCCTGTTGACAACAGCATATAGGCCTTTTAAGATGGAGGTTATGTGCCCATTATCCTTTGCCGTTTATTTCCGTTTATTTCCGCTGAAAGCATCGCCATTTCTGCTTAACCATGTGGGACGGATCACTGTTTCCTGTTCCCTGCTGTCAGGAGCTAAGGCCAAGTCTGACCTCCTTATCATAGTATCACCTCAAGTGCCCGCCCCTCCCCCTCTCCCCAAAGTTTCTTGTGCTAATTCTTCCTCTGGCTAGCTGACTGAATCCTCCCCTCCTCTGTGTTTCCCAGAGCTGGCTGAGCTCCCTGACCACATGCAACACTCCCTGCCCCCCGCCCAACAAGCAGGTGCCTCCTCCAAGAGCTTTCCCAACTGCCACTTCTCTCCAGGTTGACTGCTTGTAGGAGGGCAAAATCAGAACAGGAGGGTCAGGTGATTAATGCCAGAGGAAGAAAAAGAGAACCAACCTGCTGCCCAGGGGATTTATCAACCTGAGAAAGTTTCCCCAGCACGAAGGATCATATTTCTGGTCTTCCTTACCTTTGGCCATTTCCCTCACATACATATTTAATTTCTTCCACTTTGGTCCAACTGATTGCTTTCTCCTTGGGCTTCTTCTCCTCTTTATCCTCCCCCATCTTTAGACAATTTCTCAATCAGCTACAATGAAATCCCTCCCGAGTCAACCAAACCTTTTCTGGAAGCTGAGGAGAAACATAAATGGCTGGAAACCTACTAGAGGAGTGGGGAGGTGGGGGGAATGGACCTCTAAATTGAACCGTAACTCTGTCTCAGGTTCCCATTACGTGACACACAGGAAAAGCCAGCACATGAGAGATTCCCTTCTTTATTTACCTTAGGTTCTCAGGACTTAATTTTTCCTGAAGATTACTTTCTATATAAGGCCCAGTGAACGCTACCACTTAATTCATATTTAGGAGCGTGTAAAAAGGCCTGACAGGGCCTATCTTTCATTCCTTTTTAGGTGTAGTTGTAGAGGATTGCCAAGGAAAGAAGGAGTCACTGAGTCCTCATTAGTTAGTAAACATAAGACCCAGGAAGTCAATGCCCACGCACAGGGTGCTGGGGGCTACCTCATGACATGGAGGGGCCATCCCTGTGCCTCAGAGCCCAGCCAGCAGCACCGTGGAAATATCCAGAGCCGTAGCAGGGTCCCACTCATTCTCAGTACCTCCCCAGAGGCTTCTTGGAGACAGAGCCCAAGTATATCCTGCAGGCAGATGCACACACACCCAAGGTGGGAACCTAGAAAGGTCTGGAATATTCTGATTCACTTTCTGCTGAAGGACTCTGGTAAGAAAGGGTCCCCAGGTCAGTGAAATGTATCGCGCCAAGGCTGCTAACCTCACGCAAGTTCAGGGACCTGGTTCGAGAACATGGAGACTTACGCCTCCCCTGGAAGCTGTTCGTACTCCAATCCTTAATGGCATTTTCATTTTCAGTTTCCGTTGTTCTTGAGAGAATACTTGGCCCCGTAAAACAACTAAACAAATGAATAAACAAAATGAAGCAAACGAGTAACAACTGACTTGTGGAACAGAATATAAAAATCCCCACGTATGGATTGTGTTTGCAACTTTGCTTTGATTTTCTGGATAGTAAGGCACTACCGCTCTGGGGTGAAAAGGCATCCATCACCCTCATCACCCCACAAACCGTCCACCTGAAATCTGAGCACTAGGACATTATGTCTAATTCGCCATTGAAGTTTTCTTTCAATTCAGACATATCATCCCACTTTAAAAAAATGCTTTGATGACTCCGGGAACTCCCAAGGGCCTCCGGCACCCCAGCACAATGGCAGGTGTTGTGGTTGGAATCTAAGAGAAGGGCCGCCACGGCCTGGTCCTGTAGGATGCTGAAGTCCCAGGGGAGAGACAAGGTTTCCCTTCATTGAGAAGCTAGAAAACGATTCCAGCTCATCAAAGGTGAACCTGTGGCATGTGCTCTGGTTCCAGAGGCTTTCCATAAAGTCAGCCTCGTCAGACCTGGGATGGTGACAGTTACATGGCAGAAAGGGGGTAGAATGGAGGACACATAGGTTCTAGAGATTGGTTGACCTGGGTCAGGTCACCGAACATCTCCAAGCTTCCGTATTCTTCCTTATCAAGTGACGACACCTGCCCAGGTGATCTCTAAGGTCCCTCCTGCCCTAAAATCCTCTGGTTCTGCTTGGTGAGAGCTTCATGGACATGGGCACACTTGACCAGGAGCCTTGATGGATGTAGGTTTGGATCCGAGTGAGTGGAGAGAAGGAAGGGGCAGTCACTAGCAGGAGGGAGGCGTCTGTGCCCAGGCTCCAAGCTGAGGTGTGCACTGGGGTGTGTGGGAGAGAAGCTGCGCTGGTGGTCTGGCCATGGACAGGCCTGAATGTGATCCCAGACACGCCACCCAACCAGGGGGAGCCACAGTAGTCTCTTAAAGGGAATAAAATGATCAAAGCACTTTCATAAAATTAAGCTAGTGTCAGGTAAAGCAGGGATCAGAATGGGGCTGGATAAGGAGAGAAAGGGAGGGGGGCTGGGTCGAGAGGCAGCCATTGGAGTAATCCACCCAGGAGGTGAGGGGAAGGTGGCCCAGAGTTGGTGACTGACTGTGGGAACTCTGGAGCAACGAGACAAACAGACTGCAAGGTGTGTTTCGGCAAGAAGAGGAATTCACGATCTTTACCGTGTGCAGCGCCTGGGGTCGCGCCCCGGTCCAGTGGTTCTCACCTCTTCCTGCCACGCTTGTCTTACTCTCAGTCTGCCCTCACAGAAATCTACCCCTGGAAATCTGGCCCAAGAATGCGATCCCTGCCTAAAAACCAGGCGCAAGGGATTCCAGTTTTCTTTGTCCTCCCTCCTTTTTCACAACTGAATTTATTTAAATGCAAATGCAGTATACCACCTGGCTTTGAACTGGGAGTAGGACAGTAGGCGTATGCCTTGAATATTTTCCAAGCCCTAACAATATATTCTGGGGCTGAAGAGAAGATGCCAGACAATGACAGGAAATAGGACCAAAACTTTTTTGAGAAGAAGGAAACCTTCTCATTTCTGTGCTTCCTTCACTACTTGTTCTCCCAACTTTCTACTTCCTGCTAAGCGTTTTATTTAACTCTTTTCAAGAAGGCCTGACAAGGAATAATGAACATGAGATGGTCCTCAGGTAAAGGGGCTTAAAAATGACAAGTAGAATTCGAAACAAGTGTGATACCTGAGTATTTCCTCGGTTTAAACTCTCTAGTAGATTTGAAAAACAGGCAGAAAACCACTCTCGTTCTTCAGGCTACATCTTGCTTGTGTGATATAGTTTCATAAGATCGTTAATATTGCATTTATTAACACCGATATTTAAAATCGAAGCCGGAGACGATAGTGAAAATAATTTCTAACAAAACAGTTAATTACTACACAACCAGTGAGGCCACTGAAAATGCATGACTGAAGGATTCATTTGGCGGCTCTGGGTGAAAGCATGCTTTTTATCAGCGACTGGGAAACCAGGTGTCTTCTCTGAACGAATACAAAAATCTTCCCTTTGAAAATCTTCCTACCTCTTATTGAGACAACACGGAGGAGAAGCCGATATTCTGGTCTACAGCACTCTGAAATTACCACCGGGCTCTGGAAAATGGATTGCTTCACCTATTTGTTCTGTCTTTAATCTGAGGGAGGGGCTGCAAAGCTCCCCATCTGTCTCTCTCTCGCTCTCTGGGCCCCTCGTTGCCATGGTCTTTCCCACAGCGTCTGAAGGAACAAGACTCCTCTGGCGTCCGACACCGGACCTCTGCAGGCCGCCAATTTGTTTTCCTTTTGCTCCCCACCCCCTCCTCCTCTCTCCTTTTCTAATCTAGGATATTCTTCCTGTGCATCCACCAAAAGTAATGTGTCAAACTATGATTATGTTTTCTTTTATTAAACAAGTAGAAGAGAGACAGATTGCTTTCCTCCTTTGACCAAGTAAAGGTAATAAAAGGCCCAGGGAAAGTGGGGGGAGGGGAGGGAGATTGGTGTCTGCTGTCCTGAGCCAGGGACCGCTCTCATCTCTGTGCATCTAAAGGAATTCTGGGCCGTCCGTTGCCCATTTTACTCAGCAGCCCAAGGCCAGCAGCAGCAGCTTCTGGACCAATTGAGTCTGTGTGGCCCTCAGCCGGTTCAGCCTATGTTCTGGGGAGAAGCAAAGGGGCAAGAAAAGAGGAAGGCCCTGCCTTCCATTGTGCGGGGAAATCAATCCTTAAACAACATATTTCCTAAGCGCCTGACAATCTGAGAGAAGTTAGTAGGTTCAGAAAAAAAAAAAATCCATTTAAACCTTAAAACTTAATCCATACTTCTGTGCGGTGGAGAAAGCAAATCCAATTTGGGAGTTTTGGGGGCAAGAAGTGGGGAGGGTATAGAGCACAGGGCAACTCCTTCCCCTCTTACACAGGGACTTTTTCCTTGCAGGGTTTGTATATCCGTTAAGAGAATCGATTTGGGGGCAGGAACTTTTAGAGATCCTGCTTGATACTTATTTCTTGGACATACAAGATAATTACTGACGTCTCAAAAGAGCAGCTTCAGAATGCACACGCAAGGGGGACGGCCGCTATTAGGAATGGCAGAAGAAACTCCCAGCAACACCCGACTGGGGGACACTGGCTTCCCCATACTTGGAAGCCTCTGAAGAGTGCTTCCGTCCTTAACCTTCGCTGTCTGGGGGCTGACGGAGAAGCACATCCTTGGGAAGTGAGGTTTATGGCCCCTGGGCCCCAAGAAGAGACACATTCCAGGTGCTGTGCTGGTCACGCTGTGACTTGATACTTATCACTTTCCTCGTATGGGCTCCCCAGAAAGAGGCCCACCCCTCAGACCACTACCAAGGACTTGAGTACCAGGAGGAGGAGCTGGAAACTGGAAGGGATGCAAGTCAGGTCAAAACCACCAGGGAAAGGATATCTGCCTTGGAACAGCAAAAACAGACAGGACGCGGGGAGAGGGGAGAACAAAATCCATAAAAGGAAATGGCTGGACCTGAGGGAGCAGGGTGCTGCTGCCGGAGAATTACGCTGAGAAAAGTCCAAGAACAGTCCCTGGCGGGCAGGAACCTCCATCCCTGCCCCCAGCGTGGGATGACGTGTGGCTCGGAGACCTTCTTATCCAAAGCACTGCTTTCTGTGGTCTAGATGTTTGTCTCGGAGGTAAAGAACAAAGATGCTCTTGGAGCGAAACTTCTTGTTTTTCTTTCAGTCCGAATGCAGCTTGGAACGCTGAACAATTTCAGGGGCCTGCTCCTGAGGTTGTGGCTTGAGGAGGGTGGGGAAGAAGCTGACCGGCTATTTCGCAGGCAGCCGTTTTCCAAGCCCACGAAACTCACCCCGGCTCTGTTGGGCTGGCCTCAGAGAGAGTGTCTCTTGGGGGTCTCCCTTTGTGTGCACACCATTTCTGATCCTGCGTGCCTGGCCAACAGAACGGGGGAATGATCTGTGACTGCCTGAGCCCTCAAAGATCCAGAGGGTACTTCTTCCTCCCTCTCCAGGTCCCCCAAACACTCACCAGAGAACAGTCCCACTGTTCTCAACAGAGCTCCAATGGAACAAATATTTTCTTCCTCAAGAAAGAGTGGGAATTTCTTCAAATTAAAGAAGAACAGGGGCGCCTGGGTGGCTCAGTGGGTTAAGCCTCTGCCTTCGGCTCAGGTCATGATCCCAGGATTCTGGGATCGAGCCCCGCATCGGGCTCTCTGCTCAGCGGGTAAGCCTGCTTCCTCCTCTCTCTCTGCCTGCCTCTCTGCCTGCTTGTGATCTCTGTCTGTCAAATAAATAAATAAAATCTTAAAAAAATAAATAAAAGCAAAGGGTGGATTATGAATGTCTAGCTACTACATTTACAGAGATATTATATACCCTGATTACACACACAAATAAGGGTCAAGTTCATATTTGTCCTAACACTTTTGCTTTTCAGGTTTTTTTTTGCATGAATGCAGATTTTTAACACATGAAACATACATTCATGCTAAAGAACTAAAAAAGTTTTCCCTATGAGAGAAATGGCTACTTAAGCACCAAGGGGCCAAGTGATAGCTTTCATGTCATTACCATAGATATTTGCATACATTTCCCTCCTAATCTGTTTTCTCGCAGATCTGCGTGAAAATCGGATTTTTTTTTGAGGCAAAACGTAGCCACGGGAACAGCTCGTAAAGCTCACCACCGACGTTAGCGCTCGTAGCAACAGGAGCTGTTTCCTCCCGCTTCTGAGCTCTGGTAATTGTCAAAGGGGGGCCGCCGACCAGAGAAAATTTGGGGAAGACATGAGTCTGTCAGGACACGTGAAAAGGACGTGACACGGGGTCCGCGTTTGCGTTGCGCAATTTGCATGAGCGCTGTCGGACAAATTCTGTTTTCACATGCAATTCACAGACCCGCAGCCACGGTGCTAATTGGTGAGGGTGCCACTCAAGTGTGCGGCTGAACAGGCGCTCTCGCTACCCGGATGAATAATACAGAGTTCTGAGCAACGCGGTCATTATTTTACAGTTATTTTGCATGACCATGACCCCCATTATCTTTGTCCCACCGCCCCCACCCCACAGTGGGGGTGAGCAAGAAAAAAACCACCGCCCGCGCCTCCAAAGTGGGATTCACGTATTTCAAGTCAGCTTAAGGAAAGGAAAAGAGATGGCAAGGGAACAGCAGCTATCATTTCATTAATATGGATGGATTATTCATGTCGCTAGAGTGACAGTGAATTTGATCGTACCCGAAAGTGCCAATAGGACGCCAAACACAGCCGTGAAAAACGCAAGAAACTCTGAATGGCAGAATGCTTCGGAATTCATCTGTGAGAATTCCAGTCCCCCAAGATAAGGGAGTTCAGAGCCCACAGGCTATTTCAAGGCTAAGTGAAGGGGAAGGCAGGGTTAGGATTTCCTAGGTGCCTCCCAGAGCTCCCTAAAAACAGGGAAGGAGGGTGACCATTTCTCAGTCCCTTCCTGGGTGGCATTAGAAGCTTCGGAAACTTAAGACAGATGCTCTCCTGTGCTTCACTCTCCATCTCCAATAAAATCAATCGTTCCGGGGGAAGGAGAGGCCTTCCAAGTGGCGGGTCACTGGTCCTCCTTCCGCAGACAGTCCTGCATTTGCTGCCACTGCACTAAAATGCAAACCAGACGGACCCTCGAAACGGCCTTTGGGGGTCGTTTTGGGTTTTCTTCCCCTTTGTTCCTTGGAGATATTAAGCCTTAAATCCTCTTTGAATCTGAGAGTTAGCAAGGGCGCTGTATCTAAACCATATCACGTCACGTGATGAAACCTGACACAGTAGCATTCCCTCCTCCATTGTTCCTGCTGTCTGACCTCAATGCAGAAGTCTCCCCTGTGAGGCGGAGGAAAAAAAATACATTTAAAGAGCTAGGTAGGCTCTCCTTAGCTTCAGCTAACCTCTTTTTATATTTTACCTCGAAATGGTCTGAGACCACTGTATTTCGAATTTCAGAAGTTGGTGATACATTTTCGCCTAGACTTTCCCATCCTCCAGCTTCATCAGTTACTAGCCGGCCCCACCCCCACCCCGCTCCTTCTCTAAGCGGGGGTGGGTGGGAGGAGGTTTTGTTCAGCTTTCCCATGTCTCATTTCAGCCCTAGTTGAAAATGGTCGTCCGCCCGTCCACATCTAGTAGGAGTGCGGGTGTTTCCTCCCGTTCAGGACAGCCGGTGAACTGTCTCCAGAGGTCCAAGTGCTCCTTTCCCCGAGTTAGAGACTTTCAGGCCTGGAGACCAGCCCCAGTCTTCAGGCTCTGACTCTGGACCGGACGCCGGAATGAGCAAATGACAAGTCTCAAGTGCAGGTGGGGTAGGTAGTGACCCATAGGTACGCTTTGCCAGGTAACACAACGCCTCTTAAATCTCGCTCCCGGGGCCTCTGTCGCAACATGACATAGTCACATCGGTGTTTAAGTTTTCTAGGGGATGACTATGATGCTTAACATACTACTTTGGGTGCTTGAAGCCTGCAGGGCCCCTAACCTGGAGAGCGCTTAAGTTCTAAGTGGCGACATCCAGGTTGGGGCAGGCTTGGTGGACCTTAGGGAAGCTTGTGCCTTGCAGCAGGGAAGGAGAAGACCCTGATCGAAACCCAGCCTGGATCACAATTTTGCCCTCAGTGAGTCCCAGCGTCACAATGGCATCTTTGACCTCCAATCCACAAAGGAACCATTCTTACTTCTTGCAGTGTCTGCATGCAAGGTTACAATACAGCCCCTTTGATAAAGAAAGGTACACATTCAAGCAGAGCCCTCCACAGAGCCCACGCATAGGAGGCCTGTACTGCATTTACTGCCACTGCTGTGGTCTGGGCCCGGCAGCGGAAATCGGAAACTCATAATTACCAGCCTGACTCTGAAATAAACGTATCTTCTCCCTGGCGTGTGACCAGGGATTCAAATTCTAACATTCCTTGCAGGTAGGGATTGCAAAGATGTCGAGAAAATGTTGCAGATGGCTATCTCTCAGTTCTCCCCGTACACTGTATTTCACCAAGCGTACGTTCACACATTTTGAGGCATACATTATGTACCTCTAGAAGGAAAGAAAGCTCCCACTCAGCTGTGGCATGCCATTGGCTGTAAGACGCACCATGATTTCAGAAATGTACATGTGTGCATCTCGGGATCAGTGAGACATGTTACATCAGAAAAGGGGTGAGTGATGACAACCCGTCCTTGCTCTCCTCTCTGAGAACCAAGAGAAGAATGGCTGGAGAAAGGGGCTGCCGGTCGCCAGAAGCCTGGGCAACTGGGACTTCCCTCTCCTGGCTTCACTCAGAGCAAGCTTGACACAAAACCTTTTGTATTTTTCTAAATGATAGAAAAAATCTTTACCATGTAGCGTTGCACATATTTCTTCCAAGAGAGCGTGTGTATAGATAAGAAGGAACATGGCCACTCAGTGGAACACAGGATTACCACCAAAAGGATTTTAGATTGATTCTAGAAGAAAAAAAGCTAGGGGCAGGCAATAATTTTAAGGGGAAAAAAAAATGGACCCTCTACGTTTATAACCGAAGCTCTTTAGGCTACTAATGCCTCCCTGGTCACTGGCCGCTTCCTCGTGGTGACAATGGGAAGAGCTGAGAGGAAGACAGAAGACAGGGAGGCAAAGTTTCTGCAGCTGGGTGATTTCTTTTTGGTCCTATCTGCTAGGTCAAGATAATAGGATACAATACAAACCTGAGGAATTTATTCTTCCTGTCTTCAAAAAGACTTACTGCAGTCTCGAATCCTGTTCGGGAAAGGGCTCAGCTAATAAAAACCAGATTTATAGAAAGAGCGGGCACCACCCGACTCAGAGTCTATTTCCTTTCATTTCTCTTTCCCTCCTTCCTTCCCTCCTTGTTTTTTCTTTTATTGTGGTGAAATATACATAACACTTAGAGTTTTCATCACTCTTAAAGGTACGGTTCAGTGGCTTAAAGTACATTCACGGTGCGACCACTACATTTTCTCTTATCTAGACCTGTTTCATCATCCCAAACAGAAACTCCATACCGGGCAAGCAGCCTTCCCTTCTTTGTTCTTTTCTTTTTCGTTTCCTTCATTATTTTTGCTAAGAGCACTTCAATGCTTATGGATATCGATCCGAATTTGGAAAGGAATGTGACCCAAAAGGGAAAGACAAGTTTTAGAAGACAAGTTTTAGGAGTTTTAGAGCTATTATAAACAGGCCTTGAGAACCCAGGGTCTACAACTTGCTGGGAAGATAAAATACGGTTTCACGGAATAACTAACAAATGTGTTAGGGCAACGGCAGACCTTTTATGCTCATTACCTGCGCACTTTGCTGAGGCTGGAATGAGTAAGTTTACGAGGCTACTATTCCAGCCAAATAGATATTAAATCATTAAATCCTAGCCCTGTTCACTTCTTCTGTCTGTCTGTTGGTCCACCTCTCTTTCCGTTCACATGTGTACCTTTACTGAGCAAAGACTGTGTGTGTGCCAGGCACGGGGCCCTGCCCGAAAATAATCTCTACTTCAGGAGGCAGACAAATATGGAAACAAAGAATTATGCAATGAGCAAACTGGTGAATGATTAATTCTGTTCAGGGGCTGGGGTGGGCATTAATGGAAATCCTCTTCACCCAAGGCAGACTTGATATTCCCTACTGTGTGTTGGATAGTAATATGTAGTGATGTTATAAGTTTATGCATATGGAATTATAGACGATGTATAATATGGAGCTATAATGTTAGTTGAAAAGCAGAATGAAAAATCACATAAGCCTGATGACTAGAACTGTGTTAAAACTTAAATAAGCGTATAATGTGAAAAATATAAATATGCAAAACAAAGTTGTGTTATGATGGTGAATTATGGGTGGCTTTTCAATTTAGAAATGTAAACATGCTCTTATATTTCCTTAAAATTGTTTTTCTTTTTGATTATAAATTTATCCACTACGGAAAGCTTAAGCCACAAAGAAAAATCTAAAACCGGAAAAACCAAGTCACTGGTAATCATTACCCCAAAACGGGAATCACTTGGTTAATCCTTCCAAAGTCCTCAGTCAACTAAAATAAGGATCATATTATTCCATGTTATGGATGTGGTATTTATTTAACCAATCGTCCATTGTTGGACATTTAAGCCATTTTCAATTTTTTACCACTTAAATCATGCTGAAACGTGCTGTCTTGTACATAAACCTTTGTGCGTGTCTCTGATTACTTCCTTTGAATACCTTCCTAAAAGTAGGCGTTCTGTGTCAAAGAGCATGAATATTTTTAAGGCTCCTGTTTTGGAACGTATTCCCAGATTGCCCTCTGGAAAGATTTAACCTACTTACACTCATATCAGGAATACACAAGGGTCTCTGTATTACACTTTAGAGTCAATTTTTTAAAAATGACCAGTTGCCCCAGTGCAATTATGATTCTGGGTGTTTCCTTCCTAATGACCACAACGGAAGAGGCTGCAAGTAAGTTTCATTTACAGCATGTAGTCCTCCCAAGATTTTCCCTCCGTTTCTCTCCCCCTACCCAAAGCCCTGTGAACGGGCCTGGTCAGTCTTTGCTTCCTCTCATCAGCATGGTGACAACAGATGTCTCCTGCTCTGCCTCTTCAGGGTAGCAAATGCCTGAACGCCACAAACACTATTCCCGGGGGCTGTCACCTGAGATTCTTCAGCTGTCTGCTCAGAGGCAAGGCCCCTGTGTAGCAGAGTGAAAAGGCATGTCTTTATTCCTGGAGTTGGCTGGGCCAGCTGGCCAGCACCAATTCTCATGAATGACAGCTGGTTTGCCGTTCCATATTTCAACAGCCATAAGCCAGGATAGCACCTGTAGGCTCTGGGAAGGAAAAACGCCCAGACCGACACGGGAGAAAGCCTTGCTCTAGTTATTGGCGTGGACCTCACACTCCTTAGTGTCTCGCATCAAAGATAACTATGCCAGCAATAAGGGCAACAGACCAAGGGAGGTTCTACTGCTCTATTACTATTGCAATGGATTTGACTCAGGGTTTTAAATTACTTTTTTGGTTCCCACAGATGGTTTATTATAATAGCAAAAAAAGAAAGAGGGAGCATGAGCTTTTGCAGGTCAGTATTAGATGAACATGGATGCACGTGACACAAAGACGGTGGGTGGTCCTGCCGATGAAACTTCTGGAAGCGAGGAAGTTCGGCTGACACTTCTGGTTGGCTCGATTTTCGGTGGTGTGTCAGGATAGGGCAACAGTTCAAACAGAAACAAGCAAACGGCACCCCCCCACCCCGAAAAACCTCTAAATTCTGTAATTTCCAATTTAATTTATTTCATGGACGCTGTGGTGTCCAAGGGTGGTGGAGAACATGTTTTCCAAGGTTGAAGTCAAATTTCTAGCTTGGCAGAACTTACGAGCGAGCACCCTCAGCACTTGGGGAGAAGAGATGGAAGAGTGAGAATGAGAAATGGAAAGCTGTTTCAAGTTATTTGTTCGTCTCCATAATTCATCAGGAAAGCTGCGCGTGGGAGAAGAGAAAAGCAACTTCGGGGAACTGGAGGTTGTCTGCAGAATGCTACTTTGACTCTTCTCATCCCAATTTATTAGTTGTGTAGTATGTTTTAAAAGTAACTCCCCCCCGCCCCGCCCTAAGAAAGGTTGAAGATTTTGAAAACCATAGGAATTGCTCAATGGCGATTCACTTTCAAAGTCTACGGTGGTGTTGAATGAAATGGACCTCCAGTTTTGACAAGATTTTTACTAGCCCCCCCACCCCAAGACATAGAAACGAAGGCCAGAAGTATGTCGGTCTATGCAAAACAGAATCACAGACACAGATGGCTGGAGAGAAAAGGAAGGCCTTAGAAAATTGGCCCCCTACCTTCTCACAGAACAGCCCATGAACTACACCTGGGAGCAAAGGACTCCCAGCCTGACCCTTCAGTGAGCGCTGAGGCACCAGCTGACTTCAGCCTCACAGGCAAGCCGCCTTGGAGAAGCCGGTGTATACATTTAAGCCAGTGAGACATTATTTCTGGAAATGACTGGGATGTGTCTTGGCACTTTGGTCGTGTGAAGCCGGTTCCTACCAGCATGAACAGCTTTTTGCTGACTGCGCATTGCTCCTCCCTCTGCCCCGCCTGCAACTTTTGGCTCTGGACTGGGTCCGTCTCCTACTGCTTGGTACCCGCAAACTGGCTGTTATGAGGACTATTAACACACGGTACTCTTGAGAACCAAAGTAAGAACAATGCCTTAAGGAAACATCCATCTTTTCTGTAAGGTTTTCTCTAAGGGTAGGCTCTCTAGCTTTGCAGGGCCTGATATGAACGTATGACTAAATCTCGTGCCAGCAGAGTTCCTGCCATCAGCAGCTTGAAAGCAAATTCAAATGCACAGCAAGTGGGACCCACAGTGGCACCAGAATGAAATCAGTTACCTCAGGCCAGCCTCAGATTCGTGCCTCTGAAGATGGGGCCGCCATCTTGCTAGCTTGGTATCTGAGCCCGGGAGGCATCCTAGACTTGTCCTTTCTCCTCTCATTCTTCGTGCCTCACCCATTAGACAAGCTGGTAGGTTTATCTCCTTAATATCCTCCTACCTGGCTGTTTTCTTGGTCCAGGGCCATCAACATTTCTCTCAGATCACCCTGCCAGTCTTGTCGCTGTTATCCATTTTCCCTTCTTGCTGCCATCCCATACACACTCCAGCCGCCGGGTCACGAGACTGACCTTTCCAATGATGCCTGGCTCCTCAGCCATCCCCCCACCACATCCCGCTGGGTAAGAGTCAGAGAGTCCTCGGCAGGGCACACTTCATGACCTAGCTCTCCAGCCCCATCTGCTGACTGCCCCCCACCAGAGCCCCATGTCAACTCTCGTCCTACCAAATCACTTTTATTTGGCTGAATGTGTCTCACTCTCCACTGCTTCCTCTGCCTCTAATCCCACCTGCCCCCTTCATTCTTCATCTAACTCCTTCCAGTCATCCTTAAACACTGAACGCTAACGGTACACGCAGGACGTGTCCTCTGCCATCAGCTCAGCTGCTTGCTTCCCCTCCAAGCATCTGAAGCACCCCCTGCTTTTCCTCCACTGGCCAACTAACTGCCTGTGTTACAGCCGTGTGCTCACCAGTCTCTGTTAGGCTGTGAGTCCCTTGCCAACCTTCATTTTTGTACTCACTTGCTTCTTACGGTGCCTGTCACACAGGGGGGTGAGCGAATGAGTGACAGAAAATACGTCTGTGATTAGCTAATCTGCTTCAGATTACTTTCCTAAAATTCCTACTTGGCTCTTCCACAGATCCAATCTTTTTTTCTGGTCTTGAGAAAGAGAACAATTTGCTTTCTCTGAGGTTCCTATTTAAGTCACTGTTCCCAGCAGCCATGGAAGAGAAGGCGTGCCTTCCTACTTGGCAGATGTGGGCCATGTACACATTGCTAGATAAGAGAGGTGAGTAGACAGTGTAGAATCTGAATATATCTGAATATATCTTCTAAAGTTGGTGGTTTTTTTTGGGGGGGGGATAATATGTTAAGATGTGGTTACTACAGCTGTTTGTTATCTGTGTATAGAGGTGACCAGAAAGACCGACATATGCCAAATTATTTATTGATACCAGACACAAAATTTGATCTGGGTCCTAAACCTCTACCTGTATGACCTACTATTGCCTTACGGGATACAGTTCTTGACACCATGCTTATTGCAATTTTCCTGTATCCTTTCTTGCCGTGTTCAACTGCAGGAGTTTTATGTGTTATCAAATACTTCTTCTGGTCCTCTCTTGATTCCCCCCACCTCCCACCCCCCGCCCCACTTTACTTTCCATTGACAACTTTCCCCGAATAGGTTTTTTCACATTTTTTACCTATGCCACCTGCCGACTAGCTTGCCCCTTCTGCAAGCACCTCTGTGGGATTCGCATCTTCCTCAAGGCTTTCCCTGGACTGGACTAAAGTTTCACGAGGATCGCCAGCCACTGACAAATATACCAAGTGATATCCCTGTTTCCAAAATATCAATCACACATTCAAAGAATCACTGAGCTGGAAGGGACCTCTGAGCAGCCTGCACCTGAACTCCTCTTGATGAGAATCTACAAGACATTTCGTTAGATGTTGGTCCGTCCACCCATCTGTGAAAAATCTCTGTGATTGATTGAGAGATTGGTTCTAAACTGAACATAATGCATTTGGAGACAGATGTCCAACATATCACAGTCACCCAGAGGGAACCTTCTCGCCCATATGATTCCTCTTCTAATCCCTGATGCACAAACTGACGTTTGAGGGGAAGAGAGAAATGTGTCCAGATAAAACTCCCAGGCTGGAGAGTGTGGAGAACAATAGTTTTGACAGAAAAAGAAAAACTACAGCAGAACAGCAGTTCAGTAGTTCTCCTGGGGAAACAATATCCAGAGGATTGGGGGGACCACCACGTGTTGCCTTAGCATGCTAAAGGGCACAGCCTTGACAGAATGAACCTGCCGAACAGAGCAATGTCCTCAGAGCTCACACGATGGGGAGACCCTGCCTCCCACCATCCCACAATCCATCCCACTCTTGCCCTGGGTGCCCTGCCTCCCCCCTCACCTTGAATCAGCATCTCTCTCTTACTAATTTTGTAGCTGCTATTCAGCTGTGTCTTCGGCTCTAGGTGTGGGAAACTAGTCCTAGATTTTGACCATTAATTATGTAAGCACCTGGGCAAACTGCCTTCTAGATCATAAAAAACATTAGCAGATAGCAGAGGCTATCTCTAGGCTTACTGGATATTTTGGGTGTGCTTCTTTACCTATATTTGTACTTCCCTTATTTGCAGAAGAAGTACCCATTACTTTAATGTTTGGGGAAAGGGAAAGGATTAAAGATGCAACTTTTTTTTTTTTTTTGCATCTGTGGTTGTGGAAACACTGTTGATGTTGAGTATGAATGAATGAATAATGGAAAACTGGAATGAATAATGAAGACTAGAGCCAAGGCAATAGCTCACTTTCACACAGGGTTAAAGAGAGGTGAACATGCTATTGATTTCTGGCAAAACTTGAGGATGAAAGATTAAACGCAGAATTTGTGAGAATATATAAAACAAAGAGGCCACCTTCCATGTTACCCCTTAGTGTTGTTAATCTGCTATCGTGGAGGAATGCTACCTATTTGACATATCTCAAACCAACATGGGACATGGCATGGGACATGGGACACGACAAACTCTGTCAGGTTGGCTTTCTGACAAAACGGCGGGAGGTGAGGAGAATTTTAAAGGTAGGCTGCCTAGAAGCTGCTGGAAAGTCTGGACCCTACTGAATCCCTGATGGTGTCAACCTGGGAAGAGTTCTCTGCTGGGGAGTCATTGCCCAATTGTTGATTTGGATGGAGGCAGCGGGTGAGATGGTACAAACCTGAAAATATGAGCTAGAAACTCTGCCTGTGGAGCGTCTGCGATGTGGAAACATTGAGTAGAAACTCAGATCAAACTTAACGGAAAAGTCTAGAATTGAGGTGAAAAAAAGTCAGCTGTCCAAATTCAGAACGGGAGGTAGGGCAGTGGGTTAAATATAATGTGGGCTTTGGATTCAGGGGGGTCTGCTGGGTTCAAATCCCACCACTTGGGGCAAGTTCCTTGCCCTCACTCAGCCTCAGTGTAGATGAGAGGACGAGGAAACGTACCGAGGGCACAGCGATCGGCACGGTGCCGGGTGCGTGGGCACAGGACACGCTCGGTTACTGGTAGCTGCTCTTATGAAACGTGGTCTGACAGGAGCTCCTTGTATGCAGAACACCAAGGAATTTCACTGCCCACAAAAGCAGCAGGAACTGACAAAGTGACGAGGCTATAAAACAAGTGAATTTGAACTTCAGCTGTAGGTTCAGGAAAGAAATTGTACTACTGTAGTCCACATCGATAAGAAGCCAGCTGGAAGACTGTTTCGGCTCAGAATGCTATGTTTTAAAAGTGACATCAAGAGGCTTGAAGGTATCCCATGGTGTGACATGATAGTGAGAAATACCAGAAGATACTAGAATTATGTGGTAAGGAAAAAGGAGCCTAACATGGGTCAGGATATCGCTCTTCGGATACCCGAAGGGCTATTACAGAGAAGCGAAAGTCACAATATTCTTTTGTTCTAGAGGACAAATCTCTCAAAGTCTTTGGCAGAGTTTTCGCTTAACAAATAGGAGAACTTTTCAACAGAGTGACAGAGGAACAGATTGCTTGACGGAGCAGCAAGTTCTCGGTCACTGCAAGTGTTCAAAGAGAATCTGGTGTGGGGGGGGCATCCCCTAGGGAAGTGGGAGAGGTTTTGCACAACTGCTCCCCTTCTTCCCCTTCCCTGCTCCAGCAGCAACAGCCTCTACTGCCCCACCTGCCAAGCTCCCTTTTCCCCATTAACTACCATCAGGTAAAATAGAGTCTCCCAATTCCTAACCTTTCCCACGAGGGCAGAGACGCACCTGGGGCCACCAAGCATTCGCTGGCAGTAGTCCGCCAGGCCCTGCGCTACTTGACAGAAGCAGCAAAGATGGGTCCGCCTTGCACCCAGGGAGCACCCAGGCTCTTAAGGAAACATATCCGCAACAGATCCCTGCTGAACGGCAAGGCCAAGTGCAATGACAGAGATCAGCACTGGGTATGGTCCCTGGAGGCACAAAGGAAGTTCAACTAGCAGCCTAATTGGGGCAAGGAGGGTGGGGGAGGGTTTTCCCTGGGAGTGCTTTCTGGAGGGATCGATGAAGGAAAGCACTAAAGGCAGCAGGGACAAAATGAGCAAAGGAATGGAAGTAAGAAACAGCCCTGTGGCCAGTCTCACGAGTTGCTGGACCACCGGTGAAGGGTCGAGCATAGGATAGGAGGAAATTGGGCTGGAGAGTGCTGGGAAGAGTGAGAATCCAGAGTTCCGCCCAGGTTTCTAAGGGCTCGCAGGCCACATGTACACACTCGCATGAAGGACTCCGCCTCGAGCTGCGGAGTCTCAACTGGTCCCTGGTCTCTAGGAATTGTTTGTGCAATTGTTTGTTTCATTACCGTATATCTGCTCTGCTCCACGAGGGCAGAAACTCCAGCCACCTCGCTCATTGCTATATCCCTGGGGCCTAACCCAGTTCTTAGCACACAGGAGGTACGCAACAAATACTGTGGGTTTCCACTGGAAGAAAGATTGCCGGCAGAAACGATGCAAGCTCACAGGCTCTCTAAGTTACTACATGTTCGTAGCTGACAGCATCACCCACCCGAGGAAGCACGTGGGCTGTGGCTATTACTACTCATTTGCATTTCTTGCTCTCCTGTTTCACTGGTTTTGCAAGCCCACTATTTAGTACCTTTGTTTTTGTTGCTGCCTCTGCTTAATAAATTTTGATGAGTAATGGTTGTTTGCCAAGCTATAACAGCCCAACAAGAAATCCTCAAAGTACAGAGAGTTACAGAAACATTCAGCATCATAAACCACGAAATGACATGCAAAGGAGAGAGCTGAGGGACTGGTTTCCTCACTGGGGCTCCTCAGGCCCATCTTTGCAGGTCTTCTGGAGAGAGCGTACTTGTGTCAGACAAGGCTCCATTGCAAGACTGGTGGCCAACATGGGGACCCCCAGCGTGAACCCTGGATAAGAGGCAGGTAGAAAACCGGTGGGAATGAACAGGGCTCTGTAGACCCCACTGACCCCAATGACCTTCTGAGGCAAGTCTGATTCGACTGGTGAGACTGGGTGCTTTCCCACTTTTCCACAGCCTCCCTGAGGAGGGCAAGAGTGGGGAGGAAGTGCATATCTGGTGGTCCAAGGGCGAAAGTCAGGTTTCCTCACACTGCTTTCTCTGGCTTCTCTCAGCGTGCTGTCTTACTGGCCAATGGATGGCTTGGGCCTGGCTCATCTTGGTTATAGGGAAAGGGACTGCTGGCCTTCAGGGTTTACAACGGTTCTGAAGATTCAGTAATTCAGGATTAAGTAATTAATTCAAGAGGAAGTTCCTGGACTCACCCAGAAGCAACAATTTCAGTCTTTAGGGGCCATTAGGAGGGTCAATGCACCCCTTGGGGATAAGAACTCCTGAGGGGAGGTTTCTCCTACCACAGGCCTCCTACGAGGTCTGAAAAATTGAGCATTCTTTTCCTTTTTCAAGTCCCCGAAGGATACATTCCTTAAAAAAAAAAAATAAATCCTGGCCCCATCTCCTCCCTTGAATGACTAAAGGCCCTATGTGAAGGTGAAGAGGAATCTGGAATCTGAGAGAGCGTGGGAGGGGCTGCCCTGAGCCAGCGGCTGCCGAGCCATCTGTCGAACAAAGCCCAAGGACAGGGCTAAGAGACCCACGGTGTTCCAACCTATCTGGTCTTGCTCTCCACCTGGGCTTCGGTCGGACCTCGAATTGGGAGGAGTTCAAAGCTCAGGGGAAGGTGAAATCACTTCCATTGCCCAAACAAACAAAATTGCTTAATTAATCTAACTGAAAAGCCCTCTTCCTGCATCAGATTAAAGAAGTCATGTTGATGCTGCCCCTGTTTGTTTGGCCAAGTTTGGGACTGAGAAGGTATATTTAGCCCCGGGGCACTTGGAGGATTACATCTTGCTGCTCAACAGGAAATATCTGGAGTCACAGCTAAAGATATCGCTGCGTGTTCAGAAATTTACGAGCAGCTGTAAAAGTCGAGCTACGGTGGTCAGAGGGCTGGAACAGGCTTCCTTTCAAATGAGAGAGGCTGCCGAATTAAACACTCAAATGTACCAAGTTCATGGCAGGCAGAGTGCACCTGACAGGCTAAAAATAGCCAAAGCAGCGGCTTCTGTTGCTAAAATAACACTGAACTGATACACTCCTTTTCTAAATCTACAAAGAAATGGGTGAGTGGGGAGAGGGTGGGCTCCGAGATTCCAGAAAAGTGTGTTGGAAGCCATGCCAGAATGAGGGAAGCCATCTCCCACCTTCGCCACTTTTCAAAAATAGCTTTCCGAAGCTGAGTACGCAGCAGTGACAAGTCACCGATACGTTATTTTTTAATAACATGAGGCAGAAATGTTAGCACCAAAAAGACCTTGCATACAGGGATCTGGCATCCTGAGGACAAGCAAATCTTTCCATCTTGGTTGAGGAACCATTTTTTTTTTTTTTTAAGTCGTTTTGCTAGACTCTCTCATCAGCACGCTCCCACCCCCATGCCTTGCTCAGGGATGCCTGATGGGAATGGTCCCTACTTGCTCACATCACATGCTTGCTGGAGTATGGACAAGGGTGAGTGTGTATGACTGTATGTTGCTGGACAGAGTAAGCTACCACACTTTCTAGAACGGCCAGGGCATCCAAGAACAACTTCACTTCCATCCTGTGACCTGAGACACTGCCTCATCTTTCCAAGTCTCCACTTCCCTTTCACAGAATGTGGAGTCATCAAGATGGCCCTAATGACCTCCTCGGGTCGTGTTGTGGGGATAAAAGGAGCTAATGCATGTGAAAGCATTTCGGGAGTCTGTAAAGCTTGAAGGCGGATGGAAGATGTTGTAGCTGTTGTTACTGAGCATTCTACTGGAAACTTCGGCAAAGAATAGCAACGTCTCCACGTGACCGCAAAGCGCTGTGTGCACAGCCTGCTAGACTGTGTTCTCTCGTGTGGGATGGTGCCATCTCAGGCAGGTAAAAGCAGTGTCCGTGTCCCAGTTCAGAACAGCAGGGGCTGTGGGAAATCTGCTTGCTTTCGGTCTCAGTGTGGCTCACTGCTGTCATAGCCGGGCTATCCTCTGCCGGGTGGTCCACAAAGCAGGGGGGACCCTGGAGTCCTTGAGAAGCTGGGTGGGAGGCAAGGGTGGGCCCAGCCTCAAAGTGAATGGTTTCTAGATTATCAGCAGTGCCTGCCCCAGGACTGGTCCCCCTGGCTGGTTAGTTCTAGTTGGGAGGTCGAGAGATGCCCACATTCTCCTAGGCAGCCCCGCTATGGGCTGTACTTCAGCCATCATTTAATTGTGGTCATTATTTATTTTCTTTGGTTCTTCTCTTTACCCTCTTATCTGTTTCACTTGGTACATCCAAAGCTGATGGGCAAAATCGTGTGTTTGCCATGCTGGTAACTGTGAGGCATATGGACAAAAATGTGCATGCATATTTGTCTCAATCTGGAAGGGAATATTAAAGAAATGAAATTACTTGTTGTGTTAGGAGGGAGGGATTATGAATGTTTTCCTTGCCTCTTTTTCACACTGTCTATAATGTTGTTAAATAGTCTTGAAGATAAGAAAGGAAAGGAAGTATAATTGGAGTCTTAACGTTTTATAAGATGGCATCCAGTTACCCTGATTTCGACTTCACTGGGCTTGAAAGTGCAAAGTTAAAGAAATGCCGCAGAGGCTAACGAATTTCAATGTAATAATTATATTTTCAGCCTCTAAACTACTTTAAGGGTGGCCTCTTGCATTTCAGGGTATTTTTTGGAGTATGCAATAGATGGCAGAGGCCATGAGATAAAAGTTGGAAATCATATCATAGCTTTTTTATTTGGAAAACCCATAGTTAGAAGGCTACACTCTTTTCAATCAACAAAGAATTAAATAGTTATGGAGTGCTTACTATGTGCTGAACATTGGGCAAGGATTTGTGGATTTCCGCTTAGTTCATCCTTTTTTCCCATTTCTCTTCCCCCAAAGTGATTATCACTGGTTGTTTTTAAGGCACTCAGCAGTCAATTTGCTTTGTGCACAGTTTTTTGTTTTTGTTTTTGTTTTTTAAATACTAGGTACTAGGACACCTGGCTGGCTCGGTCAGTTGAGCGGCTGGCTCTTGATTTCAGTTCGGGTCATGATCTCAGGTTCCTGGGATTGAGACCTGCAGGTGGGCTTTGGGTTCAGTGGGAAGTCTGCTTGAGATTCTCTCTCTCCCTCTCCCTTCCCATTCCCACTGCTCTCTCTCTCTCTCAAGTAAACAAATAAATAATTCTTAAAACAATTTTTTTTTTTTTTAGATTTTATTTACTTATTTGACACAGAGAGAGAGATAGCAAGAGCAGGGGGAGTGGCAGGCAGAGGGAGAGAAGCAGACTCCCCGCTGAGCAGAGAGCCCAATGTGGGGCTCAATCCCAGGACCCTGGGATAATGACCTGAGCTGAAGGCAGATGCTTAACGAACTGAGCCACTTAGGCGCCCCGATAAATATATCTTTAAAAAAAAAAGTAGTAGGTGCCAGAGCACCTGGCTGGCTCAGTTGGAAGAGCAAGTGACTCTTCACCTCAAGGTGGTGAGTTCGACCCCCATGTTGTATAGGGATGACTTAAATAAACAGAACTTAAAAAAAAAAAAAATAGAGCAGTAGGTGCCAAGATAATGGCAGTGAGGGGAAATTCTAATAACGTGTGGTGTCTCAAATAAACAACCAGAAACCATTAACAAAACAAGGTCTGGCCCCCTAGGCACCTGCCACACCTAGCTGTTTCTTCAGGGATACAACTGAGTGGGCAATGGCTCCAACCTTCTGGTTTTTCTCCATGTACTCCCAGCTCATCATTTCTTTGTGCTCGGTTTCAAAAGTCATTCACTCCATTTGACAAGGAGGTAAGTGAAGACAAGGGGAGCTGAAGGTGCCGGCTTCAGGGCAGCCGGCAGAAGGAGAGCAGAGGGGAGGAAAGCCTGGCCTGGGGGGCATGGCCTCCCTGCATCCTGGCTGTCCTACCTGCCATGGCTGTGGGCATGTGGTGAACTTCATGACACTTCACACGCCAGCCTGGGCTGGTCACTTATGCTCTGTATCTCAGTCCATATGCCTGGAAAATTGGAGGTTATGCTACATGGTCCTCCGCTACAGCACAAAAATGTCTTGTGTACACACATCACCATATGATGACCCATTTCATCATCCTATCTGTTGGCCACATTCAGAAATGAATTGATGTCCTTTTGCGCCCTCCCCCCCCCCCCCGGAAACAAGCAGACACAACAAGACATCAGTGACAGCAGCTTCCCAGTCGGCAAAGGCGATCAGTTCTAAACAAGCAACTCCACTCTGGGTCAGGCCCACCCTCCTTCCATTCAGCTCAACACTGAATCTCTTGTGGTGGCACCAAGGACACACTGAGGGGCGTGTCAGGAAAGAGCCCGTCTACATTGACAGGTGGGTTAAGGCCACATGGCAAACCAATGCATTTTCTCCAACATCTCTTTTGTCATAGAGCTATCATCCGTGAAACTCGTTTGCGTCTAAAAGCTATTTATAGTTCTGGTCTCCCCACACCTCAAATTGATAAAATTCTGTAAGCTTATGAAACCAGCCCTGTAAATCAGTAATGCTATTTTTTTTTTCTTTTTGAATTTGCTTCTTTCAAATGTGAGGGAGGTCCTGACTTTGTCTTACTACCTCAAGATATGGTGAACATGCACATGTTTGTACCAATCACACACTTGGTGATTTAAAAAATTTCGATTACATACAGCTTCTCTCAGTCTTTATGGATTCGGACAAAAGAATCAAAACTTTTAAGTTATTCTCACATGGTGTGTGTTTTTTCTTAAAATCAAAGGTCCTTGAGTTTGGTCTGAATACCCCAAATTCGCCACAGATGTGCATGAAATTACGTGCAACATTGTATGTGTACACCCATGCATTTCTCTGAGGTAAAGTGTCAGAGAGAGTCTGAAAGGGGTCTGTGACTCCAAAAAGATTAGGAACCACCGCCCAGGATCACTTGGCTCCTTCTGGAAGCTCCTTTAGTTCTGGTTTGTTATTTCCTGAGATGCAGTAGCCAGAATGGCATTTAATATTCTAGATGACGATATGTCAAAATTCTGAGCAAGGTTACTTTGTTATATTTGTAATTCTTTACCAGACAATGTCTGCTATTTTGGTGACTCTTTAGGCTGTATTAGCCACCCATGTATCCACGCCTTTAGAGAATGGTGTCTAATGACTCTCACTGTCCACTTTCCGAATGGAATGTCATCCTATGGAATGTGATCATGCCTTTAGCATAAGCTCATTTGGATTATTTTCCCTAGAAGCACTGCTTTACATTTCTCCATACTGAATTTCATCTACTACTTGTCTACTTCTCAGCTGTCATAGTAGTAGACCTTCTGTAATTTGTATTAGGTGAATTTGACTTTTCAGTTAAGTTTCTTCTGCAAACTTGCATGTTGTCCTGTGTACCAAGCAATTGAGAAACAAGAGAAACAAGTAACCAATTCCATATGGCAGAAACAACTAACTGCCCGCGAGATACAGTGCTCGTCTTTCCACAGTAGAGAGTCATGACTGGGAAGGGTCTCCCCGGCAGAGACCATAGTTTCCAGAACCTCTTGTGTCTAGATAGGGCCAAGTAACTAGTTCTTACCAGGACGATAAAAGCAGAAGTGAAAGGTGTCCTTTTGGCAAGAGTTGTCTAAGAAAGGGGATGACTTTTCTATCATTTCTCTCTTTCCGCATGCTGATGGGATACCAAGGACTCTGGGGAGTTAAAGATGGCAGAGGGAACAAGCCTGGGTTCCTGCATCGCCAAATAAAGAAAAGGCACTGATGACAGAGAACACCCACATCAGACTATTAGGTTTCCAGTGAGAAATGAACATTTGTGGCTTGACTGAAATGTAGTGATTTTTTTAATGACAGACGATAGTATTCATATAGGCCACCATTTGAATTATTTCCATTCATAGAAAGTTCTGCTTCTCTCTATCCTTTATTCACATATTCCTATGCCATTTTCCCCAAAGCATTGGTGTCTGAAGCATTTTAATAGGTTTTGTATAAAGGACGTCAAAGATACTTTTGATAGTCTTATGCCACAGATTCAAGTTATTTCCCTCTACCCAAGTTTTAGTAAAAGACAACATATCTGAAAAGTATTTTAGATTCGTAGGATACAAGTTGCTTTATAATTTTCACCTGTTAATATTTCTTATTGCTCATGTTCATTGGCCTTAACCCTGTAACAGCAAGGGCTCTGCTGGTTAAGTCCAAACACTAGTTTCGAGGATACGTACGTACTTCCTCATGAATCAACAGCAGTGTAGATGAGGAGCACCTGACCCTTGAACTGCTCTATTAATGTTTAGGAAACAAAGCCATACCCATGAGAACTCCGGCGTTGCTCTTGGTACCACAATGGCGGAGAGAAGGTGGCCTGGGTGGGCCAAGGTAGAAACCAGTTCTGCCGCAGCGTGTCATGTTCCTGGCAAATATAGGTGGGCTTTCAGAAGACAGACAGTGGCCGAGGTGGACAGCCATCACGGTGGCTGTCCTGGACCAAGAATGAGACACTCATTCTTCAACAACCTGCTTACACTGGGGTCAACAGTCCGTTTCTCCCCCTTTCCTCCCAGGCGGTCCTCTAGGACCATACCGGTTCAGTTCACTTGGTCTTAGTCAGCGTTGACACAGAGCATGTGCGACGCTGCATGGCTGGGGCAGGAGCCCTGGGCTGTGACTGGGCCCAGTCCCGGCCATGACTGCATTGTAAGAGCACAGGGTTTAGGAAGAAGAGCCCAGTCTCTTTCCTGAGATCACCTCCTGGTGAATTCACTTAAGGAATTCTAAATCTCAGCAGAAGCAGAGGCCCTACCATCAGCAAAGGTCTGGGGAACCCCCAAGGTGGTAAAGAGCCCTCGGGTCTCTGGGACTCGGGCAGGAGCAGGGAGCAGACAGGCTGGCTGAAGGGCTGCATGGCGCATGCCCTTCTCCCACAGGAGCTCAGGTGCTGCCCTCTCACTCCCAGGGTCTGTGAGCTCCCTGAATCCTCGCCAGTAGCGGACGAGGAAAGGCCAAACCCACTCCCCTGAGGACACACCTCAGGGACACGGAGCACAAACAGTGCTTTCATGAAGTGTCCTCTTCCGTTCATTTTGTGCTGGAACCCGCAGGACAGTGACATTCTCTACCTTGAAGAGCCTTTCCAGGAAAACCATTTTGAGCGACGTTATCTTCCGGGAGACTGCCAGACTTAATACAATCGCCAGGAAAATCTACATACACATACGATGCTTATCAACCAGCAATAAAATATGAGTGATTCTGAAGAACTTTCACATCAAGTTTCCTTTTCTCCCTTAGGAGGAGTCAGAGACTTCGTGCTAAGCATTTTCCCTACCTCTGACTACAAATAAAGCAAACAATGGTATTGGGGAAAAAAAAAAAACTTTGGACCCTTGTGGCTTAAATGGGCTTAGGGAGGAAGCGTTTTGGAATCCAGTAGTTACTGCCCCCGGGATGGGACAAGGGAGGGAGAAGGAAAAGAGAAGTCCCCACTTTAGTACTTAACTTACACTTTTTCTTTCAAAAGGACTAGGCTGTTTGTGGCCCTGGTAACAAGCTCCTCCCAGGTTTCTAAGGGAGCTGCCGGCTGGGGAGGAGGGACAGACATTGCCCGTGGTTGGGTTGAAGCAGGACAGAATAGGATCCTGGTGTCAGAGGGCGAGGCAGGCACTCAGTTGGAAAGTTGTTCTTTGTTCCTAAAAATAAAACATTCGACCCTCCTTTTTTGGATCCTTCCCTGGAACGAAGCCAGGCAGCTGCTGGCTTCCTTTTAGGATGAGCTCAATAGCCCTCAGCCCAAAGGTGAACTCCAAAGGCCCTCACGATCTTCCGCCCCTGATAAAATGCTACACAGCAAAGTGAATGACATAAGAGAATGTTTCTCATGAAAGGACACGGCTGCAGTATACATCTGTAAAGCAAAATAGGCCCAGCGGAAAGGGTGAGAGGACAGGAGGAGGGAGAGAAACCGGGTAGGAAAGGCTGCCCAGAGGTTGGGAAAGGACTAATGAGTGGATGTGGCAGTGTGCTTTAGAAAATTCTCTTAAGAGGCCAGGTGGCAAGGCCTCCTCCTATAAAGACCCCTGCCCCCGTGAAGGAGGACACCACACCTTCCTTCCAGAGAGTTTTCTATAGCACACGGACTCGTCTCCAACTTTGCTCCATTCATGAATTCTCCATCCAAAGTTACAGCTTTGGTTTAGAAAATGACAGTGATGTTTTATGCTGCATATCTAACAGATAGAGGGGTCGCAGCCCCTCTCCTTTGAAGAGGCTCTATTTGGGGAATGTTTGGGGGAGCCGTTGTGTAGACCAACCGCTCACTGTGACGGGTCCAAGAATCAAAGCTGCTTCTCAGCGCTCTTCTAAGACTGAGCCTCATGCTGATGGTCCCGTATATAAAGAGAAAGAGCTCTCACAACATAAAGGGACCCTTTCTGCAGTATCTTTCCTAACTATCTCATTGTGCAGCCATTTTGAGACTAAATACATAAATAAAATGTCAGGTAATGAGGAAGACCTTTCCCTCCCTGGAAGAGGAAAAAGATGCCATGGGCATTTGCTGCTGAGTGACATCAGCAAAAACTGGGAGGAAGATTCACTAAAATCATTATTTCCTATATAAGTAGTTGGGGCCATAGGACATCAACTAATGGGCAAAATTCACTAGTTAATTGACATACAATGCCTCCAGAGTTTAGCTGTTGGAAGTAATTTTCTGGTTGAGAAAATAGAGAATGTAGATTTTTGCAGCTGAGGCCTGAGTTTCTCCATTAAGTGGTACAGAGATACCACCTCTGGGGTGGGCCTGAGAATCTTCATTTTGAACAAGCTCTCCCGGTGACTCTTTTGCATGTTAAAGTTTAGGAATCACTGCTGTGTCTTTAACCTCCTCCTACTCTTTAAAGCAGAAGAGAAAAAAAAGATATTGTAGTCCTTTAGGTATAGTTCTTGCTCACCTAGTTCATGGATGTTTTTGAGAAGGATCCTATTCTGTCCTGCTTATCTTAACATTACTGGCCTCCCATTAACTTTTACGAGTATTATAGCAAGACCTAAAAGGATGAGCTGTCCAAAACGGAGAGGGTTAGTGAACCTTCCACTGTCAGAGGTATTCAAATGGAGGTTGGAAAACCCCTTAGCAGGGATCCTATAGAAAGGATTCAAGTATCAGTATAGGGGCCCAACCCGGAACTAATGTTTACATTTCTTCCAGCTCTATGACCCTATGATAATATAACAAAATCAGCTTTAATATATCAAGGACTACATTTTAAAAGTCTAAGCACATACTCAGAAAATTTATTGGTATTTTGTAAAAGAATCAAGAAGACCAGTCTATAAAACTGAAGTTCAGAAGCTGGGGTTAGAACTAACAAGAAACATGGGGCTTCTTAGCTTTAATGCCAGCTCTGAAACTTACTGGCTAATCATGAACTCATGATGGCGAAAGATAAAAGGCAGAGTCTGTCCTCTTGATAATGGTCTCCATATCCCAAGCACCCCCATTTCTGATGGGACTAAAATGACCGTTGAATCTTTTCATTCTTTGACTTGGTGTCCGTAAGGTCACAGACCTTGAATCCTTCCCAACTCTTCAGGTTCCTCCACCCCAAAGAAGGATGTCATTAAAGGACCAAAGGAATTACAGGTCTCCAGGGGATAAATGCCTGCCTGGGCTGGTCAATGCAGCTCTTTTCCGCTGCCCTCGCGTTTACTCTTCGTTGGTTAAGAATGTATGTGCCTGTGGATCGTTGCTACTCCAGAAGAAAAATGCCAGTGTAGCCGATGGAGAGGGTGGCTAGCAGTTAACGTATTACCGAAAGGCTCAGTGTTAACGGGAACAGAGTGGATGGGCCTGTGCAAAATGAAATAGAGAGGAGATCCTGAAACTCCCCCAATCAATAAAAACAATCCAGATAAAGCAAGAAGCGAACTTGCAGAGCCTGAATGATCTGGGAAAGCCACCTGCATAGCATATTGATAAAATGCAAGCCAAATCGCCCACACTTGCAGTCGTGTTGCGTGGACGGTACGCAAGCGCCTTGACAGCTCTGGACCTCAGACTTGACACTGGCACTTGGAGAAGATGACTGAGAAGAGGAATGCTCAGTGTGATGAAAAATCATGACTAGCAGGACCCCAGTGACGTCACATTTATGAATTCTTTCTTTCTTTTTTTTAAAGATTTTATTTATTTATTTGACAGAGAGAGAGAACACAAGCAGGGGGAGCAGGAGAGGGAGAAGCAGGCTTCTCGCTGAGCAGGGAGCCCGATGCGGGGCCCGATTCTAGGACCCTGGGATCATGACCTGAGCCAAAGGCAGACGCTTAATGACTGAGCCACCCAGGCGCCCTTATGAATTATTTCTAAGTGTGCTCTTCTGAGAAGAGTTCTCAGGTTTTGGAATCTAAGGCAAATGGTTAAGATCTGAAGCAAGTCACCCCTGGCCAGCGTAGCACTGTGGTTGGCACATCATAGGAATTTGCTCTGTAGTCGTCAAAAGGAGGAAGGGATATGTGGATCATCAATGAATGAAGAAAGGAATGGAGAGACAATAATAGACTCTAAAAGGAATTAGGGCTCGATTTCGTAGCACACTCCTATGAGTGACAGTGCTCTAGGGGACCTTGGTATCTTAGATTCAGACATCTTTTAAGTATACAGTCCCGTGATGCATGAAAAGGATTTAAAAAGTCTGTGTTGCTCCATTAATGATTAAGACAGGAGGACTCCTAAGAAGGGAACGAAAAGTAAGGACGGGGAGGACAGCAGGAGGAGAAGCCTGTTGAAGAACTATGAAGATTTATGAGAGTGAATTTCGAATCTTAGACATGAATTATCTAACCACGGTGACTAAGTTCAGTGCAAACGGCGGTCATAGGACGGCCCGAACTGTTACACGATGTTTTTATTGAATCTTCGCACTGCAAAATTGGTGGAAATTAAGCCGTTTGTAACTTATTTGGAAGGAAGAGAAATAAATGTGTGTGTACCCATTAATCAGGTTGATGACCTGTCTTTTCGTGCAATTTGATAGCACCACCTGGGAGACGAGTCCAACTTTCTTTGGGAGAAGCCTTGCTTTTAGAATACCAGCAATCCCCAAATCCATAATGGTGAATGACACGGGTCTCAGAATCCGAGGAAAAGCCACCATGACTAGAATGAAAGGATGATGCCGGGGTAGTTGGGCTGCCCAGGGCTGCCCAGGGCTGCACGGGATACGATTCTCTGGGTTTTTATACTGCTCCTTCCTCAGCCCTCCGAACTCTTAATCCTATTTTCATTGCTCCAGGTAAACTGGGAAATATTTTCTCCTCCTAGGCTGCAGTTACTCACACAATAAACAGGTAATAAACATTTTACTGCCCTAAGCAACCTCCTGCTAGGCAGGCAGTCAGAAGAGAAAAGACTGTGCAGAGAGTAACCACCTACAGGAGACACTGCAGGGGACAAAGGATGTGAGTAAGCCTTTAATAGCGAGCCCCCTCTCCGGGCTCCAGGAGACGACTGGGAGCTGCTGGGGCGCATTAGCAGGCCCGCGGTCTAGGATTCCTCTCTGCTTGAGGCTAGTGGGGAAGATTTGATTTCACCAAAAGGTAATTTACTTGCCATTTCAAAGCTCTGTCTAGCTAAATTAAGGATGAGGAATGAAACTGGAGTTTACAATCTCCCAGGTTAAACCTCCGGTTGTGAGACTGGAAGGCACGAGGACGGACAGTTTGGCAGCCTACCGAAGTGGGTCTGGGGAGAGAATCATTCAGTTTGATTTCTGTTTGATTTCAGGTTTGCATTTGATTTTCTAACACATCCCGGTTTCTTTGTTACTGTTTATATCTGCCCCATACATCAAATCAAATAGTTGTTACCATCCGTTGGCTGTGGGAAAGGCACGGTGGCCATCCTCTGACATCCCATTTTTCCACTGTACAGGGTTCCCTCAAAAGCCGATTACCTTAAGGCATCTCACAGTCCCCACTGCTGGGGAGATCTTTCCGTTTCCTTTCATGCCAGAGGTACAACTTGAAGCTGTCCAAAGTCTCTGCACCTTCCCGCATCGCAGGGAAATGAGGGCAGAGCCAAATCTAATATGATCAGCTCTGCTTCTACCTCTGCCATTTAACTTATGGGAAATACTAATCCCACTTACGTAAATATTTTCCACCAAACAGCATGCCAAATCTGAACGTATTAACTCAAGGTGAATGGATAAATGCCTCTGCAGAAACAATTTTCTAATTCACGTAGGTTGAAGGAGTGATTGTTTTGTAAACCAGCAGTTCTTTGGTATCAACTGCAGTTAATTTATGGTATTTTGCTCTAACGGAGTATTAATTTTTGCTGTATTTTGTGGCAGGAGTGGTGCGGCTGTCTAGCAAGAAATAACTCACTGACATGTCTCAAGAGATATATTTGAGATCCGACAGAATCCAAAGGGGCCGCTGTCCAGGGCTCCAGAAGACCCCCATGCCACCACCTATCCACTCTTGTTTCTGTTTCAAACCTTATTCCAGAGGGTTCAGGAAGTGAGTCTGCAGACTGCACGATAACGATCAGAGACCACTTTGGTGATGCATGCAGGATGGGAAAGGGAGGCATCACGAAGCTACGGGCAACTGTAGGAGGAAGTGCAGTGTTGCCCTGGGGTTGCTGGTCACTCTGGAGGAGGCTCTCAAGGAGCGTGAGTCTTTCCCTGCACTGAGTTTGGAGGACTCCTACAAAAACACGGTGGGAACACGCCCAGAGCAGATACTTGCCGACTGGACCACTGAGACTCCCAGACAAAACCCACAGTCGTTGGATAGCAAAGCGTGGGCACAGACAGAAGCAATGGGACCGGGATCCCAGGTGGACCAAGGATCCGAGTCAGGGCATTCATGGAGAGAAGAGACATCATCTTGGGATGCCCAAAGAGAGAGATATGAAGGGCAGGGAACAATCCTGTTTTACCGGCAGTAGACTGATACTAGACTTCTGTGCCCTCCTTTGGCTCCAGCGTTTACAAAATGACATGAAGGAAACCGGTGAGGACCCAGAGGCCAGCGACAAGCACGATTAAAGGGATAGAAAAAATGGTCCTCTGAAGCAAGATGAAAGGAAATATGTTGTGTATCCTGGAGAAAAAAGGTTAAGGGGTGACAGTGATTGCATTCAAATACAGGTGGGGTTTGGGAGGGGGGCACGGATCAACTCTTCTCCACATGCAAAGGGAGAGTGAAAGGAAGTAACAGGCTTAAATAAGAAGGTGGAGGGTTCATTGGCTAGAACGAATAATGTATGGAAGGGTACAAGCTAATAGGGATCTTGGATTTCAACACGTCCGAAACAGAATTTCTCTTCTCGTTCTTTCCCGTCCCCCACCCCCACCCCGCCACTACCCTTAAACTCCTGACACTCCTGAAGTCTTCCCTATTTTAATAAACAATACCAACACTTACCCCGGCCAAGTAAAAAACCCTAGGGATCATTTACATTTCCTTCCTTTCCCTACCCACCCCCAACCCAGTCCCTCAGCAGGTCTTGTCAGCTTTACTTCTGAGTTTGACTACTGATTTCTATTTCCACTGTCACCTTGCCAGTTGCATTGCCGTCGCCTGCTTGGACCCAAGCCAGGAGGATCCTTGTATCTTCCTTTAATCCGTTCTCCCTATGGCTGTTTTTAGAACATGAATCAAACCCTATCCAAAGACTTCCCATCATGCTTGGAACAAAACTCATACTCTTTACCACGGCCTTTGAAGTCCTGCCTCACCGGCTTCTTGCCCGCTGTCCTCATCCATCCCTCTCTCCCTGCCACTCATGTTGGCCACACTGACTTTCTGGCTGTTCCCGAACAAGCCACTGCTGGTCCATCTTTGCGCCAGCTGCTCCCTCTGCCCAGAACACTCTCGCCCTTGCTCTTTAGTTGGCTGGTTCTGTTTTGTCATTCTGGTCTCGGCTTAAGTGTCACTTCTGCAGACTTCTTCCAGCCACTAGAAATGTACGCTCTGAGGGTAGAAAGAAGAAACTATCTTCTTCGTGATGGTATTTTCAAGCCTCGAACGGGTACCTGACACATTGGGGTAAGGCAATAAATATTGGTTGAATAAAGAAAAGGTTGACTATAAAAGCAGGTTGTTACTTGCTCTCTCAAGAGAGCTGGGGATGAGAAAAAGAAGCTTTTGTGAAGAGACTATAGGTGATCTTTTGGTCAGAGAACCACATGGCTGGGTACTTTGGAAGTCGGGAAGGTGTGGGGGGCTTGCCTCATCTACTGAGGTCCCAGTGAAGAGTTAAACCCAGCGTGGTATCATCCTTATTAGGGCAAGGAATTTGGGGGGAGTTACGCTGAACAAGAGAAAAAGCCATTGACCTTGGGTCTCAGAGGGCAGTCACGGTGGACGGAGAAAAGGACGGAGATGCAAGATCTTCTAACCCACTCAAAAACGATTAAGTTGGAGCGCCTGCTAGGATGAATTGAGGTTTCTATTGTCTTTCTTCTTCATACAGAGTCACAAGACTCTCTCTTGGGTGAGTGTGAGCTTCTCCCTTATCTTCATGAAAGTTAATCCCTAGTTCTACCTCGGTAACATTTGTAAGGCCCTGTGGTTTCAAGTTCTCATAGGAAATGCTGTGAGTCATCTTCGATCAACCTTCACACAGACTACTCTGATTCAGAATTGGACCAAGGAGGGATGGTCCCATGGTACCACTGAAAGGCATGATCGCAAGATTTCTGTAGGCCTTTCATAATAATGACTTACCGTCACCCCAGCCAATTAGCCAAGGCTTTGAAACCAAGGCCAATGGCTTCTATTTTATTTTTGCTCTCCATTTCCCCCCGAAGCTGAGGACCATCTTTGACTGGGGACTCTATAAATGTTAATGACTGATTGGCTCAGAAACCTCATAGAAAACATAACTCTAGCAGGTTTTAGGTAGGCTTTGTTACCCTTCGGTTCAAAATCCCGAAGCTTAATCATCAGGTGGCAGATAGAGTTGGAATATAATTAAAATAAAGGTAGAAGCTTCATTTTAAAAATAATTTATGGCCTCCCTCTCCACCAGACCTCTCAGTGACGACAGTTTTAATTGTGCTTTTTAAGGCCAGCGTCCTGATTTTCCACATTTAACGCTGCTTCTCAAATGTTTGAGAAAGGCCAGTAAAAATCCCCTCCAGTGTAGAAATCCAAGTTAAAATTGCTCTCCATTTCAAGAAGTATTTCTTAGACTCTATCTATTCCCTGAGACTTGCCAGTGATACATATGACCATACGATATGATGACAGACTACAACATGGACTGGGTTCTTTATAAATCAATAATCGGAGGAGGGGTGAGGGACTGTCCGCTTTGGTGATTTCATTTCCAGCCACAGCTGGCCAGATTGCTTATTGGAAAATAAAAGTCATGGCAAATTGAGCTTGACAATAACCAGGCTTGACTACATAGGCCCCTTCTCCACTCTCTGCAATTAGAATGAGCGGAGGAGAGGAGGCCGACAGGAAAAGACTTTTCCTCTGCTCTGTCACAGATCAGTCTTAGTTTATTTTGTGGGGCACAAGCCATATGTTGTGTGTGGAAGGGCTGTTCTCTCTCAGCTCGAGACTCCGCTGCTGTGCCTCCAGGCCGGTGAGGTGCTGCTGTTTTCGACTTGCAGGCTCCTTAAGAAGTGTGTGAAAACCAGAAGCCAAGCTGTACCATGCTGTGGTCACATTTAAATTAAACTAAAGTCCCACGAGCCTCTTTCCAAGGGCTCACGGCCTTGTGGGGCTGGGGGCGACTGCATGGGACCACGTAGATACCGAACATCCCTCACATCCCAGAAAGTTCTGTTGGACAGCCCTAATCCAAAAAAGCTCACTGGGTGCCAAGAGGCCCTTCCTTCCTTGTTCACAGATTCTGAGATCGTGGCTACCTTTGTGGTGAAGAAGACAACTGAGTCTGTTAGAAGTTGAGAATTCTCTGGGTGTGTGCATCTATCGGGAGAGCAGGTGCCACAAATCTGTGACTCGGGACTCAGATCAAGGAACCTTACACCAAGGAGACTCTGGACTAACCTCAATTAAAAAAAAAAAAAAAAGAACATAAACTGTGCAAATGTTGATTTTACCAAGCTGCAAAAGGCACGTGGAATGCTTTTCTCTGTATTTGCCACCTTTCAACTGTTACTCATGAGCGATCCTTGACAAAACTTTTTATCTTCTCTGTGGCTCTGCATGTCTTCCATCTCTGATGACAAAGAATAACAAAGGCTTCGATAATTCACCTGTGCTCACAGGACACTGAAATCATAATTGTGATACTCAACACCCTCTACCCGTAAGCCCAGTCACTACAGCTGGTTCCACCAGCTTCGTACCTAAAATACCTTAGTCTCTAGATGTTGCCTGCATTGTATATTATGAACTCCCAAGTTCTTAATTTAGTACCCTCAAATGTGTTATACACCATCACTGGAAATTTAAGCTGTGGAAGAAAACCCAGAAATATTCCAAACCATGAGGCAATATAACCATCCCCCTTCCCTCTTTGGATCAGAATCTATCTGTACAATTCAGCTGAAAAACTTTGGGGGAGGGAACAGTGAAAGGGAGAGCTCACCATACCTCCAAATCGATACAAAACTGGGGCGTTGTACAGTTTGAAAAGTTGAGATGTGGTGTTCAAATCTGGCCAACTCCATAGATTAAAGTTTGGCTGACCTTAAAATCCCAGTTCTGCCTCTAGACCAGATTTACGGTAGAACTTTCTTCCAATGATCTTGAAGCATTTTCACACAAATAATCTGTCCTGCACACCCATTACGGCTATTTTCTCTGTACTAGCCTCATTTGTTCTCCTGCATTAGGCAAGATTAGCTCTTATTCTAATTTCATAGGTGGGCAAACGGAGGCAGAAAGCCCGTAAAAGACGCAGGCCTCCCACAGGGCAACGGAGTGTGGTCTTACTTCCAGCACACTGAACACAAGCCAAGCTCATTTCACGGCTGGGGTACACGGGCGCTGGTTTTGAAGCCAGGTGCTCCGTTCATGGTGATGCTGCCTTCTCTCATAACCCTCAGAAAACGTCTGGCATCCTAAGGTCAAGGCAATTGAGTAAAATGAGTAGCATACACTGTTAAGGATGACAAAATCCCTTCACAATGTTTACCCTAGGTGCAAACGCCCCATTTATATCACCTGATGAGAAAATATACACAATCATCCGTTTGGTCCAACAGAAGCTGGAGGTGCCTGGCTGACCGGGGTCGTTGGGAACCGGTGGGAGCTGCATCAGGTAACACGAGTGTGGAGGAAACTTGGCGGGAAGTGGCGGGAGAGGGAAGACGATGAGTCTCAAGAATTATGGTGAGATCTATATGACTAACTCATAAATCATGATGAGTCATTACTTCAGCTGTAGAAAAATCAGCCAACGCATTTTTTAATAAACAATTTAACTGTTTTTTGGGCCAACCTGGCACTGTGAAACTTAGAGTTCACATGCACACAGAGACAAAAGTGTTGGATCATGTACCTCTATGAAAACAGACTTCCTTGGATGGCTCTCCCCGAGCGAACAGGGCCCTGAGGAGGGCAGCATATGCACCACGGGGAGGTGATGGTGGGCCTTCCTTGTACCTCTTTCGGTTGGCCTGTAGTGAGTGGGGGAGCTGGACCAGGAGCACCTGTAGGCTGTGCTCTTTCCCTGTGGAGTTGGTGGCCCGGGGCAGTGGTGCCTCCCTGTAAACATGGGGTTGGGGGGAGGGCTCTGCTGTCACTGGGCCTCGGTGGGCTGCTGGCACACGTTTGGGACTCAGTTTGGGAATGACTTCTCATCTAGGAGTGTCTCTTCCCTTCATCTTCCCGATGGGGATTTGCAGCATCCAAAGTAGGGCCTTACAGTTTTATTTGCTGCTCTTTCCTGTGCTCCAAATTTGGCTGGAGGCTGCCTATTTTCAGAGTCTGGGAACCTCAGGAAGGGAGCAATGCAGAAAACCTCCAGCAAACATGAATCCTTCCCCAGGGCTTGGCATTTAGCTCTAGCTCCATGAGGCATTTCGAATTTAGGTGGGTTGTGGGTTGGGGTGGGGGAAGCACATGCAGCCTCTCTAAGTCCAGGGCCTTAAAGAAAACGTGGTCCTCATCAGCCCTTTTGTGCTCTGACTGGCAGCAGCGCAGGACAATGAAAACGGATACATGCTGCCTGTTGTTCCTATGCAAATGCTACCTCGAGGATACAGTCTTCACCAGGCAGATGGCTAATTTCTCTGCTCTAACCTCATTTCTCCAGTGTTCCCGTGTTCGTGTGATGTCCTGCCCCCAGAGTCAGGTCCTAATTGCTGTCAAACGTTCAGAGACAAAAGTGGCGTCTCCACATCATTCACGCGAAGGTTGTGACTGGCTGCGTGTCCCCGTCGCGGCTGCCGCCGAGACCGCGGGGTGGGCAGTACCTGGCGGGGCTGGGGGGGGCGCCCAGCCAGCTTCTCGGCTTCCACGTGTCAGGCTGAACACCGTCCTTTGTTGCGGCTTGCAGCCCCGGGACTCCAACATGCCGAGAGCCCCCGTCTTTCTGCTGGGATCAATACGTACATCCTTCACGGCTCCCTCGGTCAGATGGTCTCTTGGCATCAGGCTGACCGTGCAGATCGGGGCAGGGTCGAGAGAGGGTCTGCCGGCCTCGGCACAGATTTGGGGAGGGGGGGATGGCTAACCTGTGGCCCTTGTAAGCTCTGCCGTCACGGGGCAGGCAGGTAATCCTTATAGCCAGGACCCTGCCAGTCAGTGACGGGCCGTCTGATTGGATGCACATTCATCTTCAAATTATGTTGTGTGACAGCCCGGGCTGCTGAGCACCATTTTAACATGCAGATTGACTCCTCGGAGGCTCTTCATTATGCATTTAGCGGTCTGTTTTCAGACTATCCAGCATGCCGGAGAGGCCCGCTCTCTCCTTCTTCCACCTGGGTGGAGGAAAGAGCTCGCCGACTGTGGGGGAGCCGCCGATATTAACATGCGTGTGTTTACTTTCCTGGGCATCGGCACACAACAGCCTTCCCTGATGCGAGGGAAGGAGAAGAAAAGAAAAGACCCTTGGTTCTGAGATTCAGGGAAAAATGGCTCTGCAGAACAAGCGAGCCTTTGTGGAGGAGAGGAGTCAAGCCTGGGCCAGCCCGATGCCCGCCCGGCTGCCCACTGGCCCGGCCGGGTGCGTCCACACAAGCGCTCCTCTTATCGCCACACAGACCCGCTCTTTCTCTCGCGCACACAGCCTGAAGTATTTTAAGCAGAACGCTTCCCATTTCCTGTTTCTAAAGCTGTCTTGCCTCTCCAGCGGCATTCCAGACGATCCTGGGGAATGACAGGACAGCCAGCTTGGAGCGAGCACACACAGGGTCTGGTTTAGGTGGCTTGGGGGTACCTAGGAGGCTCTGGGGGCCCTATTTCACCCCTTCCCCCTTCTCTTTCTGGTGCAATTTACTTCCACTTGCTAGGAATATTTCTCTGTGGCCTCAGGCGGCTACTGCTTGAACACGGATGTTTTCTTGTTTGAGTGCGTGCCCGCGCATTGTGTGTGTGTGTGTGTGAGTGTGTGTGTATCTCCTTTCTCAAGGATCTCTTTCCTTGCCTTAAAAGGGAACCACATTTGCATTGCTTTTTAAAATTCCCACCTCTTCCTATTTTATCCTCCAATGTGAGTAGTATCTCAATTCTTCTGAAAGACCAACAAAACTTGAAGGGTGTTCCGTTCCTTAGGCCCTAACTTTGAGCTATGCCTTGGCCAGGTAGTGCCCCCCCCTTCTTTCGCCTCTGATCAGTGGGGGCTTCCAAAATTGGGGACTGAGGGGGCTCTCCTGCTTCATTTCTTTGTTGCCACCCGAGAAAGACGCTAGGTAGGCTCAGAAGGCTAGCTTGAGCACAAAAGCTTACGAAGCTAAGGCTGATACCTGGATTCCAAACCAAGAGCCAGCCTGCCACATTGTCTAAAAGCCTGCCCCTCGGCTTCTGGGTCCTCCCAGGCATTGCTGGATCCTGATATCAAAGACATGGATGGAGTTTTGCTATTTACATGTTTAAAATATTAAACAGCAGAGTTCGTTTTAGTAAGGCTCTGGGCAGAAAGAAAATAAAACTGACAGCAGAGCCGTTTTCCTAATTCCCCTGGAAAGGCTGTGAGGAGGAATCAGAGTGTTCCTGATGACTGAACTGGGCAGTAAACGCAGCTTTTTATTTTTGTATGGAATATGGTGATCCCCACTGACAAGAACAGGTTGCATGTGGTTGCTGGGCTATCGCTCGGCTGGGGTCGCCCTGTAGAGTATTGTCTGGAAAGCTCTCACCCGGCAAGAACAATATGGCTACCCAGTGCCTGAAGCGGAACATGGAGAGATCTGTCCCCTCATTCACATATCTCACTCATTTGTTTTTTTTCCTGTGATAAAACAAAGGGATTTGCCGAATTTAAATGCTATTGGGAACTACTCTCTCTTTTAAGACAGGTCCTTGATTGACAAATGAAGGACCTGGTAACGTATGGTTTGCAAACTTCTCATATTTGAGAGGAAGGGGACTGAATTTCAGTTCTAATCATGATAGTTACTTGTCACATAACCAGGGGAGGTCACGAAATCCTGTGTCTTAAAGTCACAGTGGTAAAACTAGGGTATTGGGGCAGCACTGTGTCTCCCACATACACATGTTGAAGTCCTAACCCCCAGTTACCTCAGAATGTGACTGCCTTCAGAGATAGTGTCTTTAAAGAGGTGATGAAGATGCAATGAGATCATTAGGACAGGGTGACTGGTGCCCTTATAAGGAGAGGAGATGAGGCTATCGGCATACAGAGAAAACCCCGGAAGAAGATGGCCAACCTACAAGCCAAGGAGAGAGGCTTCCAGAAGAGACGAACCCTGACCTCAGAACCCAGCCTCCAGCATTGTGAGGAAATGAATTCCTGTTCTTTCAGCTCGCACCCTGTCCCAGCAGCCCTGGTGCTTCAAGGATGGGCAAAATAATGGTGGGCGGAAAGGAGAATATCACAGTATCCGGAGGATTTCAAGCGTCATTTTATTTTATTTTTAAAGATTTTATTTATGTATTTGACAGACAGAGATCACAAGTAGGCAGAGAGAGAGGGGAAGCAGGCTCCCCACCAAGCAGAGAGCCCGATGCGGGGCTCGATCCCAGGACCCTGGAATCATGACCCGAGCCGAAGGCAGAGGCTTTAACCCACTAAGCCACCCAGGCGCCCCTCAAGTGTCATTTTAGCGGAGAGAGATCTTAAGAAGGGTGGCCCGTAAATCTCAGCCCAGATGCTAATTTCACAGGGACCCGGTGGAAATCCAGTTGCATTTCTGTTGGCCAAACACCTGTAGTAACAGTGTACTTGCTCCTTAGCTTCCCGGTTTTAAGGCAGAACTGACATCTTGAACGGAGAAAATGCTGTGAAGGACCTATCTGGCCCTTCAAATAAATCTCTAGATTTTTGTTTGAGCCAATCAATCGGTTCTCCAAGGCGTCAGCAGGTAGCAGACATATCTGTCAATACAACAGTATTGCCGTCACCAGGCAGGTCGCGTTTGCAGCGGGAAGCATGGCTCAGCACTTACTTATATTTGGAAAATGGATAACCCGGGATTATGTGTTTCAGGAGATGAGGTGAAAGTGGGGTCAAGGGCCAGGTTAATGCTAGTACAGTTTCCACTGGAGAAAGAGAGCATGATGTATTGATTTCAGGGAAAGGATCTGTGTTTCTAGCCTGGCTTCCCAACTCTGCTTCTCATTCGCCCAGGGACGTTCCTTGGCAGAGTCCTAACACCCTCTGCCTTCCGGAAGCACCCCTGCCAGTTGTAGCTGTGGGAAGTGCTGACTCATGACAAGTGGGGCTGGAGGAGAACGAAACATTCTGTACGCAACAGAAACACGTACGGGACTCATCTGGGTTCGGTTTTCTCTCGCCGGCTGCCAGCAGCACTCAGCTGAGCCTTCCCCATTTTGTACACTGACTTGGTCTGCTATCCCACAGGGAACTTTCTTACACTTCACTTACTCATTCTCAGCTGAACGGGTACAAATGTTAATGTAATTCTGTGCCCCTTAATCAAATACAAGTCCCCTCCCGGAACAGTGAAATCTACAACTTGAAGGAACACTGGTTAAAGATCATCTTATATCTTTGTTTAATATTCTTTTTTTTTTGGATGAATTTGCCAAGTGTTGGCTTTTCATATCATGGGACACTGGATCCAGGGAGGAACTTATCCCTTTCTAAACTGTTATTCCTGCTCTCTGTATTATACCTCTTCTCCTTTTTTCCAAAGTGCCATTTTCCAAGTCAGTAAGCTCATATAAATCCCAAGTCTCACAACTTCTTAAAAACTATTTTCAAGTCCCCTTTCTGGGATTTGATATCTCCTATGATAACCAAAACTGGACACAGAATGGCACTAATGTTTTATATGTTATCTTAAATTTTCTATATTATTTTTTTCTTTTAACCCCCAAGCATCCTATCGGCTTTTTAAATTGCTACCGCATACCAGACAGATATTTTCCCCAAGTTATCAGACATGACTCTTAAAATTATTTTACTACGAGTTCAGAGCCTATCAGAGATTATGAGAAGTTTAGATTATTTTTCCCAGAGTGCATTATTTTACACTTAACCAAATTAAATTTCATCTGCTTTCACACTACCCAATCCCCTAGTTTGCTTAGCTTTGCCTGAAGTGTCTCATAACAATCCTTAATTTTTTATTAACCGTGCCAATTCAAAGCTTCCTACTTAACTCTCTGCTTTACAGCTTTTGCCCTCTACTCTCTTCACACTTTTGGAAATCAGTGGGATTTAAAAGGTGTGGAATGAAGCACTATTTGTTAAGATTCTCTGCTAAGTGTACGTACAAAGATCCCTCCCCGTTAATGACAACACTCTTGAAGGTGAGGCACCAGAGTCAAATTCAGCCTCGAGAAGTACCTTCCTCCCTATACTGAGAATAAGTGATCCTAAAATCTTTCCCATTTCGTTTGGATATTATGTTAAAAACTCAGATAGGAATCCTAGCTAATTTTCCTATAGAGCCACCCTCGGTTCTGGTTTCCTTTGCAGCCTTTGGTGACAGTAGAGAGCCTGCCAAATTCTTGCCACGCTCCTATCCCTCCCCTCTCTTCTTCACAGCGGCTTTTCTCTTGATTGAATAGAAAGTAGGATCAGTTAGCTCACTAGATGCTTTTCTGTGGGTATTTCCTTCTTTCTCTCTTCAAATGGCAAGAGAAAGATAAATGTTGCATCTAGGCCCCGGCTCTCTGCTTCCGCTGTCTCCAATCCTTCCCTCACAAGGCCAAAAGAAGGAATATGGGATCTAGCAGAATAAAATCCTCCCAATTTAAAAATTACCATTAAGAGTATTGTGTGTGGAAGCAACCTAGGTGTCCCGTCAGTGAATGAATGGCTAAAGAAGCTGTAGCATATACATACAATGGAATACTATGCCGCCTCAAGAAAGAAGGAAACCCTGCTGTTTGCAACAATTTGGATGAAACTTGAGGGAATTATGCTAAGTGAAATAAGTCAGACAGAGAAGACAAATACTGCATGATATCCCTTATATGTGGAACCTAACAAAGCTGAGCTCAGAGAAAGAGAGTAGAGTGGAGGTTACCCGAGGCTGGGGTGTGGGGAAACGGAAATGTTGGTTAAAAGGAACACACTTCCAATTACAAGACTAACAAGTTCTGTGCATCTAATGAACAACATGGTGATTACAGGTAATAATATTTCATTATATACCTGAAGGTTGCTAAGAGAGTAGATCTTAAATGTTCTCACCATAAAAAAGAAAAGGTAATTATGTGACAGGATGGGGTGTTAGCTAATGCTATAGTGGTAATCATTTTGTAATATATGAATGTATCAAATCAACACATTGTACACCCTAAATTTGCAATATTCTATGTTAATTACAGTACAGTGGGGGTGGGAGGAAGAATTTGGCTGAGGCTACTAGTTGCCTATCAAGTATCAATTTTTTTTTCATTTTTAACTTGGTCTACTCCTATCATCTTCACCTTCTGTTGCAGATAAGGGTGGCCCAGAAATTAAGTTTTGATCAGTATGAAGTAGGTGAAAGTTAGGGTAGATCTTTTTGGGAATTTCCTTCAAAGAGGGCATCCTTTCTTCTGTTCCTGGGAGTTCCGCCTGGAACTCTGATGTGATGTTGGTGCTCTAGAAGCTATTCTGGACCACAAGGGTCACAGCTTAGGGATAGCAGAGTGGAGAGCCAAAAGAGGCTTGAGTTCTTGATGACTTTGTGGAGTTTGCCAGATTAGCTCTGGGCTGCATACTTCCACAGTTCCTTTATGAGAAAAAAAAATAATAATAGTAATAAACTAAGCTGCTTAAGCCACTATTGCATGGGTGGGTAGGTGAAGCTGGAGGTAGGGAACCTCTGTTATCTGCCAGATTCAACTTTCATTGATACAGAAAGACTTGGCTTAAGTTTATGTCATATAATCAAGACATTTGAATACTAGAGAGTGGACTTAGAGGGCATCAGGTACAATGCTTTTAAATATAGTCCAGTTTATTTTGTTTCTTGAAGACTTACATGTGAAAATCATGACCAAGGGCCACAGGGGAGACAGAATGCTGTGAAATATGGGTTTTTTTCCTTAAAGGGTCTTTAATCACAGAGCTGAAAATAATATAAGGCAGAATATGTCAAACGTCATGAGAGAGGGACTTCCAGTGTGCTAAAAAAGCATTGGGAAGAGTATAATTGAATAGGGGGTAGGGCGAGAGGGCTTGGACAAGGGAAAGCTTCACAAAGGGTGCTTGAACCAAGTCTTGAAGAAGGGTAGCATTTCACAGCCAGGGCGGGCAGAGGGAAAGGCAGTCTAGACAGAGGGAGCGTCATGAGCCAAGAGCGGCAAAGAGTGGGGAAATCCAGTCTGTGCGTGGGAATGGCTGGTGCTCCGGTGTGACCAAACGCAGAGGGTGGGAGGGTGCAGACGGGGTAAGAGCTGGATGGGGGCTGAGAATCTGAGTCTGTAGGGTCTGGAATGTCCTATAAAAATTTTTTTTATGTTAGTCTGTAAGTCCTAGGGAGCCATCAAAGTTTTCCGACCAAAAAGTGATATATGATCATCTTTAAAAAAAAGTCTTGGAATACAGAAAATACTGGAGATCAGAGAGAACAACCAGGAGGTTAACTCCAAAGATATTTTACAAGCTCAACTAGGGCAATGTTGGTTTGTTCGGAAAGGAGGCAGGCATGGAAGGATCTGGATATGGGGTTGCAGCTGACTGACGCCGAATGACTGAGAAGCTTGTGACGCTATTAACTAGATTTTGAATATGATGAGTTTGAGGTGCCGGGCTAATAGTCTCAGGAGTCTAGCTGACTGTGGGAAATGTAGGTTTGGAACATGGGACACTCAAATCTTGTTTGGAAGCTCAAGTGGAAAAGTAATTATTCAAGCCTGCTCAACCGACAATTCCCTGAGGATGCTGGTCAAACAAATCTCTGTGAGGATGCTAGGAACAGGCCAGGAGCAGGGAGAGATGAAGGGGCCACCCGTCTAGCCTGTATGATTAGTTGACCCCACCAAAGTGACCCATAGGGAGAGATAACGTCCACATCTGAATGAAGCGGGCTGTCAGGGTACAGAAGTCAACCTAGAAGACACTGGTTCTGAGGTGAAGGCCGCACATGCACATCAGTTGATGAAGGAGAAAGTGAAGTGTGGGGAGAAAAGGAAAGGTAGGTGGGCCTCTGGTGAACTCGCCATTTTGTTTAAGGTTTGTGGAAAAGGTAGAGTGGGGAAGACAGGTCAATGACAAAGACCTAGAACAAGCAGCGGGAAGAGAACGAGAAATGCCCTTGGATGCCCAAAGTTAGAAGTTTCCAGAAGGACAATAACTTCCTTATGAAACAGCCCCGGGGCATTAGAGAGGCTCTGGGCCATGGACTCAGTAGGGCTTGGATCCTAGCTCTAGAGTTTGTGCTCAGGAAAGTTAGGTGAATTCTGTAAATCTCAGTTTTATCACATTAATATCAGGGCACTAAAAATACTAACTTCTTAGGGTGTGTCAAGAACTATAAAAAGCGGGACGCCTGGGTGGCTCAGTTGGTTAAGCGGCTGCCTTCGGCTCAGGTCATGATCCCAGCGTCCTGGGATCGAGTCCCACATCGGGCTCCTTGCTCGGCAGGGAGCCTGCTTCTCCCTCTGCCTCTGCCTACCACTCTGTCTGCCTGTGCTCGCTCTCTCTCTCTCTCTAACAAATAAATAAATTAAAAAAATTTAAAAAAAAAAAAAAAAAAAAAAGAACTATAAAAAGCTTAGTAGGACACCACCCTACAGTAAGTACTCAAGGAATACGAATCAAACAAACCAATAACGATAAAGAAAGCCCTAAGAATATATTATTTCCCATTCCCCCTTTTTTCTTCATGTGTAAATAAAACCACTTTTTTCATTGTGAAAAATATACATAACAAAATATGTAACTTTCACCATTTTTAAGTGTACAACTAAGTGGTATTACTACATGCACAATGTTGAACCATCACCAGTAACTATTTCCAGAACCTTATCATGCCAAGCAAACTCCATACCCATTACATAGTAACTCTCCTCTGTCACTGGTAACCACTATTCCACTTTCTGTTTCACGAATTTACCCAGTCTAGGTCCCTCATATAAACAGACTCGTACAGTATTTGTCCTTTTGTGTCTGGTTTATGGAACCTAATGCTTTCCTGGTTTTCATCTCTGTGGCAGCATGTAGAAGAATTTCATTCCTTTTAAAGTTTGAATAATATTCCATTGTATGTATATACCATATTTTCCACGAACCTGTTGATGGACGTTTGGGCTGTTATCTTTTGGTGAATGTGAATAATGCTGCACTTGAGTCATCTTATATTAAAAATCTCCTTAACCAACCAGCTTTTGATTAAGTTCCCATAGAAACATGGAGAAACTTGAAATTTTTTTATTGTGTCCCTTCTTTTTTTGTTTTGTGAGTTCTTCACGGAGGTTCTATCATGTAAAAAGACCAAAGTAACAAAAATTAAACAGAAGTTTTGAATAGAAAACTAAGTTGTTATCATTACATGAAATCAAACTTAAGGAAAATTCAGATAGGAACTTTGTTTAAATGTCTTTTTAACTCTTAATATGTACTGAATTTTAAAAGCTTTATAATAGAACCTTATTGTTACATAAATCTTTAAAGTTTATAAAATATATTTTTATCCATTGTCCTTGAAGAAAATAAGGGAACCTTTATCCAAACAGACAATGTCAGTGACTTATGAAGTTATACATTTCCTCTGAAATAAAAAGAAGTTTTATAATATATATAAGTATTTCCTCCAGCGCACTTATCTTTTAATGCTTTTAATTTCAAGACGAGCATCAAGGCAGCTTTACTTAAAATACAGGGAAATGCCCCTCCTGAAGGTTAACCATCGGGCTGTTTGGCCATAAGGCACATTATTCCAAAATCAATATTATTCCAGAGCCTTGAGCATATATTACAGTGTTTCTAGTCCATTGTGTTCTAGCCACATGTTCTGTATCATTTTCTCACCAACACAAGCTATTGTTAACAGGCAGCTCCCTGGCATTGTCATAGGAGAAGAAGGGGTTCCTTCCCAGGGCAGTGGCTGGGGACAGATGGACACAGCAATTATGGAGGCTCCATCTGCTAGGGAGTGCCGGATAGACTAGCATCTCTGAACTTTCCAGCATTTGGGCCAATGCATGTTGTAGGCTGGAGAAGCATTAATGCAGGCACTGCTACATCAGTTTTTGCTGCTTTGAGCAAATCAATTCAAAAGAGTCATTTACTGAGCACTTGTTAAGTCTCAGGCACTAGGACAGGAGCCAAGCATGCAACTCTGCTCATGGAGATGTGGCGAGAGCAGAACGAAAACATCATCAATGTCACATACAGAGGGCTGACATTCAGGCTTAGGTATATTAAATCTGAAAGAGACCTGAGAGCTCATCGACCCCAGTTCCCCCCTTAAAAGCAAGCAAATGGTATCTTAACAAAGAGTATATTTACGACAGTACAGATGACTTGGGAACAGAGATGTAAGCTGATATCTCAACACCAATTCAGGTTTAAAATATTTAAGAAAGAAATTTTGTCGGACGTTGATTTATTTATGTTCCTTATAAATTAATATGCTCTGAATTACAAGCATTCTACAGTAATACTATCTCACAACTGTACAGAGGTTATGTGAGTTAACAAAGATCACACCGCTATTCGGTTCCAGTCTATGTTTTCAGATAAACAGCATTAAAAATGTCATGTACTTTGTGCTCTAAGCTACTCAGACACAAATAAGACTAATGCAATGTCTTCAGCTCCAGACAATGCCAAAAGCCCTTCTTTTTCTGTTACCTGATTCTTAGACACTATTAATATTGCTTTGGATGACAGAACCGTAGCTCTGGTAGAACTGATTTTCTCTACTAACATTAATAAGGGCGAATGGGCATTACCTCACTGGTAGAATCCAGTCTTACTTAGCTCAAGAAAGGATATGCATTTATTCATGTAACAGCTACCTGTTATGCTGAGTGCTCATGAGTCACCTCTCCCTCCAACCCACCTGGCCTAAACTGAAGAGTTATAGATTCATGGAAAAAACACCAACCCAGCCTGCTCACATCAGAGACTGGGAACGTGAAGACTCAAAGTAGCTGTGGGAACCTTCCTAGCTCATAAATTCCTCTTGGGGAGCCATCGCCACTGACTTTGTGGATCTGCCAGGCAAGATATCAAGTTCTCCTCTCACCAAAGTATTTGCATATTGTCCACTGGCCAAATGGACACTCTTGCCCAGGTCTCTGAGTCTCCAGCAGATGGATGCAAGAGTGGAAAACGTTGGGAGTGGACTCAACCTAGTGATGGCATCCTGAAAGTCTAAATACTGCTGCCTGTTAAAGAGCCTTAGGGTTGCTCTCACTCCCATGCTTTTTCAAGCATGGGTCTCCAGTGCTCTGGAATCTGTGGGCTACCTTACTAGCTATTTTACCCATAAAGATATAGACATATATAAAAATAGTTATAAAGCATATTATGCAATTACTATATTAAATATATTATATAATTATTGTATTACATATTATTAATATAAAATAGTGTGTGTGTGTGTGTGTGTGTGTATATATATATATATATATATTTTTTTTTTTTTTTGCTAAAATTCATCTGAGTTGATTTTTGCCACTTAGAACCCAACTTACACACTATCTGAGCCCAGAAATGCAGATATTCAGCTCTGGAAGGTTGCAAACATTCAACTATAATTGTTCACGTGTTATTAGCAAGCAACTACAAGTGAGTGTTTGAATGTTCCACCTATAGCGTCTACTGGTGGGGCACAACCCCAGAAGAATATTACTATAGTTGTGCACTGATAATACTTTACTTTTCTAATTAGAAGGGAATGGATGAAAGAAATGGTGCTGTACATCTTGTCTATTCACCTTTTACCATTAACCAAAACTCCATGTCAGGAGTACTCATTTACCAAAGGAACCATCCGTACTACACGGCTAACCAATGTCTGTGCCTATGACCAGCGGCCCGGTTATGATCCCAAGGTGACTTATAAATCATCAAAGAAAGAGTCCAACATTCTTACTCCATTTTAATGTAATGCATATTTTGAAAATTTAGGATATTCATTCTAAAGAGTAACTAGAATTCCATATTTCCTTAGAATGCCAGGTAACAGACAAAGTCATCACATATCCTTGGCCAAAAAGTGATGCTCTACCTGGGAAGGCTCCCCTTCTCTTTGGCTGGATGTGCAGCTCCAGGAGGGACATCTGTAGAATGGTGAGGAGGGGGGCCCATCACCTAGTCTGCTGGTTGGATCAGCAAAATCAACCTAGATAACCAACATGGTGCCTGGTGTCCTCACACCCAAGCTGACTATGCACCAAATGCCTGGGTCACTTACTCACCCTCCCTCTGTTCCTGGCCCTGCCCATATGTCTCTTCACAAGGCCCTGGGCATACTGTTATTTCTAACCCCTTCCATCTCCACCTCAACAGTTCCTTGGCTCTATAATATGAGCTCCCATGACTTGCAGAGCTGGCTTCCAGATTTTGGCCTCCACTTGGTCTGAAAAGCTTCAGACTGACTTCCTATTGGAAAAAGACTAGCCCCAATGCTCCCAGTTCTGTGGCTAAGATGTAGCTGGAGGGGGCATATTCGCATTCCATGCCGGAGGAGCGCATCTACATTCGATTCTTGCTGCTGGCACTGCCAACAGTCTGCTCCTCAGCGGCCAACATTATTCCTGTCTTCACACTGTTTAATAGAGTGGGGTCGGGTGCCAAGAGGTTGCCTGCCCCGAAGGCTTCTTTTCTGAAGCAAGGTAGGAATTGGTGGAAGTGACACCTAGAAACTCCCAAATAGCTGAAGTTTTTGAGAAAAAAAAATTATTCTGCCTCACCAATATAGTTATCTCTCTTAGAGAGTGACTGAGACGGCAGCGATATTGCTTCTTCCCCAGGGCTCAGAAAGGGCAGCCACACGAAGGTGGGTGAGAAGACACAGTTGAAGTGATGGAAGATTTGCATCATACCTGTCAGGTATGTCAATAATCCATCCTGAGATTCAGGAGAGCCTGAAAAACTGTCTAACTTGAAATTTCATTAATAATACTAATAAAAAAAAAAAAGGCCAACCCAACGACAGCGTTCACATGATGTTGAATTTCACAGACATTTTACTGAAGGAGAAAATAAGCCAGTAAATTTGGAAGCCCCTTAAAATGTAGACTTCTGGGTGTTGTTTTTTAAAAAACAAAAGTCTAAGGATGTCAACTACATTTGAATTCGATTGAATGGGTCATGCTTTATGTGTCATGCGTATTATACATGAAATGTTTTCGAATGCATTTTAGTGAGTGTTAAGGGTGAAATTAGAATGATTTCAAAATCAGAGGCAATTTCCTGTTAAATTGTCAAAGCTATTTTGTTATAGGAGCTTCTGGGGAATGTTTAAGGCACAACAAACAGTTCTTGTGTTCCCTTTCACAAGAAACCAAAAAGGTGGTGGAAATAGTCAAAGTCACATTTTCTAGTAAGGAACGGACTCCACTCCTTTCTCCGTAACATAGATTCTTGGCATCAGGTTGTCGAACCTCCCTACCACAGAGATGTCGTGTCTTGAAAGCTGCAGGCTGGAAATGAGCTTCTGTCTTTTTAGCAACAGTGTTAAATGAGGGTTTAAGTTGACCCCACTTACGACGTGCTGTGGTGTTGGGACATAATACACTTCTAAAAGACCCTAAATTACCCCAGGACAGGGTGTTCCACCAGTGTGTTCCCACACATGTATGCACATAGAAATGCACCCCCAAATCCAAATATTCTGTCTCCCACAGGCAGAGACTCCCACTCACACACCCACGCACCACCCACCCCACCCACAATAAGTACAACTGTATCTTCAGCCCAGGTGTATCACAATGCCAGCATCTGGCAGGGTAAGTTTTTTGTTTTTTTTTAATTTTTATTTATTTATTTGACAGACAGAGATCACAAGTAGGCAGAGAGGCAGGCAGAGAGAGAGGAAGGGAAACAGGCTTCCCGCTGAGCAGAGAGCCCGACGCAGGGCTCCATCCCAGGACTCTGGGACCACGACCTGAGTTGAAGGCAGAGGCTTTAACCCACTGAGCCACCCAGGTGCCCCTGGCAGGGTAAGTTTTAAAGAGCACGTGGAAACCTCTTCCCTCAGGTTGGAAACCTAGGTTCTTTCGGGCAATGTGAGGTGAGATCTCATCAGACATGAAAATGTGGGGCTTTATTGTTTTGTTCTGGAACGCCTTTTCTGTAATTTTTTTTTATAAACAAAGGAAAAGATCCATCTCTGACATTGAATCAGATTCATTACGCATTATAATCCTTGGCTTACAGACATGATGGACTATTATGAGGCTTTAGGAACTGCTGATATCTGCTCGGGTTTTCGAGGGAGAAAAAACTTTGAAAAAAGAAGATATTTTATGCTTCATGTGCCTGACAAGGGTGTGTGGGGCCAATTTACAGCAGGGGCTTAATATATTTTTGATGAAAATTGCTGCAATGTGGCACACAGATTAAAGAGAAAACAGCTATTTTGTAATGACAGCGGTAGATTTTGAAATGAAGCCCAGCTGGTACAAAGATCTTACATGGATTTTAAGAGACGCTACCCTCTTCCCAGGCTTTTCAGTGGCAGTTAAAAGTTCTCCAGGCAGGAGTACCCTATCAGAGTTTTCTGTGGGCATGAACTCCATGGCCCTTTAGAAGAATTGGTCCATTATAATTGAAAATCAAGCTAAAGAACTGTGTTAAAAAACAAAAAAACCCCAACAAACATGGATTTGCACCAGCCATGGTTTTGCTCACTCTCCCAGCAGCTATAGTAAACACCTAATATTAGATAATGAGCCATAAAGCAGAGGCTACTTCTGTCCTTCTCCAGTACCAATTGTAAAGAGGTTACAATATGTATGCTTTAAAGTGATCACAAATCAAAAGAGAAAGGAATAGACTCCACTCTTTTCTCCATAACAGAGATATCCCTGGCATCAGGTTGACAAAGCTTCCTACCACAGAGATGTGGTATTCACCAAAATTCACCAAAGCCGGCCATAATGTCCGGGAGACAGCAAGCATGAATGGATGAATGGATGAATGAATGAATGAATGAATGAATGAATGAATGAATGAATAAAAAAAAGGATGAATGAATGGCGATTAGCGCAAAGACTCGGCAGTTAGGTTTTCTGGATCTTAATTACACTTGAGCACTACACTTGGATTCAGAGAACCTTAGGTGGGTTATCTCATTTCCCTTAAACTCAGTTTCATCTGTAAAATGGGTCTGATAACCCACCGAACTGCTGAGCTGCCTAAAAGTGATCATGTCAAAGTGCGTGGCATAGTGCAAGGCTCATAAATGACTGATTATTGAAACCTCAGCTTTCAACTTGTTTTTGTAACAGAAGAGAATAATATATATTCCATGCAAAACATCACAGTTTTATAGTTTACTTCCTACTTATAAAGTTAGCATTGTCTTAAAGCAGTGAAAAACATAATAGATACACACACACATACACGTTGATATTTAACTAACTAGAATCCGATTAAGGGGTGGTCCTGGCCAGCTGAGGTGATGAACAAGTCAGTAGGTTCATGCTGTGGGACGTGGTATACGGCACTGGCTTTGGGAGAGCATGGATCACTTACAGTCAAACAACATCAGGAGGCACTGACCAGATAAACCAGAATGTGACATGGGACAACTGACCCAGTTTCTTCAACAAGTCAAGGACATGCACCAAAAAGGAGGTGAGGCTATGTACTGCTCCAGATTAAAGGAGACTTAATCCAAGCATCACATCCTTGGTGGACATCCTCCCATTCTCAGCAGTGAGGGGTTGCTGGCTAATTTGTGACCACCCAGAGAGGTAAAGATCAAATTCAGGTGTAGTTGAAGTTTGCTTTAAAAATACTACAGGGGCGCCTGGGTGGCTCACTGGATTAAAGCCTCTGCCTTAGGCTCGGGTCATGATCCCAGAGTCCTGGGATCAAGCCCCGCATCGGGCTCTCTGCTCAGCCGGGAGCCTGCTTCCCTTCCTCTCTCTGCCTGCCTCTCTGTCTACTTGGAATCTCTGTCAAATAAATAAATAAAATCTTAAAAAAAAAAAAAATACTACAGCAAAAGGTTGGGCACCTGGATGGCTCAGTCGGTTAAGTGTCTGACTCTTGATTTCAGCTCAGGTCTTGATCTTGGGGTCATGAGTTCAAGCCCCACTTTGGGCTCCATGCTGGGCACGGAAACTACTTACGAATAAATAAAATAAGAAAAAATAAAAATATTTCAGCGAGAGGGGTGAAAAAAGAATAAATGAGATAAATATGCCGCCCCTCCGGAAAAGAGACTTAAATGCAACAGGTGGACTGGGGATCATGATCAACCATAAAACTAGTCATAATGGACATTTTGAGGCCATGTTAACACAGACTAAACAATTACTAATAACCTAAGTGTGATAACAGACTGTGTTTACATAAGAAAATATATATATTTTAGACTTGAATACATACGTATACAATGTAGGGGTGAAATGACCTGTGGTCTAGAACTTGCTTTAAAACACTTCAGGTTTAAAAAAAAAAAAAGGTGGAGGGATCCATCAAGGAGGGAAGGTGGTGATATCTTGATCATTGAATTTGGGTGGTATATATACGGGAGTTCATTGTAGTGGTTCTTTACCACTTGCTTAGTTTAAATTTTTTCATAATGAAATAAGAACAAAATAATTTACTCTTTCTGAGACTTGACACCAAGGGTTTAAAACCAGTGGTATGCCTTAGGGTGAGTCATACGAAATAGCCATTTTTGTGGATCGAAAAGAGTCGAATGTCAGCAATTTAATATGGTTCAACCCAATGCAATCCAAAGTCCCTCCAAGTGCCTTTCATTTTTGACATTCCACCCACAATCCTAGGCGAAGCCAAACTCTGAACACAGCTCCATGCCCAAAGTTGTTGGACAGTACTCTCCAGGGATGGGTGCAAGGCGTTAGACAGTTGACGAGCCATCTTCGAGAACTCCTTCTCATAAAACTGTACTGCATTTGTCCGTACTGAAAGGCAATAGGCCCAACTAGTCCTGGGAAGTAGCTTTAGAATCTTCCTCAGTTCTGTCACTTGAAAAGTAGTTATCCATCACCAGGAGCCTTTGCCTCTATCTCTAAAATGGGGATACCAAAGCTACTTTTCTCACAAATCAGCTCAACTTACGAATTTTTAAGAGGGCTCAGTTTTTAAATTTTCTTGTGAACCTCTCTGACATATCAAATACAAGGTGTGAAATATAAGTAAGCCCCTGCCCCAACCCCGCCAATTTCCTTGCCTTTGGCAGCCCTCATCTTACTATAAAGTACAGTGGAGAGATAAACACAAAAGCCAGAGCTGTCACCTGTCTTGACATTTTTATGGTCAGACCCACAATCCCTGGTCACAATGTGCTTTCCGGAGGCATCTACCCCAGGATTCTCCCTAACACAGGTATTGCATGGCTCAGTCTACGAGGTAAGACAGATCAGGACCAATCCCATAAAAATAGGCTTCCTCCAACTGTGGAAGTAGAGGCTCTCCGAGACTGACATCCTGCCAGTTTCTTAATTTAGTCCAGGGCCTCACCTCCAAAAGTAAAGAAAATAACAAAACTGCTTTGGTATTGTACTTTAAAATAGGAAAGTTTATCCAATTTATCAGGCTGTATAAGCAGTTCCTTTTAAAATCCTGATCCTCTACCAGGACCATTTGTGACCTTCACCCATTAAATTTTATAATTTTAAATATCTCACACGTTTATCTCTTTATCTGAACTGGGCAGATGAAAAGCAGCTGACTCTGTTGGTCTATAAGCAATCAGTTTAGGCAGTTAAAGAAGCCTAACCTTACGGGTACGGTTTTGAGTTTCTTTCCAGAGCTTTCTTCTCTGTACCATGGTTAATAAGAGCATTCCAACTCCAGCCAGCCTCACTGTAACCCCTGCTCACCCTAGGTTCAAAGACTGGAAGAGAATATTGAAGAGCATAAGGTGAGTAGGTGACTAAGGCCATTTTTTTGGTATGTCAGGAACTACACAGAACTAAATGAGCAACTTCTAAAATGAATCACTTTTATGAGTTATAACCATTTCTGTTTGTTTGGGATCAACAGTCCTTCAAGTGATTTTTGCAAAGAAAAACATCCCAACACTATATATCAACCTAACGCTACAAATTGTCTAACGATAAAGGTGGCTGTTCCACTGTCAAGGTTGAAGCAATTGAACTCAGGAAATAACTAGACAAATGTTCATAGATAAAGTGTGCACATGCGTGCGTGTGTGTTAGGGAAAAATAAGCCAGTTCATTTAAACCACGGGCAGTGAGAAGGAAACTAAAAAATCCGAGGAAGGCACTTAACTAAACTCTTTCTGTCCTCATAAGACAGGGAAGATCAGGGGCACCTGGGTGGCTCAGTGGGTTAAAGCCTCTGCCTTCGGCTCAGGTCATGATCCCAGGGTCCTGGGATCGAGGCCCACATCGGGCTCTCTGCTCAGCGGGGAGCCTGCTTCTCCCTCTCTCTCTGCCTGCCTCTCTGTCTACTTGTGATCTCTGTCTGTCAAATAAATAAAATCTTAAAAAAAAAAAAGACAGGGAAGATCAGGTTCATGTAAGGAAACTAGGAAGGAAGCTCGTAAACCCGAAGAAGGATCAGACTGGGACACAGAAGGAGAGGAAGGGGCTTGAGGCCCATCTTTTCCCCCCAGGTTAGAGTGGTCCGTGGCTCCTGTTCTGTAGAAATTAAAGACTGGATTTTGAATTGAGCAGTGACCCCGCTGCATCAAGTGAGGACAAAACACGGTGACAGCTGATTTCAATTGTGGTACTTTACAATTATTTTTTTCAGGGGGCGGGCTCCCAGTAAGCCCTGTGACTCATATTTAAACAGAAGCAAATGCACTTGAATATTTACCCTCTCAAATTTCAGAAGAAATAAAGGAAATAGGAGGAAAAAAAGAACTATGAGACCAAATATTTATAATATCAAGAAAAAAGTGTACATTTTTTGGGTATGAAATATAATTGCACTGTGGGAGACTGTCTATTCTTCCATCATACTAAAGAATACATAAGTATATTATTATAGTATTAAGCCTATGACAAAAGTTATTTTCATTTCAGAAAAGAGTAGCCAGGTTAGGTTTTTTTTCAGACCTTAACAGCATGCATTTTTTTTTGAATGTTACATGCACCACCCAAATGTTTTCTTGTGAAAGTTGATGAGTATAGTGATTTAGGAGTCGTTAGAACTGGAAGAAGGCCATGTCTCTGTCTAGATTTGCTTCATGATTACCTGTCCCATCTTCCTTGAGAAGGCAAAGAGTCCTACAGACGACTATGTGTGTGGTCTCTGCAAAGCAAATTTGTAAAGATGTAGCCTTTCTAGGCTATAAACTCCTGTGTATGGGGCGGTCTTGAATACCTGTGTGCTTAGTCATTAACTGGATGATGAGAATAAATCAAGATGAAAAACAGAGTGAAATACATAACTCACTAAAAATGATAAAATTCCTGTTTTCCAAGTAGTACGGATGGGAAAGAGATTTTAAAAAGACAAAAAAAAGAGAGCATCGCGGAGCTTCAGTTGTCAGTGGGCCCTTACCCACAAGGAAGGCCTTCTTCCCTGGAAGACTGCGTGTGTAAGACACAACAGAAAGCATCAGAAAGGCCTCTGATTTGTTTTCATTTGAAAACTCAAAGTCAGCTTTCATTTTTGAAAGGAATGAAAGATAATGACTCAAAATATGGCAGACTAGTTTTACAAACAGCCATTTGCCCAAAATGAATAATAATTTTGGATGATGAGTTGTAAACAACACTGATTTCATTTATTTTGCAACTAGTAATCCTGTCGAAGAGAGACAGGGCTGGCAAATTGTTTGAGTTATCCGCAATGTTTCTGGCCCTTATTTGGAAAGTTGGAGGAAATCCTGGCAGAGAAGAAAAAATAAAATAAAATGACACTTTGGTACTTGTAAAGAGCTGTATCCAGGTAGGGAGTTTTTCGGGGATCTGGTCTGGTGCTTGCTGGGGTTCAGATGTGTCTGGGCTTGGCTGACGGGGCAAGTTGGAATCTGCTTAGTTCTTTGAAATAACCAGGTTTCAAAGGGTACTTAAAAGCCTGCAGTGGGACAAGACGGTTTCAATGGCAAAGGTGGCCTTTAGCACAGGGCTGTGATCATCACCAGACCTTTTCCTACGAGGTCACTGAGTGCTTTCCCAAGGAGAGGCATGGGTCCCAAGGAGAGGTGCCAGATAATATACAGGATAGTCAGTTAAATCTGAATTTTAGAAAAACATCGTACGCTAGCCTATTTACACACACATTAAAAAAACAACAACTGTTTTTTATCTGAAATTCAAACTTAACTGGGCTTTCTGTTGTTTGCTTTCTAAATCTGGCAACCCTAGTCCCAAGATAAGGGAACTCACCACAGGGGCAGGTCGGGCTGCCTGGCTGTTGTGGGTGATGACGGCCTGAGGCAGGAATTGGGGAAGGGGAGGGAGAGAGGAGGAGCCTATACCGTGGGCTCAGAAACCCAGGACTTTTTTTCCCACCAAAAGGAAGCCCACAACAACAGGTATGTCCTAGTGAAGATGGCAAAACTGAGGATGGACTTTAGACTGAAATCAGCCTCCAAGGGAGGCCCGAATGTCAGGGAGCGGGAACAGGGTACGCGTGCACACACGAGGGAACGCGTGTCTGTTCACGTTTGCTTCTTTGGAAATTCCAGGCAGCAACAATGGTCTAGCATCAGGAGCAGAGCAAATAACTAAGGTGGGAAAGTCGTTCAGTGAGAAAAAAAGATGTTCAACAGGAGTACGGTCTCGTCAAGAGTTCACTGCCAAGTATAGGGCAGCTGGCAGTAAGTCGAGGCTCCCCAGATGCCCAAGAGACCTGGACAGAAGGTGGCCAGAGAGACAGACTGCCCCTTCGGGATGGGGCTGGGTGTGTGGTTCAGGGTGTCGTGGTTGGGTTATTTCCACACACCAACGCTCTCTTTTGCTACAGAGTTTCCATCCTAGGGCTCAGGTCAGCATCAGAGGACTTCCGAATCCCAGTACCTAGTCACAGGGAGCTCTGACTCTCCAGCTCTGCTGGGATCCTGTTGGTCCTGGATGGATGGGGTAGGTCGGTTGTGGGACAGAGAGAATGAAGACGTCCTGTAGCTGGGGACCTTTGCTATGAGCTGACTGGTCTCGAAGCTGACTAGAACATCCTACTGGAAATTAGTATACACCTTCTAATGTGCGTCTCTCCTGTGAGTGCCTGGCACAGCTGGGTAGGTGTGTGTCACTGTGTCCCTTTCTCTCTCTCGTTGGTTCCTTGTCTCTTCTAAACAGAGGTTTCTGTTGAGTTTGCTTACTGTTTGTTTTCCCATGAACAACTCCCTTCTTTTGGCTTCTGCTATTTCTGTCTTCCTTTCATTGTCTTAACTCTGGCTTCCTGTTTGTCCTTTTGTTTATTCATTCTCTGGATACTTCTCTACATTTCCTTCTATCCAATATACTGGAGTAATACAAATTGCCAAAGAAATACACCATCATTATATTCTCTGAAAAAAAAAATCAAATTATGGGTGTCAGAGGAGAGGGGTCAAATCCTGGCTGTGCTGATGGTTATGTGGGCCTCCGACCACTCCTTTCCTTCATTTTAAAAATGAGGATAATCACTCCTTCTTTAATAGGACTGTTGAAAAGATTAAATTAAAGGTATATTTACGCATTAAATATGATGTTGAAAACTGCTTTAGAAACTGAGTAGCACTTTTCAAATATAAGTATTATGACTTAAATGACCAAAAATGTCTTATACTTAATTGTGCTCTATAGCAAATAGTGTGAAATGAACATATGGCGTTTAGAAATTACACAAATCGTCTTTTTCATACATGCTGCCTTCCCCAATACCCAGACTAGCAGTTCGTCCAAGATTCTTCATATGAACGGGTGAACTCCCACGAAGTTTTGGGACCAATTTAAAAGGCAGCTCTACCAGACATACGTTTAAAAAAAAATTTTTTTTTAAAGATTTTATTTATTTATTTGACAGAGAGAGAGAGATCACAAGTAGGAAGAGAGGCAGGCAGAGGGAGAGGGGGAAGCAGGCTCCCCGCCGAGCAGAGAGCCCGATACGGGGCTCGATCCCAGCACCCTGGGACCATGACCTGAGCCGAAGGCAGAGGCTTTAACCCGCTGAGCCACGCAGGCGCCCCTAAAGAAAATTTTTTTTAAACCACAGTTTACCATAATCCTTCAAATGTGATAGCTTACCATGATTTGGAAAAAGTCCAGATTTTATAAAGCAAAACAAAACAGAAACCGGAACCCCTATGATGAAGTTCTAAGAGTTATCTGTACTTTTTCCGAGGCATTATCACCGCAAAGAGCATTTCTCTCGACAGGTGTTTGGGAGTTGTGTACGTTAATGACCATGTCTGCTATCAAAGCAGGGGAGAGGGCAGTTAGCCCAGGGGGTTGGCCCCGGTGCAGGCTGAGATGTTTGGTGGCTTCAAGGTGGCAGCTGAAAGCTGTTAATGTCCCCAGATCGTTCCATGGTACTTCTGCACTAGCAAGTACCCCACAGCCATGATAAAAACAGTAACTACCGCTCCCCAGCACTTGACAGTTTATAAAGTACTTAGCTATGTATGTACATATACACAGTGTTTCATTATCTCCTTTTCAAAACTCTATGAGATAGGTCTTAACTCCGGTAACTCAATTTCATAAAAGAGGAAACTGAGGCCAGAGTTGAAGAGCTCGTCCAGGGTCATACAACTAGTGAGTCCAGAGCCACATCTCAGTTTGGGGCCTTGGCTCCAAATTCCACACTAGGCCCAATACACCCAGTTCACATGGTGCACGCACGTCCGGTGTACAGGGATATGACAGAAACCTCATACTCATGTGCAAAACGGGGTCACTGAAAAAGCCGAAGATCAGGAGGCCCAGTTGCCTTCGCCTTGCCCCAGAAGCGCTCTGTGCTCAAGGGCATGTCTCTGCAACAACTTGGCCCCCCACCTTTTTAAAAAAATCTCATCTGGTCAGTGACAGGCTTGGAGTAGCCCAGTCATTCTCAACTTTTTTTTAGGGTCTTAACAGTAAGCAAGCACATAAAATTCAGCCACAGACTCTCCCCACAGAAGAACACACACATGAAAACACACACACAAACACAATCTCACTAACAACTTCAGAGCATTCATGGATCCCAGCAAGACTAGTAACTTTGGGGGCACCTGGCTGGCTCAGTCAGTAGAGCACGCGACTTGATCTTGCGGTCACGAGTTTGAGCCCCATGTTAGGTACAAGAGATTACTTAAAAAAAAAAAAAAAAGAAGAAGACTAGATGACTTTGGCTAGCTGCTTTTTAAGGTCTGTTTATGCTCTAAAATTCTATAATACATTTCCTTTCTATAAACATATTAGTTTATATATGCATATAGTCTCATTTGCATGTGTAAATTTAAGTATCACTACACTAAAGTATCCACTTTTATACTGGAAAGCAAGTATGCTTTTTAGAAATCAAAAAGAAAATTTCAAAACCCAAGATATGACTTAGGAGAGAGTAGGACTGTGAAGTAAGGAATAACGTATCTAGAACACTACCATTTAGTAAAGACAAATGGCAATGTGTTTAAAAATGAATTTATTATAGGCACAAAGTTCATTTATTTCTCACTTAGCCAAGAAGGGGATATTGTTAGGGTCAACGCTGATGGCAATATACAAATAGCAGTTGGACATTCCTTGTCTGAGAAATAATACCTTAAAATGGGTTAATTTAATCCAATTAGTTTTCAGATGGAAATTATTTAATTACTAATGACTTCTAGCTTGTCAGGTTCTGTTGGGTTTTCTCATAGCCTAACCTCAATTTAGCTAATCAGGACCCTCTTTTTAAAAATGCCACTTTGTGATGATTTCAGAAACAGAAATAATTAAACACTTGAGTTACTCAGAAATAACCTTAATAAGAAATGAATAGGAACTATATGAAGAAAATTAGAGAATCATAAAAGAAGACTTGAATGAATGGAGATAAATTTCACATTCCTGAATGGAAAGACGATATACTGTAAAGGAGTCAATTCTTCCCGAATCGTTCTATAGATTTAGTGTAATTCAAATCAACATTCCAGAGGGATTAATTTATGAATTTAATGAAATGTTTTTATAGTCATTCTGGAAAAATAAACTGGGAGGAAGTGCGAACACAGCTAAAGACGAGCAATGTGAACCATGAAAACTTACTATAAAGCCAGAGTAATTTAAAATTGTGCTATTGATGTAAGAATTGATCGGTCAATGGAAGAGAAATGATCATCTAAAAAGATACTTTAAGAATTTGTTGTATGTTAAAAATAGAGCGAAAGGAAGGAGTAGTAAATAAATAGACAAGAGTTGAGAGAAAAATTGGAAGGTAGATCTGCCTCTCACAACTATACCAAAACACATTTTTCTGAAAAGCATATAATTAACTGTAAAAAAGTGAACTCCAAAAACATTTAAAAAGTCAATATTTAATGATTTTCACATAAAGTCTTTCTAAGTATAAAATAACTGGAAGTTATAAAAGAAGAGGTTAATAGTTTTCATTACAGAAAAATGTTAAAATTGCACATAAGAAAGCCTTAAAAATTAAGAGGTAGATTAAAAACTGGGGTAAAGTATTTGCAAAAAAATGCAAATTTTAATATGTAAATTTTTAAAAAGAAGAACTATCCCATTCTCGAAATGGGGAACAGGCGTGAACAGATGACAGTTTATGAATGAAAAATACAATTGAGACAGTAATTCTTCTTTTTCTAAAGATTATTTAAGAAAGAGTGAGTGAGTGCATATGTGAGCAGGGGGTGGGGGAGGGTGGGGGGGCGGGACAGAGGGAAAGAATCTGAAGCGGACTCCCTGTCAATCCCACCACCCCAGATCACGACCTGAGCCCAAACCCAAGTCAGGTGCTTAACCCACGGAGCCACCCAGGTACCCCTTAACCAATAATTCTTAACAAAGATGTTCAATCTCACTAATGATCATACAATGCAAATTAAAATGGTAAAATACATATTTCTTACTATTGTTAAAAAATATTTTAAGTTCAGGGGTACCTGGACGGCTCAGTGAGTTGAGTGACCCACACCTGGTTTCGGCTCAGGTGGTGATCTCGACATTGTGAGATCCGGAATCCTGGAGTCTGCCGCAGATTCTTCCCCTTTCCCTCTCTCTACCCCCTGCCCCTCTGCCCCCGTTCCTGCTTGCGCTATGCACTTTTTCACTTCATCTCTCTCAAATAAATAAATAAAATCTTAAAAAAAATTTTTTTAAGTTCATAATTCTTAAAGCTGGAAAGGGTGTGGAGAGAGAGCTGACCCAAATGGTGGGTATAAATTGATACAATCTTTCTAAAAACCAATCATACAGCCCATGTCAAGATCTAGAGAATTGTTAATAACTTCTAACTCAGAAATCCCTCTTCTATGAATCTATACTATAACAGAATCAGAAATTGCACTGAAGATTTGTTTACAAGGATGTTCATAAGCATAAAAAGGTAAACAACTAAAATGTTCAACAATCGAGGACAGATTAAATTTTAAATAATTTATGGTATAGTCATACCAGGGGAAATTATGCAGGCATTAAAAATCATGTTTTATAAATAATGTTTAATGACAAAAAATTCTCAATAAAATGATAAGTGAAAAAAGTAAGATACAAAACCAAATGCTGCATGATTTAATGCGGTATATATCAAAGCCTTACATTAGTCTTACATGCATAGAAATGACTAGAATGAATTGCTTCAAATGATATTGAAGAGATCATCTTGGATGGCATGATCATGCACAATATAAAAAACATATCATGTGTTTATTTATTTATTTATTTTTTTTTTAAAGATTATTTGTTTATTTGACAGGGAGAGAGAGAGAGAGAGACACCAAGAGAGGGAACACAAGCAGGGGGAGTGGGAGAAGCAGGCTTCTGGCTGAGCAGGGAGCCTGATGTGGGGTTTGATCCCAGGACCCTGGGATCATGACCTGAGCCAAAGGCAGACGCTTAACGACTGAGCCACCCAGGCGCCCCCATGTGTTTATTTTTAAAACATTTCTTAGATAAGCATATTTTTTGCATTATAATCTAATGTAAAAAGTAATTTGCTGAAATTCACCACGATCATTTAGAGAGATAATATATGCTCAGTGGCAAATGAAACGAGATGCTTCATGTCCTGGCTTCCATACCTGTTTCTGTTTTCTCTATGACCCTAAACAAGTCACTTCACTCTCTCCAAGCTTTGGCTTCTTCAGCTTAAAAATGGCAACTGACAAGACCTACCATTTGGAGAGCTGCTCTGCAAACTGTAAACCATCAGACAAATATAAGCTATTATCATTGTGTGTGTTCGTGGGGCTGAATTTAGAACCATAACCTAGAAAGACCTTCTAAATTAAAGCAAAAATTTACTAATCCCTATCTGTAGAAGCCTCGATCCTAGAAATCTTAAAATACGTGCACTTGTTTCAAGGAACCATTTTTGGTCCAGTGTACAAACACAGGCTAGTCTGTAAGGACTGGCTTGGGAGCCCAAAGAGGAAGGATTACTTCCTTCCGGAGTGATGGGTGACACAGGTAAGAGAAAGATCCAGCTCAGGATGGACTGAGCTCAGACTCCACGGGATCCTCCAATCCAGCACACATGTTCCCCAAACACCCTGCACCTTCGTGGCAGAAGTGACTCGGGGAGAACGCCCCTGGCGTTATGTCTGGGGTACACCAGGTGGAGCATAACTCTTTGCCGCCACTCCAATCTCCTTTTGAAGCAAGACAGTTGGTGTCAAACAAACAGCGAAATAAATGAGAAAGGTTGATTTTACTAAGGAGCCTGACAAAGGTGAAACGGGCTCTGTGCAGACGGAGATAGGGCACATAGATGGCACCTTCCGCGTCTGGAATCTCTTCTTACCACACAAAACGGATGACTGTGAATCCTAGCTTAGCAGGCTCCATGCCTGTGGTAAGGGGAGACAGCTCTGACTCACAGCTGGGGCCAGTTGGCAAGGCTGAAGGGTGGCATCGGGAAAGGGCCAGTTTTCCACTCATGTGTAGCTTTGTTTCCCTCACTTCCTCTTCCCTATCCCTGGCCGTAACGCTGACGAGAGTTCTAACTTAGGGTGTGTGGAGAGGGACAAGGCATTCATCTGTCACAGAAGCTCTGCAATTTTCCTGGCTTTTCAAGCTGCGCTCATAACACAACACTGAACTCTACTCATCCATCATCCATCATCCATCCATCCATTCATGTATTCATTCACCCACCCATTCACTCTTCAAACAGCTCTGTGCGCCTCCAGAAGCCCCCGCCACCCCCATCTCTGGTGGCCTCGATATTTTCAATGAACATCCATTAGGGTACAAGTGAAGGGTGTGTATCACCAGCCTGTGGCCAACCGCTGCAGGCACCACACCACTTCTAAGCCCTGTTATTTGATTATCACCATCTTTATTGGCCACAGAGGGGAAGGGATATTATAGCTTTGTGGCTTTTGAGAGTTCGGTCCTTAGTGAACTGCCAAGCCTCAGCAGCAGCTCCCAGATCACAGTGTGGGGGATTTTTATGACCACATCTCAGTTCTCACCAGAAAAGGCAAAAAGGAGGAAGCAGGTGACACATCATAGAATCCACAGCAATGGGTAAGCCTGACAAAGCCAAATCGTAACCATCCCCCTCTTACCTTTGTGTTCTCTCCCTCCCACTTCTCCTGTCGACCCTCCCAAGGACCCCTCCCAAACTGTACTCCAGAAGAATTTAAATTGGCTCAAGCTCAAAGAGAAGGAAACACAAAACTGACTGTTCATTATTCTGTGCCATGCTCTTTTTTTTTTTTTAAATATGGCTCACTGAGCCCACCCCCATGTGAGCAGTTCCTGAGAAGAGGGGGTGTACATGTGGGTACACATGCATGTGTGCGGGACAAGCCAGAGGCGATGACACAGTGTGTGTGTAGTGTGTGTGTATGTGTGTGTGAGAGAGAGGGAGAGAGAGAGAGAGAGAATGAGAATGTCGGTGTGTGATTCCCCCCCTCTAACCGCGGAGCCTGAGAGGCACTCCTCTCTCAGAGCAATTACTACAAATGATTTATGTGGCCAGTCAAGAGGGCCTGCCAGGGTTCTTATTTCATCTCCAGAAAAAGGAACTCTGCTGGAATGTTATCAGGGAGTTTGGGATTAAACTGACAGCTGCCTTTTGTTTTCCCTGTGAAAGAGCTTCTCCTTTGGACTGTGGCATTTGGTTTCTACACCGAGAGCCAGAACTCAATGTAGGCAAAGACCTGCTAGAGAAGGGCCACAAAGGAGAGAAAACATTTGTAAAAGGGAGAGGTTTCTTTCTTTTCCCTTCTGTTTTTATCTTAAGAGGATGTGTTCCTGGTTGCCGATTTTCGAAGGCAGCATGGCTCATGCGAGACTGGAATACTGTTTCCTTTTCCACTGTCACGGAAACAAGCCAGCACCAAAACTCTGCCTTCTGTTACCATGCTCATCTAGCTGAAGAGAGGAAAACATAGGTGCCTTCCAGTTTAGATTGTTACATGGGACCCTGGTCCCTGTCCCCTGTTAGACTGTGTGCATTGGTCCATGTTAGGTCACAGGGCACCGGGTGTGAAACAAGGCAGGCCACAAGGCCTACACGTACTTCATCGTACCTACAGACGAGAAAATTCCATGGACATAAAAACCCAGAAACCATACATGTTCTCACCCTCTGACACCCCACTCTAACAGACCATTGCAGTTTTCATAAATCGTCAGTTGTGGCTTGGCTGGCCACGACCCTCCCCTCACATTATTTTCCCCACCTCCTCGACCCAACCTGGTTTATAAAGGCTTCACACAGCTTTGCTTTGTGTGGAGGGAGCAAAGGGGCACTCAGTCACTGGGGTTGATTAAAGAAACACACACACACACACAAACACACAAAATGATGGTCCGGTGATTGCATAATAAAGCTTTGTAGGTAAATAATAGTAAATACAAATTAAAGAAGCTCTCAAGAGATCAAGGGGAGAGTGTGGTAAAAAGAGGCTGATGGGTGGGATAGCTATAAAGGCAAGGGATATAAAGGAAGATTAAGGATTATAATAAAACACATGGACTGTAAAATCATCTTTATAGTCATATTCTCTGTCTTATATTCAGACATGCAGTACCTTTTCTGACGTGTGATTCCCAAATCTCGTTTATACTGATGCTCCGTCAATAGGTGGTGTATAATGCTCCGAACAAACTTAATTTCTATCAAGTAATATACAGCTGTGGTCTTCACAGCGTGTTCTGACACTGTGGGGTTCAGAAAGCAGACCAGTATAAGGGATCAAAGAGAAGGGAAGCAATGTTTATGGAGGGCATGTTACGTGTCTGGTATGGTGCTATGTGCCTTATCAACATCATCTCCTTTATTTCTCATCACAACAACGTGAGGTAGGTGTTTTTATTCTCACTGTGCAAATAAAGTTACAGATGCCAAGTGACTCTAAATAACTTGCTCAAGGAAGTACACCTAGTGTGGCAGGCACGGTTAGCTGTCTCGTGAATCCTCCTCTTCCTTTCTTCATTAGACTCCTGATTCCCAGCCTCCCTTGCAGCTAGGGGTAGCCACGTAACACAGTTCTGGCTAATGAGATGCATGGGAAGTGTGCTGGGAATCTGTGATTGGCTCTGCCCCCACTCCTTGTCCTTTTTTCTGGAGCCAGAAGTGCCGATGTGAGTCTGGTGGTGGAGACACTATCTTAGGACCTTGAGAAGATAATAAATATGAGGATGAAAGCCACAGAGGAGGGAAAAAGAGAGGAAGTGGGAAGTACTGACATCATAGATCAGTTGCATTTCCTCTCACTTGCCTATCTCTGGCTTATTACATGAAGAAAACGAAACATTTTTTGTTATCTACTGTTTTTTATATAGACAACTGACATCTTATTAAGAGGTAGAGCTGGAAACAAAACCTAAATCAACTTTATCTAGGGACCTAGGTCATAACATGATACTTAATATACTATCATATTGTGATATACTATGTTTCAGAATGCCAGCAGTCTAGAAAAGCCTTAGACAAAGGGATGAGTATGGTCTAATTTCTTCAGCTCGTACTGAGACTCATAGCATAGGTAGTTCTAGTTCCTTGGGCTGTTGTGGAGTTTGGGTCTGGATCTCAGTCCAGAAGTCAGGGAATTGGTTGGTTCTGATCTCCTGTGAGTTTTAGACTACTTTCTGGTAAACAAGGAGGATCTGACTTATATTACTTGGGATAGCTCTAGATCACACTGCATTTCTTTCTTTTTTTAAGAGGTTTTTTTTTTCCCCCAAAAGATTTTATTTGTTTATTTGACACAGAGAGAGAGAGAGAGAAAGTGCGCACAAGCAGGGGGAGTAGGAGAGAGAGAAACAGGCTCCCAACGGAGCAGGGAGCCCGAGCCCAATAGAGGGCTCGATCCCAGGACCCCAGTATCATGACCTGAGCTGAAGGCAGACACTCAACCACTGAGCCACCCAGGCACCCCAATCACACTGCATTTCTTAAGGGTATTCTGATGCAGACCCACATCACTATGGCAGCCCCAAGTGGAAATATTCCAAGATGAGGGACTTGCCAAATAACCCAGACAGTTTTATTTTGATGCATAGAGAAACAGCATATCCTTTAGAAACAAAGGGTTGGTTCACAAATTGCAGTTAAGCATGGCAGATTGAATACATGTTTATCTCCACTCCTCTTCTACCTTACCTCCTTATCCTCCACAAAAATGACAAAAAAAGAGATTTTTTTAAAAGACAAAACAAAGCTCTATATTGAGAGGATAGGAAAGGAGCCAGAAGCAGATATGAGATGTCAACATAATTTTGGAAACTGGAAAGCTGATGAATGAGTGGTAACTAATTTAGCAGAGCAGAAAAAGCTGAAATCTGAACTTTCAGTGGGGAAAAGCCAAGGAGAAGGAAGCCAACGTATGTTAAGAACCTTAAGAAGCTCAGGGATGTATACTTTGCGTGGCAGATGCTAGTGGAGGCACCAGATACCTCTGATAATAGGGTGTGGATGCGCTAAAAAACAGGAGTGTTGGTTGACAATCTGTATAAGAAGGGTTAGACACTGAGACCCTTCTTCTGTGCCCCACCACTCTGCTTCCTCCGTGCTGAAAGGGTTGGTGGTTTCCTTTTACAAGAAGTGCAAGCAGAGGGACTTGGCACATGGACACAAAGCACAGCTGAAGGTGGGGGTGCTATACTGGCAACGGGAATTAAGTGGAAATCTACAAATCAGTGGTGAGATAACCTTCCTCCACTCCAAACCCTTTCCTCCACTTAGCTTCAAGAACACTGGCAGCCAGTCTTATATTTCCTAAACAGAAGATCAGTAGACTCCTCCCCAGGGAAATTAACCAGTCTAGAGAAATGACTAATAGATTTTGGATGCCCCATGTCTGGGTTCCAGGCCAATCACCACCACTTGAAAGCCCTCACATATAAACATAGGACTCCCAGTTACACTGTTAATACCCTCTTAACAGTGAATGTATAAGCCTTGAAACACAAAATAGAGTCCAAACAAACAAAAAGAAAAGAGAAAACAGAAAATAAAGGCAATAGGAGAACGCTTTAAAAAAATCATGAATATCAGAAAAAATTAATTGAGTTATAAATTATGCACAGGATGGTATATAAATGTTTTAAAAGCAAAAATAAAACTTTTATAAACTAAAAATATGGTATTAGAAATAGTATCAAACTAAAGAGTGGGAAGGTAATGTTAAGAAATCTTTAGAAAAGTAGAACAAAAAGCAAAGAGATGGAAAAATGGAAGAGAAAAAGATAAGAAAAAGGGGGATCAGTTCAGAAGGTACAGCATCCAGATAACATGAGTTCCAGAAAGGGAAGAAAAAAGAGTGGAGGAAATTATCAATGAAATCACACAAGAAAATCTCTCACAACTGAAGGACATGAACTTCCAGATTGAAAAGACCTAGAAAATTCTCTGAACAATGAATACAAAAGGGACCACACTAGGATACATCATTGTGAAATTTCAGAAAGCCAAGAATTTTTTAAAAAGACCCTCAAAGTTTCCAAAGGGTGGGAATTAGAACAGCAAAGGGCATTTTGGCAGCAACCCTTTGGAAGCCAGAAGAAAATGCACTAAGTGCTCAAAATTCCTCCTGAGAGTTATTTATAGCCTGGGATGCTACATCCAGTCAGATACAAGAGAAGAATAGTGCTATTTCCATACATGCAAGACCTCAAAAATTTACCTTTCGTGTAAATTCATGAGCTCTCAGGCAGCTGTTAGAGGACACATTCCACTACAACGAGGACTAACCCAAGCTGGAGAAGACTTGGCTTCCATGAACAGGAGACCCAACCTAGGAGCCAGGTGGAAAAGAAGGCTCGGGATGGGAGCTCTGCAGCTCTCGTAGCACCTATCCAGGTGGGAGGAGAAAGATGAGGAACTCCAGGAGGAGTAACTGAAGAGATGGATTGATGACCTACGTTTGCAAAGGTACTGAGAGAAGATCTATACTGCTGATGAAGATTCTGTGATTGGCTTAAGGACAGGAACATTTTTACTTAAGCAAGCAAACAAAGCAATACAGCCAACAACTGCAGGATATAAATGTAATCAAAGCCTAACATTTGGCTCAGCTGTGAACATTTATCTACCATATTACACACACATGCACATGCATGCGCGCGTATACACACACACACACACACACACAAGCGTGCACGTGCATACGCACACGAGTACCAATTTGTCCAAGACTTGTGATACAGCAGTAATTGGGAACAAGAAGAAGAGGCGTGTTTGACTGGTAGAGGGGATGAGTGGGCTGAATCCGTATTTTTCGCAGTAAGGAGTCAACAGGTAATATGTAAAACATGATAATCAAGAGGTAACTGTAGAAACATGTTATTAAAAATACAGAAGTTCATTCCAGAAGAAACAGCTAAAATACTGTAAAGCTTCAAGGAACAGACATCAGGAAGGGAAGAGGTGAGGGCAGGACTGCTGTCTTCATCACATAAGGTTTACAGAACTTATGTGACCGGTCAAATTTTGAAGCCATATTACTGGGATAAAGATACCGCCTGAGAAACAAAAGAGCAGACCAGTTCTCGCTGAGGGCCACCTACCGTGTCGAATTCTCTGAGGCTCTGGAAGCCATGCTGGGGTGGGGAGGGGTTTCTGTCCCAGTGGATTCCATGCCAGTAGCACTGCGCCTGAGCGTCTCGAGTCCTGATGTGCGGCTTGTCGATTAGATATGCCCCAACTGCAATGAATGGTGGTTCGGATAATTTTTGGTCCAGCTCAGAAAAGGGGTGGGTGCAACCCTCTTAGATTTGGCAAGCCGTAGCAACAGTGTAGTTTTTCGGGGGCTCAGAGTTGCTGGGAGTTTTGTGAGGACTTTCTGGGATCTCCCCTTCACCTGGGCTCTATGACCCTCCATCGTACTGTTGCCCAAATAATCCAGCAGCTGGCCTTCCTTCCCACATCCAGGGAAGGAGGTAGGGCTGAAAGTGAGAGGGGACACAGGCGCTGGAAGACAAAGGGAAAACTTCTACAGAGAGTTTTCTATGCAATTGCCATGGCTGTATTATAGAAATGAAAGAATATCAGTAAGGCTTCCAGTCTAGGGGCACCTGGGTGGCTCGGTCAGTTAAGCGTCTGCCTTTGACTCAGGTCATGATGTCAGGCTCCCTGCTCGAGCAGGGAGCCTGCTTCTCCCTCTCCCCCTTCCTGCCTCTCTCCCTGCTCTCTCTCTCTCTCTCTCTGAAATAAATAAATAAAATCTTTGAAAAGATACTGTTTAAAAAAAAAAAGGTGTACAGTCTAATGAGGCAAAGAAAGATAAGCCAAAGAAAAGTCACTGCTTATAAAATATGGTAAGAAGAAGAGAAAGGAGGGGAAATAGGACTGCATGAGAGCCAAAACCCAACTGTGAAGAAAGGAGACTAAAATTCTGGCTATGTGAAAGACAGACTGCAAAGCTGGAAAGCTCTACCCTTGAATGAAAGACAAAGAGGTCTGTTCTCTAAGTTAGTGTCCACTTACATGTCCATAAAATAGGTGGCTTGTAAATTCAGAAACAAGGGAAGGTAAAATCTTGAGGGGACTGTGCTCGTTAAAACAAAACTCTTTTGCGGACCGAATCATTTCTCTCGGAACAGGTAATAAGACCTGTTGAACAATCGCAGCCAACATTTATTGAGAGCTTATTACGTGCTGGACACTATTTTAAGCACTTTGTAAATATTAAATAATTCTCAAAACACTTCTGTAAGATATGTACTACGGTGTATGGATGAGAGGTAAAAGTGTCCATTTCACAGAAGGGGAAATTAAGACATAAAGAAATCAAGTAACTAGCCCAAGGTTACGGGTAATAAGTGGCAGAGTGCGGTTCCAAAAACCCAGGCTCTTAATGTATATCTGTCTCTATAAATCATACAATTAATATAATTATCAGGATGTAGAGGCCTAGGCAAGAAAAGATATTTTGCATTAATGGTGCCTTTTTTTTTAAACAGGGAACATTCTGCTTGGTACATGCTTTCTATGGATTCCGGCATAGGCTTCCAGAATTCAACTGGGATAAAGTTAAAAGTTTCAGTTAAAAAAAAAACGAAGTTTTCTCTGAAGCTGCGTTTCAGAAATCAGGTCAGGACTTCCTTCCTTGCCTACAATTCATCTCAGACCTCAGGAGATAAACAGCAGCTTGAGCAGTAACACAGCAACCCCAAGGATGACGATCAGCGTAATAAATAATACTTACAACGTTTGAACCCTTGTGCCACTAGGAAAAAAAGAAAAGAAAATACTCATTGTCTCTGATGGTAGAAATATCATATCTGTGCATATATTCACCTCAGCCCCAATATAATTCTTTTAAGGCTGCCAAGCTCTGAGACCCAGAAATGGTGAGTCACTCAGGAGGGCTGAGAGGGTGGTGGGAACAAAGATAAAAATAGAGATGTTGATTGCATTGTTACTAATTCAGTTTAGCTCCAACAGCCCCAGCCTGGTGAGTCAACAGCAGCGACAAGAAGACACAAGAAAGAAAGAAGCGCGCTGCTCTGGGGGGCTGAGCAGAGGGGAAGCAGAGGGCCACACTGGGAACTTCACGCCAAAACAAGACCAACAGCATGGGGGCGGTGGTGTGAGTTCAAAAACAAACAAGTGGAAAGGGCTGAGGGATAAAATGGGCTCAAATCGATGAGCGCCAGTGCCACTGACCCGGTGGTAAAAGCTGCCTTTTGTAAGAATCCCCTGAACGTGGGGGATGGGGCCTGCGGACCCGGAGCGTTGGAGGCCAACTTGCACCGTTCAAACAGCGCATTGTTTTCTCTGGGGTATAAGGCTTACTGCGATTCCAGACTTGTCGCCATGGCAGCGGTGGGGGAGGGAGGGAGGAAAGGACGAACAGATGGGGGTCACCGAGGTCCTAATTCTCATGCAAGGGCCCCCATCGCTCTCCCCTCTCCCCTTGAGGAGGCCTGCACTGAGCTGTGTCCTCTCTCACTACCCCAGTGACGTCAATCCGGTTCAATCTCATAGATCTTGCCCAGCGCCTACTGTGTGTCGGTCTTTCACTTTTAATTAACATTAGTTCCCAGTAAGATACCTTACCTCTGTGTTGTTATGAAAAACTGAAACAGGAAAAAGACCTCGTTTCTTACCCTCAGAGTTTCTCTTTTCCTATTCCCAAACCTGAATAGAGAGACAGGTAGAAAGACACATAGCCTCTTGGATGTAATATAATGAATGAACGTCTGTGGACATTCTCATGCTAACCTTGTATTATAATTACAACCTTACACCACAATGAGGTAGCATCTTTAGAGATACTGTGTGATGGTCCTCCTCCCTCTAGTTTCTTGCCTGCGTGTAACACTACTAGGTCAATCTTCCTGAAACATACCTCTACCATGATGGGACCCCACCTGCCTTCCATGGTAACCCAAAGTTGTCAGCTTGGAATTCACGATCTGCCGTAGCCAGTTCCATCCCACCCACCGATCCCCCTCTGTCCTTCCCATGTCTCCATGTTCTTGGGAGGGTGTGATAGGAAGAATGAGTGAAAGGATGTATGGACGAATCCATAAATAAAAAATAAAACGGGCAAACAAGCATCAGAAACTCATTTCCAACACCATCCTTTGGCTTGTGCCGTTACCACAAGAATTATTCTTTTTCCTAACTTTCATCCGTCCAGTTTTGACTGGATCTAATTCATATCTCAAAGGTTTCTCAAACGCAGTATGATCCAAGTGAAATCCAGGATCCCCACGCTCTGTATCTCAGTGACTGGAACCACACTGTCAACCAAGTTTCACAACCCAGAAAGCTAGGCTCCATCCTGACGCATCTTTCTCCCTCAGCTCCAATTTCAAAATACGGTCAAAGCCCTTTCACTGTCACCTCCTCAAGATATCTCCACTCCACTCGCTTCCCTTTGCTCCAGTAGCCTACCACTCCATTCTATCAGTTTTCCAGTGAGAGGACTGAAGTCTACTACGTCCTCTGCCCCGCGGTCAGAGGGATGTCTTCAAAATGCACGTGCGATCATATCGCACACCTACTTTAAAACTCTTCAGTGACTTTCCATGGCTTTTAGGACAGTGGTTAGAACCCTTGCCATGGGCCCTGAAGCAATCTGACCCAGGTGAATCTCCTACGCTCCAGCCACCATCCTTTCCCCGTGAGGCCCTCTAGCAGTTCCTCTTGCTCTCCTACCAAGCTTGTCATCTTTCTCCCAGCCTGGGGGCCTCACTACACGGTTTCTTCTAGCTGGAATGCTCTGCCCTGGGAGATCCTCTGTTGGTGCAGCGGTTCTCAGACTTCAGGGTCCATCACGATTACCTGTAGGGATGGTTCAACCCCAAACACTGGGCCTCACCCCCAGAGCTGCTGGTCCAGCAGGTCCGGGAGTGTGACCTAATGATTTGCAATGCTGACAAGTAAGCCTCCAGGTGATGCTGGTCCTGGAGCTACACTTTAAGAATCACTAACCTAGCTTCCTTCTTTTGCTTTTCTCAATCTCGGAGAAGTCTTCCTTGACTTCCTTGACTCCTCCACCGCCACGAGGCTACATACGTTCAGGGCCAACTGTACATTTCCTTCACAGCACTGGCCCACATCCTGTAATTATGTGTCTGTGTGATTATCTCATAAACGTCCATCTCTGTGTTAGACTCCTGTGCGTGAGGTTAGGGACCCTCTCTGTTTCGTTCAGAATTCTGTCCCCAGCTTCTACCTGGCACACAGTGTGGGTTCACTAAACATCTGCTAAATGTGGACGAATCTCTCATATAATGTTTGCTCTAGTTACCTGAGGGCCTATCAGTGCTCCTTCCTGTGATGGTCAATTTAGTGTGTCAGCTGGACAGAGCTTAGGGATGCCCACCTAGCTGGTAAAACATTATTTCTGGGCGTGTGTGTGAGGGTGTTTCTAGATGAGATTAACATTTGAAACAGCAGACTGAGTAAAGACCATCCCTCTCACCAAGGCTAGTAGGCATCACTCGGCGCATTGAGGGCCTGAATAGAACAAAAAGGTACAGGAGGGCCAAGCCGCCCCCTGCTCAAGCTGGGACATCCATGTCTCCTGCCCGTGGACTTTGGCACTCCCAGTTCTCGGGCCTTGGACTCTGACTGGGACTCAAACCATCAGCCTCTTGATTCTCAGGCCTTCGGATTCAGACTGAATTACACCACCAGCTTTCCTGGTTTTCCGGCCTGTAGATGGCAGATGGTGGGACTTCTTGGCCTCCATAATCATGTGAGTGAATTCCTATTAATAAGTCTCCCCTGGTATATATACCAATATATATACATCTTATTCGTTCTTTTCTCTAGAGAACCCTAATAGGCTTCCTACATATGACTATTTTACTTATAAGAAGTTCATCTCACTTCGGAGTGAATATATCCTGGAGCTTCCCTAGAATAAGAAAATCATCAAGTACCGTTGAAGACCAGTGATGACTGGAGAAAATGTGTCAGAACCAAGAAACTGTTTACAAAGACGCTAGTGCCTGTTGTGAGGCCCACTTTCTTGTGATTGAAACTAGCAGATGCCCAGCTCTGCTGCAGGAATGCTAGCAAGCCCCAGCGAGCAGGGCCTCCTCCAAGGTGAGAGAGAGACAAGCTCTGCAGAGGAAGGGGCTCCCGGGTTTCCTTGTTAAGAGACCCCTCCAAGTCTTGGTTTCCTATTGGCAAAATGCAGACACAGTAACAGTATGTAAGCCTCCTAAGGTTGTTGGGATGATCAAAAGGGATATTATGTGTCAATATTTTAGTGTAATGCTTAGAATGCACCCAATACTAAAAAACATTAGCCATCATTACGGGTTGGTGTTACAAGAACCTTCCTAATATGGGTCTTTGAGGACTAGTCTAATTTAAAATATTCTGTCCCCCAGACAGGACAGACATTTTTTTGTCAGGAAACCATGGTTGCACATGTGATCTCTATCAAACACCTTAATATTTATATATGATCTTGTATTGTTTTCTTTTAAGATTTTATTTATTTATTTGACAGACAGGCATCACAAGTAGGCAGAGAGGCAGGCAGAGAGAGAGAGGAAGGGAAGCAGGCTCCCCACTGAGCAGAGAGCCCAATGCGGGGCTCGATCCCAGGACCCTGGAATCATGACCTGAGCCGAAGGCAGAGGCCTTAACCCACTGAGCCACCCAGGCGCCCCTATATGATCTTGTATTTTAATAAATGTAGCAAACATGGATTAAGTGACTACTGCATACAGTCCTTTGGCTTGGCAGCAGGGGCATTTACAGATGAGTGACAATCTCACAGGGGAGAGAAACATATGACAGACAGATCACAAGTAGGCAGAGAGGCAGGCAGAGAGGAGGAAGCAGGTTCCCTGCTGAGCAGAGAGCCTGATGCGGGGCTTGATCCCAGGACCCTGGGATCATGACCTGAGCCGAAGGCAGAGGCTTTAACCCACTGAGCCACCCAGGCGCCCCCAGGGGAGAGAAACATAAATAACCAACGAAAATGTAAGGCAGAATGAAAATAAACATTACGAAGGCACCTATAAAAATCCACAGGTCTAGCAAGGAAGGTCAGGTCCTTTCTGACTGAGATGGTGTCTGATTCGACCTGGAAAGTAGAGTGTGATCTTGATGAGCAGAGAAGCAAAGCATTTCAGGCCATTCCAGGCCTCGGGAACATAATTGGCTGAGGCTCTGACTCCCTGAAGTGCACGGCTCACTCAGAGGAAAGAGAAAAGAACAGCGTGCCTGCAGCCATGAGGGACATCGTGAGAGGGAGCGGAAGCTGGGAAGGCATTTGGGGTCAGATTATATTCAATCTTGAATGTAATGCTAAGAAGTTAGCACTTTGCTCCATAGGTAACATGGTTCCAGGTATATCCTTTATCTGAAGCGGCTCAGTATTTTGTCATTTTTTCCTCAGGTTTGGCTTAGCGAAGACAGGCGTGATGTCTGGAGTCATTTACGATTGGCTGGATTTGCAAGACTAGCCCTCCATTTGCTTCTACCTCTTTAAGGACGTTTTCTTCCACTTGGGCTATATGGCCAACAAGTTAAGTAGTCACAGGTAGTTATGACTATTTCTAAACACCCTACTGTTCTCAGAGCTAGGATTAATTATGAAAGCAGGATTAATATAAATATTGAGATATAATGGGGTAGCTTTCTTACAAATTCTCAACTCAGAGTTTTCTCCACTCTAATCCTTCTGAGGTTTGAAGAGTTTCTTCAACTGGTTCTGAGTGTTTACCTTTGATATTTTATGTCAAAATTAGGGGACACACAGAGTCCTCCTCTGCTGCTGTTTTCTGACATGTTGAACAATCTGCTCATTTTCTTCTGCTCCGACTCCTCTGGTAAGAGAGTATTTTGATGACTTGGACTTTCTCATTTGGGCAATGGTGCTGTGCTCAGCACTCTAATACCCTAACTTTCTCCCCCTCATTCACCTCTACCATAATGAAGGAACGACCTTCTCTCCATCCAGAGGGCTGTCTCAGGATATGACGCATGCGCTTAAGACAGCAGTACAGATCTCTGACACGCCATTTTTCTCATGGGGAAAATGTTTGTCAGCCCCTTGGCTAACTTATTTGGAGATCCCGGCAATGAAGGGGCTGTCACGCAAATGGCACAGAGACCTCTGCTTCTCTTTGAAAGAGACTGCTTTTGAAGGAACACGAAACTGCAATAATACTGGCTTGTGTTAGAATACAACTTCACATAAAATGTGTTTTCAGGAAAAGAAGAAAATTGAAGAGAAACCTGAAGTTGTTTCAAGGCTGATGCTGAGCTATCCTGTCACTCGTTTTCCCTGGAACTTGGGCTGATGAGACAAAGTATCTCTTCCGTTGTCACAATTTTCCTAGGTTATTTCTGAAAATCTTTACTCTGGTTTCAGGGATGGGGAAACAACAACAACAACAATAAAAACAAACAAAAACCTTGTTTTCCATTTCATTAAACCAAAAATCCAATCTCAAGTTGTTTACATTCCCAATCCCCTTAAAATAATTGGGATCATATGTAGTTTTTTATTCTGAGTATTTTCACTTATTATATCATGGACGTCCCCCCCATATTCTTAAACACTCTTCTAAAAAACTTTAATAGCTTTGAAATATTCTTTCAGTTGAGTGTATCATAATTTGTTTAGCCAGTCCTCTAATTTTGGTCTTATAGTTATTTTTTTGTAATTTTTTTTTACCATTAAATAATGCTGCTATAATAATGCTAAGTAACATCCATATATATATATTTTTTTTTTTTCTTTCATCTCATTTCCAATCATGTTCTTAACATAAATTTCCTTAAGTATAATTGGTGGGCCAGGGGATAGGGTTACCTCCAAGGACTTCCCTCCACATACTGCTAAATTGTTCTAGGCCTATTTCCCATGTGTGAAATGTCTGGTGACACTGCTTGAAGGTTTCTATGAGAAAACCCATTATCAAATTGACTGGAAGCAGCAATTTCTGTTATCAAAGTAAATCTATTGTTATCATTATCGGAATGGATTATTTTGTTTGCCTGAATGGAGCTGATCACTGAGTTTCACGTTAAGTTAATTAGATGAACTTATCAATTGCAAAGGTTGTGAAACACAGGTATTAGGCAACAAGCTCATCTAAGCAATCGAGGCCTGCTGCAAGGCCTGTGTTTCTACCATCAACCCCTCCAGGACAACAGCAGAGGCTGAGAGCAGGGGAGTCAGGAAACATGGCCTGGCTGGTAGATTGGCCATTTCTGAGTTCAAGGCCTGACTCTGCACCCTAGTAGCTGGGTAACTGTGAGCCAGGCTCCTTTTTCTCCTCTACGTAATTTAGGTAATAGTGCCTTAATTCGAAGGAAGTGTGAGGATTAAGTGGGAAAAGACACTTATCACAGTCCTAGGTGAATGGTAAGCATCCAGGAAGCACTTGTTTTTTTTTTAATTATTAATTCCAAGCTCACAATTGCCTATGGAACTTCAATATTTGGAGAGTAGATGAAAGGGGAAATAAACCAAACCATCTAATTGGGACCAGAAGTTTCTAAACTTCACACAGCTTTCTTAGCCTTCTGTGTTGGTAAGGTCATTGAAAGTCAAGATTATCATCATCGTTATCATCATCATCCCCACCATGGTGGTAAACAAGGCAGTAGGGGCTTCAGAGACAAAGGCTCTGGGAGACCAGCGCCTCCCACTCTGTCCTTGGTCATGATTTCCTTCCTTCCTCCCTCCTTTTTTCCCCTCCCTCCCTCTCTCCCTCCCTCCCTTTCTTTCTTCCCTTCATTTTTTAAAAAAAGATTTTATGTATTATTTGAGAGACACAGAGAGAGCAGAGAGAGAGAGAGAGAGAGAGAGAGAACGCATGAGCGGAGGAAGGGTAGAGGGAGATGGACAAAGAGACTCCGCGTTGAGCAAGGAGCCTGACACAGAGCTCCCACAACCCTGAGATCATGACCGGAGCCGAAATCAAGAGTCAGACACTTAACTGACTGAGCCACCCAGGTGCCCCTGGTGCTGACTTTCTATTGTGCGTTCTGGGCCACAGGCCTCCTGCCAGCCCCCACTCTGCCTCTTTGGGCAATAGGTTTGTGGGAGGAAGAATCAGTCCTCATGCTTTTGAGTCTGAGGAGTGCCCTTCTTGGCCCCAGATATATGGGCAGGGCATTTCTGCCAGGGCAAATGTTCTCCACACTTAAGCACAGCATCTGCTCCATCAGAAAGTGGGCTTCCTTTGAATCCATTCCTTCCTTTGGCCGACCACAAACAAAAAGGAAGCAGCTGCAGAAGCGCACACAGATGTCAGGGCCTCGGCAAGATGGCTGCCTGCACGGGGGAGGTATGGACCCACTTCAGCAATCTGCTCCACGTCTAAACCCTAAGCAGGCAGAAGCTAGGAATCCTAACTCAGTCCCAGGTAAGGAGTGGGAAAGAATCATCAGAACCCTCTCTGCTTCACTCTTCAACCAAATCGATGCCATCATCTTTACAGCGATGCAACAAGCATAGCCCTGACTCTGAGGAACGGAAGAAATGGTTGTCCACGATCTCTCCCCAAAGTGCTCTAAAATCAGTCAGGGGTGTGGCTGTACTGGTCTGTGCCTGGAATCTGTTCTATTTTGCCGCAGGTGTAGAAACATGCAGGGACAAAAAAACAAAAACAAAAACATTATTTTAAAATAAATAAAATGGACCAAACGAAGGGGAAACTTGGATATTCTATAGTTTTGTCTTTGGGATGTCACTGGGTGTTAAGAAACTCCTAATGCTGGCTTACTCCTTCTTAGAACATGGAGAAATGACTCCTCATCATTGAAGTCAGCCACATTTGAACACCTGTACCGTGATTCCAGGGATACGCTCAGCATCGGGAAAGGTGAGTTTCATACTCACGAGGAACCACTGGCAATGGCTGTTCGAAAAGAAACTGAAAAGTCCAGCTGGGAATCCTGAACTGAGTGGTCCTGCTGAAGCTAGCCCTCCACCCCAAGTGAGGTCCTTAGCCATCCTTCCAACCTCGTCCCTTTTCACAGACACACACACGGAGCACTGCAGACCGTGGCAGCCGGGGCTGGGCCCACAAAGGCAAGGGGCTGTGGCTGCTGCCGCCTGGGTCATAGCTCTCGTGGTTCTGTGTGTGAGTGCTGACCTTCCCTGTCCTTGGCCTTTGTGTGCAGGCTCTGCTCAGGTGGGAGGCAGTTGTACAGGAGTGGGATTTAAGGTATCAGCTGCTCACAAACCCACTGCCCAAGACCTTCACTCGACCTTCTGTTAAATTCATGAAACAAGGAGGCCATTAGACAGAGCTGGTTCTAATACCTCGACAGCCTAAAGAAGCAAACAAAAACCCCAGTCTGCCAAGGCCTCATGGAGAAATCAGAACCTAAGGACAACCAACCCTAAGCAGCCAAATGGGCTTTTCCAAGTAAGGCAAGTCAGTCACAGCCAATCAAACAATGTCCTTGCTTTGCCGCTACCTGTTCTCTATTCTCCGTAAGCTTTTCCCCTTAGCTCCAGTCTGTGGAGCACTCCTAACCGTTTCTGGTTCGCAGCTACCCCATTTGAATGGATTATTGCTCAAATAAATTCTTAAAAAAATTTTCACATGCCTCAATTGAATCTCCTAACACCTCCTTCACCCGGCTCCACTTTTTCTTTTTCCCACAGCATTTACAACGAACACACTGTATACTCTACACTTACTTGTTATGTTCAATGGCCACTAGAACAGAACGTGGGCTGCATGAGGTCAGGCATCGTTACCTTTTTGGTACACGGGTATTTTAAGCATTTAGAACGAAAGTGGCTGGCACACAACAGGTACTCAATAAATATTTGTTTCATAAACGCATGCTTCTTAGCCAATCTAATTTAGACTCTAGTTAAGCAATTGATACGTCCATGGGCCAAGACCCATTCATCTATTTGAAATATTTACCCCCACCTCCTCACCCCTCAGGCTCCAAGCCGCTCCTGGCATCCACAAAGCAGTTAGCTCTGACATTTTGCCAAACAATCACTGTCACTTGGTAAAATTGAGGAGGAGGTAAAATATTTACTGAAGCAGAAACTCTGGGGGGCAGTAGCCTGGTTTGTTTTCACTTAACTAATGATGTCCATTGACACCCCACACCCACCTCGGTATTTATTTCTGCAGCAAAACAGGCAAGTGTATGATTTCGATCCGTGATTCAAGAATATTCAAGGTTTTTGTTAAATCTACAAATTGTTCCTAATGCCATTAACTAAAATGAGAAAAGATCCTTGCTTAAATGGCTTTCCATCCTCAGAACGCCTCCTGCATTTGTTTTCCGTACATGTTTGAGAGCGGTCTTGAAAGTATGCAAGAGAACAGAGGACACAAATAAAATTATACTGAAAGTGGGATCTCTTGGTTTCTTCCAGTTGCTGAGAGGTAGAATTAGGGCAAATATATAATTTTTTGCCCAAATCAGGACAAGTGGCATAAACTGGGACATCTTGGGCAGATTGTACATACAGCTGTCTTAGATACAATCAGCTTCTGTCACATTCGAAGATGGGAAAGGGCTGACAAAGATTAGGGCATCTGAAATGTCACAAGTTCTGTGGTTTGCATCCTCCTTGGTTTGAACTCAAGGGTCGCAGATGTTGATCAAAATATTCACATTGCCAATTTACATTAATTTCACTAGTTTGTAAGTATCAGGCGAGAGTGTTCAATAAATGACCTAGCAAATTAATCTACTTCTCCCCATTAGTTTCTGACTCTTTAGCATGACAATATCAGATACCCTGTTCAAGCAAAGGGCAGGCCAGCTTGGAGCTGACGGGTTCTGATTCCTCCTCAGAGATGCATCTGTCTACTCACTCCCTCCCCAACCTCGCCCCCCCGCCAGCGCACAGTCCACTCCTCTTTCCAACCAGGCCCCAGATTTTTCAGTTCTTGCAGTACAATCAGAAGAAGTGAGAGAGGACCCTGATTTTCCAGAGGGACCCTGATTTTCCAGACAGTCTGAAAAGGTAAAGACGTCTTCAACATCATTAGCAGTTCATCTTCTAAAACCTCAGGGCAGCCTCTAGGCAGCCCCTCCCGCAACCGCCCCCCCCCTCTCTTTCTCAGTGTCGGCTTATCAAATTAATGAAGCCTATCTAGACGGGAGGAAGTTGGGGCAGAACACTGACTTAAGAGCCATTCAATGCAAACCCCTCCTTCCCTTTAAGAAAAGAAGTACGAATAATGGGGGGGTGGGTTGACCAGAATTTCTTTCTTTTACAATGAGAAGAGGACAGGGAAAGGGTGTTGGGGGTGGGGTGGGCCCGGGTTGCTCCTAGATTGCCTCCCGTTTCCCTGAACGAGGAGATGTCTGTTTACTTTCCCTGACTGAACATTTGCATGTTAAAAAGGCGCAGTTCCTTTGTGGGAAGGATTTACCACAGCCCTGCATTTTCTACTTGACAGAGCAGAGCGCTGGGCTGGGGCTCCAGGTAAAGGATAAAGCAACTTCCCAGTGTTCCCTCTCACCTTTTCATAAGACAGCGCCCTCCCTCACACAGAGTCTTGGGGAGGCCAGGGCGGGATTTCTGCGACACTGTGCCGAGTGTCGGGTGGGGAGGGACCAGTAGACAGATCCCAGCCTGCGGCCCCCTGGGCTGCCAGGCCCCCAAGCGCCAGGCAAAAGCGCCAGGCCTCCCAATTCCCCCGGATCCGGATCCAGAGAAGCAATTTTCAGCGCGAGGTACAAAACACATCAACATCTCTCATCTCGTCACTGACCTAAATATAGACAATGACTTCAAGGGGGAAAAAAAGTTGCACATTCTTTTATACCTGCAAATGCAGCAAGAGCTCTTCAAACCAGCACTGGCGGTGAGGAACAATAGAGAACCAGTCAGATGTGAAGGGAGAAGAGAGGAGAGGAGGGTGTTCTAGAATGATCGCTGTGATAAGGCCCTGGCAGATTCTCAGCTGAACATCAATCCTCATTTGTAATCTGGGGCCCCCGCGATACGGCCCTGAGAGTGGTTTTGTGGCCCTTGTCTGCTCTTCTGTGGGGAGTTCTGTGGGGAGGAAGTGGGCCTGTGTCCAGCATCTGCCAGACTGGGCTCTGCGCTGCCTCAGGCAGGTCTCAGAGTCAAAGAAAGGGGCCACTTCACTGAGAAGCCATTTCCTTCTCATCCCAGAAGAGCGTGCTGTTGGTTTCTTTGTTGTTCTCCAGTAGAGCAGCCGTTCCTGACAGCCACTTTTAGTCCTGCCTGATCCCAGCCTGCTCTTCCACGTCATTCTAGGCAAAACTCACAGAGGACTGGGAAGCTGATGTGGGTCAGCTCACTTATTTGTGCCACGAGGGGTGTTCCAGAAGAATTACCTTTCCCTCATAGTATGAGCTCCCACTTGGGTAGTCTTTTAATGCTAAGTTCCTAGGAGCCCCTACCTTTTTATTAACTTGGGGATTATTCACCTGCTGGGTGAACAGAAGGGCCATATGAGAAGCTTTTATGAACATGAATCCTATAACTTGGGACCTTGAGAAAGATACCTGAACAAAGCATTTAGTATGGAGAGAACGGGTGTTGTCAGCAATTAGGACACAATTGCGGGTAATCAATCGCTGAGGAGAAGTCACACGTCTCTCACATATTTTCACTGCCCTTCCCTTTACTCAGACAACTATCTGCATAAGAACAGCCTGTGTGGGGGCTCCCCAGGAACATAACTGCCTGCTGTTAGGGAACCAGCAAGCACTTCAGGCTTAAGCTCTCCACAACTTCAGCATTGAGGCAGAAACCCAAATTCACGCTCTTTTGTGTTAGCAAAGCACCCACGAATGCACCATCGGTTTGTTTCTTCAGAAGAGCCTTATCCTTTGGAAAAATAATAGCGAAAAACCATAGAAAGAACACATCTTATACAAGATCATGAAAGCAAGCTAAAGGCACCACGGCGGAAGAAATAAAATGAAAGCAGTGAAAAGAATCCCAGTGAGAGCGGAGGACCGAAAGAGAGTACACCAGAAGCTCTAGCGGAACACAACGAGGACAAGCTGTTGGCTAAGGCAGACCCAGATGTGCCCGAGATGAGTGGATGGTCTCGGTGCACGACAGTCTAGACAGTGACCTCTCTGCAGCTTCCCTGGCATGGAGAACCCTGTGGTGCTCACCGTTCTTTTAAAACGGGACGCTGAGGGGCGCCTGGGTGGCTCAGTGGGTTAAGGCCTCTGCCTTCGGCTCGGGTCGTGATCGCAGGGTCCTGGGATGGAGCCCCGCATCGGGCTCTCCGCTCAGCGGGGAGCCTGCTTCCCTTCCTCTCTCTCTCTGCCTGCCTCTCTGCCTGCTTGTGATCTATGTCTGTCAAATAAAGAAATAAAATCTAAAAAACAAACAAACAAAAAAACGTGACGCTGAACCAGAGCATGGAAAACAGGAGGCTACAGGGCCTCAGAATTCAAGACATTGGAAGGGTGGCAGAAAAAAAAGCTCTAGATTTCAAATACCAGTTTTAGGTTACCATGAACAAGAACGGGAATCTAGTTGCTTTATGATTTGCAAAAAAGAGAGAGAGAGAGAGAGAGATTCTCAGCAATGCCCTTCTTCAACAAAGACTGAATGCTGATAGTTTCCAAAAAAGACATTGGGGTGAAGTTACTTGGAGTTCCTGACACAGCAACAGGGAAGTCCTTCCAGAAAGTTTGCTTTTACTGGAGTTCTGCTTCTCCATGCAGTCCCTTGGCAGTATCCTCCCTGAGATAGGTGCATGCAATTAAAAATTACCAGCGACTAGAGGGGGAGAAAAATAGACAATAATTTGGTCAAGAAGAAATATGCCTAGAGTCATTTTTTTCCAATCCAATATCTTCGTTAATTAAGCATTTCCCAACCTATGCTGAGAATACGAATAGTAATCTAATACTATACTACTCATTACTAATAAAACATATTTATGAAATGGAAATATAATGTGCCTATTTCCAAAATGTGGTTATAAATGACTTACTCTAAGCCACAATTTAAAATGGCTTGAGAAATGAGTCTTTAATAAAGAATTGATGAGGATGATGACTGCTGATAATAATTCTATTTGGTGAGATTATGTGGTTTGCTATGGCAATTTGAGCTGAGGTGATTGCCTCAAAAATTACTGCAAGTAACTAATATAGGGAAATTTAATTGATGATAAATACAGCGGTGGTATGTCAACTCTTGAAAAAGTGAGCACGTAATTGAGGAAGCCGGCATCGCCTTGCCTGCTGATTATGTTCAGTCATTATAGTGCTGTCAGGGTGTTAGTTGTCTGACAAATCTGCACATAGTAGGGATTTAAAAAGTGAGTGAATAAGCACCTATAATTATTCCTCAATGAGGGTTCCTATATGCAATTATAGTTAATCATAAGCCCATTAACACTGAGGAAAAAACAATTACAGTATGGTTTAGGATGGAGCCGTAACGGTATTTGTAAGAGTCAGTGGAGTACATGTCCAGCACGTTCAGAAAGCCTTGACACTAGGACACCAGGATCCGCTGGAGCTTTCTGAAAAGGCGAGAAAGACAACCACTGCTGCAATGGTATTTCCACACGAATAGGTCAGGGTGTCTCGACTTGAGCAAAGCACATGACATGACCTCATTCACTATTCTTTTGAGCGCAGAGAGTTAAGTGTCCCGGCAGATCCGTAGAGCTTTCGTATACAAGTAGGATCGTACTAAACACTAAGCACCGTCCTAGACTCATCATGGACTTGAGAGTCTGGGGAGGGCAAACAAATGAACCACCAGTTAGATGCCACATAATCAACGGTACTTGTCGCGGTGACTGTGGCGTCCGCGCTTCAAGGAGAGGCAGGCTGACCGTGGGCCAGAGGAGGCTTTGCAAAAGATGCAGTTCTCTTTTCTTTAAAGTGTATTTTGCTGGCTGATGAATTATGGTCTCTATTTATAATCTAAAACCAAACCAAACCAAAAGCACACAAAGGAGCGCTGGCCTCAAGGGCTGGTTATGGGGTGGAAATCCTCAGCGATGCCCCTCCCTCAGGATCCTGACAGATTTGATTCTCTGTTTGTTTTACTTTCACCAGAAATATTTCCATTTTTGTTTTGACTCTTCTTGACTCTATCCATTGGTGCATATATTTTTTTCTTTTTTCTTTTCTTTTCTCCCCAACCCCTGTTTTAGTAGATGTAATTGACATACAACACTGCTTCAGATTAAGATGTACAGCATGATGATTCTACATTGTGAAATTATTACCAAGTTCCCAAATAAGTTCAGTTCATACCTATCATCTCATATAGATATGAAAAAAGAAAAAGGGGAAAAAAAGTTTTTTTTTTTTCCTTGTGATGAGAACTCTTGGCACCGACTCTCTTAACTTTGAAATTTACCACACAGCAGTGTTAGCTCCAGTCCTCGTGTTGTACATTATATCCCTAGCACTCATCTATCTTATTACTGGAAGTTTCATGTTTTGACCCCCTTCCTCTCATTCCTCCTCTCCCTGAACCCCAGCTGTCTACGAAGTGGTGCTTGCATTAAGCCTTAAAGGACAAACAGAAGTTTATGAGTCAGAGAAAGTGTGGCCAAAGCCTTTCATGCAGAGAAACAGCTGTAGGAAGACATGAAGAACAGTTGTATTTGAGGAGCTGCTGCTGCGGGTCCCAGAGGATGCATGAGAGAGGGAGAGGAGATGAGGCTGTGAAGGTTGACAGAGGGCAGATGATGAAGTTGGATGACATATCAAGGGGTCTGGATTCTACTGTGTAGTGATGGACAAGCCCTGGAGGAATTTTGCTTTCCATCTGTATGAGTGATTTGTATACTGGTGTAGTAAAGGAAGAATGACAATTACAAGAAAAAGAAAATAAAGCTTAGCCGGCCAGGAAGGATGAGTATTAATACTTGAATACACAGATTCGCAAGCAGAACTGCTCTTGCACGGTGCTGGGACAGTCTTGTCTAAATGTGGTTCGTATTAAAAGATTTGAGGTTTTTAATTGATGGTGATAATTTTTGTGTTAGTTTTTACTAGACTCTTTATTGGTCAGATGACATTTGGGATCTTATACACAGATCTAGGAATCTTTTTTTTTTTTTTTTTTTTTAAATGTATCAGTTAGGGGCGCCTGGGTGGCTCAGTGGGTTAAAGCCTCTGACTTCAGCTCAGGTCATGATCCCAGGGTCCTGGGATCGAGCCCCGCATCGGGCTCTCTGCTCAGCGGGGAGCCTGCTTCCTCCTCTCTGCCTGCTTCTCTGCCTACTTGTGATCTCCATCTGTCAAATAAATAAATAAAATCTTTTAAAAATCAGTTATTATGAGCATGTCTGAAAGAGGACAACCTTTGTAACAAAGGGTTGTATGGTTATGTTATACAAGGAATAATGGAAGGAAATGGGAATGGCCAAGTTGGGAAAGAGAAGGTAGAAAAATATGAAAGCTACTGTTAATTCTCTAAAGGCTGGAGAATGAGAAGGAGAAGGTTTACCCCACCTCACAGCATCAGAAGAAGGTGGAGGTGTACGTGGAGACTGACTTTGGGTGAATGCAAGGAAGGACTTTCAGATCATTCCATATCCAAAAAATGGAAATGAATGACAAGCAAGGACTTGATAGTCATTGCGACAAAGAATTCTTGGTCTTGGCAAGAGGTTGAGCTACATGACCCTGACAATCCTTTCTACCCCCAGATCCCATAAGGTTGTCAATACAGGCTGGCTCTATCAGATGTCTGTAATTTCAGACATGTAGTCTATATCTCCCATATATATCTATATATCCCATATAGTCTATATCTCGGAAAATCTAGTTCATGTTAAATAATCACCAACTATTTTGCACACTGTGGTTTTTGAGAAGAGTCAAAAAGAAGACCTGATCCTACCCTCTCTCCTTCCCTCAAGAAGGCACTCGACATGATCCCATGGACAATTACTGACCTCTTCTGAAACTGGGGATTGATCCCAATTTGGCACTAGTGAGGAAGCAGAAATCGTCAGTAATAGTTATATGAGTAATGGAGCTTAAAAGGTACTGAGAGGATACAAAGGATTCCTTTGGACTATAAAACCAAAACAATAAAAGTGATATTGACAGAGCACATAGAGCATATCGGGTGCTCCCCACTCTGGTTTCTAGGCTCCAAGAAGATTAGCAAAAAAAAAAAAAAAAAAAAGAGAGAGAGAGAGAGAGAATTTCTTTTCCAAACTTGTACCAATGACACAATAATGATCAACAAAATCCCTCAGAGAACAGGAGAGGTTTCAACTTTCATAAGCAAGGGACACTCAATGAGGTCATGATGAGGAGGTTTCCAATTACTTGTTGCTACACCAGGAGAAGTATCAATTTCATACACCAGAGATCTATTTCCACCTATTATTTATTAGAAAATCCTCAGGGTAAAAATTTAACTTTAGACTGCTGTTTTAAATTTTTAATGATTTTTAAAAGGTCCAATGAAGGTCTCTGCCTGTTTTGGGCAAAATAACACCTAAAATCTCAAGATGAAAAATCTGGATTAACGAAATATTTTAAGATGCCCTGACATCAAGTCCCACACCCAACCCCGAGTCCCCTCTCAGAACCTCCAGAATGAGGCGATCCTGTCTGATGCATTCCGTTCTCCTGCAAGATAAACACACCACTCCCTGCTTACTGAAAAGGCATAACACACACCAGCATCTTCTATTACCGACTAGGGGATGGGGCCTTGTTGATGCCAGTGACCAAACGAGAACACAAAGGTACCTCTTCCCTGACACATGTATGAAATAAACTTACACATCGAAACATAACGTCACACCTGAACATGGGTCTCCGGTATGTGGCCAAATCCAAGATTCTTAGCATATGGCCAGGAAAAAAAAAATCATATGAAGTAAACATGATAAGCTGAAGAACAAAGACCAGCAGGTTCCCAGTTGACTCCCCATACATTTGAGTAGGGGTTGTTTTCCTCTAAATGGGTGGGAGGCTTGAGACAGTCTCAAGATGCAGTAAATACAGCAGGAATTTTGCCTGGTATCTTCTTGCTTGAAGTTCTGCCTCAAAAAGCAAGGATGTACAAAAGTCATGACTTAAAAATATTTTTCCTTAAGATGGAAGACCTTCATATTACAATGAAACGTGCAGAAAAGCAGAGGTCCACATGATCACATAATCTGTATAAACAAATGATCTTTAAAGGTTGCTCGGCGGTAAGTTTGAGAATCTGCTATTTGTGTGTCTCATCTTTCCGTGACCAGCATGGGCCCTTTCTCTAAATTTTTAATAATAACCTTGGAAGGAGGGAGACACCTCTCCTTTATTTCCAGTTAAGAGAAACAACAACAGGCCAGAGAGCATAACAGTAATTTATGATTTTGCTGGTGTATTATCATCCCGTAATAAGTGCAACTTGAAACTGCCAATTATCTCATAAGAGGGGTATCACCTTTTCTGCTGTGAATGACTACATCAATACATGTAGGTTCAGTCCCCTCGCTCTTTGGCGGGTCACCGGAGGCTTTTCAGCAGCAGAAAGCAGCCAGGACAGCACAGAGGGAAAAAAGCAAAAACAGTCAAGACACTAACACTCGAGTTAGCCCAGCCTCTGGCTCAGGAACCAGAAGGGCCAGACGAAGATGAGAAAGAAAGGGGGCGGGAAGCAGCACGGCACTGCCCGGAGTGGTCCGTAGGTCACACACACACACACACACACACACACACACACACACACACACGGTGCTCGGCAGCAAACTCAGTTTACAAAGAGACATCTGTTCCATTACTCCAATGCATTGTGGCTAATTACATCCTGGCCCGTCTGTGAAATGACAGCCACTTATTCTCCAGTGAACCGTAAAATCTGTACATGTTCGATTCAGGGAGTGGGAGAGCAGAGGAGTGGAGCAGCCAAGGGGAAAGAGAAAAGACAGGAGAAAACTGAAGACATCACGCTTTCCGGCAAGACAGTCCTGGTCCTCCCGGCAGGAAGATGATGAGAAACAGTGCTTCCACCCGTAGTTCAGAGGCCCTAAGTTGAAGATGAAAGAATTTGTTCTCCCAGCTGTTGCTTTTCCTTCCTAGGCAAAGACCGCAGGGCTGGGGGTGGGTGGCGCGCAGCTCTCCATCATCATTACCCCAGGGTTGCGGCTTGGGGACAGACCCACTTGCCCATTTGCTTCGGTCTCCAGGGCCTTATAAAAAGAGGCAGCTGGTCAGAACCAGGGTGAGGCTGCTGATGGGGTGGGGGTGGGGGTTCTCCTCTCAGCTCTCAGGAAAGTAAATAGCTGTATCCTTTCTCACACGGAGGAGACCCTCCGTGAAAGTGAAACGTCTCTGATAGACTGTGGGTGGGGGGCGGGCTTCCTGAAAAGTGGGAAGAAATCTCCACTGAGGATCTGGAAGAAGAAAAATCAGGGATAGAAGCTGGGAAAGCGGGTGGGGGGGGAAGGTGTTCCCCCTCGATTTTGGTTGACATTAAACTTGATCCCAAGGAAAATCCCAAATCACTTATGCAACCTGGTGATGGACTCGACGGAAACAGAAATAGAAAACAGAGCACGCTGCCATTTTGAAATTAGACTTCAAGCCACTGTGGGTTTCGGTAGGAAACTTATGTTCATTCCTACACAAAAGCGTTCTGCCCGAGGATTTATACACTTCTAGCCGAATCTGTATTACCCAGCTGATGATCTTATGGGTTTCTAGTGTGGTGGTTTCATCCCCTTGGAACAATACTATCTTCTATGGATCACACCGCTGGCTTGAAGGACCTGGTATCTCTCTGAAGGGGAGGGATACCCTGTAGTTTCTACCTGCTGCCACCATGAGACACAGCCCGTTTCCACTCTTGGACACCCAAGCTGCCACCCCTCTCTGAGGCCTGGAGATCCCGGTGACCAGCCAGATTGTCTAAACAGTGCCTCTCAAGCTTGAAGGTGCAGAGAAATCACTGGGATTGTGGCAAAATGCAGATTCTGATCCAGGAGGTCCTGGGTGCCGCCTGAGCTTCTACCCTTCTAGCAAGTTCCAAAGTGAAGCTGAGGCTGGCTCCGTGGAGAGCAGCAAAACCTCTATAACACCCCTCCCCCCACATACACACATACACTTCCGCGCAGTATTAGTTGGGCTAGTGTGGAGGAGCAGCGGCGGAATAAAGCAGAATGGGTTGAAACTAAAGCAGCGCATACAAACGCTCTGGGAATTTGACTAATTTCAAGTCAAAGTCATTTTCACAACTCTGTATTGACGACACAGATCATCAAACGGGGACTGTCCCTTTTGGGGTGAGACCAGAGGGGAATTAAGTATAGTTAGAGTGAGGGTGTGAAACATGAAATAGTCCTGATTTTATTTTTTACTCCAAGAAGTTCGTGTTGTTCAGTTCCCAGGGGAAAAAGCCATCTTCAAAGAGTCCTGGACTTTTACCCATGTTCTCCCAATACATTTCCAGTCGGGTAAAGAAGCACACAGCTCTAGCAAAAATCCCAGTTGTAGGGACAGGGCAATAAGGTAAGGGGATCTCCCCTCTTCTGATGTATGTTCTTGCATATAGTAATTGGGATTTAAACTAAAGTTAACTGAAGTTTAACTAGAGTAAATGTCTTTGCTAGGAGCTGAGGCTCAGAGAGAGAGATGACCCTTTCATCCCAGCTCTGAGAAGGCCCCAGGTGCTAGCCAGGGGCTCAAGTACTTCTGGTTGCAAGCATGTTAATAGATTTCTGTCCTGTGTGGTGGTGATGGGAGATTTAGCTTATGCCTCAGGGAGCCTGATAGGACACTACAAATGCCAAGTGTTCCACGAATGCCACTGACTGACTAAAGATTCTCGAGTTCAGCTTTCATTTATTATTTGAGGTGTCCTAAGACTGATTTCATTTTGGGTGCCTGGGTGGCTCAGTCGTTAAACTTCTGCCCTCAGCTGAGGTCATGATCCCAGGGTCCTGGGATTGAGTCCCACATGGGGCACCCCGCTCTGCGGGAAGCCTGCTTCTCCCTCTCTCACTCCCCCTGCTTGTGTTCCCTCTCTCGCTGTGCTGTGCCTCTTTCGGTCAAATAAATAAACAAAGTCTAAAAAAAAAAAGACTGATTTCATTTTGGTCTTTGCCATATTCCTTCCAGAGTTTGAGCCTATGGGTTTGTATGAAGCAGAAAGCAATAAGTAGCTTATAATGCGTGCACAGGTCCTCCCAGCAGTGGGAGACAACATACAGACACCCAACACAACACTACACGTTCACAGGCCTGCAAATTAGTTTTAAGACTGAAAGGAGCCTAGAAGTGATCTCCTAAGGCCTTCCCATCTCACCAGTGCGGACCATCCGCATTCTACTCAATGACCCACAGTCACTGAGACAAAATGAGTGACTGGGCACCATCAGCTCCTTGACCTGAACCCAATCTTCCTAAATCTCATTTGGGGGTTTTTCTATTACACCCTGCTGCTTCTCTCCCAGGTTTAATACAACTTTTTCAAAGAGGCCCTTTATTTTCCTTCCTGCGACAACAGGAGAGTCAAATATTATTTCCAGGAAGAAGGAACATACTGCAGCTCAAAGGAAGCAAATCTAAATGCAAAATTTTAAGAAAAATTCCACCTGTATAATGGAAAAGCGAATAACCTTATCATTCAGGGAGCTGATCGTCAGGAACGCATTTTTCTGCTTACCGTTGGAGGTAAGGAAGTCCCGGCTGAGGCGATCTGGGGCTGCAGCAGAGGATGCTACTGGGGTTCTGGGAGAGAGGGCGGATTACACGGAACGTCTGCATGGAGGCCAGGAGATGTGGTCGATCCCTGTGGCCCTTGGCGCCCCGGGGCTGACATGCCCATAAGAAGACGTCAAGACGCACTATTCTGTCTCCTTCCTTAAACAGCAGTTTCTACAGCTAAACCACACTAGTTAATGTACCAAAATAATAGTTCCACAAATAAACAGATACATACAAATAGAGGAGAAATGTGTTAAAGAGACAAGACATACATTTACATTTTGGCCACTCAATCGGTTTGTCCGTTTTATACTCCTATCGTCCGCTAACTTATCGATAAAAGCAACAGATCTAGAAAGGGCAGCTGGGAGAAACCTATCAATACCATAAAATCCCAGGCTCACACGGTATAAGATGACACAAGCAGGCATTAGGCTGGTGATAGGGAATACCCTCGGAGGGTTGTTATGAGAACTATTTCTCATTCAAAACAACAGTGATAATCAACTTTATTCAATTAGCCACTTCTGCTGTCTTGACGCCATGGTTGGGGGTGGTCAGATTACCAATTAAAAATGGAATACCACAGTTCCAGCAAGCAAGCCCCAGGGGCTTAGCAAAGTGTTAGAGCCCTCCTCGATAGGATAGCAAGGGGCCCTTCTTGGCTGCCTGACACGTGTGCATTTCTCCAAAGGCCAAGGAATGCTGGAGAGCTTGGACTGACTTTATTCTTGATGGAATAGTTCATTACTCTCACTTATAAAACAATACTGTTTTTATTATGATTCCACTATTTTTCCAAGAAGGTAGGAGGCACTTACAGACCTTTCATTTGCTGAAGGTTACTAACTCCTCTCCTACCCCGACTAAAATCTCTTTTCCCACAAGAGCACAGTTCAGCTCTGAGACAGGACAGAAGAGCTTTCTCCTACATTGCATTTACAATTATTTTATAATGCTGTTAATTATAAGGATAATAAACACTGTTTCAGCTGAACAAAAACCATGTTGTCCTGTCTGCATTAGATGAAAAAGATGGAGGATAGTCGACCGAAAGATCTGTCCATTTTAGGTTATACTCCCAGTCAGGGAATGGTCTGGCTAGGCAAAGACTGGGTTTCAGGTACATTTTTCTGGATCATCATTACTATATTCCATTCCATTATATTATATTCCATTCATATTATGATGGAAGGTGCTGGAGGCTGCCTTGTTCATACCTATCTAACAAATCTTCAAGTTTGTTTGGCTCCAAGCCTACCCCGCCTTTTTTAAAAAAAGATTTTAGGGGACCCTGGGTGGCTCAGAGGGTTAAAGCCTCTGCCTTCGGCTCAGGTCATGATCCCAAGGTCCTGGGATCAAGCCCCACATCGGGCTCTCTCCTTGGCGGGGAAGCTTGCTTCCTCCTCTCTCTCTCTGTCTGCCTCTCTGCCTACTTGTGATCTCTCTCTGTTAAAAAAATAGAAATAAAATCTTAAAAAAAAAAGATTTTATTTATTTATTTGAGAGAGAGAGAGATAGAGACAGTGGAAGAGAACATGAGCGACAGAGATAGTTGGAGACAGCATAAGTGGGGAGGAGAGGGAGAAGCAGGCTCCCCCAGAGCAAGGGGCCCAATGCAGGGCTCAATCTCAGGACCCGGGATCATGGCCTGAGCCGAAGGCAGACGTTTAACTGACCCAGCCACCTAGGCACCCCCAAGGCTACTCTTAATAGCAATAATAGCATGTATGTGAATCTCCTATTAATTTTCAACCAGGCACTAGATTTTTAACTTTCTTTTTTGGGCTGTTTCCCCCAAAGTGCTGCGTTTTAGTAATATTTCCCTACACCACAGATATTCACCTACACCTAGAGTCCCTCCTTCCCTCCTGTCTAGTATCAGTTTGAGCCTAATTTGGGGGAGGAGAGTATCCATTAAGTAGTGTTCAATCCTTCTTCTTCTTCTTCTTCACCTCTGAGCACCCCTGCTTGGTCCATTTAAATAGTTTGGGAAAAGCAAGAAGTCTTTCTTAGAAAAAGGAATCCTAAGCTCAGTAAAATGCATTTCTGAGAAAAGGAAATTCTGGAAGTCCGCTGTTCAGGCCCCTGAGTATAAAATTTTTATTTTTGGTTCTTCTAACTTATTTGCTTTTCCCATTTATTTCTTATAAAATGGGCATGTTGTCTGAATTTTCTGTAGGAAAAATGGTGTCATGTTTAGGACAAGATACTGTTTTGCACGTTCTAATTCCTTTCACCCTATGACGGAAAAACCATTATTATTATTATTAAACACTCACTACTACTTTCAAAGCATCCCACTAGAATCAAGCTGTGGTATGCACCTTGGTGCCCTGCCTTACGATGGCAAGGTTAACGACAGAGATGCGACTTGCCTGGCCACTGGAAACACTGTTAGTGACATAGCTCTAAATAAATTTCCGAGGTCTTCTGACCTGTGGCTGAAGTCACTTGAAAACATTCACTCTACACAATCAGGTGAACTAAGTGCCAAGCCTTGGCCAATTTCCCCAATAAAGCTGAAACGCCCTTTCAGAGAGATTTCTGGAAGCCAGGTGGCCTGCACATCTGCAAGTCTGGCTTGAGGACACCATTTGCAATCAAGAACCTGCTGGCATCGTTCCTTGTCAGAGCAGCCTGTGATCCCCACATCTGCCCCACCCCCCTCCTTACAGGCAATGGGGTCTGCTCGAAGAGAATCAGACAGAAGCATGTGAGTCTCAGTTGGCACAGAAAGTTCACTGCTGTCCACCGACTCACAGATCAGATCCTACAAGAGCAAGGGGGTCAAGACTGAAGCCCTCTGGAGACACCTTCTTTACCAGGATGGGAGTTAAGAATCAATTGCTTTTGGCACGTTACCCCCAGTTTTTCAAATCCGAACGATCGCGAACTAGCTCATCTTCTGCCATACAGCACCCCTAGTCCACCGATCTCTTCTTTTTTAGAAATGGAGGGCACTTTTTGTTGGCAAGCCTTCTATACCTCCCTCAAGAGGAATTGCATTTGGGAGCTGATATGCAGCACGTGTGTACACCCAGCATGTGTTTTCTCGTTCCCACCCTACATTGTTTGTTGAAATAAATATGGAAATAAGCCTGAGCAAGACAGCCAAGCCAGCCAAACTGAAATAAATTCATCACTCATGGGCTCTCAAGGGAAGGAAACCGTGCGTTTTTTTCTAAATGATTATTTCTGAAGCACTGAAGGAATGGCCGTATCACTAATGAGGCCCGCACTCCATGACTGCTGATTATAAATGACCTGCAGAGAGACAAGGAGATGTGGTGAGGAAGGGGAGCCACTGGGAAGGGGCCAGGGCAGGAGCTGTGGGCGGAGCTCCTGGTGGTGGCAAGCGTGGAGAGGAGTACCCAGAATCACCACCTCCCCTCGCCCCCTGCCTCTCTGATCCAGCACTGGGTCCCCAGAAGAGCATGGGACTTACTCTGCATAACTTCAGGTAAATGGAAAGATGTCAAAAGTGCCCCAAAGATAGACAAGCATCCTGTGTACCAGCACTTATGCCCCCACGAACAGCTCTCCTGTGCATGGAAGCTCCTGGCAGCGTCCTGGGATGAGAAGAGACCTGGGTGGAGATGACAGTGACATGCGCACCACATGAAGCCACTAAATGGTGCCACAGTTCCTGGCCCCTGAGAGCCTGCCTGCTGGCAAGATCCCAGGAATATAGGAAGAGCAGGTGTAAGCACCGTTCATGAGATGCAATCCTTCCACAGAGCTGGGGAATTCCGGGACAGGCTGACAACAAGGGACTTGCAAACAAACAAGGGGATCATAATGCTTGGATGGAGAAAGCCCTGGCAGATCCTAAGGAAACTTCTCAGAGATTTGTGTTTCAATCTCCTGGCGTGACCTGATGAGAATCACTCAGGAGAACACACTGGGCCATGTTAACAGCAGCAGCGAGAAGGCCCGGCAAGGAATATTCTTGACACATGAAATGACCCAGTCTCCAAGGGCAAGGGCAGAACGACGTGGATAGTACCTTTGTAAAATGAGTGTAAAATAAGTAACTCTTGGGATATGATGGATAGCGCGGAGACTGGAGTTAATAACACTGTGCTGCATATTTGAAAGTGGCTAAGACAGGAGATCTTAAAAGTCCTCATCACAAGAAAAAAAATTTTTTTTTAATAACTGTGTATGGTGACAGAGGGTAACCTGACTTACTGAGGCGATCCTTTGATAACGTATACAGATATTATACACCTGAAACTAACATAATGTTGTATGTCAATGACATCTCAATAAAAAATAAATAAAATGGGTACTTTATTTAACCCAAGGAAATGCACCAATTATCCTTACATCCTTATGGAAAGATAGAGGTGGAAAGGAGCTTCTGCAGCCAGTCAGACAAAGATACCGCGACAGGGCACGAGATAGGTCAGCGATGCGTGGTGCTGGCCTACGTTCCTGAACTTCTAGAAGATGGTTTGCTCGGTTGGCCCTTTGCGACAGCGTGCTCTTGGGAGGCTCGGATGGGGCTGCACGGCAGCTTCTCATCTGTCCCGTGCCGCCTTCTGCACTCGCATTCAAGGGCGGAGAGTCCTATGTGGCCAGAGTAAAGCCCTGGGCTCCCAGCTCTTGACTCAACGAGCACTCCAGCTGTTCTAGGTTATCAGCAGCTGGTCCCGTCACACTGATTGTGAGTGAACCAAGGATTCTGGAATATCACCCTCCATTTCCTAAATGTCCACAGGCATAGTAGTGCTAGAACCAAAAGACATGAGCTTGATCTAGTCTTTAAATGTCCCAAAGCCATACTAGTTTAAAAAAAAAAAAAAAGAGGAAAAAGAAGGAAACAAAAGACTAAGTCTAAAGTTGCACTCAGTTGACTTCCGCTTTTCAGCCTCGTTTGTTGCAAGAGAGGCCGGTGCACTTCACTCCCCCTCCCCGCAGCCCTCCTGGGCAACATAGAGCAGCAAAGAGAAAAGCAACACACAGCAGGCCCCAACATTCCTTCCCTTCATCACTGGGGTGAAGGCTATTTCCAGGCCTCTCTTTCTCTCTCATCTTCTCCACGTAGGGCCAAAGAATAAACAGGGGTTCTTGAATAATCCTAACAAAGAAAAGAGTTGAAAGTCACCCATTCCGAGAGGCAAGCTCCTTGCCTTGCAGCTTCCAACAGAGGAGCAGAGAGCGTCCCCCCAGATGCCGCCTCACTATCGTCTAATGAGTCTGACCCCCGGCCACAGCTCTAAAAGGGTGCAGCGGCGTGTCAGTGTAAACAGCTAAGCCTAGTGTCATGTCAAGTGGTAACAAGGCCACTGCAGCTTTTTTACAAGCGCTGTGCACTTAGCAGATAAAAATGAGCATCCTATCGCCGGCCTCCACGAGTCACACTTATCAACAGTGAGAAGAAACAATGCTTTGTTTGATAGGTGTTGCTTGGTGCCGGGGATAGGAAGTCAAATTTCGTACAGGCTGCCCATTAGCATGATGAAAAGGCGAGGAACAGCTGCATTAACAGAACCTTTCTGCACGTGTCCTCTGGTAAGCCGTTCAGGGCTTCCTGATGTTCCCGCCAATAAAGAGAACTAATTACCCTCCACAATGCCACCTGGGCTTGAGACAACCAATGTCAGGAAAGGGCTTTGACAAACACATTTATTTGTCCAGGACCAAGTCCAGGGCCAGCAACCTCCATTCTTCCTGGTATCACAGTGGAGCCAGATGCACACGAGATCAATAAAAGGTCCGGAGTTCACTGCAGGCTGGGAGCACTACCTGCAGATGAGGCGGCCCCTGGGAGGAGGGAGGCTTCCAGCCACAGAGGTGGCGACGCGTTCCCAGCCTGCCCCGAGTACAGCTCTGTTCGGGCACCGGGACTGGACACTGAGCTGAAGTTCTCATTGGAGGAGAGCGGGGAGGTTGCAAAGATGTCAGACAGGGAAGGGGAGTTGAAAAGAAGGGAGGGGTGTTTCATTGATGCTAAAGCTCTTGCTTTTTAACAGAAGCATTGTAAGCAGATGAATATTGGTTGACACTATTATCCCGAATTTCATATGCAAGGGAACTAGAGTACAGAGGAGATGAGCATATCGTATATCCGAAAAAGGAAGAAAAATGGCATTTACTGAGCACCTAGTGTGTACCAGTCATTTTCATATACATTATCAAGTTCGATTTCCATACCCCTGGGGGGTAGGATTTCTAGACATGCATGCACAGATGCACATAGACATACACATACCACACACACACACATGCACACACAGACTGAGGAAAGCAAGGCTTAAGGAGATTAATCAACTTGCTCAAAATCACACCCCTAGGGCTGGATTCACACCTTGATCCATTGGACTTGAAAGTCCCTGCTCATTCCACACCAAGCTGTCAATGCTGAGCACCCAGCCTGCAAAAGAAGCCAGGTGATCTGATTTTTGGAGTTACTGGAGTCCCTTTCTCAAGCTGCTGGAACTTTCAGGAAGCTCTCAGGCTGTCTGTGGGTCCCCTGCCATGGGTGAGGCTTTACTGAGGTAAACAGCCCGCCTCCTTTTGTTAGTTGCAACAATTTCTTCAACTTCTTCCTCTAAAGAAAAGGTAGGACCGAAACTGTAGCTAGTGGCATCTGTTCTTGCCAAAGCTCTGTGTGTATCCATTTGATAACGGGGCTCTGACAACCACCTTATTTCCCTCAGCCCGACTCCTCGGTGTACTGTAGATCTTAGCACACAACAGAGAGGACGTGCCTGTCTTTCTCCTGAAGGCGAGTGTGTTACTGAGACATGTCTCCTTTCTGGGTACGTGTGCTCCTGTTTAAAAAACACGGCAGACAGTAACTTGGAATATCACCATTTTAGATTTACTACTCAGTTCTTGTACGGGGAGGTACAGTGTTTCAAAAACTATGAACTAAAATGCTGACTTGCCATCAGGTCTTAATTACCCATGTTTAAGGACAATGCAAAAACAAAGCCAAACATCCGGTTAGTTAATATTCATGATAATTTCATCTAGCCCGTATTTTTACCTTTTCAGTTCATCAAATCTTATGTCCGAGAGAAATTTATGGACTGCCTAGTCATAGATATAGGTAATTATATATAGTTGGTGTTTTTCTAGAAGTTACTCATAAAGTACCTTAAATTGTTTGCATTTTCTAATGAAATGGCTACTATCCTGAGTTTAACAGTCAAGACTCTCCTGCTTGGTCTGGTCGCATCCTAGTCTGGATCCCATCTGTTTCATGGTGGGGACCTCCCCTCATTTCCCAAGACCTCACTCAAAGGCCTGATGAGGCAACCTCCTGTGGGCGGCCTCATGGCCACGGAGAAACAGCCCACCTGGCCAAGGGGAAAGCTTTGCCCACAGGGCCCCTGGGAGGTGCCATTTTCGTCTTCTATTGCACTGCACTGACATTTTTAAATTATAATGACTCCATATCCCAAATGAGTCCTAAGAACATTCTGAATCAGCTAATTAATAAATCAATTGCTCTTCAGGATGGCATTTATCAAATTCACAACTAATATGTGAGGTGAGGTTAGAGGGGAAGTCTGCAGCTGCTACACCACTGGTAGAATGCAGAACCAGCTTGTTCCAAAACCGTCGCTACACTCTGGCTATAAGTTAAGCACCTTCAAGCATCTATGCACACTCTTGGAGTCCGATGGGGCACCATTTCATTGAATGAGACAACGACTTACGGAATAATGAGTAGTTGCTTGAAAGAAGGAAGAACAGGAGCATCCCTACTAATCAGACACTTGGTGTCCCATATGGTGGAAGTAACTGAAACATCCTTCTGGCCACACTGTGGAACGGAGATTAAAATCAACTAGATGCCACTGTTTAGATGTTGGTGGCATTCTCGTGTCTTTATCCTGTTCATTAGGCACACATATGAAATGGGGACCGACAACACCACGCTGGGCATACTCCTTCTCAAAGAGCAGACCACTGGTGAACTTCTCAATTTCTTAAGACCCGCACCTTTTCCTATAGGCTTCAGAATCATCGCCAATGCATTTGCAGTCAGTCATGACAATGAGGCTGTCAAAGCAGCATGATAGCACGAACTGCTCTTAACCGTCTGCCCAGAGCCCTGTACAATCTCCATTTCTCTCCCCTAGACTGGATCCTCCCCATCAACATGGCCCACTGCCCTTCTTTTCATGCTGCCGAGTGGCTGGCACTGGTAGTGTGGGTGGGAGAGAGGAAGTACAAGAAAACAGCACATACGTGCAGGTCTTCAAAGGTGGCAGGACATGAAGTTGGACTGAAGAGAGCAAAGCGGGGGGAAAGCCCCTGCTCAGAGGCCGCAGGTTTGGGCAAAAGCTCGTCACTGGTTTAGTTCAATTCTGGCCCACATCATTTACCCTCTTTTCCTTCTTTATATCATTGTGAACACACTTTTTCTCCTGGAGGGGATTTTTTTGGGGGGGGGGGTAAAGGAGAAAAAATGGGTGTTGGCCGTTCAGTTAAATGGTTACTCAAGCCTCCCGGCTCCCAGAATCCCATCCTGAAGGCAGATATCAAGAAGAGAGTATATGTGTGGGGAATCAGCAATGTCACTGTCTACCAGAGAGGACAGTCAAAGAAGAAAGAAGATGGAAGGGGAGAAATGGGGGGGCGGGGCTGGCAAAAGCCAAGGGGAAGGAATTAGACATACGGCGGCACTAGACAGAGTACATAGAGGGCACACCAACACCGAGAGGGGAAAAGACATAAATTAAGAATGAAAATAGAAAAGAGTGTCTTTATCCAAGGTCAGGGTGTCTGAATCAGGTCAGCTTGGCAGAGATACCCAGGCAGGAATGCAAGTTAGAAAAATGAAGTGCAAGGAAATCGTATTTTGCCGTATGACAAGTTCATTTCTGAACACAGAGATGTCAGAAAGTTTCCGTTAATGCCCACGTTCTCTGCATGACTGTACTAAGATCTCACACGCCAAGTGCTACCCGGAATCAGACTGACTGGAGACCAAGACAAAGCAGGAAACCACTTTAAGTACAACTTTACTCACTCCATGTTTTTGGCTTTAAAACCGATGCTTAACTGAACTAAAGCATTGGTGATGGGGTTCTTCTTTTCTATTTTATAGTCCCATTTATAAATCCACGGTAAGGGGTATATAATCATCTCCTATGCCCGACACTATGATAATTCTGAAATACAAACTGAATAAATACATAGGTAGGTCATTTTCAAAATGATTTTTATTTGCTCAACAGATTGAATCTGTGCTGTGGTAAAATTACAGTTGGTTAAGCAAATCTTGAGTCAGAGTAAGGTTTATCAGGGTGATATTGATCTTTAACCCGTTAGTCAAGAATACAGTTTTAGGAGCTGGAAGAAATGCCAACATCCATACAAACAGAGAATTCACAGAGTTTGAAATGCCCCAAGCAGACTTTCTTACAGTTATTTGTGACAGTTTGACAGTGACGAAAAAAAAAAAATCAGGAGCTGGAATGCTTTCTCCCCCACGTTGTGGCTGACTTTATGTAAGACTTCGTAGATCATCTTGTGCCTTAATTTCCCTTTCTGCAGATTGCCAGGAGCCTTGTCGACTAGATTACAGATTATAATGAGCTAGCATTCAAGCTTATTTTTATTTTACTAGCCCGAGTCGGTCTCCAAACTAAGCATTTTTGTCTGTAAGAGGAAGAGCTTAAGAAATAAATGATCCGGGGCGCCTGGGTGGCTCAGTGGGTTAAAGCCTCTGCCTTCGGCTGAGGTCATGATCCCAGGGTCCTGGGATCGAGCCCCCGCATCAGGCTCTCTGCTCAGCAGGGAGCCTGTTTCCCTTCCTTTCTCTCTGCCTGCCTCTCTACCTACTTGTGATCTCTGTCAAATAAATAAAATCTTAAAAAAAAAGAAATAAATGATCTATTAATATTTTAAATATTATTTTCTAGTCACTGATATATTTTAAAGCAGTCATTAGTTTACGACTTTTGGTGGCAGAGAGAGCTTTTCCCTACAGCTGTAGTCCTTAAGACGTAGCTCCATTTAAACATGCTTGCTTCGCCTCTATACTTAAAAATACCGACTGGGTGGCTTCATCAGGATATCCTGTAATTTAGAAAATCAAGGTGATTCGTTTGGATATTTTGGAGGAAAACCGTGTGGATTTCCCCATGCAGCTACCAATCCATGTCACAGCTTTTAGAGAGCAGAAAGGCGGTGGCGATTTGGCAGTGGGGACAGGAGGGACCCCAAACTGTATAATAAGCCCGAATGGATCAGCTTTTTCTCACACCATTCAATAAGATTTTCACAGTTCACACTTAGGATTTTCTGAGTCTAGGCAGGCCAGAGACTGAGTAATGGAACTGAGCTCTAACTGACTTGCAAATGGGTATAAATTTCACTACTTAAATCTCTCTGTGTTCCTCCTTCCCTCCCTGGGCCCCCATTCCCCCTTCCATCATCCAGGCTGCGTAAGATTAGAACATTTAAAAAGACATAGAGTGTTCTTTCTTCCCGGTCAGTATAGATCATCATACGTCTAGGTAACTGTGGAAACTGGGGGGCCAAGGGCAGAGCAGAGAGAACAAGATGGCTCACTGATCCGATCTGTTGAGCTAATCACAAAAATATTTTTTAAGTGGTTCCTGCAAGAATCATAAGGGATTACATAACGCCTGTTTTGAATGTGTTTTCCACACATATGTGACACTGTCCTTTTCTCTCCAGAACTTCTGGCAGCTGAGGTTATGGGCAAGGGTTAGGTAAGCTCGAACACCTTTCCTGGGCCTCTGTACACGGCCTCTTAAATATGATTTAGAGGGTTGGGAATGATTAAGGAACAAGGTGCTACGGTGGGCACCAGGTGGCTGACTGTGCAGCTCACTGACCACAGAACCTTCCAGCATACTTCCCAACCATGCTCATCCCCACACTCCTGGCAATGACAGGAAACACACTTCACCGCATTATGAGGACACAGACTCCACGGCTGCTGCTATTGTTGTGGAAGTCTTGCTTGAAAGGGAAAGTTAATCTGGAGGAATGGAACGACTGTGGGGCCAGGCCAGGCTCACAAAGCCCGGAACCCTCACGAGCAGAAATTCCCGTCTGCCTGCGTGGGACTCGGGAAGATGCGGAACTGGGGATATTTTGTTTGTTTGTTTACTCACTGGTATGTTTGATCGGGGCAAGAGGCTATTTTAGGGGACTCCAATCTCATCCGTTTGATTTGCTTTGCTCTTAAGCATGTGTGCTTAGTAAATTATATATGGTAAGCGACCCTGGGGTATGCGAGCCCATCTCCTTTAATACACTCTTCCATTCTGACAAGGAGCTTCAGTGACTTGGAATAATCCTCTTCAATTGACAAAAGCAGCCCCCAATTTCTAAGTTTTTAAACCATTAGTGGCTGATCAGTTGCAACAAATATGCCACCGCCGCCACCGCTACACCTAATGATTGAATTTTAAATATTCATGATGGATGGATGTCTGTGTGTGTGCACAGAAATGACAGCATCGACGGCTGCTTCTCACCAGGGCACTGGTGAAGCTGAGCAGAAGCTGCATATGTCAGATATTTTCTGGTTAAATATTCCAGTCATTAAAAAAATTATTCTATCATATAGATTGAGCGGCATTAATGCGTGAGACATATGCGTCTACAAATACACAATGTCGAAATGGGCAGAACTCTTCCCTCAAAAACAATCCTTTAATCATTCAAAAAAAAAACCAAAACCCCACTGAACACACCAGCAATTTTGATAGTGGTTATGCTGGGGTGTTGTGATTTTCAGTGATTTAAATGTTCTTATTTTTGCTTCTCTGTGTTTTCAAAAACATTTTCTATGATAAACATATGATGTCTTCTTATGATAAAAGCTAACTTAAAAATCCCATGCTAAGCAAAATAACTAGATACCATTTTGACCAATAAAAAAAAAATTCCTCATTGAGAAATGTGCACAGATAGCCTATACAAATAAAGATGAAAGAGGAGATGAAAGTAAGTTATGTCTAAGTTTCAGTTATAAGGTAAGTGAGAAGTAAGATCTATTTCTCTTCTAAGACTAGAGAAAAGGTAAGTTAATTTTTAGAGGAAATTCAACAGAGAGGATATAGTGATCAGAAAAGGGATGTAGGTGCTTTATGGGCTGAAATGACACCAAATGTATTTCTTTGGCCATTATTTGTGGCTAAGATTATAAACCACTAAGAGAAATGAGCTGAACTGAAAAATGCCCTCTGTTTTGATCTAGTAGGATGAGCCACCATTTCTTTCTTGTTTCTCTCTTCTCTTTTCTGTTCCTTTTTAACTGTTCTTTTCTGGAAATGTCTTTCCTGATATACATATTTAAACATTATTCAATCACACTGCTTCTTGCGTTGTACCTTCATGCCATCCCTGTTCAAATCAACACACATTTAATAGTATTTATGACCACCCCGATCCCAGGAAAAGGGAAGAAATAATGAACAAGCACAGAGAGACCCAAACCAGATACACCTAAACGGCTATGTGTCTGAACACTTGGGTCATTCTGTGACAAGATTCTTTAGTTCTCCAGACCAGTGACTAAGTGGTTAAAAGAAAAACTGTATTAACTGCTTGCCTCTGATTGGTCCCTAGAAACTTCCTGTAGAAAAGGATTAGAGCCGATACATTGAAAGGAGGGCCCAGATTCTGCATCTACAAGAAACATAGGGAGAAAAATAAGACAAGGTCTGACCTCGTGGCTGATAAATGGGTGAAACTGTACAACCAGCTTTGGCTCTCCCCGGTTTTAAAGGTTAGATCGTGAATTTGCGCAGGAGAAGGAGAAACAGCAGGGATGCGAAATGATGAAGGCAAAAGGAGCCTCACTGGAAAAACTAGTTTGAAATTTTGAGTCTGAAAATAATGTGCCTCATAACAACAATATTCTTATTCTTGGTAGCAATGACATCCCCAAGTACAGACTAGCTGACTCACATGAGAGCCACTGCGACTTAACGCGCTCGGCTTTTCATCGGTCACGTTTGCTCCGTTCCTATCAAAATACCCCTTTACACCTCATCTGTGGTTCAGCTCATTTCCTTGAAATTTTACATAAAATTCTGAAAGGGCACTTTTGTCTAATTGTTAACATTTAAAATAATATTTGGTACTTACAGAAGTTATGCAGAAACTATTTTTTTTTTCAAGATTTTACTTATTTATTTGACAGAGAGAGAGAGAGAGAGATCACAAGTAGGCAGAGAAGCAAGCCGGGGGGGGGGGGCAGATTCCCTGCCAAGCAGAGATCCCAACGTGGGGCTTGATCCCAGGACCCTGGGATCATGACCTGAGCTGAAGGCAGAGGCTTAACCCACTGAGCCACCCAGGAGCCCCAGAAAACTATCTTTTAAGACAATATAGCTTAGTATGCTTACTGGACACAAAATTACGTATGGGCCTTTCCCTATATGTAAAGCCACGTGTTCCATGCCTTAGGGGTGAGATTTTATGGATGAACACAGCTATTGGCATTGTAGACCATCTTTTTAGTTGGCTTAAAATTCTCCCTTGCCTAAAACCCAAACTTAGATTCAGTGGGTTTTTTTTTTTTTTCCTTCTTCTAGATTCTGTGCATTTGTAGCTAGCTGTCCTTAGCTTGTATCAGGATAAAAAAAGATGAACAAGTAGCAGTTTATGAATTCTAAGGTTCAGCATGGTTCTGTGTAAAGTAAACATTTAAACAATGACCAAACAAAATCCCAAGAGACTGTTTCAAGTCATCACTGTTCTCTTAGCACTCTGTTTATCTGGTTAATCTCATTGTGTGTAATTAAAATGACCATACCTCCCGATCTGCCCAGGACATTTCTGGCTTTGAGTGGTTGTCCTGGAGACCCATTTGGTTAGTGGCCGCTTTAACCCTCAGAAGAGTCCTGGTTGGATGATAAATTAGATGAAATTGTTTGAGGTTTCTCATGAGCCAACAAGATAAGCGAGATTGTGTTGTCAACTTTTAGCACTCAGGACAAACCTCAACCTCGTATATTTCCTTTGCTTCCAAAAGGGCTGCTGAGAGAATAAAAGTTTTGCTGTACATATATACCCATGCTACAACGGAACTATTTGCAAGATGAAAAAAGAAAAGAGGGCATTCTACCAACATGTAGGATATGGTCAACCCTAGAAGATTACCCATATTTTAAGAGCCCCTTTCCAGAAAAGTAGAAGATTGTGGTGCCTTTAGATGGAATGTCTTTGGATTTTAAACTTTCATTCCATTGGCAATTCGGGTTCCAGAACTTTCTATTTTCCTTGCAAATACCGTCCCTTCGGATGTCTTCTTTCTGAAGGTAGCCATGGTCGCATAACCCTGCAGACTCCCCATTGGGGTTCCTAGAACTAACTAGAACTAGGAACTGAAGTCCAACTTCTTAGATACATCAGACTTAGGACAAACCGACTTCTTTGGGGGTCCTATTTATCTATGGCCCATGCCTGCTATTGGCTAGCAGGTTTGGCATCACAGACTGAATATGCCACCTGGACTCCTTTCTCCTTCTCCACAGTTTTTTGAGACTCCTCAAAAAAACTGAAAGGCTATCTTCCTTTCACTCTGAAAATCCTTCATGTTACCAATGCCCAGGGCTGTGAATGCTGGAGCTCGGAGGGAAACGGGAGAAAAGGAAGAAAAGGAGCATGAAAGAGCAACCAAATTGTCTTAGAATACAGAATGTCTTCAGGCTTTTCTCTTCTCAAACACTGACAACCAACATATAAATAGTTCATTATTTCCGTTTTCCAAACAGAGTGTCCATGTTCATACCTGGCAATACGGGGCTAATACATAAAGACGTGAAATAGGTTGGGGGAGCACACTGGCTCGGATTCTTATGCAGAAAGTAGATTTTGTGTGCATGGCTACGGGACTCCTCTGGATATTGCAAATGAAATAGCAAAGCATGTATGTTTGTAGAGTGATCATTCCAGTTTGTAGACAAATGTTTTTGCACAAAAACAATGGCCACTTGGGGCACCTGGGAGGCTCAGTGGGTTAAGCCTCTGCCTTCGGCTCAGGTCATGATCTCAGGGTCCTGGGATCGAGTCCCGCATCGGGCTCTCTGCTCGGCAGGGAGCCTGTTTCCCCCTCTCTGTCTGCCTGCCTCTCTGTCTACTTGCGATCTCTCTTCTGTCAAATAAATAAATAAAATCTTAAAAAAAAAAACAAAAAACAAAAAACAATGGCCACTTGTGAAGAGCTGATCATTCAGGGAAGGTGAAGGGTTGCTATCCAGGAAACTGACCTAAAAGACTTCTCAAGTGATGACCTGAGGGGTCACTGATAGGAAACAGAGAAGGGAAACTGCCCTTCTACATCTCTACTCTTGGTCTCTTTCAGACAAAGAAAGAGGTTCTAAGACCCTGATTACCTTGGGGCTTGCTGACTGAAATCTGTTGGACTAGTAAATCTTTACCTCGTTACTACCAGCTCTGTTGCAGACTATCCTAACCATATAGAATATTACAGACTCATAGGTTCACCATCTGTGGGAATCAGTCTCAGGGCCAGTCCAAATTTTGGAATTATTAAGAACATATTTGGGAATACTTGTTCTGTTCTGCTAAAAATCATTTAATCAGTATACATCATCGCATTAATGAATGAAGCTTGATGAAAACTTTGCAAGGCATGACAATTTTAGGGGTGAGTTTCACAGTTTCTTATAATCTCTCCGCAAATCACCTTATGCACACATCATGGTTAGAGAGTAAAATGTAAAAGATATAGGAAATCACCACAGGTCCAAAAATGTGTGAAACCTATCACCAATAGCTTAATTGTATTCCCAGTGTCCATGAAGATTCAGAGAACTGTGTATTTTTAGTTGCATGGTACTTTTCCCATTTCTGGACTGTTAGTAATCCATTCCAGGAATTGCACGTTTGCCAAAGTGCGTAAGAAGTATCCTGGTTAAGGCGAAAGTTGATGCCTTCCTTATTAGACTCAGCTATTGTGAAATGGAAAGAGCCCATCAGATTTGTCTCCTGGCTCTGCCCTTTACTGGCTGGGTGCTCCTGGCCAAGTCATGCACCTTCTATGGGGCTCTGTTTGCTTACGTATTTGTCCTCCCAGGTGAGGATGAAAAGAAGCAAGGTTTGTGAAAATGATCTGTAAACAGGAGTGCACAATACATGTTACTACTGTCCTCTGGTGTTATAGATGAAGAACTGATGACCCAGAAAGACAGACGATGAAGTGACCAGAGACAGAAGCAACTCCATTACGAAAGGGCAGCCAGCCCCGGCAGCTCTGAGTTTCAGGGAACCCATGCCTTCTCATTTCTGCTTGTATCTGCACACAGATGAATGTCAAGCTTCCGATCTACCTAAAGTTTCATCAATTTCAAGTGGTATCAAAAAAGTTGCTTCTTTCTTCATCCTAACAGTATGTTCCCCCTTTGAAGATGGCAAAACCAAACCAACGGACGTTGCTCAGGACGCTCAGATATTCTGGCTACAGAACGGCTGGCTGTTAGAGTCTCAAGTGAACAAAGTGAAAGAGGAGTGGGCGTGGGGTGGGAGGGGCAGGTGCAGGTGTCTTTGCTGGATGCCAGCAGGGAGCAAAGCCGGAAGGATGCTTTGAGGATTACGGAGCAGCGGGCCTGGAGGTCCCTAGGGGGCAGGGGTTTAGAGGCTGGGTGAGAACACACAAAAGGCTCTTCAGGAGGAAAATGATCTCTGATCACCTCTGTGCTGAGGCGAGCAGTGAACCCGATATAACACCTCAGTGATAATTCCCTTGCCAAGGTCTTCAGGCACCCCAGTTAGAAAGTCAGAGGATGTGAAGAAGAAACTTCAGGATCGCAAAAGGTTAAGGGAGCGGGATGGTGTCTGAGTACAAGTGCTGCCTGTCACCAGCTCTGAGACCTTGGTTGAGAGCATTTCCATGCCTCAGTTTCTTCACCGGAAAACAGCGGAAAATAACCTCAGAGGTGGTTTGAGAATGAGGTCTGATATCTATGAAGCTTTGATCTCACTGACTGGCATATAGTAAGTGTTCAAGAAATGTCAGCTGTTAATGCTGCTAATTCAGCTTCCTCAGTTTCCAGGGAGAAAACCGAGGGCCGGAGAGGGATAGGACCTCACTCAAATCCACAAGGCTCATTAGTGGCAAAATATGGACAACATAGCTAATCATATTGCCACGATCACAGTACATTTTCCTCCACACCCCGTACAGATTTTGACGCCTAGTGTGTCCCGGGATGGCCATCGGTTGAATGGGCTGGATGAGCCTGGAGGGCCCTTCCAGGTCTACAGGATCAATGATGTTTATTTAAATGCCAGAGCAATACGCAAAACCACGTCTCAATGTTCCATATTGATGGTGGGGGATATTTTCATAGATAACCCTCAGATGCAAATGACCCACTTGATACTGGTTCGGGTCTGGTGGCAAGAGCGGAGAGCAAAACCGTGGTGTCTAATCCAGGAGGCTGCCGTCCTCAGGGTGACCCCACTCCAGGCTTAAGACTGCTTATCAAAGCTGAATGCTATTTGGGGAGCAAGGCCTGCCCGTTGTTCTGCAACACAGTGTGGGTGTTTTGGTCTTCTAGGTCTCTCTCCAGCAGTATGGGAGCTGTCAGATAAACACCACTGGAGACATGTTCCTCTCTACCATGGCCCCAGTCAGGCTGTGGAATCTGAGCCTTAGGCTCTCACAGGTCATCGTGACCATTCTCAATGCCCCGCCTCCCACTGCCTCCCTCTGTTTCCTAAATCATATATGTGCCCTCACCCAGGAGAAAAGGAAATCAAGTTTGTTGAATCTACTGACCATCTACCTCCAATTCGCAATCAGGGGGCTTGGTTGTGGGGATGGCTCTGGGTCTAGGGCTCTGTCCCTTACCACTAGAGTTGGGTATGTGTAGGTGTCTCAGGTTTCCAGACAACCCACCAGAGCACGAACGGGGTGTAGCCGGAGCAGGGTGTCATAAGGTAAGCACTTCTGTCCTTACTCTGTTGAATATGAATTTCATCCTGTGCTATGTACTAGTGGATGATAAATCTCGGGGTCTGACACTTTGGGAGGTCTGAGGGATGAAGCTGCTGCAAGATAAGTGTTTCATGCAGAGGGATGAACCACCATCAGAATAAAAAGTTTATCAATGTATACATTAGAGAAAAGAAGTTTGTCTGAGTAAAACGGCTTCAGAGATGTTTTACAGTTAAAGCAATTTTCAAAAAGCCCCCCTCTATTTTTTCCCCCTGTTTTTCAACACATGTTCTAAATTTATCATCCCAGTGCCTATCTACATGCACTGCCTGGTGTTCTTTGCTTCGTATTTCCAAAGACTTCTTAGTTCTTCAGGTTTAAAATCACCATGGAATTTATAAGGAGTGAAAATATTCCCCAGCCTTACATTTCGATGGCTCTCTCTACGTTATGAAGTGCTTTTATGTACATTATCTCATCTTTACCATGAGCATCAAAGGTTTGATATCATTTGGAGAGCGTAAGACTAGTTCAGGTCTGTGGAGATTGTATTACAAAGCCCTTCTTTCTAGGTTTTAATTTCCACATGGCAGCAAAAAAATGTTACGAGTTTACAGAAAAACAAAATCAACTCATTATGAGGAAACCACTCCTAGCTTCCTTATAAAAATTCCTTATAAAAAACTGTTTCAAATGTGGGCTCTTGGAAAACTCCCACTCCCCCTTTGAGATGGTTTAGGCCTCGCTTTTTCCCGAGTATCGACCTTAGACTGACTCGTTCCCTACGGGACCACGCGCCCTTCTCCAGGACTCCAGACGCACCCGTGTTCACCAGTATGCTAGCTCGTTCCACAGGGCACTGCCATGTCTGACTGGACTACAAGCTCCTTGACGCCATGGCAATGTCTTGCTTTTATGTCCCCTGTTCTTACCCAGTCCACTGGGAGGTATGTGGGAGGTATTCAGGATGCTATGGAATGAGTGGAGAGAAAAACACATAGGAAATAGGCACCAGGTGGAGAGCGCGCAGTGTGAATGGGGGCCTTCTAATGTGCTCGCGGTATATTCTCAAGCAAGAAGATGAGTATCCATAGCTCTTATCATTTAGGAAGTCAAATTCCAATCGGGCACAGGAGAAGAGGAGTCAGAAGGATGCTCCTGTAAGCACAAGAACTTGAAATTTAGGGAATCTGGGTGGACACAACAGTGGTTGAGCTTAATTCTCTCTTCCAGCCTATGCCGATCCCTGGATAGGAAGATACCAGGGAGGTGGAAGGAGCAGGAGGTACTCAGAGTCCAAAAGTAAAGGAAAGGTTTCATCTTCTTTTTTTTTTTTCTTTTCCTTTTTTTTAATTAATTATTTTTATTAACATATAATGTATTATTGTACCCAGGGGTACAGGTCTGTGAATCATCAGGCTTACACACTTCACAGCACTCACCATAGCGCATACCCTCCCCAGTGTCCATAACCCAACCACCTTCTCCCCACCCCCCACCTCCCAGCAAACCTCAGGTTGTTTTGTGAGATTAAGGGTCTCTTATGGTTTGTCTCCCTCCCAATCCCATCTTGTTTCATTTTTAACTTCCCTTTTCATTTTTCCTTCCTTACCCCCCAAACTTCCCATCTGCCTCTCAAATTCCTCATATCAGGGAGATCATATGATAACTGTAAAAGGCTTCATCTTGATATGTTATGCGCACGCAGGCAGAAGCTGGAGTAAAGCCTCTTGTCCAAGTCCTAGGAGGCTGCAAAGCCCTGGAGTAAGAGCTAAAGCCACACTTAAGCCACGAGAACCTTATACCTTTAAGAAAGTGGCGGTCTTTCACCTCTAAACTTTGTGATCCAATGGAGAGGATAAGAGCGTTCTGGTGCCCCATCCCAACCACCAGAAGAAAGTAAATCAACAATTATAATCTTTGCTATTATTGAAGAATATCATTTGCAACTCTTAGGAGACTGCAACTCATAAACTATATCTATGTGCTTTTTTGTAATATTAACAGATGCTTAAGGCAACAATAAATACAAATACACAAAGGGGAGGCAAAGCTGTGTATGAGTGTCTACGTGGCCCCCGATTTTAAATGCTAGTCATGAGAAAAATGAAGGAAAATCCAAATAAGGAAAAGTCATGAAAACACAACTTGAATGATGATAATTAATTAGCATGGGCATAATGAAGTTTTGTCATTTTCAACAACAAATAGAGCCCAGAGCAAACAGGGAACACAAATATCAGTGACATTAAACACCAAAAAGAAAGAGGAGTGGGGAGTAGGTTTAACCTCTGCACTGGGTTTGCCGAGGGCCGAGGCAAGGAGAGGTTTAAAGGAGATTAAGAAAGATAAACAATGTCTGTTGAACCACTCTTTGGCTGTAAGCATCCAGTCAAGCAGAGGGTCTCTTTCGAGATAGTGGGCTCACAGACACCCAACGGAGCCAGGAGGACAGGCAGCGAGGCGAGGCAGCACTGGCTCTAGAACATGATGGGGGGGTCCCCCTGCCCCATCACCCCCACTCCACCCTCTAGGGAACCCGAAAGGAAACTGGCCATCACCAGTTCTGATCCCACGGTCTTAGATTTTCTTCTTTAGTGTCTAACAAATAAACCTATTGACAGTAAGTTTTTTTGCTCACTGTCTTGACTAAAAGAGCCCTATTTGTTCTCAGAATCACAGAATTTCAGAGATTGGACCTTAAAGGTCACTGAGGCCACCCATCAGTTTATCAAGCGGTCATTTGGCCTAGGATCACCTCTAGTGACAAAGACCTCATTTCCTCGAAGCAGTTACCACTATCCTGCAGCAGCTCTGAATATTAGCGAATCCTTCCTTAGATTGAGCCAAAATTGGTCTTTCTGAAACATCCACCTCTGGCCCCTGGGTAGAGAATAAATCTAAACGAACTACAGCATGAGAACCTTCCAAATGTCAGATAATGCTATTACGTACTACCCAAGTCCTCTCTACTTCAGGCTAGATACACTCGGTTCTTTTCAGCTTTTATCATACGGTTTTAAGCATTCTCACCGTTGTGGCTACCTTCCTCCGAACCCGATCCAGTTCCTCTACCTCTCTCTCCAAGTGTGGCATTCACCAGACACACGCCGCACAGGGTGGTCTACGAGCACGATCATGGTGGACCACCCCCCCTTTCTGGGTTACCACATACTCCCGCATTCTCTAGCTGCGGTGCCTAGCAAGTTCTTTGCTAAACTTCCTGAGCACCTATGGTGTGACAGGGTCTGTCAGCACTGGACAGACAATGACCGACAGACCCAAGAACTAGCCCATGTTGCAGGGGCTGACGTTATTCCTCTTTTATGCCTACGGGTCCGGAGACACAGAGAGGTTAAGTGGCTCATTTCAAGTCACACCATCCCTGGCCAGGCTTCCACCAGAACTCCTGACAGACCTTATTTTGACAGTTCTGCCCAACATTCCAAATTGTGGAGACTTTTTTAGATCTCCATCCTTTCCTTTCAGCGTACTGTCTTCTTCCTCCCAGCCCCAGCTCCTGTCCAGTTTGATAAACGTTCCCTTTATAACTTTATCAGAGTCATTCATAAAATTTTGACCAGGGCAGAGCTATGGCTGGGCTGCCTGATGACTCTGGCCTCCTTTCTTTCTTTCTTTCTTTTTTTTTTTTTTTGCAATGCAAGTGGGAATGATTCCATTTAGTCAAATTACGAGACTTTAAAAAAATGAATTCATTCTAGGTTCCTTGAATGCTTGTCACATGTTACTTTGCATCCCACACAGCTATCTAAGGCTCAAGAAAAGCCACTGAAAGAAATATTGTGTTCTGAACTACGAACCCTTGAGGAGGGCGCAGGGGGGTGCCTTGTGCACCGTCTGCAGTATATATAATTGGTTTCTTCTACTGACGGTTCCCTCATTACCCCAGCCTCTCTACCGGCCAATGTGATTCTGAACTTTCCACATGTCAGGAACACTGGTGACCACAGCCAGGAGGTAATACTTTGGAGACCGGGGATCTAACTGGACATTAGAGAATTTTAGAAAATGAACCACAGCTGAAGACTGAATTGATCCTGACTGGATCAGAAGCAGGTCATGGTGAGAACTATCTGTCCACTGTGACAAGCCTGGTGTCCAGAAACCACAGAGAAGGAGATGCTTGTGGTCTATCCTTCATCTCTGAGGATGCCATGATGCATTATTACTACATCAACTCTCTACAGGTAATAATACCACAGTATCAAAGAGCAGCCTGGGTTCTTCGAAGCACCATCCATCTCAGCACGCCATAGAGCTGTTAACATGGTAGGTCAAACCATGTCCCCAGATACACACTCACAGGAAAAACATCTCTGGTTTTACCCTGGAAGTCAGCTTGTCCTCTGACACCAATGTTATCAGCAGTTCTCCATTTTCTAGAAACTATCTTGAAGTATACTGGCATAAAGAACACTGAAAACAGTGAATTTCGAAAATAATAACAAACAATGAGTACTTAGTAAGTGTCAGGAACAGTGCTCATTAATTTACATGCATTATCTCATTCAATAGTCATGACAGATTTGAGAGAACTGTATTGAAACTATTTCCAATTTTTACAGATAAGTAAACCGAGACACAGAGTGGTTAATTACCTTGCTTGTAATCAGCAGAGCGCTAAAACTTGAATTGGGCAACTTAAGACTTAAACTCTTAAATACAGTGTGCGTCATGCCAAGACACAGACATCAAGATGGTATTAAATGTGCAATGATTTTCTTCTTTTTAGAAAAAAGAATGAGAGAAAATGGGAGAGAGTCCGAGAGGCTGGGAGAGCTGTCAGAAGCCAGTGCAATTCTGACCCCCGGTGAAGGTGAGACAGGGAAGGTCAGTTGGAAAGGGTAGCCTCAGAGTCTGAGGGAGGCGTGGCATGGGACACTGGGAGTCCCTGAGTCAGCTGTCAGAGGCATCCTGGCTTCCCCGGACGGGTCTTTAGTCAGTCATGGGTGGAGAGCGGCCACAGTGACGTGGGCTCCAGAGAAAAGCAGTGATGGGAGTCCAGAGAGTAGCCGCTGGCCTGGAGTTCAAGGTCCCCTGGCCGCCACCTGCTGCCCCCCACGAGCCCCAGGAGGGGGCAGTTAATTTGTTCTTAAGGTGTAAAAAGTCCTATCAGAAGGATTTTCATCTATCACAGAGACATTTCAGAACCCACAGCCTGAGTTGCCAGACTCACTAATTCTCAGGCTACAGAGAGGAGGGCCTTACCCACGGAATCAGGGTCCAGTTTCCCAAGATGCTGGGCAGAAGCCCTGCTCTGGGGAGGGGAGGATGGAGTGGTTTCCTCCCAGCACCCGGAATATACTTGCTTCAGGAGCATGACTCCGCTCGCAAAGAATGCTCTTTGTAGACAGTTTCATGGAGTCTCTGAAGAGCACTTGGGAGAGGGGTTTCTCAGGGACATATTCCAGAAAGTTCCCAGAGGGGAATCTCTTGTGCCATGGATCTTATGGAAATAAGTAGAGAAGTCCTAGGAATGGATCCTGGTTCAGCCCTAATGCTGCTCACACACTGTCCTTTTCATCTTTTTTCTCATTGTTTTCTTTTATCCTTAATCAATTCAGCCTTTATTCATGAACAAAATAAAGAAAAGTGCGATAGAACCACTTCCTTTATTTTGTTGAAACACAAGGAAAGCCAGGCTTATTTGTTCTCTTTGACCACTGTCGTGTACCTACCTAGTCAGGGATCTGGGTCAGTTCTAACTCTGTCCATCTTTGGAGCTCAGGTTCCAATTTAAGCTGTGTGCACACAGCTTACACACAGGGGGCACTCAACCTATCCTTTTGAATATACCTACAATTACAGAACACCTCCTCTTTGCCAGTCACTGTGCCCTGGGAGATCGTGAAGAGAGGTGTCCATTCTTCCCCAGCACATCTGGGGTAACCACTGGGTAGACAGCCAGATTCCCAGGTGGCGTGAGTGGCCAGTGCAAAAGCAAAAGTGGCCAGGGCAGAGAAAATCGAAGGTACATTTGAGCTGAACAGCAAAGGATATAGAAGTTTGTCAAAGAGAAGAAGGACTCCAGGACAGGGAACTGGATGGTCAAAGCCACGGTGGGATTTGGAGCAGGGGAGGCAAATGCCGGAGAGCTAAGAACCAGAGTGTGAGGGGCATTGGCGCCTTTTCCAGACTTTTTTTTTTTTTTTTAATATTTTATTTATTTATTTGACAGACAGAGATCACAAGTAGGCAGAGAGGCAGGCAGAGAGAGAGGAGGAAGCAGGCTCCCTGCCAAGCAGAAAGCCCGATGCGGGGCTCGATCCCAGGACCCTGAGATCATGACCCGAGCTGAAGGCAGAGGCTTTAACCCACTGAGCCACCCAGGCGCCCCCAGACTTTTTTGTCCATTAGAAAAACGCAGGATCCTGTAAAAGTTTCAAAGTCAGCCCATGTCCCAGACCAATGAACTCAAGCTTCTGGGGGTGGGATACAAGCATCAGTAGTTCTGACGGTTCCTCAGGTGATTCAATGTGCAGATGAGTTTAGTGAGCACTGGTCAAACCTGCTAGTAAGGACTTAATCCTGAGGTATAATCAGCAAGGGCTTCTAGAAAAGGAGAGACGGGATCATCCCAGTTTCTGGAAAAAAGAACTCTGCCACACTAAGAGGAGGTGTTCTGTAATTCATGAATGAATGAATGAACAAATGAATGAATGAATCAGTGAACACCTATATAAGAAGTGAAGTGACACAGGACTAGAATGGGACTCTGAGACCTAAACCTAGGTAGCAACACGAAGTGGAAAAGCTTGGGTTTTGCAGCAGTACGAACTTCACATTGAACCCTGGGTCCAGTTACTAGCTAGGTAATCCTCCTTAAACAAAGTTGAGTTACAGTTTTCTCTTTAATAACTTCATGCAAGGTGAATTCCTACCTACAAAGGAAGGAATTGATATTTATAAAATGCTTAACATAATGTCTAACACTCAAGTAATAAAAACATATTGATTTTATTTTTATTATTGTATCACTGGCCCTGGTTTGTTCATTTGTGTGCAATGAGATTTGGGGAACATTATTAGGTACCTTCTCTGTGCCTTTTTCTCACCTACGAAACGTGCACAGTAACATTGCTTCTTTTCTTAAAAGAAAGATGGAAAGGACATAAAATGTTCTACAAGTGCAAGAAATTATAGTTGGTAATACCATGTTTGTGTTTACTTCCTAATCTCTGTACCTTCTGTGATAACACCGGAGCAAGCATTTTTCTTCGACTACAAACACCTGACATTTGGGGAAAGGTATCAGAAACGTCCTTAAATTCACATTTGCAAACACTTTAAGAGTACATAAGTTTTCCTAGAAAATAAAACAAATTGTAACTAAGAATTTCACTAGGATCACACCTTCGGATCCATAGCGATCAGACAAATACAGAACCACAGGTATTTTTAAAGCTTTTAAAATAATATTGGCCTCAAAAATAATTTCCCACTATACGTGTCAATGACATCGCTATTGTCATAATGGCAGACATTAACTGAACAAAATTAGTAAAATCTAAAGAGTGGTGATGAATAAGAACACGTTTCCCTTTTCAATAGTGCTGCTGTGAGGTAGATGACAGGCCGGGAAGCAAGGTGGAAAGGGACAGACACAGGGCCACTCTGGGCTGCTGTGTGCCTCATTCACAAAATGATTTGCTTGCCTCTTGTACTGGCTCAAATTCATACTCCAGTATAATTATCAACTACTCTTACCAGGACCCTTTGGCTTTACTTGTACATCAACATGGTCAAGAGCCAAAGGATGATGCTAGGTGGGGTTAAAGGACTCTCAAGGAATCTCAAATTCTCTTGCCTACTAACTTGATCTGGGATAAAGCTAGGAATAGATAAAAAGAATTTCACAACCATAATATAAAGTTGTATCTTTTTTTTTCTTTTGCTATAAAGCTTAACTTCCTACTCATTTTCCTCCTCCTAAACACTTAATTAATTGATTGATTAATTAATTTATAGAGAGGGAGAGAGAGAATCCCAAGCAGGCTCCATGCCCAGTACAGAGCCCAATGCAGCGTTTGATTTCACAACCATGAGATCAAGACCTGAGTCGAAATTAAGAGTCAGAGGCTTAACCCAGGAGCCCCCAATATTGTATTTATAAAACGGAAAAAGTTGTGAAATGAAGATGAATTCTAATGGTGAAATATCATTAGGATTTTCTCTCATTCTATAGAGTATGTTTGTATGAACGTTAAAGTGTCTTTTCCTCTTTAGTTCTGCAAATAGTACAATTTCAAATGTAGCACCTATCCTCTATTTAGTTAAATATTCAACACTGATATTCAATATTTTACACAAGTTATTTCTCAGTGGTCAATATTCTAGAAAGTTATTTTTTTTCTCCTTGGAGAATCAAAATTAGCCTTCAACCTTATTCTCTTCTGGGGTAACATAATGGGGTGCAATGCTTCCTCCTGAACGGGCTCAGAGGCCAGGGGGCAGCAGGCAGACGGGACGAGGCACAGAAACGAGATGGAGCCAGGAGACCGTGGGGAGAAATCATCCCTGGTCTCTGCTTTTAGCTCCAAAACCATTATTCTTCTGCCTTTCATATGTCTTGTCACTGAATCATAGAGCCCTCTGGCTTCTAGAAAAGCAGCTTTTCATTCTCTAACTAAACACAATAATAAATTAAGTCTGTCTTTGTAGAGGTGGTCCAGGTCTGGCCTTCTCCCTTCATCAGCCTCGTTTCCATCTGGTTTGGCTCTTCCCAACTCGCACCCACCCTGCGTTCCCCCAGCCCTCCCAGGAACTGAGCTGTCTTAATGACCTTGCCCACGGTTTCCTTCTTCTTTTCAATTATGCCCACGGAGACAGGCACTGAGGGGCCCCGCCCTGGCCCCCTGCTTTAGAGGCCTCAATCCACTCCTCCAGCCACATCCTTCGCAGCCAGGGCAAGTAGTCTGTAGGGCCCAGGTGAGAGTCCAGATCCCCCTTCTAAACCGTGTTCTGAGTGTCTGGAACCCCAAATTCCCTACCCAGAGGGCCTCGGGTCTGCTCTCTCGGGTTCTTCCTCTAGAAGGTGAATACTCACCTATGTGCCCTCTAGGCCCAAAGAATGGCTAAGTGGTGCGTGAATGGGGGTGTCCGGGGGGAGGGTCCTGTAAGTATGGAAAGGCTCTGTGGTACAGCACGGAGCCAGGGATAGAGAGAGAACTGGGTGGTCCAGGGAAGCCATTGCCTCAGAAGCCCCGAGAGCCAAAGATTCTACATTCAAACCCAGTCTTTGCAGTTGCTACGAAGGTCTGCCCGTCAAGGTTAGAGGATAGAATATATTTTACTTAATAGTTAGCTTGATGTACAACAAATGTGAAACATATGGCGTGGAGGCCTGCATTTGTACTCTTGCCTTGAGCCCATAAATGTGAAGGGCAGGCCTGTTTCTCCTCACCCAGCAATTTTCCTGCAGATCTCCTCTGCTAAATGCCCGGGCCATTTTGGTGTCAATGTCGAGGAAAATCTGAGACGTCAGTGTGGCTGAATTCCCCTTCCCAGCAGCGGGGCCTTCTTCCCGTGCCTCCTCTCTCTCTCCGATTCAGCGCCGGGCCAGTGAACTGGGAAGAGGAGCTGTCGCGTGCCCCGCAGAGAGGTTTTCGGGAAGCGTGGGTGCTCCCGGGTCAGAGCCTACCTCGTGGGGAGCCCTCTGGCCGTGGTAACTGCAGGCAGACATGTGAACTCTTCTCGGCCTACGGTATTCTTCCACTCCTCTTTTCTAAAGTGTGTTTCAGACGGAGAGGGGGAGGCTGGGACGAAAGTCGGCCAAGCAAAGACGAGGGGTGGGGGAGCCCTCGGCAATTCCAGTTTGTCGCTAATGATTTGTGTACAATTCAAGGTCAGAGAATGATATGCGAGGCTTGTGCGCCCACCCACGCAAGCATACACAATTTAGTACTTGATTATATCAGCATATAGCGCTAATACATCTAATGCCGCCTTGTTCACTTGCCTCTCCAATTAGACAGAAAACGCTGAGGCCAGGGACCACATGTTAAGCTGCTTTTGTTCCCCCTAACACCCACCACCTTATTAGGCACATAATGGACATTTGATAAATATGTTTTGTTAAAAGAGGCCTGCCTCTGTTAATGAAATAAATGTGTTCTTGAAATGGTCTGAATAGAGCGAGTTTTGTAAACGGAATTCTATTTGAATGAAACTGGGAAAGTTGCAGTGGGAATAATATGATCAGGCCTTTCACAAATTGGGTAATCATTCCATTTGGATTGTTACGTATTTTTTACCCTCTTGGGCCTAAACCAGGAAATCTCATCCTAGGACCGGAGTGTGTGTGAATTCTCTGCAATTGTATCCAAATTTGTTCTGGGGATGTGTGTTTTTCTGGTGGGATAGTTGTAACTTTCATTGTATTCTCAAAGGTACGTGCTATTTAAAAAAAAAGAAGAAGAAGAAGAAAAAAATGTTAAAGCCCGTGGGCCCAGAAGGTACTACGGAAGCGGAAGAGGGGCTAAGCTTCTACGAAAATAATTCACCGGCTTTGGTAGATAGAAAATCATAACCACAGCTAACATTTGTTGAGCATCTGCTATATACCAAACCCTTGACTTTCACCATATTTAATCTTCCCTGCAAGGTAGCATTATCGTCTCATTTTGCAGATGAAGACACTGGAAAACTTGCCTCAGGCACATAGTTATTAAACGTCAAATGTGAGATTTGAACCAAGATCTGTTTGGTTGCAAATTAGGAAGCTTTTCATGAAAACTGTTTCTCTCTCTCTCTCTCTCTCACTGATGCCTTACCTAAAATAATAGCACTGATAATCACAAAAGTAAATAAATTAACTTTGATATATTATTATCCCCTTTTCACCAATAGGAAATCTGAAGTTAACCAATATGTATGGGGGTTCTGGGTGGCTCATTCGGTTAAGCATCTGCCTTTGGCTCAGGTCATGATCTCAGGGTCTTGGGGTCAAGCCCCGTGTCGGGCTCCCCACTCAGCAAGGAGCCTGCATCTCCTTCTCCCTCAGCTCCTCTCCCTACTTGTGCTCAATCTCTCTCTCTAAAATAAACAAACTTTTAAAAAAAGGAAATACGTGTGACATTCAAGTATAAATGTTAACTTGCAGAAGACTCTCCAGCTGGTAAGTGAAGGGGCCAATATTCTAACCAAAGTTCATCCCTTTCTTCTTCTTTTTTTTTTTTTTTAAGATTTTATTTATTTATTTATTTATTTGACAGAGAGAGAGATCACAAGTAGGCAGAGAGGCAGGCAGAGAGAGAGACAGAGAGGGAAGCAGGCTCCCTGCTGAGCAGAGAGCCCGATGCGGGACTCGATCCCAGGACCCCTGAGATCATGACCTGAGCCGAAGGCAGGGGCTTAAGCCACTGAGCCACCCGGGCGCCCCAGTCCATCCCTTTCTTGAGCCCACTCTTCCTCGGTGCCTTCCACAGCCCTGGAGGGATGGCCTGGCTTCCCCAAGTCACACAAAAGTCCATGGACTGGATCCTAGTTTTGGTATACCATAATTTATTCTTTTGGAATTTAATTCTTTTCCTTTACATTTTCTAGAGATGAGTGTAATCCTTCAAGCATTTGAACCTAGGGCTGCGTTAGGCACCGTGGGAAATGGGAAAACGTGTGTGTGTGTGTGTGTGTACACATGTGCATGCATGTAACACACTTTTTAACCAAAATTCTGGAGAATGTGTCTGATATGTGACTGCATTTAGAGCTATTTAGGAAAATGGTGACCGTGCACTCAGTGGGCAACTGTAATACTCCCTCCTCAATCCTCTGTAAGAGAACTACTTATAGATTTAGCAAGCGCCCAGTGACAGTTTTGTTGGTATCGGGTACATATATGCAAGGTTGGCCAAAAAAATCATTCAATATTCATCTGAAATTATGAATTCACTCCATTTAGCTATTCGGCTTGATATGATGACAGTACTAAGATGTGCAAGTGCTGTTAGCTCTTTGAAATAAAACAGTGTTGAAGCCCAGCTTTAATATATAACCTGGAAGGTAGTTTTACACAGAAGTTATTAAGCAAAGCCCGAGCCCTGAATTCAGAGATCTGAGTTCTGTCTCTGCTCTCCCTTTTACCAGCTATGTGCCCTTAGAGAAAAACTCCTAGGTTTCTCTAAGCCTCAGTCTTCTCATCCATAAATGGAGATAAAAATACCTTTTATGACACAGTTTGCGAAGATTAAATGAGTACATGTATGTAAAGCATGCGGAACAATGCTCGAAACGTGGTTATTTGCTAAAAGAGGGTCGTATTTTGTTTTTGTAACCTCATGTCTAAAGAAGTAGAATAGGGGTGCCTGGGTGGCTCAGTGGGTTAAAGCCTCTGCCTTTGGCCCCAGTCATGATCCCAGGGTCCTGGGATGGAGCCCCGCATCGGGCTCTCTGCTCCGCAGGGAGCCTGCTTCCCTTCCTCTCTCTGCCTACTTGTGATCTCTGTCAAAAAAAAAAAAAAAAAAAAAATCTAAAGAAGTAGAGTAATTAGTTTGTAAAATTTCTCCCTAATAATCAAAACAGGAAAAAGGATACAAATAAATGTTCCTTTTCCATGAGTGGTAACCCTGGCATTAAAAAAGAAAATTCTGATAATAAATGCTCACATGAAGAGAATTCTAAAATAAGTCTTTTTCTGTGCATAGGTTTATCCAAATCTCCTTCCTAATTTTACTTATTACCAGTGCCATGTTATGACTGAAAATGGTCTTGTGTAATCCAGAGTGAGCCACAGAAGTGGGTGGGGAACGTACAAGGCAACATCAGAATGAATTATTTCCATCCCATGTTGGCAAGGAGAAGACGGATCGAAGGGTCTGACTGGTACTTTCCAATCCTTGCTTCCATAGTCCTTTAGTATGCGTAAGATGAAATTCTTTACAAATCCTAATTTTCAATCAGAAAAGTAGGGATGAGTACCGGCAGCAGAGCAGAGATATACGAGTGCCCACAATAGTGGGGAACGCGATTCTTCCCGCCCAGCTGACAAGCAAGCCAATTAGATCCACCAAATTGTTGGTGATCTATGTTTTCAAGGACCCAAGGAAGTCAGCTTTCTAGAAGCAATAAAATTTTTGCTTTTAATATGCAGTGTCCTTCGGTGAAAATGACAAGGAGGTTGAGGCAACTTTAGAAAGCTGGAGACAAGAATTCTTTTTCCAGAGATAAAGGTGAAGAGACCCAAGAAGCTGGGTAAGAACAGCGTAAAAAAAAATATATGCCTGCATTCTTACTAGGGAGCTAAGATGATGCTGTAAAGTGTGACATTCCCAGACATTTTGGAACTGGTTCTCCATGAAAAAAAGGCTGGCAGACCAGAAGGATATTGGCTCCCATGTGCACAGCTGACCAGATAACCAAACCGTGCCTCCAATTCTAACAAAAAGCATATAATACGCACAAATATATATCTATCTCTGGAAAATGAGGGTGGAAGAAGGGTAAAAGGACGGTTAAAGGGGAAGAAAGAGGAAAGGGCTGGAATTTTTTTTATTGGTTATTATAGTTTAGGAGAATAAAAGTGATTCTGAAGCCTCTGCCTTGGCAAGGGTAGAAAATGCAGACCAGAACGCCTGATGGGATCTTCAGATGGCTTTCTGGTTCCCGTGTGACTCTGCGAGTCTCATCATTGAGGCAAAATTGCATCATGTTTAAGAACTCAGGTTTGGTTGGGATGCCTGGGTGGCTCAGTTGGTTAAGCGGCTGCCTTCGGCTCAGGTCATGATCCCAGCGTCCTGGGATCGAGTCCCACATCGGGCTCCTTGCTCCGCAGGGAGCCTGCTTCTCACTCTGCCACTCTGTCTGCCTGTGCTCGCTCTCTCTCTCTCTCTCTCTCTGACAAATAAATAGATAAAATCTTTAAAAAAAAAAAAAAAAAAAGAACTCAGGTTTGGATTCAAACAGACTTTGCTGGGGTTCCTAGTTCCCATTCTTAATCCGTTGACCTTGAACAGACTACTTAAACTTTATATGACTGAGTTTCAAGATCATTTGAAGATGAAATGCAATGGTTCATGTCAAATGCTTAGCTCAGGTTTTGCAACACAAAGCATCCCACGGCTGGGAGCCACAATATGTACCTTCCTTTGGATCAGAGTTTCTCAATCTCGGCAATACTGACATTTTGCACTGGACAATCCTTTGTTATGGGGGATGTCCTGTGCATGCAGGAGTTTTGCAGCATGTCTGGTCTCTATGCACTTAGATGCCAGTAGCAGCCCTCCCCTCCCCGAGTCGTGACAACCAAATATGTCTCCAGATATTGCCTATTATCCAGTGGGGCATGGGGGAACCAAACCATCCCTAGCAGTGAACCACTGCTTTGGATCAATCCAAGATCTAGAAGACAAGAACAACTCCATTCTTCTCCTGGGCATTTACATTTTTATGCTCCAACTTTAGAAAATTCATAATCTTACTTTGAAAGCCTAGTAATAAATCACAGAACTATAACGGTCTCGGTTCCCTCATCTTGAGATGGTATTATATCTGGGTTCACTCTCATTCTGACCCCAAGACGTCTACTCCTAACACTTTCATTTCACCAAGAATTTAAAAATGGTTTCTCCCTACGAGGACACTTACATAAGGAATACATGTTCAACTGGAAAAATAAGGAAATGCAGATAAGCAAAAAAAGAAAGAAGGGAAAAGAAAAGAAATATCATTTATAATCCTGGCAGTTAGAACTAACTACGGTTAACATTACAACAAATGGGTTTTCAGATATTTTTTGAACACATAAATGTGTGCATTTTGAATACATAAATGTGCGCATATACACAAATACACACGTACATATATACTCGCATGATACATACACATACCATGCAAGTATTTCTTGCATGCTTGTCATTTTTCCCACTCATTAATTCTAGCAATCTCCAGACCTAGTGCTAGACACTATATATTTTTTCTCATGTACCACTTCCCTCAAGAACTGGTTCATCAACTCGTGTTTTCAACCACCATCTGGACACGGATTAACCAGAAACCTACTGCCTTCGTGCTTTCTCTCTCCACTGAAAGACATTTTTAATTGACTGTCTGACTGACAATTAAGTCGAGCAGTGTTATGACTATCCCCTTTGGCTGACTCTCCTTTTACCGATAACGAAGTCTATATTCATTTTTTTGTTTGTTTGTTTTGTTTTGCTTTAAGTAGGCTCCACACCCAGCATGGAGCCCAATGCGGGGCTTGAACTCACAGCACTGAGATCAAGACCTGAGCTGAGATCAAGAGTCAGATGCTTAACCGCCTGAGCCACTTAGGCACCCCAGGTATGTCCAGTTTTTTTAAGTTAGGTTTGGAAGTACAATTTGACCACCCTTTTCCTCACATGCCCCAAACCACGCCCACCATCGCTTCCCCCCTTCTCTGACTTTTTCTTTGGCCCTACTTCCCCGGTCACATCAGTCAGGTCCTAATTATTTTGTTCCAGGTGTGCCGTTTCCTAGCCTCTCTCCTGCCAATCACTTTGATCAAGATAGGACTCTCTGCTCTTTTCAGAAACCTACAATGACTACCCATCGCTTCTTGTATCACAGGTTAGATCTTAATAACGAGCTCTGAGGGGCCCCCTCACTGCCTTCAGTTCTCCTCCCAAGGCCTTGTCTGTTCCTACTCCTCGGCTGGGACTTATTCCTTATCAACTCCTCACAGCCCGCAATTCCCTCACTCCCCTTTCTGAACAACAGTCCATTAGAAGTAAAGTAAATCAAAGAGCAGGGCTGATGTCTTTTAAAAAGGAAGAAGAACTAGAATGTTAATAAATTATCCTTCTGCTTGTGCTTTCGTTACCAGCGGTAGCTAATTATTTATTATATTAATAAGGTGCGTCTTTTTTTAAGATGATTAATGAATGCCTTATTTATTTATTTTGATTTCAAAAACACATTCGAATTTTTACCGCAGTGGATGAAATGTGTTTGTGATCCTAGGAAGTCAATCCCACAAAATGATTTTCTTGTAGCAGGATTTCTCGTCAAGGTGCACGCGTTTACTTCATCCAAAAGACAGCCAGTTTTCTCAATTAAAAAGTGTACAGAAGAATAACCCTTGAATTTGATCATTGTAACTTGGACAATGTGCCACTCTATCAACTATGAATGGGAATCTGTCTGCTGTTATTATTTAAAAATTATTTTAAATCCAGCTTTTACTAGAGGATAAACTTCTTAAGGGCAGGGACCATGCCTTTTTGGTCCTTTTGTCATGCTCACCGTAATGGGAATACTGCTTGCATGCAACTGGTCCTCAATAAATGTTGCTAGGTGATTCGCATTTGAAGGGGAAATGGAAAGAAAAGCCTGGAGGACTGAAAGGATTTGCGTGCACGCATCTTGCTGTGAATAATACAAATGTGGAGAGAAGTGACTAAGTGGGCAGCGTGGGCACTGAGGGCTCCGGCCCCTGAAACACTCAATAATCGGAAGTTCTAATGTGACTCACAGCAGCACCCGGTTGTACAATGGAGAGCGGAGGGAACTGGAGGAGGTGCTGGGAGAGCTCTGGGGGCTGCAGAAGGGAATCGCAGCACAGAGCACGCGATGCTTTCAGGGGAAAATACTTAGCAGAAGAGACAGCAACAATAGGACAGAAACAGGAAGTGCCTTAAAGTGAAAAGGTAAGGGAGAGAATTTTCAAAGCAGAGGTGAAAACTCACGCAACTAACAAAGTTGGGTTTGGTGTGGACAAGAGCAGGGCTCAGATGCTAGGTCCTCCAAATTTTTTTTTCCTACTTTAAAAGCGAAGGTTTTAAAGGTTTTTCACATGTGACCACAGAATCCTACATTAATTCTCTGCCAGGAGGCACAGTTTTAATATCTGGTCTGTGGCTGCAAAAAGTTAAGAAGAAGCAAATTTCTAGTGCGTTTGGAGCCTATGACTTTTTTCCCTCTGCCCCCCAGCCCTCTCTCTGAATTGGCCACACCACCCTGATCCATATTTCTGCCACCAGGTTCTTCCGATTCTAAGCTTCTCTGTGCCGAGACCACTTAAGCACACTATGAAATGTCAAAAGCCTTGCCTGGTATCTAGAGTTCACAGATAGGTCCAGAAAACTCTTGACACTCCCTTTGGAGGGTAGAACTAATTCCTGTCCCCTGGAGTGTGAGTGGGACTAAATGATTTGCTTCAAATGAACAGAATAATGAAGATATGAACATGTGTGGCTTCAGTATCATGTCATCAAAGTCACTGTAGCTTCTTCCTTGCGTTCGCTTGAATCACTCACTCTGGGGAGGCCAGCTGCCACGTTACGAAAACACTTATGGAGAGATCCACATGGTGGGAGAACTGAGAGCTCCAGTCAGCAGCTGTGTGAGGGAGCCCCTGGGGCAGCAGGTCCCCAGCCCCAGTCCAGCCTTCAGATGATTGTGGCCTTGGCTGACAACCCCAGGGCAGCCTCCTGAGAGACCCTGAGCCAGAAGCACTCAGCTACGCTGTCCCTGGATTTCCTCAGACTTATGTGGAAAGTAAATGTCATCTTAAGCTGCTAAATTCGTAATCTGTTACACAGCAATAGAGAACTATACAGTAAATTTTCCAATAGCACTCTTATTTATTTTAGAGTTAAGTTTTTTTTTTTTTTTAAGTTTTATATAAATTCTAGTTGGTAGGGGCACCTGAGTGGCTCAGTGGGTTAAAGCCTCTGCCTTCAGCTCAGGTCATGATCCCAGGGTCCTGGGATCGAACCCCACGCCGGACTTTCTGCTCAGCAGGGAGCCTGCTTTCCCTTCCTCTCTCTCTCTGCCTGCCTCTCTGCCTACTTGTGATCTCTGTCAAATAAATAAATAAAATTTTTTTAAAAATTCCAGTTGGTTAACATACAGTCTAATATTAGTTTCAGGTGCAGAATTTAGTGATTCACCTCGTCCATACAATACCCCGTGCTCAACACAATATGATCCTTTCAGTAGATGCAGAAAAAAGCATTTGACACAGTATAACAGCCATTCATGATAAAAACTCTCAACGAAGTAGGGTTAGGGGGAACATACTTCAACATAATAAAGGCCATATACGAAAAACCCACAGCTAATATCATCCGCAATGGAGAAAAACTGAGAGCTTTCCCTCAGGAATAAGTCAGGGATGTCCACTCTCACCACCGTTATTTAACATAGTACTAGAAGTCCTAGCCTCAGCAATCAGACAACAAAAGGAAATAAAAGACATCCAAATCTGCAAGGAAGAAGTCAAACTTTCACTATTTACAGATGACATGATAGTCTATGTAGAAAACCCGAGGGGCACCTGGGTAGCTGTCAGTGAAGCATCTGACTTTGGTTCAGGTCATGATCTCAGTGCCCTGGATGAAGCCCCGTGTGGGGTTCTGCACTCAGCTGAGAGTCTGCTTGAGGATTCTCTCTCTCCTTCTCCCTCTGCCCCTTCTCCTGCCCACGGCTTCTGTCTCTCAAATAATCTTAAAAAAAAAAAAAAAAAAGTAAAACTAAAGAAAAGAAAACCTGAAAGACTCCGCCAAAAATCTGCTAGAACTGACATATGCAATCAGTGAAGTCACAGGTTACAAAACCAACATAGAGAAATCTGTTGCATTTCTTTACACCAGTGATGAAGCAGCAGAAAGAGAAATCAAGGAACCAATCCCATGTACAACCGCACCAAAACCCCATAAGATACCTAGGAATAAACCTAATCAAAGAGGTAAAAGATCTGTACTCTGAAAATTACAAAACTCTGATGAAAGAAATTAAAAGAGGACACCACAAAGAAATGGAAAAACATTCCATGCTCATGCATTGGAAGAACAAATATTGGGGTTAAGTTTTAAAAGTTTACTAAAATGCCCATTTAAATCTACATGCCCCCTAGAGAGAGAAAAAAATTAAAAGTATTAATAGTTTTCATTATATTGGGAATACTTGTTTACCTGCTCCTAATACATGAAAAGTTTAGATGTTATAAATGTTTGGTTAAATTTAATCCTGCCTTCCTTTAGCTTCTGATTTTGACAAAGACAAATGATTCTTCTCATATAATGAGGTTCCAAAAACACCTTGGACACTGACAGGCCTCAAAGAGTCTAGGAGACCTGGAAGATAAGGGGTGGGGAAGTGGCTAGATTTTCTATTGAGGTGTTTTTCTTGTTTAATCTCATTTATCACAAATGAACAAAAAAGGGTGACATTTTCATATTGTATATTAAAATATGACAAATAACTAATTTTTATTTTAAACAGAAGTAAATGCAGGAAGAACAATCTTGTTATAGCTGGGATGAAAGAAAACTCTTCTTATGAGTATTGAAATCTTGCTAACAGTTGGCCTGTATAAGGGAACATTAAAACACGTTTACTACTTTGCAGCTCCTATCTATATAATTTTCACATGTTTCTCCCGGAATCTTTCTATCCTTGTTTGGGTAGATTTATCCAATCCACTGGATAAATCGATTTATTATCAATGCCTCCACCAACTGAGCCACCCAGGCACCCCTCAACAGACATAATAAATGTCTGGGTGGCTCAGTTGGTGGAGGGGCTGAGTGTCCAGACTCTTGGTTTTGGCTCAGGTCATGATCTCAGGGTCATGAGATGGAGCCCCGAGTGAGACCGTACTCAGTGGGGTGTCTGCTTGAGATGCTCTCCTTCTGTCCCCCCACCCCCCACCCCCCGACTTGTACTCTTGCACATGCTCTAAAATACAAAAATAAATCTTTAAAAAAAAGTCTGTTGAATGTATGAATGGATGAATGAATAAAGTTGATTTAGAGGAAAACTGAGGCAGAGCTATATTCTCCCGGAGATTAAAAAGGTATGAATAGCATATGATACAACCAGTATTTTCAGTTTAAAACACACACACACACACACACACACACACAAATAGGACCTACCATGGGCAGGTCTGATGCTATTCTAAATGCTTTACATAATTTAAGACACAGAATTGTCTTAATAATCCTGTTATTATCATCCCCATTTTCTAGACACCTAAAGCTGACAGAGGGTGGGAACTTGCCCAAGGTTGTGCAGGGAATGAGTGGTCAAGTCAGGATCTGGACATGTGTCTGAGCTTCAGCACCAGCTCCTGCCACCTCCCTACCAAGGCCGTCCCGACCGGTCTCACCCTGGGGCTCCTACCCAGTCAGTTCCCAAGTCCAGGGAAGGCGGGAGTGGGGGGGAGAGAAAGTCCTGCAAAGTGATGAACTGGGCCTGCTTTGTGCTGTTTTGGGGAATTGTGTTTATTCACGAGTTGCTCTCACTAGACCACCAATTTAACACTCTGCCAACTGTCCAATTATTCGTGCTCACGTGGAGAGAAGTGGGTTCTTCTCCAGCTGCACACATTTTTTTCCCTCTACATAATTAGTGAAGCTCATCAAAACCCTAGAAAACAAGCCCAGAGCACCAGCCACTCTCATTGACATGTTAATAGGGGGTCAGGTGCTCCTGACCCCACCCTCGAGATGTTTATGTGGCTTTAGCTCTGCTCACCAATGTTCTATGCTGATGATAGGATAGGGATGCTTAAGGGCTAAGCTCCTTCCCCTGATCAGCGGCCACAGGACACACTAATGGTGGCAAAAGTGTCTGAAGGCGGTAGACCACATGGATCAGGTAAATTCTAATGCCGAGGGCACAGTGCCTGCTGTGTGCAGTCTGTCCAGAGGAGGGACCCAGCGCCGCTGTGAGGACTCCTCCCTGGTCCCTGTAGGACACTGGGAAGTGAGAATCTATTTTGTCCCGTTTAGGATTACAGAACTTTCCAAAGATGATGTAAAGAGTTAGAGGCTTCGAAACAGCAAAACAATTCTCATTTGACTTTGCCTCTGATTGCCCTTCCGAACATGGCCGATTTTATGGTTGCCCTGGACCCTGCCTGTTCGAACACGGTGGCCACCAGCCACAGGTGGTTACTCAGCACTTGAAGCATGACTGATCCAAACTGAGCTGGGCTGGCACTCTTAAAGACACATCAGACTCCAAAGATTTGGCTTGAAAAAAAAAAAAAAAGATATAAACCATCTCATTACTAATTCAAATATTGATTACGTGTTGACATAATAACATGTTAATATATCGGGTTAAATAAAAATTTATTAAAATTAATTTCACCTGTTTCTTTTTGCCTTTGGTAACGTGGCCAACGGAAGTTTTTGAATTCCACAGCTTGGACCTGTGGTTTGCGTTCTATTTCTTTTAGTCCGTACTACTTTCAGTTTGGAACACCTCCACCTGTTACCGCTGAGAAGGGCGCAAAGGCAGAGCGATTTTCCAGGTCTTTTCTCTGGGCTCTTCTGCCGCGTTCATGAAAGGCTGACTACTAGGTGATATTGAAACCAGCGGACTCTCCGTACATAATGAAGGCTGTTCTACCGCAGACATGAACTGCCTTCCAGAACCTTCCGTCAGCCTTTGGCCTCACATCATAACACTCCGCGCCCTGACTGGCCACGCGCAAGCACACCACAGCACTGTGGGGTATGTGTAACTCATATTCTTACTGCACGGACCAGAGAAGCTGACCCCCTTGCTCTACATCCAGGAGCTTTTAGAGAATGAGCAGGTACACCTGGAGCCCCTCCCTGTGGGCGTGCTTCGAGTGGATAACATGGGGGCGGGCTGCGGAGGGGGTGCGGGAGGGAGCCGTGGTCATGCCTGGGGAGCTTGTGGGGCTGTGGCTGCTGTCCGTCTGCTCAGAGGGGGTACCTTTTTCCTAATTCTCACCAAGGCACCAGTAAAACTCGTGACGGCCTGAGATGGACCACTTTCTATACCATTTTCCTTGCACCACTGCCCAGGCTCAGTCTGGCACTGAAAGGAGTTCTTGGCTTAATAAGCCCATTAATGTCCTTTGTATGAACTGGCTGGAGCCCAGTGCCGAACAGAAGCCCAAATAAACTTTTCAACATCTCAAATGCAAAAGCAATTAGAGGATGCAAGTGTGTTTATAAACCTCTTCTAGACAATTACAATATTAATAAATGGGAGTTATCAGTTTAGATACTATTTGGGGTCAATATTTAATGTTTTGGAAATACAAAGTATAGGTAACTTGCATAATCTCATGAAACATATTAACTAATCATGACAGTGTATCAGAAATCTAACGAACATGAATGGTATTTTGATTCTTTATGCATTGGGTCAGATGCAAGCCATTTGGTGTCATAAAAAAGATGAATTCCATAGGAACTTGCTCAGGAACCAAGATATAATACAACAGCCCTGTATAGGAAAATAGCTTTTTTTTTTTCCCCCGAAGAGTTTTATAACCTGTAGAAAAGCTGAGAGTTGCTATAAATAGTTCAGGAAGATGACATAATAGGTTTTAAAACTTGGAACCCTGGTCCTCTAATATACTTGCACGGTGACTCTCTTTAGAGGGTGCTCTCTTTAATAGATAAGATGTGACCAAGTAAGTCCTTAATATAGAAATATTACATCAAAATGGTATGTCTGTTACTACCCTAAAGAAAACAAATACTTTCATAATAATGTGAATTTAATGAAAAATAAAAGCTTGTGAAAACAAAAAGCCCAACTCTAAAACACAGAAGGAGGAGTAGCTATCTGAGGCTTTATTTAACACAAATCTTTCAAAAATTGCTATAAGTTTCCTTCACACCTTTTGCTGAGTGGGGAGCAAGTACCTTACCAAATGGGAAACACCAATCAGAAGAATAAGGTAAATAACAACAAGTGTTGGAATTGCTTTTTAATACAAATAAGATCTGATATTTAGATTCACATATGACCCGCTTGTCATCTTTCAGAAACTATTATGCCGCCCCAGTATTTAATCTTATAATCATAAATATTTGATTCATGGGGCACCTGGGAGGCTTAGTTGGTTAAGCATCTGCCTTTGGTTCCCGTCATGAACTTAGGGTTCTGGGACTTAGCCCCGAGTCTGGCTCCCTGCTCAATGGCGAGTCAGCTTCTCCCTCTCCCTGCCTCCCTCCCTTCCCTCCCTTCTTGTCACATAGTCAATCACCAAGTTCTGTTCTTTCTTTCTTTCAGTTACCGCTGTGTCCATTTTCCCTTAAATTGTAAAGGACGCATCCAGACAGAGATTCTTACGATCTCAAACTTGAAATGGTAGAAAGTCCCCTAAGTGTCCTCCCATGCACTTCACCAAACTGTTCCCCAACACGAACCTCTCTCCCCAGCCTGGTTATCGTTTGCACTGTGCCCACTTAAGGAACAACCCTTTGCTTGAAGGAGAACGCCCTTCCACTCACTCACCATCCAACCTAACTCCTCCTGGTCATTCGTGGTCTACTCAAAGCTGATCTCCCCATGGAAGCTGCTCTTTTCTCTCCAGGATATACTGACCTGCCTTCTCTCTGCCCATAATCCCTAATGTAGAATTTAGTGGCACTTAACTGCTTGCTGCCTGGTATTGACTTAACCTGTGTGCCTCCTTGTCTCCTTGACCAGAATGCACATTGTGGGACACTGGAGATGTTATTATTCTAGTATCTCTTTTTAGTCTGCAACATTTAGAATTTTAGAAGTGAATATACACAGGGAGAAGTTGCTTGGTCAAGTTTCACAATTTTCCACACTTGTGACAGACCCTTAGGCTAACAGATTCCTGCCAGGTAAACACAAAGCCAGACCTACTCTCTGATGGGCGAATGCACTGGATATCCATTGGGAAGCATTGGACAGGGGTCTCGGGTGCAGTGAATAACCTTGAAAGGAAGGGAATGTCAAACTCAGGAAGGAGAATGAAATTAGGTTTCCAACACTTTCCCAGAGCTCAGGAACAGCTGGGCAAAGTGCCTGAATTCTATCCTTGATAGAACAGTGTCAGACTATGGAAGAGCAGAGTTGTGGCTCTACTGATGTGTATGTAAGCATTCTTGCCCCAAGGAGGATGTCCCCAAAGAGGCCCTAAGGAAGCTTAAGTGAGTTTCCTTTAATGTGTGCTCTTCCCTTCTATGGCAGAGTGTCTCTTCCTATAGGTCCTGAGGACACAAGGCCATGTCCTCTGTTGGCCCTAAAGCAGAGGCATGGACAGAGAGCCAACTGTCTCTTGGAGAGACAAAGGACACTCCACCCTTCACCCTGGTGGAACTGGAGGTCATGGTGGAAATGAGGACACAATGCTTTGTGTTCTTAAGAAAATCAACAGGAGTAATTCTATGATTTACAAAACACAGCTAGAATCTACAAGATTTGATCTCTTAAAAAATTTCACCCTGTCCTAAGACAAATCCATTAACTGCAGAGTAACCTAATTTTCCCATCTTGCCTGAAACAATATAAGTCTGAGAACCTACAAAGTTTATAGTTCCACAGAAAATATTTATGCCATATTTAAGCATATATAAATATTGAGTGTGAAATAAACATAGGTTGCTTCAATTGCAGATTCAGAGTTGTCTTACATACAACATCTCCATTAGAAAACCGTAGTGATGATGGGTTTATTAAAAGGCACACTCCCATGCCCCATTCCAGACCTACCGACCCTGAGTATTCGGCAGCAGAGTCCAATTATCTGCACCTTGAACAATTTCCCCAGATGATTCTTGGGCCCCCAAAAGCTTTAGAACCACTGATTGTTGGGGTATAAGCTCTCTAATGAAGCAAGAATACTCTTGTCCCATGAAACCTTTAAAGGGTATTCTCATAGGGTGCCAGTTAAACCTCTTTCTTGCACAAAACTATCATAAAATAAATTCCTGAAACTTTTTCTTTTCTGCTGTTTACTCTTAGCCTCATATTTCTAAGACTCTGACAGATCATCAATCAGGATTTTCAAAATATGCCAGTGTGTGTATGGAAATGACTTATTATACCCATCAATATGAACATTTCATTTATTACCTGGATTTTTGTAGCACTTCGCCCACTGGTTTCCCCTCAGCTGGGAGGCCCTGGATTCAGCCAGTGATGAGTGTTCTGTCAATTTTTTACCTTGCATCTGAGCTGCCAGATACTATTGGCTTTGTCAGGGTCATGGAACCTAAATTGTTTTTATAGTCCTTGAAGTTAGTCAATATTTTCAAGATTCTGAAAACCATTCAATGATAATAATCATGAGATCTTATTTTAAAGACGCAGGATGATCGTGTTGACACTGCTGTCCTTTGGAACATATGTATCTGACATATGTAAATTTTATAGTAAGGGAACACTTTAGGGTTTATGACACCAGCTCCATTCAAGTCCAAAATGTTAGAAGCAATAATGTGAAATTTGCTGGAAACATAAATTTTAATTTTAGACAATATTCGATATTCAGATAGAAAAATGTTGAAAGTCACTGAGGGAGCCTCTGGTAGGCTGAACACCCACATTTATCTTGGCTTCCTCCAATGCCCCATAACAATGAAAATAAAGGGATAAAAATGATTAAACATTCAGGAACAAAGAGGATGGGAGAGAGCAATGGCAATTGAGGGGTATCAACAAAATTTTGGAAGATGAAAATCAGATGGCTGAGTGGTAAACAATTAGCAGCTTAGAGAAAGCTAAATCTAAGCCTGCAGTAAGGGAAACCAAAAATAAAGCAAGACGATTCAAGCCAAAGAATGCTATAAATTCTCAGAAATTAGAAGGACCTCTAAATACCAGGGTGGGAGGTGGGGTGTGCACAAAAGGAAAATTGGTTAAAGTCCTGTATAATTAAGAGGTGGACCAGATATACTCCCCAGACTGCAAGAAGGAAGGTGCACAACTTGACAGAGAGATGAAGCCGCAAGTCTTTGGAATTCTGGATCCCAGTCATAGCTGAGGGTGAACTGAGGAGCCGTACAAAAACAGGGAGATTAAATGAAAGTCTACATAGCATTTAGTGAAACACTCCTCATCATCCCTACCAGCTAGCAACTCCCTTTCTCTGCTCAGCTCCAAAAAGCCAGCCTCCAGACTTAACAACTTTCAGCAGTGAGACTGAAGGAGTCTTTTTTGACTGGCCACAGGGCGGAAAAAAATCTATAGACGCTGACCCAGTGAAATGGCTGGGTTCTAGCCCAATCCCGCTATAGCAAAGCCCCACATATGACAAGCCCTGTGTAAGCCTGGAGAGCAACTAATTAGCTATATGATATCTCATTCTTAAAATAATTAGACATTTGAGAAAAGCTTCTAACATGAAAGAAAGAAAAATCAAATGAGCATATGGGGAAAGGGTGCCTGCGAGAAAGAGACAAAGCAGAGAGCATGAGAAAACTTACTTAATTTAATGAATTTGATTTAAATGATAATACCCTTAGATCAAAAAGGGTAAATCAGAGAACAAGAAAGAACTTTTGGAAATTTGAAATGTGAAATAAAATGAAATATTTAATCTTCGAGTTGGAGAATAAAGTTAAGGAATCCTACAGAACATAGGACGAAAGGACAAAGATATGGAAAGCTGAAAAGATATGAAAATTAGAGAATAATCCAGGAGGTCCAATATATGATGAATACAATTTCCAGGAAGTTAAACACAGAGAAAAAGGAAGGGAGAAATAATCAAAGAAATAACACAAGAACATATCTTAAGGATATTCTTCCAGATTTTTAAAGAAAAAGCTCATAGTACCAGGCACAGACACACAGTGAATGAAAAATGGCTACATTAAGGCGTATCATTATGAAATTTCAGGAATACAGAGATTTGAAAAGCTCTCAGAGTAAGGAAAAAAAAACGGTCACACACATAGTGGAAGAATCCAAATTTTACTAGATTTTTCAACAGTATGATAAGCCACAGGATCTTGAAGAAATGTCTTTGAAATTCTGACTGAATGTTTCTTAACTATAATTCTACATTTGGCAAACTGTCAATAACACGTGAGGATAAAGTTATTTTCAGAAATAGACTTTATTAAAAAGCAATCTCTTGAGCACCTTTTCTGAAGAAGCTCTGAGGATGTGCTTTAGCAATTTGAGGGACTAAACCAAGAAAGGGGGGGGAGGGATCAAGAAAACAGGTAATGCGACGTGGAGGCGGGTGAAACATTCCAAGAATAATGGTGCGGGGCGGTTGCAGTATTTCAGTTAAGTAGCAGACCAAGAAAACTATAGGTAGAAGAAGACTGAAGCAAGAGGATATAAACCTTCAGGGGAAACACTGAGGGAAAGAAAGAAAGATCAAGGGAGAGAAAGAGAGAAGAGAAGAGGGAGAGAGAAAAAAATAGGAAAGAAAATATAAGAAAAATAGATTATTTGATGTTTGATCATATCTCGAGTTTTACAGAGTCGGACAAGTTTGAGGATGGATTGAAGGTAGGTTTAAGGACAGCACCGATTTAAAAAAAGAGGCTATTACTAATTCTAAGGAAAACAAAAAGTTATATAGGAAAGGAACTATAATCATAGTATACTACATAATGACACTGTGATGTGATATGCAAAAGCCACGCATGTAAATAGGGAATACTTTAAAATCATAATTTGTGATACATCTAGTTATATTGAGAGTTTAGGGAAGAGAAAAAGAGAGACTCTGTGGGTGGGGGTTATGCTTGTGAGGAGTTAGTATAAGCAGGTTAAATCCTCTTCTACAGAATCCAATCACTGAAAAATTGAGAACCAGCAGTTGAGGGAGATAAATAAGAGAAAACAACGTAAGAATGGAGGGCATGAAGCAGTGGACTGCTGTTTCTCCCCAGAACCCTTGCAGTATTACTTAATTTTCAAAACTATGTCATTTATTATTTGAATAAAATAAATATATTTTAAAGAAACTAACAAAGGGGCTCCAGGTTTTTAAAGTTAAGGAAAATGTATCTTTAAAGAGATTTCCAGGATGCCTATGAATACCACAGTTCTGTTCTTTTCGTGGAGATTTTATGGCTAAAAAGCTCAAAATAATATACCTCACATGGTACCCAACATATTTTGGTAAAATAAAATTGAAAGGGGAAAATATTCTACAAAATACAAGCATACGTGCTTCATTGTGATATACACAGCCACACAGAGCAAACACACATGTAAAGAATAAAGCAGCACAGTAGTCTATAATCTATCTAGTCCTAAGAGAGGAACTACTAAAAATTAACATCACATTTTGGAAATTATTCGCTTTCCACTATTCCATGCAGGAATTATTTTTGGGCTTCGGGTATCCCTGTCACCTTCTTTGACCAGCAAGCAGTCATTTGCTTTTGGTTTACTTCTTTCATGGTTGCTCCATTGTTTTTTTGTTTGTCAGACACAGAGACTGGGTTTGCTGTCCCAGCAATCTCATTGTTGTTCTATTGGTTCAAGATAACCACCTCCTATCAAAGGATTCTTTTTTAGACCTGTCTTTCCGGTTCTTCTATTTGATCTCACAAACAGCTCTGTGTTATTTTTGCTTAATGCTCTCTCCACTGGAGCTGATCATCAAGTAAACATATTTTTGCCTTGAACTTTGATAATTGCCATGTTTAATGATTTATTAAACATGGTTATGTTGAAGACAACAGTGTTAGGTACTACGAAAAAAAACAGCAAAAACGGAGAGAGAGACACACAGAGGCACTGGGAAGGAGAGAAAGAGAAAGAGAGAAACAGAGAGATCCTGTCTTTGAGAAATGAGATTAGAAAAAGTTAATAGATAGACATGACCAAAGTAAGTTCTGGTTATTTCAATTCAGAAACACAAATTTTAAAAATTAAAGAGAAATCAAGAAGGCCCAGTATATGATGAAGTTCCAGAGAGTGAAAAGAAAGAAAGAAAGAAGAAAAAGGAAAGAAGAAAAAGATCAAAGAAATAATACAAGAACACAACCCAGAGAAGATTCTGAAGCTTGTACTGGTGGAAATTTTATTGATCACTTCACTGTCACTGTTTTAGCTAAAATCTGATGGGAATTAAGAAAAGAAGTAAAAGAGGATGTGGAGAGAGAAAGGAAAAAAGAGTGAGTGTGCAGAGTGAGTTTTATAACTATCTCTAGAAGCAGGGAGGAATTTACATTTATTATACGTAAATTAATAGAAAATAACGGTATCACCTCAATCCAACTGACAAAGTGGATAAATAAGGATTTTTAAAAAAGAATTAGTGGAGCATAAAAAAAACAGGGAATTTTCTTTGCTTAAAATGTTTCTTTCTTTCTTTTTTAAGATTTTATTTATTTATTTGACAGACAGAGATCACAAGTAGACAGAGAAGCAGGCGGGGGTGGGGGGTGGGAAGCAGGCTCCCTGCTGAGCAGAGAGCCCCATGCAGGGCTCAATCCCAAAACCATGAGATCATTACCTGAGCCAAAGGCAGAGGCTTAACCCACTGAGCCACCCAGGCGCCCCTTAAAATGTTTTTTTGCTTAAAACATTAAGAAGTATTTTTCCTAAAAAAAGGTATTTTTCCTGATGGTAGAATTAACATACATACATGATAGAAAATTTAGAAAATTCAGTAAAGTGTAAGAAGAAGATAATAATCACAATTTTACCAACACAAAATACCACTCCTAATATTTTAGTTATTCAGTATTTTTCTACACATATCAAAAAACACAACCTGGACTGTAACATACAAGCTATTGTATGACCTGATTATTTTGCTCACCTTATGAGCATTTCTATGTGATTAACCACTTATGAATATCATGATTTTTGTGTACATTATTTATTTTTCCAAAATATTTATTTTGGTTCCCGTTTCTCATTACCACAAGCTTGTTTCATTACCATGAGCACAATCTTTGTACATAAATCTTTGTTTAATTTTCTAATTATAAGGAATAAGATGTAAATTCTGAGTAGTTGCATTACTCGACAAAACATACTTGAAATTTTGAAATAAGCCTTTTTTTGTTTCTAGTTTTCGGTTCCCTCTTTAAGAAAATATCCAGGTAAGTGAGAAATGGCATCTTCTGAGAGAAATGTCATTGTCTGCAAACATCCCAATCAAGTAAACATCCGTATAAGATAATCACTTTGAAATAAATGTTTCCGTATTATTGGCTTCAGTATTCAAGTCATTCATTAAAACTAAGTGTTGATCATGGTCTTCGTGGCCAACAAAGAGTAAAGTGAATTTTCACTAGCAACAGCAGAAAACAAATTTGAACTACACCTATGTATAATTATATTTTATATCTTGCCTGTAATTTGAGCTCGTATTTGTGCAATGTACTCGCATATAGTGTAATTAACTATTCTGAGAGCTAGGTAAATACTGCTCCACAATCAGGTGAAAGCATGAAATAAATGGGATGTTTGCAGAAAGATATTCACATGTTTATATATGTATTTTGAAGCTTGTTTCAAACAGTAGTGAGTTAATATTTCATTAAAAAGTGTGCTTTTGCTTGATGGTTCTTTTTGAGGTTAAGAAGTGATTATTCTAATAAGGCCTCCAAAAGGCAGATTCTGTCCACCCTGAAAGTACCTCGTGAGATGGAAGGAAAAGAGGAGGAGCCCAGAGATTTAATCCAGAAAACCATCACTTTTGTTTCTACACTTGACTGAGTCCTTTCAAAACACGACCTCTGCAGCTCAGGGCTTCGGTTACTCGTAGTTAGGCAAGCATAAGGACCTGAAATGAGTACCTTTAAAATTCATGTTCCAGCAAAGACAAGAACTTTGTCCCAAGTTAGCAAATTTCAAAAGACATTTAGTGAGGGTGGGGTGTGAGGACGGGGCGTGAGGACGGGTTCACACTGTACCCGCATGTCTGCAGAGTCTGTGAGTTGGAATTAATCATCTTTGGTCTGGCTCGGAGGAAATACTTCACGGTAAAAACAGCAAATGTAGCAGCACAATTTGTATTAAGATTACCAACAGACCATTCCGACAGCTTGTGATCTCATAAGCCCCTGACGTGTCTGGGCTACAACAAACATCCTGTGTGTTGCCTGTATTTTTGCCTCCTTCGGAACTTAATATTGAAGTGTATAAAATGTTGCATTTTCCAATGGTGCTTTTTTTTTTTTTAATGAAACCAAGATAAAACATAAAAGCTCACATTTCAGTGATGTTTTTCTACCAAGCTACTGATTACAGCTGGTGTAAACCAAGCTATATTTTTATTCATCCAGACAGAATTTCTTTGGAGCTGGCTGGCATGTGAAGACAAGACACCACTGTGAGGTTTGGGGCTTGGAAGGCTGTGAAGGACAAGAATCAAGCCACAGAGCCCAGGCCTGTCTCTGCAGGCCAACACCACCTCCTGCTCTCCAGCCCCCACCAAGCTCTGGGGGTGGGGTAGGGCGGGGCGGCAGAACGGCAGAACCGGGAGATGCAAACAGTGATCCAAGATCAGCCCGTAGTACTTCCCAGGGCTTCTAATGCATCGTCTGTGGACACACACCCCAGCACTAGTTAGAACCTGTTTGCACGTGAGAGCCCTTACAGCAAAGAATTTTCTGCAAAATCCCCAACTACCACGCAAATGTCAGAATCCTGAGAGGACTGAGACACAACACAGCCACTGGTAATGAAAGGGTGGCTCTGGCGAGTTCACCCATGTTTGGAGAAAAGGCAGAACAGTGCATTTCCCCACTCCTGCAAGGTAGATAAGCAGCTTGCTGGGGGTGGGGGGAGGAGGAGGGGACTGAATACTTGTCAGTAAGGGTTCACACCCCAACAGGTTGCCGCTCATTTTTCCCATAGATCACTGAGGGCCCTACATCCCTAAAGCAAGATGTCCTGAAGAAAGACAGTGGGACAGAGGAGAATTTATTTTGATCCAGCACTAACATATATCCACCATCAGCTTTTCCTGAATGAGAGCTGAATGCATTGGGAAGACTTTATTGCACTCCCTAGTCACGCCACGTTGAAACAACTAATTGTGCTAGTCCCGCAGCCAATGCTTAAGCGCGGAATGGTCCTACAGAAATCTATTCTCCACTTTGAAACTACAGACAACGCTCCCACATTTAACCACCAAGAATCCACGGCTCCATTATTCACAATTCAGTCAGATAAGGCGGAGATGGTTTAGGGCCTTATGAAACTGCTGCGGAGATCCCTAAACACTCCGCTCTCGCTCCCACCCCGAGGCTAAAACTCTATGACCTGGGAGAGAAGCCACAGAAGGAGCAGCACTTTTTGCCCTGTGACCTCTATGGCCTGCCTCTCTCCAGCGAGAACTTGATTGTCATTTCTGCGTCTTTATCTGCCGGCAGCAATAAAAGAAGTTTGATTCCCAGGCATTCAAAGACAGGAAAGTCTATGATACCAACCTTTTACATCTCTTAGGAGAAAGGGAGAAACAAAACCAAACCAAACCCAAACCAAAACCTAAGCCTGGCCAAGGCCAAGAGGCTGCACGGGAAGGATTCCGCACGCAGGTAACGAAAGGCCGCCGCCACCGGAGCGCGCAGAGTCACCCATCCCGGGTCTGAAATGCACCACCGGCGCTGCTCAAGGTGCCACTCACTTTCACACTTACCTGACCGTGGGATGCAAGCGCGGCGTAAGCCATGGGCTGAGTCATCACTCCTTTCTGCTTCATGAGAAGCATGCGCTTCTGCTCCTCGCTCAGGTGCGCCCGGGGAGCCTGGAGCTGTGGCGGCGGCGGGGGCGGGGGTGGCGGCTGCTGTGGCGGGGGTGGTGGGGGCGGCTGCTGCTGGATGTAGGGCATCAAAGGGTTTTTGTTGGGGTTGGCCATCGGGGGGGTCATCCTCTGACTCAAGTCTGCATTAAAATGGGTCAGAGGCTTAGTGTTGCCGTAGGTGAGAATATTGTGCTGTTTGCTTAAGGAGTTGGTACCCAAGTTATTTGGCTGCTGATTGATCATATTCATGTGGTTCTGCGGGAGGTAGTTATTCATTGTCGTCTTCTGCAGGTTGTTGGCCATGGGAGGCACTATGGGGTTTTGGTTGTTAAAGGCTTGGGGGTACATCATTGGGCTATTTGGTTTTTCCGCAGCGAAAGCTGCTCCGTAGGGGCTGGACGGGGGCCCTAAGGGAGACCAGCTGGAAGTCTGGTTTGAGTGTTGCTGCTGCTGCTGCTGCTGCTTCTGTTGCATCAGTTTGGCCCTCTGTTGCTGCTGCACGGCCATCTGCTTGAGCTGCTCCGCTGGGGACAGGTCGGAGCTGGCCACAGCCACGGGGCCCGCTGCGGGACCGGCCACGGGCACCACTACGGGATTAAGGAGATAACCGTTCCCAGGTCGCGGTGGGGCTTGGCCTGGCGTGTGGGCTTGGTTTGGGGTCTGAGGGGACGGGACAGCGCAGTTTGCTGGTGAGCTGGCAGGGTTTGGAGCTGCGGGAGTGCTGGCCACAGAAGGTAAACTCGTGGCCGTGGAGACGGTAGAAAAGGGAGGGCCCGAAGAGGAGGGCCTCGCCTGGGGAGAGCCCATGGAGACGTGTGCAAAAGGAGAGTGAGAGGGGTCGCTCTTCACGCTGGCGCTCTCCTGGGAGAGAGGGGTCTCCGTCGCCGGCTGTGAGAATTCAGGCTCCTTCTTCTCCTCAAAGTCTTCGTTGAACAGGTCCTGTATGTCATCTTCAGGAACCGTGTTGGCCAACTCATCGATTAACTCTTGCCACTCCTGATCATTCAGGTTAATGTCTGAGAATAGCTTGTTCTGATTGGAAAGAGATGTTTCTGATGTGTCTATGCAAGTAGGGTCATCTAGAGGCTCTTGTTTGAGGTCCTTGCCCTGCAGGATGGTGAAGCTGTCCTCCAGGTCACTGCAACCGTTGACCGGAAGTTTGATCTCCGGAAGCCTACCATTCTTGCTTAGATCTTCTAGAAGCCCAGGAGTGTGAGTTCCACTATTCTGCAAGGGCAAAGAAGGCTTCAGGTCAAGTTGGTGAAGAGGAGAAGCTGAAGGCAGTGGCATGTTGATGGTTTCCATTCCTGTAGGAATGTCCTTTCGTATTCTCTTGCTTGTTGGAGAAAAACTCCCATCACAAGCACCATTCTGCTGGTCTCCATTAAGTGGTGATCGAGCTCCTTCCAACTTCCTTTTCACAGTCTCTTGGAGCTGGGAAAGAAAAAGGAAAGAGGGTGAGTAAATCTCCAAGTCATCATTCACTATTTGAGCAAGGTGATGCACGACAGCTGTGAACTAACTTTTAAATGCTTTATCACACATGGGAAAGAAGTTCTACGTCTAATTTCAAGAGTGGCCAGGCTTCAAATTCTGTGGGAAAAGGTTTTATCCAAAAGAAGAGCTCATGAGGCTAAGAGATAGAAAACAAAATAAAGATTGGAGGGTGGGGAACAAAGGAAAAGAGACAGTTAAAGGCAGTACTTCTCTGAACAGCTGAGAATCATCCATTATTATTTTCTAAAGCAACGCAAAATGTGAGACTTGTCCCCAAATGTGTTATACTTGAGAAAGATGTTAATACCTATCGTAACTTTTCTCACCTCTTAACTGAAGACATCAAGGAATTAAATCAACAATATTTTAAAAAACACTAAAAATCCTCTAAGCATATGGAATTTAACGTTTACTGAATAGCGGAGAAGTGAAGACTAACGGTTGACATAACCCACAACTTCTCTTCAGTTCTTATTTACTTGACCGCCCAGCACCTCGTGATGCAGCCTGTTCTGCTCTAAAAGCATGCTTCCACTGTTTTCCATGCTATCACATATTCCTGGATTTCCTTCTTTCTCTCCGTCTGCTCTTTCTCAGGGTCATGTGTGGTCTTCATTCTTTCTAAATGATGGGATTCCTCATTGTTTGCTTGTCAGCTTTTGTTCCTGCCCACTCCATATGCTTGCCTACGTGATTACCGCCAGTTCAACAGTTTCGACCATCTTCTCTAGGCTGATGACCCTGTTAACAATGTAGCCAGTCCAGTCTTCCCTGTGGAGGTCTACTACCTCAGCATCCTCTTCCTGGATGTTTCACAGGCATGTAAAACTCAGCATGTCTCAACAGTAAGCTCATTATCAAACATGATCCTCAACCATGCTCCCCATCTCAGCATCTACCCCGTTCCCTACTCAATGTCTATTCACTTACCCACACTGGAAACCTGAGCTTTCTTCTCAAAATGTCTCCCATCACCAACCACCAGGTCCTATGGATTCCACATCTAACATATCCCTGTAATATGCCCACTCAACTCCAACCTCACTGCCAGTATCCGAGGCCAGGATACCACTGTATCTAGCTAAATTGTTTCAATACTTCTAACCAGCCTCTTGCCTTGCCTCCATTCATCCTCCATTACTCTTTCATCTGTTCCTGTATCCATTGCTTTGCTCTCCAACAATCTATTCTCTATGCTGCCACCTCTTTCAAGAAATATATAGCTTTTCCTGTTTATAGCTCTGTAATGGTTTCCATTACCTTTGGTTTGAAATCCAATCTGAGCCTGCTTCACCTGGTTTCTGCTCATCATTCTGGGCTCATCTTCTCGCTTCTCTGCTCAGCGTTACCTCCTTGTCCCCTGCCAAACATTTTCTATCAACTCCCTTGAAAGTTTTTCAGTTTCTTAGATGGGCCACGCTTCCTCCCACCTCCAGGGCATTGTCTATGTTGTTTTCTTTTCTTGGAACAAACTTCTCCCCACCCTCAGGTTAACAGCTATCCATCCTTCAGATTTTATCGCAGACTTCCTTTCCTCTAGGAAATCTTCTTACATCCCTTCCCCACCCCAGCTACATCAGGTACCTTCTTTGACCCGCCTATACTGGGTTGGATATCCTGGAATAAATTTTTCCAGCATGCTCCACTTCCCCATTAGAGCTCCTACCATACTTTGGGGCAGTTTCTTGAGTGTCTCTTTAGTGAGTTCCAAGAAGGCTCTGACTGATTTGCTTACTGCCTATCCATGGGGGCCCCATCTAGTGTTCGGGTTCATAGCAGTAGATAATAAATAATGGCAAACTGAATGATTAATTCTATTGTCTAATTCACAGGAGTTGAAAGAGGTGAGTTTTAATCAGAGCAGGAGGCAGCCCCACTGACCATGAGGAATACCTGACTTTGTGTGTGTGTGTGTGTGTGTGTGTGTGTGTGTACATGTGCATCCGGCTTATTTATAGGAAAGTTCACGTTTGCATAGATTGCTAGCAATAAGTGTGCAATCAAATAGTGGGCCCCGGTGCGCATGACCTGTGATGGATGAAGCTGTGTGATGCTCCTCTAGCTCAGGCAAAGCACCACCATCCAGCCTTTTGGGCATATCCCTGAGGCTACAAGGGTAGGCTTTTTGCTCAAAAAGTAGCAGGTCAAAGCGAACCCAGACCTCCCCGGTGGGGAACTTGTGCAGCAGGAGTCCACAGGCTGTGGTGCCTTTGCTTTCCTGTTCTGTGGGAATGTTCGCCACTGGAACTTAACTACGACCAGGAACTGAGGTTCACTGGTAATGGGAACTCTGACCCTGGAGAATGTGGAGTGTTGCGTCCACGTAACTGGACTTCTCAGATAAGTCCAGTGAAGAAACTCTTGCTAACTCTATGGATTTATTAACTATGAACCTAATTCACCCATCTGCCCCCTTCCTTTCTGCCGGACAGGGGCCAGTGTGTGAGGCTCCAGTCAAAGAGCTTGGCATAGGGTAGGTACTGAGGCAGTGCCTGCCGAATGACCAAGGAAGACTAACTCAGGTTAGAAATGGGGGTTAGTAACCTCACAGAGTGGAAGGCAGAAGGCAGGAGGACACGGGGAGCAGAGAAGAGGCAGAGCGGTCGTCCACGTGGGCACTCTCCTATTCCTGCAAAGGCACAGTGCACCACAGAAGAGAGGAGGAGAATCCCCCCTGACCCTGTTCTTAGCGCTCACACGTGGAACCGCCAAGGCTCTCAAGGAGCCCTACCTATAATAAAACCAATCTGCAGATGATGTGGGGGATTCTACGCAGTGCCACTTTATTGCTATTCTCTCATAAGTAGAGAATTCCACTTCCAAAGTAAACAGAAAAAGTCCTTGAGTAAAAATCCAGTCTAACGCTTGCTCCTCAATCTTATATTTTTAATCACAACACCAAACACTGTCTGCAGTCACTTGGTAGAACCCCAGCCTTGCCGAAAACAAGGGCCAAACGGGGACACACTGGCATTTGACTTCAAAGAAGATACCGGTTCGATCCATCGTATGAGGTGGAAACTACTAGAAAATTTTGTTATTTATTGAACAGCCCAGGGAACTAAGGTTCTGAACATGAGTATGGCAGATACCTGAATGTAGCTCCAATGCACAGCAGCAAGTTCAAATATCACAGCTTCAGGCCTTAAAGAAGAGAAGACTTGGGGCCCTTGGCACCACCTGAAGCGATGTTAAAAAAATATATTTTAAAAATGAACCTGACTTTATTTTAGAAAGTTCAGGTCCATGATTCTGTTTTTGGCTGTGAAATAGATGGGGCAGGATGGGGAAATAAAGACAAGTGGTCTGTTTGTTTCTCTGTAAAAGAGTGGTGCCTGAGACCAGGCTGGAGGACAGGTCTGGCTGGAGACCCCAAGTTTCACCTCTTCCCAGCTGCGGGAGCCTACCTGGGTGAGGCATACTGGGCAGTAATACAGAAAGAAACAGGAGCCCTGGCTCTGTAGTTACAATGCCTGGGGTCAAACCCGAGACCACTCCCTTCCCCCCCCCCCAAGAATTAATACATATAAATGTTGTCTGGTACTTAATACATGTTAGCTAGGATCCCCTCCATTAGAAAGTGAGTTACATGAGGGAAGGGATTTTTCTGTTTTGTTCACTACTGGGTCCCCAGTAGTGCAGAGTTGATAACCAATCACTGTCTTTTGAATGAATGGAACCTGGAAAACTTACTTCACTTCTCCTCTGTTTTGGTTTCCTCATCTGCAAAATGGGTTAATAATGTCTAGCTTATAGAGTTAGTGCAAGAACGAACTTAAATGCAGTAATATGGACAACACTTAGCTTCATGCCTGGTACCCGGTAAGCCCCCACGGTAAGCCTTAGTTATTGTTATCTGTAAAATTCGGTGATACCGGTAGTTCCAACTGCAAGTGAGATCAATTACTTCCTGAATCTTCAAACTACAGATAGGTAGAAGGATGATATTTCTGTTCCTTCTTTAGCTGGCAAAAATCCTCACATTTTCCAAGCATTTGGTGTAGGTTTCTTTTGTTTGTTTGTTTTTTTAATATGGACAACAAAAATGGAATTTGCCATTCAAGCTTAAGTCTAAGCGCTAATGCATTTGTGTTCTAGATTGTAGAGTAGCACTAGGTCGTGGAGGTTCAAATCGAATGCATTTTCAGCATGTGACCTGAATGGAGCTGCTGAGTATTTCCTTCCCCTTGAGGGCCTCACATTCTCCACTGCTGGCTCCTTGAGCCAGTATCCTGACATGCAACATTTGGAAATATAAGAAAGACGTCATCAAATATGCTATGTTGTGGTTTTATGTTTTGTCTAGCTGTGTCCAAAATAGTTAGAGCAATCTTAGCATCCCTACTGTCTGTCTCATCATCGTCTGCTCTACAGGAGGCTGGTCTGTGAGTCGAATTCTCTCATGTCCCTCTTGGAAGACAGAAGGAGAATCGGCAGGAAGAGACAAAACCTGTGAGCTTGAGAAGGCCGAGGAACTCTCGAGAGCTCTGCTCAGTGAGCAGGACGGCCGACTGGTGAGCCCTGACCACCCACGGACTCAGGTAAGAGTCTCATCCCAAATGGCTTCCTCTTGTGGAAGTCCCTGGCCCTTCTGCCTTACAAAGCTGGAAGCTTCTTAGTGTGATTTGTGCCCCTGTGGAAGAATCACAGAAACTCTTTCTTGAGCATCAGCTCCCTTGTTCCTGTATTGCTATTATTACGTGTAAATGTTTTCTCCCATGAAGGGAGGCTATGGCGCCAGGGCCTGAAGTACGCTGTGCATCCCATGCCTGTGACAATATGGGCCGCTGTCACGTGTCAGTTCCTCTGATGGAAACAAGTCCTCCTCCAGAATGGCTTCAGCATAAGTCTCTCATCTACAGCGTGGCTTGATAGCATGTGTTTCTGTGAAACCGTCATGTGCGTGTATGTGCGTGTGGGAGACAGAGACAGACAGACAGAAAGGGGGGATGGAGGTAGGGGGAGAGAGGAACTGAGAGACACAGAAAGAAATTGGGAGGCGGAGAGAGACAGAACGGTTCGGGAGGGTTGATAGGACACTCGCAGCAGTAATAAGAAGAATAGCTTTGCCTTTGGGGTTATAAAGCACTTTCACACAGGATCATATTTTATCGTTCTATGAAACCTCGGGGGCAGGTCAGGTCATGTGCTGGTCTTCTGGCTCAATGGGGAAAAGGTCAGTGTTTTGGAGAAGGTGGAATGGGGAGAGGTAGGTAATACCCATAACAGGGATGAGTTCCCTAGCTAGGGTTACCAGGCCTCTGCTGACACGGAGGGGTTTCTTAGCAGTCCCCTGGGCCAGCATATCCATGGAAAAGAGATTTTTTCTGCCTTTTGGCTTTTAGCAGCGCTAGTAAGATAAAAAACCAAACCAAAACAAAAACCTCATATTGCCTCTTCCTTAATTTTGTACGAAACTGGGCAGGGTCGAGGAGCCTGGGAGTAAAGAAAATGATACTACTATTAATAATGAAGCCTTTTAAGATGAAAGCCATTGGGGTAAGCCATCAGATTCCTGTCTCCTACGCCTAATGCTTGTAAAAAGTAGGGTTTATTATAACTATCTTATGGAGAAGGAACTTCAGGCATAGTGACATTATGCAAGATTACAAAATGACAGAGCCGGGGTAGGGGGGCGGTAGGGAAAAGTGGAAGGAGGCTCAACCCAGGTTCAAATTCAGACTCAGGCCTGACTGCAGAGCCCACACCGCACCCTCACCTGGGATGGAAAATCCTGGCTGTGCCTTCCTCCCTGGCACTGGACTCCAACGCTGATTGTCAGAACGCTCTCTCGTTTTCAGGAATCATCCCCGATCCCATCCTCTCCCCACCACCCACACCCAATTAAACCTCAAGAACTATCTGTTCTTATCATCTACGAATTTTATTTTCATCTTCCACCCCCAATGCCACCGCATTCGTTCAGATCATCAACACTTCTCGTGATTTCTGCAGCATCTCCCGAACGACTCTTTCTGCCCCAGTCTTGCTCACTCCCCTGGTTCTCTGCACTGTGCCTGTAAATTTTCTTTATAAAGTGTGAACCAGGTCGTGCCCATTCCTCACCTGACATTTTTCTGTCTTCAGCGTCACCTAAACTCGGCACAGAGGCCCTCCGCAACTCGATCCTCTTCTCTGCTTACTTACCTCCCCTGTCTTAACTAACACCTCTAACCTTCTTCCCTTCCACCTGTCCCCAGCCCCCAGTGCCAATCAACTCTAAATCTCTGGCTACATGTAATTATTTGCAGTTCTCGGGACATACAGTGTTTATTCTCTGTCTCTCTGGGACTTTGCATAGGTTACATACCCTCTTATCCAACTTCTTCACCTGACCAAATCTATTTGTCCTCCCCAATTCAGTTTAGACATTACCTTCTCTCCAGTCAACCCTGCACAGCCCCTCCCACAAGTCCAGGGTCAGGAGCACGGCATTCTCATACACATCCTGTAACCGCTTTCCTGTTTCTTCGTGTGACTGTACATAGAAATGACCGCCAAGGCTCTCTCTCAAATGACCACACTGAATTTATGGAATTATCCCCCAAAGTACACACTTGAAAATGTTGGCCTGCCTAGCGTTTTCATGACTATTGAGTAAATGTCCAGTTTATTTTAGTTCCTTTAAGATGCTCAAAAGGGCTTGTGAGCTGTCCCCTCCTCAATATTTTTGAGAACTCTTAAGGATTCTGGGAACCTGTATAGAGAATCAGAGAGCACAGGAAGAGAATCGTGCAAAGGAAAACTGAAACTGAAACCCACAGACGTCGTGTGCCGTTACCAAGGTCAGATGTTTTGACAAGTGTGTCAACTCAAAATGCTGGATGTTTTCATATCTGAATTTTGAATTTCCACACAAAGGCTTTAAGTGGTTTTCACTCACCAACCAACACCATGAGTGAACTTTCTTCACCATATTAGAGATACAGCCATTTCCCAGGACTTGAAGATGAATTGGAATTTCAGTTTGCAGATGCTGTAACTAATTTAGAGGCTCAAAGAGCACATTTTGGTCATTTTGATCAGCTCCAATCAAACCAGAAGATGATTCACCGTATCAGTTTTCATACGGGTATGCTTCCCATTCTACCAGCAGACAATAAGCTTGTGAACACATGAATAAATCTGAAGAGTGACCCAGAATACTCATATGTTAGATATTTTAATTATTAGAGTAGGTATGGTGTGCAAAAACACTTCCACAGCTGTCTTCCAGATTTAAGCACCCTTAGAAAGGATTTTTTGAGGTTTATTTAGAAGTTCAATGTTCTAGACCATTCATTATCCAACTCTAAAGTGACCTGGAGAGCTGTTAAAAATGCAGAATTCTCAGTCCCATTTCCACAGTTTTTGATTTAGTAGCTCAAGGTGGGACCCAGAGTGGGACACAGGTTGGAGGCACAGGGTATCTAAAGAAATTTATTAAAAACCTTGATTCCTCTGAGGTAACTGGCCCAGGATCCCTAGTTTTTAGGAATTCTGATCTAGAATAAGAATTCTGTTGGGAGTTCTGACATTCTAAAGTTGTTGGTGTGATTTTTTTAAAAATATACATACACACACAAACCTAGTGTCTATATAAAATGTTCCTGACTTAATTGGTGATACTCTGGGACAGCTCACAAACAGGACTAAGAAACAACACTGGCGCTTGTTTTAGTTCAAACCTCAGAGGACCCTGGATTCTGGAGAAACCTGCTGGATTTCTATAAGACTTTTCATGAAAATGTTTATTTTTTACATTTTAGGTTTCTCGGAGCAAAGTAATATCCTGGACCATTTTCTCTCTCCATATTATACATATACTTCCCCTTGCTTTCATCCAAATGAACGGAGGGCATGCTGTGTACCCATGCACCAGGCGCTGGGGGGTGGACTTGGTCCTAAGAACAAAGACCACATCTGAAAGTAAACACATGTCAGACACGTATTGACAAAAGTTGAGTACTTTTTTTTTTTTTTTAAAGGCGATCTATGTAAAGGGCAGAGCAACACAAAAAGAAAAAGAGAAATCTTATCACAACTTCTGAAGGCTTCCTCATGAGCCTTACACACTTCTAACATTATTTTAGAAAGAAAACAAGTTTACTACATAATAAAAGTCATATGAAAAATACACACACACACACACACACACACACACACACACACACGTTATTTCCCTGAGACCCAAGAGTTAAAAACCTCTACTTGTGACCATTCCAGGACGCAACTTCTTTGGATCTGATCAGTGGGAAATGTTGGGTCTCTGGAGGGAATGTCAGCCACAGGCAGTTAGAAATCCCCATTCTGAAATGCCCAGGGGGAAAAGAATCATCTTTAAAGGGGCCTCACCCTCCTGGTCGGTATCTGTAACCTCAGCCACAAATGCCCAAGGGAATGCTGGGCCACTGCTCAGTCCCCAGCTCAAGGGAACAGGGCCATTCAGAACATTCTGGGGGACTTTGAGGTTATTTTTAGAAATGACCATGATCTTGTTGCTTTCTCCTATGAGTCAGATTTAAAACGCCATTTCCAAGTAGTCTTAGGTGTACCTGAGAGTGATTGTACCTCTCTTCAGTGTCGGAAGCACGATGCTCACCCAATTTTAGCTGTGAGGTGCCACAGTAAGGTACTTTTTAAAAGCAATTTTTGTGTGTGTGTCTGGATCTTTAGGTATGCTTTTATCCTTCAGTTCTTCTACTTCTTCTTCTTTTTTTTTTTAGGATTTTATTTATTTATTTGAGAGAGAGAGAGAGAGAGAGAGAGAGGACGAATGGGGAGAGGCAAAGGAAGAGGGAACACCAGACTCCAGGCTGAGCAGGGAAGCCTGCCATGGGGCTCGATCCCAGGACTCTGGGATCATGACCTGAACGGAAGGCAGACGCTTAACAACTGAGCCACCCAGGCGCCCCCTATCCTTTGGTTATTCTTAAACGTGTAATAAGCACCAACTAAATGTACAGCGTATTGAGAGTGGATCACAAGACATCAGCAGCAGTGGCAGTCAGGCCCTTGACATTTAGAAACGCTAAGTCCCAAGCTCTCCAATCTCCATACTTCCAAATACATAAATGTTCACACAGGCTCTTGGCTTTCTCTCAATGGAATGAATAAATTATATTTTCGTCACAAGTCACACGAATCCTGTGTACTTTTTATATCTGAAGTTAGAACATTTTTCACAAGCTTCATACATGTAGTTCAAAATGGTGCTTCAACAGTTATTAACTTGTTATTATTAACTTGTTAAAAGCCGAGACTGTTCTCTCCACAAATGCCAAGGTTATATGATTTTCAAATCTCCTCACATAGCTTTCAGTAGAAAGCTCTAAACTTTTTTTTAAAAAAGATTTTATTTATTTATTTGAGACTGAGAGAGAAGGAGCAGAGGGAAGGGGAGAAGGAGAAGCAGACTTCCTGCTGAGCAGGGAGCCTGACATGGGGCTTGATTCCAGGACCCTGGGATCCTGACCTGACCGAAGGCAGATGCTTAACTGACTGAACCACCCAGGTGCCCTGAAAGCTCTAAACTTCTAAGTTTTTGCCAGAGAATTTGATTCACTGCTTACTAAATGTCTCAAGATAAACTTGTCATTTAATATTCTAATTGACTGAGAGCTTACCCTGTACCAGGCCTTAAGCTAAGCGCTTTACATATATTACCTTGATTAAACCTCACAACAGCTCTGTGATGGACGAGGAATGGGCTCAGAGAGGCTAGTAATTTGTCCCAGGGCACAGAGCAGAGCCCCTTCTCAGCCACACTTGTTCTCACCTACTCTTGTTTTGCATCTGAAGACTCCCATCCCGACTAAACATGAGCAAACCTTGCTGAGAAATTCTGGGAAAGGGTTTCAGACACCCATGTCGTGACGGTCTGAGGAGGATGTGTTCACGTCTCCCAGTCAGATCTGCCTGATTCACAGAAAAGCGTTGTGCTCCTCTCTGAGGGAAGATGTTCCTTTGCAAATGTAGCACGTGTTTGAGAAGTGATGAGAGCTGCAGCCCTGAAAACTTCGGGAGGGAGCCAACGTGTGCGTCCCAGTGGCAGCTTCCTTTCCTTGGTAGCGCTCTGTCAGAAAAGCTCCTCTGAGATCTGTGGTTGCCATCGGATTCCACAGTCTGAACCCCCAACGGCTCTGTCTTTTCATATACATAAACACACGCACACATATTACATTGCATTTATTTCTAAGGACAAGAAACGATTTTCTTAGGAATGTCTCTGCCATCTCTTACTAGAAGTCACGCATACGTTATGTATTCAAACATGCCTACATGCGTGACCTCGTATTACAATCTGAAATTCCTAATGGGATTTTATTTAGAGCTGTAAAGAAATGACTGTGAAGGAGGTTGGTGAGGAAGGAGAAAAAACCATAGGGAGGAAGAGGGCAAATGAAAAGATCAGATCTTATCTGCATCATTCACAGCTGGAGACTTACACCAACAACACAGACCCAAGAATGGGCATGTTCAGACGAAACACACGAGATTTTGATTTGTTTATTCTCTGGGAGGAGGAAGGCGGGAAGGAGGAATGCTTCAGGGAGGCTCGGTACTTTTCTCTCCCTTGGGTAAAAATCAAGAATATTTTTATTGCACTGTTTACTCAAAATGTCCCTTCTTTTCAATGAGAAATTCTCATTTTAGTCTTTAGCCCCTTCCAGGAGACCAGTTTGCTCAATGGTGCTTAAGTCCTGCACCTGGCTTGGGGGACGCAAATAGCCCACAGTACCCACACCTGACACGGTTTTCCAATACAATCCTAGCACATGTTTATCTCCCTTTGGAAAACCAAAGTATTGAAATAAGATTGCCTAGTCTATAAAAAGCCTCTTGCTTCCTTCGAAGAGGTCAGACATTGCTCTTTCTGGTGCGGTGTAGTTTGCATAAAGCCCAGCTAGAAGATACCCCCTAGAAGAGAATTCTCAACTTCTTCCGTCTACAACCCATCTCCCCTCCCCCCCATTTCAGCCAGGGAGCGAACAAGACATTATTCTTATTTCTAGACAGTGTGTGACCCCCAGACCTCCATTTCAAACAGCAGGCTTTTACTCCAAAACTGAAAGCTACGGGACCTGCCTTGATTTACCAGCAAGGGGATTCCCATTATTTACATGTCTTTGGAATAACTTTTGTTCACGAATAGGAGACAAGGCAGAACTAGAGAATTTTTCTTTCCAGACAAATCACCCATGGGTGAAGATGCACACACACACACACACACACACACACACACACACTGGTACGCTCTCACATTCGGGTAAACATAGGTGTGATTTAACCGACTCTGAAAATGTTCAACCAGGGGGCAGCATGGGCAGCACTGCGCACTCGATCCGTAAGCAGCTGAGCTCCGGAGGCTGGCGACGGGGCCAAGGAGCTGCTCGGCTTCATCCCACCAGCTGAAATTCATTTTTCAAAAGAAATTAGACCAAGGTCCTGTTGTTATAGCAACAGTCAGAGTCACTTACACAGCCTCTTCCTTACAACCTCACTCTGACTTCTGTGGGCAGCAATTTCAATTACATACAGGGAGTGACCAAGGCCAACCCCGGATAGACCTTTTCTTAGCCCTTTAAAGGGTAGACGTGTAAATCCTCTAGGTCCAACCTGAAGCTCAAAGACCAGACTTAACTGTGTTCCACAGAGTTCTCCCAGTCTTGAAAGTCAGTGAACAGTGAAGATAAGAGTAAAACCTTCGGTCCCTGTGTTTGGGTAGGAACTGGACACGTAACCACCAAATTTCCTGGGGTTAACCAAGTACCGGCCATTTCAGAACGGGGACTTCCAGTGAGGATAGCAATGTCGGCAATCACCATCAGATCCTCAAGTGTTTTCATTACTTTAGTCCCCCGGGCTTTTACTCTGTTCTTGGGGATGTGGATTTCCCAATGTTTCCAATCACCCACTCCAACCCCTAAAAACAACAATCAACTCCAAAATTCCCCTTTCTTGATGAAAATGTACACTTATTACCAAAGCTCTATGGCAAAGAACTCTCCAAAGGAGTCAGCAATGTAGTAGTCTACCTTCACCACAAGGATACCCCAAGTGGCAAACATCTGTGAAGCCAGTGCTCGTGACTAATGATACAAGCTGAATTGCACCCTCCCCAAACTCACGTGCTGAAGCTCTAACCCCAGTACACTTCAGAATGTGACTGTGTCTGGAGATAGGGTCTTAAAGAGGTAATTAAGTTAGGGGCACCTGGGTAGCTCAGTCAGTTGAGCGTGTGACTCTTAATTCGGCTCAGGTCATGATCTCATGATCTCATGATCTCATGATCTCGGGGTCGTGGGATGGAGCCTTGTGTCAGGTTCCACACTCAGCGGGGAGTCTGCTTGAGGACTCTCTCCCTCTGCCCCACCTCAATAAAATAAATAAATAAATAAATAAATAAATAAATAAATAAATAAATAAATCTTCTTAAAAATGAGGGTCATTACGTTAAAATGAGTTCATTAGGGTGGTCCTTAACCCAATCTGACTTGTGTCCTTATGGGAAGAAGAAATTACAACAAAGATACGCACAGAGGGAAGACCATGTGAAGCCCCACAAAAAAGACAGCCATCTACAAGCCAAGGAGAAAAGGCCTTAGGGAACCAACCCTGCTGACAGCTTGACCTTGGACTTCAAGCTTCCAGACCTGGTGAGGAAACATGTATACCGTCTCAGCCACCCAGGGTGTGTGCTACTTTGTGAAGGCAGTCCTAACAAGCGAATACAATGAATAATCTGGTTTAAACCTATCTCTGTCCTCTCCACGTCTTCCGTAGGTTAGGCCCTCAATAACTATTGTGTCTTGCACAAATTTGTACATGCTTTGATTCAACTGACAGAGCACTTGCTGTGTGTCCAGTTCTGTATCAGACACTAGGACCCACTAGTGAACAAGATTCCGTGTCTGACCTCAAGAGCTTTCAGAGTGGAGGGGAAAGAAAACCAGGGGAGGAAGGACAAGGTCATTTGTAGTAGGTACCAGTGCTATGGAAGCCCAAAGGAGGGCACCCTTCAGTCCTGGACGGACTGAAATGGAAACTGAGACTTTGGACTCACCAGAGGAGAGAAGGTGTGGCTTCTAAGTAAAACCTCAAACAGTTGTGTCTGACTTGAGCCAGGGTACAAGGGGAAGAGGCTGGGGAAGTAAGAGCCAAACAAATCAGGAAGGGCTCGTCTGCCCTATTATGACATCTAGACTTCATCCAGAAGGCTTTGGGAGGCAATAGAAAAAAAAAAAATGTCACTTGTTCTGCAAACTTCAGATTTCATGGTGATAGAAGTTGGTTGCAAAAGGTAAAATATTTCAGGGGCGCCTGGGTGTCTCAGTTGGTTAAGCTACTGCCTTCGGCTCTGGTCATGATCCCAGAGTCCTGGGATCAAGTCCCGCACAGGGCTCCCAGATCGACGGGGAGTCTGCTTCTCCCTTTGACCTTCTCCCCTCTCATGCTCTCTCTCACTCTCTCTCTCAAATAAATAAATAAAAATCCTTAAAAAAAAAAAGGTAAAATATTTGAAGTGATTTGTTTGCTAGGCCTACCATAACACAACATCACAAACTGGGTGTCTTGACTAATTTTTTCACACTTCTGGATCCTGGAAGTCCAAAATCAAGGTGTGTTGACAGGTATGATTTCTGCTGAGGCCTTTCTCCTTGGCTTGCAGATGACCACCGTGTCACTGTGTCCTCACATGGCTTCTCCTCTGTGCGTGTGCATCTCTGGGGTCTTTTTCTGGGTCCAAATTTTCCCTTCGCATAGAGAAAATGGTCATGTTGGACTAAAATCCACCCCAATGGCCTCATTTTAATTTCATCTCCTCTTAAAAGGCCCAATCTCCAAAGATAGCCACATTGTAAGGTACTGGGAGTTAAGGCTCCAACATGTGAAATTTGGGGGAAGGCATAATTCAGTATCATTCCTGTACAGGTGACCATGCAAATGGCTAAATCCATCCTTAACTCATAAAAATCATAGGACACGGATCTGGTCTTGAGGCTAGTAGTTCGACAATTGCTATTGGGTCCAGTGTTGAACAACATAGTTTTTAAAGTGTCTGTCTCCCAGTTTTAACCCCCCAATTCAAAAGACACTTCACATTACTGGCCAACGAGTGTGCAAAGCAAAACCTCAATGTGGGCAGAAGAGCCATGCTATTATTTAGGAGATGCTGAATAAGGACCATGCCCTGAGGCTTAAGTATAAATGTTACTCTACATGGACAATCCATCCCACCTCAGAGAGTGACAAAGAAGGAAAGCCGAGGCATAGAGACACTAGGGCCACAGTGTAATTCAGAGGAAGAACAAGGAATGATAGTCAGGATTCCCTGCTGTAGCCCCATGCCCCACGCAATCCGTTTCTTTGCCTGTAACAGGTTCAGAGTTTGTTAACTTTCTGTTCCCGTTGTGGTGCACTGTCAATGGACTGTAACAGTGTGGAGTCAAAAGTGTGTATTTCAATGGTTTTATCTTTCTTACCTAGCCATCCAGACATCATTTATGCGGTTTCCATTGTAATGCTACAGTTAGGTTTGCATAATATTTTCTGTAAGTGCCTACTTTTGCGTGGTTACGGGCGCTCTAAAACTCCCCTGGGATGCAATTTTTTTCACCTTGGTCTGAGTTCTGAAGCAAAATTTTTGTAACAACAAATGATGACTTCAGGGATATTTTTGAAGTTACCTGACTATAAAAAAAAGGGAGGGGAGATTTTTACTGCAATAAATATTTTGTTACCTTTTGTCCAGTCAAAAAGAGCTGAACATAAAGGCATCACGCAAGGCAATGTAATAGATTTCACTGAAGACGGCCCCCACTGCCAGATTTAACTAAATGAGGTCTGCACTCACATGCTTATCAGTATTTAAAAATACCCTGAGTGTACACAACAGAAAATGTCAGGAACTTGAAAAGCAAAAATATGCATGTGGTTCTTTCCAGATCTCACTAAAGCACAGCAACTAAACAAACTTAATTATGTGATCAGGCCGCACTTACTTAACCTTTCCGGACCTCTGTTTCCTCAATTACAAAATGAGAGGGCTGGCCTGCCCGACCTCCAAAGCTTGTTCCAGCTCTAACAGAGTGTCTACTTGGACTCTGGATTCAAGTCAGTGACTCACTTTAAAAAATCACTCGGGAAGGCACTGTTAACTCAGATGGGCAGCTGAACTTTGGGCGGTAGTTACCAAGTAACCAAGAGCCTCATTTTAAGTCAGAGAGCAAGAATTCATTAAATTCTTCTGCACAGGTTTCGTGGCTTTAGGAAATTTGAAAAAACAAAAACAAAAAACACTTACATCCTAATCACAATTGTCTTTCAAACAAAAGTGTGTAAATCACGTGGTTCATTTAAAAGGATTCTTCATTTTCGGATGGTCGGCCTGGGGTCAGGTGCTGAGCTGGGTACGGAGAATATGAAAGATGCACAGGACCCCTGGTTTCGAAGAAATTCACAACCTGTTGTCTGTTGTCATTCTGTTCCTAAGTGTCCACTGGAAAAGGCTCCCATTATGTGTAACACTTGTCGAACATAGCCAACAGCCATTTTCCTATTCTGGTGACCACCGCCAGTTTGGGTCATTAGATACTGGACCAGGTTACAAGGAGGAGCTGTCCACCTTTCCAGGGTATCGACTACCACATTTATCACCTAGGAAAGGCAGACGGGTGTGGGCCTAACCTTAGGCTTCGAGTCAGGGACCCTGGGTCCTACAATCACTTCCCTCATGACTAAGCTGTGTGTCCCGTGGAAACCAGTTAAATATTTGCAACTCTGTTTTGGCCTGGACCAAACAATGTCCACAATTCCTTCTAAATCGAGCGGGCAAGAATTTTATCCTCTGGTTAATTGGGATACACTTGGAAGGTGAACCAACCAACATTTCAGGGTTCCTCTAAACCTCGTGGTCTTTTTCTAAAATACGTAACTAATTCCTAAATTTGAGAGAATGAGAAAGTTTGTGTCTGTTGCTGTCTCTACACATTATGTAGTAAAACCTGATTCATTCCATTCCTGATCATTTTGCCTTTAGCTGTCACTTGGCTAAGGGCCAACCTGATATGTATTCTTATGTACGAAGAAAGAGCTTGCTATGTAAAAGAATAGGTATAATAAAGATCATAAGGGGAATAGTAGGAATGCTTAACCTACTTAAGGTAGAAATGGGTCTCAAGGACTCAAGCACTCCAGAGACTCAAATTTAAATAAACAATTGATACACGCATTATGAACTCTTCTCATATATTAATTAAAGTAGTTCCCCAAGGATGCTTATTTACTAACAGTTTGATAGTCTCGTTTGAATTGCAGTTGGTACTTTTGCATATATACATGCAGTACAGATTTACCACTACACTTCGGTTCAGATTGTTCTCAATTCAGGCAGCTGTTTGCCCAAATTAGTTTAAATTAGGGAGAGTCTATTGTATTCATAAACTCTTCGTCTAAATGGCAGAAATGATGACGATAAAATTTGTCTGAGGTTTGTTGGAACTCTGCGGCTTAACTTCTAGTCTGAGATTTGTAAAGAATGAACATGGGATGATTAATGGCCATTACTGATTTCTTACAGCTGTAACTTATCAGAATATGTATACTCTAATACTGTACCCAAGGTAATTATCTCATTACTATGAAGTGTCACAGAAATGCATTATGCGAAGTATGCGTTGAATCACATTTAGCAATTTCTTTTTCTGTCTAAATCCAGAAGCTTAGTGTTCTCTAATAGTGGGAGCATTGCACGGGAGTTGGGGGCTTTACAAGAGAATTGGGGCTTAGCCTGCGAGTGATGCACAGAAGCTGGCGCTCCTTGGCAGAGGTGTAACAAGCTTTGAGACTCGGGTCACTCTTCTAGACTTTTCTGCACCTCGGTTCCTAATTTGAAAATGGGCATATTCCTGTGTGACCCCTATGATACCTCATGGAAAGGATTAAGCAGATTAAGTCTATAAAACAGTTGGTCACCAGGAGGAAAGGCATTAAGGAAATTACTCAACGTACTGTAGTGGTGACTTTTCTAACTGCATGAATATTTAATGAACAGGTACACATAATACTTGACATTTCTATGGAGCTCTTCATGCAAGCATCTTAACATCACTTAAAGAAATGCATGGCAACAATTATCAGGCATCTGGGAAGCATTAGCTCTTTGGCCAGAGAGGGTAGAGACACAGGAGCGTTGTTTTTAACATCACAGTGTTAAGACTCGGGTTATATTCAAATATGGTTATCCCACAAATCAGAAGATGTGCCTTAGAAATAGAACAATGTTTATTTGAGAGCCATCCAGCCACATGTAGGAGGAAACCTAAACAACACAGGTGCAAAACCTCCCTAAGAAGTGAGCACATGGTTGGAGATGGGTCTTGTTAACTGGATGAGAGAAGTCAGCAAGGAGACAAAGAAATAGAATTAGTGAGAGATCAAAATAAAACATCACCAGGAAAGTAGGGGGGAGAAAAAGAATTTGTGGTCAGCTTTGTAATGTCAGTTGCAGTCTGAAATGAGAACTAAGAGACCATTAGATTAGTATCAGAGTAATTCACTGGGAATCTATGAGAAGGTTCTGCTAGGATATCCAGCAGCATCAACATCATCTGGGAACTTGCTGAAATGCAAATTCTTAGCCAATTCCCCCAGACTTCCTGTATCAGAAGCTCCGATCGTGGAACCTGAGCTCTGTGTTTTAACAAGCCCTCAAAGTGATTCTCATGAGTCTGAGAGACCTTGTTCAAGAACAGTGCTTCCCGTCCAGCAGAACTTCCCGAGATGATGGAGATGTTCTCTATCTGCCTCTATCTGATACATGAGCATCTAGCTGCATGTGGCTTTTGAGTACTTGAAACGTGGCTAGTGCCACGAGGAATTGACTTCTAAATTTCATTAATTTTAATTAAGTTTAAGATAGCTACGTTTAATGAGTAGCTATTCTATTGGACAACCAAGTTCTAGAATGACACCGTAAATGAAGGCCAGGTTTTTGATCAGTAAGAAAAGCAAATGGTGAGGAATGAAGATGCTGACTGTCGACTCTTCTACGTAAGAAATCTTGGTTGGGAGGGCAAGAGGAGAAAAGCACATCATGGCTGGCATGTCAGGAGGTGAAGGAAAGTTTTTTTCCCAGGAAAAGGAAGTCTTGAGTGTGTTTGAACGTGAAGAGAAATCAGAGAGCGGGGGAGGTTGGCCCGCAGGAAACAGGGACAAATGAAAAATTGTGGAGATGTCCAACTGTGGTAAAATATCCATAACATAAAATTTACCACCTTAACTGTAAGTGTACAGTTTAGTGTTCTTAAGTACATCTATGCTGTTGTGAAACCATCTCCACCACCGATCATCAAGTCCTTTTCATCTTGTGAAATTGAAACTCTATGCCCGTCAAACAATAACTCTCTATTCCCTTCTTCCTTCAGGCCCTGGCAACCAGCATTCCACCTTTATGAATTTAAAGATTATATTTATTTTATTTGAGAGTGAGGATGCGTGTGTGCGCGCACCCACGTACATGGGGTGAAGGACAGAGAGAGAGGGGGAGAGAGAATCCCAAGCAGACTCTCCGCTGAACACAGAGCCCATCATGGGGCTCAATCTCATGACCCTGAGATCATGACCCGAGCTGAAAACAAGATTCGGGTGTTTAACCACCTGAGCCACCCAGAAGGCCCCTCTGTCTCTAGGAATTGAACCACGCTAGCTAACTCATGTAAGTGGAATCCTAGAGTATTTGTCTTTTTGTGACTGGAATATTTCATTTGGTATAATATCCTCAAGGTTTATCCACGTTGTAACACATATCAGAATTCCCTTCCTTTTTAAGGCTGAACACTCTTCCATTATATGCGTAGACCACTCATCCATCTATGGACATTTCAGTTGCTTCTACCTTTTGTCAATTGTCAATAGACTGTGCTGCCATGAACATAGTTTTAGAAATATCTTGAGGCCTTGCTTTCAACTCCTTTAGGTATATACCCAGAATTGCAACTGTGGGATCATGTAGTAGTTCCGGTTTTAATTTTTTGTGGAACCTCCACATTGTTTCCCATGGTGGCTGAACCATTTTAAAAAATTTTTATCAAGGTATTTGTTTTTGAGTCCATGAAGAATGGAACATCAAAGCCATCCCCCCCCAAAAAGAGAGATTTAAAGACAAATGTGGGGAACACGTATATTGAAAAACAACTGTGTGTGTGTGGTGGCTAGGGGAGTGGTGAGGTAGAAAACCCCAGGGCTTGAGGAGAGAGCAAATGAAGGTTTTGTAGAGTTGGTCCATTATCAGAGAAGAACAGGGAAGCCCTTTGAGGGCTCTCAAGCAGAAGTATATACATACAGTGTAGAAGTATGTCATGGGATTGAATTGTGTTCCCCGCCCCCCGAAAAAAGGTATGTTGAAATCCTAACCCCAGAACCTCAGAAAGTGATTTCATTTGGAAACAGAGTCACCACGGGTGTAATTGGTTAAGATGAAATCATACCGGAGTAGAATGGGCTCCTGATTCAACATGAGCGTGATCATTCTTGTAAGAATACGGCCATGGGAAGACATGGAGATGCACAGAGAGGACGCCACGTGATGGCAGAAGCAGAAATTGGAGTTATGTAGCTATAAGCCAAGGCATGCTACAGAATGCCGGCAAACCATGAGAACTAGGAAGAGGCAATGAAGGATTCCATGCAGAGTCTGAGGGGGGCACGGTTCTGCAGGCACCTTGATTTTAGACTGCCAGCCTCCAGAACTGTGAGACAATAAATTTCTGTGGTTTTAAGCCACCTAGTTGGTAGGACTATGTTATGGCAGCCCCAGGAACTGACAGAGCTACACAGTATGAATCTGTAATAGGCCAGGGTCATCCCCGGCCAAGGCCAAAACAAGTACTTCCAAATGACTGTACTTCCCAACTCTGAGCAATGTGCTTTCTGACACACTGGGATAATATAGGTGATAAGTCAATGTAATATATATTTTGAATCACAGTCTTTACTGAAAGATTCTCTTTCTTTCTCTCTGTCTTTCACAGGACCAAATGGGGCATGCATATGAACACACTAAATTGTATGCTTCTAAGAACCACGATGGGAAGAAATCCCAGTGTCTCAGGGCAGAAGTGCTGTCATTACCTAGAAGTTCTTCCAGATTTTATTTCACCTGCATTTGGCCCCTAAATTTTTGTTCTGGGTTGTAAGTCTGAGCAGAGCTCTGGCTTTAGCTGGAAAAAGCAAAGACTTTTCTAGTTTCTTAAATTTCTAAGTCTGCCTGCTTTTGCTGACTCTGGCCTTTATCTTAGGTGCTCATTCATGACTTCGGGAAAATAATAATACAGTTATTTTCCTGCTTTCCCACTTGAGTTTGAGGGAAACAGTCAGCATTGAGATGATGAGTGCCAACTCAGATTAAGCCACTTAAGAAAAACTGCCTGGTTATGAACTCCGGGGTGAGTCTCTCCCAGAGGTGGACGGGTAATGGCTGTGGGAGCCGGGGACTAAGGGTCGAAATTATCCACAATGTCTCGACAGAGGAGCCTGGTTGGTCTACAGTGGAAGGGGAGCTCAGCTGTTGCTGACGTGGAAACAGCGTGCATTATTTGGGCAAGCAGAATAACCTTGAGCATCTGCCAAATCAAAGCACAAGTTGTAAAAACAAAGTCTCTCCCTTCCTGCCTACTTGCTCTTCTCCTTTTAAAACACAGCTTTCGCTTTTGTGAAAATTTACCTACATCCTAGTAAAAGTGGGAGAAAAGAGCCATAAACAGTGGTTGTAAGCACACACACAAATCCAGAAATAACTATATTTTAATATTTCTCTACAAGAAACATATCCAGTTCACAGACTCCTTCCCACCCTTCCCTTCCACAGCCCCTCGAATTTAAAAAAAAAGAAAAAAAAAATTAAACTTTGGCTTTTCATGAAAGGCATACAGCAAAAGTATCATTGTTCCAAAATTCCAAAGCCATTTCACAATCATAATGAAATGAGGGAGGAAATGGTTTTGTTGAGGTCTTGAAAACAATTACTCCATGTTGCTGTGTGGTATATCTTTATAAATTATAAAGGGATCTGCAAAAATTAGTTCATTCATTCAACACACACTCACCGAGCATCATTTATGCACTGGACCCTATGTGTGAAGCTGGGGATGCAGAGATGAATAAGACAGTCTGCCTGGGAGAGCTCACAACAGAGGAAGACAGCTATTATTATTATTCATTATAATGTGGCTAGACTTCCCATGCCCCACTCCTACCTCCAGCCCTAGGAACCTTGATTTTAATTCACAAAGAACCATATTGTGGGGAGAGAGAGAGAGAGAGGAAAAAAAAAAAAAAGAAAATGACCACAGTAAATCCTGTAAAGGTGGCAGGTCTCTCCAGAAATATGGCTACACTATGAGCTTAGACCTCCTTTAAACTAAGGGCAGGGAAGAAGAGAACACAACAAAATGCCTACACGAACTATAAAACCGAACCACAATGAACATCTGGAAATGAATTAGAGAAATTCAAAACGAACTGGGAAGAAAATTATTTATAGTATAAAAATTAGTTAAAAAGGAAAGCAAAACACATTGGAATAAAGTCAAAAGCATCTTTCTCTGCTTCTCCTTTTCAGAACTGCCCCAGAGCATCATACGAGGAGAGACTTTACCCTCAGCTCTGCTGGAGACTTTGAGCTTCATAGACAAAGGGATCCATGCCTAGAATTGACAACCCGGTTTCTACATATTTGGGGTTGAACTCAGATGAATCGACTGGAACATCGAAACTCAGGTTTTCTGATGTGATTTTATGCCTGCTTCGAATCAGTGGCTGAGGAGAAAAGTATATACACAATAAATCTAAAATCATTCAATTACCTTACGTCAACTGGGAGGCTTATATTTACTGAGAACAGGCATTTGACTCTCATATTACAAAGACATGCAAATGACTCCCAAGTTGCAAAGTCATTCTGGATAGCTTATTACTCCATTCTCAGATGTTGGAGGAGCAAGGGGAGGCTTGAGAGTTTGATCAGGAAAATACTACGCTTGTCATTTGGCAGAAACAGCATGCTAACACAGCCTCTGGAATTACGGGCTGTATGAGTGTCAGCTCACAGGAAAGGAAAAATAGCCAGCCCCTCTTTGGAAACAGATTCATGCTGCAAAATGACCCAAGTTAATTTCCTTCTGTTAATTAAGCCAGTTTCCTTATTAGCAATGGGAGATGACCAAGTCTAGTCTATATCCAATGACTCAGAGAATGATGAGGTTAGCTGGCCCGTTTGTTTCAAAACTTAACTTGCAGATGGAGTGTCACAGACTCTGTATAAGGAGCACTAGCCCCACCCAGGACTTAGTTCTACTTTTACCACTGCTGAACCAAGGACTTTCTCAGAAACTACCCCCACGTTCTGCTAACCACCAAATTCCCACACGGCTTCATCTCTGAGATCTCTGTGTGTGTGAGTCCTAGGTTCCATAACCTCCAGTGCCCCTCGTGAGGCTGGAGACCCAGCAGCATTGAGGGGTAGTCCTCTGAACCTCCCTGTGACATGGTACCTCACATGGAGGACGGGTTCATGGTGGACACACTCTGACCTCCTCCTGATTGTAAGCAAAATTTGGGTGGCGACGAAGGGTGGGAACGGGGATAGGAATTCCTCTAGAATCGCTCAGGGATCCAGGTCCAAACCAAGATAAGTCTGAAAGCAATGCTGAGCCAAATCAGTGACTGTTACCCAGGCCAGCCCCAACAACTGAGGCTGTCCTCGAAGTCACCATCCAGTACGTGCCAGGCAAATCCAAGATCCTTCCCTTCATTCCCACATCAACCCTGCAAGGGAATAAGCATCATTTATACAAATGAGGAAACTGGGGCTCAGAGAGATTTAAATAAATTGCCCAAGGTCACATAGCGAGCGTGTGAGGGAGCTGAGATTTGAATTCCGAAGCCTGTGCTTTTCTGTTCCACACCTCTCCACTTGTGAATGGAATGTGTTTCTCATTTCCAAACTACTCTGAAGTGAACGTGGCTCTGAAGTGAGATAGGAAGAGGAAAGTCACCCTCAGGACTCTCTCCCCTTGGTGGTGGGCTGACACATAAGGAGGTACTATCTGAATGTGCACTTCCTGTAAGGGCTACAGCTCTTCCAGTGATGCTGGTAGTGGCCAATCACACTGCCAGCCACTTTCCAGGGACATCACTCCGATGGCACCCACAATGAGCACATACTTCCCAGGAGACCAAACCTAGCCTGCACAAAAGCATCGGGAATGTTCTGCTCTAGCTACACATAGCCTCAGCTCTTAAAAGGACTGAGGGCCACCAACCACCGTTCATTGCTAGAGCTCCACAAACTCACAGTATGCTAGCACTGCCTTCACCTGGGTCCTCCTAATTCTTTGTTGCTCATAATTTATTTTTCTTTATTAATACCTTTCACTTTAATTTCACTTTCCTCATAAGATTGGGCGAATATTGGCTAGTTCAGAAGCCGAATATAAGGACTAAGCAAGGTAACGTAAGCAATGTATTCAACAGCACCACTTAAAGTCTTTGCAACTTTCCTCACCCATTAGTAATGCCATAGTAGCATGGTAGCCTATAGGGATTTTCAAGTGGGTGTTCCCCATCCCCCTTGATAATACTGTCACCCAATACAGAAGCAAGGCAAACATACAGTTTTAGATGACAGAACCAGACTTTCACGATACAGATACTGCCAACTTTTTAAACTTGGGAATTACGTAAAAGTGGATTCTAGAATCTCTGAGAACCCCCAAAAGTTGTGTGCAGAATTTTGTGCATATGTGTCTTTTTTCAGAAGGGAGGGCCTAAATCTTAGGTCATCTAACACCCTCAGTGTGGTCCACAATCCTCCAAAAACCTAAGAGCCACTCTCCTACAAATTAGCAGTAGCAAATTCAATTGAGTGGAACCTGAATTATAAGCGGCTTTGATTTCCTCGAAGCTCAAAGCCATGTCATCTTGCAATTCTAGGTTGCCTTGATGAATGTATGTTCTACAGATCCGGGAAGAAATATCTGTGTTCTACCCTGATGGCACCTGGCAGGCTGGGCTTGACTCGGGAGTCCTTATTTTCTTCAGGCAGTAGGACAGCCAGAGGGCATGACTGGGGCAGAGGGGACCCCAGAAACCCTGTCCTGTGAGAAGCAGGGAAAGGAGCAGAAGGTATCTTGCTGGAGAAAGTGAGAGCAGGGCAGTAGGAATGCCACAGTTCCTCTTTAAACAGCTGCCAACTGCTCCACTGGAAAAGGATTAGATTTAATTTATAGAGCTCCAGAGTATGGAACCTAGACCAAGGGCTGGAAGTTACGGGGAGAGAGAATTCAGCCTCTATACGAGGAGGAACTTTCCAAAACGATTAGAGAGATTCAAAATAGAAAGGGCTACCTTGTGAGGCTAATGAGCTTCCTGTCCCTTGAGTCTTCATGCCACGGCTGCATGTTCATCTGTCAGGAATTTGTGAAGGGGATTCTTTATTGGGTGGAAGGTAGGAGAAAATGACCTCTACGATTCCTTCTAATTCCATGATCTGTCTATTAAGATTTTATATCTCTTATTAAAATTTATAGTCAAAGATCCAAACACATGTTCCCTTGCTTCATATAATAGACACTTGTGGCAAATGACCTTACAAGGGGTATAACCACTCTTTTTTTTTTCACTTTTGATTTTTATGTATTTGTTTTCTCAAAATGAGGTATGTCTGTGTATGAAATGCCATGTCTGCATTTCCAGCCCATACTCCCCCTGTCTCCTCTTTCTGAGTCTCCACTGCTCCCACTGGAATTCACAGCACTGTCATCCCTCCCTGGGCTCCTGCACTATGCTCCTACCTATTTATTTATTTTTACGTAATCTCTACACCCAACAAGGGGCTCCAACTCACAATCCCAAAATCAAGAGTTTCACGTTCCTCCATCTGAGCCAGCCAGGCACCCCTTACCCTCCTAACTATTAACCCTGTTTCCCACCCCAGCCTATTCCCCTGAGCACCTAATCATTTAAAAACAATCATCATGGGGCGCCTGGATGGCTCAGTGGGTTAAGCCTCTGCTTTCGGCTCAGGTCATGATCTCAGGGTCCTGGGATGGAGCCTCGCATGGGGCTCTCTGCTCAGCAGGGAGCCTGCTTCTCCCTCTCCCTCTGCCTGCCTCTCTGCCTACTTGTGATCTCTCTCTCTGTCAAATAAATAAATAAAATCTTTTAAAGAAAAAAAAACAAAAAAACAAACAACAAAAAAACAATCATCAGGCTAATCTCTTAAACTCCAAACCGTGGCTTACAGGACACTGGATGACCAGGTGTCTCCAAGCTCATTTCATGCCCCCCTCCCGTGACACGTGACATGCTCAACACGCCAGATCCCTGCTCCGCCCCTCCCCCAAATGCCAGCCCCCCTGGCTCCTCCCTCCCCTGCAGCTGCAGCCTCTGGGCCCCTTCTCCCAGTGCCCCACCATCCCTCATGATTCAGCTCAACTATCTCCTCAGGAAGGCTGTTCGTGGCCCCCCATGCGTCAGCCACACCTCCCCACTTACGTCCTGTTACATCGCTCTGTTTCATTTTCTTCATACCACTTACTATATATTTTTTTTAATAATCATCTGGCTTCTTATTTTTGATTTGGTATTGGCTTCTTCCCTGCTCTGAGTATCAGTCCATTGAAGGCACGGACCTAGTCTGTGCTGTCCACTAATTTTCTGTGTCCAGAGTCTAACACAGGGACTAGCTCATGGCTGGTGGTCAGTATTTCTAGAATGAAAGAATAAATGGGTGAGCGATTGCATGAACCAGTCTCTCCAGTACGGATGGTCAGCTTGGGGGCTGTGCGTGACCGTGTTCTTCCCAGTGTGTACGTATGACTGTGTTTGCCTGCTGCCTCACCCTCTTACCTAGGACAGGGCTGTGTACACGGCAGGCCCTCAATGGAATTTTGGATTGACTCCCACAAAGCTCACAAACGTCATTGAAAGCCAAAGATTAGAGAGACAATCTTTTTCACTGAAGAGAAAAAGATATTACCCATGTCTCAGAAGGTCCTTACACACGCTCTGTGGTAAAATCCTAGAGAGGAATAGCAGAGCTCCCTAAATCTGGGATAGTGTGTCTCCCCCCGCCCCCCACCCCCACCGAAGGCTTTTAGGAAAAAAAATATTCTGGCAGTGAGGAGCAAGAGATGCTGGAATGGGTTACTGAGGAGGTGGTAGAATCTCCTTTTCTGGAGCTCTTTAAAAATAGAACAGCCATCTGGGATGATTTAGATATGGTCTTCATTGAAGAAGGGGGATGGAAGAGGGAATGAAAGATCTAAGTCCCATCTCATCCTTGATTTTCTGATATTTCACTTTAATGTTGGATTCATAGCAAAAGCCTGAAAGGAGCAAGGAATTCACTTTTTCTTTTTAACTGAAAGTTAAATCCCATTTTACTTTGAACTGTAATTCTGCTGTATCACTCCCTTCTCCTCAAATGGGCAATTTGGATGTCATACTTTTTTTTCTGTTGTGGAGAAAGTTTGGATGAAACTTAACTTCCAAGCTCTCCTTCCTAGAAAGGAAAGGACGGGGGTTTAAGATGGGAGAGTTTCCGCTGTCAGGAAATGACAGGCTGAAAGGTACAAGTCGGCGTGGGTGCTGCTCATGCCGCTGCAGAGAACGAAGGGGCAGGAAGCAGCACAAGGAAACACATCCCACAACAAGACCCTGCCGGGGTCACACACACAAGCCAGCTCTGGAAGTCTCGTCTGCCGTTCCTAACAATTGATTCTTCTTCTTCTTCTTCTTCTTCTTCTTTTTTTTTTTGTTTGGTTAAAATGGGATCAAGCTCGGGAAAGTCACGTCGACAACATAAGGTATATTTTTCTTATAGTCGGCTCTGAAATTATAACAATTGAACTGTCTCCTGGCTTTGTTCTTAGGACTCTTGCTTGATTTGTCAAAGCTGCATAGTCAAAAGAATAATAGATTTTAATACACAGAAGCCTGAATTTTACCCTTTTTTCTATAGAGACCACACTGTAGAAAGCCTTGTTAAATTTCTCAGCAGTATTTGTATGCTATAACTGTTTTTCTAACCTAAATAAACTTGGTTGTGATGATCAAGTACATTTATTTTTAAATGTTCATTATAAGTACTGTTGTGCATAACAAGGTAATGGGCAATATGGCTCTGGTTTGGTTTGGTTTGGTTTTGAAAAGGAACACAACCAGATTAATGATGGCATTAACTTTTTTTGATGGGGCCTTTCTATAAGTTTAATGAATAATCCATATTTCTATGGAATATTCTGTTAAGTCAGAACATAGCATGACCATAAAGGTCTTCACAAACTGTCCCTGAAGCCTGTCCCTGTCACTTTATAGGACATGCTCCTTCGTTTACTCCTTGCTCTCGGGATGTCAGTTGAGCGTACACATGGGTGACATCTCGCGGATCTGTGTGTGAGCCCCTGTGCCCACTTACACTAGAAACGGAACTCGAATGCCAGGCACTCACAGCAAGAGAATTCTAAGTTCGAAATAAAAACTCCTGAAGACAAAAAGAAGGAAATGGGGTGTTCTCCAGGAACTTTAAACACAAGTCACCTTAAGGTGCCTTCATGATACAAAATCCACACTCTGTTGTGTTTTGATATATCCTGTTATGGAATCGTTGGCTAACGCGGTCCCCACCCTCCTTTCATGAACGGATAGAGGACACACGTTTGTTCAGGGTGGCAGGAAACATCTGATCCTTTAACAGAGCAGGATTCAGTATCCGCAGAGTTGTAACTATTACAGAACACTGGTTCCAACTTTTCCTCCCATGAGGCCACCGTCTCCGTGCTGGGGTCCATGAAGTGTGGGGCCCCGGCTGGGGCCTGGGCTACAGAGCTGTGGCAGAGGAGAATTTCATCCCTGGGGTGAAAAGCCTGGATGAGTTTGGGCCCGGCCAGGTTTGAGCTGATGAAAAGCGAGACCCCTGATCATGACCTTCTTTCCATCTGCTTTGTAGCCTTCCTTTTGCTTGGATCACCCCCCTCCCTTGGGCAGGCAGGAACAGGGGAGAGTCGGTCCTCGCATATCTCCCTGGCTGAATCCCCTCACCCTCTTCCTGCTCCTCACTTGTCCCCTCTCCACTTTATGCTGCCCTCTGAGGGCACGTGACCCACTCTGTAGGAGTCCGGGGAGTGACTCTGGAGCCCCTCCTGCACTGACCCTCACACCCAGGCTCCCGGAAGTGGCTCAAACTCCAGACCCACAATTTTCCTTCTCCTGGCTTCTGGTCAACTCTATCCCCCCTCCGTTGCTTGCTGCCGGGATGGAAAGCCGGTCACTTTGTTATTGACAAACTACAGTTTTTAGTCCCACTTCACTCTATGTGCTGCTCACTATTGCTCCTTTGGGGTTTTTCTCACAGCCTTCGCTCACAAATTCAACACCACCATTCCCTCAGCGTAAAACAAGCGTCTGGAGCTTGCCGGGGCTTGCAAAAAAAAAAAAAAAAAAAAAAGGAGTTGGGGGGGCGGGGGCTGCCGCTTTCCCACAGCCCATCCTCCGGCACTGCAAATGTTAAAGCCGATCTGCAGGGAGATTGCAATTCTAACATAATGAGATATTAATGAGCTTTGCACATGTCCCTAGCCACAACATTTCTCTCCCCCTCCCCCGCTGCACACCCGTCTCTGCAAATCCGAAGAGAACCTGCTCCTTCTTCGACACTGCGATTCCTCCACTTCCCTCCGCACCTGCCCTCTCGCGCTCCCTCCCGTGCCCTGGCTGCCCTGCTCAACTCAAGCTGCCAGCACCACAGAGCACCAAATGGGCTGGCACCGCCTTGTTTCCTGGCCTAATGGATGCTTGTTTAAACACTGGAGCTGTTTGCATTGCTGCGGCTCACTGCATGTTAAACACAGTCCTCTGAAACCCTATCCCAATCCAATAAAGGTATCAGCAGTTCAGTGTGGGGAGGCAATTACTATAAGGTCCCAAGCGTGCCTTCTAAGCTCGAGGAAGGAAAATGTGATCGAACAACTAAAAGGAAAATCTGATTCAGCTCAGCATCACGTGGAGGACACAAGGCTTAACTGCAGCCAGGTCTGTGGAGGGCAGAGGGAAATCAATGATGAGCTGGGGAGAGCGACCACAACTGTGAAGAGGGCTTTAAGACAGCCTGTTAGTAACATCATCTCCTGCCTTTGACCAGAGACCCCTGCCTGTCCTCCCACTTCAGCTCTTTTTCTCTCTTCCTTTTTTATTCCAAGGGGTATCCTTATTTATTTTTTAATGACAAACTGCCATCCTTCTTAACACTCTCCACCTCTCACTCACCTTTAATTCCTTAAGCACTCATATAAAAAAAATGGCTTTTCATGCGCAAGATCATTACCATATCAAAGGCAAGAGAGAGAGAGAGAGACAGAGCGCAAAAATGATAGAGGGATAATATACTGGCAGAGAGAAGAAGGCAGGCCTGCTTGAGAGAGAATGGTGGGTCCCTAACCTCAGGCTAATGATACCAGTCGATAATGCAATGGATTGGTTTCCTGCCTTCGCTAAGGCTGAAAAACCAGGGGAATTAGACACAAGATTGAAATTTATTTCTCACCCAAGAAGCAAAAGTTTTAGAAAAGTGAATACTCGCCTCCATTTGTAAGTTCTGGACAGGAAGAGATATGGGGCTTCGCTTTCTTTTACCTCTCCCTGTTCATTTAAGAGCCTGCCCTGCGGTGGCCAGCCTGTCGTGTTGTGTCCCCCACCAGCCCCCCTCCTCCACCGCCAAGGAGTGAGGAAGCAGGGATGGATGCATCTGACAACACTAAGATAAGCCATACACCAGGCTCCTGGAGGCGCCATCCACTTCCCAGGAATCTTGTCAAATCCCTGCCTATTCCCCCAAGGTTGCTGGCACAAGGGACGCAGGCAAGATGGAGCCCAAGTGCTGGTGTCACCATCATGCAGCAATAGCTCTTGTCTAATGGGAAGAAGGATCAAGCTGTCCCTTCAGAAGAGATGGGGACCAGAGGGCTAAGATGGTCTGCAATCCCTCCACCCCGAGGCTGAGAGGTGAATCGAGGTCTCCCTATGGTAGGCGTCCAGAAGGATAACGAACACACTGAAAACTATTCACTCTGTAACCATGTTCATGGGGCCTCTAGGCCAGCACGCACAGGGTCTCTGACCTGGCCTTGACTTGCCTCGTTGTCACTCACTGCACCTGCCTTGGAAAAGTCTGGCTCCCACACCCCAGGCTCTAGGTGCTTGGGCAAGCAGCTTGGCTGAACAGGTCTTGCCCTGCAGGGAAGCAGGGTCTCCCACACGTCCCTTTGTCACAAAGTGGGAACAGTGATGGCAACTTGAAGAGAATAGTAAACCTTCGAGCCCCGTGACGGTCAATGTCAGGTCAAATATTACCGAATTTACGTAAGCCACAAATAGCGTATTTAGTTCTTGTGCTCTCCTTGGTTTCCTGACTTAACATTCTCAGAATAGCCTCATCACCACAGGCCTGGAAAATACGGGGCAAGCAAACAACAGTAAGCCCCTCCTGAAAATTATAATAAAGGTCTTTCTTGTCCTGCACACTGGGGAATGAAGTGTTCTATTTAAAAGATATTATATATATATATATATATATATATATATATATATATATATATGAAAAGCTTTCTAACAACATCGGATGTTTCCCTAGTTTATTAAAAGGTAAATAACATTTTCTGACAACTCACAGGGTCACAAGGTACTCATCCTGTCATTGGCTGTAGTTTGTTTAGTTTCTTTGTAGTTTCTTTGTTTAGTTTCTTTGCCCAGGAAAAATAAAAGGGTAGTTATCTCACGATCATCTACCTTTATTAGGAAAGAAGAGAACCTTGTAAAAGATGATAGACCAATACCTTAATGACACTAATTTATGGCCCTGCTCTGAGATATGACCTTGTTACATGCCCAGAATCTGGCATCCGTGGGAATGCTAGATGTGTCCCCTCAACAAAGCATGAACTCACTCCCATCTCCATCAGCAGCAACAGCACATTTTATTTTTTTTTCTTTTTACTGTTTGAAATATCACCATGGAAAAAATAAAGTGATACTGAACCCAAACTTCTTCAGCCTACTATCTTTATTCTCTCCCCAGACGCAGAAACTCACAAAATCCTTGTGCTCCTATAATGTCGTTCTAATCTGGAGACAGAGGCTGCACTGTAATAAAATCACAGAAAGAAATTCCACTCCGAAGACAGAGACGTGCAGTAAAAGAGAGTATTTTGTTAATGGCACATCGGAGATGACCAAAGTAGAGGCACTCATAGGTGGACATAAAGGTATTCCCCTCCTTTTGATTGCTCCTTTGCATGTACATTAAGTGATTATTTTAATGTCACATATAAAGAACCATCTCTGAAATCTTTCTTTCATTATTATTTGCATACAAACTTTTGTTTTTTTTTTTAATTAGTAACACATGAAATTTCCTCCATGTAAACATCTTGAATTCTGCTAGCCTGAACCAAAAAAATGGCTCCCCACCTTACCACCACCAAATAAAAATCACAGCCCATTGTAAAGTTGCTCAGTGGCTAATGAAGTCAGGTATTCTAAAACACTTACCTCGGCTGGCAAGCTTCACTCCCTACTACTACTTCTCTCAAAGAGGTGTGGCTTCACACTTTGATATTCTACTTGGATACAGATGTAAAAATCTTTCTTCCCCTCAGGAAATGACTACCTTATTCATCTCATTCCAGTATCCATTTAGCCCATCACTTTCTGAAGACAAAAACTGCTGGGACGCTTTGTTAGGAATAAAACCCGAGATTCCCAAACCTGAGTTCCTGATGATGGGAAAACCCAGATGAGCCCCTGGGAGAACTCTTTCTCATGACCTTTTTTCCTTTGGTGTTTGGTAAAGGAGCAAAATGATTGAGGCTTCTGTTAGGAAAACTATACCTTTACAGCAAAAATGATTGTGAGATCAGCATCCAGGAAATTTGGGCCCCTAAGCAAAACATTTAAAGAGGTCCCTCTTTCATGGGCCACCCCAGAAATGATCTCAATGTGCATTGTACAGAGGAGGAGAGGGAGGGGCTCTTTTGTGAGTCCTTACGCTGGAGCGCTTGCTCCTACTGTTGATAAGATAACCTGACCAAGAAATATGACATTGTCTCCCAAATAAGAGTATAAAGATAAGTAACAAAGAAGTATAGGAACTGGGGCCACACTGTCACCTTCACCCTCACCATGCAGAACAAGGAGCATTGATGACTTCTGGAAAAGGTATCTACCGGGTTAAGAACAAGCTGACAAAGGGTTTATTAAATATAGTCTCTCTGTTTTTCTGTCTGTTTGAATATTCCCAAAACTAAATTTTTTTCTTAAAGTGTGTCAAGTGAGTATGTTGGCTGGTTCACTGGACAAGGAGGGAAAAGGAAATGAATATCCTAACACGCCAGTCATCTTAGGACTGGAAATCCCAAGCATTCTGCCAAGTCACAGTGCGAGAAGATATAGGAGGGAGAAGGCCCAGAAGCCAGGAGGGCTGCCTCTGGTCCTGCTTGAAGACCTTCCTGGGGAGATCCGGATGGTCCGGGACCTTCCCAGGAAGGTTCAGGAAAAGGAGGAAACGCCGCTGCCTGCGGCCTGTTCTCAGAAGAGGTTCTGGACAGAGCCTTGGTCAGCTCAAAAATCCAAATATCCACACACAGAGAAGGCACATGTTCTGTACTTTCTGACTCGAAGGAGAGCAATTTTGCATAGGTGCTTAGACCCATTTATCCAGAAACACGTGGAAACAAGAGATGGAGGACATGGAAAGAAACAGTGTGTAGAAAGAATACAAAGGACATTATCTGACTGCTTGACTTTTCTTTCAAGATATTTTGAATCTTCTTTGGTTAAAGAAATGTTTATAGTGTTAATTACCAATAGCCTCCCTTAACTTTTTTCTTTTTTAATTTTGAACTATTTTTCACCTACAGAAAAGTTGCAAAAATAGCACAAAGCCCTTCTTACCCTTTACACTGCTTTCCTTAATGTTAACATCTTCCATGACCATAATAACACATATCAAGAACAGGAAATTAACATTCAGATGGTATTATTAATTAAACTACAGACCTTATTAGAATTTCACCGTTTTTTCCACTAATGTCCTTTTTGCTTCAGAATCCTATCCAAGATGATCCCGTGCCACAGTAAGTTCTGTTTCTTCTTAGTCTTTTCCAGTTTATAACAGTTCCTCAGGCTTTCCTTGCCTTTTTTTGCCTTGACATTTTTGAAGAGTACTGAACCGTGGTTTTGCCAAATGTCCCTCAGGTTGGGGTTGTCTAATATTCCTTCATGGCTGGAGTGAAGTTATGCATTTTTAGCACAAGACTATAAAGACGATATCGTGTCCTTCTCAGCGTATCCCATCAAGGGTTGGTGATGTCAATATGTCTTATTACTGGTGATGCGTCCCTTGATTACTTGGTTAAGTTTGTGTCTGCTGGTTTCTCCATAGTAAAGTTACTATCTTTCCCGTTGTAGTAAGTAAGTATCTTGGGGGAACTATGCTGAGACTATGCAAATCCTGTTTCTCCTCAGACATTGCCCACTAATTTTAGCATCCATCTGTGGATCTTGTCTGAAACAATTATTACTGTGGTGTTTGCCTAATGGTGATTCTATTTCCCACTTTCCTTCAACATTTATTTTCTGGAATTCTCCTTAAGGAAGAGGTGCTGCTTCTCCCCTATTTGTTTGTTTTTTAATCAGTTTAAATCTATGTCTATTAATTTAATCTATGGGTTAAAATTCAGTACTATCGTTCTTTAGTTTGCTGCACAAAATATTCAGATTGTTTCAGTCATTTACATTAACTTCAGTGCTCTTTTGAGAAGAACTTGTTGTTTTTGTTGTTGTTGTTGTTTTTTTGTTTGTTTTGTTGTTGCTGTTTTGAGAATTTCCTTATTTATTGGCATTATAGGATGGAACATAAGATAGTACATGAGATAGCCTGAGCCCTGGAATCAACCACTTCTCCAAAAAGGGCTGGTTCTTTTTACTGGGAAATGGTATTTAGAAGCAAGATATGGATGATATAAGGTAAGCTTATTGCATCTCAGTGGAGAGAACTAGGAACTATATGTGTGTATACTAACTATTTATATACAACCATCCATCTATCTATCTATTGTCTATTAAAACATAAAGATAATAGTAGTTTATCCTGTTACTCTGATTCTAATCTAACACCACAGGGTTCATTTTACACTTCCTCTTCTTATTGATAACTTTTTTCTTCATCAGTGCAATGCCCATAATAGCTTTCTTTTAACTTAAAAGATAGTTGTGTTTAATAATCAGCTACAAAGCCATTCATTGATTAGACTGTAAATGGATCTACTAATTTGATAAATATTAATGGGCATGTTCTGTGTCTCGGGCCCTCTCTACAAGGCATTCGTGGTGGAACAAAGATGATTCTCAGACCCTCCCTTCAGGTAGTTTAGGGGTTACCAGGAAATATATTAAAATGATACAGAATGTTCGGAGATTTAGGAGAAACAAATAAATTGCTAGAGGCATGTAGAGGATGGAGAAATGCACCCCTACTGAAGGAATAAGGAAAGGTCTTCTGAAGAAACTGTGGCTCTTTAAGGATGGGTAGGACGGGATCTCTAAAGATTAGGGGAAAGCAGTCCAGAAAAGGGAGCAACTTGAACCAAAGCATGAGGTGGAGGCCTCAGGAAGAGGCACAGGAAGCAAGGCACAGGGAGGTGACAGTGTGTCTGGGTAGAGAAGAGGGCCTAGGAGGAAGTATGGTGGCTGGAGCTGAATCACAGAACTCCATGTTTGGCCATAGCCATAGCAGAATCTGGGTTCTGTTCCATGGGCAATGGAGAGCTCCTGAGAGTTTGTAAGCAAGAAGAGACTTGATGGGAGTAATATTGTGGGACTTACAATGGAAGGGGGATTTGAGGGACCAGAATGGTCTTTGGAGGAGAGAAATTAGTTTGGAAGCTATTGATATAGGTTGGAGAATCCAAGAGTGACTGAATTTGTGCAAGGACAACAGATATGTGGAGGAGGGCATATATACGGTCACACTTGACAACGCATTCGAGGAGAAGAGCAAGAAGTCAAAAGCAACTTCAGGATTTTAAGGAAGTATATTAAAAAGTATCCGTTAGAGGGGCACCTGAGTGGCTCAGTGGGTTAAGCCTCGGCCTTCAGCTCAGGTCATGATCTCAGGGTTCTGGGATCGAGCCCCGCATCGGACTCTCTGCTTCCCCCTCTCTCTCTGCCTGCATCTCTGCTTGCTTGTGATCTCTGTCTGTCAAATAAATAAATAAAATCTTTAAAAAAAAAAAGGATCCGTTAGAAACTTATAAGCAAGATGGCAGGAAAGTGTCCAACAGCCCCTAAAATGCAGAGTTGAGATAAATCACTTCCCTTGTGACTATTTTCCTGCTCTTTTGGAGTGGACAGAAAAGGAGTGAAAAATCAAACTTTTAATCAAACTTTTAATCAAGCAATCCTGTTACTTTTTAGCAGCAATGCTAAATCTCCAATAGAGTGGAAAACTGTATTAAAAATCAAAGTGAAATTTCTAGGTGATAATGACATTTAATTAACCCATGGTGCCAGTTAGCCATTGGCATTGATAATCACCACAAAGCAGTATTTTCTTTGAAGTTAGAGAGTTAATGCTCTCTAAACTAGAGGCTGCCCACATTTTATCCATTATGACTTGAAGGCTATTAAAACAGAGCCATATAACTTCAGTCACTGGGGAGTTTTAGAACACTGAAGTCAGAATGAAACCATCCCAACTACTCTATTAATGTTGTATCACTAGTAAGATGTGATAGTTTATCTCAGGGAACAGCTTAAACTCAAACATACTAACATCTACACAATCATGCCATCACTTATTAGTTAGCACAGAATGTACAGGCATAGGGTTGCACTTGCTGGAGAATATCTGGCTTTCAGACTTGAGAAACAACTGTGAGTCAACTGTTGCTAGGCCAGTGTCTGTTAATTACACTCTTTTTAAGGCAGAAAGAACTAAATTTGTGCATCTGTTTTGCAAGATGCCAGGCAACTTAACCATGCCATGGGGCAACCGGAAGGACAGAAGTGGAGGAAAAGAGGGCAAATGATTTTTCTTTTATTAGATTGTGCCAGAGTTTGGAACTGTAGACCCATTGGCTATAAGGAAGTCTGGCATGGATGCCCAGCCTTGCCCCAGTCAGGTGACCTCGTGGGGATGGCTCAGCCTCTTCCTTCTGGCTACTCTTCCTTTCCCCTGGCTGCAGAGGTGAAGACACTTCAAGCCTGTCTTAGGGTGCTCCTCCTACCCTAAAGGCTGTCTTGGAATGAACCTACTCAAATTCTTCCTGTAGAAAGGTAGATCATCTTAACTGGTGGCCAACTCTTTTTCTTCTTCAGTGGAGTCAAAAGAGCCACAGTGAAGGAGAGGTCCACGTTTGCTACCAAGAAAAGCTCTGTGACTGTAAGAGTTGTCCACCACCAGAACACAATTCCAGGTAGAATGTGTGAACACAGATTCCCACAGTGAATTCACAAAGGTGTTGAGGAAGACTGTGCATTGGACCTTCAGTAGCACAAAAAAGGGCCAAGGGTACACAATGAAGAGGACATCCCTACCATTACTCAGCTCAGCAGCTCTGAAGATATTAAACAGTCATTCCTGCAGGAATTAAGCTCTTTCCTTATGAAATTGCTGTGTTAAAAATATATATATATATCAATTAAGGCAAGGAGGGTTGACAGGACTGAAGCCTCGGTGATAAGCACTCAAAATGTGATAGCAAGGAAGAGGTTAAAGGCACAAACTGTGAAGCAGTGAAGACACAGATCACATGTCCTCACGGTACGTGGGGTCCCTGTCCCTGTTCCAACCTCACAATACCCTGATCCCTTCCTCTGCCACTTTCCCTCTTCTTGTCCTTTCAGGCACCCTTTCTAAATCTCTTTATCTATGTTTGAAAGAGAAGGAATCTGGCAGTAGACCTTTCCGCTATTTCTTGAGAATGTTGGTTACTTAGGGTATCATGGTACCAACTGATTCCACAATGGGTTTTTTTAGCCTGTTTGTTCCTAAATATGAGATCAAAGGCTTTGCCACTGCTCTATAAATTTCAGGCCTTGGCCAACTGTATAGGCTGTGTGAGTTGAGTGGTGAGAAGGGCAGCTACTATCACATCTTCAGTTCTCTAAAAAAGATCTGGGGTAGAAGAGTTGGAAGGGAGGTGGAATTTGTGTTTCCTCTCTCCTGGAATGACTTAGATTTTGGTTTTTGTGTCTCCAGCAGGCCCGACTGTACAATTCGTAGGGCCCAGGCAAAGTAAAAACGCAGGGCCGCTTGATCAAAACTTATTAAGCATCTCAAGACCATGACAGTAGAGCATCAAACCTACCCCCGAGTTCCAGAGGCCACAAAGCCCAGCTGTCCTGCGTTCAGGCTCCTCTTCCCTGGCTGCCTCATTGATCCTTCCATTAACCTTGGCTGGGTGAGGGGCGTGGGCAGCCTGAGCAAGCCTACTGCTCTTGCAGCTAAAATTCACCAACACACTCCAAGGCGATCTGAACATGATGGGGTTTCCTTGCTCTTCCTTCTGACCTTGAACTGCCCAGAACTGCAGAGACATATTAAAATGTTTTCCACTTCGTATTTTGTTATTTTCAATGATACTTAATTATGTTTTTACGTTATAATACGATGCCTATTGTTCTGGAACATGCCCCCACGGTTCCCCTAGCTTTCTTCTAGCATGCTTTAGTTCTGGACAGTCCTGTAGGTCCGGGGAATGCATTCTCTTCATCAGTGCGGGCACCTTTATCCCCTTCTGGCTTAAACCTCTTCCCAGGGTCAACACTCCTCCTGTGTAGTGTCCAGCCATCCCCTTTTCTGGAACTGCTCTTAGAGAGTGAAAAGAACTTTTAAGACATACTTTGGAAATAATTTCCTGATTTGCAGAACATCTTGAATGCGGTTTCTTCAACCAAATTTATGTAAGAAAAACACCACAGCAAATAAAAGGTATTCATGTCTTATCTCCTACATCAGGACACGGACTTTCTCCTGTGCTCAGGTTTTGTTTGTTTGTTTGTTTGTTTTTCATTGTGAAAGCTTGATTGATTGATTAATTGATTGACTGGAGTAGTTTAAGGCTCCCCAGCAAAATTGAAGGGGAAGGTACAGAGATTTCTCCTCTACCACCTGTCCCTGTGCTCAGACTTTCATTGCTTAACTTACACATTAGCTCCTTACTCGCTCAGATGTTTTTGTTACCTTGGTATTTTTCGGTGACTTGGAATATTTGGATATTGCCCTCTAATTCGGACTGGCTGGAAGTGGAGAAATGTCATCACGTGGCAAGAATAAATTATAAAATGTCTGAAAAGAAGTTAAGGGTCATGGTTCTCAGGATTCTGCAACACCTCAAGCTAAGGTTAACAAAGTGTTGCTTAGTTGGAGTCAGTTAGGGGCTTCCATACACAGATAAGGCTCCTTTGTAATTAGTATATTGACTGTTTACATATAAATGAGTGCTTGTAAATTGCTTGAGGGGAGTTGAAAATGGCTTATTAAGAGTAAATACCCCCTTGCAAATCATTTATTTCAATCCTAACAGACACCAGTTTTGAACCAACTGTTCATTAGGCCAAGGAAATAACCAAAAAGCTTAAGTCGCCACAAATTCCAAATAGGCACCATCAATTAAATCTTTATTTCTAGAAAAATGTTCCCAAAAGTCCCTTGAAAGGTGGGTCTGCATGACTGACCAACAATGGCGAAAAGATAATATGATACTCATGTAGTTCCAAACTCTATCATCAGCCCTGCTCGTCCTCCACATTTCCATTTTAAAGGAAATGACCAAATTCCCCAAGTTTTGTACATGAGGCCCTATCCCTTGGATCCTAGCTGGGTTGAACCGAGAATGAGCACCTGACTCAAAGAAAGCCTGTGGTATCTGTAGGACAGAGCTTGCACTATTGGCCTCTGACTCTGGGAAGTGTGGTGGGAACAGAGAAACATGTAGTCAGCAGTGGCAGCAGAGCCTAAAAGATAACGAGTGACACAGAAGAGAAGGCAAGGGGGCGGGATGAGCCACGAGGGAGAGAGGAGTTCCAAAGAAATTACTATGAGGAGACAGAGATGTTGACAGTAGAAGGGAAGGAAGGAAGGGAAGGAGCAGAAGGGCGGGGTGGGGGTAAGAGAGAAAGAGATACACATACAGACACACAGAACAGACAGATGACAGATGGACCATGTGACCCTTGAGAGGGCGTGGTTGCCCCCTCCCCCCCAGAGAGTCCCTTGTTGGCTTTTTCCCACTTAGGCCCAGCCCATAAGCATCCTTAGAGTAAGGCTCTTTGTGTCTGAGGTAAATTGAACCTGTCACTGTACCTTACTCTGTAGCTTGCTTGCTACTCTGTACTCCTGCCCCTCCAGAACCACAGAAAGGGTCTTTTTCCGGGTCTGTAAAGGCCTAAGACCTGCGAGCGAAAGCCGGCAGTGGCTGGGCCCCAGTCATTGGGCCCGCTGCCAGCAGCTGGTGGAGGAGTCTGTCATACCCCTTTGATGTTCACAGTCAGGACAGCTTCTGCCTGCTAAATATTTATTTAATCCAATTTGGCCAATCAAACTTCAGGTCTAATAAGTGATTACTGTAACAGGCAGCTCTTAACCCACAGTACCCTTCTACTTCCTGAGGTCAGCCTGGGGCTTTGTTCGAAAACAAGGAACCAACCAAGCAGGGAGGGGGAGCGCAGAGAAAGAAAGTGGAGGAGAGGGTATGTGTGTGGAACATGTCGATGGTGAGCGCGTGTGAGTGTGAGTGTGTGCTGAGGTGGGGGGAGAAGGAGGGGAGGAAACAGAAAACCAAAACGGAAATGAGAGGCTGTGTGTTGAAAACCTACATGGAAATTCTCTTCTCTCTTGTCCGCAAATCCAGATGAACATGTAAAAAAACCAGCCGGGAACTGAGTTTTCAGCTTTCTGTGCAGCAGTGATGTCATTCTCCATCAATCAGAGAGCAGCGCTCCTCTCCTCCGTCCCCCCAGCGCCCTCTCAGAAAGAGGGTGAGGGAGTCTCGAGTTCCATCAGAAGACAGATAGGAACCACGAGGCTCTCTCCACCTCTCACTTCAAAGCCTGTGGACCTTAGGATCCTCTGCTTCCAGCTGCCGAGGGGGGATTCCTCAAGGGGGTGGGGGGAGGAGAAACCAAACTCAAGTCCACGCATTCTTCCCTAAATGTCAAGGAGACCTGGTGGGCTTGCTGCCGTTGTGTTTCTAAACCTCTTTGTCCTAGCAACACTTTGTAACCTCCATGGCGTGCAAGATTTTTTTATCTGCAGAGAGAAAATAAACCCTACGGCATATAGCAATTTTCTGCTTGTTGCATCTTGTGCCTGGTTTGTTTGAACAAAGCCAGGTTTCCTTAGCATCTCCTGGCCCCATCTATAGAAAGGCGCTGTCAGGAGAATGTAACCATGTTTAGCAAAGGATCTCTGCTTTGCCAGCCGCTTAATGTCCTGGGCGATGTACTGCTGCCAATATCCACTCAATTAGAAGGTATTAATCATCCATTTTACTGTGCTCCCCTACTGCCCATCACCCCCCTTCCTCTGCAAGACACGGAGCCCAGCAGTCCCCGCCTGTGATCCAGCCTTCCCGGCAGATGCTGTTACATGGCAACCGTAAAGAAAGATACTTCCTTTTTTTCCAGACCAGTATTCTATTAATCCTTACAAGTTTATTAGTTCTGACTCATAACAATCCATCAGCCATAAGTGCAATAAATGATGCTTGGAAATTAATACCCACATTTCAGCAGAGGAGATTTTACATGTTAAATTATCTTTAAAGTTATAAATAAATAACATACATGAAATAGATTTAAGCAATAAACACAGAGTCGGCAAACAATACTCTGGAAGCTTCCAAGGCAGCAAGGAAAAAGTGATTTTTGGCCATTTCTTGTTAACAGGCCTTCCGCTCCCTGCCCTCCTTCTCTTCCCTGGTAAAATCATAAATCCACCATGTCCAATATTGGGCTCATTTCTTTCTTGGGACAAATGGTGCTTCTTTTATCTAAAACTCATTCTCAAATGCTTCTGCTTTCCTAGGTTGCTGTTTTTGTTTTTGCACTTGTTGTTTTAAAAGGATAATTGAGAAATTTTCCAAGATATCTGTTTGCTTCCAGCTCCTCCTCTCTATAGGTACCCCCATCTCCCAACAATGCCCCTTAAATAGCTTTTGAAAAGTGAACCCCCTGAAAGAAGTCCTGTTGATCCCAAATTCTTAGAAACTCCGTTCGCTCATGGGAGCCAAGAGGCTGGGCTCAGGCGCCAGGAGTCTATTCTGTTATCATATGAAAGCAAAGGAAAATCAAGTTTCTACCAGGTGTTAGAAAACGCTGGTTTAGTTATTATTTTTTAAAAATGGAGGACAGGGGCGCCTGGGTGGCTCAGTGGTTAAAGCCTCTGCCTTGGGCTCAGGTCATGGTCTCAGGGTCCTGGGATGGAGCCCCACATCAGGCTCTCTGCTCGGTGGGGAGCCTGCTTGCCCCCCGCCCCCACCCACCCTGGCCTGCCTCTCTGCCTGCTTGTGATCTCTGTCAAATAAATAAAATCTTAAAAAAATAAAAAATAAAAAATAATAAAAATGGAGGACAGGAAAGAAAGAGAGAGGCTGCTGCGGTGCTATTTGCCAACTTGTATTTCTCTCCACCTAAATTTTCTCCAAGACGTACTCAAAATCAGAAGTTTTATAGAGATACTTTTCTTTCAGTACTAAATTAAATCTGCATAATTTCATCAAATTTTATCCCTTGTGGAAATGTAATTATTGCACTCTGGTTTCCTAGAACTAAGTATTTTATTCTTAACCTCATTCACAGACTTAACCCACAACAACAAAACACAACAGGGTTCACGATAATAACAATTCAAAGTGAATTAAGGGTCAATGACAGAAGTCTGGTCTAGACAATACTGTATCAAGGGACATTTTTATCCCTGAACCTCAAAGGCCACAACAGCAGAACACAACCTTGTGTTAGCCACTCCTCTGGCTTCTTTGGCTCCTTCCTTAAGTGTCTCTTTTCTTCCTTTACTTCTCTGCACACAGACATGGTTTCTGCTTACGGATTTAGGAGAACCGCCTCCATAAATTATACCACACCTTTTCTGACTTCATGCAATGTCCCCAGACTTCAAAATTTCACCGACCAGCCAGATCAAGATGCACTGACTTCAACTCGATGTCCCTGCTGGATTCTGGGGCCAGAGAGACAAACGCTGATTTACTGGTGGTCTGTTAGGTAACAGTGCTTCTTTGATACCATACACACAGCACTCCCTGTTTCTCCCCGTCTCCTGTGCCAGCGTCCCCACACTTCCATCCCCACAGAGTCTGGTCACCGAGGGCTGTGTGTGCTCGCCAAGACCAAGAGATTTTAAAATGCAGACAATGGCATATTCTGAAACTATAATTGCTGACATTTTGTACCGCCCGTGGTCATGGCCTGAGATTGGGGCAGATGGAGCAAGAGGGCTGAGCCCTGGGCATCGAGGGCACGGGGTATCATACAGGTGGGGGAGACCCCAGGGACCACCTGGTCCAACTTCATCTGAAAAGGTATGGAAGAAAGTAAGCTCCAGAGTCATGAAATGATTTGCTCAAGGTCACAAAGCCAGTTTGAGGCAAGCTAAGGCCAGAACCTGGGTCTACTATCAGTTCATAAGATTTCCTACACTTACTCAAGCCAGCTCCAGACCGGATAATCACAAAATATCATGACATTCAAATGCATACGCCATATTACATGAGCACATTACATATTATAACAGTGCCTGGGTGATGAGATACGTATGATATGATTGGGGGAATGCAGTGGTGGTGGTGGCTGTTATGAGAGGGGATGAGATACTTTAAAAGCTGGACACATTCTGAAATCCTGGCACAGTTTCATTTTGCCTCAAGGGTTACACAAGGGATCAAGATAAAACTCTAAATTAAAACAAAAATGGATAATTCACAATGGAGGCCATCTTCTCTGTGGTAAAGGTGCTTTAAAGACACATAAATAGAAGATACATTTTATATACTTGTATATTTAGTCTAAAGACATGTATAATATATATTATAATTAAAATGATGAGGCTCATTTTAATGTGGGGCCAATGGTAGTGTGCCTACCCAGTGCGGAGGCATGTCTGGATACACACAAACCCCATTAATATAACGTGTGATACCTCTATTGTCTTTGCCAGACATAATTCCACTAGCAATCTTTTATAACCTCAATGTATATATGACTATATATATATGACTAATATATACATATATATTACATACATACACGACATATATGACATACATATATGACCCACATACATATGACATACATACATGTATGTATGTCATATATATGACATACGTGTGTGTGTGTGTGTGTATGACTAAGTTCTGCACCGATACTGTTTCTTCACTCTGCATTCTGTGAAGACCATCCTTTAAGTCTGTGTTCCTCAAACAGCCTTACTTCTTCTCCCTCCTCGTATGCATGATACCTTTACTCACAAAGACCACGGCCATATCACTCATTCCTTGCTACTCCATTCTCCGCATCTTTTCTGATGCTACCTCTTCAGGGACTATCTCTTCTATGTGTTTCTTCCTTTTTCACTGCCATACACGCTGATATAAACCATTATTATGAACGCCTTACAAGTATTCTCATTTCTTTTCATTCTTGACAAAGGCCTCAGAATGATTGGCCTAAACCATAACTCCAGACATCATTAAGTTGTTCCAAAATCATGGCTCCCTGTGGCTGAGTGCAGTCCGTGTCCATCTTGGCATGATGGTCCGTGTTCTCCAAAAGATGGTTCAGTCTGGCTTATTACCTTTGACCCCATCCTCTAGGCACCCTTTGGTATTCCCATCATGTACCTCTGGGCCTACTGACCTAAGTGCTGGGACGCCCTTTTCACACATTTTTATCCTCACTGCAGCCTCCGTTACCACCGGCCAAAGCTCTGGATATTCTGTCTGACGCCATATTCAACAAATCCTGCAAATCTCTCAGCTATAATTTCGTCCCTTTTCTCCTGTGCTTCCATACTACCTTCTTAATATCTCTAGTGAGAGCTCTTAAAACATTGTTATGTGTCTTTTATCTCCATTCAATTACACATTCCTTGAGGGCAGTGATACCTCCCATGCATCTGAACGAGGCACCAGTATAGAGCCTTCTACAAAGTAGGCTCTCCATAACTGTTCGTTGAAATGAATGGGAACGTACCTCTACATTTGCCACTGGCCTGATTTTCCAAACTGTGTGGCTCTTCTGCATTTTTCAAATTGTTCTTTAGGTGCATCCTTACACCTTCCCTTCTTTGCCCTTCCACTGCCCCTACCAGTAATATGCCTTGAGGTTGTTTCATTTAATTTGCCAGCAACTGCTTTCACTTGGGTACTGTCAGGCGTATTTTCTCCAGGTTTATCCTACTCACTCTATGTCAGATGGGCACAACATCTGGCTTAGTTCGTCCAGGCAGCTATGTATTTGTCACGGGTCTGGAGGCTGGAAGTCCAAAATGAGGGGGCCAGCATGGTCAGGTGAGGGCCCTCTTCCAGGCTGCAGACTTCTCGTTATATCCTAACATGATGGTAGGGGCAAGGCAATCTTCTCAGCCATTTTATAAGGGCACTAACTCCATTCATGAGGGCAGAGACTCCCGAAGGCCCTCTCCCCTAATACCATCCTCTTGTGGGTTAGGTTTCAACACATGAAATTTGAAGGGACGAAAACATTCAGTCTAGAGCAAAACCTAAAGTCATACTAAGGCACCTAGAATGAAGAATGACTGGCATCTGTACTGCCCGACTTCCTGGCTGCGTGACCTTGAGCAAGGGACTTCTACTCTTGAGCTTTGGTCTCCTCGTGGGCAGAAAGTAATTCCTCAATTCTGTGAAGACTACTGTGACAATAATATAGATGAATCAGCTGGTATAGAGAAGGCAGCCAATAAACAGTATGTGATATGCTTTAGACCAGGAAGTTGGCTGAGAAGGGAAGCAAACTGGTTCCTGAAATTTGTGTTAGGTGCCTTGAGAATGAACACTTAAATTCATCTTCAAATCCTGGCTCCCTCCTTGAGGGCCCACTTCACTCTCCCCCCAGCACACTGGATTCTGAATTCCTTCACGTGGATGCCATTATTAATCTCTCTTCACCTGCACACCATGGTGCACTCCCAGCCTATGTCACCCTTCACTTTAAGAGCACAGAACAATTCCAACTCCATTTCTGTCATGCCCCAGTGACACAGAGCTATGATGCAGAGAGCTGCTGTTCGTGAAGATTCACTCGTATAACTCAGGAGTGGGCTCAATCCCCAGACTTTGTTATTAATGATACTGTCCTATAATCCATGTTAAATATAGACCATGAGTGATGCTGATGAGTCGGTTGGATGTCATATTTGTGTTAGTTCAATTACAGTCATATATTAAGATGCTCTGTATCCCTACTATGTAGATTTGGTCTGGGGTTTCATTATGATGACATAATACTCTCTTAGTTTTCATAAAGACATGCTGGCTTTTTTATTTTGTTTTCTATTTCTAGATTTAGTTGTACATTATTGGCAACATATGCTGCCCAGATTCCAGAATTTGGTAATAAATTATATTTATGCTATCTCTGAAAATGCTTTTTCAGGGCATAAAATTTTTTAGCCTACATTGTTATATGTGTTTAATCTTTGGTTTTCCTACCAGATTATGTAGACTCTGCAAAATGACCCATAGATTCATGAGCATATCACTGTGAGTCAGTTTCTGAAACAAAGCCATCAACACACAGAGGTAGGTCGATGAATTAGGAATAAGATTTTCATCAGTACTTGTACTAGGCCTGTAAAAAAGTTTTCTCCCCACCTGTCATGCTAGAGCCTAAGTCTGGTGCACAAAATCAGGATACTATTAATTTGCTGTTGGGGGGTGGTATGGTATTGGAGTCTTTCTCAGAGTTAGGCGAGGATTCTGAAGGCAGAAAGAGTAATAATGATGATCAGACATCAACAAAAGCATGTGCACTCATGTGTGCCTATGTGCATGTATGTGCATTAAGCATGTGTTGTGCACACGTGTGTCTGCTTAGAGAATATGCCAAGCCTCACCAGGGTGGCACAGAGAGCACCGACCAGCCCCTGGGCCTTCTGGTCTACCATGGCTCTTATAGTTTGGGACGATTACATACAATGGAATAGACTACACAATCCTCTCTCACTTCATATTAGAAATCTTTAACACCAAAACAAAGGGGTATAACATCAGAATGCAACCCAGAGGAATTCACTACTTTCTTTAATAGCCAAACTAAGAGTTTCAGAAGTGCATGACCACGTACCATGGGCTGATGAACACAGGGTTAAAATTTTGCCATTTCCCATTCTCTGCCCTGCTCCAAACATGCTGTGGTCTGAACCACCATATGAGTACAGAAGTTCTCTGTGACTAATCTGGACATGAAGGTGACCAGAAGGATCAGACCAGATATTACACCTGAGAGCCACGACTGGGCCCCTTTATCTTAGAGTGTATCGTACTTATTAAATCACTTATCAGAAAAATGATCTCAATCAAAGTTCAAGAAGATACCATTTCTTTTTTTTCCTTCCAAGGTGTGCCCCTGTTGTATATATTCCTAACATTAATTGTAAACAACTCAGGTTTCTAGTTCTCCCATGTAAAAAAAAGATACATATGATACACGTAAACTACATAGAAACATGTTGGGGTGGTTACATTTGCAAACTGAGTTATGATATGGCTATTCTCTTCCTCAAAGCTAAATACAGCAGGTATCTGTGAAGTCACAGAGAGACAAAACATTTCCAGTCTGACAGGCTGAGCTGGGCATCAGTTTTCGCTCTGCTGTATTAGAATAACAACATCAAAACTCAAAACAATCAATATTAAATTTTTGCCAAAGTATAATCCTTATATAAATGTGTTTGTATTTTGATTTTTCTTCAACAAAACATGTATCATTTTTAAGCAAAATGTATAAAAATCAAGATTTATTTTACTTCTACATGTGAAATGGGGTGCTGACAGAAATAAAAAAGAAGGTTTCACTTAAGAAAAAGAAGAATGAAAGAAAGAATGAATGAAAAATATTCATTCAGAATGAAAAACTTAAAATGTAAGGTTGTTTGGAATAGCAACTAGCTCCCTCCAATCATACGACATTAAAGAGCAGAAAGCTTCTTCTGTTAGGAAAGAAAAGTTTATAATCTTTCTAGCACATGGAGGTAAAAGAAGATATTGGAGGAGCCAGGCATGACTGACAGGAAAAGAACAGAGTCTCACAATTGATGGGGCCTGGAGACAGGCTCCCGAGAGAGGTCACAAATTACCAGGTGCTAGAAAAGTAAAATGTCCATGCTTTGAAAACAGAGAAAAGGGGTAGAGGAGAAACACCTGAGCATTTGAGAAGAATGTAATTGGGGCCCTGGTGCGAGGTGGGTTATGGAGATGGGCACACAAGACAGTATAGGGCACTAGGATAGAAGCCTACTGAGCATTCCAGTAATTCTGGGGAATGACCAGCTCTGGGTTGCAAGTGATTTTGCAGAGTGTCATTTTGGCTAAGACCAAAGAGAAGGAGCCAGGACCAAGAGTGGATGTGTATCAAGTTGGACTTGATACCCACACTAAATGCATGCGATTTATTTGTTTAGAATACGTACAATGGAAAGCTTCTTACAAAAGCAGATTTTATATGCTAAATAGCTCACTTTCTGTTGATCATCCACAATCTGTTGCTAACCCACTACGAAGAGTCTGGAATACAACATGGTACTAGAAGTTGAGGTGGCAGGCCCAAAGACAAAATTTTAATAAGGAGGACTCCCCACCCCAAGCAAGCCCTTGGAAGTGATGAAGGCAATCTTCAGGAAGTTCTGACTGGAGGTCCACTTCCCTGCTTATCAAATTTTAATTTCTAGATTAAAATGGAATCATTCCAAAGCAAATAACTCTACCTATTCCTGTGGATTATTTGTATTACCACTCTACTTGCTTCTGATGAATTCAGATGTTTAAATGACCCACAATACATGGATGTGACCCTGTCTAAAACCTTGTTAGGAAACCCTTTTTCAAGATTTATCCTTATAAACTCTGAAGTTTCATACCTGATGTTATATTTTTTTTCTTTCCTTTTTTTTTTTTTAAGATTTATTTATTTATTTGACAGAGAGAGATCACAGCAGACAGAGGCAGGCAGAGAGAGAGGGAGAGAGGGAAGCAGGCTCCCCGCTGAGCAGAGAGCCCGACGCGAGACCCGACCCCAGGACCCCGAGACCACGACCCGAGCCGAAGGCAGCGGCTCAACCCACTGAGCCACCCAGGCGCCCCCATACCTGATGTTATAGACTGATGGTGGTTGGGTGCCAATTCTTCTTTTTTAATAGCCCAACATTTATCCTAATACTAAAACCAAAGCACAGACAATACAGCATTATTTCACAACACTATTTCATATATAATTTAAAGTCAAAGTTTTAATTGCATGGAGACATCTAAATGTTACCAGATTCATCACGTTCACTTTAAACCAGCTTCACAAACTTTGTTCACCAAGTTGAGACAGCCTGATCCTAGAGAGATATTTAATAAATGTTGGATGGAGGCTTACCTGCCCCCCCAAATTAATAAAACAAAATCAAAATGTTATTGAAATCACTGAAACGTATTAATTCCTCCAGATCACGATTTGACCAGCGCGCCTTCGTCTACCTATCACGGACATCATACCAAAGCATCTATTCAGGCAGTGGTTTTTAATAAGCCACTGTATGAAACAAACAAAAAAAAGTGGAAGGTGTTGCCTGGGAACGAATAGCAGTAATAAGGAGCCTTTGGGTTGCTCCTTAATAAGTGTATGCACTGCACATCTCCTCAGTCCTGATTAACTACATTCTATTTTAGCACCAGACACCTTCTAATGAGAAAATGTTAAGTTTCCCCAAATGGTATGATGGTAGAATCAGAATGGAAAATACCAATAAGCCTCGTGAACAGTCCACCCCCAAAATGGGAGCTTGTAAGTAGTTTCATCTCCCCCATTTCCATCTCGATTTCTTTTGAATTAATCATTCCATATACCTAGTAGTGAAAACTTACTATGTGCAAGGAACGGTAAAATCTTGTATTCAGAAGCTCAGGGTAACGTATGCATCAGATTCTTTACAGACGGTTTTTTAAAGGCAAGGTGGAGTTTATTAATTACCTAGACAAACCATCCATGCTGGTTCTTTCAGACTCAGGGAACGTGGGTCTGAGCAAATTTTCATGGTTGATATGAAGGACTTTCGGCTAGAATCAAGTACTTTTCAGTCTGTGTAATGAGCCTGACAATATGAGTAATCCCAATGCAATAATCTTTTTCGATGCTAAACACACAAGTATGTATAAACACACAAAGGTAATCCCTGAATAATCAAGAAATAACTATATCAAACATGTATCTGTGAATTCTGGGGATAATATGATGGGTAAGTACAGATTTTTTTCTGAAGTATAAGTTTCCATGTCGGATAAAATTTATTTCTCATACAGTAATCAGTGCATTACTTGAGTATCCAAAACAAGAGCCTTCTAAATAGCCCAATTGACATCCCTGGTTTTATTCAAGTAAATAAATACCAAGTAGTACGTAAGAGCTAAAAGGGATGAAGAAAACATGATTCCTGGGGCACCTGGGTGGCTCAGTCGGTTAACTGTCTGCGTTCGGCTCAGCTTATGATCCCAGAGTCCTGGGATCAAGCCCCACATCGGGCTCTTTGCTCGGTAAGGAGCTGCTTCTCCCTTTGCCTGCCTCTCCCCCTGCTTGTGCTTTCTCTCTGACAAATAAATAAATAAAATAACATAAAAAACCATGATTCCTGCCTTCAAGAAGCTTATGAGGGTGAAGAAATACTGTACTTCTTAGGCTACCCTTCATCAACTCCTACCGATGCTTCAAAAGGAAAACAAAAATAGCACCTGAATTTCTCTGGGCAGAGTAAGCTACACACAAAAACACACACATGCATACACATGCACACACGCGCACACACACACCCTTTTACAAAAGCAAAGTTTGCAACATGCTATAATTAAGCTCACATCCTAGCAGTAAAAATATCAAGTTTGATTCTAAACATAGAGGAAGGCCCTCCACACTGCAACCTCTCTATTGTTCTTAAATTTTAGTGATTGGATATGTCAGCGGCACCTTTGCATAAAAGAATCACTTTCTGAAACACACGTGTAGTGGATGTGAAAACTGTACTGCTTTAATTTTTTGTTTGGAGTGGAGATGTTCTTAATATCTCTAGTTATCCCAGACTTGTCCTTCCAATAGCTCTGAACCACTGTTCAGTAGCATTTTTCTTCTTGTTCTCAAAGTAGTAAGGTGCTGTTGCCAAATGGACATGGGGAACAATCCATAGCCCAATTCCTAGGCCTCAGTGCTCTCCAGGGCTGTTCCCAAATCTCCCCCAGACAGGACACTTGGCCATGGCAGAGGACCAACACACACAGGTGGCCATCATGAGCCCAGGTTACGTCCTCCTCAGTGAAACAGCCCCTGTATTGGCACGAAAATAACTTCCTAACATGTCAGATTGGACGCAGTTGTACTTAATGAAAGAATTATAGACCTGAGAGCAGTTCAACCCACACCTTGCAAAACACCTGGCCAGAGGTAGGGCTGGTTTTAATTTGTGAGACGTAAAGAACATTAGAGGGCAGTGGCAAACATTTGGGTTTTTGTATTCCTGCTACCTAGAATTCAGCTCCCAGCCGTGAACCTGGGGCAAGTTCACCTCTCAGTTTCTTCAAATGGAAAACAGTGATAATAATGGTACCGATTTCTCTGGAGTATGGTAGGGACGCCATGTGATGTGATACACGTAAGGAATTTAATACGGTGCTGGATGCACAGAAGAAGATCTCAATAACAGACAACTGGGATGATTTTTTAATTAGAGTTTTTAGGACAATAAAAGCTACTGCTCTCCACCAAAAAGGTCAAATGTGGAAGTATCCAAAACCAAGAGTGATGCAGAAAGGCCCGACAGTTTCCCAAGGTAGATTAGATGTAGGAAGGACATTCCTGAGTGCTCCCTCTCCTCCTCCTCTACACCTCATTTGACTGTTAAGAACAATTGACAAGCCTTTAGGGAAAATATTTCGGCTTTGAAATAACTGCTTAGAAAAGGTATAAAAACTATATTTAACTGCCTCTCCGGCAATTAGACCACGGCCAAGGCCACATCTGCTATTTGCTCATCAGGAACCTGCTTCCAAGACATTTAACATTCATAGGTGTATTAGCTCATTATTAATACTCTGAAAGTTCTCCACGACACTATTAACTACAGTGCAGCATTTGATACAAGGAGGCTCCATCTTGGTTTCAGTTCACCTAAGAGGATTATGAGCAGAATTCCCTGAAGGACAGCACTGTATAAAGTGGTCTCATACATGGACCACATTATAGCCAAATTCCAATATGTTGTTTATTTCCAAAAACCTTTCTTCAATGATCCCAATTCTCTACTCAGACTGTGTCTCGTCATAGTTCCAGGAAGTAGTTATAGTAACAAACACTTATGCAGCACTATATGCAGACACATACATTAATACATTTAATCCTCACAGGAGCCCTGGCAGGTAAAAACTATCACCATCATCCCCTTTGTACACAGGAGGACACTGAAGCACAGAAAGTTTCCCTATATGGCCGCTAATGCCAGAACTGGAATTTGAACCCAGGAAGATTCATCCCAGGGTTCACGCTCTCCCTCCTGGCCATGCAGCCTCTTGGCCTTACTGGCGACATCTTTCTCAGAGTATAGAACTAGTGGTAGAAATTAATTACCCCCAGCCTCTTATCATAAGACAAAGGCAGTATCAGGAATTGAACTCCTGCTCTTTCTGTGCTCTATGCTAGCCCATGTACTCTGCTTCTGACCTCAATGTAGAAAGGACCATTTCCAATGAACCCAATAGATCAGAGATTATACCAAGAACATCCATCACAAGCAAACCAGCCAGTGTGTCACTGAGACAGCTTGGCTTAGAGCATCTCTTTTACTCTAAAGATGCTTCTAACATCTGACCTATGGGCATCTGAATATGATGTTCCTCTTTCAATGTAAAAATCCCCCACGTGATGGCTAATTTTACAGGTCAGTGTGGTTAGCTATGGTGCCCAGCGGTTTGCGCCAACACCAGTCTAGATGTTGTAGAGGTTATTTTTTAATGATGTGATTAACACTTAAATCAGTAGACTTTGAGTAAAACTGATCACCCTCCTTAATGTGAATGGTCCTCATCTCATTTCCAGACCTGCAGAGTAAAGATGAGGTTTCCTGAAAAAGCAATTCTGCCTCAAGACTGCAACCCAGAAACCCTGCCTGAGTTTCCCATCTGCAGAATTTGGACTCAAGACCACAGCATCAGCTCTTACCTGAATTTCCAGCCTGCTGGCCTGCTCTACCAATTTTGGACTTGCCTGCTTCCACAATGATGTTAGCCAATTTATTAAAATAACCCCCCATATGTAGTATATATTTATATAAAATATATATACACACATATATGGAGATATATATGATATATGAGATATAGGCATAGATGTCTCATATATTCTCACATATGTCATTTATATGTATATATATCTCATACATATCATGTATATGATATATATGGAAGATATATATATGTGTGTGTGTATCTATACACACACACACACACACACACATATATATGGGAGGAAGGTACATATATTCTATTAGCACATATACCAATTAAATACACATACCTATTGGTTATCTATTTGTAACTCTACCTATACACACACACACACACCCCCTATTGGGTCTTTTTCTCTGAAGAGCCAATACACTCCAGGGCTCCACCTCTATACCTTGAACACAAGAGGCTCTCAGTAGAGTAATGAATTACAAGCAGGTCCAGCCTCAGTCCTAGCTCCCCATGTAGTTCTTCTATGAAAAGACGAAGCTGGCTCCTTTATGGACTGAGCTCACAGACTCGCACACTTTCTGGAAGTGGTTACATGCTCTCTGACTCAGCAGTGGCACACTCTAACCCACACGCCCTCGGTGAAGGTTGTGGTTTGACAAGCTACAAAGACACACATCCTTGTCGGTGAAGTCCCCACACGGGGCCCCAGTGGCCAGCTGCCGCCCAGCTCTGAGTCCAGCCAAGCCCTGCCCTCTGGGACTGGGACCACTTGTCACGGCTGTCCAGGCCACTCGGGGCCAGCCTGAGGGACATGAAGAGACAATCCGGCTACGATTGTTTTCTGGGAACTGTGTCCTCCCAAGATCTCGGAGAACCACCACCTCTTCGCCTTCATGGTCTCCAACTTCTATCCGCACGTGGGTTCCATTGTTCTAACCCCATTTTGCTGGCCCCCAACCCTCCCGTTCCGGCTATTCGAATTCCTCTTCTGTTCCAGGTCCCAAAGAAAGGTCCCCGTAGAAAACCCAAATTTATTTCCTTAAGAAAAGATCACAACAAGCTGAGCCTCCTCCTTTTCCCCCTCCTTTCTTTCTCCCCACCCCACCAAGCCGCAAAGCCCCGTCCTTCGTAAAGAGCCTGTGCTGGGAGGGAGCAGTATGTCACTCCAAACTCCACTGTTGCCCATAGCTGTTTTCCTTGTGGCTTCTTCAGTAGCAAGCATGCTGCCGGCAGTGTTTACAGTCAGCAATTTTGAATGTGCTGACATGGAGAAAGGTGACCACAGAGTCCCTGCAAACCAGCCAGAAGGAGAAAACAGATGTGGAAATGCCAAGGCGATGCTAGGCCTCTCTCCTCCCTGCTTCCCTAAGGTCCGCCGGGGAGGCACTGCCGGCTCACGGAGGCCGGAGGGATGGATGGAAGGAGCTCTCCTCCTTCTGCTTCCTTCTGGTCACCGCAGCATCACCCCAGTGTTTCTACAGTGGGGGCTGACTTGTGCAGAGCTGGGGGGGCGGGGCGTGCCTAAGGTCTCCCTCCAGGCTATGGGCTGAACCCAGGAAAGGGGACAAGAGGAGGGCAGGGTCAGGCTGCTAGGTTCCCCGTGGCTCTGTGAACCTCTTCCTCTCCAACACTTCACTGACAAAAGTTCTTTATACTGCTGATTTGTTTTTGTGCATTTTTTTTTTCTCTAGGAGCAAAGGAAAGTTTTGTAAGCAAAAAGAGTGCCAGAAAATTGCTAGGTAGCAAGTCTAGCATGAAAGAGAGAGAAAGAGAGAGAGAGAACTAAATTAAAGCTTGAAAAGGACTATTATTGCTTTAATGTTTTATAGGCAGACTGGGATTTGGGAATTCTGGAATCCCTCTACTCTTGACTTTACCTGAGTTAGATAATTGGGAAGTCATTTAGTCTGAGGAGCTCAAATAAATGAAGTGATGAGCTAGGTAGTGGGTCTCTCAGTCCTCAGACACGGGCAATGGTGCCGTTCTAGCAGCTGGGCTCATACACTAGCAGGGACAAAAGCTGAACTTGATCTTTGGCCTTCTGTCTAACGCCATGGTCCTCAAACTCTTACAGGCCACATCAATGGTATAAAAGTCCATAGCAAATAACCCCCCATATTTCTACAAGTCAAGAGGGGGGAGAAGTCCCACTACAACAAAATCAGGCACATTTGTAGATGAAGGGTTAGCTATCTACCAAAGATGTGTGTACCCCCTCACCTATGTCAGTGCGGTATTGGTAAGCAGGGGCCCAGTCCAGGACTGCCTCTCCCAACTCTCCTTGCGTCTAGGTGGGGGTACAGGACTTAGTTCTTGCCAAAAGAATGTGGGCAGAAATGATGTGTGTCGTTTCCAGGGCTGATCTATAAACACCTCCAGCAAGATCTCCAACCTCTCCAGCAAGATCCTCCAGCCTCTCTCTTTCCCCATCCACCAGCCAGATGCAAAATGTTCTAAAGCCCTTGGAGCAACTTCAGAATGGAAGGTGCTGGATGCTTGTCCAACAGATGCCTTTGTTGGACTTTTGTATGCCAGAGCGATAAACTTTCACTGGTGAGCCACTGGGGATTTCAGTGTTTCTCTGTCATGAAAGTTACTGTATCCTGCACAAAATCACTAAGTGATATCAGAGGAGAAGTATCGGCTTGATTAGACACAATGATACAGACGATGAATGTGGTAGAGACAATACATGTGGTGCGGGCACCATTTGGGTTAAGGGAAACCCAATATATATGTCTACATGTATGCTTATATGTGCTTGGGATGGTGTGGAAGGAAACATAAGAGAATGGGTAACAGTGGTCAGCTTTGGGAAAGGTAAATGGAAGACAGGAAGAAAGGATAGGAAGGAGATTTATCTTTCATCACATACTGTTTTTAACATTTGGAATTCCTGTACGGTGTACATTTATTACCCAGTCAAAAGTTACATTTTAAAAACACCAGTTCTGAAAGAATCCAGTTTTCAGACCACCTGGAGAATGCTTACAGACACCACACTATTAGTCCCCAGGGCCTTTTTCAAAAACCAGTGGTACAAAGTGTTGACATTTAAAAATACATAAAATTGTACTTTTCTTAAAAACTCCAGGGATGGGGTAGAAGTAGCTGCTATTCCCACAGCGCATCTGAATTCTTGGAGTCAACTTTCTTATCCTCTCAGAGACTCTCCTTTTCTTCCAATGGTGACAGGAGACTGGAATTAGAGGAGTTGTCTCCTCTGCTAGGTTGGGTTATCCTTAACTGGCCATTACAAGACACTCACGGTGCCTGGTAAAAAGAAAGATTCCTGGGCCTCCTTCCTGAAAATTCTCATTTGGTAATTCTGGGGTAAAGCTAGGAAACTGTATCATTAAGTGTCATTGTCTTCTATGCCCAGGCATACTTGGGGAACCTTATTCTCGGCTGAACATGTGCCCTACGTGCCACCTTGGATAAGTAGCTTCACTTCCACATTTTATGTCCCTGGACTACAGATAATGAAATTTATGACCTATGAAACTCCAAAGTGTCTGCTGCAACTAAGGGGATGCCTGTGAGAATGGCAGAGCTCCCTACAGAATGACATTATATACAAGGGCCAATTATCGTAATCACTGTTAGCGTGCGTATTTGGCATTGCTATTTTAGGTGTTAAAACACGCTTTATCGAAAATATTTCATTTTAAAATCGGAATGGAAAACAGGTCTGTGTTTCCATAGAAAGTCTTTGTAAGAATTTCTGCTGTGTTGCTGGATGCCTATAGCAGGGAGCTCAGTCGGACTGGCTCCTCCACTCATGATAAGTCTGGCTGTTTCCAGAATGCACAGGGCGGCGCAGGAGTCGTGGGGAAGCTCTGCAGATGAGCCCGGTGTCTGGAGACAAGGAATACAAGGATATCCGGGCAGCAACTGGTTGTATAGTGTGGGTATTTTCTGGAACAGGGGTAGATGCACAAGATTCACTGTACGTGAGATGTATCTCAAGCAGTCTCGCTGGTTCTGGACCATTTTATTTTCTGTTCGGCTCGCAGGTCCCATCCTTATCTTTGAATATTCTAAAATCTTCTGCACCAAAAGGTCATCTATACTGACACCTTCTGTGTAACTCAGATTCAAACTAGTTCATGTCCCTGATTACAACTTTTCTCTACATCAATGATCCAAACAGTGAGAGATGGCAAACTAGATAGATGCTTATTTGTTGAGAAATAATGTGAGTGATTAATAAAACTTGTTTAGAATGACTTGATAAGTTTTCTGAACTATCTTAAGAGTAAACCTGGGTATTTTCTAAGGAATAGCTTGAAGATTTCTTTTTTAAAATCTGTAAGTTTATCTGTAAAACAGATTGGGGCAAGGACAGAGAGAATCAGTAAATTTAAACCATAAATTTTCTGTTCATCTTTTGGAGAACATTCTAATTTTTAAAAGATCAGGTCCAAGAAAGCAAAGTGTCTTGCAAGGAAGGAAGGAAGGAAAAGAAAGATACTGAAAGAAAGAAAAAAAGAGAAAAGAAAACAAATGTGAAGTGATGGACGGGTTAATTAACTAGATGGGGGAACCCTTTTTCACAAAGTATACATATAATAAATCACTGTAATGTAAAATAAGTATCTGTTAAAAAAGATTTTATTTATTTATTGAGAGAGAGCAAAATCAAGAGAGATCACAGAGGCAGAGGTAGAAGCAGACTCACCACCGAGTAAATAGCCCAATGCGGGGCTTGAACCAGGACCCTGAGATCCTGACCTGAGCTGAAGGCAGACACTTAACTGACTGAGCCACCCAGCCACCCTTGCAATGTACAATATCTTACAATTTTGTCAACTGTACATCAATAAAGCAGAACTTTAAAAAAAGAGGGGGGTAGTCAACATGACCTAGTATGATTACAAATTGTTTCTTTTTCCTTTCTGGCAGTGACCTCAACACCTAAGGTGCTATTTAAATTTCTTTGATCCTTTTTTCATCCTTCTTTAACAAATGAAATGCCCAGGTTATAATATGTATGATGATGGGCCACACAGGATCTTTAAATGGACCACCTAGAAGCGCAGAGTAGAGATTTCAGGGGTTCATCAGAGCTGGTTCTCATCTCTGCTGGGGTGTATGGGAAGACTTCCCAAGCTCCTGTGTAGTTAGCTGGGGAACATGCGACTACTCTGGCCAAGGGCTCCGAGGAGAGCAAGAACACGCGTGACCTCTCCCACTTTCTCCCACTGCAGCAAGGTCATACATGGAGGTGGCAGTGTTGTAAGATGGTGGGGCCTCGGTCAGCCTGGACCCCTGAGGGACTAGGTAGAGCAAACCCTCTCTAGCCTTCTCCCATGGACTTGAGTTGGAAATGTAGCAGGAACAACATCTGCTGTGTTAAGCCAGTGGAAACAAGGAGTGGGTGGGGCTGGGGGTGTGCAATTTGTTACCGCAGCATCATCTTACCTTTCCTGATTAATCCAAACTACTGGTTCATACATTTCTAAGCTCCAGTCAGGACATCAGACTTCCTATCTGTAAAATGGGTAGGCAAATCATCTAATTTTTCTGGGCCTCAGTTTTTGTTGCTGTTGCCATTCTTTGTGTTAACTGCAAAAGGGAAATAATAATTTCTGGCATGTCTACCATTCAGGGATGTGTGGGATCAAATGAGTTTTTCCAAAAGGTTTTTGAAATCTGTAAATAGAACTGCAGATGTGCAGTGTTAGCAGCACTGTTGCTGTGGATTTATCTGGAGAACTCAAGGGGCTCAATGTCGCTTCTTCTTTGGGGGTCAGTGATTAGAATTCACTGCTTCATCATTCTTAAAAAGCCAAGCAATACATGCCAGTATAGATCAGAATCACGAGGAGTCAAATTCTGATACCACTTGGAGAATGATTCGTCATCTTAAAAATGTCAGGGCTAGCTGAATGGTTTCAGAAGCCTCACTTGCAGTGAGCAAACTCAACTATTTCCCTCTGGCATAAAAATAAAGGGAAAAACAGAGGCCCCAAATGAAAGGCTTGGCATGAGGCCCTTTATTTCCTCCCACAGCCTGTCACAGGGGGAGAGGGAGGGAGAGCACAGGGAGGGACAGAGGGATTGGGCATTCTAGACTCCACCCCTGCACAAAGAAACAGGGAGAGAGATATACATTCAGAAGGGATGGTGCAAATCTATTCCGTGTTACTCCCACAGAGAAGACGGAGTTCTCTAGAGAGGAAAGGAGAAACAGAAGAGATGGTCTCCACACAGAAGATCTAGAAACAGGGAAAGAATCGGTGTCCCCCCGCCATCCCTGACAAAGGGTTGAGGCACTCTGCTTCCAACTCAGAAGGGCCTCCTGACCCTTAGAGCAGATGACATGGATACACAGACTGATTTGCAGAGGGCCATTTTCACCCAGCTGCTTACGTGGTAGGGGAGCAGCTGACTTCTTTGGAACACTTACTAAAGGCCAGACACTGACCTTTTAGATATCCAGAAACAGAGGACGAGCAAGGCTCAGTAACTTGCCTAGGGTGCACAACTGGACTACGGCAGAACCAGAACTGAAAGCCAGAGAGAAAGCAAGCCAGTCTAGCTCCGTATGCTGCAGTCTTAACCACGTCATTTATAAGGAATAGAAGGGAGGGAAAATGGAGGGCAACTGTATCGCTTGCTGCATGCCTTGTACAGGGGCTTCAGACACATTAGCTCACTCGATCATCCCATCGACTCTAACATATTTGGTATTCTTACTTCATTTACAGTAAAGAAACAGAAGCTCAGAGAGGTTGATTAACTTATCCCAATTCACACAGCCCGCAAGTGGCAAATTAAAAATCAAATCCGCTTGATTCTGCCAGATGAAAGTGGGAAGGTTTATGGCTAGAAAACAAGCCAGAGTTTGGGGAGGAAACCAAAACACGTTAAGAAGGTAGCGGAAAGAAAGATTACAGAAGGTAGGTAGAAGCTGGCACTTCTGGGTTCTAAGAAGTATAACAGATCTCAATATAGGACAACGCCTATCAAGAGTTCCCCTCACCACAGAGTCTTTTTGTCCTCAGGAAGAAATGTGGTGAATGCAGTGTTTGCACCCAAGAAAGGCAGGTCTTGCACCTCAAGCAAACCTTTTTTTTGTAAACTCAGCCAATGGAGAGCTACTGTGAAAGTAGCCAATTGGTTTTTTTGGGCTGTCTTTACATCTTCTCACGCTAAATTGTTATGATCATATACTTCCACATTTCCTAAACTTATGACTCACGGAATAATTGTTAGTTGTTCTGTTGTTGTTATTTTGCATCATTTGCTAATCCTCAGCTAAAATGTTCTCCCAACCTTAAGCTAGAGAGGCGCAATGTAATTATGACACAGGAGCAAAAGAAGCTCATTAACATACCCGTGACTGACACAGAAGATCATTAATTAGGCATTCTGAGCATAAGTATATATGTATAAATTAGCATCTATTCACCATTTAAGCTGTAAGAGATTTTTCATATCTGAATATTAACTATGTTGGAAAATTACTAAGTTTTCCGGAGTGAATTCCACAAACAATACCCGACCCTGGTAACAAAAACAATATGAAGAGAAAAGATTCTACGAGCAGAACTGGACACAGTGGAAGGAGTCAAGTGATGTGATTACTCTTCATCTACCGGCGTCTTCACCTGTTTCCTCTGGTTCTGGATTTCTGACTATTCCACCTGTTGGGAGCTTTGTGTGTGGACTCTTCTCTGTTGAGAAAGCTTGGATATGGTACTGGCACTGGTATTCTGGAAATGCTTTCTCCATGTCCATATTCTGGCCTTGTACATTCATTTATTCTTTCAACACATATTTATCATGTGTGATCTAGGAACTGAGGACAATGTACATGAATATGGCAGTTTCTACACTCAAGGACTTAACAGTTTAGCAGGAAAGATGAGACATAAAGGATACACACAAAGCTATAACGTAAGGTAGAGAATTACACTGCCAAAGAGTACCGACCCTACCAGGTGGAAGAACAGAGTACTGGCAGGGGGAGGACTGGAGAACGCTTTAAGGGGAAAGTAGACTTTGAGCCGGGTATAAAGGAGCAGTAGATGAAGCGGATCTGGCAAATTTCGGGGCAGGAAAGGAGAGTCACCTACTGGAAAAGCCAGAATCAAATCAATGCGTGTTTTCACACCCAGCTCTTGAACTGTGCTCCTTCTGTAGCCAACAGAGCTCCTCCCCCATTTTTTCAATGTGTCTAAAATACCTATCCCTCTGGGGCCCTGGAAAACTACTAGTATCAGGACCACAATGATAATAATACTCTATTGTCCTTCATGTACATGACAATGATACTAATTACTTTGTAGAGCTGGGCCTGCATTGTTTTGCTTGCAGTAGTGTTGGATTCGTGCCAGCATATCCATCATTCTCTGTTGATTTCTCTTGGGACTGGTGGCACACTTTTGTAAGATGGCTATCCAGGAGGAAAGCCGGAATTCACAGTTCTTAAACGATTTGTTTTCCGGGTGGAGCTAACAAGTCTATGTGGGGACTGGACGAATAACCTGGTCTTTGGGGCACGACACTATAACCACCTCTGTTCACCAAGGACATGAGTTTCACTGGTATGTCTTCAGCAGAACTAAAGCATTTTAATAAACTCTCCTATATGTAGAAAGGCAGCTAACTGGATAGCTTGTAAATAGGGTACAATCTCAAGCCTCTGCAGTTTTTGACATCTGCCCGGACAAACCAGGTAGCCCATAGGTCAAAGGCCCAGAGCATGGGCCTTTCCTAAATGTCTTGAGATTGTGCCCATGGAGATTCAGACAGTGGAGATCCTTATTCTAAAATCCTTATTCACAGGCTTCTACAGCACATCAGTCCCTGAAACAACTTTCATAGGATTCAAGACATACCTGCTTTTTATCGGTACTACTCTATGGCAGAAAGGAAGGCTGCCATCAAAGTTAGATTTCAGGTATGCTCATGGAATTAAAAAACGAAGTGGTCAGCAGTAGTTTTCGTAAGCATGTGAGCCTTTTGGCCTTAGTTATGGGTGGGTATTGAAGTATGTGAGGCACTCTGGGTCCTGAAGGGGACCATTACCATTACCATTACTATAATGGAGTAATCTGGAAAAACATCAACTGTTATTGAACAAAGAACTACCTAGGGTCATGATCGCTGATTTCTTCCATGTGCCTAGCTAAATCTATCTTCTATTTGAAGGGCAGATTCATGTAGAACAAGTATAAATATTCCATCATTCTAATGGAAGCAGAACTTTCTAAGGCCATTAGTACCCATGATTAAAATGATGAGACAATTCTTGATTCTTAGATTATAACGGAAAATAATTAATTTACTGAAAAATGATTCATTGAGATCATGTTATATGTCCCATCCCATGCCCAGAATGTAGTGGAAACAGACAAAATGGAAACCAAGATTATCATGTAGTTGGAGAGAACCATAGACATCCAAGTTCCTGCTTGTCCTAGAAATTCAAAGGGAAAGAGAGCCCATGGCAGTCTGAGGTCATTTCAAGCAGCCTATATGGGGGCAGGAAGATACAGGATTGGGGCCTACAGAAAATGGGGGAGTTATGTGATCTTCATGGCAAAACAAAACAAAACAAAGCTTGATTCTTAGAGTGACATACATAGAGAAAAATCTGGGATAGATAATTTCAACAAAATTTTCTCAAATTTTATGTGTCAAAGAAGGCATATAGGGATGCCAGGGCAGCTCAGTTAATTTAGTGTCCGACTCCTAGTTTTGGCTCAGGTCATGATCTCAGGGTTGTGGACTGGGCTCTGTGTCAGGCTCTGCACTCAGCACAAGTCTGCTTGAGCTTCTCTGCCTCTCCCTCTCTATCTGCCCTTTCCCTGCTCACACACACGCATGCATGTTCTCTCTAAAATAATAAAATCTTAAAAAAAAAAAAAAGAAGGAATATAAACATGTTATCCCATGTACGTCTGCCGAAATGCATCTGTTGATGAGAGATGACTGGCCATAGCCAATGGTTGCTTTTGCCCTTCTCCCTATCTTCTAAAATTGGACAAAGCTCTTCCCATGGCAGTCTTCTAACAAAGACGGAATCCTGGAATTTTATGCTGAAGCTCCTCTGCCATACCAACTGTAGTTTAGTAAAGCTTCACAGAAAGAGATATTCTGAGCCCAACCTACGGAGACACGTCCCAATTTAGGCTGCAGAATGAAAATTACAGGGCAGCCACAGAGGCAAGTTTAAAATTAGGACAAGCTTCACTTTGGGCCTCTTAAGCCTCAAAGAGTTAGTACATGAGGCAAAGGAAAATGAAAAAAAAAAAAAAATATATATATATATATATATATAACAGTAGGTACTAAAAAGCAAAATCCCCAGACTTCTGTTCCTTTCTATGGTCTTCCTGACATGCTAAGCTTTTACACCTGAAAATCAGCAGCACAGAGCTTTCTCAGTCCTTCGACAGCTTCACAGGAGCCACAGCCTGTCAGGGCCTGCAAGGAAATTCAGGAGGTAAACATACTGGGATAGTGTTGGCTGAGAAAGAAGGAAGAGGGATTGGGGAGAATATTCCCCAGTCCAAGTTCTCTTATTCAAATCCCTGTCGCTCAGTTCACAAACTACCCAGGACAAATGTGGAAGATAGCTCTGTTGGATGCCTGGAGCTTCTCAGGGTATGCCTAAGTCACCAACTCCAGTCCAGCAACAGATTTGGGGTTGCGGGTAACGGACAGAAACTGTCACCTCTTTTTTTAAGTTTTTATTTAAATTCCAGTTAAGAAACTGTCACCTTTTGATTGCCTTGCCAACAACAGTGGCCACCCTCCCTCAAGAGGTGGTCTCTGGGGAAAGCGACTGGGGTCCTAAGGTGTATTTACTTCTTACTTCTGCAATTTCACTGCTCTGTTTCTAAAAGGTAGGAAAACCCCACCTACATTTAACTTTCTTTTGAGACTATTTTTTAAAAAAATTTTTTTAAGATTTTATTTATTTATTTGGCAGACAGAGATCACAAGTAGTCAGAGAGGCAGGCAGAGAGAGGAAGGGAAGCAGGCTCCCCGCTGAGCAGAGAGCCTGATGTGGGGCTCGATCCCAGGACCCTGGGATCATGACCTGAACCGAAGGCAGAGGCTTTAACCCACTGAGCCACCCAGGTGCCCCTTGAGACTATTTTTCACTGGGTGCTATGTTTGTAAAGAATTTGAATTCTGAGAATTGCAATGATTACTAAATAGGAAAGGCATTATTCTTACTATCCTGCAAAAGGTTTATTTTCACTTGAACATCGGTTTTCAAGCTCAAAGATATACATGTTCAATTATCAACAGGCAGCCCTCTATTAGATTATCCTGAAGCAGGTGCCAAGTATCTGAATGGGGGAGGAACAAGTTAGACGCATTTGTCCCTGCAAAGTCCCACAGTGGGTCCATCCCGGCCCCCTTTTCCAAAATCATTTGTTAGATTCACTTCCTAGCCTTGCTTCTTGGAAGTAGCTTGTCTTATACGTGCCTTAATTTCTGGTTCTACATTCCTAAGAGCCACAAAGAGGAAGATAATAAAAAGTGGAAGCATGGTCACAGTCTGAGGTACACTAACCACATCTGTGAAAAGAAATGCCCACTTTTGTTATGTCATTCTTTGGTAAAAGAATTCTCAATAAATAGGAAGTAGAATGAGTCACTAGGTGAAGTGTAAATACTCTCCTATCCTAATTCATCAGTAAACGAAGAAATCAGAGTTAGGTTCCTATCGCTCATCTAAAATGGTCATGTTAATCCTATGACTTTCTTAGTCTAGAGTGCTAACAAATCAAATCATCATATCAGTGGGCCTCTCCCGACAGGTGTTTCCTTGTAGACCCCAAAACTCACTTTGTCAAAGTGATTTCAAGTCGACTTGGAGCACAACTAGTTATACAACTTGATCTCATTGAAATATTTGGTGCCTGCTGATATGTTCAAACAAATTCACCAGATCTTGAGTGTGTTCTGGCAATTAAAGCTATTAAGTGAGTAGATAGACAGCAGGTTATTTCATTGCTGGTTGAAAAAGCCAGCTTTCTTTTCTCCTCTTTTTATGTGACAGCACTGTAATTAGCCTTAATCAAATACTATTTGTGTTAGGTGCTGTAACTTTGCTTCCTTAGCCAGGAAACTCTGCCAATCGAGGAAAAGCAGAAATACAACTCTGGTCAAAAAGCAGGAGAGATGGGCGCGAGGGATATGGGAAGCCTGTGCTATCTTTGCAATTTTCTATAAACCTAAAACTGTTCTAATATAAATACCGAGTTTAATCTACAAAAAGCAAGAAAGACGGATCTAAGAAAGGAATGAGAAAAAGCAATGCTATTTAATGTGAGACTCGAAGTTGAGCAGCTTCCCATGTAAAAGCAAGCTTTAGAAATAGTCAAGTAGTTAAAAACATATGGTTCATTTGGAGATTCTGGGTTTATTCTCTCACTACACTGGGGATACTCCAGTGCTGCCTTTTTTTTTTTTTTTTTTTAACCTCTGCAAGTACATTCATAATGGAGACGAGAGCCTGGTGAAGGGAAAGACAATAACCATGAATAAAACTGATTCTTCCAACGTCTATCCAAACTTCTAGTTTGTTTCTCTCTGTGTCTCAACCTTAGTATTTCTTTCCATATCCCTGGAAGGGAGAGCTCTTCCGACAGTTTGCAAATGAAATTAGTGAGCAGGTAAGGTAGTGTTTCTCAAATTTAATGTTCATACAAATTATCTGGGCTCTTGTGAAAAAACACATCTGATCTGGTAGGTCTAGAATGGCCCCCAAGATTCTGTGTTTGTAACAAGCTCCTCCTCGATACAAAGCTGTTGGTCCATGGACCATATTTGGGATAGCAGGGGTATAAGCAATAGTAATTGGGTGAGTGACCCAACTGCTCCAAACCAGAACCACGGTATCTTGTCTACATGGCTGACAAGAAGGTGTCTGCATGAAGCACTGGCCAACAAAACAGATAGACATTTTCTATTTTCCTCGGTCAACAATCCCCATATCAAAACTTTAAAAGACATTGGTAGAACAGCATTATAGCACTGGTCAAACTGTCCATTAGCTCAGAGAATCCCAGTAATAGAAGCACCTCCTTATTCTTGTTCAAAGTGCCCCAGCCACGATGGGGAGGCATCAGGTTCACTGAAGAAGAGAAAAAGCAGTGATCTGATTTTTTTGTTCATTATTCTGACCATGTCTCCTCATATCTCACATTCTGTATCTATAAAATATTAGCTATTGGAACTAGGAATATTTCGAAGGAAAAAATGCCAAGAGCCTCCCCAAAAGTGCTTTATCATTCTAGGAGCTGGATCTTCGCTCCGTTCCACAGGGGTGCCTATTGCAAGATGAAGGAGCTTTCTGCCAAATGGTTAATAGTCACTTGACAAAGACAGGATTCATTTGACTCCATCTAAAATGATAAGACCAGGCCATTAGCTACTTTGAATAACTAAAAAACATATTTCTTCCAACTCGTGGAAAGTATCGTGGTAAATGCCACAAATGCCACATTTCTAGTTCTACTCCACTAGTTGGTTGTTTTTTTTTTACCCCCCTCATACAATTTTTGAATTCAAAACAGTGGATCTTCTGTTTCTTTTAGATTTCTCCCATATCTTGAATAATGCGATTCAAGGGGGCTTTAGATCCAGTGGTGTGCAGGCAAGTATTTAACAATCACCTCTACAGGAAGAAAAGCCCTGGTATGTAACTTTTGGTAATTTTCATGGTGTGAGTACTCCCACTATGGCTGACTTCAAGCACTGGCCTGACTTTTCTGAACAAAGAATTAGGAAAAGATGTGCATAATCACAAACCTATACAAGTCCACTCTGGTATACAATAACAAGTGACCCCAAAGATTTAAACACTGCTGTTTTCAAAATTAAACTGTAATAGTCCAGGAAGGATAAATATATTCTGTAACTTTAAGACAGCTTGTCTCTTAAAACGTTCTCATTTTGTTATTGAAGAGAAGAAGTACATAAGCCCTTGTGTCTTTATAAGCCAAAAATAATTCCCAGCTAGTGTTTTTCTTCAACGATAACCTCACAATCTGTATAATCTTATAAAGTAAGCCCATTTGGATTTTAATGACACAAACATGCTGGAGGTTCAGAATTCTTCCAAATGACCTTGAGAGTTGAACTCTTCCCTTTTTGTTTTTGGCTCATTCCAAGCTCTTCCTTCCATGAACTATGAGCTCAGTCAGCCTCTGTGGCCTATGGGTTTGCAGAAAAGGCTGAAATCACTGTGGTTTTCATTGTCCCTTACAACTACTTCCGAGAATAACGGTAGCTTCATAGCTTTATTTCCTCTCCTATGTCAGAAATGATCTGCTTCACATTGAAAAAAAAATTCTGTTAAGAAGAACACTAGAATGAGAAAACTGCATGTTTCACAAGTAATTATAACATAGGAGCATTTTCTTTTTTTTGCCTATTAAATGTATACAACTCCTTCTAACATGCCATTCCTTCATTCTACTTTTAATCTATCTGAAATTTAATTGTGTTTTCCCTATTTTTACCCACAGTACACCTGCTTATTGCCAGTGAGGTTCTTACAAGAAGGCAAATGCAAACAAGGCTACAGTTCCCAGGATAGGGGGGAGGAAGGGCACTGGTGAAAAGTATCTGGCCAAGGAATGTAATTAACTTGAAGAAAAACATTTGCATCATGACTATACTCGTGTCTTTTTCCATCAGCAAAGCCCAAACCAAGCAAACAAAAAGTCACTACCATTTGCCCACCACCCTGAACACAAACGATTTCTGGCAGAGCGGTAGACATAAAGAAAAAAAAAATACTGCTTGAAACAAACCAGGAAAAAAATTCCTTCAAATCAAGTCTTCCTGCTTATTTCCATCAGGCTCAGCTTTGTACCTTTTGAATTGTGTACTGTGCGCATCTATTAACTCTTCAAAAATATATATACACGTGGGCTTGAAAGTGTTCCTATTTTTTGAACTTTTAAAATTCTATTTTACTGAGCACCCCATTTATGATGAACATATTAGGTTATAACACATGCGGAACACGGCCCGGTATACCCCCTACCAATCACCAGATGTTAGGAACTAGAAACATGCAAGGATTTTTCATGTTAGAAAAATGGTGGAAGTCAGCTCATCAAAGGCAAAACAGGCAGAATATGTCCCTGCCTTTGCCTCTCCTAAGATGCATTTAAATTCACTAGGTTCATCTCTAGTTTGACAGGATTATTAATGGGATGGGCTTACCACTCCTGTGGATGAATCTGTTAGCCACAGGAAAGCCTTTTACTATCCTGGATGTGTCTTACAGGGGCTTGCTGCCTGCCAGTAATCTCACAGCAACCAGAGATTCTGGCTAGTGATCAGTTTCTAACAGTAGAACTGGCAACATTATTGCCACTAAATTGTAGTCCAGCTTCCTCCCCCCCCCCCCCGCCTTTTTTTTTAAAACACAAGATTTTGACCTTAACCAGAAGACTGGCTAATAGGCTTGAACAATATCAAAAATACTCATCGTGGAAAAAAAAGTATTCACAATACCAGATCCCCTTGGATGTGGCAGAGACCTCTTGACTTCCCGCTAATCAAGGACACTAGCCCTGCTACAGGAAAATATTTAAAAAGGGATGTGAAGAATCAGGATCTATTTGAGGGATAGGCAGATACAGATATAGACATGAACATCACAGAAATAGCCAGAGACACAGATACATTCTAGTAAACAAACAAGTATTCATACCATTTTTAACAATTGGGAATAAATTTAATCAGGCATAAACTGAGAACAAAACAAAGACATCCTTATATTCTCTACCATAAGAAACAAGCAAAAATACACAGCAGCCCATGGAAAAGAACTATCTCAGGGAATCTTCACAGATATCGGGGAGTTCCTTACTGCTGGGAAAGAGGCGAAGGAGAAGGTGATAAGGAGGGACACAGGGGTGTTCAAGGAAGGCAGTCACCCCCCCTAAATTTACAAGTTCTTGCCCTGGGGTCACTTTTCTGCCTCTCCATTTGTGCACTTCCTGTTGGTAGCATTTGGGAAACACAAGAAGGAAAAGGGATTGGAAGCATGCTGGCATTTAAATACAATCTTACTCTATTTCTCTGCAGCCTAGAGTACATTCCTTTTTAAAAATAACATGAAAAAATATCAAGTTGGTTTTCCTTTTAAAGGACACACACACACACACACACACACACACACACACGGCTATTCGCCATCCCCAGCCTTTTCCAAATGACATCGGCCATCCTGAAGGCTGCTTGAAGAAGGCAACGAGAGAAGCTCTCCCTGCCAGGCCTACAGAGTTCTAGAGGCCACCTAAAACCAAAAGCTCTCAGCAAAACCCGATGCGAGCAAACTGCAAAATCACAGTGTTTGCAGGACTGGATTGTGGCTGGCACAGGTTTGGAGAGGGTTTTTTTTCAACACCGGGGCAAAGGGCAAAGGAGACAGACGCCCTGACTCCTGTACTGCATTCAGCCGGCCCTGTACTGCATTCAGATCTCGCTTTTTGTTGTTTTCTTGCTGTACTTACATCTAAATTTTCTGGCAGACATCCCAACAGACACACACCGAGGCTCCATCCAATTCGAGAGTCCCATTAGGCTGTCTATCCTCCCTTAAGAACACTCAGAGGGTAGACAGGGGCCCATCCTACATTTATATACATCTTAAGTCATGTAACACAGTGGACCCTATCTGACTTCCATTAACTGGCTGCTTTATCTCAGTGCCTCAGTTTCTCCGGAAGCTATTAACCTCTCTTGAGACATCCACTCCGAGTACATAAATGGAATTCCTGAGCAGCAGGCAAAACCATTCTTAGAGTTAACAATAGCTTAATATTAATATTAATAGTTATATATCATTTATGGACCAGGCCCTCTTCTAACTGCTGTATCCATATTAACTCACTTAATCTTCACAAGTTCCCTAGGTTTTACTACCTCCATTTTACAGACGAGGACACTAAGGCACATCCGGGTCAAGGAGCTGACACCTTGAGATGTAGAAGGGCTAGGAATCCGAGAGCGCCACAGCAGAGTCTTATTCTCAAAGACTACCTCTCCGTAAGAACTTTGTCAAGCAAAGACAACTGTTTAATAAAACATTTCATTTGCATGTCCTTTAGTGGTTGTGGGGAACACCGGAAGCAAATCCCTTCCACTGAAGGGTGCAGAAAGGGGAGGCTGTTCATCTTTTCATCCCATGAGCATTTTCCCCTTGCGGGAAAGCAAGCCGGTCAGCACGCGGTCCCCAAACTGCCTGGAAGCATTCAGACAAGTGACGATAAGCCAGAGAGCAGACGTGAGCGAGGGCAATGGAAAACAGGTAAATGGCGCTGGGTGGCCCAAGCCAGGGTGATGAGGAAGGTGGATGGAGCAGGGTCAGCCAGCCGGTAAATGGGAGACCTCAGATGAATGCTTCTGGAGCCTGCGGCATGGGCCAAGATAGCAATGGGCCCGGACCTGGGGAGGAAGGCGCCTGCAGAGTGTGAGAGAAAGATGATCTGCAACCCCCTCCTCTTTTCAGGTCACCCCACTGCACACCTGTCAATGCTGGCTGACTGAAGACTTGCACCCAGTCCCCTCACTATAGTTCAGATAAGACCGATAGATAGGAGAGAGGAGAGAGAGACTGGTTTAAAATACCAAAGACTTAGCCAGTCACTTCTCACTTCACCCCTACTCCTTTCTGCTTCCCCACATTTTTGCATCAGAAAATTACACTTGAAAAAAATGAACACACACACACACACACACACATACACACTGTATCTCCTTTCAGCACATTCTTTTGTCAAGGACCTTTACAAGCACAAAAAATTTCCACATTTCATAATTTACAACAAACTTTTCATTTAGGTATTAAAATGTAGACATTTGAAAAGCTCCCTGACACCACTTTTCCCTACAATGGCAACATACTTATGTAAAAGAATTCACAGTACAGATTTTATGTTAATATTCCTTAATCTTCACTTCTTGCATTTCAACTTAACTTCCCTCATAGGAAACAGCTTCCAGACTCCCCTTCAAATATTCATAGAGCCTATTGTGGACGAGGAAATCACGCTCCCCATAAACACATCCATCCCAACGGCCCTCCTCAACCTGGCTGCCACCGTGAATGCTGGGAGCCATGACAATACTGGCTATTCTGCACCACAGACAAAGAAGCATTTGTGAGGTGAAGCAACTGATGGGAGTGGATACATGCTAGATAATGTCCTGGAGTTCCTAAAATCTTGATACAGATAAGCAGCAGCAAGGATTTTAGACCTGGGTCTGCCATGAACATCTCACCCCGGGCAATAGCCAACTGCGTTTGATGTGGATTTATTTATTCAACGTAAGCTCTAAGGCCAAAGGGTCCCTGTCTGCCACGGATTCCTAATGTAGTGGAAGAGAGAGAACTATAAACACGAACTATTATCAAAGCAGAATGCAACCAGTGTCATAGAAGTTGTCTGCAAATGGCCGTTGTGAAAATGCAGAGAACCGATAATTAAATCAAACTGGGAGAATCAGAGCGGCTTCATAGACCATGGGGCATTGGAGCTGGGCTTTGAATGGATTAGTTGGATGCTGATTGGTAGAGAAGAAACTGAGCAAGAAAGAAGATCATGAGGGAGAGCTGGAAGTAGGAAATGCCAGCAGCATGCAAAGGCAAGAGAGTGGGCAGGGATGCTGGAGCACAGTTTGTGGATGAATGTGGTGGCAGGTGGGAGGAAAGTAGATGGCGGCTTGGAAGATCATGGCAGTGACTTGGATTTACTGCACCCATTTAGGGTTCCAAGAGGAAAACAGAGCAATGGTTTTAAGAATGGACCAGAGAATCAAGAGATGAGTAAGCAGAAGGGAGGTTGGGGGGATGCCCAAGTAGTTTCAGTGACAGATGAGGAGGAGGAGATTCAGTTACTTCTCATGGTCTAAGAATCATTTTCTTTTCTTCAAACAAGGGAACAAGATCAATCATAGGAGAGATGAGACTAAGTACCTTGAGGCCAGCTTAGGGGCTTGCTTCCCCTCCATTCTAACTGTGCCTGGTACATGCCCTCATTGGGGCAACTTCCATGGAATTCTCACAGTTCCCTTTCACGTCTGTCTCCTCACTATTAGAAGTGCCTTATCAGCAGGGCCTATGCCTTTTCATGGGGTTTGCAGAGGCCTAGAACAGTGCCTAGCACACAGCAGGCACTCAAGTACCCGAATTATTCCACACTATAATGTCCAGTTCCCAGATATGGGCATGGAACTTTCCATGATCACAGATAAGCAAACAAGAATCTACATTTCAGGTTTATATTGTTCACTAGAAACTGCCATACTACGCCAAGGACCCCTTAGAGTATAGATCCATGATCTAAGGACCTTAGATTTGATTTTGCAATCTCTTCATATTCCAGTTTTCCCTTCTACTTTTTAAAAAGTACAGCCACTGCCTCCTACCCCCTTTGAATGATCTACCCCTGCTACAATCACTTCCCATTGCACCCTCTGAGCTATGTAAATGGCCTGCAGCTGTGACTCACCACCAGCCTACTGGGCCTCTCTCAATCAACCACAATCTGGTGATTGTAAACTAAACTACTGAAGTACCCAAACGACCCTTTTCATCTCTAGCTCAACAGGTTCTAGTTCCAGGGTCAACCTCCCCCATATTCTTGCACACATACCAGGTATAACCATATTTAATGATGCTGCTATCCAAATAACACAATAGAATTTACTGAATAAACCCTCAATTATCATGAATCCCCAAATTCAGAAATACAATAATATGTAATTTGTCTTATACTTTATAGTAATATAAATAGGATCAAAAATGTAAGGGATCTCTTCAATCTCTAATTACTTGTTTCTCTCCCAAGGAGTTATTTTTTGCATTAGCCTGATTATTCTCTGAAACTATTTTAAAACTTTTTAATTTCCATATGGCAAATTCGCTTATGGCCTTGACCTAAACACTCTTTAATCTCCTCAACGTTTCCATTTTTTTTCTGGTTAAGAAAAATTATTTTCTTAGCCCTCTCCACTTCTACGTCCAATACCAGCATTTAACTTTCTTTGGAGAGCCATTTCTCACAGAGACACCATGTTTCTATCATGCTACAAAAATTACCCTATTCAGACTTGGAAGAGACCTTTATAATGGTTCTTCGTAACTGGGATGATTTGCAGCAGGCTTGGCTCACTCACTAGTGAACCCACTTACTCTTGGAACCCCTCCAGCTTGTAAAGTCAAGATTCAAATTTATGCATTGGCAAAACTACAAGCGTCTTCCTATCTCGGATCTTTTAGGTTCATTTAAATACACAAAATGTTAAATCTGCAAACACCAGGGGTATACTAAGGAGCCAGTAAGTGTTGTTCTTTAGAGTAGTAGCCATGCTGAAAGACAATACGAAATACAAAGACAATACAAAATCTGTCACAAAAATATATCCAATCCATTGCTCAAAATGATTTTAGAGCTCAACTTTGAAATGGCTGTCAGAACCAGTGAACAGCCCTCATCAGAAAAGAGATGCCACGATTTTATAGTCACATCTTGGTTTTGACCCGAAATCGTATCACTCCATGGGATCACCAACCACCTTAATTAACCACTGGATTTAGCTCTTATGCTTTTTCAATTCCTATAGGAGTAAAATCCTTTAAAATAGTTGCTATTAAGTAAAAGTAATAGTCAGAAATGTGTTTAAATGAGTGAACTTTGGGGGAAGATGAAATGTTCTACATCATAATTGTGGTGGTAGTTATATAAATACATACATTTATCTAAACTCACATAAGTGTATACTGAAAATGAATGAATTTTATTTCATGTAACTATCTCAATTTTAAAAACTGAAAAGAAGTATGAACTGAAGAAAATTTCCAAAAAGGAACTGTCCATATCTTAAGTATAAAAATAAATGTATGAAGCTTTTGACAACTCTAAAGGAACAACACTCATTTATAGTATTTAGAGAACTATATACATATATACATAAACATACAACAAAATACAACAGAGAACACTTTCCCTAGAATAGGTGCAAAAATACTAGATACTTTATTTTATCTTTCATACAAATATACTATCTGGGTTCTCTTTGAGAAAACTGTATTTCTCATGAATTCATTGAGCCATTTACATCTTATCTTGGATTCGTAATAACCACTGACGCTTATCTGTTAGATGACTAGTTAGAGTTCAGTGTGTAGCCATAAATCAAACTACTTGGTTCATTTGGGCACTTCATCCTTCTTCTTAGCATTACTATAATCATGACATGGTCAGCTAAGTTAACTGACCTACTCATCAAGTTGGACCATGGGTCACCAATACTGGATGTGAAAAGAGTTCTCCAAAGCCAGAGGGATTTCTCTACAAGTCTTTCCAAACCTCAGGAGCTTTGATTTGCCTGCTGTGCATGAAAAGTAATGGCAGACTGAATTCACATTCCATATGTCATTCAGTTGTCTTGGTCATAGATAGGCCAAACTCAAAACAGTGCTGAATTTATTGGCAAAGGTTAAAACACTGGAAAATCATTATTGATTTGTTTGGGTGGGTCCTGCATTTTAAAGGTGAAGTGGAATAAGTCTATGTTCTGGGCCACGGCCTCTTGGAAAGCACTTTGTTTCATTGCATATTTATTTCTGGAACAAGGACCTAGCATTACCCCTACATGGAGCTATTTTCAAGTAAACTTTATGCTTCAGAAGGATATCTCTGGGTCAAAGGATGAATTAGGTCTTCTGAAATAGTTCTAGTAGTCCATCAACACCTGTGAACATCGTAAGTTCACATCTGTAATTAAAATTAATAGTTCCCCAAAGAAACAGCTCCGAGGATGGGACTCAGCCATGACTGTCTTTCCTTTATGGACAAAGAATGGTAAAAAAAAAAAATAATAATAAAAAAAATTTGTTTTTAATCCAAAATGCTTCAATAAATCTTACTGAAGCATCAAAAATAGATGTATCACATAGTGATGACAGGATTCTCTCTTACCATTTCATCAGAACAAATACCTCCAAGAAAGGCAACATTTTTCATTTTTCATTCTCCCATCCAACAACATTCACAAGCAAATCCCTAAAATCCAAAAGCCAAATCACACACAAGTATTTTATGTGGCTTTCTGATTCAGAGTATCTGTGAATTCAAAATGTGACTGATGAATTAAGGGTCTATGATGTTCCTTTAAAAACAAACCCAAAAAACTACTTACTTTTATATTAAATTGAACTTCATAAGCATCTGTTACCTAAGTGCTATGTTAACTAACATTATAAGGAACTTTGGAGAAGTAGAAGGCACAATATCATCCCTTAGTGAGCTCATCATCTACTTACAAAAGCTATTTACTAATTAAAAAATTAGCTAAGTGAACTCGAGCAATATCCCAACCTTTGTTGGGCCTCAGTTCCCTCACTTGTAAAACAAAGGAGTCAGAAGTGATGATACTGAGGCCCCTTCTGGTCTCAAGGTCCACAGGCCTTTGGTGGAATACCTATGAGACCCACTTAGAAGACAGTGCAAGACAGCGCAGCATCAAGTCCAACGCACACTGCAAGTAATCAATACAGTAGGTCAGAGCAGAGAGAGATCAGTTTTGGGGTGGTAAAGTTTTTCTCCAAAAGCAGAAACTTCAGCTTGGACTTGAAGGATGAGTAAGATTTGGAGGGGTGGGAGTCACCCTTTACTGTGAGTGCAGAGGGCTTTTGCAGGGTGAGTGGAAAAGTTCTCGAGGAGGGGCTGAGAGGATGAGGAGTTTATGTTGGACTCTGGGGAGTGGTGGGGTTAAGTAGGGGAAGTAATGACCTGATGACATGATTCTATTAACCTGTAGATCAAATCACACTGTACTTCTCAGAACCAGGCAGCAGCGTCCCATCTCTCCTAGATCAAGGCCAAGGTCGTTGCAGCGGTCCACGAGCCCCTGCATCATCTGCTCCTCCCCACTCCCATGAATTCCCCTTACTTCTCACTACTCTCCTCCAGCAGCCTTCTCAGACCTTTCCTCAAATACCTGACAGGATTCAAGCTTTTTTTTTTTTTTAAGACTTTATTTATTTATTTGACAGAGAGATGGAGAGAGCACAAGTGTAGGCAGAGTGGCAGGCAGAGGGAGAGAGAGAGAAGCAGGCTCTCTGCTGAACAGGGAGCCCGATGTGGGACTCGATCCCAGGACCCTGGGATCAGGACCTGAGCCCAGGTCAGACGCTTAACGGATTGAGCCCCAGGTTGAAGTTTTACACTTGCTTTCCCTCTGCCTGGACTGCTCTTCCTCCGGGTATCTAGGCTCAGCTACCTCTTCACATATTTGCTTTAAAGTCACCTTCTCACTAAAACCTCTCCTATCACCACATTTTAAATTGCAGCCCACTCCTTCTATGCACACAAAGACATACAGGCTCACTTTTTCTTTCTCTCTCACATGTGTGCACATGTGAACACGCGTGTGTACACACACGCACACACCTTCCTATTTCCCTTCCCTGCTTTATTTTTTCCATAACACCTACCACATTCTACCATATATACCATTTATTCTGTAAAATGTGTCTCCATATGTGACCCCTTCTCCCTCTCCCAAGTAAGACGCAAACACCATGAGGGCAGGATCTATTTTATTCATGGTTGTGCCTCCACAGTCTAAAGAGTCTAGAACAGTGCCTGGCCTAAAACAAGGCCCTCGTGAATGAATGTATGAATAGGATGAAAAGGGTGTGAGGCCAATTAATCTCACAGGTTGAACTGTAGGCAGGACAGCCCAGAGGTCATTACAATCAGAGCGTGAGGTCATGACAGCCCAAACTAAAGGAGGGCCGTGGAGCGAGAGAGACCACACTGAGGAGTAACAACCAGAGGCAACCGTTAATGAATCCAAAATCCAGGCATGGGTTTAAAGGAAAGATATTCACCATTGGGAGTTAGAATGTTCAAGGGCAAACAAGGACCTGGAAATGCACTGAATATAAAAGGAGGCATAGTTTTATAAACAAATACCCATCAGATTTAACATCAGTTGTTTCCAAACATAATTTGATTGCAATTTTCTTCCTGCTCACATTTCTGAGAGCAGCTGAAAGGAAACTAAAAAAGAAGGAAGTGGAAAACGTACAACATGCCATGTTTTCCTTTTAAGGCAACATCAGCCTGAATGGCCAGGCAAAACCTCGCACACATTTCACAACTGGTTCTCTATCAGCTCTCAGGGACACAAAATAGAATACAGGAAACACAGAGCCTATGCTTCTGCTACATTGTTTTTCTTTTTTCTTTGCTTCTTCATGTTTTCTTCTCCAAAACAGCAATCAATGCAGATGACAATACATCTTTCTAACATCAGCCTGTGTGTAATTAAACATATTGAACACGGAAAAAGAGAGAAGGTTTGTAGCATGGCCTTTACCAGTCTCTGCAGACGTTAAGACTTGACTAGAGTCACGGTAAGAAAATACAGTATAGGTGAGGCTAATATCTTATTCCTGTATTTCTTTGGAAATTATTAAAACATGATACGTTAACACGGTCCTCCAATATTATTTGCAATCATATGTGATACTTTCAGGAGAAAAAAAAGGAAGATGGCTCTCTTTCTCATTTACTGATATCTCAAGCATAGTTGAAAAGATATGCGAGAGTGATTATATGTAGGAGAGGAGCTCTAAGACAGTCCTACACTTCTGCTAGCTCAAATTTTACTATTATCTCTTTAGAGATTCAGTATTTTTTTCCCAGAGGCATTTGCATAATTAAGTTTGCTTCTATATTTGTTTTTCTGCCTTTCAAATATGTACCCTAAATCAGCCCTAAGTCAGTGGTTGTCGACTGGGGGTGATTCTGGCCCCTAGAGCACATTTGGCAATGCCTAGAGACATTTTAGCTATCTCAGCTGTGGAGGGGAGTGCTACACACGTCTGGTAGATAGGGTCCAGGGATACTGCTAAACATCCTACAAATACACAGAACAGCCACACGACAAAAAATTATCTGATCCAAAATGTCAAGATTGCTGAGGATGAGAAACCCTGTCCTATATTAACTCAGAGATCCCCACATTACGATAAAATAATAACCTCTTTAGTCTAAGTGTGTCCTTCATAGAGGCTTAAGTAGAAAAGTCAAAACCTGCAACTTGCATTGTTTAAAAATGCAGTCAGACCCTGCTTTGGAACATTCTGTCCCTATCGGTAATGCTAATTAGGAACACTTAGATTAAATCTCCAGATAAGCATTAAAAGGATGTTCTATGCTTTCTTCTGTTTCTGCACAGAAATTCAGGGAAATTCATAATCACAGAATCAGGGAACACCAAAGCTAACAGAGACCTTAGAGGTTATTACGACAAACACTCTCATCTTACGATGTGGGTGGAAGTGTGGGGGGTGGTGATGCCAAGGGAGGTCAGGGGACTTGCTTCCCGGCTCACAACTGGTTAGTTTTACGGCTGGGACTCACCCCGGTCCTCAGGTTTGTGCTCCTTCTACTTCCATCAGAAGAAGATGTGGAAAATGGAGCCCAAGAAGGTCACAAAGAAACCCTTGGACTAAAGTCTACCTCTTGATTTCAAACTCAAAGGCATGAAGCTAATAAGCAGATGGGTGCCATGATGTGCGCTCTACCCTTGGGAGTGGAAAACCACCCAAGCAGGTGGAGACTGAACGCCAACCCTGGCTGCAGACCTCTCCTGAGGCCCAGCCGCCATTAGCCAGGACCTCTCAAAGGGGCCCGGGAAAAGGGGAAAAAACAGTCTCAACAGTTGGCAGGTACCTCTCTGAGGCCAACTCTCTGAGAAAGTCTTCCCAAAAAGAGAAGATCTAGAAATGCTTGCAAAACAACTGATAGACCATGGCCCCTCTGCTCTCTCTCCTCCCACTGAAGGGGCAGTTGGACCCTCCCCACATCCTCCAGGTGCTTCCCATGACTTCCCAGCACCAACCACATCAGGAGAAAGAAGAAAACACACGAGTGCACTGGGCATTTGGGACTTCCTCTCTCCCCAGGGTCTCCAGCCCAGGTCCAGGTGGGTTGTCAAAGAACCTGGGGTCTCTTTTGGGCTCTCCGTTCCCAATCTGCTCACAGGGGCTCCACTGGCCCTCCCACGGATGACGTCCTTCCCAGACACCTTGCCAGGTGGCCTGCCCCTTTCCAGCTGCCGCCATCTGGCCTTTACCCGAACCAACCATAAAGCAGGCAGCAGACCCATCACTTCTCTATTTCCAGAAGGCGCTGAGGCAAGTACTCATCCTCCTTTCGTTCTCACAGGGCTTCATGACTAGCTACTTTTAGAGAAACCAACCAGAACAGAAGCAACAAACCTTCCTGTGTGCTATTAGTGAATCCTATCAGCCACTGTTTACTAAGCATCTTGTATGTGTCTGGCCTTGTGTTAGATGTTATTCCTACATTCCCTCTAAACCTTTTTAACGCCCCCAGAAGGTAGGTATTTTTACTTCCACTCTAAAGGTGAAGGAACCAAGGGCTAGAATGATTTCAGGCCACCTCCGAGCCAGTAAATCACATTTTAAGACATTTTCATCTGAGTTACCTCTTTCTTCAACATGACGGAGACGAGTCTAGACATGCCTGGCTCACAGTTCCATCCTTAGATCTTTCTTGTCATGCCTAGAGGCAGAGTTCATCCACATCGTCCACACTCCCCTGAGACGCCCACTGCCTCCACCTCCCTGTCTGCCCCATCTGCCCAGCCCCTTCCATGTTGCCACAGTGGTGTTTGCCACCTGCCACCTTACCTCCATCTAGGCCCAGCTGCCAACAGCTGGATTCCTGGTTTTCCGGAGCAACCACATTAGTAAGTAGAGTCTGAGACTATCCCACTGTCCCATGCTGGGTCTAGGTGGGGACAGACAGAGTCTCAGGGCCCAGCTGGGCATCAAGCTGTAGATTTGCTGGACCATCCTACTGTCTGCTTGGCTGGCCTGTGACAGTACTTTGGACAAATACTTCCCCAACCATTCAGTTTCTTGTAGATCCTGAGCCCAGCCCTGACCCTCTCTAGAGGCCCTCGTTTTTACTGGCATCTTTGTCCCAGGGCTAAAGTCTAGTTCTGGGTCCTTCACCTCATCTTGAAGGGCCTTTTTGGCCTTTACAACTTCTATACCCACAGATAATAAAGACTGCATCTACCCTTAGAATCAGAAGTTGAGCTCCATTCGTCTCCCTTAAAGACTCCCTTCTCCCTGTGCTCCCCTCCCTGCCCCCCCACAGCTCCCTTTAACTTTCTTTTGACTTGATTTTGTGCTAGTTTCTTAGGCATGGTAAGGGCCTCTTGGCCAGCCTCCACTCCTGGTTCAGACTCAGGCTACTTCATTCTTCTGAAAGGAGAACATACCAAAAACCAGATACCTTGGGCCACAAGTCTATCGACCCCTGAGATCCCAGTAATCTGGAAAGACCTACAAAGGTGCTTATAGTCTAATAATAGAATAAAGAGTCCAAAACAAGAGTCATCAGACTCTGGGGGGATTCATTATCCATTCAACAAATAATTACTGAGTAGGTACTATGTAGCCACTGCTAGTCCTGGTATGTGGTTCTAGAAATCAGCAGTGAACCAGGTATCTGTGGCAGGATACAGGCAATAAATACATAAACAAATAAGAAAACAACCATTGGTGGTAAGCCCCATGCAGAAAAGTGAAATATGGTAATATGATAAAGAGAGAATGGTGTCCTCAGAGAAGTCTCCTCTGTGGGTGATCTCAAGCTGAGATCTGAGTGACAAGAAGAAATTCAGGCACAGGTCCTGGGCTGGCAATAGAAAAGAATGTCAGTGTTGTTGTTTTAAATAACCTTTCATTTTGGAATAGTGTATTTGTTTGCTAGGGCTGCTGGAACAAAATACCACAGACTGAGTGGCTTAAACAATGGAAATGTAATTTCTCTCAGGTCTGGAGGCTGGAAGTCCAAGATCAATGTGATCAGGGGCCGGGTTCTTCTGAGGCTTCTCCTTGGCTTGCAGATGGCTATTCTTTTACTGCCTTTTCATAGGGTTGTTCCTTTGTGCATGGGTATCCCTGGTGTCTCCTCCTTTTCTTATAAGAACACTAGTCATATTGGATTAGGGCCCTACCATAATAGCCTCATTTTAACTTAATCATCTCTTCAATGTCCTTATCTCCAAATCTGGTTATATTCTGAGGAACAGGGGATTGGGATTTCAACACAGGAATTATGGGGAAGAGAGGAGGGGCACAATTAAGTCCGTAAGAGAGTTCTAAATTCACCAAAAAGTTGCAAAGATAGTACAGAGAGTTCCCACACACCCTATCCTCGGTGTTGTCTGTTGTTAACATAACAGTATGGTACATTTATCACACCTCATTATGAACTGCTATTGACATATTACCATTGACTAGAATTAACACTTTGATTCAGGTTTCCTTACTTTTTATCTAATGTCAATTTTCTGTTCCAAATTCCATATCACACTCCATTTAGTCATTATGTCTTCTTGGGCTCCTCTGGCCATGAGTTTCTCAGACTTTTCTTGTGTTTGAAAACCAGTTTGGAGAGGACTAGTCTGCTGTTTGGGGAGGACTAACTGGCTAACTAACAGAAGGCTTCTCACATAGGATTTGTTCTGATGGTGTTCTCATGGCTCTGCTGGTGTTAAGGGTTTGGGGGAGGAAGCCCACAGAAGGGCCCTTCTCAACGCATCATATCAAAGGTACATGACATCAACATGATTTACCACTGTTGATACAAACTTGGTCATCTGAGGCAGTGTTTGCCCAGATTCCTCCCTCTACAGTTACTCTTTTTCCTCCTTTCCATGTTTTCTTCTTCAGGGGGAAGTCATCATGCGACTATGTGAGCTTGTTCAGGAGTGGGGAATCATGCTGTACTTCTTTGATAGCGGAGCCATCTACATAAATTATGTGAAATTCTTCTGTGTGAATTCTTCTGGTTTGCTTTTCTCTCCATTTATTTATTTATTCAATAATTTATTTATATCAGTATGGACTCATGGATGTCTATTTATACTCTGGCTTATAATCCAGCGCTAGTTTATTTATTTTGTTGCTCAGATTGTTTCAGCGTTGGCCACTGAGAGCTCCTTCAGTTGGCTTCTGTGTCCCTTTGGCATTCTCCCGTTCCTGGGGAAGCGGGGGCACGGGGTAGGGCAGGGTTTGAACATTTCCTTACTTCTTGCCATTATAAGATTCTCCAGGCTCATCTTCTATACTTCCTGCTCCACCCCGACAATCAGCCATTTCTTCAAGAAGCCCAGGTTCCTTTTACTGGAGAATGGTATGAGGAACCAAGATCTGGGCACCAAAAGGGTTCATTGTTCCTGGGACGTCATGCCTAAGCCCTCTCAACTGACTGAGCAAAGGAATATCCTTGTGAATCGTAACCTGTATATAACTTACATGTATAAATATTTCTATTTGATAAATAAACATTTCTATTGGTATCCAAATGTGACTCTATTAAGTTAAACGCCGGTTCACACTAACATCTCCAGTACTGGTCTGTTACCTTAATGATCATTCTAGCCTTCTGTCCCTGCTTTGCTGTAACACCCCATTTCAAGAGGGAGAAACCTGTCTCTCACAACCCACCATCCATTCACTTAGTTGTTCAATTTGAATATCATTACAGTTGTTTCGGTATTGTTAATCTGTATCTTCCACAGGAAAAAACTATCAATTAGAGAACAGTGCTTATGTACAGCTCCTTTTGCCTTGCGTTTTGCAGGCCCTACTCGTTTCTAAAGCTCCCAAGGTCAGCACCTTTATCTTCCACTCTCTCCAATGAGGCTACTTCCTATACTCACAATAGCTTCTTCTGTCAAAAGGTGTGTTCTATCTGGTATCTTCTGACTCCCCGCACATATCTTTTTAAAATTTGTATACAGTAAGTTTCATTCTTTGTGCTGTAAAGTTCAATCAGTTTTGGCAAATTCAGGGTCATATATTCATCATGATAGTATCATACAGAATAGTTTCACCACCCTAAAAACTCCCCGGTGCTTCACCTGGTCCACCCCCCGCCCCGCTTCCCCTCAAATACATGGCAACCACTGCTCTGTTTATCTCTATAGTTCTGCCTTTTACAGAATGTCATAAAAACAGAATCATACAATATGCAGCCTTTTCAGGAGCATGCACACCGATGTTTTTAGAGAGAGGTGATGTCCAACAGTGTTCAATGTTGCTGAGTGGTAAATAAGTGCGGAAGAGTGACAGGTATTAGCATAGTACAGGCTAGGTCCAGAAGTTTCCAGCAGTAGAGCTGAATTTACAGATTGCTATTTTAGTTTTCAAGGTAAGTGACATGAGAAGAGGATTGTAACACTGGACTCCAGAGAAGGGAAATCTTACCAGGGAGCAGAGCTCTAGACAAGAAAGATCACTCTCAGAGATCCTCAAGTCATAAAGTACATCATATGTTGGGTAACAGGCAGAAGGATGGGTCGATACTTTGCAGCAGTTTAAGTCTCATAGCACACAAATAAAAGGTCAGTGCTTTTATATATGCTTACACTATTTATTTGAGCTAAAATGGATTGTAATCCACGGTGAAACATGCCCAATTAACTTGGGAATCACTTAAACCAGCTGTCTATGTCATTTTGCTAAGAGGCCCCAAATGGAGAGTGAATGTGTACAAGGATTAAGATTCTATGCTCTCTAGAAATCACCATGTATAGGTAGGTGTCCACTGAAAGCCTCATCTAGGGGCAGGACACACATGCCCATATTTGCCCTGGCTTGTGGGGAATTCGCTAGAATTCCACCGCGTGCTTCAGAGGCCAAGGAGTGTTCAAGAAACAAACAAAAAACACCAAAAGAGGCAAAAAGATTTCCACTGAGACCCTTATAACAATTTCTTTCTGTAAATTTTGGAATACAGGCTCTTAAAGACTAGCCATGCAAATCGATCAGATCTCTTTGCTGTCTCTAATATGACCTCTCCTCATACTCTTCTCAGTCTCATTCCTGCTGGCTTCCCAAGTTCACTGGTGGACCTGTTAGCACCAATCAGGTTGTTTCTTCCAGCTCTACTGAAAGCAGTATCAGGAGGAGCAGAGCAGCAAACCGACACATACTCTCCACCATCCACGGCTCTCATTTGTCCCCCGTAGATGGCTGGATAAAAACTGCTTTTTCTGATTTTGGCCACAGACAGTATTATCACTTGCCATCAGGGTGTATCACATGTAAGAGTCATTTGTTTATTTTCTCAGTTGACCTCCCTCTTCTTCTATTGTGCCTCCTTGCACTGAGTATCAAAGTTCCTTAGCGTACATCAGGGACGGGTAGATTTGCCAAGATCCAAGGAGAAAACATCTTGGAAGGAAGCCAAGAAAACAGTGTATCCACTGAATTTCTACTTCTTTTTATAACTACTTTTAGTCATTATCAGTGGATTAAACACACACACACACACACACACACGCACACACGCACACAACTGATTAGTTCTGGTTGTTATTCATTATTCTCCCACTTCTTGTTTCTAAAAAATCTGCATTACAAACAACCCTCCAGGATCTTATCCCAATCAACCTATCTCAAGTCTTACAATTAATATTCCTGATACAACCACTATGCCATTCGACTTTTTTTTTTTTTAAAGCAACAAAAACCAATGCCAATGAATCACGAATCTCTATGAAAAGAGGGCCAAAGAGGTTAACCAGAGAGTGAATTTGACATTGCAAAACAGGAACCTCCCCCGTGTTTCTCTGCTCACTAAAGCCAGTGGTTTGGGTTAACACAGGAAATGCAGTAAACACACAGTAAACTGTACACACAAAGCAACCATCAGCAATTTGCCTGGTGGGGTCGGATAGCATGTGGCTGATAGGTCTCAGGAGATGAGGAACAAACAGCCATGATGGATTAAGTGATTGCTATTGGCTGTGTGCTTGCCCTGCATATTTCACTGTGGACAGTAATCAATTACCAGAGACCAGTAATGATACCAATCAAACGCACTTAGCACTTCTGTACTGTGAACCTGAGGGCGGCCGACCTGCCAGTTGGAAAAGGCTTACGGCTGTGTGAGAAGTGATATGTGAGGTCGCCACTGGGAAGCCTTCCGATCTGTGGAAAGCAGGCTTCTTTCCCTTCACGTTAAAAAGATAAATGGATAAATTAGCCACTCACCTGCCCTACATTAAGGTTTCTTTTAAAACAAACAATACTCTCCCTCTCCCCCTCTCCCAGAGGGATGACCGTTTATAAATATTTTGGCGTAATGTGAAGTCTCCTGGTCAGCAGTTTCACGTGAGCAAACAGCCTCAAAGAAAATGACCCAACAGAAGCTGTGATAAAGCAGAAAGACGGCCAACCGACTGCTTCTGAATACCACCGGTCACCATAGAGTTCCGTTGCTATGATGTCACTCCCTGTCTTTGTGTTCTGTGGTGGGAATGCCAAGCGTCATCCCTGGAGATCCAGAATGGCCCAGTCTAGAATGCCGCTCTTTATGGTGTCTGTGAGAAGTTGAAAAAGAAGTGAGTCTATGTTTTTAACGTGTCAAAATATCAGTCAGTCCCCGCTCTTCTTGGGGTTGGGCGTCCTCCTTTCTTCCTTCACAGTCATCTCTTCCTTTACGCCATGGTGGCTCTCAGGAAGAAGCACAGAGCTGTGAGTCTGCAGTCGTTTCGAATCCTCACTGGGCTGCTGGTGCCCTCTCTTCTGTCGCCTGTTTGTCCAGTGCCCGTCTGGACAGAAGAGGGTGGACTGTCCCACAATGACCACATTGACGGACCTTTGACCTTAACACACAGTAACTAACTTAACAATGGTAACCAACTGAGAGGGCGGAGTGTGGGGAGCCTCAGAAGAGTTGTCCCACACTTAATTCCTTGAGGTTTATTTTTGCTGTGTTTTAACAGTTTTTCCAGACAAGTATAAATTCCCTTTTCATGAGCTGGAGACGAACAGAAAAGACCAAGTCCATGAAAGGCTTCCATTAAACTGTTGTTCACAAATCACTTCACTTCTTTAGTCATCCTGGCTTAAACGTACACAAAACGAGGATGGGAAAGGACAAAAGAGAGAACATTTTAGGGTGGTGGGAAGAGTCTAGATCTTAAATGGGGTGATGGTTACACGACTGTACACATTTGTCGAAGCTCAAACTGTACGCTTAAGGTTGGCATGTTCGTTGTGCATAAATTTTTTTAAAAGGTTTTATTTATTTATTTGAGAGAGAGAGAATGAGAGAGACAGAGAGAGAGCATGAGAGGGGAAAGGTCAGAGGGAGACACAGACTTCCTGCTGAGCAGGGAGCCCGATACGGGACTAGCTCCCAGGACCCTGGGATCATGACCTGAGCCGAAGGCAGAGGCTTAACCCACTGAGCCACCCAGGCGCCCTGTTGTATGTAAATTTTATCCCAATAAAATTGAGTTAAAAACTCCTAACCAGCAAATCCCAATGAACAAGAGCGATCCTTAGAGGGGGAAGTGAGACAAAATGATCTTATCTTATCCCCTGTGAAATGGGGTGATACTTTCAAATACCACACATTGCAAGAATCACGTTGCCCTGAGTAGCAAGCAGGAAAGTGGAGTCCGGGGGTGGGGAGCAGTGCTCATGGTTCCAGCCTGATGCCTTTCAAAGGCAGCGGCTCCCTATGGATTTACTAAATTGCAAGCTGCCTCAGTTAGCAGAACTGCCCCCTTCCCAGAGATCTACGAACTCTGTCCATCCAAGAGTACAACCCAGCATACGGCTCTGGACGGGAGAGAAGCCAAAATCTCGGCCAAGGACACAAATCTCCCAGAACCACCAGAGGGGCTGCTCTCCGGTAAAAAAATGTTCTGAATGGATTCATTCATGTCCCATTATCAAGACTGTTCCTAATAATATGTGCCACCTTACCAATGCCACAAGGGCATTGTGAGAATTAATGAACTAATGAGGCCTCTGGAGTACTTTCCCAGAGAGAATGCCTGGAGAATCAGAACCATCCGATTCCCCTGAGCCCGAATTTAAGGACAAAATACTTGCAATGGCTTTAGCTGCTTTCTCTTTGCTCTTCCTCCCTGTTACGGTATCTCTTTTATGCAAACCTGGACAAAGATTTTGTTGAACTCATCACTGAAAGTGTGTAACCTTCCAGCAGCATGCTCTCCAGTCTGGGACGTTATTATATGTCTGTCAGTCATGGACCCCCACAGGACTCACTGTGAAACCCAGAAATTCTGCCCAGTCCCTATCCCACCAGCATCACCAAGGGATCTGTGATAAGCTGTGATAATGCTTAAAAAGGGAACATACTCTGGTTGTCTTTCCACCCAGGTGCTCTGGTCAAGCTACTCTTTTCCTCAGAAAGACAATGGCGAGGCCAGGGCCCTTAGAGGACTGGAGAAGAGCAGGGAACAGGTGAACATGTTAATGCCGTGAGCTGTGAGCCTGGCATTTTCACAATTTTGTTTATCTAGCCCCTGTTCTTAGAACCACTGCTCCCTCCCTAGTCTTTCACACTTTTCAGAATCTGAAGTACTGTTGACTACAACTGCAACACTTACAGGAGTAACTAACTCACCACAAAGAAATCTTACTATTTACTTACCTTGATAGACCTAAAAACCACATGTAATAAGAAAAGTGAATGTTTATGAGTCACATGTGCTAAAAAGATAACTATAGTAAGAATACTTATTAATGTAAAATGTAATACTAAGATAATATTAAAAGCAATTAACATATTTTCAACATAAACCTTGTCCTTGAAAATAATATTATTGGATTATAAGTAATTATATGCACATTCTAGGGTAAATAACATAGTCTACTGGGTTAGATGTGGTCAATAGTTAGTACCATGACTTGGGTCTCATGAACCCCATTAACCCTAACCTTATAATTGTAAGGGTTAGGGACCCCTGGTTGGCTCAGCCTGTTAAGTGTCTGCCTTCGGCTCAGGTCGTGATCCCGGGATCCTGGGATCCAGCCCTGCATCGTTGGGCTCCCTGCTCAGTGGGGAACCTGCCTCTCCCTCTCCATCTGCCCCTCACCCCATCTCCCCTGCTTGTGCTCCCTTGCCCTCGCGCGCGCTCTCTCTCTCTCAAGAAATAAGTAAGATCTTTTTAAAAATTTTAAAAAATAAAAATAAATAAAATGTAAGGTTTATGTCTGGATTCTCAGTTGTTTCATGTGCCTATCCGTGCACCCATCTTCTTGAATACTCTGACTTTATAGTACACTTAAAAATACTGCATGGATACTATCTGTTCATCTTTTTCAAAACTGTTTTAGCTATTATAGGTCTATTGCATTTCCCTATAAAGTTGAGGGCCAGCTTGTCAATTTCTACAAAAAATCCAGCTGGGATTTTCATATAGGGATTGCACTTAATTTAGAGATCAATTTGGGGAGAATTGCCATCTTGACAATAGTTTTTCAATAATGAATTGGAATATCTCTTCATTTATTAAGATCTTTAATTTCTTTTAGCCATATTTGATAGTTTTCAGTGTACAAGTCTTATATGTCTAATAACTTTATTTCTAAGACTTTCCTTTTTTGGATACTAGTGGGAATTGTATCACTTAATTTAATCTTCAGATTGTTTATTGCTTATAACAGAAACAGAATGTTTTTGTATATTAATCCCATACCCTGCCACCTTGTTGAACTCATTTATTGGTTCTAACAGTTTGTGTGTGTGTGTGTGTGTGTGTGTGTGTGTGTATTCCTTGGGATTTTCTACATACACGATAAAGTCATCTGCAAATAAACTTTCTCATTCTTGATGTTTTTATTTTACTTTTGCCTTGTCCCACTGTCTAGAACTTCTGGTATAATAATTGAATAGAAGTGCAAGAGCAAACATCTTTGCCTTATCCCTGCCTTACTGGGAAAGCATCTGGTCTTTCACCATTATGCATGATGTCAGCTATAGGGTTTTTTGTAGATGCCCTTTACCAGGTTGAGGAAGCTCTCTGCGATTCCTAGCTTGTCAAGAGTGCTTATCATCGATGGATGCTGGATTTTGTCAAATGCTTTTTCAGCATCTATTGAGATAAAAATGTGTTTTTTGTCCTTTATTCTATTAATGTGTTATGCTAATTAATTTTCAGATGGTAAACCGACCTTACCTTAATGGGACACTTAGTTTCTACAGACTGCTTTATTCCTGAGTATGGGTTACACTCTTCTCTATTTGCATATCCCTAATATGTTGTTTAACATGGACATTAAAGATGGATATATTGTAGTAACCCTGGGTTGTAATATTTTCCTCCCAAAGGTGGTGGTGATTTCTGTTTCTGTTCATTTCTTTAGCTGTTTAGTAATTTGCCTGGATTGATTCTGTGACATCTATATCCTCGGCAGTGTGAAGTCACTGATGACTCTTCCCGTTTTTGTTTTTAATCCTGCTTTTCTAGTTGTCACCTGTGTCTGCACAGCTGGTGCAGTCAGAGGGTCAGTGACTTGACAGAGACTGTGATCAAACACCTCAAGCCAGGGAAATTCCCATTCTCAGCCGATGGATCTGCTTGTGGGTAGAGGAGCACACTCCAAGTTCAGGCCATCTTCAAGTGGATCTCAGCTTCCCTTTCAGGTTTCCTCTAAGCATGGGACTCAGCCTCAGGACTGGCCACGAGTGTGTGGGTAGCTTGGGCCCTCTGTTGTCTGCTGCCTCTTGGACAGTTTCACCTAGAAGTATGCTTACCCCAGCTATGCCTGCAACCTCAGAATAAAAGAGACAATAGCCTCTCCAGTTGCCTGCCACCAAGATCATTATGCCCACCAACAAAGCCACTGGGCATGAGCACAGCCCACCATTCCAGATCAAGTGAGTTCTCAACAGCAGCAGCAATCAGCCGGTCCTTATGAACTGTGGTCTCCTCATCCCCCAAACCTCCCTGACAACTGAGCTGGGCAAGGGATGGGTGCAGCCCCAGGCAAGAATTCCACCAACTCCCACTTTTCTCAACAGAAGTTCGGCAGATTTTCTAGTATAAACATTTCTCAGATTGTTTCATGCCTTTATTCAATTTCCAGAGCACTGAAATGATTGTTTTTGTTCATTGTGTCCAACTTTATATTTGCTTTTTTAAAGAGAGGGTTTGTTGACCTCCTTACTTGGCCATAGCCAAAAGTCCCGCCCCAAGATTTATTTTTAAATGCTGTGGATACTACACAGAAACTTGGCACTCCAGATTATTTATATCCCATCCAATATGACTTTTTGTAGCATCAAATGTTATATAGTTCTTTGTAGGTCTGATAAAACATTTGTCTTTTCAAGTGAATAAGGCCCACTTGACACTGTGTAACAAAACACAATTAATAAGGATTTAAGTCAAATGAACTGGAGGCCCAATTCTGGAAATAAAGCAGGAAATCAGTAAATGACCTTTGATTCATAGATGTGGATCACCACCCATATTGTGAGGAAAAATGGGCTTATTTTCCCCCATTTTTATAATATTTGTACTCACTATGCTTCACCAACCATCTATACCAAATGCCATACAGAGGATATAATTAAAGATCATTAAAAAAAAAAACAAACCCACCCTTAAAAACACCAAATAATAGCTACATTTACTTTCTCGCATGATCTTCCCCTTCAGAGTCATAGTGGGTTTTCCAGTTAATCTCAAGCAAGTATCTGATTGAGATGTTGTTAATGTTAAACAGCAATATCATTTGATTAATATATTAAAACTGTTCATGGTCATCTTCGTTTACTTCAATAAAGACTGTTCATTACTTTCAATGGCTCTTTATTGCTATATGTCTGAAATTATAAGATAAAAAAAAGCCTGCAAAGCAGTAGGAGATCCATACCCTCGATCCCCCTATCTCTGAAGGCAAAAAGCCAAAACAACACAGCACTTCCCAGGGCATGATTCAACCTGGGAATAAAAAGAGCTTTGCCAACATCAACTAAAACTCACCACAGCTGGTAACGTTAAACTCAATACCAGGCCCTTGAAGGAACATAAACATATTTGCCTGAGATCATGTAACAAATTGGTATAACCAGAAAAGTAGACCAGAAGGCTTCTCCTTTAATCCCGTATCCCAGTCTCCTTCTACTTACATCAAAACCAAACTACAGGCCCAGTTACCCAAAGCTTTATCCCGGGCTCACTTCCGCTTGGAAGTTTTCTTCCTAAAACAGAACCATGGTGTGGAGGAGAGCAGAGATTGGCTCACGGATCCAGCTGTGTTAACAGTGTCCTCAATGGAAAGAGAACAAAGAACTAAAAGATCCGGCCGTCTTTCCCCTCAAATGCAATGCAAGTATGATCAGAAAGTCAAATCTCAAATAAACTAACAAAACACAGATTGATTTTGCTGTTTCAGCCCCGAATGGAATAGATGTGTGTTAAATTTGCAACACACCGCTCCAATTTTCTCCATGAGCAGTTGCAGTTTTAGCTACCATCAGTTCTTACCATGTTAAAACACATTTTCCAAGCCTCTTCTCTATAATGAAACCACTCTAAAGGTTCCAAATTGCTTTCTTATGGGGGATGTTATCCCATACATCCCGATAACTGGTATAATACTCATTTAAGGAAGGTAGGGAACAGGTATTATATTTCCAGTGAGAGGAAAGCCAAGAGCTTAAAAGATGCACCCAAGAGGTCTCAGAGTTCCAGAGTAGCAAAGTGACAAGTCAAAGTTGTGGACATTAGTATAGACCTGTGTCTAAAAAACTGAGCTAACGGGGCGCCTGGGTGGCTCAGTGGGTTAAAGCCTCTGCCGTCGGCTCAGGTCATGATCCCAGGGTCCTGGGATCGAGCCCCGCATCGGGATCTCTGCTCAGCGGGGAGCCTGCTTCCTCCTCTCTCTCTCTGCCTGCCTCGCTGCCTGCTTGTGATCTCTGCCTGTCAGGTAAATAAATAAAATCTTAAAAAATAAAAATAAAAAAAAACTGAGCTAACTCCTTCCTGGGTCACCATCACTTTATGTGAGAAATGGGTCAAAATTACGAGGTGGGGGGAACCTCGGACGAGGTGAATATTCTCACCTGTGTACACATCCGTACACATGCACACCATGATTTATCAGAGGTTTTATTTTGTATGTTAACCAACCCAACCATGTTTCCCAGTTTATCCAGATGTTTCTATGAAAACCACAATGACTTTTTCCCCATGTACCATAACTTACTTGGATAACGAAATTTATGAATTTATGTTTGCCTTAAAAAGCTCATCACTATTTAATCATATCTTTGACTTAACAAACACTGTCAGCCTATACTGGGAGAGTTTCCTTTAAAAAAAAAAAAAAAAGCAAAACCAGATTCATATCTGGACGACCACGGCTTTCTCACAGCAACATGGAAAGAGTAAAATCACGCAAATGAACTCTTGTTTTTTCTCTACCTGAAATATGTTCTGTTTACCTTAAAATTACATTTGGAATAAGTTTAAAATCTTAAGAATTATTCCAGTTGAGGCCTGAGGTGGGAAAACTTACATAGAAGTAGAAGCAGAAAGCATAAATCATGACTTTTAATAAGTCACATTGGGAAAGAGTGAGACCAGTCAACTTCCTATCAAATTTATTTTCATGACACATTCGTAAATATTCAGAAGACAATGACTTCAAATTCCACCAGACCATGGGTTCTAAATACCAGACAAAAAATCAGAAGAACCAAGACTTGCTGTCATTATCATAAATTATTTATTAAGTAGCAATCCTGTGTCATTACATGGCTGTCCTTAAGGAGCTTACACTCTGGAGTAGATTTGATATTCACACAACACAGAAAAACCAAATAACGTGAACACAGTTATACGTATCCCTTGATTTGTTTATTGGGTATACTCAAGCCAACTTGTGTGCATTAGAACTCATTTTCCAATTACACAGCATCCCTCGTCCCATGGAATTCCCAGTGGTCGTCCTTTACCAGCTGCACCAGTCCCTGAGCAAGTATAGGCAGAGCTGGTTGGAGCTGCTCCCATACAGGCAGCAAGGAGAGCAGAGCAGGGTCAAAGCACCCAGCTCCAAGGCTGGACTACAGATCCCGGTGTCCAGGAGACTGAGCCTTTAATAACACAATTTCACTGGGTTGATCCTTCAACGGACCCGTTCATTCTCAAAATTCCTCTTTGCAAACTTAAATGAAGATTTAGGGTTCAAGAATTAGAAGGAACTTTGCATGGAAGTCCACAGGAGTAAGCTTCTACTAGTGCGGGCCCCAGAACTTGACCTCATGCCCCCAGGTCTCTTCTGCTTTTACTCCACCACGCTAGGCTGGGGTCCATTTGGATATAACATTAGCATTGCTTCTCTGGGAACATGGATTAGGTCTGGGTTGCCCAGGGGAAAATTCTAGTTGGAGTTCCTAGAGTTTTAGACATCCTGGGAGGGAAGTACCTAGTAAAAGGGAAATACAGGACACACTTGGGTATAAAGGAGAAAAAGCATTAAATGGTCTTGAGGGGATAGGGAATGGGCTAGGGGCAGCGCAGGAAAGAGCATCAAAAACAAGAATGCTGGGATGGCTGGGGCCAAGGAACCGATGCAATTCATCTCAAGTAGCTTAGGAGGGCCACAAGAAAGACACGGCCCTAGCTCGCTGGCTTTTCGTGAAGGGTTAACACTGGGCAGCGTGCTTTGTTGCTCCTCATTTTAAGGTAGGGATAATAACAATTTTGCCAGTGATGTCTTTCAAAGGGAACTGAGCTACTCAAGTGTGCCCCTGCAGGAGCCTTGAAAGAGCACGGGATTCAAGTCTTAGCATGGCCACACACTGGCTCTGTGTCTGAGGAAACATCCAGAAGCTTCCTATAAGCTCCATTTCCATATCTGTAATAATATGGGATTGGCTCCTTGAATGAAGTCTGTCCCAGCCATATGATTTCCATATGTGAGGTGCTTTAAGTTCCCCAAGGAAAGTTCCTGTATAAATTAAAAATGGCTTTAAGAGCTCTGTCAACCCAAGCATCCTACCCTCCTTGCTCCCCTCCTCAGCACAAGCAAGAGAATCACTTAAAAAGCATTGTAAGCTCCAGGTAATGGGCAGAAGAGAAGGGAGCAACTGTAAATGGGCTCTTTAGAGGAAAGCCCTAGCAAGCCACTAATGCTTTGCACAAGACAGAATATGGATTGGAGTGTTTATATCAGAAGCCTTTTTGAACACCGGACCTGGCTATTTAAATTCACAAGGCATTTGTTGTCGCATTTCGTTCCTTATTAACAATGGCCCCAAAGCCAGGGTACACTGGCAGTTTTCTCAATCTCCCAGAATACTGGGGGAGGGGGTGTGACTCAACAGCAGCCTCTTTACTTACTGACAGGGCACTTAAGAATTAGCCCCGCCTCCCCAACCAAGCCCCAACCTTCCCGCAGGATTTTTAACTACAAACTGTTACACCAAGAACATGTAACTCCCAAATCCACACAGATCCCGTCAATTTTCAAGGCATCGTATCTTGTCTTCACTTCTTTGAAACTCATTAGAAGCCCTATCTTCTGAGCCCTGACGTTGCCAAAATGTTCTTCAATCACCGTGAACCCCAAAACCAGGGAGGAAGAGGCCTGGGGGGTGGGGTGGGGTAGGGGAGGTAGTGAGGGGTGGAAGAAAGAAAATGGGATGAACAGAGGCTGAGTGAGGCTGGCTTAGTGAGTGTGTGACACGAGCTACCCACCGCAGACAAAGAGCACCATGCGACTGGAAGGGAGACAATGAGGGCTCAGAGAAAATGCAGAGCAGCGGCGGGGCTGGCAGGGAAGCCCCCCGGCGCAACCCCCCACCCCGAACCCTGGCTCTCACTCCTTGCCAGCTGACGGGCTCACAGCAGCTGCTCCACTGTGGAGAGACACACACACACACACAGTCATTTCCTGGCTAAAAGGATTTCTACCGTTTTAATTGGGTGGCTTTTTTTTTTTTTTTAAGATAAGAAATAACACCTCTCCGTTGACACAATCCCCCCAGATACAGCTGTATTTTCAATTAACGCAAGAACACTGATTTTTGGTTTCTTGAAGAGTTTAGAATTTCCCGTGAAATAAATAATTAAGAGGAAAAAAAGAAGTTAGGCAAAGTAGTTCAAATCTGTGCTCGTTCACAAAAACACAGGTAGAAACATTTTGATGGTAAGTGCCATGGGGTTTGAGAGACAGGGGCTTATTATGTCGGTAGATTAACCTGATGGCATCGCCACCCTTTGTCTTGTTTAGCCTGAGTGATAAGACAATGCAGAGAGGTAGAATTTTCAGCACTTCTCCTCTTCTCTTTCCCAAAAAAGATCTAGAGCAGGTTAATTCACTAGTGATTCCCAGTCACCCTTGACAGAAAAGGAATCGGGGATTTCACAAGGAATGTGTGTAAAATCTTCCTTAACCTAGAAAACATGAGGAGAAAAGAAAAAATCTCAGAACTGAGATCTAAAACCAAAACATGGAAAAGAGAAAAAGTAGCTGCAGTGGCTTGAGAACCATACTAGGATGCTGGAAACCGGATCACCACAGACCAGACCTTTTCCAAACCACTGTCTGTTTACAAACAAAGCACTCACTAAATGACACCTCAGGTAATAGAGGATGACAGGAACGGGTGGGGGTAGGGGGTGGAGGTGCGGGGGTGGGGGGGGGGTCTGTTCCTCTAAATCACAACAGACTGGGAAAAAATATTTCAATACCATCAGACAATGAGTTAAAAATGAAACCTCTTTTCTAACTGGAAAAATGCAGATCTGGCTGGGAAAATTGATTTCCACCCACCCACCCCCTTCTCCCAAAAGGAGATGAGAAAAAGAAAACAGAAAAACTAGACATGAATTTTGGTAAGGAACGCCATAAACATACACAGGGAGATCTGCTCCAGTTTCGCAGGTCTTGGGAAACAAAGTTAAATATGCACACGTGAGTCAAACGTGCAGTGGCAAAATGCATTTCATGTTTAATTGTTTTTATACACTGCAAGAGGGAGTTAGAGTCTTGTCATTTCACCCGGTGAAATCTGATCTCTCGCAAACCATCTCACCCAACAGTGTTCAAGACGTTACTGCTCTGTCATAATTCAACCTCAAGACATCTTGTGGGAAACACAGGTCAGTTTTAAAGCGCCAGGTGGGTAAACAGTCGTGATTTGGTCTCCCAACCTTGAGTTTTAAGGGTTGTTTACTTAGCTGTTGCTTAGAGGCTCCCACTTGAGATCAGGTGTCATGCAAGGGGTTTCCAAATTTAAGTAGACTTAATAAAATAAGCTGACTCGTCTTCATCAGAACAGATGATGTGCTAAAAAAAATACAACCTCTTCTGTCTTGTCCTTAATTCTAAGGTATCAGAAGGGAGAAGGGAAGTGGGGAAAGGAGGGACATACAGCCCTCCCTTCTCCAGGTTAGTATTACAGTAAAGAAGAAAAAAATTGGGGAACATTTCAAGACCCCTGGGCAAAGTTGAGAAAAAGGTAGTTGGCGGATTTCCTCATTTAACGAAAGTAGTTCTATTGACCCCTCATGGGCAAACGATTTTTGGGCTAACTTTGCATCCAACCATAGCTGGGGATTAACTGAAATCAATATCCTATCAAATTAAAACAAAAAAGCAGATAGTAGTCATAAAGCAAATACATAGAGTTTACTCTGTACCCGGCATCAGTCTAAGTGCTTTGCGTGTATGAACTCATTTAATCCTCTCAACAACATCTTGAGGTAGGCACTGTTTGCATGTGAATATAAACTTGGCAGTACCTGAGAAATAAAAAGCCAGGATAAAATGGGATAGAGGTGGCTAATCATTTGAAAAGGGGTGTCTGAAACCTACGAAACCTACATGCTGCCTTATACGCTGCTAGGGCAAATGACATACAAAGAAAGCATGTAGAGATCGCTTATCTGCGTTTTGCTTAAATAGCTTTGTTCACACCTTTCCACTGAAGGGAATACTAGTCTCTGTAGAGAGAAAAGTAAGATTTAAGAGAGATTAGAAAAAAAAAAAAAGAGGATATTTCGTAAAGGGTGGAAAGACCTGACGGTAGCTAAAAATCTATCACTAACTTGAGGAAAATTATCTACACTCATTTAAAGAACAGAAAATTTCAAAAGAAAACTGGGCTGGTCCTTCTCAGAAACCATAATCATTATAGCTTCCACTTCCTGGGATTCTTCCTAATGTGAATTCCTGGTAGCTAAAATAATAATAAGGGTACGGAAATGTTTCTCTATTTCTTTATATTTGGGGGTGGGGTGGCGGATGCCTCAGGGATCTAGAAGAAAGAGGAAAAATAAATAACAATTGAAAGAGGGTTCTTGTTTATGTGGTGACAGATGGGGACTATACTTAACATGGGGAGCATTGCATAATGTGTAGAACTGTCCAATCACTACGCTGTGTACCTGAAACTAAGATATCCTTGAATATCAACTATACTTAAATAATAAAAAAAATTTTTTTAAACCACAGACACACACTGAAGTTTCTTGTATCTGTTGCTTCTGCCTTCTCACCCATTTTCAATTCAGTTGTTTGGAACAAAAGGGAGGGAGGGACGATCAGGTTATATTTCAAAGCCACCTGCCCAGAACAGCCCTAGAAGACCAGGCTGATCACACTCTTCTACCAACAGCTAACTGAGAAAGTCAGGGGAAAATACTCATCTTACATGCTTCAAGTCCTGACCCTGTGCCTTTTTCCGTACCATCCTGGAGAAACCACTGGATTTTATTCCCCCAAACTGCTTCCCTGCTCTTCGACTAAAATCTCTGGGAAAGCCTGCCCTTTTTTAGGGACCTAGCCCTTTAAGTCACACTAATCCTGTAACTCACGGTCATTTATTTGGCCCTATTGTCAAGGAGAATTTCTTTTATCAGGAAGAAGTGGCATTGTTGGGTGTTGTTAAGTCCATTTGGACTGGTGAGAAAAAAGATCCCAATTGTCTAAGATTCATATTTGTGATATTTACTCTAGGTTAGTCCCAGAGTTAGAATATCTTTAAAATGCTTTTGCATGGTGTTTACAGGTTGCTGACCTTTTAGAATCACGTCGCATGGGGAAGACTAAACATTTTCTGACCAAACATTTTCTCAAATAAAGCAGGTTTATTAGGAACACAGTTTACCACCTATCATTCCTTTATAACACTGGTTCCTGAAAGAACTGCAAAGAGAAACTATGGGCAGATAAGAGATGAAAAGGCAAATGACAAATCTTGTTCTTTTTTTTTTTTCCCCTCACAAGTTAAAAGCCTGCCTTTATATTGATTTTCAGATACTAAATATACATAGTTTATCTTCCAGATAATCTCAATGTGTCTCACTCTAATAAACAAATAAAATTTATGAGAATAGAAAAAAGAGATGAATCTATATCTGTAAACAAACTTTATACACAACACACACACACACACACACACACACACACACTGGCATGTGTATGTGACTCTTTGCCATAGAACAGACATTTCTGTCAGCCCTCAACCTGTGAGCCTTCACAGGGATGTAGCTTCACCTGCCCATTTCCCTGTGGCACAAACTCTTCACCGACTGATGTGACAGGAAAGGGACAGTGAAATTGTTCATAAATTATCATTTGCATATCTGGCTTAATCTTGAGCTCTTTGAATATCTAAAATGGTCACCTTTCCTTAAAATCCTAATGCCTTTCAAACTGACTTGATGATGGTAGTTATTCCTGTGAGCTTGAGTTCTTATTGTAACACCATGACAGATACCCAAAATATAGCCTGTACTGACACCACCGTACAGACACAGGCATCTATCTGCTCAAGTGTGACAACAGCCAACGCTGAGACAACACAGCAGCCCATGCCTGTTGTTAACATGTCATGTGCATTTCAGTCACCAGAATTTTGGTTTACTAGCTGGGAACTGCCAGGAGATACAGAGAGGGATCAAAGTCAGGAACCAACAGCCCCCAAGCTCTCACAGTCATCCCGCAGCGTATGAGGTATCTTACTTCAAACAAGCTTTCCCTCAGCCCTCCCTTCACATGGACTGCTGATACTGACCCTTTTCCCTAGTCCTCACCAACACAGAATGCTTGTGTCCTAGCCTTCTCCCTGGTCTCTTGCTCTGTTTAGCAAGAGATCGTTTCCTATCAAGATTTTTTGTGTCCTCAGTCAATCATGCTGACCAATAGTTTAAGAATTTTTACATTAGTCAATTCTTTTACTCAACTGTAACATGCAATACAATAATAATAAATTTCAGACATCACTTCACTAAGTTCTCCTTAAGTCAAGTAAACTATTCCAGGAGCAAGAGCTACTAGTTTATTTCATTGGGCAAATATGTAGTGAGTACCTGAAAAGGTATCTAGAATCATAGGAATTTTATCAGTTCAAGCCAAATTCCTTTGAGAGAAAAAAGTAACTTAGCATAATATCATTACTTATACATCTGAAGGCTGGTCTTACCATTTGTGGAACAAATGACTGGATGGCATAGGAAATTAATGAGCTTTTGGTGATCCACAGGAACTGTTTTTAACTATGACGGTATGAAAATAGGCACTGCTTTTATTGGGTTTTTCCACATTCTAAAAATTTTGTTTCCTGGTACCAAGGGTAGTAGCTTTACCCTCTCCTGTATAAAGCAGCACAGACCACACCATTTTTTAAATAAAATGAAATCACATCAGAGAAACTCCATTCTTTGCTCATCATGTTCCACTTTAAAAAAGTATTAATGTTAGCTATAAATATGAGGGCCCCATTTAGAACTTAGTTCTAGACCTCACTGAAAGAGACTCATCTCACCTAATTCTAAACTGAGTATCTGGCATTCAGCAGAAGGAACAAATTTAAATCAGATGTTTTGACTGAGGTGGTTGGAAATTTGTACCACAAAGAAGTATACCTACACACACACACACACACACGCGCACACACACACACATATCTGTGTTTGTGGCATATGGTAGGAGTGTTTTTAAATGTTAGCATTCGTTCCAAATGAATATATAAATATATACTTGTTTGCTAGTATAGTCATATTTGCTCTTTAATTCATTCTCTTTGTAGGGGGAATATCAGTCTGAACCACTTAAAAATTAGAACGAAGAGTTTTTCTTTAAAGAAATGCTGTTTGTTTTCAAGTACCTTACTAACTAGAACTAAGTCAATAAAATATAAGTGTTGCCAAACCTAAGTCCTTAAGGTTTCTACTTGAATGCATCTTGTTGAGTATGTTCACATAACTACCACAGTTTCAGAAGATCTACTCATGTTAGAAAATATTCCTCTAAAGATCAGTTGAAACAAGAGAAGTGTCAAAATATTTTGAAAGGGGGCACACTTGGTAAAAATATAAAGCCATTTCTTAATTTGAAATAAGGGAAACAAATGAAATCAAAACCCATTAAATAATATGTACAAGACATATAGGCCCTAAACAGTCTACTTTGATGACCTTACAAAGCAGAGAAAAGATATTCATTAATTTTACTCCATTGAGGTTCTTTTTGTTTTGTTTTGTTTTGTTTTGGAGGAGGGGGGATATGGCTCAAGTGAGCTAATGAGCCTAATCATTTTTATTAGCACTTAAGGTTTGGCCATATACATCTAACCTCTCTATCCATTTGTAGACTGGCAAATTTCTGTTTGTGTGGAGAAGAGTTGCTTTAATTAGCATATTAATCACTTACCCAAAGTGCTATAAACTATTTAGTCTCTTATTCAATCCACCATAAACAGTCCACCTCTAAAAAAGAGAGAGAGCAGGACCCCTGGGTGACTCAGTTGGTTAAGCGGCTTCGCTTCCCTCGGCTCAGGTCATGATTCCAGGGTCCTGGGATCGAGTCCCACATTGGGCTCCCTGCTCAGCAGAGAGCCTGCTTCTCTCTCTCCCTCTGCCTGCCGCTCTGCTTACTCGTGCTCTCTATCTCTCTGTCAAATAAATAAATGAAATCTTAAAGAAAAAAAAAAAGAGAGAGAGAAAGAGAAGGGAGGAAAACCTTTTTCATGGAGAATTATAACGAAAATTTCTTCTTGCCCAAATATAAAAAATTCTGAATTTCTAAGTCTAAATAAATTTTTACACATACTAGAGAAGTAATATAAATCTCAAAAAAAGGTTCCCAGATGTTTTAAGTACTTACCTATTATTCAATACCTCTTCAGTCAGAAAAATTTTATAGAAAGTTTTAAAAAACAGATAATTCTTGCAAGTTTGGCAACCAAAAAATGTTTACTTTGGAGCTAATTCAATGAGGAAAAGGAGATAAGAGAATGAGTGCTGTTTAGATTCAAAAATGAGTTTTGCTTCTAAAACCTAAGCTTTAGTCCCTATGATGTACGACAACCTATCATACTGTATTTGCCAGAACACATAAAATGTGTCTGAGGGTTGTGGTGACAGACATACCTAAAAGGTCAACGCAATGAAGATCTTGGGGGGTCTTAGTTCACTCCCCCTTCCCAGCTTCTTCTAAATAATCTGGTCCCTCCTTAGTGTGTCTGTGGCTCAATCTCCTCCCCGCCCCACCCCACTCATCCAGAGCCAGAATTTATGACGTCTCACCTAGATTTCTGAAGTGTCCACCAAGTGAGCTTCCCACCTTTGTTCTCTCATGTACGTCGCCACCAAATAAAAGTTCCCGAATTCCATCTTGGCACTTGTTTAACTGCCTTCCAAGAGATCACTTTGCCTGACAAATAAAACCCATTATCTTCTTAGCCAGGAAGTTAAGTTCCCTAGGATCTGGCTCTAAGCTACCTTCTAAACTCTAGGTTCTACTCTCCTCTTCATCCTCATTATCCAATTATGTAGAAAACCAATGAGACGGCTGCCCTGGCACCATCCCATAGAGGGCACTGAAACATCGCTGATGAAGTAGAAATACAGGGCCAGTTAACTCAGGTGTCCATCCTCAAACTCCTCACTTGTGAAATTTAAACCAGGCCCACTCCCATCAAAGCAAACAATGCCCTGGGCAAAGAGATCATGTGACTCTATCCACATAAATTACTTCTATCTATGGTGAGTATAACTAACTGTATCCAATTATGAGTGATAAAAAAAAACTGTAAAATGAAAGACAAGTCCAAATAAGTTAAAATGTCATGTTATCTTCAGAGCATGTAATAGACATCTTATTTGGCACATAAAGAAACATGAGGGAAGGTATACTGATTTTATTACTAGAAAATAATTTTTCCCTTACTCCCCCACTGGAAAATGGTCAACAAACACTCAAGGAGCCAAATGCTTAGCTTGTCAGGGGTACCCCCATATCTCAGTCTGTCTTCACCCTTGCTATCTGGTCTACCTAAGGCCCCATGAACATACCTTGCCATTCTTCCCTGTGCACATGTCATTCCTTCCTCTGAAATAATTTCCTTACTTTTTTTTTTCTTTTTTCTTTTTAAGACTTACTTATTTCAGTGAGAGAGACAGAGAGAGAGTGAGAGAGCGAGCAAAGGGGATAGGGGCAGAGGAAGAGGGAGAAAGAAACTCAAGCAGACTCCCCACTGAGCGTAGAGCCCAACATGGGGCCCAATCTCTCGACCCTGATATCACACCTGAGTTGAAACCAAGAGTCAGTTACTTAACTGACTGTGCCACCTGTCCAGGTGCCCCATTTCCTTATTTCTTTTATTAGCCACCTACAACTCCTTTAAGACTCTACTTTTGCTGGGACATTTTCCTTAATCTCACTCACTAAAAGTAATCTCTCTGCCCTCTTAAGTTCTATATTTTTTTTTTTTTTTAAGATTTTATTTGTCTATTTGACAGAAATCACAAGTAGGCAGAGAGGCAGGCAGAGAGAGAGGAAGGGAAGCAGGCTCCCCGCCGAGCAGAGAGCCTGAGGCGGAGCTTGATCCCAGGACTCTGGGACCATCACCTGAGCCGAAGGCAGAGGCTTTAACCCACTGAGCCACCCATGCGCCTCAGAAGTTTTATATTTCTGACACAATATCATACCGCCTTCTGTGCCGTTTCTCTTCTTTATGAAAAAATATACACCTACCTCATGCCAAGCCCCGTTCTAACAATCTTACATGTACTTTTTTCCCCAAATAACCTTAGATATCATCTTTACTTACATTTAACAGATGAATAAACTAAGGTTTATTGAAGTTAGATAACTTGTGGAAGCCATACGTCCAAGAAAGAGCATGGTTTAAAACCAGATACCTAATTCTGGAGCCTGAGCTTTCGACCATAATGTCACAGGGCTTCAGCCTTGGTATAAGATTATTTGAGGGCATATTTTTGGTATTTGTGCCTCCCTACAGTCCCCAAAAGAGACCTTCTCCTGACCATCACAGATAGTCAGTAAATTATGTTAACAACGATGCTGGGACTACTTGCCTCTTCTGATAGGAATCCTGTGGAGATCCCACTACAGCTTCAACTGTTCTGAAAACATGTCAGGGTATGAAAAGGCTTCCTTCCCATATGCTGCAGGAATAGCACTGCACAAGTTACACAAGTAGAAACCACCTTTTCCGTGATCTTCTGCTAAATGAGCCTCATAAATTTTAGTCACAGCTTTTAAATCTTTCCTGGTCACCTTGTTTCTCAATTGTTCTAGAGAGCTCACCAGCTAACACTGTTCCAACTTCTCAACACTGTAGCAGAACAGTAAAGTAATGCCATATGCTCATTTGTTAAGCAGCTTGACATAAATATCCAACCAAACAACCAGAGAATAGAGTAATTAAAATGACAAGGCACTGTAAAGGATTAAAAAAAAAATAAGGATGTCCAAAAGTCTAATGCAGACATAACTGAATTCAAAATGAGATGACTCATCAAAGCAGGAGGGCAGTACCAAGATTCAGTTACATGTCTATCATTGTAAAAACTGGGAACAGCCTAAATGTGCCACAATAAGGAACTGCTTAAATAAATGATGGCATATCCAAGCAATGGAATACTGCACAGCCATCAGAAATTATTCAGTCATTAAACAAATATTTATTGAGTGCCTCATTTGTATGAGATAAATGAGAAAGAAATGATGCCTGCCCCCATGGTGCTTAGAGTCTAGATGGTGATATTGAAGAATATGTAATAAAGAATTTTATACTGTTGAGTGACATGGTGAGTTACAACAGAGTTTTTGGTCTTTTTCATAATTGAAGATACATGTGTTCTATGTTTGTATCCTGCCTTGAAGAAATAGACATCTTGGTGAGTAGGTCTGGCGATATTCCATTTTATAGAACAAAATAAAGCTGCATATCCCGAAACAGAATTCTGAGTGAAAAGTCAGCAAGTACAATGAAAATAAAGATTTGGAACAGCAACTGAAACTAATCTTCAGATAGCTTTTTGAAATTTTTCTATACTCACTATAAACATGTATTGTTTTAAAGTGTGAATTAAAAGGCTTACAATGACCAACTATAATGGTATTGACTATTGATGCATTTAAAAAACTCAAAAAAGAAAGAAATCCAAGTCAAGTACAAAAAGCAAAAAGAAATGATAAAGAACATATTTTTAAAAGCCCTCATATCTAATGTTGAGAACAACTGATACCATTCCTGCTAAGGTCAGGAACAAGGCAAGAATGTTTGCTCTCACCACTGTTACTCAATAAAGGATAAAAACTACTAGCTAGGGCAATAAAGCAGGAAAAGGAAATAAAATGTATTCAGATGAAAAAGGATCTGTTCCTATTTGCAGATCAGATGACTGTCTATGTAGAAAATCCCCAGAAATCTGCAATAAAACCTTCCTAAAGCTAGTGAGTCCAGCAAGGTAGCAAGATACAAGATTAACATACAAAAATACAATTATATTTCTATATACTAGCAATAAACGTGGGCACCAAAATTAAAAGTATAAAGCCATTTATAATCACTAAAAAATGAAATAGGTGTAAACCTAATAAAACATATTTAGGACTTATATGCTGAAAACTAAAAAACATGATGAATAAAATCACTGAAGTTCTAAATAGATGAGGAGGCGTATAGAATTCATGGGTTGGAACACTCAGACATAGTAAAAATGTCAATTTCCTCAAACTGATATACAAGTATAATGCAATTCTTATGAAAATCACCGCAAGATTTTTTTTGTATCTGAAGACAAGAATATTCTAAAATTTATATGAAAATGCAAAGACATGAGAATAACAAAAAAATTTTTAAAAAGAATAAAGAATGGAAAGAATAAATGGAAGGAAGAACAAAGTGGAAGGAGTCAGTCTACCTGACTTTGAGACTTAGTATAGAACTATGAGTAATCAAGACCTTAGTACTAGTGAAGAGATAGGCAGCAGATCAACGGAACAGAAGAGAAACCCAGAAACAGAGTCACACAAAGTAAGAATGTTCACGTGATTTCTGACAAAGATGCAAAAGAAATTTTGTGGAGGAAGGCTAAGTTTTTCAACAAATGGACTGGAGCCATTAAATAGTCATAAGTCCCTTGCTCCCAAAAAAAGAACCTTGACCCTAACCACACACCTTATATAAAAATTAACTCAAAGTGGATCATATACTTCAACGTAAAAGGCAAAACTATAAAAACTCATAGGAAAAAATAGGAGAAAAACTTTAGGATCTAGGGCTAGGTATAGAGCTCTTAAACTTTACTCCAAATCACAGTGAATAAAAGAAAAATTGGTAAACTGGCCTTCATCAAAACTGAAAACATTTGTCCTGTGAAAGACTCTCTTAAGATGATGAAAGGACAAATGACAAATTGGGAGAAAATATTTGCAAACCACCCACCTGACGAAGGACTGTGTCTAGAATATATAAAGTATTCTCAAAACTCAGCAGTAAAAGTCCTCAAAACACAGCTAGCAAAGATACTGCTTTGCTGTTGGGAAGGCACATGATATAGGAAAACATTCTGGCAGTTTCTTAAAAAACTAAACATGCAACTACCGTACTAGTTAGCAATTGTACACTGAGCATTTACCCCAGCAAAATGACAATTATGTCTGCAGAAAAACCTGTATGTACATGAGTGTTCATGGTAGTCTGACTCATAAACTGGAATTAACTTGTCCTTCACTGATTGAGTGGATGCTTAAAAAAATCTGTGGTACATTCATACTCATGGAATAGTACTCAGCAATAAAAAGGAATGAACTCTTGATACAAGCTACGACTGGGATAAAACTCCAGAGAATTATGCTGAATAAAAACAAATCCCGGGGCACCCGGGTGGCTCAGTGGTTTAAGCCTCTGCCTTCGGCTCACGTCATGATCCCGGGGTCCTGGGATCGAGCCCTGCATCGGGCTCTCTGCTCAGTGGGGAGCCTGCTTCCTCCTCTCTCTCTGCCTGCCTCTCTGCCTACTTGTGATCTCTGTCTGTCAAATAAATAAATAAAATCTTAAAAAAAAAAATGGTTAAACACCCCAGCATTGGGGGACCTTTAAAAAAAAAAATCCCAAAAGGTTACATAATGCATGATTCCATATATACACCATTTTTGAAATGACATTACAGAAATGGGGAGCAGACTAGTAGTTACTAGGGTTAAAAATTGTGTGTGTGGTGGGGGGGGTGTATAGGTAGCTATAAAAAGGCAGCTGTGAGGAATTCTGATTCTCAAATGTTCTGTATCTTGACTGTATCAACATCAATACCAGGTTGTGATATTGTACTATAGTTTTTCGGGATATTATCATTGGGGAAAATTAGGCTGAAGGTACATGGGATCTCTCTGTGTAACATTTTATAATTGCATGTAAATTTTCAATTACCTCAAAATATAAAGTTTAATTAAAAAAATGAAAATTAGTGCTGGCTAGAATCAGCTAATTTTCTATCAAGCCAAAGAGGTCATCTACAGACAATTGCTGATGTAGCTATCCCAAATTCAAGTAAATCTAAAATTTTAATTTGAGGACTAACCTTGATTCTAATTTAATCTGCCAGATATCCCTTTCATCCATACAGCAGCTTCTGCTGACACATGTATTAAGCAAAACCAAACAAATGTTTAAGCTCTCATAAAAAAACAAAAACCTTTCACATAACAGTATTAAAGTAGAAAATGAATGTGTGAATACTGAAAACAAATATACACATATTTACTCGTGGAACCTAAGTATACTATGGTTTTTTGTAGCAGTGATAGAGTAAGTGTTCTAAACAAGGACAACAATCTTGTTTGTCATAATAAATATAATCTCACTAACTGGAAAGGAATAGAAAAAACCACTAGACAGTTATTAGGCCCTAAAATAGTGATTTCAAGCATCACTTTAATTAAAATAGTTTTGTCCAAATTCTTGCAATTACTCTTCTCTAGTTATTTTCTTTATGAAAGGTAAAGCCCAATAGTCTCTGGGGCCATGCTTAGTCTTCCCCATTCATTCATTGGATTGGAGATGCTGTGGATTCAGCATCCACAAACTTTGCTGACAGTCCATTACCAGGTACTACTTGGTGCTAAGGGAGGCGGGAAGATGAATTAGAAATGGGCTCTGCTACTCATGTTTTAATGGCTTAAAAAACAGTTTGAAAAATGAACGGCTCCACATAGCTAAATGTTTTTTATAGTCTTTCTCCATATTGTACATAGCATTGTTTTAACACTACCAGTTTATGAATACTGCAATTTATGTAACTAATCCCCTAATGTTGGGCATCTGTATGTTTTCTCAACTTGCCATGACTGTGATTAATATGTGGCAGTAATAACTGACGATACACTAGAAATCAAGAAGGCCAAATAAACTGAAAAGTTAAAAAAGAACTTAAGAGATAGATGAAATCTTATACAACTTCTCAACTTAAATTGCTAGGACATGAAAAATGAATAATTGGAGAGTGATTTTTTTTTTTTCTCTTCCAAATTGTTGTTTCTCAAACTCTTGACCAGTTTGGGTTCCAGTTGCCTTCTGTTGACTAATCTGTAAATTACCCTTGAAATTTACCTTCCAGCCATGCTGAACTACTTTCAGTTACCCTACCTTTTCCAGAGATTCACAGTTTCCTCAGTCTGGAAAACTTCCCCTACCCGACACTCTAACTGACTATATCCTACTAAATCTTCAGTCTTTGAAGACACTTTTTTGTGTGTGAAATCTCCTCAGATCCCCAGAAGGCTACGTGAAGCAAACCTTATGTGTCCTGTAATTATTTCGCCATATGGTAATTATCTCTTTACTTATCTGCCTTCCCCACTAGACCTGAAGCTCTTTGAGGCTGGGAAAATATTTGTTTATTGTTTTATCCCCAGGATTGAGAAAATGGCCTGACCTATAGCAGATGCTCAATAAATATCTAGGAGTGATGAAAGAATGAGCACAAATGAATGAACAAATAGATTCTTAAACCTCTGGCACAGGAAGACAGGCAGCCTCTTGTTCACCCACATGGCCAAAAGCATGGAGAGTTCCCTAGAGGGGCACGTGGGTGGTTCAGTCAGTTAAGCATCTGATTCTTGATCTTAGCTCAGGTCTTAGTCTTGGGGTCGTAAGTTCAAGCTTCACGTTGGGCTCCACGTTGGGCATGGAGCCTACTTAAAAAAAAGGGGGTTTCCTGGAGATACCCCAAATCCATTTTAGACCTTCATCTTTCTACTTGTCATACAATCTAGACATTTAAGTACTTTTCCAGGAAACAACACCTAATCTAACAGGTGTCCCTGTGAGCTGCTCTTGCAAGCAAGTACCAGTATTTTGGCAGATACCTTAAGGTCCATGAAAAGAGTAGCCTCAGTGTGCAGTGAGTGGCTAACAGTGTGGGGAGTGAAGCTGGCATGAATGAGTACCTATGATATAATTTTTAAATAGATTAATTTGACTGCTTTATTTTCCTGGAGAAATATCAAAGGCATATTAAAGGGTTTTTTTTGTTTGTTTTTTTGTTTTTTTTTTAAGAATGTATTTATCTGACAGAGAGTGAGAGAAGGAGAGAGAGCACAAGCAGGGCGAGTAGCAGAGGGAGAGGGGGAAGCAGGCTCCCTGCTCAGCAGGGAGCCCAATGAGGGACATAATCCCAGGACCCTGAGATCATGACCTGAGCCGAAGGCAGAGGTTCAACCCACTGAGCCACCCAGGTGCCCCAAGGCGTGGGTATTTTTAAAGTGAGGACTTCCTGGTACTAAAGTCTGTCACTATGTTTCCATCTTTCTTGGTATTCGGTCTGCAAATCTTTAAACACCAGTTCTGAGAGACCTGGGCAGTACTTCCAGAGACAAAGGCCTTAGAGACCCAGGAGGTGTGCCTGTCCCTTGCTTTCTCATGTCTCATTTCAGAAGGTTCTTCCCACTGCAAACAGCAGGGCAAGGGTTTTTTTTTTTTTTTTTCCCTTCTGACCTTTGTCAACTCTGTTGCTGTACTGCATTTGGAAGTGTTAACACTGGTCATTACCTGCCCTGTTGATTCAGCGTTAAGTATTAACAAGGCCTGCGCTATCTCGGCTGCTGCCATATTTTTCCAGAAAAGACATGCCTATGTAAATGCTATAGTGCAAACAGGAGCCTCGTCCTTTTCTAGGTTGAGGTGGGGAGAGGACTTGGAGACGGAGGACAGAAGTAAGGACAGAAGAACATGGGAGCTCTTTTTAAAATATAGTTTTCAGAAACACATAAAATAATTGCACCATGAAATCTTGTTCATGGCTGATTTTCGCCTGTGCGTTGGGTCAGTTCAAGCATTTGCCAACACAGGGGCTAGAAAGCACGCATTTCCGGGTTTGTTTACAGTGGCTTCAAAGGGTTAGCTTTTAAGCAAACAGTGCATAAATACTTCACAGAATAAAGAGAAAAGAAGTAAGCCTTGGCATTGAACTCGCTTTGTTTAGGCTTTACAGGTTGGTTTCTTGTGTGAGGCAGCTACGGTGGCGGTGGCGGCGTGGGGGGAGCCTGTTGATGAGGGGATGGAAGTGAACTGACAATATTTACTTGCGCACAAAGAACGGTGAAGTGGTTTATTAAAACTCCTATCAGATACTGCTTGTTGGACAGTGCCATCACAAAGCACGCAGAGAGGAGAGCCAAACACCATGCCGAAGAGAATAAATACAAATAAAAAAACCGACTTGGGGAGGAAAATCTTTCACTAGCATCAGCTTTTCTGTAAAACTTGGATCACTCTGCTAAATTTACCTAAGTTTAGCTTGGGTCAGGTAACAGGCCAAATTCTGTCCTCAGGTAGTGAAGGGGAGCTTCCAGAGAAACAAATCGGAGCCCAATAATGTGCTTCCTGGACGAGATCTGAACACAGGAAGCAAAGCTACAGGTCACCTTTTCGCTCATGCAGTGCCCAGGCAGTTACACAGAGATGAAAATGCACCCCGTGAAGAGAATAGAGGAGTGTTTCTTTACTGTGTGTAAAAATAAGACAAAAATGCCATCTCCACTGGGATTTACAAATGTGTGTGTTTAAGAGCAAGGGCTTTGGAGTTAATGCTCGCAACCTTAGACTCTCAATGTGACTGTTCCCTTCATAGCTGTGTGATACTAGACAAGTCACTTTGCTAGTTTTTGTAAATTACTTACTTAAATATTTTTAATTTTCTACTTCTCAAAAAGCAGCATGGATTACTTAAGGAAAAAAAAATCAGGGATGGAAACAAGAGTGATTTCCTACAAGTGCTTCATGTAACAACTGCCACCATTTTGCGAGGGTCTAATATGTGCCAGGCATTTCAGAGACATTATTCTCATCGTTGTACAATCCTGCAAGGTTAATACCATTACTCCCAGCTTGTAAAATGAGAAAACTGAGGTTCAAAGTAGCTAAGGAATTGGACTTGGTCTCTAAGCTGATAAAAACGGCAAAACCATTTATGTACATTTCTTACCTCGTTTTTTTACTCTCTCTCTTTTTTTTTTTAAAGGACTCCAAAATTTCCCGTCCCTCTTTGATTCCTCTTTTCTTAATCCGACTCCAGATCACAACTAGAGTGGGAGACTCCGTTCTTCCTTCTTTCCCTTCTTCAGGCAGCATAACTTTCCTAAGACCACTACCCCCACCTACTTCCTGGTGCCACTGACCCTGACAGTTCTGCTTCACGTGGTCTGACTTGAGCCCAATCCTCAGCTCCACTGCTCCTATCCGACCCACCTCCACCATCAACACCATCATCATAATGGCAGCAAACATTTAGTTAGCACTTTGCTAGGTGCTGTGGAATTTAGGGGCCGTTCTTATCCCCGTTTTAGAGATGTGGAAACTAGGTCACTGGAAGGTTACATGGCCCACCAGGGCACCGAGTCAGTGGTAGAGCTGGAGAGCTAGTCCCAGCAGCCTGGCTCCAGAAACCTCGTCTAATCCGATGCTGAACTACCTCCATATCCCTGAGGGACCCAAAGTAAGTTCTGATTCCAGCAAGTGAGTCCCCGAGCCGGAGAGAGGGGGATTTGTTTAAAAAGTGAGTAAATCCATTTTAGAATGCTTGAAATAAAATTGCTTCTTTTTTATGGAAAATGTGCAGTTTTTTTAAATCACTATGGATAAAATTATTTTTTAGTCGGCTAGTCTTAGGAAGGCTGTTTTCTATGAAAACATAAATTCTGAATTCAAAGAAAACTACTGGAACCGGCTGTTGATAAATTCGAGATGGTCTTTACTCCCTGTCAGGGTGAAGTTAAGGTGGGGGGAACAGGAAAAAGAAGGAAAAGGAGACACTTCAAATTCCTGGTAGATACAAGTCCTACACAGCAGAATGCAATCTGGATAATGCATCCCAACTTTCTAAGTGTGTTAAAAATAAATGTAAATGGTTCATTAGAGCTAATCTGGCAGCCAAAAGTGAATATTAATGACATAGAAGATCAATAAGATGCCTAGCAAAGAACAATGGATTAACTTGGTTCTTGAAATAGCAAAATTTGTGAAGACCAAGGAGGAAGCAATGGGACAAGAGGCAGAGTCAGAAGAGAAATTCATCTGTTCTTTCTACAATGCAAGGGATTGAGAATAGAAAATAAAATGTGCCCATCTCTTTTTGGCTCTGCCGACTAAATAAGCAGTTTAATCAATTTTTACCTTTCCCTCCCTGTCTCCATCTGCCACTACCAACTCAACAGAAGAATGTATAACCTTAGTTCAAATACAGGTCAAGATGACTATTATAAATATTATGAGCTTATGCCATTACTTTCTCCCACCGTTCTTGTCTCAAGTGCTCTATTTAAGTAAAGGACTGCACATGGTCGTTTTTACCCAAAGCATATTCAATGAAAAAAGGGGTTGCACAGTCAAATCAATCTGAGAAATGCCGCATGATAATCCCCCTTTTAAGATACTGAAGGCTTTCTGAAGTCTTTCAGGAAAGACACCTGTTTAACGTAGGTAACCCAGTGTTTCCCAAGCCTTTTGGCCACATAATCCTTTTTACTCAATTCCTACTAACATCTTTGTGCATAACGAAGGTCAAAACTCTGGTCCAGAAGGGAGGCAAACGAAATTCCCATCTTTCCTTCTGGTGTGACTTCAGGAAGTCACCGCACTTACTTCCCAGGACTTCAGCTTCTCTAGGGAGCTGGACCACCTGACCTAGGCTACATGGATGGAGGCTCCGTCCAGTCCCATGGTTCCAAGAATGTCTTCGACTCATCTGCTGAAATGGCCATGGTCAAAAGCATGGAAGCTGGGCTCTGTAGATGCACTCTAGACCAGCTAGCTCCCTCCTGCTGGGCCCACACCTCAGAAGCGCCTCACATCACCCAGGAGCAGCCTAGACAATGGGCTCTTTTTATACCCTTGACATTCAGTTCTTTATCCCAGGCTGAGCACTAATATTGCAAAGGCTGTTTGGGGGATTTAAGTGGAGGGAGGGAATTTGTAGGGAATTGTTAAAACAAGCTTACATTTGTTCTTTGAAACATTTGCTGGCATTCCAACATGGCTTTTAAAACAGTTTCTTGTGCTTTTTCATTTAAATATGCAAGTTTAATAAACATTATTCACCCAAAACATCGAAATGAAGCAAACTCTTACGACTGATTCTTTAGGCCTACATTGCTGATTTCACTTGAAATGCTGTTAATCCTGACATTTCAACTTTCTTTTTGGAAAAACTGTCACAATCCAGAGGATTGTTCCTAATTCTGAAAAATATAACTTTTATACAGTTTCACAAAATCATTTACCATTTACTTTTATTTATGTATTTTTCTCCTTTAAAACAGCCTAAAGAAAACTAAGGGTTCTCTGTCTACAAGTTGAGACTGACTTTATTTTCTTGCTTTCATAGCAAGGATAGGTTGGTGATATAACAGCAATCACTGCTGCTCTCTAAGTGCCTAGTATGTGACAGACTTGATTCTGAGCAAGGTGTATACGTGTGCATTAATCTGAACAACAACCGATAAGATAGGTACTATTATGATCCCAATTTAATAGATGTAGAAACTGGGATGCAGAGAAAATGAGCGACTTGCCAAGGTTATACACTACTAGTAAGTGGCAGGGTTGAGTGGGATCCAACTTTAATCACTACCTTAATCATAAGGCAACCCTACTTCTTGCTTACATTTATAAAACAAAAGAACCATTGCCATAAAAATGTATAATTGTTAAGGGACAGGGTGTGGAGTTCCTTAAACGCCATGATATCACGAAAGAAAAAGGAATCTCTGACCTCTTGGTTCTACTGAAATCACGGGGAAAGGCCTGACATATCAGGAAGGTTAGGGGTTAGATGCCGGAATACACGTTTTGTCTGTTCCCTGATGCCATGCTGGCTTACCTATGGAGCCTGTGAAATCTCCTTCCCAAATCCTTAATAACCATCTGAAATATTCTGAAAAAGTTCTCATGGAGATTAAAACGGGCAAAGTTAACTGTCTTTAGTCTTGCTACTCCAACTCCTTTCCCGGAGTACTCTAGGACTACTTTTCCAAGTCATTAAAAGCATGTTTCTCAACATGTTAAGGTGGTGGGGGGGGGGGTGGGCTGAGGCACAGAGAAGGCAGGAAGCAGGGAGATTAAAAAATTCAGGAGACATGTAAGGTATGACTTTGTCTCGATCCTGAGTGACAGAGACCAGCTTGCAAAAGGCTTTTTTAGGATAACCGAGGACATTTGATTAGGGACTGCTTATTACAGGATACCGAAGTGTTCCTGTCAATTTTGTTAGTTCTGGTTAAGAGCACCATGGTTATAGGAGAAATCTCCCTAATTTTTAGAGATGCATTCTGAAGTAAATGAGGGTGAAATGACATGATGTCTAAGATTTTTACTTTGACCAAAAAGAGAGAGAGAGAGAGAGAAGCCTATGAATGAAGTATGGCAAATCTTGATAACTGTTGAACTGTTCTGAGTAATGGAACATAAGGGATCACTACACTGTTCTCTCTGCTTCTGTGTGTGTTCTGCAATTTTCAGGATAAAATACGTTGACAAAGAGTATGAGGGAATGTTTCCTCATGAAAAGAGATAGATAATAGGTAAAATACTTTAAAAAAAAAAACTATTGTAGAAATAAGCAGGTACTTAATACACTTAATACACTTAACACACTTGGGTATGGAGTTCAGCTCTCCTAAGACTGAGGCCAGGAGAAAGACGTCACAATGAAAGGGAGGAGCACAGGGCAATGGCGGAACCAAGAAAGATGGGAAGTAAGACACCACAGCTGGGGCTTTCAGGGAGACTGCAGAGGACTAGCCTGCCGGCTCTCATGTTGCAACTTCTGCTTTAGCTTGCTTTGACAGTGTGCTTCTCGCCCAGCGCTCTCATTCACTGGAAAGTACTTAAGTAAAAGGAGCCTGGCATCCCTGTCCTTTTGAAGGTGGTGTTTAGTAAGATTTTATTTATTTATTTGTCAAAGAAAGAGAGAGAACAAGCAAGGGGAGAAGCAGGCAGAAGGAGAAGCAGCCTCCCACTGAGCAAGGAGCCTGATGGCGGGACTCCATCCCAGGACTCAGGGATCCAGACCTGAGCAGAAGGCAGATGCTTAACCGACTAAGCCACCTAGGCACCCCTGCACTCGGTGTTTATAATCTCACCCACAGATTGGCTCTCAGTTTTTGGGAGTGATTAGATTATTGAGAGGGGGTGTGTGTGTGTTTGCATGTGCATGTGCGTGCCTGTGTGTGTGTGTCTGTGGTCAGCTCCCCCTTCATCACAGTGAATATAAGGTACATCCTTGTCTTTTATCCACTGGGTGAAAGACCTTTATTATAAGACCAAGAGCCAAATTTCTATTTTGTATTCCAGTTGTGCTGAATAGACATCCATCTTCAGGACAGTTAATATCCCTCAATAATTAGGAAATAAGGTTTGTTTTTGTTTTTTTTTTCGAAGAAAATGACCACACAGCTAAACCATTATACTTTCTCTAAGTACCTTTACTACAGGCTCATCAAAACATATTAAAATGCAAATAAAAACCTTTAGAGACAGGAATAAACACTGAACAAATTAGTCAGACTCAACAAACACTACATTTTCTAGCATCCTCTTCCCCCACCCCCCACAAAGACAACTACTGATACATTTTGTTCATAAACATACCCTAGGATTTTCCCCTGAATCATGTTCTATGGTAAATTCCGCATCCAAGTTTTCTCACCTAACATTAAATATAAATGTTTTTACTGTTCTAATTCTTCATAAATACCCACTAATGGCTGGCGAAGAGCCCCTCAAGTGGAGAGAGTAAACTTTACTTAAATTTTCCCCAACTACAGGACATCAGGGTGTTGCCGCTGGTTCAGTAGTATAAATTCGCGCTAATGAATGTCTTTAGATGTAACACGCGCTACCTAATTTGTAGATTTCCCCAGGATTAATCCTTAGAAAGTAACAAAAAGCTAAGAAAAGTCTCTAGCAGTTTACCTTAAAACAAGAAATAAAAGAATGACTTTAAAAAGTTCCCAGGGACAGGTGAGCTCGCACAAGAAAAGGCCAGTGACCTTACTCCACCACTGTGGCTCACACTCTGTGCCTGAAGAAAAACGTCCCTCTGTCTTGTTGCTTCTCAGTTGCACGTGGCATTATCCTTGATGGAGCCCTCGTCCCTTCCCCTACATGTTTCTTGCTCCGTTGCTTTTTTTCACCCTGTCACAACATGAATTTGCGGTCCTGACTATTCTATTTAGAATTTCATCACTCCTTTGCTTGCTCCCACCACAGACCGCCTGCATCTCTAATGGGGCACTCCCCTCCTTCTCCCTCATGGTATAATTAGTTGTTCACATTGTGTGTCTGTGGAGTTTCTCTGTGTCATCTCTTCATCCCCTACAGTGCCTGGGACCGTGCTCTGCCGAGAGTAAACACTGTCAGCACATTCACTGACTTGAATCAAATTATTAACATCATTTTGTCCTTGAGCGGGTTAGCTCCCTTTACACTGTCCTCTGCCCCACCCAGTGCTTAAAAACACATATCTGCTTAGCTTCTACACGTTTAACCAAGGTGCTGTTTACATCCTTTCCTAGATAATTAATGAAGATGTTAAATAAGACGGTGCTGAACACAGATTCCCGTCCCATCCTAGACTCAATACACTGCCATTTATCATTACACTTCTAGTCCTTCGGGCAATTTTCAATCAATTTGACATATTCAAGTCAATTTGAATTCATTTTCTGAACTAGATTTCATGAAACCTGGTATCAATTCTTCCATTAACGTCTGTATGTATTTAGAAACAATAATACATCTAGTGTACGCTTTTGTTCATCTGTTTTCAAATTTTCAAAAAAAAATCAATTAAGTTGGTCTAACACGAAAAGCTTTATAAATCTATGTTGTTTGTGGCTCATGGATCTAATATCCCCTAGATGTTCATATATTTACTGCTCAGATGTTCTCTATGCTAGCAATGTAGTTTCCTAATTTATTGATTTATTCAACAGCTCCTATGGAATACTTGCTATGGGCAGGTATGGTGCTTGGAACAGGTTTAAAACGAGTTCTGTTTCAAAATTAATCACTCAGGAGCTCTTGTTCTGTGAAATATATAGGACAATGCTCTCTTAAACCATTATTTTTACTACATTTTAGCAACGTTGGATCATAGAAGGGGCAGGAGGAAGAGACGAAAGGAGTCTTATTGGTAGCTAGGATAAATAGGTTCCTGGCTAATATGGGGGAAAGCAGCTAAAATAAGATGTTAGAATGAATCTGTGCTTTGATTATCTGTGATATCCCTGCAAGCAATGCTCTGGACAATTTAGAATTCTCTGTCTCTCCCTCCCCCTTTCTCTCTCACTATTCTTCATAGTTTCCAAAGGAGAGCGTCCATATTTTGATGAATTCATTACTACTTCCATTAACACTGGTTAACACATCATCCAAGACCTTGCCTATTTATTTGTTTTCTTCTTCTTTTTTTTTAATGAAACAGGTCTTCATTACTGTTTAATTATCCTTATTTATCTTCTTAAAGGCCAGTTTTAAAAAGCAGTTCAGAAGCTCAGCCATTTTGCCATCAATAGCTCAGTCATTTGAGCATAATCATTAAGCTTATCTCCCTATTCATTTAATGTGAGGCCTCCTTTATCTCTGGTATGCCTTCCTTTCTCTTCTTTATTATGTTTGTATTATTACCCTCTGCACCACTGATCACCATAAATACTTCTTGGTTGTAACTCTGGAACCTCTTTGATGATTCATGTTCTCCTGAGAGAGTCCTCCAGACAGACTTCATTAATTCTCAGGTTTCTCCTTTTCTTTTTTCTTTCCTATTTTTGTACAGTCGGGACTGTCACTTGGATATTGCTTCTGGTTTTTCCAATAATGTCTGGGCTTTGTGGCGAAACCACGGACTCGAGTGAGGCACCTGCTCGATTTTACAAGGTGACAAGTGTTGCAGAACGACAGAACCCAGCTAACTTGTCAGAGACTGCTCAGGCACACCTGCTCCTGCCCCTGTGGGACAGATGCCACCTTCTCAGGAAAACCCAACCCTACTCAGCACAGTACAGGATGAAGGTTAATTAACCAGGGGAAAGGGGAGATGATCTTGATCTGTGAGCTTCCCAACTCAAAATAGCACACTTGGTCACTTCTAGCAATGGTTCATCTCTTTGATACTGCAATTAGGACAACTAATTACTTCTCTCACTTATTAGTTATGCCTCAAAGACCACAAACTAAGAGAAACACTAACTTGCCTTTTGTTTTTGGGCAATATCCACGCTTATCTTTGGAAGGTATATGGATACATTCACTTTTTCTCTTTTTATCCCTTTTTTATTTGTGTGGTTTCTGAAGTTGTGGCTGTTAATTGTTAGGCTAGATTCATTACCAACTAGTTTTTGCCCTTTATTGTAGCACAGAAATGCATTTTTAAGAAGATTTTATTTATTTGAGAGAGAGAGAGAGAGTATGCACAAGCAAGCTATGGGGTGGGGGGGAAGGGAGAGGGAAAGGGAGAAACAGACTGCCCCTGAGCAAGGAACCCAACTCAGGGCTCCATCCCAGGACCCTGGGATCATGACCTGAGACGAAGGCAGACACTTAACCGAGTGAGCCACCCAGATGCCCCCAGAAGTAAATTTTTTAAAATAGCAAAAATTTTAAGAAAAAGATTCATTTTAAAGAGTCGAACTAAAAAGCAGCCACAATCTAGAGGGGAAAAAAGGGCTTATTACTATATTACTAAGTGCAACACAATTTGCAAATATTACATCTATCATTTCAATTATGTGCTTCTTTTAAAAAGCCTGAAATAAGACACCCATAATTATTACATAAATGCCATTTTTTTCCTATCGGCTTAGCAAATGTTTGCATTTTTCTTTCAAATCTGAAACAAGATGTCAATTTATTATGTTCCTTAAAATTCATACTAAATAAACCAATCTAAATTTTTTGATCCCAAACCTGTATTTTTTTAAGTAAACTCTACCCCCAATGACTCAGACCCTAAGATCAAGAGTCCCATGCTCTACCAACTGAGCCAGCCAAGGGCCCCTCCAAATCTGTATTCTTCACTAAGGTTATTGTGGATAGTTTGAAGATAGCTGGATTTGACAAAATAATTTGATTTTTCCCCCTTCTGTCTGAGTTAGAGCTACTCACATATTCATACTTTTTCATTCAGGAGTGGGTACAGCATTTCTCTGAGTGGGAAGAAATGAATCCAGGGAAGTATAGATCTTTTTTCCCCACCACATCCTTCCCTTTGCCCACCTGGTGTCTGTGTCCATATAGCCCCAGCTTATTTCCCGTACAATTTTTTTCTTCTCCTTCAGCTCTGGCACACATCCTTTCCAAGGTTCATTCCATCCCTCCCCTTCCATTTTTAGGATAATTGCCTTCTTCATCTTTAAATACCACAGAAACCGCAGAACAGTAACTTTGGGGCAGCTTCGCTGGAGGATTAAATTATTTTAAAATTACAACCATGTATTGATAAACTACCCCACGCAAGGAACTAGAAGACAAACACCAGCTCCGGCAACCTGCCTTAAACTGTCCGAACGCATTTCAGGGGAAAGACCGTCTCTTCGGGGTGAAGATAAAGGCCACAGGAAGACCAAATCAGGTTTTACTAACTGGTCAAACAAAACCAAAGGCCCGGCTTGAACAGCCTCTTCCACGGCACACCCTCCTCTTGCCATCCACACCTTCCCTAGCCTTCCTTTTTCTCCTCATGCTGTTTTCTGTTTTTACCTTTTCCATCGTTTTGGCTTCTGCATTTCCTAAAAACCATAGGTCACCTTACCTCCTCTCAGCCTCTTTGCCTCCAACTCCGGCATTTCACCTCCCCTGCCCTGAAAACTGTCCAGCCTGGCCCCTGGAGTGGGGGAGGGGGTTGCTGAGGCACAAATGCCTGCTTCCGGCCGCTGCCAGCCAAGTGCTTCCGGGGGAGGAAGTTCTGAGGTCACCCCCTGCCCCTGGGCAAGCCTCCTCACAAGAGGTCTCGAGACATCTCAGCTAAACACAGGGATGGTGAAAATCATCATCATTATTACCTCTCCAGGCACCGTGGCATTAGGAAGAGATTGAGGCTCCCACCTTGGATAATGAGAAACTCAGAAAGGACATAAGTTGGTAACGCAGCATCCGCATATAATACTATCCAAAGAACTCGGGTTCTAGTTATCTCATGACAGCAGCAACGGCAGAGATTAACCTCCAACCAAACACAGCTGCAGAGTCTAGAGATACCGTGCCTCTGCACCCCAACATCCTTGTCTTCGATGCTGCCACTTGTTGGGACCACCCTGGCTACTCTCACTATTTTAGAAAATTCTTTAAAATGGGACATTGAAAACACATTGGAACACAAGTAGATTAACAACAAAACTTCTCCATTATTCTTCCTGTGCTTACTCATTCTATGATTTAAATATTTATTCCTCAAATATAGCAGTGTGTGTGTCCATACGAAATCATTAGAACACTGGACCTTCAGCTCTCCTCTGAGGGTCAAACCTGAGATTCTGTATATATAATATTATTATAGAAAGAATAAATATTTAAAAATGAACTTTTTTTTTTTTTTTGCTTATATACTACCACAGAGAACAAAAAGTTTCACACTGGCTCAAATTCTGAGGAAGTTTGTGCCTTGATGTGAGGGGACTATAAAATTATTAGAGGATAGACAACAAACCCTATGAGCCTGTCACAATTCTGCCACTGAAATTGCGTTATATTAAATTTTGATTCAAATACGTAATCCATCAGCAAAGGCTTCGCAATATTGGTTCTACAAAGATTTCCAATGAATGACATTGTTCAAGAGGAATTTAACTTAAATTTTATAATAATCCTGTAGCAGTGGCATAGAAACTTCTATCCATAAATTTGAAACTTTCATAGGGTTAGTCATCGTGGTATTTTGGAAATGACAAGATTAGTTCAGTCAGAAACTTCCTTCTACCATCTTTTCTTGCCAAGGTGCCATCTGAAAAGTTTCTTCTCTCACAAAGATGTTCTTTCTCTTCCAGGGGAGTGTGATCTTTCTGCCCTCTGAGCTCAAACTCTGAGCTCAAATTCTCACACAGCACTATTTCCAGCCTTCCTTCATTCCTCACTCCCAAGCCCTACGGTAGCGACGGTACCAGCAACTGTAACTTTGCAGCCTCTGCCTGGCTGACTGGCCAAGCACCTTCCATAGCGAGCACTAAATAAGTAAAAATTGTCCAAAGAAAAACTCTAACTTCAGATTCTAACTGCAGCTCAGCCTCAGATCTGCCTCAGCCTTTAATGCAACGGGTCTCATTGTCCTCCCTACCAAACAGTAGTCCCATAGCTCTAGTTGTATCCACATGAATTTAGATCAACAGCTCTAGAGTCATAGAACTGGAAAGGGTTCTAGATATAATTTAGCCCCACCCAATCGTTTTAAAGGGGTTAAGTGGGCTTTCGTTAGACTTGACGCTGAAATTCAGGCAACACTGGAAGTGGCTACTCCAGCCTATTTTTGCAGAATGACCAGGTCTCGGAATCTGTTGAACCTCTAGCATTGAATGAAGAGGGATTTTAATCTAAATGACAATCTCCAACTTGAAACTACCCTGTTTTCAAGGAGCATGAAATTGTTAATTAGTTAAACACTTAAACCAGATATTTAATCCCATCTCACTTTTCCATTCAGCTCTTCACCAAGCTGAAGCAGGCTCAAAGTTCTCTATCAAAACTGTTAGTTGTCTGAAAATAATTTCTATTACATGGTACACAAACAGAAGAATCCTAGATGCACACACACACACTGCTGCTACAAATGAGTCAACTGGTACAATCTTTCTGAAGGGCATCTGGCAATACATTTTAGAAAAGATTTTTAACATGGGAACCCTCGTCAACATGTCAGCGTCACTTCTAAAGATTTATTCTAAGGGAAAATTACTAGAGATCTAGGAATATGATCAATTTTTATTCTTCTTTCTTTGCACCTTTGGATACATTCCAAGATTTGTTAAAACGAATTTATGTCATTTCTGCCATTGGGAAAAAAAAACCCCTCTCATTGCCTATAAAGAATGACGGAATTGGGGTGCCTGGGTAGCTCCGTCAACTAGTTAAGCATTTGCCCTTGGCTCAGGTCAAGATCCTGGGGTCCTTGGGGGAGTCTGCTTCTCCCTCGCCCACACCCCTTACTAGTGCTCTCTCTCTCTCTCAAATACATCAATAAATAAATAAATAAATAAATAAATAAAATCTTTTAAAAAAAAAGAATGAGGGAATGGAACTGCCTGTTTACCCTCCAAAATCCCTTTAGCGCTCATACACTGGTTGACTTTTTTTCTTTTTTTTAGGTTAAAGATTATAGAAAGGGAGACATTGTGTTTTCTGGAAAAGGCTACCAACTTGTCACAGTAAACAGATGTTCAGAGCATTAGTTGGTGTGCGAATTTTCAAAAAATTAAAGAATAAGGATCCAGCTGACCCTCTTCTTCCCATATGGATTTCACATAATCAATAGACGTAAAAATACTTACTGAACACCTCCTATGACAGCATGCACTGAGAGATATGCAGAAACAAACCTCAAGAGCGTTTTCTTGGCCTTCATAACTATCAATGTCTTATAGCAATGGCATAAGCCCAAGAAAAGAGCATGAATAAGAGGTAGTCATTAATTTCTAAATGCAAAATACAGGAATTTGAAAAGGGAAGGAGCTCATCCAGAACTACATGACAAGAAAGGCTTTTCAGAGAAAGAAGCATTCACACCTTGAAAAAGAGGTGGAGCGTAAAGAAGTAGAGTATAGGAAAGGGCCTAGCCAAGTTGGTACAGGGGTATAAATAAAGGTATCCAAGGCCTCATGCTCATGAGACATTTCAAATGTTTCACGTACAGGATAAAGCTAACACCCACGGCACATGAGGCCCTTCACAATCTCACCTAAATCCCTGGCTTCAATTCTCACTGACAAACTGAATTTCTCTCCATTTTCTGGTTCCTTGCCTTAGCATAGGCTGTTCCATCTGTTCTTCCCTTATTTCTCACCCCCTCAACAAACTCCTACAGATTTTAAAGTCCAGCCCAAATATCACCTGCTCCATGAACCTTCCTCTAGATGTCCCCAGAGTTTGCTACACTCTCTTCTGCTCGTGCTTTTATTTTTTTTTTAAGATTTTATTTATTTATTTGACAGAGATCACAAGTAGGCAGAGAGGCAGGCAGAGAGAGAGAGGAGGAAGCAGGCTCCCTGCTGAGCAGAGAGCCCGATGCGATGCGGGGCTCCATCCCAGGACCCTGGGATCATGACCTGAGCTGAAGGCAGAGGCTTTAACCCACTGAGCCACCCAGGTGCCCCTGCTCGTGCTTTTATTATAGCTCCTTTCAGTGGAAGACCATGATGACTCTGCTTATGAACCCGCCTTCCCTGTTTGACTGTGGACTCCACAGGCATAGGGGCCGTAGACTTTCTTTTGTGTTTTCCAGACTTTGCATTATGAGTTTTGAGGAGAGTGTCAAAAGAATTGCTGCCAAACAAACAGATAAGTAAACGAATGAATGGATTTAATAAAAGCGAAACTTGGACAGCATGAAGAAAAGACTTTACTGGTTTTGAGTGGTAGAATCATGAGAAACAAGGGTCAGAAGGAAAGGCTGACCAGCCCGCCTGAAAGGCACCTAGAGTCTCTCCTAACCTATGACCGCCGTCCCTGAGTCTTCACGGGTTGTCTATTCTGTGTCAGGCACTAGATGAAGCAGCTCAGCAGTGGCTAAGAGCACTGAGGCTGGAATCAGAGCATCTGGATTCACACCAGCTCTCCTGCTTCCCAACTCCGTGATCTCGGCCAAGTCACCTAACAAATCTCTCCAGATCTGAGTTTCCCTGGGTGTGAAATGGGTACAACAACAGTCCCCATCACACAGGGCTGTCAGAAGGATTACATAATGTACACATAAGAACTATGTAACTGTTCAAATGTTGGCAAGGTGCTGAGTGTAAAATGAAAGGATTTCTGCCTTATTAAGCAATGGTTTGAGAATTTAATTTTTTTTCAATTCTTCCTTTATATTAAAAAATAATCTCTACACCCAACAGGGGGCTCAAACTCATCACCCAGAGATTAAGAGTCACATGCCCTACCAACTGAGCCAGCCAGGTGCCCCCTCAATTCTTATTTAAAGATGTCTGTAGGATAAGTTAAATGATTCACCTGTCCTTGAAAATACAAAGCTTCAACATAAACAAATTGTTTTTTTTCAGGACTAAGCACCTTGCAGCAGCTCTCCTCGTCATCATTACATACAGCTCTTCTCACAGCGTCGGCCAACAATAATAACAATACTAGCTTCACACAGCACCTGCGTATTTACAACAGGCTTCTATACCTTTCACCAGGATCCTGTGAGTTACCCCTGCCAGGTGCAGTCATAGTGGCAAGACTAGGAACCCACAATTCCGGTGACCTTGGCCAGGGCTCCAGCTGCCTACCAAGTGGCCTCGTGGAAGAGACAAGCTGAATACAGACTGATCTCCAGTCTCAAGCTGGAGGTTAATTCCTTACGAGTGAACATCTGATGTGTGATAATTTAGTTGTGGTTTGACTTGGACAGAAATGGAGTAGATTACCAAAAACTTTAAACCCTTAATAGTTTGTGGTGGTTTTCCTGTTCAATGTTCCCATATCTATAAATTCAGCTGTTCAGTAAATGAACAAACTTGTGTTTTGTTTTGGATTTGAAGGGGAGGGCTAATAAAGAAGGCAATTCTAGTATTTGATTGTATTTGACTCCCTAATTGTCTGATTCCAATAAATTCCAGTTCATGATACATAACCAAATCAAATAATGCATTGGTAGGGCTCATCCACGGGTAGAGGGAGGCAGAGGAATGTTTGCAAACCCCGATGGAAAGCAATTACCATACATGGGTCAAAAACACATTTAGTTGTCCAACTATACGAATCAAAGATCCTCAACGATATGAATCAAACCCTCAAAGATGTAATGTCCATGTTCCAAATGAGTGAAATGGATAGTCCTTTTCAGATCTGATGTTTGAACCCAGGACCCAGATTTTCCCTTGTTTCATCCAGTAGTATAATTACTGGAATCATCACTTAATAAAAAATAGCTTTCAAGAGACAAAAACATGTCTTTACCTCTAGGGAATACACGGAAGTCTTTCTATTAAAATGCTAATAGAACAATAAAGTTTACCACCAAATTGCCCTATCTAAGGTTGAGGGGTAGAGCTTTAGTTTAATTCCTTTCAGAACACACTGTGTACCTTTTTGTTAGTTTTATCCCGCTCTATTTCTTATTATGGAGTTCACAGAGGCACAGCGTAGTTGGGAGTAGACTGCGATGAACTCAAACCAGAAACAAAGCATTTCTACAAAAGGGAATGGATTGCATAGGAAAGTAAGGATCAGGACATGTTCCTTTTCTAAGTGGCTTGTCACAATACTATAGCCTTATCCAATTGATAGTATTTCTGCTGTTAACTGAGCTTAATACCCTGCCAGTCAAGGTTTTCATTAAATAACAAATGCGTGTGTTTTTCTAATGCAGTCGAGGCCCATTCTAACACAGTATGTGCTAATATGAGGCAAGGGGACAATATGCCAATTGCGCATGTCATGGCCCACTTTTGCCTGCTTTCCTGGATTCACTTGCAGCAGGTAGACACGGCGGTCAAGGAGAAAGATGTAGAGAGAGACCTCGGTCACCCAACATGCAGGAACATAAGTATTTACCTGCTACGTCTTCCTTGTCAGGGAAAATGACACAGAGGATGAAAGCGCTACAATGATTTCAGACCTGCCCCTCCTGAAACCAGCCATGCCACTGCTGTGCCACACAATGACCCTTTCAAGTTGGGTGCTGAGCTAGATCGGCACCTTGGCCTCGACCCCTTTGATGGCTTGGTGCAGACTGCACAGTGCGCCAGCAACTCCAAGCGCAGCACCAGCAGGGTCTCCTTGAGCAGAAGGAACAGAGATGATGAGAAGGAGCAGCGTCCCCTGTCCCACCTCAGACACCACCAGTGTGCTCCAGCCCTCCCCTGCTCCCTCCAAGTCAGATGGCCCTTCTTCCCACCTGTCTTGATCTCACAGTCACGCGAAAATCATTCGCTTAAAAGTTGTTAGTTGACTAAGATCAGCATGCTCTCTTTAATTGTGTTCCTCGCAGATGGTGCCCTAGGGCTGATCTCCAGACTCAAGTTCCTGGGATGTATTTTAGGACACATCTGGAAGTGGGCAAGGAGAAATGGCGAGGGGTGCAAAGTTCCATATGTAGGACGGATGAGCTCTAGAGATAACCTGTACAACATCGGGCCTATAATTAAGTATCATACACTTGTATAAATTTGCCAAGAGTGTAGACCTTACATTAAGGGCTCTTCCACAAAATGAAAAAAGAGTATTTCTAAAGATTTTACTTATTTATTTATTTGACAGAGAGAGAGAAAGCATAAACAGGGGAGGGGCAGAGAATCTCAAACAGACCCCATGCTGAATGTGGAGCCCTATGCAGAGCTCCATCTCACAACCCTGAGATCATGACCTGAGCCGAAACCAAGAGTCGGATGCTCGACCAACTGAGCCACCCAGGGGCCCCCACCCCCGGAAAAAAAAAATATTTTAAAAATCTTCTTTTAAAATAAAACAAAGGGTGGAAGGAAACTTTTGGAGGTAACAGGTAAGTTTATGGTCTTCATTGTGGTGACAGTCTCACGGGTGTATTCTTGCCTCTAAACTCATGCAGTTGTATACATTAAACATATACAGCTTTTACTATGTCAACCATACCTCAATGAAGTGGTTTAAAAAAAAAAAAAAGCAAAGGGGGAGCCTGGGTGGCTCAGTCGGTTAAGCATCTGACTCTTGGTTTCAGCTCAGGTTACAGTCTCGGGGTCCTAGGATCAAGCCCCATGTCTGACTCTGCTCAGTAGGGAATCTGCTTGAGATTCTCTGCCTCTCCCTCTGCTTCTGCCCCTCCCCTTGCTCACGTGCTCTCTCTCACTCTTGTTCTCTCTCTCTCAAATAAATAAATAAATCTTTAAAAAAAAAAAAAAAAAGCAAAGACAACACCCGGAAGATGGCATTGCTCAGGACCATGACATAGTACATACTGTGATTACAGCCATTCCCCTGGACTGATCCTCAACCATGTTTCCACCATAAACTGAGATGTCCTTTAAGCACAGTAATATATATCATACTGATACTGCCACTAGTTTCTTGTCACATTCCTTGTCATTCACGAGGATCCTAAGCACAGGCTAAGATCACAGCGGCCAGCAGTGGGGACAACTGAAGTAGAAGGCCTGTATTATTTCACTGGCATCTCTTGGTCTGCTGCTGATTGTGTGACACAATTCAGTGGATTACTAGGAAACTGAAGTACTAGTGAAGCCCTGATTAGTCTTTCCCAGAAAATCTCCAAAATCAGGGCTGTTTACAGTGAAGCACTATGAATGACCTTTGACCATATGCTTTAAAAAAAAAAAGAAAGAAAGAAAGAAAAAAGGCAACTAGCAGTGATTAAGAAGTTCCTGGACTGAGGTTTTCAGGTGAATCTTTGACACATTATTATCTTTCTGCTCTAAAACTGGAGTTTGCACTTTAAACAGAGATTTCAATAAATTAATGCATTAGCTAAGAAGAAATGGAGTCAATTTAAATGACTAAGCAAGTGACCTGAATATTATTTCCTCTAAACAGCCTAAGCAACATAAAAAGAAGATAAATACAAAAAAGCATCTAAGTAGTGCCCCAGGTCTACAGGATTGCACCGAAGCAGAGCGTGTCTCAGGGCGACATGACTCACGGGAGGCGTGCGGCTTCGGTTCCGAGCAAGCACACGCACAGCTCACCCAGCACAAAGCTAACCAGTCTTGGTTACGCAGCTAACCAGTTAGCCAGGCTCTCCATGTTTGAAACATAACCGGGCACACGTCTGCCTTTCAGTATGACATGGCCCACTGAGCTTAGGGGTGACCTAAGATACATGTATTCCAAGGCGTGTCAAACTGTACTTTTCAGAAAATCATTTCGTTTAACCAACTCTCAGCAGGCACCCCGACTAGACATAATCTATGGGGGCCTTTTGTCTCGGGCTGCACCGCTCTGCTGTATGGGACTCTCTTTGCAGTGATAATTGGTTTGGCTGTCCATTCCACCCATCAGGTGATAGAAAACTATCAATCAGGCTAAATGCAATGTGAGAGAAGTCTCTTTAGCCAATTAGTCAGTAATGAGAACATTAGCCACGATATCTTCTGCAGAGGGCACCTTAGCCATTCCACCAGAGTCTGAAAAGATGACAGTCTCTGTGTGATTAATAAAGATCACAGGAGGCTTCAGAAATTCTCCACGGGTGAAGAAGAGAATCAGAGAGAAATGCACTTGGAAACAAGAAATGTTTTTAATGCCATCAAGTGCACCCTGCAAAAGTACTCCGGGAATTCAGAACCAAGCCGTGTTTGAGCTGGAAGGGATCTTGAAGATAATCTGATCCAACTCCCTCATTTTACACAGAAGGCAGGAAACAAACTGACTTGCCCAAGGTCACACAGCCGGCTGGCAAAGGTACAGCTCTCATTGCTCTAAATAAAAATTGTAGGGCTGTGGAAAACAAACAAAAGGCAACAAATCAATATGGAGAGACTCCTACGTGGCTTGTGATATTTTTATATGGCTTTTATCTCCACTGAAAGTAAGGAGCTTGTGTTTTACTTCCTGGCTTCCTAGGGCCCAGTACAAGGGCTGTATAGGGTATCTGGAGGATATTCAGGGTGTGTATTCAGGGCAGTAACATCTCAGCCCAGACTGTGTGTATCCATAATGCCGGCTCCATCACTTACTAGATGTGTGGCCTTGCGCAAGCACTACGTTCGTTGCACCTCAGTTTCCCCATCTGTAAATTGGGAATAATAACACATCTGCCTTGCAGGCTTGTGATGAGGATTGAAAGAATTTGTCAGTCTACGTGAAACACAAAGAACAGACAGTGCAGGCTCAGCTGTTATTTGGGCAGCTGCCCGTGGGCTGGCAATGGCAATGACAGGGCCTCTTCTCTGTGTAGAGGAACAAGGCTAAGGTAAATTACGGCAAAGGAAACAAAGCCTTCTATGACCTTCATTAGGATATGACTCAAAGAAGAGTAAATTCCAAAGGGAGAGCCAAGGTGAGGCTCGTGTGGTTGACACAGTCTTTTGTGAACGGATCGCTCGGGGTTTGGGTGATGACATCGTAACACCCCACCTGCCCGCTGGACTGCTGGGCACGATCAAGTAGCAATCTGTGTGCCCACTCACTCCCGCAGCCCACCTGCCAAGGGGCCACCTTCCAGGTGACTGCACAGAGTGATCTGGACTCTCAGACACGTGAGTGGTCTCAGAGCTCAACACGCTCAGGTCAGAAACGTCACCATTTTCTAAGTCGCGGGGCCCTGGCCTCGGGGGCGACTTTCCTCTTCCAGAGGCTTCCCTCTTTGCTCCACCCACTGGCCTCACTGCGCTTTCCGGGCAGCCCTCACACTGCACAGGTCCACGTGTCATTCCCTGTTACATCCACAGCTCCCGCTCCCCTACTCGTTCCACGTCTGTCCTTCCGACTCTCCAGCAGCGCTGCCTGAATGCAAGTTCAGGCAGGTGTTTGACAGAAGGGCCCCCTCATAGGATCATCCCGGTGTAACACCAACCAAACAATAAGCCACCCAGATACAAAGGGCTAATGCACTACTATAAAATGGCTCTGAGTTTTGTTTTTTTTTTTAACCTTTTAAGGGCAAATATACTATACTATCACCATCACCCCAAACTCCTCTCTTCCCATCAAAAAAAGAAAAAAAGAGCAAAGGCTAAGTCCTCTGCCACTGCTGGGGCAGAGGGACAAACAACACACATATACAAACACCCCAGAAGCTACACGAGTGAATGAGGAAATGGACTGCATGAAGACACAGGTGGACAGACTAGTAAGACTAGAATGTACTCAGGAACTGAGGGTGTTGGGTAGAAAATGCCCAGGAGAAAGGGAAGGACGCTGCCTGGGTTCTGGCACTTTTCCTTTATGTAGTATGTACATCTGGTCTTAGAAAAACAGAGGGAAGGAGAGAGGGAGAGGCACAGGGCTGGGAAGAGGGAGGGGTGGGGGACTGACTTTGTAAGATCTTTGAAGGTAGGAATGGTTTTACATTTTCATTTGTATCCCATCTCAGTGTTAAGGCATTTCTCATCATCTGAATGAGTGAATTGGCACTGGGTAGGAGACGAAGAGAAACAAAGAAGTAGATCATGAACTTTGGAGATACACCTCAAAGCCCACCTCAACTCCTGAGAGCCCAGTCCTCACCTTGTATGGTTTTCAACCACTGTACGGAATGCACGCATGGAATTCATTTCTAGGTACAGGGTGAAGTGTGTCCCACCTGAACGTCTGTATTTGATCCTACACTCTCCCTCCCCCCATACAAAGTTAATACAGTTGGTATCCACCAATCTGCCCATGCCTCCTTCCTCTACTCCTTCTGTGCCACATTACATCTAATATTTTGTTCAACAGAAATTAGAAACTTCGAAGCACACCCCTTCAAGAAAATCAACAATACACAGGGTAAAGTGCTTAGCAAAAGAACATCATAATTTTGTGAAAAATGCAAATGCTAAATTACATACAGAGTAATTGCCATATTTATGTCTTTCATACTGACCTCATCTTGCCAGAGTATGGGAATCAGTGTCAGGAATGAACCCTTCACTGATTTAAATAGTATTCAAATATATATATTATGCATAATAATAGTCTTCTTCCACTATTACATAAACATAAAATATTACTCTCCTATTCTGGAGACGTTATGACAATCTGAGCTAATACATTTAATTCAACTCCAGTCCCTGAGAGAACAGAACTACAATTACTATTTAGCAAGTGTGTGATCCATTCCACTTGTCTCTGAAATGCATTCTATGAAATCTTCATGGAAAAAACCATGGAATCACTGTGCTGTGTGACACATTGTGAATAAGTATTAAACTTTCATATTTCTGACATTTAAAATAAGACATTATTTTCTTTAGGCAGGAGTTACGTCCAACAATATACAAGCACTTCTATACAAATGCATACTGAGGTACCCTAATTTTAGAGGGCCAAATTACACTACTTTGGGAGTGAGTCTTGATGGTGGTTATCCGTGTGCCACTGGGCGATGGGACAGGCTGGCTCAGGACGATGGAGCAGGGCAGAAGCAGACTGATGACCAAGGACCCAAGAAGAAAGAGAGTACAAGAGACAGAAGAGAAGAGATGAGATGACAGGGCAGGAGATCAACTATGCAAAAGTGAGGAAATGGAATTAACCATCAGAGGAGTGATCTCACCTCTAGCCCTCTAGCACTGTTTAAGATGGGGGGCGGGGAGAATATCTTTTTTTCTTTCTTTCTTTCTTTCTCTCTCTCTCTTTTTTTTAAAGATTCAGACAATGATAAATACAAAGAAAAACCACTCTTCTAGGATTTAACAACAACATTGCAATTCCATCATCCAGAGAGCTTGACTGCTTTGCTGGAGATCTCTAACTAGTGGAGGCCTCAGTAAGGCTCCATGGGTAGCCATCTCTCTTTCATTAAATAAATGAGTAAGGCAGCTGAACTTTACTAAGGTCTTACTAAGTGTGAGGTGGTGTTCAGAGCTCATATTAACACATTTAACCCTCACAAAGCTCGTGGGCGATAGGAAATACTATTGCCCACACTGCACCAGTGAGAAGGAAGGAGTGTGCCCAAATCAGCCAGGCGATGGCAGAGCTGGGATTCAACCCCAGACATCTGACTCCTGACCCAGCACTGTTAACCAGATCATTACTGAGTGAGTTAATGAAGGAATGAAAGCTATGCTGGCTGTTTCTAGCTTGTGGCTTTAAAGGTCACTGGCAGTGCTGGTGGGTAGCGCCAAGGATTGCCTTCTGAACAAACCACGGCTCAACATCCCAATGCCTCCCCACACCGCACCCCCACCCGGATCCAGCTCCTCCCTTTGAAAAGAGGCAAAATCACAAGTGAAGTTCATGTCTCGCTGTCTGACCCAGTCTCCCAGGGACCACGAGACAAGGTAGTGTTGCAGGCAAGGGGTGACTGCAGAGCTTCCTGTGGGCCCCACGGGGCTTCCTGCTGGAGGACAGAGATCTGTCCTGTTGCCCTGGCAGCCTTCCAAGCTGGGCACAAACCTTACATCAAGTTCGAAGTTTCAGTTGGTGGCAGGGTCTCCACTTCCTGTTCCTAGCTGTTGAGTAACACTCTTGAACTTCACATCCCTGAGGTGTTTCAGGAACAGGGAGAGACCCAAATCTGATAAAACAGGTCTACCTAATGGGGACAAAGAGACAAACTATTCAAATTCAGGACTGTTCCAAGAAGCACAATGGCACTAACCAGATGACAACTTGCACACGAGACGCATATTTTATGAACGTATTTCCCCTTCCCCTCTGCTTCTCACGCCTCTTCTCTACTTCTCAAGTCTTCATTTATGGATGCAGAAAAGCAGACATTTAGGTCAAATCTGCACTCATTTACCTAAGGCTCTATTCACCTCTCAGATCCCAGACAGAATTCTTTTCCTCACCCAGTTTCCACTGATTCCCTATATTTGAGAAATGTGCTGTTTCAAAAGCCTTGATTTTTGGTTTATAAGAATGCTGAGGAACAGGCCCCAGGAAAGCAATTCTGTAACATTTTCCAAACAGTCATCTGGGGTATTCGTGACCTTACAAAAATTTCTGGTGGTTTCTGACATCCAGCTTCCTCCCTTCCTCGAACTCTATCTCCCTACATCCTGCCACATATTTTGAAGCAATTATCTTGGGCTAGTGAAGAATTTAAAAAGGAGAAAAGTGAAAATGTCCAACATCTGCAATAAATTTTTAATTTTAAAATTGCAGAGCTTGTATGTAACATGTATTATACAAGTATGCACTGTGTTTTAATCAGATCAGCTGGCCCACCTAGATTTAGCTCTCGGGAAAATTCTAACAAAGACAACACTCTCAATCAGTTTTAAATAGTCTATTGTGACAGGAAAGTACCTTGAAAATCTGTGAAGACTCATACATAGAACCGATTTTCCCTCTAGGGAAAAATCAGTGAATATAAATTCATTAAGGTAGTTAATTCCTCCACGTAAACAGCTCCTTACATCACTTACTACTTTGAAAAATCAGCATTAACAAACAGACTGTAGAACCTACAGTGAAAAGTGTTGAGTTCTAATTACGCTCCTTGGAAAAAGGGAGTGATAATGCATGTTCCTTTTCCATGGGGATGTTTTAAGAATAAATGAGACAAATGGGTAAAAAATACTCTCAGTTCTTCTGGGTAAGGAGCTACCTAATCCCAAGATAGTTCTGTAAGCAGGAAGAAAATACACTGGTGTGTTCTCTGCAGTTTCGATGAGGGCTATGGGCCCAAAATGTTGTAAAAGCAGCAAACTGTTAACACTGGAGATATTGTCAAAATACATTTCCCTCTGGTTAAGAAAAGGAAAGAGGGAGGGCTAAAAGGGTGGAGTGGAGAGGAATTGTCATCAAAGCATTGTTAATACGAACTGAATTATATTACAATGGCGATACTTCAACACAGGGAACGAAAATTGTTCCGTATTATTGTGGATTGACAATATGACAATCGTTCATTGAAAGTGGATGACAGCTGTAGCATTATAGTTCAGTGCACAACACAAGATGAATGAGTGTTACAAGTTCTTCCAGAATGGGCCCCTATTTCACCAGAGTTTGCATCATCCCAAAATAAATACGTTTTTCACTAATCTCAGCAAATTTAGCACCTCTTTACAAACCAGTGTGCCAAAAAAACCAACACCAAAACCAAAAACAGTGTGTCACCAGCGGCCAGTGTCGTGTCCCTGCTTAGTGGATTTGTAGCAGCTGTGAAATGTCAAGTCAAAATGCCATGAGAGATCTATACAGCACCTTGGCAGAAGAAAGGGCAAGATGTGGTAAAATGCCTTCGCCTGGACAAGTGTAAACTGACGTCAAACTGTCTCCCAGTCCACGGGGACACTGTTTCTGAACCTCTATCTTGGCACCAGCCTCATTCCACCATGTACAAGAGTCATCTTACTCCAGACTACTCATCCTAGAAGAAGTCACACCGTGTATATTACCTGAAACTAACACACAAGGGCCACAGATATTTATATATCTCCTCATGTGCAACAAAAGTTAACCATGCTTAGTTAGGAAAAGAAAAGAAAAAGCAAGAGAAAAAGCACAAAACCACTCACAAAATTACCAGATAAGAGATAAGCTCTGTTCATCTCATGTATTATTTTTCTTTCCAGTGACGGTGGAGTGTTTAAAAGCAGACTCTGCTCTTGGTTATGTTCTACTGCTTGCTTTTTTCAAACTTTGCCACCAATCTATCGTGGACGTTTTTTCCATCTCCTTAAATATTCTTCTGAAATAGAATTTCAACGGCTACCAATGCTCTATTTTCTACTTATACCATAACTAACCTAGCCAATCCCCTATTGTTGGACATTCGGGTTGTTCCCAGCTCTTCACTAGGAAAACAATGCAGCTATCTTGTAATTCTTTGTACACTTGCTAATTTCTTAGAATAAACTCATAAAACCTTGTGCTAATCGTCCATGATTCTGACTGAGGAGACACTCAAAGTGAACCAGGGGCAGTCATTGGATATGCGCCTAGAGCATAATTTACCCATCAGAAGAGTCTCTGAAGTACTGCTAAGAACAGTTGAAGAGGCATAAACAATGGGCACGGTCTCCTTTCTCTACTTAGAGACGACAGAATTGCTTATCCCTCCACTGCTGTGGCCAAGTCTTCTCGAGCTAAGCAAAGCAATCCGTCTTGGTGGGTGCGCGAAACGAATACTGTACACAAAGGAAAAGGAGTCGTGTGAAGATTCTCCATGCTTCCCAGCTCAATATTAAATGTAAACTTCCTCTGAAAAACTTTGAGTGTTCAATAATAAGATGCGGGAGTTATTTTACGCTGTTCTTCAAATATTTCTAGCTCCCCATCTTCCAGGCACACGGCGGAACGGCACTTCCTGGCCCTGAAGTGGTTAGATGAGATCACATGACCAGTTCTGACGAATAAATTGTGAGTCGATCGCCAGGTACCTTTTCTGGGCTGGAACATTAACTTGCTGATGTTAGACACACACCCCCTCCCCCCAGAGCTCTTTCCTTTGGCACAACCATTGGGTGTGAGATGATGGCTAGTTTGGTCAGAAGGAGTCCCTGAGTGAAGTGATAAAAGGGGTCCCTCCTCTCCCCTCAGCTCAGCTCAGCTCACAATAAACATGAGCAAGAATAAAACTTTCCTTGTTTAAAACCACTAAGATCTGGGGGTTGTTTGTTACTGTATCATCACCTAGCTTCAGCTGATAGATAAATACAACAGTATTTACCTGAGCTTCATGATCTCATTGAAAATATTCACATAAAATTCCATTCTTCTCTATACAGTTTGAAAACCAAGCGAGTTGCAGACACAATTTTGAAGGTTTCCAGGGCTTCCTGATGGGGCAATTCAGTAGGTATTTTTCAGGGCTTGCTGGGTGCCAGGCACTTACATTAGAAACTTTGAGAAACATGAAGATGAGGAAGACACAGCTCTGACCCTGAGTTGCTTAAAATAAAGTAGGTAGGGGCGCCTGGGTGGCTCAGTGGGTTAAAGCCTCTGCCTTCGGCTCAGGTCATGATCCCAGGGTCCTGGGATAGAGCTCCGCATCGGGCTCTCTGCTCAGTGGGGAGCCTGCTTCCCCTTCTCTCTCTGCCTGCCTCTCTGCCTACTTGTGATTTCTGCCTGTCAAATAATTAAATAAAATCTTAAAAAAAAAAAAAAAAGTAGGGAAGGTGCATAATATCTATAGGGGAGGAATTTAGGGGTAGCAGTCAAGTTGTAAATGGCACTCGGGAGACGGTCCTGAAGCTGGATTTGCACAGCAAATGCAGTCTGTATTTAATTATGTACTTACTTAAAATGGTTTGGCCAGGGAGGCTGCCGGAGAACTGGGAGAGGGGCTATCTCCTTGGAGCCACTATGTGAGATCCCAAGGACGCAGCGAGCAGAGCTCAGAGCAGAATATGAAGAGTTCCAAAAGAGAGGAGACGAGAGAGGTCAGGCTGCTTCAGAGGACCAGAGGAGGCCATCTGAGTGGGAACGGAGAAAAGTTTCACTGAGGAAACTGAGACAGGCCTTTCTCCGGGGAGAGCTGGAAGGGAAGAGAAGTAAATCTGAAGGCGGGCCCCATTTAAGCTGAGGCGCAGAGAGGAGAAAACAGAGCACTGATCAGTTCACCAGGGCAGGGAGGCCATCATTAAATGTCAAGAAAGAATATGAGACAAGCATAAAGGTGGGGGAAAGTTCTGAAGACCTTCCAGGGGTCTGTGCTTGGATGGCTCAACGAGGAAATACAACCGGTGGAGGTGGGCATGAAACAGGGGTCTGAAGGAAGAGAATCACCACCGAGGAAAGAAGCAGGCAGAGCCTTCCTGGTGCGTAATTCTGTAGCTGAAGCTTCACACCCATATTTGAATAACGTAGTTGGTACAACCGAGGGGCCTACACCCCAGGCACGGAGGCCTCAAGGCGGCCCTGGCTCACACTGCATTTCAGCTCAAAACTCTCAGTGCAGGGCCAAACACTAACTAGGTGAGTGGTGAAGGGATTATAGCTAAGGTAGCTTTAGTTTGACATGAACACTCCCCCCTCCCCCAAAATGGGCACAACAGACGATGAAGGCTTCTCTCAGAGCTGAGCATTCAGTTACTGTACATAGTTGATTTAACCTGGAAGACCTTAAAAGCAAACGAAATGAGGTCTGGAGATCATTTATGAATTTCACCTTTAAATGGTGTAAGTGAGAGCTGGTGGCATTGTTCATCTTTTACTTCATGATAATCAGAAAAAGATAGGCTCTTAACATCAAAAGAAAAGCATCCCAGTTACTCGGCATTTGGTAAGGTTTTCCACTGGTAATTCCCTTTTGGTTAATCCCTTCCCGTATGCTTCCCTTTATGAAAACATTTTAGTTTTGGTTCAAAAGAAAAAATGATGAAAATTAGTATAAAGTCTGGAAAAAAGCAGATGAAGTGGGAGAATAATGATCACTTTTCTGTGTGATACAGAGTAAGTGGACTGGATTTCTGGCCATGTAGTAGGATAGTATTTCAAGTACGAAAGGAAAATTTCTTGAAGGAAATGGACAGTTTAACCATGAATGTGGTCCTTTTGATATCCCACTGAAATGCGAGAAATCCAGGAATAGAGAACAGGAAACCACAACACCCTTGACTGAGAAATCAACGCAGGTTATTTTTTCAAAAGGCACGGGGCGGGGGGGGATCAAACAATAAGGCCATCCCCAAAAGTCAGGAGAAATGTATTGGGAACTTACTGGGCATAGAATTGAGGAGAGTCTGCTTATAAGTGGACTTCACGTAGTTGCAAAAACAGTGGATGCTTTCCCTACCTTTATCACCAAAGACAGCAAACATCTTCCATGGAAAACTTAACTGGAATCTGTTTTGTTCTAAGGTCAGATCTACAAAGCCATAATTACCCAGGTAACTTGGGTCTGATGATGCCCAAAATATCCAGGTAATTATAGGAGAAAGGTCATTTCCTCTGTATAATCTCAACTATACCACTGGCTGTCTCCACTGGCAGTTATCCAGTTAAGAACAGCCTTTCATTTCACTTTGTGTTTGCACAGACCTTGCCAAAGACTGTGACATCCTTAATAGGAGATTTTTTTTAATTGCCTTTATAAATATTCCTGCTCTCTTGCTCCATTCCCTAGGATGATCTGATGACTTCTTCCAAAAGATGATACATAAAAACCTCTTTTGCTAATTTTTACATTCAAGGAAACGCATTCTGGAATGGGAGAATTCCATGAGACAGAAAGAAAACGGGAGAGGTGAACAGGAAGAATGTGGTGGTGGTGGGGGGGAACCAAGATCTGCAAAACTGTGGGGATTAAAAAATTCATAGCTATGTCAAGAGAGGAAGAGAGAGAGGGAGAGAGAGGGAGAAGCGATGCAGATATGCAGGTCGACAAACGTCTTATTCAGAGTTTGAGCTTTGACAACACAGGTAGTTTGGGGGCAGAAAGAAGCACATCTGCTGGTCTGTGATTGCTCGAGAGAAGCAACCATTCCTTTTCTTCACAAAGAAAAAATGGCATTTATCTCAAGTACAGCAAGGCATATTAGGATTCACCTCCCCCATTCTCTTTCTTCCCTCTTCCTCCTACCGTCTCCCTCACCACCTCCCCTTCCTGTTGGAAAAGAAAAGGTGGGAGGGGACAGGGAGGGGGAGGAGGACCCACCGGCCACAGACAACACTGTGGGAGTCTCTTTCTTCAGCTTTTACCAGCCTATGGGGGTCAGGATGCTATTGGTTCAGCTTTATGTGTGATATGGTGCCTCTCACTTAGCAACAGTGAGCAGGAGAGACAGGAAGCAACGCCACCTGGCTCAGCAAGTGTGCGGATGGTTTAAAACGAGCCACTCACTCAGAGGGAGACAGAAGGGGAGAGAGAGAGAGAAAGAGAGCAGTCGGAGCTTAACATATTGTACCATTAAGAGCAAGGCTTAATCAGGGTGTTAACAACAACCAACAGGCAGGCGACTGGGGAAGGGGGGGGGCAAAGACTGGACAGAAATTATTTTTAATGAATTTATCTATGTATAAATTATAGAGATAATAATGCCTTCCTCGTGTGTGTGTGTGTGTGTGTGTGTGTGTGTGTGTGTTCAGGACAAACTACTCCGTGTTGCATGGGTGATGGATGGGAAAAGAGATGGGCTCCCCGGGCAAAAATAAGAGGTGAGATGAATCGAAAACTCCACAGCGAGTTTACTGGGTTTTATTTGGTTTTCACACCAGGGTGCGACTAGAAAAGAAAAAGTCAAATTGGGTACACTTGAAAAAGCAATTGGCTATGTAATCAGAAGATTTTTTTTTTTTTTAATGAGTCAACACAGTAGCTGTTTCTAAATCCTAAATTCCATCTTAGCGTTTGAAAAGGAACTTTCTGGAGTGGCAAGTGGCAAAAGAGAAGTACATCTCTGCTACGGAGAGATTGTTTTTTGGGTTTTTGTTTGTTTGTTTGTTTGGGGGTTTTTTTTCCTTTGCTTCCTTTGTGGTAAAAGGGAAATTTCTGAGAGGGCTGCTGATAGAAGTTCTGAAAGCTCACACTGCCTGAAAGTCACAGGGCTCAGGGCCAACAACAACAAGGAAATGTATTCTGCTATTCCATATTCTTTCACTCCTCTTAATAGAATTTTCCTTTTTCCTCTGCCCTAGGTCTCCCATCAATCTTTAGGAGAATTATCTCACCTGTTTATCCACTCCAACCCAAACCTCCCCATAGCACTCAACAGCCTACACTGAGACTCTAGTTGGGAAAGAATCTTTCTTCCCTTTTCAGAGAAAACTGGTGCCTTTAAGTATGGACTGGGCCCTTTCATTGGCTCAAATGGGGACCTAGAGACAAAGACAAACACCCTGGAGGGCACAGATGGACCTCTATCAGCCCCAATATGCCAGACCCAATTAACCCCTTCAGCTCTGAGCCTGAAAAGCCACTGACTACAGTGACACCTACTGCCCGGGGCACAGCTGTACAACCTGGTGCACCTACCAGGTTCTCAAAAGCAGCCATTTGCTCCCGTGATTGTGGGCTCCACTGAACACCGTTCTCACTCCCCTGGGCTCACACTTGAATGAGGAAACTTTCAGCCCCTCATGCCTTGTCTGGCCTCAGAACCTGTAATTCGGGCCTTCCTACGGGGCCGGGGTCTTCGCCCCAGGAGACCCAACGCACTCCCAAGTACAAAGAGATTCCCTCTGGTACTGATTCTACACAAGAGGGAGGGAAAACATGGCTTGGTAGGAGCCCACACCTCCTTCAGAATCACTATTAAGGTGAAGTCACCTTATTAACAATCCTCTTTGACACCTGCCTAAATTATCCTGGGAACGGTGAAACTTTGACCAACACCAAACTGAATTTCCTGCTACAGAGAAAAGCACTAGAGGTATTTAGAAACTCCACAGCTTCTACAATAGCATGTTAACAAAACCAAATTTCTCTTATTCGATGTATTGTCAGATGCCAGAAATTCTGTCCCATGGGGGGGGGCAGGGAATCCATTTAATTATGAAAGTCAAAGTTACACTTTTCTGAAAGCATAGCAAAAACACCTATATATTAATGACAAAAATATCTGCAAGTCCATGTAATTCTTTCTAGTAAGGACTGACAAACAATGTCACTAAAGAATCTGTGAATTCCTCCAAAACAAACAAAACAGGTTTAAAACCACATTAAAGTTGCCAGGAGCAGGAAGTCAACATGATCATAGAAGTACAGCTTGAATTCTTCTTGGCAAAGACTAATGAGTCTTGACCAAGATAGGTACACATTAGGCAGAACGCTAGCAACGCTGAAAATACAAGTATCACTTTTCTTTGAGGATGCTCGGAGTACTTTGCAAATATTTTGCTTTTTGCTCCCAAACAGTCTACTTGGAATAGCTGAATGTTACATGGTGATATTCTCATTTCCTAACAGGGAAACAGAGGTGGTTTGCGGTTTACCCAGCGTCACAGAGCAAGCCAGTGGAGGTGCTGAAATAAGAATCAGGCTTCCCAGCGCCTGGGTGGCTCAGTTGTTCAGCGTCTGTCTTCAGCTCAGGTCATGATCCCAGAGTCCTGGGATCGAGCCCCACATCAGGCTCCCTGCTCAACGGGAAGCCTGCTCCTCCCTCTCTCACTCCCCCCCTCCCCGGCCCCCCGCTGCTTGTGTTCCCTCTTTCACTGTCAAATAAATAATCTTAAAGGAAAAAAAGAACCAGGCTTCCTGATTTAAAGCCCATGGCTTAACCACTGGTCCACTGGTCTAGACAATTCTGTCTGAATCACAGTGAGGTCTCCTTCCTACCTCTCATGGATGTGCCTCATCCTTGTATGGTAATTTATGCTGTCTCATAATTGTGGTTATCACTCCATTTACATTCTTCTTAAAATTTTGTGATCCCATTTACGGGGCACTCTCACGAAATGGGCTAAGGGGGGAATATCAGTTATGTGGGAGGCTTGAGTAAACCTATGAAAAACTCAGACATGTTTCAAACTTAAGTCAAATTCAAAGTGAAGTTGACCCACCTATCACTACCTAACTGTCCAGCACCGTCACACTAAAATGAGTATTACGGGAGAGGATACTCAGAAAAGTAGCTGCAGGGGCTTACCACGAAGACACAGTCCACAAGGTGGAGCTACTATGGGGTATCCAGCCCGGTGGTCTAATTAACAGACAACAGTGAAACTTTCACTCTTTTGCACAGAATGTCACACCGGCAGAACACACCTGAACACAACCCACACTGTGCACACAGGGTGAAGGTCTGTGATGACGCCATGAATCACACCGCCTCACGTGTAGAACCCTGGTCAGTAGGGTAAGGGGGTTAGAAATGGCATCCCCAACGTCTCTCAGAAATCCCACATATTTCTGTATAATAAGAGGCTCCTTCCCTCCAAATACCTTTAACCTACAACTCTTTTCCCCTAACAGGGAAGGTCAGTGGTGCTAAATTTGTCTCCATGATTCATTTCTTTTGCAGACACTGTTTAAACCTAAAGCCCAAACATCCAGCGTTAACCTAATGGACATCAGGTTATTAACTGATAACAAACGGGCCAACAGAACCCTCCTTGTTCAAAATGTGAAAGTTGTCCTTTATTAACTCAATCACGCCAGACGCAAATGCACGGTGAGGGGCTAGGCATTCTTCAGATGGTAAGATGAACTAGTGGCACCAAGGACCGGTGCTCCTGGTGAGAGGTAGGTAGACCCCTTTGGATTTCAAAGTCCAACACCTGCCTTTCCAGACAGTCCTTGCCAACCTTCTTCATGTCTCCCACAGCACCGACCTGGAAATGGGAGGCATCTTTGACTGTTTTCTACCTCCTGCTCAGTAACTCAACATGTCCCTTGGACTATTCCCTTGGACTGTCTCACATCCAGCTGCCATTCCCATCTGAATTCAGGGAATCCAGGCTGGGAGCACATCATCTTACGCTTCTATCATTGCAGGGACCACACTCCCTGAGCCTTGGTTTTCCCCCTCTGGGCCATCTGGCTTTGAGACACTGGTTATCCTTACAACCAACAGCGGCCCTTACTGATGTAACGGTTTCAGATCTGAACAGCTTTGTCATAACGTGGCTCATACAATCCCACTTCTACAAATGAAACACAATGCCACAAGCATGTATATGTGTGTGTATCTATTAAAATTTTTTGAATGGGGGCTCCCAGGTAGCTCCGTCAGTGAGGCCTCCGACTCTTGGTTTCAGCTCAGGTCACGAGTTCAGGGTCATGATATCGAGCCCAGCATCTTTGGGCTCCGTGCTCAGCAGGGGGTCTGCTTGAGATTCTCTCCCTCTCCCTCTGCCCCTCCACCCACTCGTGCTCTTTTTCTCTCTCTCTCAAATAAATAAATAAATCTTTTAAAAAATTTGTTTTGAGTGAATATACCAGGACTAGCAAATCTTTTCTGTAAAGGGCCATTCAGTAACTCTTAGGTGTCAGGGGCCAAAAGGTGAAATTGAGGTTCTTTAAGAGATACTTACATAAAGAGAAAACAAATTTCCACATGCATGTGGGCTATACAGAAACAGGTGGTGGGCCCATTTGGCTGATGAGCCATACATAGTTTGGCAGTTCTTAGGATATACAACAAGTGGTTAAAGCCATAGTTAGGTTTAGGAAATGGGGTAGGGAATGAAAAGATAAAATAATTCTTCCCACTTTTTAAAACATTGCTGTATGTTTGTATTTTTATTAAAGGCATGTAGTATTTTCATGATTTGAAAAACAGTCATAGAAGACATAACTGGTTGATGGATTAATTAAAATAAAGACTTCCTCAGACCTATCAAGTTCCTCCATATCCTTTTATTTGACGTAATGTTACATACTATCATCTGTGTCTATTAGGACAGTAGTCTCTTCATAATTTGCCTAAAATCCTATGCCCCTCTCCTGCTTTCACATCTTTACTGCTTGGCAAAGCCCTCCTCCTATTTCAAGGCTTATTTCCCATTTCTAACTTCCTCCTTTAATACTGTCATACCTATGACAGTACAGGGAAAACTTTAGTCCTCTGATCATCACTTGTCAGTTAATTCAGTGTATATTTATCCTGTCTCATTATTAGTCTGTGAGCTCCCTACAGGCAGGGACCAGCCCAGAGCCTGCAGCATTCTCATAGCCCAAGCATTCTCATAGCCCAAACAGTGAGAAATCTACCCTTAGGTGTCCCACCAAGCATTTGACAGCATTCTGGTCACCCTATGCTAAAATACAACTGAAGATTATTTAATATATATTCTGGGATCAACAGATGAGAGAAAGATAGAAATGTTATCTTGATGTAATGAAAATAGTATTTTTTAACCTTTAGAACTAACTGTCCACCAATGAAATAAGCTGCCTCTTGAAATAACAAATTTCCTGACACTAAAAAGTATTCAAAACACAAGTGTGACCATCTGTTGGGGATTCTGTGGAAGAAATTCCTGCATTATTTACACCAGACCACATAGCCTCTAAAGCCCCTTCTCACCCAAGAATTTGTTATTCTTGTTGACACGACTGCTCTACCCTAAAAATCTCATTTATTTGTTAAAATTAGATGGTCTAGAATAACAAGGGTGACGAGTGTACAACTCAGATCATCAAAAATTCTGCTTCTTTGCCATTTGTGCCGTTATAGGGATATACTGAGATGGTATTAACTGGCTTGTTTTAAGCAGGCTCAGTATATTTGATGAACCACCAATTCTAATCTGAAAAAAAGATCCCAGAGCAGAGAGAATTTTTTTTTTCTCCTTATTCAGAAAGCCCCTTGGGGACAGTGTTCTTATTGTCCTTATTTATTTGTTTGTTTTTTCTGTTTTAAGAAGTTATTGGATTGCTCTTACTAATCAGCCATCCAAACGAAAACATGTAAAACATACCACACCTATATTTGGCTTGTCCTGAATCTAGCTTTCTAGATCCTTTAGAATTCCGGGCAAAACCACAGATTCAAAAGGAGCTGAGAAAGACACATCCCACTACCTCTCTGGATGTGAGAATATAACCACTGAGCTCTGAGCCCCACACAAAGCCAAAGTTTCAGAAATACACACTTTCCTTTTGAGTTCTATGGCCAAGTCCCTACCAATATCCTCCCGTGGCGGGGTTCCCAGTACCAGGTACATCTCCGGGTAAGCAAAAGAGCCAGACCCTAACCCAATGACTTACACTGGTCACCTAAAGTGGGGTCAGTTCATTGTAAAAAAGAAGGAGATACACTGATTGGCTTTCCCCGTCTATCGAAGACCTACCGTTTTCATTCAAAAGCCTAGATAGGGGCAGCTGATGACAGAAGAGATAACAGACAAGAAAGAAAAGTCCATGGAAGGAATAGAAAGAGAGGAATGAGAATCTGCCCCAGCAGCAAGGTCATGTGGCATTAGCAGCAAGCAGCAGACACTGACAGAGAAAGGATCACCAAGATGCTACCCACAAGTTCATATGGAACCTTCTAGAGATCCCCGGGGCACCTCCTGCATGTGTGTACACAGCCCCTAAAAGGCCACACGGTTCCTGCCACATGGAACCTTCACATTCGCAAATGACGTGGTATTCGTAATCGGGAATCTCTGTACTGCAGTTTCCAAAGTACTTTCAAAAGGTGTCATGACGTCATCTCTAAAAAAACACCTATTTTGAGGCCTGGCGCACAGTTCACCTTTAGCTAATGTTAGTTTTCCTTTAGTATTTTCCTTGAGTCGTTAAGAAAAGACTCAGTCATCTTCTAAGTCTTCTGGCCATCAAAGCAAATCAGTGAGTGATAATAATAGCTTACAGTTTTCCAGTGCTGTGTGCCGGCTAAGCTAAGCACTTTAAATGGATTATCCCAATAGCCCTATTACATAGGGCCCACTTTTTGGACATAGAAACTGAGAACTGGAGAGGTTAAGAACTGACCCAGCATCCTAAGGCTAGTAAATGACAGAGGCAGCACTTAAAACCCAAGCAGTCCGGGTCTAAAGCCGGAGCACTCTGAACTACTGAGCTGTGACACACTAATATACCACGTTGACTCGCCTTCTCAACTTCAGAGGCCTTTACTGCCTTTCTGCCTGCAGAAACTATTCGCTTTTTGAATATCAGAGAATAAGATGGTAAAACTCTGGCTTTATTTGTAAATAAAAGTATAACTAAAAAGTTCTTCTCTTAAATACACACCGATATGCACGCACATGCGCGCACGCACACACGTGCGCGCACGCACACACACACACACACACAATTAAAAAAAACCGTATCTTAGGAATCCAAAAACAAAATTTGCCCCAAGAGACGGATGCAGACTCCAGGAACTACTTGCCAGAAGCTTTTTCCCCAAAAGAAAGAAGAAGACATCAGTCAATGTGGTGGCAGTAAACCAGAAGAAATCTACGGAAAACCCTCTCAGTCAGCAAAAGAACGTTCTAAGGTGTTGGCTAAGGTAATACTTTATCTGTCTGTAAGAGAAATAGAATATTCCAAGAGTCGAGTTATGCAGACACTGAAGTTTAGTGATTGAAGTAAAAGCAATTTTTATGGAAATTTTTCTAAGACATAACCTACTTATATTCATATATTCTTAAACAGAAAATACCGTTTTCTTGGTGCTTGAAGGCAGGACATCATTATAAAGATCACCAGTACTAATAGGGATGCTATGCAATTATACGGGAGGTGGGGGTGTAAAACTCAGTGGCGTTCTTCGACCCCACATGAAATAACCCCAAACTGCCATGCCTTCCAGGCAGCTTTTTAGATTTCTTTTTTTCCTACTCTCTGCTCTCTGAACTTTTTGCTTTCATGCTGCTTCTAGTCTGCTCTCTTCGTTTACCTGTGGTTGGACTACTGAAGATCTCAGCGTAGCTCCATGCCTCTCCGGGGTTAACTATAAACGGCATCCCCCAACCTACCTCTCTCAGGGTTTTTTACTTGTAATGTGTATTTATTTATTTTCTGAATTCGCTTCCAGGTTCCAGATGCCTAAGGTGGATGGAAGCCTAACCTCCAATCAAACGTGGACGTACTCTAATTTTCTCTTTTAAAAAATGTGATTTTTTTAAACCAGAATTTGGGTTTCTGGAGAAGTTTTCCTTCATTGGTCTGGGAAATTAGGAACCATACCATTTTAAAGTTAAATATCAACATATAATGGACCAGGAAGGAAAGAGAGTAGGATTCTTTTAAAAAGTAAGATTGAATGCTGTTTTCCTTTTAACACTTTGTTTTTGGTGGAAATCAACTTCAAGTTTACAGTAGTTTTTAAGTCACTAATGTAAGTTACTTTGGTAAGAAAAAGAACCTAATATTTGATGTCATTCTTTCATTATTCCTGCTTGATTTTGGTCAACACGTGGATACATAGATATTAGATAAAAAATTAACGGAAGATTTTATAACATAAATGGCATTATTATCCCTCTGTACCTCCACAGTATTTGTATTCCGCTCGTCTCAGGTGGCCCGCGTTTCCGTGTTTCAGCACAGTGCCCAGTCACCGTGGTATAGCTTTCTGGTATTCCTATTATGTTTGTTTCTCTACTCTCCTATTATTGAATGTTTTGTTTATTTAAAAAATTTGTTGTTGCTGTTGTTTTAAAAAGCACTACAGTGAATGCATTCATATAAATTACTTGTTCTTCTGAATTAACCCCATAGGTTTAAACATGAATCTTCATGTTATTGACCTAATTTAAAAAAAAAATGCAAGCTTGGTTAGAAATGAGAAATGGAAGAAAAGGGGAAAAAAAAGAATAGGTAGGAGAGAAATGAAAGAAGAGTCCGTCTGAGACATGTTTTCTCCTGAGAAGGCTGCATCTTGTATTTAAAACGCTGGTTGTATCATCTGTTCTTTAGAGCATGCTGAATGACACTGTGATTCAGCTGAAGATGGGTTTTTTTTCACTGGGATTTCACTTATTGCTGAGAAATCCCACATGTAGAGCAAAATCAGAGTTCTGTGCTTTCTAGAACAACTCTCGTGATTTCTACTTGAGGGTTGTTCTTTTTTTTTTTTTTTTCATTTTTTTTCAATTTGTCTAGAAGTAGTTGTATACGACAATGAAACATATCATTATCAAAAGTTATCGGGGACTTTAAGCTTGACGAAGGAAAGAAAAACATCTTTCTTATTCACTGTAATATCCCTAGCACATTCACAGGAATATAGTAGATATTCAATAACCAGAGTCATCAGGAATGAAGTAGGAATTCAGTAAGCACCTCCTGAAGGAATGAAGAGGGGGGCAGAGGGGGGGTCCCTTTAATGGAAGGAAATCATGTTCCCCTACTGTAGAGCACACTTGTGGATGGAAAAGCTTTAAAAATCTGGTAATGCATCGTTCCTGAGGAATGTGCTCAGGAGCATTTGCTGACTGGGGATTTAGGTCAAAGTTGAAAATAAATATTCTGACATTCTCATTGTCTGATTATTAAGGAAATAAAATAAATCCTTATTATTAGGAGCGCCTGGGTGACTCAGTAGGTTAAGCCTCTGCCTTTGGCTCAGGTGATGATCCCAGGGTCTTGGGATGAAGCCCCGCATATGGCTGCTCAGCGGGGAGCCTGCTTCCTCCCCTCTCTCTCTCTCTGCCTGCCTCTCTGCCTACTTGTGATCTCTGTCAAATAAGTACATAAAATCTTTAAAAAAATCCTTATTATTAAAAAACATAAAAAGAAACACACAAGGAAATGACTGTTCAATAAAGGGATTACCATGTCTGAAAAAAAAGACAGTCTGATATTAGTCAAATTTTATAAATTTGTATTAGTATATTCCTCACTCAAGGGAGTCAACCCTCATGAAGGAGGCTGGGATGAAAACTGACCTTGATGATTTGAAATGTGTCTGTAAGAGTTGAAGATCAGGTTAAGAGATAGGAAAAAAATAAAAGGATCTGTTAGTTTTACAGAAATTGCCAGGGTTTCTATAGCACTGCAATGGAAAAATCAAACATGCATCTTTTTCAAATAGGAATGTAATAGGCATTAAAACACAGGCGAAAATGTTTTCCTCCAACAAAAGTTACTATGTTTAGAACTCAAAAGATCTTTAATTTTTTATATGATTTGATACATGGGGCAATATCAATTTTTATTTGTATTAAATAAAGGTCTGCAAAAGTCTTGCCAGGATTTGCAAGGGCATCAAAGAAAAGGGACAGTTAAGCCATTAACAGTCACAGACATCGTTAGCACAAGACTGAAATCAAAGTAAAAACTGTGAACAAAGATGGGGTAACTTCTCTTAATTTAACCCCAATACCCTGCGCCTGATAGAGCTCAGTAGCACAGGTCCTAAAAAAACATTATAAAGATTTCTTTGAACAGGGCATTAGATCAGTGCTAACATGACCAGTCAAAGTAAATGCATAAAAAGCCATTTGAAAGCCAGACACCAAATTAAAAGTCTTGCTTATTTTATGGATTTCTCCTACAGAGTGTCAGATCCTACATTAATGTTATAAAACAGGATTTGAATAGCCATTGCCTACCTAAAATATCACTGTCATAAATGATATTCTGATGTTCTTAAATATTCTAAAATCTATTTAAATACAGGTACTGAATATTTTGTATTATTCCTACAGAAGTAAAAGGTTTGACCTATTCCTAATTACAGCATTAATGCAGCGATCAGCATGATCACATGTAAATAGAAATCTCACTACACATGCTACTGGGTTGCAGCCACAGAGCCCAGGTTCTAGTTGAAATTCAGTGACATCAGCAGAGAATAATCTGCTCAGCTAAACAGGCAGGGAGAGAATAAGCCACTGTGGTCCCAGAAATTTTTGTTTTTGTTCCAAGTTATCAAGGAATACAATGGCCCAAATTTCACAACGTCAGTAGTGACAATAAGGCAGGCACATCTGATGTGGATTTCTACGTGGCACTCACAGGCAGAGATGGATTTTCAGAGCTCAAATCATCTCCCCTTTTCATTCCTACTCCCCCTCAGCCACCAGCACCGAACCCTGGAGCCATATTTCATTTTTCACTGAACACTCTGGGAACAGTCATCACTTTTTATCAGAATTGGACTAAAACAACAACAACAACAAACCCATCCCTGAGTAAGTTAATCAGTTCAAGCACCAAGGATGTTTATCATAGAGTAAGATCTGCCTAATGAAAGTAATCCCCTAACTATGACAGGGAAGACTGCATTCCCTCTCCAGTTAAAAAACATACTGCCTCTGATACAGGGGAAAGACGGCGCTTTAGCACCTCTAAGATTAGCAAGAAACAAAATGCTGTTCTTAGAAGGTCTGGGATGAGAGAATTCTGAAGGATTTCTGAAATCAAAACAATGATCAAAGTTCACCATGATGCAGGAGTTCCAATATGCCCAATCAAGGCACGTAACGAGACTAAGTTTATACCCAGTTACTAAAATACAACCTTGGCCAATAGAAATTTTTGCCGGTCCTGCTATATCTCCCCCTTATTTAATGAAAAATGTGAAAGTCCGACGTTCAGAATGGAAACGGTCTTCATGAGAAAGGCTGTGGCCTTTCTACAAAAGGTCACCTTGGCCCAGTGACTTGTTACTTAAGACTTTATTCGGTGCTGGCAGAAATTACTCGCAACTGGCAAAAGGAACCGAGACGGGAATGACAATATGGTGCCTGTGTGCGCAACCGCCACAGAGCCCAGTGTTTTGACATTGTTACTGAAACAAACTCAACTATTTGTGAGAGTGAAGTTGAATCAAACAGTTGGTGTGGCAGAAAAAAACATCTGTTTGTGAAGTCTTTTTGTCTAGAAAGTCACTAAGAGAAGGAAGGAGGCAGTACAGCCATCGCACCAACACAAATACTACCTCTGAAAAATCATCCAGGGTCTCGTCAAGTGGGAACAGACACCTCGCACCCCAGCAGAACAGGCTGCCCAGGAAGCTCCGGCAACACACGCCTACAGACAGCTCTCCCCTCTGAGGAGTTCAAAGTGCCCTCCTTACAACCCAGAAGGTTCCTTTTCATTAATTATTTTGAATATATTATCTTTCCAGAAGGAAGCGCTAAGCCCTTTTGCCTTCTTAAACAGAGAAGAGTGAACAAAATTTAACTGTTTTCTTGACCTCTATAACATTTGATGGGTATGATCTCCACACCAGGGTAGCCCCAAGACCAGCAGCCTTAGCAACACCTGGGAACTTGCTGGAACTGCAAATACTCAGAAGCCTCCCTAGACCCCCTGACTCAGACACTCTTGGGGTGAGGCCAGGAGATCTGTGTTTTAACAAGCCTTCCAAATGAGTCTGATGTGGGCTCAGGCTTAAGAACCAGTGCCGTCCACTACATGGCTCTGCATTTCTGTGCTCTTGGATTTTTCTGTCTGCTTTCAGTGGGTTTGGTTTTCCTTCTACTTGCAGTGGAGTTACTAATATTTCTGCCCACCCTGTATGCCTCTTTTGGTCCCTCTCCCTTCTAATTTGCTGTATCTAATCCACTACAGGCTTAGAAATCAGTCGTCACAGTTGTTAAAAATCATGTGTAAAACACAAATACATAGGATCAAATGAGTAAGGAACTGCATAAAAACTGGGGAAGCACCCCTGTGAGCAAAGTGCATGGTTCGAGAACACAGACTTTAAGTATCTATGTTGGCTATCCAGGGGCTTTTCTGCTTACTTCCTTAACGGCACAAGATTACTTGTTTTTATTCCTGATGAGTAGCAGTGGTGGCTGAATAACTGAATGCTAGGAGAGGAAATATTTCTATGGTTTACAAGTGAGTCACTCCAACATTCACCTTAATATTTTTAATATAACATCATAACTGTCATTAAACGTTTGCCATGCGCCAGACACTGTGCTAAACATTTTAAATGTATTATTCACTGAAAGCCTCCCCACACAAAGTAGGTATTATTGTCCCCATTCTAGATGAGCAACAAGGGGCCCAGAGCCATTGAGGAACCCTTCTGAGATCACAGGGCTATTAAGAAGCATAGCGAGAACTCAGGTTAGCAGGATTCCAAAGCCCTCCCGCTCCCTTTGTTCTTTTCTTAACATCACTGGGCTATGTAGCCAAGAAGTAGCCTCGTATGTACTCTGGGCTTAGGGGGCAGAGAGAGAGACACACACACACACAAGAAGAAAGAAAGAGAAAGAGAGAGAGAATCTAAAGAGTTAGAACTGTAATAAATGGTCAATATTCCTCCTTCCTACGAGGAATCAAGGAAGACAAATGACTCAAGTCATGCCATCCTACCCGGAAAGTCAAAACTTCCAGTGTCCATAGGAAGAAAGGTGCCCCCACTTCCTCCCACGTGCTAGCTGTGGGATGCTGTCAGCACTTTCTCTGCTTTCTGCCTGAAGCTAACCCACATTTTGGGTAGCCTTAAAGGATTTCTTAATTTATTTCCCAGAGGGGTCCATGTTCCCTTTTATACTCTACCTTGGGGTCCTTACAGGTATTATTTAAGTTTGTTTAAAGCATACGTGATTTTTATTTAGAAAGATCATGAGGTCAGAATCTTCCGGTCCACGGCTAAGGCACTACCACTGACAATAACAGACCACCCAGAACACTACCCATTGAAATGTCCTCTTTACTTCTTATTTTCTGTATTTGCTTATTTGCCTTTTTTTTTTTTTAAGGAAAAGGAAAGAGATCTCAAGGTCTCTTTCTTACCGTATAACATTTTGTTAAACATACAGTAGCACTCTGATATGATGTTCAGTGCTCTCTAAAATGTTCAATGTACAAACAGATGCTATGGGTGGGTACTGGTGGGATAAAACACACTAAGCATACTGAAAAGAGATTATTTAAGAACATGTGTCATGAAGTACTCAAGCAGACCTTATGCTCCCTCCTCTCCATCCTTGGAGCTGCTGGAAAAATTCCTTTTCTTAGGGAGAAAATCAGAGGCAAACTTTGTATTTCAACATCTTGATTATAATCCATATTTAATTGCATAAGTGGGTCTCTACTTTCTAAATTTCAAACCATCCCCTTTGGTTTGATTCTTTGAAGAGTCTGATCTTGGGGGAGTTATTTTAGAAAAAAAAAATGTATTCTATAGGTACTTTATAAAATCACCTGAATTAAGGGGGAAATATCTAATTGCTCCTTAAGTGAAGTATCTTTCTTTTTTTTTTTTTTTTTAAGATTTTAGTTATTTCTTTGACAGAGAGAGATACAGCGAGAGAGGGAACACAAGCAGGGGGAGAAGCAGGTTTCGCTGAGCAGAGAGCCTGATGTGGGGCTCAATCCCAGGACCCTGGGATCATGACCTGAGCCGAAGGTACATGCCCAAAGACTGAGCCACCCAGGTACCTCTCATAAGTGAGGTATCTTAGCATTCCGATATAACATTTACACCAGAGGGAACAGAAGCATATTATTAGCCTCTTATGTTCTGATGAGAAAACTATTACCTAAGACAAAATGTAAGGAGAACAAAATCTTATCCAAAGTTTACCAAATCGGTGGCATAAAAAAGCTCTTTATCATGGACTTTTATTGAACTGTCAACGTTTCTATTGTTTATTTTTGGGCTAGAGGTGGCTGTTTGCCTTTCCACACTTGAAGCCCAAGTTTGTCTGGCTGATTCATCAGGGAAGGCAGAAGGCAGAGGCCGTCATGCGTGAGTCTTCTGGTTCCTGCCGATCAGGAAGGTATAAGACTAGAGCCTTTCGACTCTGCAGTGGCCTGGTCCTATTTGGAAGCCAGTGTTCACAGTATCATACGCAGATCAGCTCACACTGCCCATCATGGACACACACCTTCCTTCTGTCTGTCAGAAAAACAATCTCCTCCTCTCTCTCAGGACCCTCATCCCTCTTCACCTTACCAAAACCAACAGAACAGCTGTGCTCTAAAATTAAAGTGGGCCTTTTTAAGTTTTATTCCTTCTAGCACTCTTCTAACTACCAGAAGATCTTCTCAAGATTCTTTTCAAATTGCTGGAAGGTTCCAATGACTACAAACTTCCTGTCTCCTAGATTTCTTTCCCCCAAATCACCATAAATTTAAATCACAGAAACACCAATTTTTTCCAAAACCAATGTCTGTCTGAGTTGAGGTTATCTTGACCCTTCACTGACATGTAAAGCTACTTATGGGGTAAAAATTCCTACCCATGAAAGCATCTCCACCACTAAATATCAAGACCTCATAGAGAAGCAAACCTAAAGACTTGCCTTTTTTTTTTAAGTAGAGAGTTTGCCGGCAAAACTCAAAAGCCATTTTTGTGACACGTGCATATATGGAAGTGAAAGTATAAATTAAGTTGACACTATTCAGTTGTGTTTGGAATTATGGTTTGCTTTTACTTTCCTTTGTAAAATTCCATCAAGGTGGAATCCCATCTTTCTTTTTAATGTTTTTTTCTGATACACATGGCTACTATTTATTTTAGTGAAGCAAAAGGAAAAGAAATATAATTATAGCACCTATCAGTTGCCTCTACTGAGCACCATTTCTCATAAAATGCAGCTGATTCGTTCTGCCTTAGGAAATCAGAAGCAGTCTTTCACCTACATAGCAGTAACTTCAAAATCAGTGTCTCTTGGCTTTACCATCTCCATGACCTTCTGGATTAGAGTCAGTCCAGATAGTATCTGCTGACCTTCACAAATCAACAGCCTTGCAAAGCCAACAGAGCCTCCTGTGAGAATTTGGGCCCTGATTCATCCATATCCATATGAAGATTTTTGAAACCTTTGGCAGAACCCTGCCTTAAATGTCTCTCCTGGCCTGTAAAGAAGCTGTCAATTTTACTCCATCTTTAAAAAAGCAATATGACATGTGAAAATCCAAAGCTGTAGATCTGCTGGGTCTGTGTGAGGTGATTCTCATCATAAGATGGACTTTACCCTGTCCAGTTCCCTTGCCTCCACATTCCTGGCCCCTCCAGCAGACAGTAAGCCCCCTCAGGAAGCAAAGCTCGGTTCCTGGCATGAAGAAGCTGCTCAATGAGTACATGCCTCATCAATGAAGGACACCCCAACTTTACAAAAGGACTTACTCAGGATCTTCCTCCTCTGCAAGGGCTTAGAGAGTCAGGCCTCCTAGAGCACACCATCAGCACTGGTGGACTTACACAGAGTTTTCAAGGGCACACCCATGTGTCTCATGCACTAGGCAGACCAGAAAAGATGGGTGAAAGTAAACACATCAGATGGGTGAAACCTCCCAGATTAGACCGTGGCTTTTCAAGACTGGTGTGTTATAAAGAACATGGACTTGAGCAGCAAACCAACCTGAGTTTGAACCACAACTTAGTGACTGGGCATGACTGCTGACTACTCTGAGACTTGATTTTCCAACAGTAAAAGTGAAAATACTGCCTCTGAAGGTGCTGTCAGGAGTAAACAGACAACGGAGTAGCTTACATAGTGCCTTCGCTGCCTAGAAGGCATGCAGTCAAGGGCAGCTCCTAACATGTGCTGGTTTCCTGAATGACGTCGCATCTCTGCTTGCTATCCATAGCAAAGGTTTCAGGAAGTGTCATTCTGAAACTTACAAAATTCTCTCAACCACACAGATCAGCAGCTTGACCCATTTGACATGCAAGGGGATAGATATGCCCTGGGAATCCATCTAAAAGGAAGGAATAAGGCCCAACTTCAGCATTTAAGGATAGTCATACAAATAGAAGCAGGAAAAAAAAAAATCCCGTTGCCAAAAATGACTAATGCAAGGTTTGGGTGTTCAAAGCTGAGTAATTACAAAATAATAAATGTAAGTGTTAAGTGAATCCCAGTTGTTGTTTCCACAAAGGTTGCCAGGGACTGGGGTGGGGGAGGCAGGGAGGGGGCTGTGTCTAACACAGGAGCCACCTAGGAGCCGCTGCAGAACAGTGTGGCCAAATGCTTCTCCGACAGAAACAGGACTGCCCCGGATTTTCCCATCCTCCTAGCTACCGCTGCCTTTCTGGGAGATCCCATCCAATTTAAGTCTTGATTAATATCAATTGGAATCTAATACCTTTAGATCAGTGTTGAGAGATGAACCACAAATCTTTTTGTGCCACTTATTCAGACACAGAAGAAAGGCGTTTTTTCCATACAGGCTATTTTTTTTTTTTTAAATCTCCAAGACTTCCCGATCTTTTATGTAAATGGGTTAGGGCCAGCCTCACTTATAGGAGCAACCTCAACAAAAATATTCATGTAGGAATTCCTGAATGATGCATTCTGGCATGCTTTTTCTCCAATATTCTTTCTGGAAGCAGGGAAAGGGACTCGGGATGGTAATCAAGGAAATCACTAAATATTACAATACCAGGGGATCGTTGAGGACAAGATTTTATACAGTGTGTGTGTGCATGAGAAAGACAGACAGAGAGAGAATAAGAAAAATAACATGGAAAAAGAAAAGAAGGAACAGAGAAGAAAAAAAAATCCAAGGCTCTTAGAAAGGGTTCAATTTCCTCTGTTGCTCAAGGACATGACTTGAGCCATCGTCAAAATGGCCAAGAGTTTGCAAATCTGTCACACAGATTCTCAGGGAATTACTGGGACAGCCACAAAGTCAGGGGAAGGAGACAGCATAATGGTAGTTACAATAAAACTTGCAAACACAATTTCTATATGTTATTAAGTTATAATGCCCCAGAATATAAAAATAACTGGAGTGAGGAGGGGAGTGGTTGATAGCACTCAATTCTTAAAACAGCACAGTTTTCTGTAGTGTCTCTACTATTCTGTCAAAAGCATACTGAGCTGCCATGATCAGGCAGCTAATTCTATTTGTGAAAATAAATATAACAAGACTGAATTTCTTCCTGTACTTAAAAGTTTTCAAATATTTAAAATTTACACTTCAGGTAATACATAAATGTCAATCTTAACCTTATTTTATCTGTTTTTGGGGAACGGAGAAGGAAGGATAAATTGAGGAATAAAGAACACAATAATTGCAGTAGATACTATAAAAATCAATACATGAAAAATATCATTTAAAATTAAAATAATCTCAAAACAAAATTCAAATCATTTCTCAATGAAGTGACCACGGTAATACTGCAATATATTCAGTTACAAGCTAAGATTCTTTCAAATAAAATTAATTTTAAAAATTTCTTAAACCGGGGCACCTGGGTCGCTCAGTGGGTTGAAGTCTCTGCCTTCGACTCAGGTCATGATCCGAGGGTCCTGAGATGGAGCCCAGCATCGGGCTCTCTGCTCATGAGGGAGCCTGCTTCCCCTTCTCTCTCTGCCTGCCTCTCTGCCTACTTGTGATCTCTATCTCTCAAATAAATAAAATCTTTAAAAAAATAAATAAAAATATTTTAAAAATTAAAAAATAAAAAGTCCTTAAACCACGGAATATTTGATTTCAAAGCTTGAAGATTTTTAAAATTTTGTATGTATAACTATTCTTATAGTGATAATAGCTATTCCCAAAACTCAATAGCTTAAAACACCATTTTGTTTTAGTGAGTCGGGAATTTGGGAAGGGCTCCCTTAGAGTTTCTTATAGTTAGAGTCACAAGTCTGTGGGTGCCGCGTCGCCAGAAGGCTCCACTGGGCTGGCCACCCAACACAGTTCATCTGCGTGGCAGGCAAATGACAGTTGCTGTTGGCTGGGCATTCCACTGAAGCTGTCCACTAGAGAGCCCACCTGTGGCCTCTCCAGCACGGCAGTGTCAGGGTAGTTGAAATTCCTTCATTGCAGCTGATGTCCCCCACAGCAGGGGTACAAGCCTAGAAGACTGGGTGACAGTTACCATGGCCTTTCTGAACCAGCCTTGGAAACCTTGGAAGTCATGAAGCATCAATTCCATTATTCTACTGGTCCAAGGAGCCATAAGCCCACCTAAATGCAGGGAGATACCAACCTCACCTTTCAAATGGCAAGAGTGTCAAAAAGTTTCTGCGTCATGTTTTACAACTGTCACAATGGCTTCCTGAGTCCTTGCATTCTCTAACATTCCTTGCAGGAATGATCATTTGCGCCCACAAACATAAGTTTACTGTATACAAACAAGCTTTGAATATAGTAGGTGTTCATGTTTGGAAGATGTATCATGAATAGTTTTCTCAGTGGAAAGAGTATGGCATAGCCACTAATGAACTCACAAAGGAGTGACTGAAAATATGGGGCAGATATGAACGCTTTACGACGAGACTTCGCCGAGGAACTGGGCCCATTCTTAAATTTGTAAAGGAATGAAAATAAGCATTGTTCAGTAACGAGAACACTACCAAGAGCTTACTCTATCAGCTTGAAAGTGAGAAAAATATGAACTTGAATCCTGACCTCATCACTTATAAGTTGGATCTTAGAACACATTTTTTCACCCCCCTAAAATCTGTTCTCTCATTTTTCAAACAATCACAAATATTTCCACCTATCTCATATTCTTGTGAGGATTTAAATGAGGAAATACCTGTATCTAGCTAAGAATAGGGCCAGAGTTGGCACTAAATAGTAATGTATTGTTTTTATATCATTATTACTATTTTAAAATTCTTAGACCATTCCATGGAACATGGGAAGCACTCAGTAAGTGTTAGTTATTAATATCATTATAGCTCACTAACCCTCATTCTGTCCAGTTTCCATCCACCTCTCTACCTTCCCTCTATAATCATTTTACAATTTGACACATCAAACTTTCAGAACCTCTTCATTCCCTCTTTACGTTCTGACAAACATGAACAAGAACAATGAAAATGCCCAAAGCTGGGCAACTTTAAGAAAAACCAGGCATCGTAAGATGCTTGAATAATCATATAATCAATAGATGATTTTTATCAGTTTCAAACTTTCGTAAGAAAAAAATTTCCACCTTGATTACTGCAACTTCAGAATGTTACTAGCCTGTAGGAGAAGGTAAAAGGTGAAATCTTTTTCCTTCAACAAGGTTCTATGATGGGATGACTACCTCTTTCTTCAGTAGAGGAAGTAGGACTGAGAAACAAACTTTGTGTGGTATGTCTAGAGGTCTGATGCTATCAAAGAATGAGCAGGGATGGCTTTTGTACTAGAAGGCCTATAGAATAGAATTTATGGTTTAAACCATGCTACAGGTCACACTGGAATCGGTTTGTCATGTTATTTTTTTAATATTAAACTGAAAATGAAGTGGGACTGTAAGTTCTGTGAGGACAAGACAATGTCTTGCTTGCTCCCCCATTGCATTTCTGGTACCCACAATAGTATGTGGCACTTAGCAAAGGTTTCAGGAGTTACCTGTTAAAATGAGCTGCATAATTTCATGTTAAAATAAATACCTGGGGGAAAAAACCTCTAAATATTTTAACCTAAGTATTTTGACTTTGAGGTCTACAGACAACCTTATTTTAGCCTATTACAATCTTGTTTTTCCATTATGAAAATATTTCTCCCTTTTGAAAGTAAGCTTGCTTTTTCAGTTCGCTGAGGAAGATAATCTGGATAAAGCAGAACACACTCTTGAGGTGGGAAAAAAGGGAGGGGGCAAGCTTCAAAACTGAAGGTTGAACCCACAAAAACAAGCACACAAACTGCTCCACAGATCTGCAAATGACACTCAAGAACCAAAATGAAATTGGCTTTTGCTTAGCAAAACCCCAATTAGAATCATGAGAAATAAGCCCTTGAAATAAAAATGACACCTATGTGACAGTGAACCAGTTTTAAAGCATCAACCCAGAGGGGGCAAATGCTTTCAACTGAGGCCCTCGAGAGGGGAGGGCATCCACCCCAGGCAGCTTCTTCATGCTTTAGTTTATTGTGTTCTTTATTTGAACAGGATTAAGCCTTGCACACACAGGCGTGCGCGCGCACACGTGTGCACACACACACACACACGCACATAGAGATGATTTTTTCCCTTCTGCATCTGGTCAAGGCAGATGTCATCGAAAAATCATTAGTAAGTAGAACGCCCCTTCCTTCTCTTCTCTAGAAGAGAACCTCCTCCATGCTCATAACCGGAGAACAGTGTCTGGCCTGGCCAGCCTCCTTGCAACCCAGCCCGGGTCTTCGTGAGAACTGCCCCACTTCCCACAGCGGAACACAGTGTGCCATGTAAGAAAGAATGTGGCATCTCTCTGTCCCAAACGTCAGCTTCCAGACCCACCTGATGAAGTCTCATCTTCTGTGGCCTCCTCTGTCTCTCAGTGGGGAAGTTTCTCAACAGCTGTCTGAAATGGCTGCCAGAGAGGACCCAACATGCGTGTGAACTGGCACAGGGGCACACACGCTCGCACAGGCACACCCAGCCTTCCCCAAGAAATACCATCCGCGAAGGCTGTGAGGCTGTCCCCATGCAGCTCAAACTGAGCTGAGCAAAAACTTTGCCCAGCTTTCTAATTCTACAGCTTTTACACTGAAGTGAGACCCCCCCCAACCTCCTCCATGTAAATTCCCATTCCCTCTGTTAGCTTTAAATGTTTAAAAAAAAAAAAAAAAAAGGAATAAAGATACCTACTTTTTTAACATCGAGAGATCCAAACTGGCAGAAAGTAAACACAAAGACATTAGCCCGTGACTTTAAAAAAATCACTTAGACCCACAGCCTCACAGTTATCTTACTCTAACAGAATTTTAAAAAAGAAAATGTATTATCAGACATCCTCTTTCAGATTTAATAAACAGAAAATCTTTATATTTATAATTTTACAAGGGTTAAGATTTAAAAAAAAAAAAAAAGCATCTGCCTTATGTTCTCAGTGACCAGCTGGACAGATGGTCAAGAATATCATTAGTTAAGAAAGCTCTCATTCATTATCCAAAAGTCCCTTGGGCAGGCTTGGTGTGGGGTGTAAGAATGTTCCAGAATGTGATATTTGAAGAATGTGTTCGTGTCTGAGATATGAGGCCATGCAGTGGATGTGGGGGAGGAAGGGAAAGAAGAGACAGCCTGTTGTGATCCAAACAGCAACCACGAACACCTCAACATTGGTTTGCCAACCAGACACTTCCAGCTTCTCATCCACAAGTTCCCTCGACAGTATTCATAGTGAAGAAAACCAGGTAGAGATCACCATAACTGCCAATAATCCCTTCTCCTCTAGACAAAAGTACTTCTCAAACAGAAAACTTAAAGAAACGTGGAAGAGGATAGGCTGCTTGAAACTGTCACTCCGTGGGCACCTCTTTTCTGGGTCCACACAGAAGATGGAGGAAGAGATATGGGGTCTGATGGGTTCATCTTGATAACAAGAGTTTCCATGGGTAAAATCTCTCTACATTTAAATCACCATTCCACCGGTGTAACCGAAAGTGTATGTGTGTGTTCAGGTGGGGGGTTCGGGAGGGCAGGAGGGTGCCAACAAGACCCAGTAAACCTGATGGAAAGACCAGAGTCAATGGCTTGGCAACTGTCCAATGTTCCATATCAATTTATAGCTACCTTTCAACTTAATCTCTTAAGAGTATCCATCGGAGGGACTCTGGGAGACGATGAGTTTCTCGGCCCTTCGGCTCTTTCCTTCCATCCAGCACTGAACACCTCCTGGGTGTGAGGTGTTATGCTGGGAACCCGCAGGAATATACGAGAACCAGAGGTATGGGGATCCCAGGTCTGCCATTCTGAGGGCAGACGCTACGTATGAGTGAACATCAGTCAACACAGCTTCTGAAGCTGGAAAAAAAGTCTTCCAAACAACCCATATATTGCCTTTTTGCCAACAACTCACGTGGTACTTTGATTGGAGAGCTCCGAAGAGGAAATTAACGAGAAGCCTTAAGCTATAAGCAGGAACCGGAGTCACCAAAGGCAAACAGGAGGTCAGCTTCAGAACAGGGAGCAAGCATACCAGAAAAAGAAGGGCATGTACCGTAAAGGAGAGGATCACTGTTCAATATCCCCAGCTGGTCTCTGTTCTCTCTGTTTTCCTTCCAACTGCAGCTCTCCCTGGTTCTTAGAAAACATCTCAGGCAGAATCTAACTGACCTCAAGGGGGAAAGAACTAATAACAACAATAATAATCGTTTCCCACACTGGGTACTTACTATAGGCTTGACACTATGTCTAATGCTTTAGATCTATCAGCTCATCTAGTGCTCAGAACTATTTCTCTGAGGCAGATATTTTTGCCAATTTACATACAGAAAAACTGAGACTGAGGCAGGCTAAGCACCTGGCCCCAAGTCACATGGCTAGCAAGTGACAGTGGCAGGAACCAGGTATGTCCCCTTCTAGTGTCAGGGCTCCTAACCACTTCACCATGAAGGGTTCTCCTGAATCCTGGCCAAGACAGGTACAGACTTGCCAAAATTAACTTTACTAAAGAATTAAGAAAAAAGTAAAATATAAATACAAATTTTAAAAAGCAAGTTAAAATCCAAGTCTCTTTGTGTTAAAATCCAAGTCTCTTAACATCGAAACTTAAATGTTAGTCAGTTAATAAGTTCACCAACCCATTTTCCTCCCAGGGTGTTACGAATAACATATAACACATGTATATGCACTTTCCATACTTTAGAGCACAATATTAAACTCTCTTATTATTTATTCTTTCTAGGAATATCCCCTCTCTATCCCCCAACCCAAGGACTGAGAACATCTCGGATGAGATATCACAGTGGCTGAGGATTCTGCTTTAGATATTTTTGCGCAATCTAAAAAAAGGTATTAACATTTAAATTTTATAACTTCAAAACGAAAATCTATGCCTATCGCTTTATAAAACAAGCCACAGGAATAAAGTTAATGAATCTTCTTCACAGACAGAGAGCTCAGGATGAGGGGTATCCATGAAAATGAGACAAATGGGATTTCTATACTCGGATTGAACACATCTCCAGTCATTTTGTACTGACTTTGCAAGTTTTCTCCTATCTCTCGAAGGTCTCGGGCTCTGGGCCCTTGGAAGTCCTGCCTTCCCCTCTGCCCTTGGTGCCCTTTGGTTCACCCAACTTTGTTGAGGCTGTTTCTTTCTTAAAAGCTCTTTTTCTTTGCCATTTATTCTGAGCCAACATTTGGCCACTTGTGGCCTCTGCAGGAGCATCATCTTTTTCTGAAACCCGCCTACATCCTTCTGCCCCTTCTACATCCCCTGCAGAGTTGGTGCTTCCCGAAGATGGGCTGCCGCGAGCTGCTAGTCCCCAACTGGGGCACAGAGGATGCGTTCTTCTCCTCAGTAACTTCTGCAAGTTCATTTGAAACACCTTTAAGAATCTTCTCTTCCTCTCTCCATGTCTAGAGCAGAAATCTTACCAATGTAATTTATAATACCAATGTTCCTAATCCACACCGGCCTGCCCAGTCAGCAGAGACGCAAAAGGAAGGATCGTTGGCCCTTAACCAACATGGGTCCACTTAAACGTGAATTTTTTTTTTTAAATAAATTCAGTACTGTTAATGTATCTTCTCTTCCCTATGATCTTCTTAATGATATTTTCTTTTCTCTAGTTTACTTTATTGTAAGGATAAAGTATATAATACATATAACATACAAAATTGTGTTAATCAACTGTCTATGTTATCAGTAAGGCTTCCGGTTGACTGTAGGCTACTAGTAGTTAAGTGCTGGGGGAGTCAAAGGTTGTATGTGGATTTTTGACAGCATGAGGGTCAGCGCCCCTAACCTCTGCATTGTTCAAGGGTCAGTTGTAGAAGGCTCTTCCTTCCTTACCCAACAAAATCTGGCAGCCCTAGGTCAAAGGCAGCCCCAAAGTGGGGAGGCCAATGCTTTTATCCATCATATGGCGTCTTCTCAATATATGACAAGGCTTTGAGGTCAAACAGATTCCAATTCAAATTCCAACTCTCACAAAGCTCTGTGATATCAGGCAAGTCATTAAACCACTCCAAGCCTTTGTTTACTCATCCTCAAAGTGGGGCTGATGATACTGGCTATCTTATCACTGCTATGTTATTTACTAGGGATAATGTATATCAAGTCTTCGCACAAAGAACACAGAAGTAGACTAGCATTATTTATCCAAATAGCCTCTATCCCTTCTGAGCAAAGCAGAGTTAAAAATAAAGTCAAGTCCTTCTGTCCCCAAATACTCCTGGAAATAAATGAGTCGCAACCAACAGTCTTTCCTAGATGTTAGGTCTGTCCTTTCTTCCCTCCTCCTTCTTCCAAGAGGCCCCAAAACCCACTCCCGCACCAATCATTTCTAATTTTATCAACATGCTAATAAGCATGAACCTTATGACCCCCACTTTAGTGGAGAAATGGTAGAACCATAAAGAAAAATAGGACTCTTTTAAAATCATTACTGTTTTTTATTACACTTTGGAGCTTTCCACACAAGCCTTTGGAGGAAAGCTACAAGAGCTCAGGGGCTGTTAATGGAACACCAGCCATGCTTTGGTGATGAGGGTGGCCATTCTGAACTTTGCTGTTAGAAGACCATGTACTGTGGTCCTGAAGCCCGCCTGGGCTTGATGAGCTATGTGTGCCTTTAGAGGAAAATTTAAAAGATGGACAACTAAAGATTCAAAGAAAGGAGGACTAGAGCAAGAATAGACAAGAAGGGCATAAAAATGAAAAGACAGCCACAGAGTCAAATAAATTAAGCTTTGTCTCTGGCGTCCACTGCCAAGATGACAGGAACTGCTTTGTGCTAGGCTCTAAGGGAAGGGAAGCTCCCAACTCAGCACAAATTCATTGGGGCCCATCCAGGGGACTGGAAAGGAAAGGAGACGGAGGGAGGATTTCCACTCCCAGATCCTAATGACCATTGTCAGAGGAGGAAAGATAGGGAGGAGAGAGAAAGAGAAAGGTCTGGGTGGGTGCTAAGTTCCTGAACTATATCCACAATGACATATGAAAAACCCCAAGGATACGATCATCCAGATATGGGAGCTCTGGCTTCTGAATATCATGAAAGATCCCTTGTCTTCACCAAGAAACCTGGGCAAGACCGAGATCAAGTTCTCAGGGTTCTGTCTTGTCTGGGGCTCACCAGTGTTGAGGAAAGCTCTGCCTCACTTTCCAAAAAGGAGGGCAACCTCCTCAGGACAATGGTCAACTGCCTTTAAGAAAAGACGGACTGGGGGCACCTGGGTGGCTCAGTGGGTTAAAGCCTCTGCTTTTGGCTCAGGTCATGATCCCAGGGTCCTGGGATCGAGCCCTGCATAGGGCTCTCTCCTCATCAGGGAGCCTGCTTCCCCCTCTCTCTCTGCCTGCCTCTCTGCCTACTTGTGATCTCTCTGTGTCAAAAAACAAAAAAACAAAAAAAAATCTAAAAAAAAAAAAACCAAAAAAAGAAAGGACGGACTGGGGAAAATTAGATTCATGAGTGAATGCAGGAAATGTAAGAAGTAAACAGTAGCTCTACGTACCTTATATTCTTACTCTTTTTATTGGGAAATTAACGAGTAAACACCCACCACCTTCAAAAGAAAGTTTCCTCTGAGTCCCTATAATCTGTGTAGTCAAGGTTTAGCCACACATTAAGAAAGGAGTTGCTATTTCCCAGATGACCCCAGACTGAAGAGTGAATTCCGAATTACCAATCCCAAGACCTTCTTCCTATTGCCTGCCTTGTTTATAGGCATTCAAAGCCAAAGGAAAGAAGTTAGAAGAATATTCATTTTCTTAATTGTTATATAAATGTCTCAGACTGACCTATAAAACGTATGGCATCACGGAAGCTGTAACGCACTCCAAAATACATGTTTACAAAATGCAAGACAGGTGTTTGGATTCATTTCAAATGTATTTAAGATAAAAAAGAAAAACCAATAAGCTACTCCCCAAACAAAGAATACCACAGTGTGCGGTAGTTAATTTTGGAGAAAAGAAGCGCATATAATCACTTACATTTTTGAAGTAAAGGTTAATTTGCAGGAAACGGGAAGTTAAGACATGTGTAATTAACCTGAAGGTACATAATATAAAGAACGGAAGGCGAGGACTAATGAAGGAACTAGAAGGAGCCAGCACAGAAATGCTTGCCGAAATGACAAACGGCTGAAATAGCGCTTCTTTAGCTCTTTCCCTCCTGTAACCACTACACACAGAAGCACTGGTCATGGGTCAAAATGTGCTGGAGAACAGTGTTCCTCCAAGTATGGTTCCCAGCCCTGCGTTCATCCCCAAACTGGTCATTTTCCACACCCACAGGATAACTACGGCCTTTAAAAGGGCACAGTTAGAAGCCTTTACACCATTTTGTAATTGAAGGAACATCTAAGCAGGTGATCACTCTTGTAGTAATTTATTTTTACTGTATTTTGTAAATGTGTGGGTGCACAGTGGACCAGAAATGGAAGGAGAGGACGATACTGGTCTTCCACTGCGGGCAGTTTGCAGAGCGCTGCTTAAAAAGCCTAAAATCTAAAACTGCAGACAGTAAGCACTCCACATGGACTCAAAAAATAATATACGGAAATCTTCCGTTGTTCAGGTTTTACCTTCGATTTATGTTTTCCCAGGGCAGAAGCCCACCTGGCTAATGTGGAAAATGGTAAGAGGCTCAGAGTGACAGCTGCTCTAGCCCCAGACCCCAATTCCATTCGGAGCCGCATACCTGCTTTCAGCTGCTGATCTAGTCCCTACAAGGCAAAACCCCACATGATCTTTTCATTTGCTTCTATGTAAAAAGAATTTCTGCACAGTCTTCTAGAGAGGAAAAAGGAAGTATAGTGCTAATTATTAAGCACACCAAATATTTATATATCATTAAATGTAAAAATCTATGAGCTGTTAGGTGGGTTCCTTTCTCTCGCATGCCTTACTTTTGAAAGGAGTATGTTACAATACATGGATTCCATTACACCCGCTATCTCTCCTTTCTTTTTGTTTTTCTATCTGTGGTTATGACAACATCACTTCTATCTTTTAAAAATATTTCAGAGTTTGGCCTAGAATTTTTTTTGCCCCTGGAATTCTGTTTATGAAGACGTGTGGGTATAAAAAATGACTACTGTCATAACATTAAACACATCAAAAAAATGAAAACATACCTAAACAGTCGTACCTGAGCACAAGTGTAAACATACATCCACAACACACTCATAAAGTCCCACCAGCAAAATCCTCACCGTCTCACTGTGTGATCACTGGGAAACGATATGCCCAAAGATGAGAAGGCAACGACAGTCTCCTTAGTTACCATCACTAAGCGTTCACAGAAATAAAACTTTTTAGCTACTGCCCTGGCTACATGTCAGTTTCAAGTTCACTAGTAAAATGCAAATTTCACTAAATACGCAGGCATTGGTCGGCTGCTGAAGGGAAGGGCACTTATATATTGGGAGAGCCCAGGGAGAGGCAGATGGGGAGGCACAGACAAGGAATTTTGAAATCCCATTAGTAAACAAACACTGGAATCTTATTGGCCCATGTTGTCGAATGGCTTTGGTATTTCACCACTGCTACAAATGCTGGGGTCACCGCGCGGGAAGGTAAGACACAGACCTTGCGCTCCACACCACTGAAGCATGTGAACAGTGAACGCCTGCCCCTAGATCTTCATGAACAGGGCCTTTCCCATCAAAGACCTTTGTGGATCGGAGCTGGAGTTGTTTATCCTGCTTTCTTTTTCTCTTAGGTTTACTTTCCCGATGTTAAACCCTGTCAACTTTACTGCCCTGAAACCTGTCTTCAGAATAGGACTTTCTGCTTTGAAGACCCCTTTTAAGAAATGTCAAGGGGCAGTAAACATAAAATGGGATCCGTAGCACCACCAATGACAACAAAACCGGGGCCCAAGCTAATCAGCCTCCTGCATAAAACACACGCTCTGTCTCCTCTCTCACACACAGTAGCCGCCCAATAAGATCTGCGGAGCGACGTAAGCAGCAGAGTAGGAAGCAGCTGAAAAGAATTCCTGCTGTGTTCTCCCCTCGTGCCTCCCTCCCAGTCAAAAGGGTTCAAGGAAAGAATGTTTTATTACACACTGCTGTTCACAACGGGCAGGGCAAGTTTATTCTGCCTGGGGGCCCAAGTGGGGCGAGTTTGGTCATCTCCATATGTTCTCAAAGTGAAATCGTTCCCTCTCATTTTTCGGGCCTGGTCTAATTTCAAGCAAGCCAGAGACACAGCATACAGACGGCGCAAAGCAGCATGCCCGCCCTGAGAGGGAAGTGGGCCCCCAGCACGGGAGCCTCCCCAAAGGGATGTAAGCGATGGTATATTCCCACTTGCCTCCCAGTGTCCTTCCCTCCTTACCAGTAGCTGCCTGGGCCTCATGTGGGGTTCTGCTCAGGGTCGGTGCGGCCCGAATGCAGACAAGCCTGCATCAGGAAGGCCTTGGGAGTCCACGGGCCACGACTCTAAGCTCACAGGTGAAGTCCGTCTCATTGACATCAGGAGATGAAGGTTCAAAGGAGGCAGCACCCACCAGGCTTTCCCCAGAGCATAATGAAACCACTTAGGGATTTTTTTAAAAAAGAAGCTGAGGGGCACCTGGCTGGCTCAGTCGATAGAGTGTGCAGCTCTTGATCTTGGGGTTGTGAGTTCAAGCCCCACACTGGGTGTAGAGATTACTTAAAAATAAAATCTTAAAAAAATAAAGAGAAACTGACCTTGCAACTTGTGAAAACTGTTACAAGTGCACCCTAAGGCTGGAGACCAGAATAAGACTCCTGGGCCTCACGGGGGGCTTGCCTCACACCAACAGCTGGGAAAAGATTCTGTTTACAAGTCAGTTGAACTCCTGAGGCTCTGTCTAGCAGGCAATCTCTGAAAACAGGTGAGGCTAGCCAACAACACTAGTAACACGGGATATGCTACTATTATGTTTTTAATAACAATCATCTTGCATGTGTTATACTTGCTTACCTTTCATTCTAGGAACAATTTCATTTTGTATTCACAAATACAAAATGAGAGAGAGGAGGAGAAGGGTAGAAATCACCACCCCCATCTTATAGAAGAAACCAAAGCTCAAGATTGCTAAGTGATTTTCCAAAACAACCTCGCTAGTAAACTGAAAATAAAACTCATGTGTGTCTCTTTCCACTACATCCCAGGCTACCTTCAGAAAGAAGCCTTAGCTTTTTAGAAGCAGTTAAAGCATTTCTCCTGTTTTCCCCCATATTGCCCATTCTTCTTAAGTATGGGAAGAAAACACCCACTACCACTTTCATCCATGTAACTCATGCTCCAAAAGTCACATCTGAATCAAAGAGCACTCCCCCCACATGCCACTTCAATACACCTTCATCCTTCTTGCTCTGGGCCAGATTTAGGGGTTACGTGTGTCTAATATAGAATCTTAAGTACTCACAAAAACAGGAAGGAATACTGATGACTATGCCCCTTGTCTGCGTCAATGTCATTTGCACTCCTGGGACCTGACTCTTGAGACTTTCCTGAATCGTGTGCTTTGTCGAATACGCACATTTGTCTGCCAAAGTCATGCCACAGGGCTGCCATCCACCTCCCTGGAAACCCCAGATATTCTTTAGTTTTACCTAACTCCGTTTTACCAAAAGATTCCCCGCAATAACCAAATGATGTTTTGTCAGCGGCAGGGTCTGGGGTTTTTGTTTTGTTTTAAAATCAATGTGCCTTCCCACCCCCCTGCTCCCAGGCTGTCGGTAGGCATTTGGCCCACTCCACTCCTCCTCCAGGCCTGACTTCTCTCCCACACACTGGCTCCTGCGGGCTTCAAAGAAGCCCAGTGGCAAAAGAAACACCCTAGATTTAAAAATAAAGAACAACCTGCTGATAGTGGAACTCAGTTCTGGGAGTATCAGGTACAACTCACTGTTAACCTTGCAGCCAGCAGAGAACGACCAAACCCATCTCCCTGATTCACGTTATCTCCAGAAGTTATAAAATGTATGATATGTCAACATCATTTGCACGTAATACTGAATGAATGAATGAATGAATGAATGACTACTCTTACCCTATAATATGCACTTAAGAGAAACCTCACCAGACTCTTACTGAAAATATTAATTACGGGACAAGCAAAGGTCAATGACTACTCAGATGTTTACCCTTCCGTGGCACATACAACTTTAAAGCCATGTTTACATGTCTTGTCACCATCATTTAAATGTTTTACTTGCTTACAAAATTTTTCTCAACGATTTTCCATGATTTGCTGTCCTATGAGCGATGTGATGAGCATGAACATGCAGGCAATGAACACCGTGTGATGCTGACATTTTGTCCTAAAGCTCAGACCCCTTGAAGACAATTCGATGTTGCTTCTTTCAGTATACATTTTCCCGGGTAGATCAGCCATTTTCAAGTTTATTTCCTCCTAAATTCTACAACTTCCTCTGTCTGAGTATGTCTCAGATTTCCCCGTCATCACTTCATTCCTAATATTCCAGTTTTCACAAGTTACTAGGAAGCATGACCTTAAGCCAGCATTTATTTCCTGACCTCCAAAATGAAAAAGATTCATAAACAAAAAAAAAAAAAAAGAGAGAGAGAGAGAGAGAGGAAGTTTTAGCAACTATTTTTGGACCCCATAAACAACACTGGTTTTTCCAGAGAAAGAGAATCCTTTAACCTACTTTGAGGACTAAAACATGGCCTGAACACATTTGTGGTCAAAGTTTTACCATTAGACAGGAAAAGTACAAAGGTACAATATTTAAAATGCTATAGTTTTGTTTTGTTTTTTCTTACAATTAGCAGCCATCTAGTCCAACAGTAACCTTAGGAAATACTATTTTTTGAAAGAGGCTAGTTCACATGGTTCAGTGTCGGGGGACTGTTCTTGCTACTGAGGCTCAGTTGCTGGGTGATCATTAGGAAATGCTCCCTGGAAAGTGCCCTCGAAGGCTTTCTGCATCCTGGTATCTGCTCCCAGCACTACAACGAAGATTTTAGCAGACTATGAACAAGCTTGGAAAATCAGGACTTGTTGACCTACCAGCCACAGCACGGAGACACCAAAAGGTCTACCGAGCTGTCGTCTCACCTGTTTGGGGGTTTTCTTTGCTTATGTCTTCCCACGCTCTTCACAAACAGGTAATGGGAAGTTAAATATGTGGGACCAGTCACTCATCTTGCTTTGCAGTCACAGGGCTAGCCCCAGTGGGGCAGCCAGGCACTTCAAAGGGCACCCCCGGTGGATCAGTTTCGGGGGGGGGGCAGAACCAGGGCCCGAGGGCACCCTTTTAAAACTCAGGAGGCCATGACTTCATTCCCTGCCCCGGGTCACCTGAGCCACACCGTGCACACACAATGGCTATCAGTCCTCAGTCATAAGGCGAAGAGTTCTCTACTTGGCCCCTGTCTGACTCTGTCCAAAAAAGGAAAACAAGAGCTAGGTCCCTGTCCGGGTTCCTCCCACTTTTCACTCACTCCTGCTCTCCCTGGGCCTGTACACAAGCTGCTTACACAAGTCGTGTTTTTCGAACTGCTCGGCCAAAGCCGGAGACACATGAAACTCGGAACTCTGAAAATACTTCTGATGTCTTTTCTAGTCTCTCACACATGCAGATGCTTCACCCAAATGCCCCTTGTCGTTTTCATTTATGACACGGTTTCAAAATAAAGATGGAGGCACCCGTTCTGTTTAGAAACACCCGACATCCTACCTGTTGGGCGTAGCCAGTGTCTTCGTTTAGGGTCACATCTTCCCAGAGACTCTAGCTCCAGGGGTCCTGAAAACCACCCTTTTGAACTGCTTTGTATCTGTGGCCATTTGTCCCACAGATTGCTGCTTTGACCTCTAACATTGTGCCAGTCAAAACTTATGCTTCCTCCTTTAACTACTGCTGGTCACAGTTTACTTTACTAAAGGAAATTCTGGCCCTAACTAAATTCACATAAACTTTCCATTTCACCAGGATGCTTTCTTTTCTTGGCTTCAGCACAAATCTTTTCTGAATCTAAGTAGCGGCTCTTAAAAGCCCTCCATGCGTGTTTGTTTTCCGATTTGAGAGCATCTCTCCGCACATGCATAAAACATTAAAAGATTCAGTCATGTGTCCAAAGTCGTTCTAAGCTGGGAAGAGTTGGTCTTCACAGGGGGCTCTGCTCACCCCCTTGGGCTCTGCCTCACAAGTGTGGCCAGAAGACCCTGTTCCTTTGCTGTCCACAGCAGCTTTACTTTCTTGAATTCCACTTTGATAAACGCACATTTACTGACCCAAACTCTCATCAGTTCAGTTCTGGTGTCAATTTCTTTTCCTTTGCCTCACAGTGGAATTAAACAGCGCACTATCTGGTTGTCAGAATGCTTCAAAGAACTTCTACCTGTTTCTTTCAACGGCCTTCTCAGCATTCGAGAACAGAGAAGACCAGGACGTTTCAAATACCGTAATTGTGTATTATGACTGGCTTCAGGTCTTATAGGTGTGCCAGACGCGGAACTCAATGCCAGCTTCCAGACTCTCACAGATATGGTTAATTCATCAATACGACTCTATCCCGTGAATATGTAGTAAAAATAAATTGGGTCTGAGCCCCATAAAGAGGAGAAAGAGAGGCATGGCATGCTAATGAATGGCGAACTAGAAAATTTCTGTTTTGGACTGTGCCTCCACATTTGACTCACTTAGGAAAAAGAATGAAAACACACAAAAGACCCTTCTGCTGATCCCTTCCCTGTATTATAAACTTGCACTTCTTGTGTGTGACTCTAACCTGTTTCGCAGAAGTCATGTTCTCTAGCTGTCAGCAAAGGGTCTGTGCTATCTTGTACATCTTGCCACTGATTATCACTTTAAATACTCATCCTTGTCAAGGCATCCCATTCTAACTCAAAGAAAATATCCCATTAAGCAATATTTGGCTTGAAATTCTGTTATTTGGGGATCTGTACCATTTTTAGTTTTTCACTGTTGTAAATAATGCCGCCACAGGAAACTTCATTTTCTGCAATCATTTGGGGCTTTCTATGCTTTTAAAGGCTACGAAAAGTAAAGTTTTAGCTTTTCTTACCTATTGCAAGATTCCTCTCTGGATACAGGGTCACCCTTTGCAGAAGTATCGGTAAAGTGTAGGTGGAAATGTTTTCCCACGCTGCGATCAACACTGGCTTTGAAACTTCTATTTACTTTGTTTCCAGTCTTCTAGGCACACAACTTCACCTTGAAGTTGTCTTAATATAGGCTTAAGAAGAGGCAGTGTGAGTAGTGAAAGAGACAGTTTACACAGTATGGAATACAGACCTTAAATCATCATTCTGAAAAGTGCAAACCCTAGTTAGGAGGTAAAGAAACATACATTAAGACAACTTTAAGGTTGTGTGCCTAGAAGACTGGAAACAAAGTAGAAAGTTTCAAAGCCAGGGTTGATCGCAGTGTAGGAAAACATCTCCACCTGTACTTTACTGATGCTTCCGCAAAGGGTGACCCTATATCCAGAGAAGAATCTTGCAACGGGTAAGAGCTAAAACTAAGCATTTTAAGAGTCATACCATAGCGGGGAAAAGGTGTCAAAGTAATTGTTTAGTCATGACTACCTCTGCTATCAACTCTTCAGGACAAAGACGGAACTTCTTGCGGCACCTGGGTGGCTCAGTCATTCAGCGTCTGCCTTCAGCTCGGGTCATGATCCCAGCATTCTGAGATTGAGCCCGAGCCCTGTATTGGGCTCCCTGCTCAACGGGGAGACTACTTCTCCCTCTCCAGCTCCCCTGTGCTTGCGTTCCCTCTCTCGCTATCTCTCTTTGTCATAAATAAATACAATCTTAAAAAAATAAATAAAATATGGGGCGCCTGGGTGGTTCAGTGGGTTAAGCCTCTGCCTTAGGCTCGGGTCATGATCCCAGGGATCGAGCCCCGCATCGGGCTCTCTGCTCAGCGGGGAGCCTGCTTCCCCCTCCCTCTCTGCCTGCCTCTGCCTACTTGTGATCTCTCTCTCTGTGTCAAATAAGTAAATAAAATCTTCAAATAATAAATAAATAAAATCGTAAAAAGAAAACAGACTTCTCTACTCAAGGAAAGTGGTAATTATTTAGCCTTCTGAAATGAGTAACAATCATAAATATTTATTAACAGGTTCGCACATATGTAAAATTGTTCACACAAAATTGACCGGGTCAAAGGGAGAAAGCCCTTTGCCTCCTCCCTCACTACATTCTCCTTCATCCACTTACCACCCAACCCTCTTCTTTCAGACAAACCCCAATTTCTCCATCATGTCAGAGATGCTCACCCAGTCATCCAGGGCCCAATCTCATAATCTTTGAATGCTCCATCTTCCGTCCAGTTAGTTCTACCTCTCAAACACCTCTCCCTTCCATTCCCACTGTCCCATGGTTTGGGTTTTTCCTCATTTCTACCCAGACTCATGCATTTCCTAGCAAACTCATTTTTTGCTCTTTCCTAGCAAACTCAGTCTTTGCTCTGTCATCTATCCTATGTGGTGGCACCAGATAAACTGGCTATCAGCTCTGACTTTGTCCCTCCTGTGCACAAAATCCTGGGTGCTTTATGCTCCTCTAAATCGTATTCCACCTGGTTCCAACCAAAATACCCCCAGCATTTCCAATGGCACTCTGTTTGTACCTTTCTTTGGTATTTATAAACTTCTTGGGGAAAGAAAGTTTGCATTATCAACTTCTATCTTCACATTGCTCAGCAGGACCTTAAGTGTACTCAAAAGAACTAATGTGAATTAGAGTCTTTTGTATCCCATTTGATAGTACTATTCAAATGTAAACTTCTTAAAAACAGTGCCTTAATTATATCTCCTATAGTTCAGGGCTTCCCCTGCAGCTGAATTTCCACAAATAATTATTTAACAAATGAACTAAGCAATCAGTAGTTTTTTGTTTTATTTGTTTTGCTTTAAGTAAGCTCCACACCCAGGGTTGGGCCCAACACTGGGCTGGAACTCACAACCCTGAGCTCAAGAGTCAGAACCTTAACCAACTGACCCACATTGGTGCCCCAGCAATCAGTAATTCTTGATCCCAATCTGGATCCACAATCTGTGTGCTGTAGAATACGCCACCTAAAAACATATTGATATTTAAAATGTCAACTAAAAGGAAGGTAGTAATATTCAGAATACTCCTATAAATTAGGTATCAAAAAGAACTTATTGTAAACGCAAAATAAACAATAGGCCTTCAGGTTAAGCTCCATAATCAAACCATATCTATAACAGATGCCAGCAAAGTTACAGATGTGCCACAGGAAAAAAACGCATTTAGAGACTTTCCAAAAAAATTGTACCTCCTAGAAATCTACTCCTTCCAAAACTGTTATCTTAAGTAAGGCTCAGTTTGCTTGATCAAATTGTGACCAAAAATAAGAATAGTGCTTCCCCTTAACAATCAGCTACACATTCCTCTTAATCGCAGTATGATTGGACAGATGGTGCCCAGATTAATAGCAGGGAATTCCAAGTTCATGTTCCTTCTTTAATTAGCTTCATGACCTTGGGTAAGTCATTTCACCCTAGGATTCTCTGTTTCTTCACCTGAAAAATGAGTGTTTGGCCGCGACTTTTTTTTTTTTTTTTTTTGGCTTCGATCTTTAAGATTCCACCCAGCTCTAGAATTCAATGATTTATGAGTTAAAAATAAGCTTTTTATTGATACATGCAACAACATGAATGAATCTCAGATCCATCATGCTAGGTGAAGAAGTCAGATTCAAAGTCTACGTACTCTATGATCACATTCACATGACGTCCTGGACTAGGCAAAACCATAGGGATGGAGAGCAGATCAACGGTTGCTAGGGATTAAAGGAAGAGGGAGGGTTTGCCTACAAAGAGGTAACATGAGGAGATTTTCTTTGGAGGTGGAGTAATGAAATTGTTCTATATCTTGATTGTAGTGGTAGTTACAGGACTCTGTGCATTTGCCGAAATCCACAACAGTGTACCAAAAAGAGTGGATTTTGCTATATGTGCATCAAATTATTTAAAGCACTAAAAAATATTCTTGGCGCCTGGGAGGCTCACTCGGTGAAGCATCTGCCTTCGGCTCAGGTCATGATCCCAGGGTCCTGGGATTGACTCCCATTGCACTGGGCTCCCTGCTCAGTGGGAGTCTGCTTCTCCCTCTGTCCCTCACCTCGCTTGTTTTCACTCTCTCACTCTCTCAAATAAGTAAATAAAATGTTAAAAAAATATGTATTTCTCCAAATTCAGTGCAATTTTTGCTGACATAATAGTTGCACAGTTTCCCCCAAGAAGCAAATACTGACCTTCTGTATTTGCTCTCACCCTTTTGTTCCAAGACTGATGAACCAACTTTGTATCCAAATAATTTGCTGCTTGTTTTTGTGGTATTATTGTTGTTTTTGATCTTTAGATAGACATTTTGCAGAATCCTTTCTATGTAGCTCATTTTCCCTGCACGGTACATCTAACATTGAAAAAGTAAAATGAACCCAAGTGGGACTGATTCTCGGGCTGCCCAGGCCCTGCCTGGTGTTTATGGAATGTCAGAATGATGTTATTACTCTTGTGATTCATACTAAAGACATGAATGGTATGGAACGTGAATAACAACAACACAGCAGTGACAACAACAAAGGATGTTTAATTAGCACTTACTGTATTCCAGGCACTGTTCTAAGTGCTCATAGACAGCCTTACTAAGGGCCATGGTAAATCCTGTGTAGCAAAGGTTTATTTAAAGGAACAACTGATTCATCTTTTGGAAAGTCTATAGCTACTACTAGTGATTTCACAAATTCTCATCTTGGCTTTCTTCAGAGGTTGGACAGAAAAGCCTTTCTAATTAGACAAGGCCACATCTCCCCCTCTGCCCGGTGAGTTCGTGAAGTGTGCACACCAGGAAGCCCCACAGAGATGACATTTCACAGCCGAGCCCCAGAGAACTTGCTTAGTCCACCTTGACGGCCTGTAGCTGGACCGGCGTTAACTGGGAGCTGACCGTTTCCTCTAAGTCTTCCAACACCAGGCAAGAGAAGGGCAGCACTCTTGCCTGCCACTACCAAGGGTCTGCCTTTTCCTTTTCATCACTTCGCTCTTTTACGTAGGTGTGAGCCACTGTGCAGAAACACGTCCTAAAGCAGACCGATGCCTGTTCCTTAAAATGACCAGTTCTCTGCGCGAGGCAAGGGTTCTGTCATAAGCCTTTCAACCAGAGGGGATGGTTCGTCAAAGGTGACCAAGCTGCCTAGGCCGAAAGAAACCAACCAAACAAAAACAATGAGCCCGTTAGACAGTACCTGAAAGGGTATTTAGACCCAGAGAACTCTGACTGTAGTAGAAAGGCAGACTCTGCTGAGATAGGGCTCTCGATTCGTGGGTTTGTTTAGTCTGCCTGCCTCAAGTCCAAGCTAACCGTCTCTGTGGTTGCTGATGACCAGAACAGGGTTCAAACGGCCTTTGGAAGAAAGCAGGGCAGGCCTGGCCCAGCCTACGCTAGACTGCAACTTGCCTTTCCTCCCACTCCCCCACCTTCCACAGGTCCCCATGCTTCTCTTTATGAAGGACCTCCACTCGAAGCAAGTGACACAGCAGACCACAGCTGCCACTATTTCCTAGCCCTCTCTTCCAGCCAGACTGTAAGTAAGCTCCAGTTTGGGCAGGGACTATCTCTGGTGCTCATGACTGTATCCAGCTGATTTTTTGGAATAAAACTTAGGAAAAAAAAAAGATTAATGGACTTCCTGTGGACTGAGTTGAAGGTGCTGCTTTTCCCTGCCTGTGGACACCAGAATCCAGACTGAAGGTTAAGGGGTCCCTCCTTCCTGCCAGAGAGCTTCTACAAAATCTTCAAACTCAATCAACTATCCATTTAGCGGAATTTAGAATGTCAGATTCCAAAATCGGAATCCAGCTGGAGGAAGGGGAAGGGGTTGGGGTTGGAGGAAGGCAGTCAACAAAGCAGTCCTCGGGGCCACGTACTCCCACTCCTCAAAGCCGAGTCAGATGGGAAACCGGGTGAGACAAGTTAACCTGGAAGCCCTCCTCCAATTAATGTGTTATTGCTCCTTTAAAACCGAGAACAAACGGCCCAGTGCCCGCCATCCCCGAGGCTGCAGAGCAGTAATTGTCACTTAGCCACTTAACTCCCTGCCGCACTGCTCACTCGCTCTTTGGGGTTTATCTCTCAGCCAATTACTGCTGTCATTTGCGTTTCAATATGTGCCATCAGGGGCCGGGCCTGTCGACAGCGGAACAGGAAACCCGGGGACCCCAGGCGACTGCTGGAGCCTGCACCTGACCCCTGGCTGCTCTGTGGGGGCTGCGGAACTACTCGGGAAAGAAGCCCTCCACACTGCTCCGGATGGACCCACGGCTGGTTTTGTTCTGAGCCTGGGACTAGTGCCGAGGCACCCAAAAGGAGGAAAGTCTGACTCTTAAAAGCCCTAAGTCAATAATAATGATGGCAATATGAAAGCAATAGAAATTTTAGCTGCTGAGCGTGACAGCAGACAAGAGACAAGTAGGGGACGTAGCAGGGATTACTGCAATATATTATTGTGAAATCAAGGCAGGCACAGGCTCCAAATGCAAAGACAGCAGAACCTTAAATTACTGCTCTTTTATGCACTCAGATTTCCATGCAGGGGGGTTATCCATCTACAACTTGGCCCTCAAGTTTAGGAAACGTGTGCATTTTCCTAGGCAATCCTGAGTTGAAATACCTAAAAATTATATTTGTATATCCTATTGTCAAGTTATATAGGTTCATAATACATTTGTACTTAGTTACAAAATTTTATTTTAAAAAAAGGTTTTCCTTAAAGGCATACCAGGTGGGAATTTTTTATAATTAGATCTAAAAAAAAAAAAGGTTTGCTAGGTCATGGGTCCAAATTTTTAATTTTTTATAAGATGTTTCTGGTGGCCCGTGGGGTCCTAAGCCCAAAAGTTAAGTCCTCACCTTTTCAGATATTTTGTTTATTTGGTCTTCCTGGATCAAACCTGTACCACTCATCACTGCATTAAGGCTTTGATCCCAGAAGGTTTAAACCTCTGCTGTTTGCAGAGGAAGCATCTTGACTGAAACGTATTAACCCAGCCCAAGACATCCTTTGGAATGCACTTGGTCTACTTTAGGGATATAAGCACGTTTTAAAACCTGAGTATGGGAAGAAAGGGGGAAAGGACGAGAGGCTGAGGAAGAGACCGAGTCTTTTATAACCAAGCTCCTCCGTGCACCCCAGTCGACAGCAACTGGGAAGGCAGAGTGCGCCAATGCGGTCGCAGAGTATCAGCTCGCTCGCTGGGTGGTAAGCGATCTCTGGGCTGTCAGCATCTCCGTTTACCTCGCTGAACAGCAGTGAGACCGTCCTGCTCACCCTGCAGTTAGCAGCAAGCTCCCCCTGACATTCCAACCTCTGAAGCCCCAGCAACCACGGGCGGGAGGAGGGCTGGTCGCTGAGGCCAAGCCGGAAGAGACCTGTTCTAGCTGGATCCACACACCCCAGTCTCTGGGTCTAAAATAAGACTCTGAACTTCTCTGCCAATGAGCTTCACCAGGCCCGATGACGTTAACGTGCTCTGTCAGTTCTATTTGCGGGCAACGTCCCTGTTCACCGGGACTGCATCCAGGTAAGGAGGCGTGCGGGGGTGGGAGAGCGAGGGCTTCTCTGTGGATGGACCTGTCCTCCCACTGTGTGCACAGAGAAGGTCTGAAAGGGCTGGTGAGGTGCCAGAGTAATTGTGTACGTCATCTCAGGCTGTGCAAAGAAGAGCTGGCCTAGCGATAGTTAATTGCCATCCTCAGGCTACACACTCTTCACTGAATACCAGCGAAGGGAGTCCTGTTCAGTGCAGAACAAAGAAAAATCACAAGTCAAATAAAACTAACCGGGGGCCTCCAGTGCTGACCGGGGCCAGCCACACACCGGGAGACTTGGATCGCCCTCACTCATCTTCTCTCGGGCCTTCTAATTAAGAAAACCTTAAACTTGGAACCAATTTGCTCCTTTTTCGCTCCCTTCAGTCATCACCCTGACCCATCTCTGATGTGAGAGAAAGCACTTCAAAAGAGGCAGAGTCCCTAAGATAGCTAGTGGCCAGAGTGTAAACTTCTTAATTAAGGACCCACACAAAAGTAACTTTTTCTTCTTTTTGGCTCTTTGTGCTTTTTAAAAATGCTGTTTCAAGCTGAACAAACTATTTGAAAACCATCCCCCTCCTCTTCCCTCTCTCTGTCTCTGTCCTCTCTCTGTCTCTCTGTCTCTCTCTCCATTTCTCAGCTCATCGGTAGCTTCTGGCCCCGTCATGGAGTGTGCAATAAACTGTTTTCTTTTGTCTCAAAGCCAAAAGTCACTTTATGGAGAAACAAGTTCCTCTTCTCTGGCCCTGCCCCCCGTGAGTGGCAGCCCAGTGGAGGTTTGGAAGCCCGCCACAGATGGCCAAGAACAAAACCCAGGCCGATCAGCAGGGCGGATCTGAGCCCAAGGCTACCCAGGAGCTGCCTCACCACAGCCTGTGCAGCTGCCACCAACTGTCCTGAGAGCTGCCCCTAGGGGCCCCAACTGGGAGCCCCACCTTTCTCAAACAATGTCACCAAGTCCCCTATAGTTACGATGCAGCCTACCTTTTTCTTCACTCTCCGTGATCAGATTCCACTCTGACTGAACGGCAAGAACCTTTGCTCCCACCTTACCTGTTCCCAACAACCTCAGCTGTTCTCCCCAACTTTCCCAGGGAGAATCAGTGGAACCACCAGCCCCTGGTTCTCCAAGATCACATTGAGAGCTCAGCCCGAACTGCCAGTTCTACCCCGGGCATCTCCGCAGACAGGCCAAAGCTGCATATCCATTTTCTTCCTTTCCACTGTGACTGCTTCCTCTCCTCATCTCCTATATCCAACCGCAAGCTTTCTGAATTTTATATCACAAACATTCCTCAAATCCGGCTCCCAGAATCCAGACACAAGGGCATGGCCTACGTTAAGCCCGAACCAGTCCTCTTCGCTAATCACCCTCCCCGTCGGCCAGAAGGGACCTAATACATCAGTGAAACTCCAACATCCTGTGTCCCTCTGCTCTGCCCTCCAAGCCCCCCAGCATGCCATTCAGGAAGCTGTGTTCCTCTCCTCTGTCACCACAGTCAATGCCTGCAGCGTGGACCTGCCCCGGGAACCTGCCCCACCGAAATGCTTTCTGCCTCCATGCTCCTGCTCGGGCCCCGCCCATCCCTCCATCCTGCTAAAAACGGCAGTTTGGCCCAAGCATCTTCTTTCCTCGCCTCTCCCCTTTACACAAGGCTCCGTCCCACTCCTTGGGGCTCCTCCGTACAAGTTTCTATCACTGCATCCAATTCCTTTAGGCCAACCTGGGGGCCCTGGGCAGTACTTCTGCTTGTAGGCTCAGCACCTGTTACACACACAGTGGCACCTGTCACACACAGTAGGCCTCAGCGGCTGGGATACTGCCCTTATACCTCGGGATTACTGGCTACGGCCGTCCAAGACCACAGCGCAATCAATACTTCAGTCTGAATTAGATCCGTTTTGGTGTTATCTATTTAAAGAAGACAGACTCCTAGACACCAAGGATCATGTCCACGTAATGCATTTTGTCTGGCAACTTATGCACTTGGGGTACTTAATAATGCGATGGAGTTGACAATGATGACGATGACAGTGACGTCAGCCGTGACAGGAAACGAGGTGATTAGACGTCCTTTTATTCTCTGAGGCTCTGTAGTTGCTTAAAACAGTACACGATGAGTCACAGAATGACAGCTCACTTGTCTTGAAACTTTAACTAACCGGAATACAGGCCGGAACCTCAGTCAGACACACTTCAGAGAAGTCAGAAGATCAGCAAGTGTGCGCACGCTAGAGCTTAGAGAGAGAACTTTCCAGGGGTCCTCTGGTCTGCACTCAGAACCTATTTGTTCTTCCTTTACTTCACCTCTGATCATCTCTGCCATCTCATGCCCCAGTCACAGTGAGTGAGATGTCAAGTATGAGGCGAGGGGAGGTGGAAAGACCCACTCCCCACCCCCCGGGGACCAACATGGCAGTAGCAAGGCTAGCGCTAACCATGTGCAAAAGGGGAGACAAACTCAAAAAGAACACCGAGTACACAGCAGTCTCGCAGTCTGGGGACATTTCATGTTGAAGGACAATGAGTTCCACACATGTTAATAGACCTTAGTGACACATCACACAAGAGAGGCACAATATTTACCCTCATACTGATGACTGAGATAGCCAAAGAGGGCTGAATTCTGTCCAGTCGTCTCTACTGGCAGAGAAAGGAAAGTGGAACACATTTTAAGAATGATTTCTGTCAAAGTGTTTGGAGTTTTCGGGTTTTTTTGTTTTTGTTTTTGTTTTTTGTTGTTGTTAAGTTTTAGCACTTACTGGGGTAGACTGTGTTTCATCTGGAAATTTTGCTGCTGAGATACCTGACAAATGAGCCGTGGCTCAACTTCATCCAATCCGGAACTGTTACGTAAGCACGTCACAGGACTTGACCACCAAGAGTGTCCAACCTAAAACAACTCAACGCCCTAGAGAATTCATTTGTATATGTAGTTTTATTTTAAAACACAGTGAAACAGGAAACCCTTCTGCCAAAAACTACCAAATATAGCATGTCCTACACCTCCCCATCCGTGCAAAACACTAATGGTCTACAATTTAAATTCAGGTCAAGAGCACAAGAGAGGAATCTATTTCAAGGCAGCTTCTACTAACAAAACAATTTTCTTTCAGTCTGAACGACCCTCCCTCCTCTGTCTCTCTCTCCTTTTCTCTCTCCCACTGCCTTTCACCATCTTTTCTCAGATCCTCAAACACACACAGAAGCAGCCTCGATGAGGGAAAAGACGAAGACTGCTGGCTTCTGTTTAGGCCACGCCAGTCACGTGGTCACCCTTTCCTTGCTGGTTCAGCAGGTACAACCCAGGTAGATCAAAAGAAGGGGAGGATGAGAGACATTTTGTTGTTTTTCAGAAAAAATAGGAGTCGAACATGGGAATAAAGAAAAGGCTACTGGATTAGAAAATATTAAAGGAGAGACTCTTTTGGAAACAGGATATTGCAAGAAGGAATCTATCGAGGGGAATGAAAGGGTGGAGAGAGGAAGAAGAAAGAAATGAGTTAATCTTCCAAGTAAAAAGGATGATGGGAAAGAAGCTAAAATTTGGCCATTTATCCGACCATTCCTGAAAAACCAGAAATTTCACAACTGCATCTCCTAGCTCACTGTTTCTGCCCTTCCTGGTGACAAGAGGGAAGAGAATGCTTTCGACAAGATGGAAGAAATTACTACATATTCCCAATATTGTGTTTCTACCGAATGTTTCCGAGCTGGCATTGGCAGGGAGCATTAAGCAGCTGTCACTACTTGGTCTGGCATTTTGTCAACCCACCTCGATTAAGAACCTTGTCTTGAAAACCTTCAAATATTTCATATTTCCCCCACAATAATTAACAACAACGTAGTAGACTAGAGAGAAATAAACACTAGTTACTCATCTATTCAGCATTTACTGAGTACCTATTACGGGCTTGGTCCAGGGAGTTCTCACCTTTACAGAGACAGATTCTATTTTGCATGCGGGAAGGCTGCTGATTTATCTGATGAAGAATATAATAGGGCAGTATACTCAAAAGGGCAAGGGTTTCAGAGCTAGACAAATCCGGGTTTCAATTCCAGCTCTATTACATGAAAGGTGCTGGTCCTTGGGCGAGTTACTTAACTTCTGAAGGCACTGATTTCTTAATGGAGGGCTTGGTTTCATTGTTTCGTGAAGATTCAATGAGACTTCAAATGGAAAGCACCTCGCAGAACCCGGCACATGGTATGGAAGCAATCGTTCATTCAGTAAATATTTACTGAGCATCTACTACACGCAGGCTTTGTTCAGCAACAAAAAAGAGAAGCAAGAGCCCTCTTCTCATCTTTAGATGGCATCACCAGGACTTGGCAAGGGTTCTGAAAACCCATGCAAATGAAACAAAGTGGGTGTGGTGCCAATCTTGCAAATGCCATGATTTTCACATCCCCCAGGGAGCTGCATCAAGAACTGCATTTTTTTTTTTTTTTTTTAAGAATTCCATTTTCAAGGTAGAGTTACCCTGCAGCCAGGAGTCTTGAGCTCCCCGGGCACAAAGGCAACGTGGCTACTGGGTGGCTCAGGCTGTTCACCTGGGAAACCAAATTGCAGACAACTGGAGCAACCCACACCCTGGCCTTCAGGATCTGGGACAGAAATAGAAGCCAGGAGACACAGACTGTTGTCCCTCTTGCCTTTTGCTCTCAAAATGAGAAAGGCAACTGAATTTTGTTGGGGGGGGGGGGCGGTAAGTGGGGACTGCTGCACTATACAGAGGAAGTTCCCACATGAACTGCTACATTGTTTCTGTTACTCTCTGACTCATTTTTACTTTTCCTTCCCAGCCCTCCCTGATGTCTTGGTCTGTTCCACATGTGGCACAATAGAGTCTTTGTTTACAAGATTCTACTGTGCAATCAACCTGGTTATTAAGCAAAGAAGTATTTATGCACAAAAACCAGAGGCAATATCAGGTAAACTGACATGAATTGTGTATTTCACTTTCCTATCTCTAACATTTAAGTGGATAGAATTGATAACGCAGCTAAGAACTTTAATTGTTTAAAAACTATATCCAGGTTGGAGGAATAGGACTGATACACACACTCACTCTTACATACATATATACAATCCACGGGCAAACGTTTTTAAAAGCCTAAACAAAATTCTGTGTCCGCTATTTTTATGACTGGCACAACCATCCACCTAGTCTCATAAGTAAGAAATTTGTAGTCGTTTCAACAAGCGAGGCAATGAGGTTTTTGTGGAAAGTCATACATGTCTTGTAGCCAAACATACTTGGCTTTGAATCTCAAATCCCACTCACTTCTAGCTATCCAATGTCAAGGAGGTTCTTAAATATCTCCAGGCCTCGGTGACCTCATCTGAAGAGTGGATTTTGGAGCAAAATAAATTACATAAAAGAAATAAGCCGGGTGTTTCTGAAAAAGTTGTTACACCACTCCCTCCCCCAACACATCGCTCTCAACACCTTTCTCTTCCTTCCATTCTAGTGCCCAGTGACTACTCTCCCCGACAGCCACCTTCTAACTGGTTTCTCAGCCTCTCACCTGTAATCCCCCATCCATCCCAACCTGCTATTAGAAACAGCAGTCAGAATGGGAAATTTGATCGTGGCACTCCTCTGCCACAAATCCTTCTATGGCAATTACATTCAGAACAAATCTGCATTCAGAGCAAAGTCCACACGTCCCCAACCCATCTGTTCAGCCATGCCTCCCCTGACCACCCCACCTCTGCCCCCTGAACAACCGCAGCCCCCACGTCCCAGGCCCCCAGCATTGTTTGCAGAGCGCACCATCTGCTCTGCTGCGTTGACTCTCTCTGCACCTCCTCCAGGATGCCAGCCCCACTCCACCCCCTCCCATCTGTAGAGACCACCAGCCCCCTCAAGGCTCAGCTCAAATGCCAGGTCCCCTTTAAAGCCCTCCCTGATTTCCTGGCTCACTCAGGGTTCCATTCACACTTCAATGATAGCTTGCTCGATTTTATTACTTAAGTTTTGTGTTCTCGATTATCCATATCCATGCCTTTCCTTCTCCACTAGATTGTTAGTTCCTCCATGACAGAAGCTAAATGGTATCCATTTTTTATTTTCAAGTTTTACCATTTCTTACATGAAGAAGACAGAACCAAAAAATGGGACACGATAGTCTCAAGGTACTTCACGTGTTGATAAAAGAAAATAAAAAAGCACTGGAAATGAAGTCTTGGGTGTATTAAAAAAAATTTTTTTAGACAAACCCCAGCAACCCACAGAGGTGTATGCCATCTGTGATGGATTAATTTGGCCACAAATTCTTTGATCCTTCTTCCACTGAAAGGTGAGTCTATTTCCCTCCTGTTGAATATGAGCTACCTACAAACATTTTTGACCCACAGAGACACTATGCCATTTCCAAGCCTAGCATTTAGTATGAACAACAGCTTTGGCCTCGGTCTCTTGGAACCTTGAGCCTCCCTATAAGAAACTTGATTACCTTAGTGGAGAAATCTCATGGAGAGGCCCTGAGTCTACACAGAGAGGCAGAAGGACCCGGGGGAGATCAGCCTTCTAGGCATCCTTGCCAAGATGTCAGGCAGGTGAGTGAAGCCATATGGGACCCTCCAGAGCAGACCAACCATTGGCTGAATACCACCAAGTGAGCAGAGCTAATGCTATAGAATAGAAGAATCACCTAACTGAGCCCTGCCTGAATTCAGGATCAACAAAATCACAGATATAATTAAAAGGCAGTTGTTTTAAGCCACCAAGTGGCTTAAATGTGGTTTGCCAGCAGCTACAGGTAGCCAGATCACTATCTTAACCCCTTTTAGCTCAGCATCCTAGCCTACTTAATAGGATACTTTAGCTGCAAAGGAAATACTTCCCTCATTTGTAACAGAACAGTTAGGAGAAAGTGAACTTATCTTAAAGAGATGTGCATTACACATTACATGTCTGTATCACAATCCCAGCCATCCTAGAGCCTGGTAGGTCGCTCATCTCAACCAGACGATCAGTGACCTGAGGGCACCTGCCATGTCCTACACTGTACTTTCATTCACAAGGTGTGGCCCATAGCAGGTGCTCGATACTTATCTGATTTATTGAATGCCAGTTTAGTAATAAGGAGCATTGTATTAGAAGGCCCGCAGGCACAGAACCTAAATTCTGTTCTCTCCATCGGGAAGGGAAGAAACGAACTTGCCACTTATATTTGGACAGAGGTAGCTAATAGATAACATGAGGGACAAGCCAGGAGCCTCCAATCCAGTCTTACACCACCCACACTTCTCATGCATGTGAGGAGGAGATCTTTGTGCCTTCATCTGCCTAGCTATCAAATGGGAAGAATTGTATCTGATACCTCTTAGATCGGAATAAGTTAGAAGTAAGGTTTTAGACTGAAAATACCTTCAGTTCTTCAGACCAACAATGCTAGGGAAATTCAAGGTAGTATCATTATTTTGCAGACTGTTGTGATTCTAGTATATAAAACAGCCTGAATTTGTAGCTGCAATTCCATGTGCTGGGTCAGCTGAGCATTAGTTTGAAACTTACCAGATTTCCCTTTCATTGTCTTTAAGATATAGCAGACAAAACAGCACTAAAATATATGGCGAATTGAACTAACTTTTTTTTAAGATTTATTTATTTGAGAGAGAGAAAGCACAAGGGGAAGGGGAAGGGGGCAGGGAGGAGGAGAAAGAACCTCGAGCACGCTCTGTGCTGAGTGCAAAGCCCACTCGGAACTTGATCTCACGACCCTGAGATCACAACCTGAGCCGAAACCTAGAGTTGGATGCTGAACTGCCTCTACCACCCACGTGCCTCTCAACTAACTCTTGAAGGAGATAGAAGATATGTTGGAAGTAGAAAAAAATAATCTATGTCTTTTTTTTTTTCTCTTCTACAAAACATCAACCAGCCAAAATGTGGTGGCAAACTCAAAACTTACAGTTATAATGGTTTGTGTTTTGTTATAATGCTCAATACTCAGCAAAAGCATGCTATTAGAATAAAAGCACTAGCTGGGGGCATCCGGGTGGCTCAGTCGTTAAGCGTCTGCCTTCGGCTCGGGTCATGATCTCCGGGTCCTGGAACTGAGCCCCACATCGGCTCCCTGCTTGGTGGGAAGCCTGCTTCCACCTCTCCCACTCCCTCTGCTTCTGTTCCCTCTCTTGTGGTGTGGTCTCTCTCTGTGTCAAATAAATAAATAAAATCTTTAGGGGGAAAAAAGAAAGCATGAGCTGGGGGCACCTAGGTGGCTCAGCTGGTTGAGCGTAGGACTCTTGCTTTCAACTCAGGTCATGATCTCGGTGTCCTGAGATTGAGCCCCACCTCTGGGACCCTGCTGATCACGGGTACTGCTTGCAATTCTCTCCCTCTGGCCTCCCCCTGCTCAAGTTCTCCATCTCTTTCTCGCTCTCAAATAAATAAATAAATAAAATCTGGAAGGAAGGAAGGGAGGAAAGGGGAGGGAGGGAGGAAGGGAGGAAGGACCAGCCTGTTCTTGTAGGTATCAACTCTTCCACGTATAAGATGGCATCTACTGAGGAACTGTGCTGATTGCATGACATCATTTCTCATACAACAATAACCCTATAACATAGCAAAGACCTCTGATGCCATCTTAAATTTAGATGGGGAAATTGAGGCCTGGAGAGATTACATAACTTTCCTATATTAATTTGCTACGGTTGCCAAAACAAAATACTACAAACTGGGTAGTTTAAACCACAAAAGTTTATTTCTTGCAGTTCTGGGGGCTGGAAGTCCAAGATGAAGGTGCTGGCTGGTCTGGTTTCTCCAAAGGCTTCTGTGCTGCACCTGCAGACGGTCACGTTCTCACTGATTCTTCATATTGCCTTTTCTCTGTGTGCAGGCACTCCTGGTGTCTCTTCGTCTTCTTATAAGGTCACCGATCATACTGGGTTGGGGCCTGACCCCGTGGCCTCGTTTAACCTTCATTATTTCCCTAAAGGTGCTATCTCCAAATACAGTCACATGGTGAGTTAGGGCTTCAGCCTGTGCACTTGGGAGGATGTGATTCAGTCCATCACATCTGCCCAAACCACAGAGCTAGTCCATGGTGGAGATGTCAGTTTTATGGTCCACTCAACAACTGTCTGTGGCGCTTCCCCATCCTACCTCTACCTCATTCTGTGTCCATGGAAAATGGCCCTGCATAATTACCCACTGCACAAAGTAAAGGGAACAAACACCAGAGTACAAACATAAGGGACAAAAGGGAAGCCAAAATGCAGAAAGTGTAAAATCTAGGAAAATGGACTCTTGGAAAGGCAGGAAATGTAGCTCACACCCAAACTTACTCTTGCATGGCCCAGAGTCCTCTCCCCACCCCCATGATGCTGGCTTTGCCGGAACAGCAGGAAACTCCTCCATCCTCTCAAATGGTGGGGAAACTCTTGGGGACAAGTGCTTGCTCTACTAGAAGCCATGGGCAGAGCACAACCCAGAGACACCTTTTTTGCAAAATTACAAAATAATACACAATTTCATTTTTTCATCACATTTTTGTAACCAAAAAATTCCAAGGACCCTCTCGCAGTGCTATACCGTTCATAAATCCAATTAATAAAGATTTCCCGATTAGCTACAACATGTTAAATCCGAAAAAGCAATACACGCTTTTCTCTTTCCTCTCAGATAACGCAAGGAAGCATCTTATATTTATAAAGCACAGGCTTTCAACCATATTGGATTTTCCTTTTAAAAAGAACAATAATTTAAAGTGGCTGCTAGCAGAGAATTGTTGGGTGCATTTAAATGGGTATTTGTGTTCTGAAAATCTTAATTGAAACTCTTTTATTGTTGCTGTTTATGTATGTGTTTGTTTCGGTTCTGAGGGAGAGCTGAGGTTCCTTGCGCATTAGCCTTTCATCTGAAATTCTGATTTCATACAAAATTAAACCAGCCTATTGGAGGTCCAACTTTATAAAAAGCATTAAGCCATGCTGAAGTATTGTTTTAAAAATATATGAAAAAATCAAAATGATTTTCTCTGTGAATCTTTCTATAACACATACGAGACACAGCAGGCCTAATGTAATTTGGGAAGATATAAAATCTGTGTTGCCCATTACCTGGGCTCTCCAAGATGGTCAAGACTTACTAGCGAACCCTAAGACACAGCTAATGAGCTAAAAATTTTGTTTCATCTTCAGTGTTATTGGCTACTACAACATGAACATCAAAATCTCATTCTCAGTTTGACCACAGCAGAGACCAAATTTTGACTCACAGGTCAGGAAATGACTCAAACAATAGTATTTCTACTCTTTTTCTCCCAATAAAGATACAGTAAGTATGGTTATATCAATCATGTCAGTAATCTCTGGTGTCAAATCAAGATACTCATTTGGTACTAAAATCCAATAATATAGAACCTTAAATAAGAGAATGAAGGCATCATTATAAAACTTTCTTTTTTTAACCAACTAGAGAGATTTAAAGTTATGTATATATTTTAATGTGTATATTTTAATAGTCTATTTGTGGCGCTGTCCTTCATCCTAGATATTAATTCAAAGCTTTTTTAGCCTTTCTCTCTAAACTTTCTGAGTGGGTACAGAGGATCCCAAGTGCTTACGTAAGGAGTAAGAGAAAACTCTGGTATTTCCAGCAGGATCCCCTGCTTAGCAGGAACACGTTCCAAGGCCCTCGTCCTGAAGTTCCATGACTGTATACACCCTCCCCTTTCTGCAACGCCACCACAATCAGCGTGTAACTTCCCTATGCCTTTTCTCGTGTCCCATCACACACACAAAATGATGTGCACAATAAAATCCTTTTCGGCAAAGTCACATTTTTAGACCAAGCATTTTATTTACAACCTGAGAAAATGCCCTTTAAAATGGTAATCAAAGTAATCAGGGCACTAGATTCAACCAGCGGTGGATGCAGAGGTTTGGTGTAAGACTGCCTGACCATGGCCTTAGCCTGAACCTCCACTTGACATTCTCATCAAGTCTACATCTCCTGCCCTACTTCTTCAGAACTAAAGTAAGTGTGGGTAAGTGTCAACAGCCCCTGCAGAACCTCTTACTACAGTGTGGAATGAATAATAGGAATTAAACACGAAAAGACCCAACAGGTCAGCCATGCATCTGTCTGACAAAACAGGATTATTCCCTGCAGGGCATTTTCAAGTTAGATCATATCCATTTTTCTTGTTTACAAAGCTTAGTATTGATAAAGTGTAACAGCGGCCTGCTGAAGTAGCTTAATTGACAAATTAATAAGTGAGCATATAACTCTGAAAAGTTGCTTGTGGGAAACATAGAGGGGGAGAAAAAAAAAGATCCCTCCTTCCGAGTCTAGTCGATATGTCCACGACACATCAACACAACCAGTGACGGGGGATATTGGCGCACTGATGCCAAAATCCTGAGCTCCTGATAGGCAAACACCCAACAAAATATGCAGGGAGACGTTTCCAACCTTAAAAAAAATTATAACTGAGGATGAAGTGGCTATAGTTTTCCAAATTCAAAAAAAGATTTTAAATGAGCTAGCATGTTTTTTCTGCCTCAGTGCTCCTAATCCCACTTTTAAGTGTCCTTACTAATAATCCCATCACTCTGCATTAGGCTATACCCCTAGGGACAGTCGTCCTAAAATGAAGGAATCACTTGTCATCTTTATTTCAGGATATTTCTTTGTAAAAGCTGACTTTTCTTAGGGAAAAGGAAAAAAAAAAGAAGAAGAAGCCCTCCTGAGACCTATAACAAGATTGGAGAAGAGGAGCCTCAAATTAATTTTCCATTTCCTGTTGTTTCCAGAAATCTTTCTCTTTGATTAGACATTCCCAACTAATTCTTCTATTCAGTCCTGGAATGGAAATACTCTTTTTCTTCCAATTGCTCCTTACTGCCATAAAGCCCAGTTCTGGTCAATGGATTTATAGCTCTCCAGAGTAAATTTCCTTCCATAATACACGTGGTAAATTGCTACACGCACTAGTCTTAGACATACCGATCCAACAGAAGTATGCATTCATGTGTGCACATGTGCATCCACAGATGAATGAGCTGTGAACTCAAGAATCTTCCTGGGGCGCCCAGGTGGCTCAGTGGGTTAAGCCTCTGCCTTCAGCTCAGGTCATGATTTCAGGGTCCTGGGATGGAGACTGTGCATCGAGCCCCACATCAGGCTCTCTGCTCATGATTTCAGGGTCCTGGGATGGAGACCGTGCAACGAGCCCCACATCAGGCTCTCTGCTCATCGGGGAGCCTGCTTCCCGCTCTCTCTCTGCCTACCTCTCTGCCTACTTGTGATCTCTCTCTCTCTGTGTCAAATAAGTAAAATAAAATAAAATAAAAGAATCTTCCTAATACAACTGAGACCTTGGACTCTGGCTTCTTTGTCCACAATAAGACAAAACAAAAATCAGTATTTCCAAATACCTGTAAAGTAGCAGGAGTTGAGATCTTACACTAACAAACTAGTGTGACTTGGAGATTGACGCACATCAACACTTCATCACTTGTTATGGCCTTAACATTTGCCTTTTCTTACTATTGGTATCCTAATCTGCTGGGCCATTCGTAAAACACTGACAAAGAATCACAGCTTGAGAACAATTCCTCTTTTTTTATCTAAAACGCACAAGGCGGAGCCAAAGCCTGTGATTAATTTTTAGAATGAAATCTGTTAAACAAGGAGTTGATTAAAAAGGGTGGAGTCTGGAGCAGGAATCTGTGAACATCATGGAGTAGAGCTCTAAAATCCCCATTATGCATATATAAACTACATGATGAAAATATACTGGTCAGCAGTTGGCAGAGAGACTAGAGCTGACGCTAGTTTTCAGTCAGCTGCTTGGGGCTTAACGCTGAAGAACCATCGCCACTAAGTCCTTTGAGAAAGTACAAATCTTCTTCAACTGAATTGTTCTAATTATTTTCCTGGGACTGATGGGTGACCAGACTCTTTACCTGGTCTGCCAAATATCTTTTATTTAGAGTCTCCCGGACTGTGGACTGAAAAATATTTTAGGTAAAGAAGAGAGCCTTCCCCAAGAACGATAAAACAAAAGGCAGTGGCAGGGTGGGCACAAAGACACCCTGAGAAAAGAGAAGGAACTGAGAGAAAAACACAAATTAAACGAAACAGGACAAAATCCAGAGGGAACGATCATGCAAGTCAACAACCTCTAGCTTATAAGAACTTACAAGGCAACAACTGTTAACCACAATCTTTGAAACCCCAAATCATATGAATATGATAAGATATACTGGGCTAATCCAGCTGACTGAACTCTAAAGAATCACTTTATACACCTTTCCTCCATTCCATCCCTCAGCTAACTCAATCCGCCACACATGCGTGTGCACATGTGCGTGCACACACATGCACACACTTGCCATTTGCAGAATGTGTCAGGGTCTCATTCTTTTGTGTCTTTACTCACACTATTCCCTCAGCCTGGAATTCCCTTTTCTCTTCAACTACCTTCAAATGATCTATCCATCCCTTAGTAACTAGTTCCATCATGAGCTCCTTTTGGGAGTTAGATGCCCCCCGCGTTGTCCTCCTTGAGGCGTACGTCTAATACAGCACTTATCAAACTGTATTTAACAAACAAACTGTAATTATTAAAAGCACTTAACAAACTGTATTTAATAAACAAACTGTAATTATTAAAAGCTTCCCCAGGTCTCCGATGAAACTGTGAGCTCCTTGAAGGCAAATACACCTCTTGAAACCATTAAGAAAATTCATAGAGTCCGAAGTCAGACATTTGAATCCTGGTTTTGTCAGTGTTCCTATCTATAAAATGACAATGATGTTTCTGTTTTTTCAAAGTTACTGGGAGGATTAAATAATTCCATTACCTCGCACATACTAGGTGCTCAACAACCGTTAGAGCTACTTCTTTTTGTTTTGGGGGTTTGTGAGGGGTGGTTTTAAAGTAAATTCCATGCCCAACGTGGGCCTCAAACTCACCAACCCCAGATCAAGAGTCAAGTGCTCTATGGACTGAGCCAGCCAGGTGCCCCACAGAACTGCTTCCTTTTGAATACCGGTACAAGCAAAACACTCACCGTTTACTACATGCCCAAAACAAGCGTGTCGATCAAACTGAGTCCGTAATAATTCTAGCTGATCATTTTATACCAATGGCATATCAGGGTAATTTCACCTACTCTTGTTAACTTAGATTTCAATACTGAAGAATATGCCAAAGAAGATACCCCACGTGAAACATCAGAAGATGGAGCCACACTGCCTAACACAGACAGCGAGGAGCTAACCACTGCCTCATCTGCTCTGCCTGACTCACCAATCAACACTCTTCCGCCCAGAGAGACTTCTTTTTAAACTTCACAGTACCTCCTTTTCCTCAAATATAACTCGGAAATGGAAACATTCGTGATTTTCTTCTTCCTAGTTACAAGATCGGATGACTAAATGAGACCCATAAAGCTAGCTGCAACTTCTGGAGACAGGCCCCGCACAAAACACACACGTATCATATGCACTGCTTCGCATTTGAGAGTTTCAGTTCAAGGCCTGCATAAATGTTTAAGGCGAGACAGAAGACAACGAGAAAAGAGAAGAGGAGAGGAAAAGAAAAGAAAGAGGAAAAGAGAGGTGTGGTAACCGTTCTTGACAAAGAGGAACCTGTCCTTATTTGAATGGGCCCGCCTACACTCCAATACACTTAGACCAATATGCATGAGTCTAACTCCATATTCTGTGTAATACTTGAAGGGCTATAGTAGAAATCATCTCTGATGATTTCCTACCACTTCTGTCTACCAAAAATGCAGCGAACATCTCTGGAAAAAGAAGGACTCGAACCTCAGGCAGGGTACAGAGCTGGTTCCCTAACCCCCAAGCAAAGCTTCTAGACCTCGTGGTGTCTCTTTGCCTCTCTAGAAGTCACTACATTATCACATTAGCTCAAGGGGAAAGCAGAAAGGCACCGTGTTAATTATGTGTACACAGACAGCAGTGCGACATCCAGAAACCATTTTTTTTCCTTTTAATAGTCCACTTTCATTTTATTAATAAAAAGTAAAAACTCTGACTTCTTCAGAATCACCTAGGGCTTTTAATGGAAATCTTTTCCTCAACGAGGCTAGCTTTTCTCCAGCTGATCCTATAAACACTGCTGGCAATTTTTTCCCCAATGCCTCTAACATATTTTCACTTAGCAGCAGTTTGATGTATAAGATCTGACAGCCCGGCAGTTATAGGCCACCTGCATCACTGTCGCCATGACAACAGTGAAAGACAATCCATGATCCCATGCCCTGGTCACACGTTTCAATACAGCTTATCTGTCCAAAGCCACTGAGTCTAATGGAAGAGAGTAATTACCATCTTCCACTCATTGTCAAAATTCCCACCATATAATGCTCTTCAAAATTATTTTATTCCTCTCATATGGCTGCTTTGCAAAAACGAAAAGAAACCTTAAGTGGAAAGGGCGGGGGGTGGGAGAAAGAGGAGGCTGTGACTCTTATAAATGGAGCCGACTGTGCGTGAACTGTCCGTTTGCAGCCGAAAAGCGCTCCAGCCAGCAAGAGGGATACACAAACATCTCCAGTGCACTGGCGATCGATCGTCTTAAGATTTGGTTTTAACTGGGGTAAGGAATTAGTAGGATTTCCCAATTGCAGCTTGTCCTCCAGGCAGGTCCTAACAAGCACCGCAGCCCCTGCCCAGATTATCAGGAGCCCCCTCCTCCCATCCACCGTAGTCCCAGCAACATCGCCACAGCTCCCAAGGGCGGAGATCGGAAAGGAGCAGAGACCGCCATGGCCATGTGGACACTTCTCCAGTCCCGTACCCCAGCACTCTCGCACCTCCCCCTCCACACTCCAAAGATGAAAATGGATGCTTGGCTGGCTGGGGCTTGCATTCAGTACTGCATATTCTTAGGGGCTAGGTAAGACACAGTCTTTGAGAAAAGTCTCATTCATACAGAATTTAAGTGAACTTTGACCAGCAAATACTTTTCTGGAAAAACCTTGTGGAGAAGACTACTTGCAAGAAAGAGTCATTAGATATAAAGGCAAAGCCAAAAGTCATGTGGACTTGAAAAACAAACTACAAACAGCAAAAACTGGACAAAAGGGCATAGGAGCGAACCCTTCAGGTGCGGACAGCTCAACTCTTGGTAAGACTGCTCCACCTTTTTTACCTTTAGGCATTTTCACAGAAAACCATACCCATCATCTACTTGTTAACTACTGAAGGCTATATCAAGTGCTACCCAGCTTCACGGTTAACATAAAATTCTCCTACTAAGAGAAAATGAGCGAGTTCATATCATGGGATAAATACCAACCCATGACAGGACATAAGTTATGTAATTTTAAGTATAAAAAATCAATTCTTAGGGGCACCTGGGTGGCTCAGTGGGTTAAGCCTCTGCCTTCAGCTCATGATCTCAGGGTCCTGGGATCGAGCCCTTCGTGGGGCTCTCTGCTCAGCGGGGAGCCTACTTCCCCCACCCCACCCCGCC